>NC_133325.1:519441521-520792251 GCF_042186555.1 Aquarana catesbeiana
AACAGTGTTCAGCTAAAGGTACAAGTTAGTGTAATGCACAGTGTTCAGCTAAAGCTACAAGTTAGTGTAATGCGACCTCTGCACAGTGTTCAGCGAAAACTACAAGTTAGTGTAGTGCGTCCTCTGAACAGTGTTCAGCTAAAGCTACAAGTTAGTGTAGTGCGTCCTCCTCACAGTGTTCAGCTAAAGCTACAAGTTAGTGTAGTGTGTCCTCCTCACAGTGTTCAGCTAAAGCTACAAGTTAGTGTAGTGCGACCTCTGCACAGTGTTCAACTAAAGCTACAAGTTAGTGTAGTGCGTCCTCCTCACAGTGTTCAGCTAAAGCTACAAGTTAGTGTAGTGCACAGTGTTCAGCTAAAGCTACAAGTTAGTGTAGTGCGACCTTTGCACAGTGTTCAGCTAAAGCTACAAGTTAGTGTAGTGCATCCTCCTCACAGTGTTCAGCTAAAGCTACAAGTTAATGTAGTGCGACCTCTGCACAGTGTTCAGCTAAAGATACAAGTTAGTGTAGGGCGTCCTCTGAACAGTGTTCAGCTAATTAAATATTGGAAAGAACGTATCAGCGCATAGTGGTCATGTGGATACGAATTTAGTTACAGGTGCCACGTCTTATCTAAGTAGATTGGAGGACATAGGAAAATTGTGGGCGCAAGACTTTAAAGGCACAGTAATTACTAATTATATGATTAAAATTCTAGTTTATTTAGAAAATATTAAAAAGCAATATAAAACAAAAAAAAAACAAAATAGAGTTCAATTCAGCGTTAGACAGTTTTACAAATTATGCACTCCATACATAGCTATATGGTTAAAATAGTGGTTAAAGCAGTGTTCGAAGTCAAAGGATCTTGATCAATATAGTTACATTGCGTTGAACCAGAAGCTATGCAGTGGTGATAATCAGATTCTGTATAGGCTCGACATGTTACGCGCCACATGCGCTTCTTCAGGAGCACAGAATTGAGTACTGTAATGAACAATACATTTACGGTAAGTAATTCATCATGGTATAGTAAATTTAAGTAATGGTATAGTATATTTAAATAGGGTTAAATGGAGAAACCATGTAATGGTATAATAGGAGAGGCTAACTCCTGGACCCAAGGAGACGCATCCATCCTACAGGGTCCTGGCGAAAAACAGACAATGTGGGGACGTATGTAACATAATAAGAAAAGGGGGTTAAATTATACATAGGGTATGAGCTGAATAAGCAGGTAATAGTGAAAGGGAGGGAAGACAAAGAGGAGGGGGGGGGGATGGGGAAACGGAAGGGGGGGATAGAAGAGGGGGAATAGAGGAGAGGAAGGGGGGGGGGGAAGGGGGGGAGGAAAGGGGGAAAAAAAAAAAAGGGGGAGGGGGGGGAGGAAAGGGGGGGGAAACCACGAGAAAGGAGAGAAGGGATATACTGTATACAAATGTCAGTAATTAAGTTTAGAAGTAGTCAAATTAAATTGATTGATAATTGTATTGGGGATAATAAATGGCATGTTTATAATATATTTCACATTTAGAGTAGTAATCAGATTTGCAGTATATATTGGACTTACCCTAGTAGGTTTAATAGCTATGTATAGTGGGAGTAACCTTATTAGCAAGTATCAGTAGCTTGCAGTGGACATCAATTTTAACTTGATAGACGGGAGTCTGGTGTCAAAGGTACGTCGAGATTCATATAAGGTTCAATGTTTAAAAGGTTAGTAATCCCAATCTCTAGGTGTACTGAGGCTGTTAAAGAGATAAGCCCATAGGGGAAGATAATTTGCCATAAGTATAAGTAAATATAATATAAAGGTGGAGTATAAGTTAACTATCACTGTTTAACAACAGTGTCTAATGAGCAGTTGTGCGTCAAGGCTTACCTGGGTTAGCAGCTGAAAAGGATAGATGGATGGGGGGGGGGTTTCCCTCATCGAGCCACACAGCCGTCTCGTGGAGAGCAGCTGGTAGTGTGGATTGTACAGAGAGAGACGCAGGAAGCGTCTCTTGTACATCCGTCCCGCCTGTAGTCACCAATCGGCGTAGCCGACGTGACATCATTCAGGCCGGCCGCTGACGCGTACTGCGCATGCCTCAATCTCTGGCGTCATCAACAGCTGATGGCGCGGCGGGGAGAGAGGAGGCAGCTGCGTCATGGTATCCCGGCAACGATACCCGCACGGACGCGACTGCGCAGACTCCCCATCTCTGAAGCGGGCCGCACAGCCGTCGGCGCGCCGGGGAGAGAGGAGGGCAGCTGCGTCCCAGTAACCCGGCAACCCGGGTCACGTGGAGGCATACCGCACAAGGCTCCTCCCCACGTGCGAGTCCGTCAGCAGCTGGCTCGCACGGAGGGGATAGAGGAAGCCGTGACCATGCCGACACATCACCAGGGGACACCCATTGCGCCAATCTTCCAGAGAGGAGGAGTGGCGCTGGGCGGCCGCACATTGCTGAAAGCATCGCCAGATGGTGCAGGAGAATTGGCATGTCCTGTGATACAGGAGCAGCCTCTGCAAATAAAACCGGATGTTATTGTAGTAAAGTAAAACATGTAGCATTGGAACATGGTATTAATAAATAGAGGGTGGCTGAGATTGTTAAAACAACAAACGAGGTGGGAAGAGAAAAAGGGGGATGGGAAATTCAGAAAGACATATATATTGATATTAATAGATGACAGTAAGTTGTTACATAGTTAATATATATTAAGCATACATATATATTAGAAAAACAATTATCCATAGCAGTAAGACTGTTATATCGTTTTATGGTTCCATGTCTATTAATCGGGGAGGTTTGTTGAAACAACAAACGAGGTGGGAAGAGAAAAGAGGGGATGGGAAAACTCAACATTAGATAAACAATAAACAGTTGATAGAAATGTAGGCAAGGCATATATATTGATATCAATAGATGACAATAAGTTGTTACGTAATTATACATATATTAAACACATATATATATTAGAAAAACAATTAACCATAGCCGTAAAACTATTATATCATTTTATAGTTCCGTGTCTATTATTCGGGGGAAGTACAACGGAAAAAAAAAAAAAATTCAAGTTGTATATTTAGAGAAAGGGTTTGTAGGTTTGGGCCTCATTAATTCCAGGGGGAAATGTGGCGCATAGGCGTTCTATCCATGTGGTTTCTTTTTGACAAACTGCTTTGTCCCAGTCTCCAGTGTTCAGCTAAAGCTACAAGTTAGTGTAGTGCGTCCTCCTCACAGTGTTCAGCTAAAGCTACAAGTTAGTGTAGTGCGTCCTCTGAACAGTGTTCAGCTAAAACTACAAGTTAGTGTAGTGAGTCCTCTGAACAGTGTTCAGCTAAAACTACAAGTTAGTGTAGTGCACAGTGTTCAGCTAAAGCTACAAGTTAGCTTAGCAGGCAGCTAAATTATTTACACGTTAGTGTAGTGCGACCTCTGCACAGTGTTCAGCTAAAGCTACCTGTAAAAGGTTGGTGGTGTTTTCCTGATCTTATCACTACCGCAGGCAGCTACATTATTTACACATTAGTGTAGTGCGACCTCTGCACAGTGTTCAGCTAAAGCTACCTTTAGAAGGTTGGTGGTGTTTTCCTGATCCTATCACTACCGCAGGCAGCTACATTATTTACACGTTAGTTAAGTGCGACCTCTGCACAGTGTTCAGCTAAAGCTACCTGTAGAAGGTTGGTGGTGTTTTCCTGATCCTATCACTACCGCAGGCAGCTACATTATTTACACGTTAGTTAAATGCGACCTCTGCACAGTGTTCAGCTAAAGCTACCTGTAGAAGGTTGGTGGCGTTTTCCTGATCTTATCACTACCGCAGGCAGCTACATTATTTACACATTAGTGTAGTGCGACCTCTGCACAGTGTTCAGCCAAAGCTACCTGTAGAAGTTTGGTGGTGTTTTCCTGAACCTATCACTACCGCAGGCAGCTAAATTATTTACACGTTAGTGTAGTGCGACCTCTGCACAGTGTTCAGCTAAAGCTACCTGTAAAAGGTTGGTGGTGTTTTCCTGATCTTATCACTACCGCAGGCAGCTACATTATTTACACATTAGTGTAGTGCGACCTCTGCACAGTGTTCAGCTAAAGCTACCTTTAGAAGGTTGGTGGTGTTTTCCTGATCCTATCACTACCGCAGGCAGCTACATTATTTACACGTTAGTTAAGTGCGACCTCTGCACAGTGTTCAGCTAAAGCTACCTGTAGAAGGTTGGTGGTGTTTTCCTGATCCTATCACTACCGCAGGCAGCTACATTATTTACACGTTAGTTAAATGCGACCTCTGCACAGTGTTCAGCTAAAGCTACCTGTAGAAGGTTGGTGGCGTTTTCCTGATCTTATCACTACCGCAGGCAGCTACATTATTTACACATTAGTGTAGTGCGACCTCTGCACAGTGTTCAGCCAAAGCTACCTGTAGAAGTTTGGTGGTGTTTTCCTGAACCTATCACTACCGCAGGCAGCTAAATTATTTACACGTTAGTGTAGTGCGACCTCTGCACAGTGATCAGCTAAAGCTACCTGTAGAAGATTGGTGGTGTTCTCATACTACAGGCAGGCAGTTGATTTTGCTAGCTGCAGTATCAGTATATATTATATAAATATATACATAATAAATATATATATATATATATATATATCTCTATATATCTATATCTATATCTATATATATATATATATAGATATATATAGATATATATATCTATATATATATAGATATATATATCTATATCTATATATAGATATATATATCTATATATATATATATATATAGATATATATATATATCCCAGCTTAGTGCAGCTACATCTCACTGCAGGCCATTAGTATGTCTGGAAGGCCAACAAGGAGAGGCAGACAGTCACAAGCCAATAAAAGAGGGCAAGTAGGCTCTGTGTCTAGAGGCAACAGTGCTGGTCATGGACACGGTGCATCCTCATCAGCACGTGGCTGTGGGACACGCTTGGTCTTTTTTTTGGCAGCTGGCCTTGTTGTGGAAGACTTGGGCGAGTGGATGAACAAGCGGTCCTCATCCTCCTCATCCTCTCTCACCCATGCTTAGGGTACTTTGTCTGGCAAAGCAGCTGCCAACGCGGCCTCTTCCCTCGGCTCAATGGCATCAGTGACTCCTTCCCTAGCCCCACCATGTCCTCCTGAGGAGTTCCTCGAACTGTTTGACCACAGTGTTGGTACATGCTTCAGGAGGATGCCCAGCGTTTAGAAGGCTCTGATGATGATACGGAGCTAGATGAAGGCAGTAACGTGAACACGGACAGAGGGGGTGCCCAAGAAGGACAGCAATCTGGCAGTCATGCTCCCCCAGCTGCAGCATACTGCCAGGTTTGCTCCAGTGATGAGGAGGGAGGGGATGATGAGGTCACTGACTCAACGTGGGTGCCTGATAGGAGAGAGGAGGAGGAGGAGGCACATCACCAACGAGGCAGGATGCCCTCCAGGGGCCAGATAAAGGGCAGCACACTGACTGCATCACACCGCAAAGCTCCGCATGTGCAGGGCGCTGCTGTCTCTGCGCGTTATTCCAAAAGTTTTTTGGTGTGAGCCTTTTTTGAGACGAGTGCATCAGATCGCACTGCTGCTATTTGCAACATATGTCTCAAGCGTATCTCGCGTGGCCAAAACATCTCCCGCTTTGGCACCACATGCTTGACCAGACATATGTTGACCTGTCATGCAGTTCGTTGGCAAGCGTACCTAAAAGACCCACACCAAAGAACAAAGAGGACCTCTCCTTGCTCCTCATCAGCTGAGATCTCCAACCCCACTATATCTTCAGTCCTCTCTGAGACCTGCACTGAGAGGAATGAAGGTGTAGAATTAGGTGTGTCACAGCCAAATACTTGTGGGCAATCTGCTTTCGGTACACCGACGTCAGATTGTACCATGCAAATGTCCCTGCCCCAGCTGCTGCACCGCCGAAAAAGTTCGCTCCCAGCCATCCACATGCCCAGCGGTTGAATGCTAGCTTGGCAAAATTGCTAGCACTTCAACTGCTACCTTTTCAGTTGGTAGACTCTGCCCCCTTCCGTGAGTTTGTGGAATGTGCCCAAACACCACTTTTTCTCATGGAAGGCTGTCTGACCGATGCGTTCAGACAATTTTTTAGTCCGCAGCCCCAAGGTATGATCGGTTCCAGCAACCATCGCCAGCGTCTGGTTTACATGGTGCAGGAATACCTACCCGCACATATTCTGAGGTACACTTTATACCGTCGTCAGGAACGGATTTTTTTTCAAGTACGTTGCTGAGCCGCTCACTGGTGGGCTTTGCAAGTTCTTCTAAGATGTCTGCCTCAGCTGCAGCAGCCGCTGACTCCTTCTCTGCAGCTAGTTCCTCTAATGCAGTTTCCATGCGTAACTTTTCTAATTTAAGTTTCATTTGCATCTCTTTTTCGGCGAACACAGCTTTTATTTTGGCCTCCTTTACAGCAAAGTCAGCTTTTACTTTTGCAGATTCCGCCTTTGCGCGGGCAATGACGATTGCTTCCCTTTTCTCTGACCTCCTTGTGCTCGTGCAGTAAACTTCCGACCTTGTCACAAAGTGCTCTGACTTTATCTGTGACATGGTGTCTGGCTATATGGAAGCTGATAACACTGCTCTATTACTGGCGTTCTGTATGCTAGCCGTGCTTAGAAGTTTTAGTTTTACTGCTGTTCTGTATGCTAGCCGTGCTTAGAAGCCTTCATCTTACTGTTATGCCCCTCGCTAGATGTGATTGAGGTGTATTTGGGCACACTGTTAACTCCTCTCATACCAATGCATTCCAGTAGGCGCAGAATCCTTTTGAACTTTTATTGATACAAGATAGTGTAAAACTGTAACAGATACAAACAAAATGCAATTAATAAAAGATCATACAATTAGTGCCTCCCTATCTATCTATCTATCTGAAGATACAAGTAATAAACATACCGAAGATGGATCCGGATGGCTAGCGTAGAGCTCATAGTTGCCAACAGTCCTGATTTTCCCGGGATAATCCCGATTTTGTGACTCTCGTCCCGATTTCATTTTGTCCCGAGTGTTTTCCCGAATTTTTGGGTTTGTCCCGAGAAAATCGTGAGTGTTTTTCTCAAAAAACTTCAACGGCTCCACAAACATGGCCGCCGTCGCCTCCACGAGTCAGTCAATGAGTTGTTTCCCCTTGTGTTCAGTGCAGGGGAGAGGGGCAGCCAATCGGCTTCTCTCTTCAGTGTACAAATAGAAAATTCTATTGTACACTGAAGCCTATTGGCTACAAGGATTGGCGACCCCTCCCCCTCTCCACTGAACACAAGGAAATGTTCAGTCGCCGTCAACCCTTCGCTCTGCCCCGTGTGTGACAGTGTCTCGTCATCTGGGATAGCAGAGAAGAGAGGAGGGGCCGCCGGGAGCAGCTGCGCATGACATGAGAGAGAGAACATACTACACACGCTTCCTGCGCTACTCTGCATACTGGCTAGTAAGATGCTGGTGATGTGTCCCTGATGTGCCTTATAATATGCCCCGATCATGAGCCTCCTGAGGTGCCCCACGCCCAAATGTGCCCTGTGCCCTGATAGGCTATGTGGCCTGATGTGCCCTGTGCCCTAATGTGCCATGTGTGATGTGCTATGTGCCCTGATGTGCTATGTGCCCCGATGAGCCCCATAATGTGCCATGTGCCATAATGTGCCCTGATGTTGCTATGTGCCCTGATGTGCCCCATGCCCTTATGTGCTATGTGCCCCGATGTGCCCCATAATGTGCCCTGATGTGCTCCATAATGTGCCATGTGCCCTGACGTGCCCCGTGTCCTGACATGCCATGTGCCCTGACGTGCCATGTGCCCTGACGTGCCATGTGCCCTGATGTGCTATGTGCCCTGACGTGCCCCGTGCCCTGGCGTTCCATGTGCCATGTGCCCTGATGTGCCATGTGCCTTGATGTGCCCCGTGCCCTGATGTGCCATGTGCCCTGATGTGCCCCATAATGTGCCATGTGCCCTGATGTACCATAATGTGCCCTGATGTGCCCCGTGCCCTGATGTGCTAATTGCCCTGATGTGCCCCGTGCCCTGATGTGCTATATGCCCTGATATGCTGTGCCCCGATCTCCTATGCCCTGATGTGCCCTGTGACCTGATGTGCCTTGTGGCCCGGTGCCCCGTGCCCTGATGTGCCCTGATGTACTGTGACCTGTGCCCTGATGTTCTGTGCCCTGATGTGTTGTACCCTGATGTGTTGTACCCTGATGTGCTGTACCCTGATGTGCTGTGCCCTGATGTGCTGTGCCCTGATGTGCTGTGCCCTGTATGCTGATGTGCTGGGCTCTGTACCCTGATGTGTTGTGCCCTGATGTGCCCTATATGCTGATGTGCTGGGCTCTGTACCCTGATGGGTTGTGCCCTGTACCCTGATGTAGCCTGGTGTCCTGTACAATGATATGCTGTGCACTGATGTGCCTTGTATCCTGATGTGCCTTGTGTCCTGATGTGGCCTGATGTGCTGTGCCCTGATGTACCGTACCCTGATGTGTTGTGCCCTGGGCCGGTCTGGATGAAGCCCCCCTCCCCCATGTCATCACCATACCTGTTCCCCCCATGTCGCTAACTATACCTGCACCCCCCCCCCCATATCACCACCATACCTGCAGCCCAATCCCCCATGTCACCACTATACCTGCCTCCCTCCCCCATGTCATCACCATACCTGTTCCCCCTCCTGTCACCATTATACCTGCACCCCCTCCCCCATGTCAACACCATGCCTGCACCCGCCTCCCCCCATGCCTGCACCCCCTCCGGCCTAGTCACCACCATGCCTGCACCACCTCTGGCCTTGTCACCACCATGCCTGCACCCCTTCCAGCCTAGTCACCACCATGCCTGCACCCCCCAGGTCACCATCATGCCTGCACCCCCAAATCACCACCCTGTCTCCACCCTTCCCCAAGTCAGCCTGTAACACCCCAAGTCACCATGCCTCCACCCACACACCTCTCTCCCCTTGTCACCACTCTCGAGGAGATGTAGCTAGACTGTAGCCAACACTTCATCTGCAGCCAACACTCCGCTGGGGACACCTGATATAAGAGGTACTGTACTGGGAATGCCTGATGGAAGGAGGCACTCTGCTGGGGCACCTGATGCTAGGACAGACTCTGCTGGGGGCACCTGATGTAAGGATGAACTCTGCTGGGGGCACCTGATGTAAGGATGAACTCTGCTGGGGCACCTGATGTAAGGAGAACTCTGCTGGGGGCACCTGATGTAAGGACAGACTCTGCTGGGGGAACCTGATGGCATCTGGTGGCAGGCGACGTAGCAGGTGACATGCTCAGTGGTCCCACTGATTCTGCATTATGGTGAGTTGAATGATTTCATCTTATATTACAATGTAATAATAGAAATAATGCCCTTCAATCAGCCTGACAACACCATAACAACCATGGTGCCGGGATGATTGAAGCGCCAACACCAGGTGTTTGGAGTATCTTTATCTGCTGATGTTTAAACTCTGGAATACACATTGCTATTTCCCTCGGCATCCCTCATTCATCTCAGACTCTAACCACACCCCATTTTAGCCACAACCATGTAAGCCACGCCCACTATTTCACATAAACCATGCCCATTTTGTGCCACGCCTACTAATGCATGCCCCGTCCCCTAATTATAGGCTGACTCCGCCTACAGCCAAAAAAGTGTCCCGAAATTTTTTTTCCAATGTTGGCAACTATGAGAGCTTAGCAGCCGATGCGCTTGCTTCCATGGTGAAAGGAAAGAGGAAAAGGCTGGAGGAAGCTGACGCAAGGCCTGATGGGATTGAAAGTACGGAGACTTGCATGTACCAAATCTAACCAGCTATTCTAAATAACTACTTTGAAATAGATATAGCGCAGTTATACAAAATGGCCACTAGATAGCAGCATAGATTAATCTAATTAAACCAAAAAGAAGATTACAAGCCTTAATAACAAAGGCGTGACACCCTTTGTAATAAATACAAGTGTGGTGACATCACTTGTGATGTTGCCACACTTGAGAGAGCGTGTGGTTTTAGTGTTAACCCCAGCTGGGACCCTCAAGAGCTGCCGATCCCTGCCACTGTTTCAAAACTACTTGAAATAGATCAATGGCGCTAGAAGCTTAGGTACTTTTGATTAGCTTATTGAGACTAAACTGATAGTATCCCAATCAGGCATCTGGGTGATATATGGGCTGCTGCTGTAAACTGAGGAACTGCCACAAAAACAAAAGAATATAAAAGTAGTACTTGAATCTGAAGATCAGAATGCCACACCAAAGTACACCAAACAAAAGTCCAAAATGTGATTTCATTCCAAACATATAATGAGTGAACAGCCAACATGTTTTGGGGGGCACACATCACTCCCTTCTTTAGGGCTTAAAAAGATATGGAATTTGCTGGTATGGACTCAGACTGTAATTTATATTCTGTATTAGAAGAATGTGTTAACATTCAGCAGCTGGTTTAAGTTACTACTTTAAAACTGGACTAGAGGGGGCTTTTGGGACTTTAAATGAGACGCATGGTAACATGCATCTCCATCCCTATTCAAGTGCATAAAGAAAGAGGGTCGGGACTTTAAATGAGGTGTGTATATTGTGGCTAATCGAAGGAGTCGAAGTAAAACATGAACAAATATTTATTTGTTTGCCATGATTTAGTAGGTACATGACAGATAATACATGTAATAATGGAACATAATATAACAAATCATGTATCCAAATCATTTACATGTTAAAAGTATAAATAGAATATACAATAGTATTATCCTCCATAATTAAAAATCACTATAATATAACAGTTATAACGCACGATATTGCCTGGATCTAAAAACCATGTAGGTATGTATGTATTGCATCTAGGTTAAGCCCGACGCGTTTCATGGGATCTATCCAATCATCAGGGGCAGATGCATGATACATCTATATAAAGAGAGGTAAGTATAACAAAATCAACCATTCATAGACAAAAATTGGCAAAGAATAAATATACATACAGGGAGGATAGGATAGTCATCCCTGTAGGCGATATCTGCTTAGTGTAAAACAAACACACCGCCAGGGTGCTAGGGCCGGAAGGAATGCCTGGTCCGGAAGCTGTTATAGTAGGGTCCAACAGGAACACAGGGAGCATAAATGTAGGTGTGACCCAGAGTATCTGGAACAGTAGGAAAAATGGGCTCCATTCTGTGAATCAATAAAAATATGAATACCAAATGGTGCTGAAAATATAAAGAAGTAAACTAATCAAAGAAAGGAGCCCAAATAGCATGAGTATGACCTGATATCAAGACAGCGTAGGTCCCCAGAAATTGGTAAAGTCCTGTGATTGAAACCACATATGAAATAAATATCATAATGATAGTGGTAGTTACCTAGTGTTGCTGACATAGGCGTAAAGGCCAGCGATATCTGGTGCAGACTGCATAAGATGTGTATCAGTCAGAGGACTGACTGTGAATGAAAGAAGTGTGTTTAAATGCTCCCTATATAATGAGTGGACCCCGCCCAGTGGGAGTGAAAACTAGTAGTAACAGGTGCAGACTGCACAAATTATGTATCAATGTGAGAACTGGCTGTGAATAAAAAAAGGCTGTGTAAATGCTCCCTGTGTAGCGAGGGGACCCAACCCAGCGTCACGCAAGGCATGACATTTAGGACGGGCGCAGAGTCAGGGCAGAAGCCACTCACTGAACCTCAGATGTCCATCCCACCGTCAGCCAAGATAGTGACACCTGCCTGTGTAAGCAGACGGCGCAAAAGCATCGACTGCACAAACGGTAGCATGACAGGAAAAAGATGCGGTTTATTATCAACCTCCTGACTGAGGAAGCCTTAGCCTGGGTCTCCCCTTATGCGGAGAAAGATGATGTCATCCTGGATGATATAGATTCTTTTGCAACTGCGAACCAAGTTTTTAATGATCCTAACTGCTGCTCTACTGCTGAGGCAAAATTGCAAAATTTAGGGCAGTGTAGACGCTCTGTTGCAGAGTACACAACTGAATTCCGACGCTGGATCTCAGATACCAATTGGAATCCAGCAGCACAAAAGAGTCAGTTCCGTCAAGGACTCTCGGAACAAGTAAAAGATGAGCTTGCCAGAGTAGAAAGTCCTGACGATCTTAAAGGCCTTTATTAAATTATGTATTCGAATTGATCAGAGACTTACTGAAAGGAGGACTGGGAATCCTAGGCAGTAAAGAAAGCCCGGAGCAATAGTAATGAAGTGGATAGGCGCAGGACGTGCAGGGAGATTAACTATGCTGAGGGGTGGTATTATGGAGCAGAGGGGTAGGGGCTAGGGGAATACATAAAAAGTGACTCCATCTGGGATGAGTCACCAAAGCGTGGGGGAAAGTTCAGGAGAGCAGCAGCATGGCAGAGGTGGAGAGGATTTTGGCTCAGCTCAGAGAGGAGGCAGCGGTTCGGGGCACCGAGTGGCTACAGGAGGCATTAGGGTCAGCATTAATGAGTCCAGTGTCAGCGGCCAGTGCGGGTGGTAGGAGCGGCAATAGGGCACGCAGGGCTAGGCCGACTGAGCGGTATTCACCAGAGCATCAAGCAAGTACACAGCGGCAGCCGGGAGGGACCTCCGGCGGCCCACTGTCAACACGGGTGACACGGGCGGACTGCGGCGGCCCGGGACGGACACCCGCCCGCCAAACCAGATCGTTCAGGGGACAGCTGGAGAGAGACAGGGCCACATTGGGGCCTAGCAGACACGGTGATGCCAAACGTGCAGGCCCTGCCCCCAGGTTTCCAGTAGAGGAGACAGGGTTCAGGCAGTGGAGGGATGCAGATGGGATCTCCGGGCCTTCCACGGCAGGGGAACAACAACGGCCAGATCGAGTGCGGAGGGAGCAGGTGACTGGGAGAGCAGAGGCCGGCAGGACTGAGGTACCCCACACCGGTCCTGGCAAGGCTGTCCAGAAGTCTGTGAGTGGACACGCTGCGCAGAGGAGGGGGAGGATGGCTGCGGCAACCACAGCCATTGGGCCTGGCAGGCTTTCGTCAGAAGAAGAGGAAGATCTGGTGCTGAATTTGGCGGGAGATCGATCCGGGTCGGAAGAGGAGGCGGCCCCCCTTTCCGGGAGGACGGCGGCGGAGAAAAACAGACGGTCGGCTGATGGGGCAACACCTGTGCAGCCCGGTTAGTCATCTTCAATTGTACCTAATTCATGTTTGACAGGGAACAGAGGGCCTGAATGTAAGTCAGGGGTTGTGACAGCCAGTGGGGGGGTGGGGGAGGCCTTTGGGGGGGCTGTAGGTTTATTGGGCTTCTTGGAGGGAATAAAGGAGCTGGTGCAGAGGTTTGAACACGCAGGAAAGGCCGCCGTCGGGCCGGCGGCAGCTTGGGTCCCGCCAGTAGGAACTGGGGAGGGCACTACGTCAGGAGTAGGTGCCGTGGCACAGGCAGTTCTGGCGGCTGTTACTGTGCCAGCCACGGAAGTGGCGGTTACCGGTGTTACGCAGGGGACGGGCAAGACGGCTGTGGCAAGTGAGACTGCGGTGCGGCAGGATATAATTAGGCTAGCGGATGCAGCAAAATGTGAAGTTTATGTTTGTTACGAGGGGCCGTTAGGAGCTCACATGAAAAAGGAGGTTCGCGAGAAGCTGTGGAAAGGTGAGTGACCATATAGTGTGACCAAACCCCCGTATTTTTTGAATATGTTCAGGTGTTCAGGTGTTTTTAACTAGCCCTGCAGGAAATGTCATTCTTGTATGTGTGCGCTGTAAAATATTTTGTACTGTTTGTAGGTCTTATAGCAGCACCATCTTGAATTTAAATGCATTGTATGGTGTGCCCCCCAAATATGTTCTTGTATGTTGTAATAGGCCCTGACCAGGTTTTTGGGCTGGAGCACCCCTCCCCCTCCTCATTACCTCCTATTTAGTGACCACCAGTGATTAGGATGTATCACTTTCAGTTCTCCCACATAGAGGAGTTCAGCTCCCATGGTTGAGACAAAGAATCTTCCATTCTATTACTAGTGTAGGACCCACTAATTCGGGGTACTTTGTCGCAGTAAGTGGGCTTAGCACTATATGACCATATAGTGTGACCAAACCCCCGTATTTTTTGAATATGTTCAGGTGTTCAGGTGTTTTTAACTAGCCCTGCAGGAAATGTCATTCTTGTATGTGTGCGCTGTAAAATATTTTGTACTGTTTGTAGGTCTTATAGCAGCACCATCTTGAATTTAAATGCATTGTATGGTGTGCCCCCCAAATATGTTCTTGCACAGGCAGTTCTGGCGGCTGTTACTGTGCCAGCCACGGAAGTGGCGGTTACCGGTGTTACACAGGGGACGGGCAAGACGGCTGTGGCAAGTGAGACTGCGGTGCGGCAGGATATAATTAGGCTAGCGGATGCAGCAAAATGTGAAGTTTATGTTTGTTACGAGGGGCCGTTAGGAGCTCACATGAAAAAGGAGGTTCGCGAGAAGCTGTGGAAAGGTGAGTATGTGGAGATTTTTTCTCTACTACCATTAGAAAAATTCAGTTTAGACAGAAACCGGATGATTCTAACAAAGAGGGCGAAGAGAAGATACAGGTTAATCCCGAGGACATTTGCCAATTGGCTGCAGGCATTCGCCATCATGGGGAGTGCCATCAGGGAAAATCAACCTGAACACTGTTCGGCGCTGTTTTGTTATCAGGATTCAATAGGGGAAGCTTATAGGGTTTATGGTGGTACAGCGTGGCTGAGATATGACGAGAAATTCTGTCAGCGGAGGGCGGTGCGTCCGGACCTGCGATGGGACCACAAAGACATAAGGTTATGGATGCACCTCATGACGACTGCGCGGGCACCGAAGTTTTTTCAGGGGGGGGCGGTGGACCTCCGGCTCAGGGACAATCAGCCGGAAACAAAAAAGGGGTGTGTTGGCAATACAATACAGGGACATGCAAGTTCGGGAGTGCCTGTAGGTACAAGCATGAGTGTTCAGGGTGCGGTGGAGCTCATCCGGTGTCCAGATGTTTCAAGCAGGGAAAAGGCCGTGCCGGGGAGGCTGGACACAAGAGGGAGGACTCCAGTGAAAGTGGAAAGGATACGTCCATTTCTCGGTAGGTATCCAGATAGAAAAGCGGAGCATTTACTGGAGGAAGGTTTCACGGTAGGATTCCGAATTCCCTGTTCGTTGGAGGTAGTTCCCCCCCATATCTCCCAACCTACGGTCAGCTTTGCAACATCCAGATGTGGTTTCCGAGAAATTACGTAAGGAGGTTGCACTGGGGGGGAAGGGGGGGTCCTTTTCCGTCTGCGCCTTTGGCTGATCTGGTTGTGTCACCATTGGGGGTAGTGCCTAAGAAGGAACCCAATAAATTCAGGCTCATCCATCACCTGTCCTTTCCAAAAGGGGGGTTGGTGAATGGTGCCATAGATCAGGAGGTGTGCTCAGTGACCTATACGTCATTTGATGCGGCTGTAGGGTGGGTGCGCTGTTACGGAAAAGGAGCCCTGATGACAAAGGCCGATGTAGAATCGGCTTTTTGGCTGTTACCAGTCCACCCTGACAGTTTCCGGTTGCTCGGATGTCATTGGGACGATGTGTTTTACGGCGACCAGTGCTTACTGATGGGTTGCTCTATATCGTGTGCGATATTCGAGCAGTTCAGCTCTTTTGTAGAATGGGTAGTGCGGGATGTGTCGGGTGTGAATTTGATAATTCATTACTTGGACGACTTCCTGTGTATAGGGCCGGCTTCTTCCAGAACCTGCGCGGTGCTTTTGGCAACACTAGAGCACATTGCAGACAGGTTTGGCATTCCTTTGGTGCCTGAAAAAACGGAGGGACCTTGTATGGTCATCACGTTCCTAGGCATTGTCCTGGATTCGGAATCAATGGAATGCAGGTTACCGGAGAAGAAGTTGGCGGACTTGAAAAAAGAAATTGCAGGGCTGATCGGATTGCAGGAAAGTGCAACTGCGTTTGCTGCAATCGGTGTTGGGCAAGCTTAATTTTGCGTGCCGTATTTTACCTATGGGGAGGGTGTTCAGTCGTAGACTGGCAGCGAGTATGGGCGGAATTAAATCCCCAAGACACTTTGTGCGCTTGGTTAAGAAACATAGGGATGACTTGAGGGTATGGCATACCTTTTTGGAGTCATTCAACGGCCGAGCGTTATGGATGTCGGGGCCGGTTAGCAATTTTGATCTGGAGCTCTTCACGGATGCAGTGGGGTCCACAGGTTTCGGGGCCTTTTTCCAGGGACAATGGAGCGCAGGTCCTTGGCCAGGGACGTGGATCAAAGCGGGTTTCACTAAGAATTTGGTGCTGTTGGAATTATTTCCAGTAGTGTTTGCAGTGGAATTGTGGGGAGCATCATTCAGGGATCTGAAGGTGCGTTTTCATGGGGACAATTTGGGGGTGGTGCAGGTAATCAATAGGAGTACGGCGTCTTCTCCGCCGGTTATTAGATTACTTCAACATTTGGTTTTGAGATGTTTACAACTGAATGCTTTCATTCATGCTGTCCACCTGCTGGGTGTGGAAAATGTGATAGCTGATGCATTATCTTGCTTCCAGTGGGACAGGTTCCGAGAGTTGGCACCGGATTCGGAGCAGCAAGGGGTACCTTGTCCTGAGTGGTTGTGGGGGATAGCATTGGAGTCATTGCAGGATGGATAAAGAGGTCGGTAAGTGGGTCTACGTGGTCAGCTTACATGAAGGTATGCAGGGAGTGGTTGGCGTTTGTGCAAGAGGTGGGCGAGAAGCCGACTGGGCAGGCAGTGCGGTTACTCATTTTATACTATGTCGCAAGAAAGATGGAGGAGGGTGCGTCAGCCTCCGTAATAAATGCGCAGCTGGCAGGTTTAGCTTTCTTGTTTAAATTACAAGGGCTGCCTGATCTCACAAAGGATTTTTGGGTATGGCAGGCTGTAAAAGGTTATTGGCGATCGGTGGTCCGGAAGGATACCAGGAGGCCTGTGACCTTTGTGATTTTGCTGGGTATTGTAGCCAGGCTGGGAGATGTGTGTTCCTCTGAATATGAAGTTAATTTGTTCAAATTGGACTTTTTATTGGCGTTCTTTGGGGCGTTTAGGATTGGGGAATTGGCCAGCCCTTCAAAGAAGGTACATGGGGGACTGGGGAGTCAGGAGGTGGAGTGTAGAGATGGAGGGGTGTCTTTGTGGTTACGGAGATCAAGGACAGACCAAGCTGGAAAAGGGAGGTTGGTACAGGTGTATCCAATTCCGGGTTCGCCTATGTGCCTGGTGGGGGCAGTAAGGGGTTTCTTGGGGGTTCGCCCGGCGATGCTAGGTGTTCTTCTGGTACATGAAGGTGGAACGCCTTTGTCGCGTTTTCAGTTTGGGGCTGTTTTTATAAAATGCTTAGAGAGGTTGGGTTTGGAAGTTAAAACATTTTCATCGGGGCGTGGTCTGGACATGGCCGTGTGGGGACGTGCTTCTGAGGAGCTCCCGGTCCGTCCCGGCCTTTCCTGCCCTTATTTCAGTGGAATCAGCAGTAGAACAGCGGCATGTACTCTGCTGGGAGATGCAGAGGGAAGAGCGTCAGACAGCACAAAAAAACACCGCCGAAAACACAGCAGAGCGCACAGCGGAACTGAGCCATCAGGCAGTACTTCCCTGACTCCCGGGAGCCATCCCCCGCTCCTAAGATGGCGAGGACGAACGAATCTGTCAGTACCCCACAGCACTGCTCACTGACACCGTCCATGGCCCCCTGTACTTCAGACAGAGGCATAACTACCCCTATGCTGCTTCTGGATGGCCTCCAAGACACACAGGATCCGCACAATACACCCCTTACTCTGCATGCAGATGAGGAGCTGAGAGCACTGCTGCGGGCCTTACCGACCAGAGCCGATTTTGAATCACTGGCCAGCAGGCTAGAGGCTTCTCATCGCAGGGACATAGCCGCGGTGTGCACAGACATTACTGCTTTATCAGAACGCATGGGTGTAGGGGAAGCCACAGTAACAGATCTCTCACAACGTCTAAAGCAGGTAGAAGACACTCAAGCAACTCAGGCGAAATTAGTATTGACCCAGCAATTCCATCTAGAAGAGATTGAAGATCGCAGCAGGAGGAACAACCTTCGCATAAGGGGTCTACCTGAAGCCACGGGTACGGAAGATCTCCCAGCTACCGCTACCGCTACCGCTACAGCCATCTTCAGGGACATAGCGAGGGCTGACTTCCCCACTACGCTGACCTTTGATCGGATCCAAAGGGCGCTGGGACCGAAATCAACTGACCCAAATCGCTCAAGAGACGTGATCTGTAGAATACACCAATACACGCATAAAGAGATCATCTTGCGAAAAGCGTGGGAGATGAGAGATGTGGAGTTTGACGGAGCAACTCTCCAGATTATGCCTGATCTTTCAAGGGCCACCTTGCAACACAGAGCAATGCTGAAACCAGTACTTGAGCTTGCTCAACATGCTGGCATCACATACCGCTGGGGCTATCCAATATCAGTGACTTTTAAGAAGCGATCACACTTCTTTACCCTGCGGTCCCCTGCGGAGCTCCCTGCACTATTTGATTTTCTGGAGACTGACCCATTGACTGTTCCAGATTGGCTTCAACTGATCCCAACATTCACTCACCGTTTTGGGGGTCCGAATCTATGAAGACCAGGCTCGCCAAGACCACAACGTAGTCAACGCAGATCCCGTGTCACATCTCCAGAAGAAGACAGAGAAGTTTAGAGATGGTCGCTGTGGTGAGAATGTGTATGATACCCCATTTGTTTTGATCTTATTTTCCGTTCTCCGGTGCATTTATGACTGGCCTACTTTTAATGTTTTAACTGTTGAGCCCCCTTGACATTCTATTGAGTGTATTGATTGTCCTCCCACCCCCTGAGGTGCAGCAGATGGACCATTAAACCCGCTCCCCTGCCTGGCTATCCCAGGGCCGGGAACAGTTGCTGTGGTGAACAGGGATGTCTGAACTGGACTACATGTAATGGAACATTTTAACACCTCATTTCCCCCTGATAGCTACAGACATATGGAACTTTCCGCTGACTGTTGGTATAAAGACACCGCATGTGTCACAAGGTTCCTGGGGACTCGTTTCTAAACTGCCTGTAGACGGGACATAACAGTTGAGACCCGCAATCTGGAGCTCAACCTGGGGACGGGGAGTGGGTCAGGTTTGAGTCAGTACCCCACCGTCAGACTTTGTGATCACTTTAACGGCACTGAGACACCCTCGCTTCACATCGGTATGTCAGTCAGGAGGAACTATTCTAGCAGAAGCTAGGTGCCCTAGGCATCCCTTGAGGGGTTGCCTCAGGGAGCCACTTCCCAGGACTTTGACAACTTGGTGTGGAATACTGTATGCAATTGAGTAACTGCCTTCCAGGGAGGTGGCCAGTTAGAGAGATCAGAATGTACCTGTTTTGTTTAAGCATGCTTGGGCTGGAGGGAGGACAGAAACATTATTCGGGTTGTTGCAGGATGGGCCAGTTTGAATTTTTCCGTTATTTGAATATAGAAGATAAGCACTGGGGATGGGGTAGACTATACAGGGGACGTTTATAGGAAGTTACCCATAGTAATAATAATGCTGTGTTTTATGTTTTTTCATCGGTTCATCTGATAATGTTCTATATGCTGACAATGCTCACATGCCTATATTATGTTTAAGGGCGGGTGGGGGGGCGGGCCAGGATTAGCTCCCTTGGTCATAGTCTAACCTCATCCCCACTAGGCCGAAACACCTTCCCAGTGATAACTGGAGTGTGTTTCATTGCAAGGAATTGCACATAGTTGTCTACCGACAATTATTACTTGAAAAGACAATCTATAGGATTGATTGTCTACTTTTGGTTTCTTGAGCTCCCTTTGCTCTTCCTTTCTCTCTCTTCTCTCCTCCTAACTCACCCCTTCTAATCTCTATATTTTAAACTAATTTTCTTTGGTTTATCCCTAGCCCCCCTCTTCCCACCCTTTTGGTACAAAACTTTGGTTTTGGCGCAAGCGCGATGGATCAAATTACTATTTTTTCATTGAACGCCAAAGGGCTGAATGTGCCTGAAAAACGACGCATGCTCTTGAATGGTCTTAAAAGATCTAAGGCTGATATAGCGTTTGTCCAGGAAACCCACTTTAAAAAGGGCGTGCCGATGTGCTTGAAAAAATTTCCCCTTTGCATATCACGCTACCAACCCCTCAGCCAAATTGAAGGGAGTGTCTATACTCCTCGCAGGGAAAGTGCCCTGGACATGCCGGGACACTAAAATTGACACACAAGGGAGGTATGTGTTCCTTAAAGGACTGATAGGTGAGGTATTAGTGACTTTAGCGACGGTCTAAGCCCCAAATGACAGACAGGATTCTTTCATATCCAAAACACTGAATGATCTGCTGACCTTTGCCGAAGGACAGTTGATTATAGGTGGCGATTTTAATGTTCCCTTGAGCCCAATGGTTGACTCGTCAACGGGAACCTCCTCACTGCGGGGAGGTGTATACAAACGTATCACTAGGACACTGCATGAGGCCAGATTGATAGACGTGTGGAGACTTCTACATGTAGGGGAGAGGGACTACACGTTCTTCTCACCACCACACAAATCATACTCCCGCATCGACTTTTTTCTTTTACCTCACAATCAGCTGGAAGCGGTGGAGAGAGTTGACATAGGGACCATCACCTGGTCTGACCACGCACCGGTTACCTTACGCTACTCTCTCTCACAGACAATGACGACAAAATCGAGATTTTGGAGACTGAATGAAAGTTTACTGCAGAATCCCACCGTACTAGCTGACATCACAAAAGAGCTTAAACAATACTTTCTGACGAATAATATTGAGAATTGTGACCCTGGGATACTTTGGGAAGCCCACAAGTCTGTGATTAGAGGGATCCTGATTAAACACGGCACACATATTAAAAGGGACAGGGAAAAACAGTTGTTGCTCCTTTTACAGAAAACCCACGATCTAGAAAAAACGCATAAAAGTAACCCGACCCCAACAATAGAAACTGAACTCCTCACTTTACGTAGACAGACGGTTGACATATTACAATATCAGGCAAAAGCAGCACTACAATCATGTAGGAAACTCACATATGAATCAGGGAACAAATGTGGGAAGCTCCTTGCGAAAGCAGTTAGACAACAGAAACTACGTGCATATATACCTCAAATCATCTCCCCATCACGGCAGAAAAAGATGTTACCCACACAAATTGCTGATGAATTCAGAAATTTTTACTCCTCTCTATATAACCTCCCGAAGGCAGGTGTCACTGACACTGCAATAGGGGATTATCTTACCCTATCCAACATGTCTAAAATATCAGAAGAAGATGCAGCGGCCCTAGAAGAACCCATTACAATGGTAGAGCTGCAGGGCGTGCTTAAGCATATGAAACCGGGTAAAGCTCCAGGAGAGCCTGAAGCATGTAATGCCTAGGTGCAGGGCGTGCATGACTTTGGGAGCAGTAGGGTTAACGAAGCTGGTAGGTGGAGTTGGAGTTAGCCGAGGGGGGAGGTATTAAGGGTCGCCTTAAATGGGTAATCCCGCCCTGGGGGAGTAACAGATGAGTGGAGGAAAGTTTAGAACAGGATGGCAGAGATTGAGCAACTGATGGAGCAGCTTAAGCTTGAAGCGGCAGTGAGAGGGGTGGCCTGGCTACAGGAGACTATAGCGGAGGCCATCCAGAGAGCGGGGCCTGCTACGAGCGGGGGTGAGATCAGCGCTAGTAGGGCGCGGCGGTCACAGCCACCCGAGCGGTTCTCCCCCGAGCAGCGGAGGTCGGATCAGCGGCAGCCTAGGAGTCAGGTCGGACTTCCGGCGGGCCCGCCGGCGAAGCGAATGGCGGGTGCAGCGAGCGGAGACACGAGGGGATCCTCAGCACAACGGTCCGGGAGAAGGGAGGCCGCTGGAGCGGCAGCGCGGCCTAGAACGTGAGCGGAGGTGAGCGCAAGCCCCACCCCCCGAAGCAGCTACGAGAAGGCACAGAGAGGAGCACATGGTGGGATTCCCGGGCCTTCAGTTTCCACGGCAGGGGATCACAGGAGGAGCGATCGGGGTCGGCCTGTTAGGGCAGCTAACCCGAGCAACAGCAGGGCTGTGGTGCAGAACACCGGCCCAGGAAAGGCAAAGCAGAAGTCGGATGGCTCGAGCGATACGCGGAGGCGGGGACGGCAATTTACAACACCGACGGCAGCCACGGTGTCCAGGCCGGGAGGGCCCTCATCATCAGAGGAAGAAGTAGAGGAGCACCATGCAGCCCCAGAATGGTCCGGGTCAGAGGAGCAGCCGTCCCCCCCGTCAAGGAGAACAGGAGCGGTGGACACCAGCGGGTCGGCTGATGAGGTTACGCCTGTGCAGCCTGGTGAGTCACATGTTACCTTGTTTAATTTAGGTCTGCCTAGTGGTGTGGGGTCCAGGGGGGTGGGTACGAGCGCGGTTCCTAGCGTAGTGGGAACTGAGGGAGGCGGGGAGACCTCTAGATTCATGGGTTTCTTGGCAGGCATTAAGGAACTGGTAAAAAGATTTGAAGCTCGAGGAGTGAGAGCACGCAAGGGACGGAAAAAACGGCAGCGGCGGTTGAGGCTACGGGTAGGCAGGACATAACCAGGTTGGCTGACGCCGCTAAATGTGAGGTATATGTTTGCTATGAGGGACCGTTAGGGTCGCATTTGAAGCAGGAGGTGCGTGAGTTGTGGAAAGGTGAGTACGTGGAAATTTTTTCACTGCTACCGCTGGAAAAATTCAACCTGGATAGGGTGAAGCCGGATGACTCCAAGAAGGAGGATGAGGAGAAGAGGAGGTACCGTTTAATCCCGAGAACATTTGCCAATTGGTTGCAGGCGTTTGCGATTATGGCAAGTGTCATCGGGGAAAAGCAACCCGAGCATTGCTCGGCTCTTTTCTGTTATCAGGATGCAATTGGAGAAGCTTATAGGGTGTATGGGGGTACAGCGTGGCTGAGGTACGACGAGCAGTTCCGTCAGCGGAGGGCAGTGAGGCCGGCATTGAAGTGGGACCATAAGGACATCAGCTTATGAATGAGATTGATGATGACGGCGAGGGCCTCTAATCAGTTTTTTCAAGGAGGGACCGGCGGCCCTTCGGCCCAGGGCCAGCCGGCCAGAAACAGGAAAGGGTTGTGCTGGCAATACAACACAGGGAGCTGCAAGTTTGGTGCCACTTGTAAGTATAAACACGAGTGTTCCGGATGCGGGGGATCTCATCCAGGATCTAGATGTTTTAAGCAGGGCATGGGCCGTCCAGGAGAGGCTGCTAGCAAAAGGGAGGACCCCGGTGAGAGTGGAAAAGATGCGACTGTTTCTAGGTAGGTATCCAGACAAGAAAGCCGCCCAATTGTTGGACGAGGGTTTTTCAGTGGGCTTTAGGATCCCATGCACATTGACAGCTATCCCCCCGGTGTCGCCCAATTTACGGTCTGCAATGCTGACATCCGGAAGTAGTTACAGACAAACTGAGGAAGGAAGTTGCATTGGGATGCATGGGCGGTCCATTCCAAGAGGCGCCATTCAAGGATTTGGTGGTTTCGCCTCTGGGGGTGGTACCAAAAAAGGAACCGGGAAAATTTAGGCTCATTCATCACCTATCTTTCCCAAAAGGGGGGTCGGTTAATGATGCCATAGATCAAGGGGTGTGTTCAGTGACTTACACTTCATTCGATGCGGCAGTGGGATGGGTTCGGCGCTATGGGAAGGGAGCCTTGATGGCAAAAGCAGATGTGGAATCCGCTTTTAGGCTGTTGCCAGTACACCCCGAGAGTTTTCGGCTACTGGGGTGTCATTGGGATAATGAATTTTATGTGGACCAATGCCTACCCATGGGTTGCTCGATATCGTGCGCAATATTTGAGCAATTCAGCTCATTTGTGGAATGGGTGGTACGGGAGGTGTCGGGGGTGAATTCTATAATTCATTACCTTGATGATTTTCTCTGTATGGGTCCGGCTTCCTCGCGGATCTGCGCTGTGCTCCTAGCCACACTGGAACACATTGCAGAAAAATTTGGCATTCCATTGGCTGCCGATAAAATGGAGGGACCTTGCACGGTCATCACGTTTTTGGGCATTGTCCTGGATTCGGACGCGATGGAATGCAGGCTGCTGGACGATAAATTGGAGGACCTTAAGAGGGAAATAGTGGGGCTTTTGGGATTGCGTAAAGTGCAGCTGCGGACGCTGCAATCGGTACTGGGCAAGCTTAATTTTGCATGCTGCATTTTACCAATGGGGAGGGTGTTCAGTCGACGGCTGGCGGCCAGCACGAGTGGAATCAAATCACCTAGACATTTTGTGCGTTTAAGTGCTACGCACAGGGCAGATTTGGGGGTGTGGCATTCATTTTTGGAGTCTTTTAATGGTAGGGCGTTTTGGATGTCAGGTCCAGTCAGCAATTTTGACTTGGAGCTATTCATGGACGCAGCAGGTTCCACAGGTTTTGGGGCATTTTTTCAAGGTCAGTGGAGCGCAGGGCCTTGGCCTCAGGCATGGGTGGAGGCAGGATTCACGAAGAACCTAGTGCTGCTGGAGTTATTTCCGGTAGTGCTGGCGGTAGAACTGTGGGGTGCATCATTCAGGGATCTGAAGGTGCGATTCCATGGTGACAACATGGGGGTGGTGCAGGTAATTAATAGGAGTACGGCGTCATCACCGCCAGTGATTAGGATGTTGCGGCATCTAGTCTTGCGCTGTCTGCAACTAAATATATTCGTTCATGCTGTCCATTTACCGGGAGTTGAAAATGTTATCGCTGATGCGTTGTCTCGCTTCCAGTGGGACAGGTTCCGAGAGTTGGCGCCGGATGCGGAACAACAAGGGGTACCTTGTCCCGAATGGCTGTGGGAGATAGCGTTGGCATCATAGCAGGATGGATTAGGAAGTCGGTGAGTAGGGTTACATGGGCAGCGTACACGAAGGTATGGAATGAGTGGAGCGGGTTCCCAGAAGGATTGGGGGAGGACCCAGCCGGTCAGGACGTGCGATTGCTGTTACTGTACTATATTGCTAGGAAAATGGAGGAAGGTTTGTCCGCATCAATGGTTAATAAGAAGGTAGCTGGCTTAGCTTTTCTTTTTAAATTACAAGGTAGGCCAGATTTTACAAAGGATTTTTGGGTACGGCAGGCAATGAAGGGTTATAGGAAGTCGTTGGTTCGACGGGATTCTAGGAGGCGTGTGACGTTTGAAATCCTGCAGGGTGTCGTAACTCAGTTGTTGTATGTGTGTACGTCCAGTTATGAAGTGGTGTTGTTTACGGCGGCCTTTTTATTGGCGTTTTTTGGGGCGTTTCGGATAGGGGAACTGGTCAGCCCTTCGAAGAAAATACAAGGGGGATTGATGTTTTAGGAGATGTCGTGGGGTGAAGAGGGTTTGAAGTTGTGGTTACGGAAATCAAAGACTGATCAAATGGGTAGAGGGAGAAGAGTTGAGGTATATCCAATTGTGGGATCACAATTATGCCCGGTAAAAGCGGTTGGGGAATTTTTGAGGGTTCGTCCAGCGGTACTGGGCCCCTTGTTGCTGCATAAGGAGGGTGATTTCCTGTCTAGATTTCAGTTTGTCACGGTTTTTAATAAATGTATTAGGGGGTTGGGGCTGGAAGAGAAGGATTTCTCGTCCCACTCCTTCAGGATTGGGGCCGCTACGGAGGCAGCCAGAAATGGTATGGCTGTGGAAGCAGTTAAGCGAATTGGGAGGTGGGAATCTAATAGGTTCCGATCTTACGTGCGTCCCCATATGGTGGTAAACTTGTAGGAGGGTATACGGGCTTACGGTGTTGGAACTGGGGGGTGGTAAGTGAATGTTTATTAAACCGGGGCTTAAAGTATGGTGTTTTTCCTTTGTGTTCTTCTATTTTCAGATGCAGTGACGGGGATGGTATGGATTATGGGCCATTCCTATGTGTCCTGGGGGGCACGGAGAGGTGACGCCCGCAAGGAGGGTAGGCAATTGGGTTTTAGTAAGCGGGAAGCCTGTATCAAGTGGTTGGGGATCCCAGGCATGCTGTGGGGTAGATTGGTGTCGGAAGTGCATCGCTATGCACAAAGAGATAGGCCTCCGGACGTATTAGTCATCCATGTAGGAGGCAACGATTTGGGCGTAAGAGCCATGGTGGATGTCACGCGTGACATCAAGCTTGATGTCTGGCGGTTAAAGGAAGCCTTCCCTAACATGATCATTGTCTGGTCTGACATGGTGGCTAGGAAGTCATGGAGAATGGCCAGGTCGGTGGAGGGGGTGAATAGGGCCCGTAAAAAAATAAACAGGGCAATGAGTAAGTTCGTAGTAAATAATGGGGGTTTGGCGGCGAGGCACCGTGAGCTGGAGTTTGAGACATGGAGGTATTTGAGAGCTGATGGGGTTCATTTAAATGAGGTTGGTATAGATTTGTGGGCACTAGGACTACAAGACGGCATACAGAGGGCACTTCGGGTGTGGAGGGGCACCCATGAGTAAGGTGTTATTCCTGGGTGCGGTGGCGGGCGTTGGTCTGTGCAAAAGAAGGAAAATGACATAAGTAAGAGTTGGTTTGGGAGATAAAGTTGATATGGGTCCTTATGCTGGTTCCCGGTTAACGGAGGTTAGCCGGGAAGTGATAATGGGGCACTGCGGTCATTGGTTAGTCTCTGTGCCAGCTTGTCGGCTTGAGGCCTATGGTATAAATTTGGTGGGGCCGCAGTGCAAGTGGGTTATGGACATGTTCGATTATTAAGAGATTGCGCAGACCAACGCTTGAGATATTTAATGGTGGTATAACAGATGTTGTTTTTGCAGTTAATGTTGATATGTTTATTTTTCTAATTAAAAGTTTTATTTGTTAAATAAATTAGGCCGCTAAGGCCTTTTATTACTCCAATCTTGGTGTGGTCTTAGTTATTGGGGTAATGGTTTAATAATAAAGGGGTTAAAGGGTATGGTTAAGCACATCTGTTATCCAACAATCAAGGAGAGCCCGTAACAGAAGCATGTAATGCCTAGGTGCAGGGCGTGCATGACTTTGGGAGCAGTAGGGTTAACGAAGCTGGTAGGTGGGGTTGGAGTTAGCCGAGGGGGAGGTATTAAGGGTTGCCTTAAATGGGTAATCCCGCCCTGGGGGAGTAACAGATGAGTGGAGGAAAGTTCCCGCCCACCCACCCTTTTTATAGGTGTAGGGATTGTGAGTTTGTGGGATTGTGTTTTATTCCTTTTTACAGGTTGAAGACGAGGAGAGATCATGACAGAGCGGGCGTTGGTCTGTGCAAAAGAAGGAAAATGACAAAGTAAGAGTTGGTTTGGGAGATAAAGTTGATATGGGTCCTTATGCTGGTTCCCGGTTAACGGAGGTTAGCCGGGAAGTGATAATGGGGCACTGCGGTCATTGGTTAGTCTCTGTGCCAGCTTGTCGGCTTGAGGCCTATGGTATAAATTTGGTGGGGCCGCAGTGCAAGTGGGTTATGGACATGTTCGATTATTAAGAGATTGCGCAGACCAACGCTTGAGATATTTAATGGTGGTATAACAGATGTTGTTTTTGCAGTTAATGTTGATATGTTTATTTTAGTAGACTGTTCCAGATTGGCTTCAACTGATCCCAACATTCACTCACCGTTTTGGGGGTCCGAATCTATGAAGACCAGGCTCGCCAAGACCACAACGTAGTCAACGCAGATCCCGTGTCACATCTCCAGAAGAAGACAGAGAAGTTTAGAGATGGTCGCTGTGGTGAGAATGTGTATGATACCCAATTTGTTTTGATCTTATTTTCCGTTCTCCGGTGCATTTATGACTGGCCTACTTTTAATGTTTTATCTGTTGAGCCCCCTTGACATTCTATTGAGTGTATTGATTGTCCTCCCACCCCCTGAGGTGCAGCAGATGGACCATTAAACCCGCTCCCCTGCCTGGCTATCCCAGGGCCGGGAACAGTTGCTGTGGTGAACAGGGATGTCTGAACTGGACTACATGTAATGGAACATTTTAACACCTCATTTCCCCCTGATAGCTACAGACATATGGAACTTTCCGCTGACTGTTGGTATAAAGACACCGCATGTGTCACAAGGTTCCTGGGGACTCGTTTCTAAACTGCCTGTAGACGGGACATAACAGTTGAGACCCGCAATCTGGAGCTCAACCTGGGGACGGGGAGTGGGTCAGGTTTGAGTCAGTACCCCACCGTCAGACTTTGTGATCACTTTAACGGCACTGATACACCCTCGCTTCACATCGGTATGTCAGTCAGGAGGAACTATTCTAGCAGAAGCTAGGTGCCCTAGGCATCCCTTGAGGGGTTGCCTCAGGGAGCCACTTCCCAGGACTTTGACAACTTGGTGTGGAATACTGTATGCAATTGAGTAACTGCCTTCCAGGGAGGTGGCCAGTTAGAGAGATCAGAATGTACCTGTTTTGTTTAAGCATGCTTGGGCTGGAGGGAGGACAGAAACATTATTCGGGTTGTTGCAGGATGGGCCAGTTTGAATTTTTCTGTTATTTGAATATAGAAGATAAGCACTGGGGATGGGGTAGACTATACAGGGGACGTTTATAGGAAGTTACCCATAGTAATAATAATGCTGTGTTTTATGTTTTTTCATCGGTTCATCTGATAATGTTCTATATGCTGACAATGCTCACATGCCTATATTATGTTTAAGGGCGGGTGGGGGGGCGGGCCGGGATTAGCTCCCTTGGTCATAGTCTAACCTCATCCCCACTAGGCCGAAACACCTTCCCAGTGATAACTGGAGTGTGTTTCATTGCAAGGAATTGCACATAGTTGTCTACCGACAATTATTACTTGAAAAGACAATCTATAGGATTGATTGTCTACTTTTGGTTTCTTGAGCTCCCTTTGCTCTTCCTTTCTCTCTCTTCTCTCCTCCTAACTCACCCCTTCTAATCTCTATATTTTAAACTAATTTTCTTTGGTTTATCCCTAGCCCCCCTCTTCCCACCCTTTTGGTACAAAACTTCGGTTTTGGCGCAAGCGCGATGGATCAAATTACTATTTTTTCATTGAACGCCAAAGGGCTGAATGTGCCTGAAAAACGACGCATGCTCTTGAATGGTCTTAAAAGATCTAAGGCTGATATAGCGTTTGTCCAGGAAACCCACTTTACAAAGGGCGTGCCGATGTGCTTGAAAAACCGATATTTCCCCTTTGCATATCACGCTACCAACCCCTCAGCCAAATCGAAGGGAGTGTCTATACTCCTCGCAGGGAAAGTGCCCTGGACATGCCGGGACACTAAAATTGACACACAAGGGAGGTATGTGTTCCTTAAAGGACTGATAGGTGAGGTATTAGTGACTTTAGCGACGGTCTACGCCCCAAATGACAGACAGGATTCTTTCATATCCAAAACACTGAATGATCTGCTGACCTTTGCCGAAGGACAGTTGATTATAGGTGGCGATTTTAATGTTCCCTTGAGCCCAATGGTTGACTCGTCAACGGGAACCTCCTCACTGCGGGGAGGTGTATACAAACGTATCACTAGAACACTGCATGAGGCCAGATTGATAGACGTGTGGAGACTTCTACATGTAGGGGAGAGGGACTACACGTTCTTCTCACCACCACACAAATCATACTCCTGCATCGACTTTTTTCTTTTACCTCACAATCAGCTGGAAGCGGTGGAGAGAGTTGACATAGGGACCATCACCTGGTCTGACCACGCACTGGTTACCTTACGCTACTCTCTCTCACAGACAATGACGACAAAATCGAGATTTTGGAGACTGAATGAAAGTTTACTGCAGAATCCCACCGTACTAGCTGACATCACAAAAGAGCTTAAACAATACTTTCTGACGAATAATATTGAGAATTGTGACCCTGGGATACTTTGGGAAGCCCACAAGTCTGTGATTAGAGGGATCCTGATTAAACACGGCACACATATTAAAAGGGACAGGGAAAAACAGTTGTTGCTCCTTTTACAGAAAACCCACGATCTAGAAAAAAACGCATAAAAGTAACCCGACCCCAACAATAGAAACTGAACTCCTCACTTTACGTAGACAGACGGTTGACATATTACAATATCAGGCAAAAGCAGCACTACAATCATGTAGGAAACTCACATATGAATCAGGGAACAAATGTGGGAAGCTCCTTGCGAAAGCAGTTAGACAACAGAAACTACGTGCATATATACCTCAAATCATCTCCCCATCACGGCAGAAAAAGGTGTTACCCACACAAATTGCTGATGAATTCAGAAATTTTTACTCCTCTCTATATAACCTCCCGAAGGCAGGTGTCACTGACACTGCAATAGGGGATTATCTTACCCTATCCAACATGTCTAAAATATCAGAAGAAGATGCAGCGGCCCTAGAAGAACCCATCACAATGGTAGAGCTGCAGGGCGTGCTTAAGCATATGAAACCGGGTAAAGCTCCAGGAGAGCCTGAAGCATGTAATGCCTAGGTGCAGGGCGTGCATGACTTTGGGAGCAGTAGGGTTAACGAAGCTGGTAGGTGGAGTTGGAGTTAGCCGAGGGGGAGGTATTAAGGGTCGCCTTAAATGGGTAATCCCGCCCTGGGGGAGTAACAGATGAGTGGAGGAAAGTTTAGAACAGGATGGCAGAGATGGAGCAACTGATGGAGCAGCTTAAGCCTGAAGCGGCAGTGAGAGGGGCGGCCTGGCTTCAGGAGACTATAGCGGAGGCCATCCAGAGAGCGGGGCCTGCTACGAGCGGGGGTGAGATCAGCGCTAGTAGGGCGCGGCGGTCACAGCCACCCGAGCGGTTCTCCCCCGAGCAGCGGAGGTCGGATCAGCGGCAGCCTAGGAGTCAGGTCGGACTTCCGGCGGGCCCGCCGGCGAAGCGAATGGCGGGTGCAGCGAGCGGAGACACGAGGGGATCCTCAGCACAACGGTCCGGGAGAAGGGAGGCCGCTGGAGCGGCAGCGCGGCCTAGAACGTGAGCGGAGGTGAGCGCAAGCCCCGCCCCCCGAAGCAGCTACGAGAAGGCACAGAGAGGAGCACATGGTGGGATTCCCGGGCCTTCAGTTTCCACGGCAGGGGATCACAGGAGGAGCGATCGGGGTCGGCCTGTTAGGGCAGCTAACCCGAGCAACAGCAGGGCTGTGGTGCAGAACACCGGCCCAGGAAAGGCAAAGCAGAAGTCGGATGGCTCGAGCGATACGCGGAGGCGGAGACGGCAATTTACAACACCGACGGCAGCCACGGTGTCCAGGCCGGGAGGGCCCTCATCATCAGAGGAAGAAGTAGAGGAGCACCATGCAGCCCCAGAATGGTCCGGGTCAGAGGAGCAGCCGTCCCCCCCGTCAAGGAGAACAGGAGCGGTGGACACCAGCGGGTCGGCTGATGAGGTTACGCCTGTGCAGCCTGGTGAGTCACATGTTACCTTGTTTAATTTAGGTCTGCCTAGTGGTGTGGGGTCCAGGGGGGTGGGTACGAGCGCGGTTCCTAGCGTAGTGGGAACTGAGGGAGGCGGGGAGACCTCTAGATTCATGGGTTTCTTGGCAGGCATTAAGGAACTGGTAAAAAGATTTGAAGCTCCTACAGGGCCGGTGGCATCTTGGATACCGCCGGCCGACGGGGCTGGGGCATCAGGAATGGCGGCAGCAGGGACGGTGGTCACAGGTGTGGTTGCCTCACCCGCGGCGGTGGTGACGAGGAGTGAGAGCACGCAAGGGACGGAAAAAACGGCAGCGGCGGTTGAGGCTGCGGGTAGGCAGGACATAACCAGGTTGGCTGACGCCGCTAAATGTGAGGTATATGTTTGCTATGAGGGACCGTTAGGGTCGCATTTGAAGCAGGAGGTGCGTGAGTTGTGGAAAGGTGAGTACGTGGAAATTTTTTCACTGCTACCGCTGGAAAAATTCAACCTGGATAGGGTGAAGCCGGATGACTCCAAGAAGGAGGATGAGGAGAAGAGGAGGTACCGTTTAATCCCGAGAACATTTGCCAATTGGTTGCAGGCGTTTGCGATTATGGCAAGTGTCATCGGGGAAAAGCAACCCGAGCATTGCTCGGCTCTTTTCTGTTATCAGGATGCAATTGGAGAAGCTTATAGGGTGTATGGGGGTACAGCGTGGCTGAGGTACGACGAGCAGTTCCGTCAGCGGAGGGCAGTGAGGCCGGCATTGAGGTGGGACCATAAGGACATCAGCTTATGGATGAGATTGATGACGACGGCGAGGGCCTCTAATCAGTTTTTTCAAGGAGGGACCGGCGGCCCTTCGGCCCAGGGCCAGCCGGCCGGAAACAGGAAAGGGTTGTGCTGGCAATACAACACAGGGAGCTGCAAGTTTGGTGCCACTTGTAAGTATAAACACGAGTGTTCCGGATGCGGGGGATCTCATCCAGGATCTAGATGTTTTAAGCAGGGCATGGGCCGTCCAGGAGAGGCTGCTAGCAAAAGGGAGGACCCCGGTGAGAGTGGAAAAGATGCGACCGTTTCTAGGTAGGTATCCAGACAAGAAAACCGCCCAATTGTTGGACGAGGGTTTTTCGGTGGGCTTTAGGATCCCATGCACATGACAGCTATCCCCCCGGTGTCGCCCAATTTACGGTCTGCAATGCTGACATCCGGAAGTAGTTACAGACAAACTGAGGAAGGAAGTTGCATTGGGATGCATGGGCGGTCCATTCCAAGAGGCGCCATTTAAGGATTTGGTGGTTTCGCCTCTGGGGGTGGTACCAAAAAAGGAACCGGGAAAATTTAGGCTCATTCATCACCTATCTTTCCCAAAAGGGGGGTCGGTTAATGATGCCATAGATCAAGGGGTGTGTTCAGTGACTTACACTTCATTCGATGCGGCAGTGGGATGGGTTCGGCGCTATGGGAAGGGAGCCTTGATGGCAAAAGCAGATGTGGAATCCGCTTTTAGGCTGTTGCCAGTACACCCCGAGAGTTTTCGGCTACTGGGGTGTCATTGGGATAATGAATTTTATGTGGACCAATGCCTACCCATGGGTTGCTCGATATCGTGCGCAATATTTGAGCAATTCAGCTCATTTGTGGAATGGGTGGTACGGGAGGTGTCGGGGGTGAATTCTATAATTCATTACCTTGATGATTTTCTCTGTATGGGTCCGGCTTCCTCGCGGATCTGCGCTGTGCTCCTAGCCACACTGGAACACATTGCAGAAAAATTTGGCATTCCATTGGCTGCCGATAAAATGGAGGGACCTTGCACGGTCATCACGTTTTTGGGCATTGTCCTGGATTCGGACGCGATGGAATGCAGGCTGCTGGACGATAAATTGGAGGACCTTAAGAGGGAAATAGTGGGGCTTTTGGGATTGCGTAAAGTGCAGCTGCGGACGCTGCAATCGGTACTGGGCAAGCTTAATTTTGCATGCCGCATTTTACCAATGGGGAGGGTGTTCAGTCGACGGCTGGCGGCCAGCACGAGTGGAATCAAATCACCTAGACATTTTGTGCGTTTAAGTGCTACGCACAGGGCAGATTTGAGGGTGTGGCATTCATTTTTGGAGTCTTTTAATGGTAGGGCGTTTTGGATGTCAGGTCCAGTCAGCAATTTTGACTTGGAGCTATTCATGGACGCAGCAGGTTCCACAGGTTTTGGGGCATTTTTTCAAGGTCAGTGGAGCGCAGGGCCTTGGCCTCAGGCATGGGTGGAGGCAGGATTCACGAAGAACCTAGTGCTGCTGGAGTTATTTCCGGTAGTGCTGGCGGTAGAACTGTGGGGTGCATCATTCAGGGATCTGAAGGTGCGATTCCATGGTGACAACATGGGGGTGGTGCAGTTAATTAATAGGAGTATGGCGTCATCACCGCCAGTGATTAGGATGTTGCGGCATCTAGTCTTGCGCTGTCTGCAACTAAATATATTCGTTCATGCTGTCCATTTACCGGGAGTTGAAAATGTTATCGCTGATGCGTTGTCTCGCTTCCAGTGGGACAGGTTCCGAGAGTTGGCGCCGGATGCGGAACAACAAGGGGTACCTTGTCCCGAATGGCTGTGGGAGATAGCGTTGGCATCATAGCAGGATGGATTAGGAAGTCGGTGAGTAGGGTTACATGGGCAGCGTACACGAAGGTATGGAATGAGTGGAGCGGGTTCGCAGAAGGATTGGGGGAGGACCCAGCCGGTCAGGACGTGCGATTGCTGTTACTGTACTATATTGCTAGGAAAATGGAGGAAGGTTTGTCCGCATCAATGGTTAATAAGAAGGTAGCTGGCTTAGCTTTTCTTTTTAAATTACAAGGTAGGCCAGATTTTACAAAGGATTTTTGGGTACGGCAGGCAATGAAGGGTTATAGAAAGTCGTTGGTTCGACGGGATTCTAGGAGGCGTGTGACGTTTGAAATCCTGCAGGGTGTCGTAACTCAGTGGTTGTATGTGTGTACGTCCAGTTATGAAGTGGTGTTGTTTACGGCGGCCTTTTTATTGGCGTTTTTTGGGGCGTTTCGGATAGGGGAACTGGTCAGCCCTTCGAAGAAAATACAAGGGGGATTGATGTTTCAGGAGATGTCGTGGGGTGAAGAGGGTTTGAAGTTGTGGTTACGGAAATCAAAGACTGATCAAATGGGTAGAGGGAGAAGAGTTGAGGTATATCCAATTGTGGGATCACAATTATGCCCGGTAAAAGCGGTTGGGGAATTTTTGAGGGTTCGTCCAGCGGTACTGGGCCCCTTGTTGCTGCATAAGGAGGGTGATTTCCTGTCTAGATTTCAGTTTGTCACGGTTTTTAATAAATGTATTAGGGGGTTGGGGCTGGAAGAGAAGGATTTCTCGTCCCACTCCTTCAGGATTGGGGCCGCTACGGAGGCAGCCAGAAATGGTATGGATGTGGAAGCAGTTAAGCGAATTGGGAGGTGGGAATCTAATAGGTTCCGATCTTACGTGCGTCCCCATATGGTGGTAAACTTGTAGGAGGGTATACGGGCTTACGGTGTTGGAACTGGGGGGTGGTAAGTGAATGTTTATTAAACCGGGGCTTAAAGTATGGTGTTTTTCCTTTGTGTTCTTCTATTTTCAGATGCAGTGACGGGGATGGTATGGATTATGGGCCATTCCTATGTGTCTTGGGGGGCACGGAGAGGTGACGCCCGCAAGGAGGGTAGGCAATTGGGTTTTAGTAAGCGGGAAGCCTGTATCAAGTGGTTGGGGATCCCAGGCATGCTGTGGGGTAGATTGGTGTCGGAAGTGCATCGCTATGCACAAAGAGATAGGCCTCCGGACGTATTAGTCATCCATGTAGGAGGCAACGATTTGGGCGTAAGAGCCATGGTGGATGTCACGCGTGACATCAAGCTTGATGTCTGGCGGTTAAAGGAAGCCTTCCCTAACATGATCATTGTCTGGTCTGACATGGTGGCTAGGAAGTCATGGAGAATGGCCAGGTCGGTGGAGGGGGTGAATAGGGCCCGTAAAAAAATAAACAGGGCAGTGAGTAAGTTCGTAGTAAATAATGGGGGTTTGGCGGCGAGGCACCGTGAGCTGGAGTTTGAGACATGGAGGTATTTGAGAGCTGATGGGGTTCATTTAAATGAGGTTGGTATAGATTTGTGGGCACTAGGACTACAAGACGGCATACAGAGGGCACTTCGGGTGTGGAGGGGCACCCATGAGTAAGGTGTTATTCCTGGGTGCGGTGGCGGGCGTTGGTCTGTGCAAAAGAAGGAAAATGACATAAGTAAGAGTTGGTTTGGGAGATAAAGTTGATATGGGTCCTTATGCTGGTTCCCGGTTAACGGAGGTTAGCCGGGAAGTGATAATGGGGCACTGCGGTCATTGGTTAGTCTCTGTGCCAGCTTGTCGGCTTGAGGCCTATGGTATAAATTTGGTGGGGCCGCAGTGCAAGTGGGTTATGGACATGTTCGATTATTAAGAGATTGCGCAGACCAACGCTAGAGATATTTAATGGTGGTCTAACAGATGTTGTTTTTGCAGTTAATGTTGATATGTTTATTTTTCTAATTAAAAGTTTTATTTGTTAAATAAATTAGGCCGCTAAGGCCTTTTATTACTCCAATCTTGGTGTGGTCTTAGTTATTGGGGTAATGGTTTAATAATAAAGGGGTTAAAGGGTATGGTTAAGCACATCTGTTATCCAACAGTCATGGCCTGGACGGGCTGACCCTGCAGTACTACCAGACACTCCTACCGATACTAGGCCCACATATGCTGAAACTCTTTAACAATCTTACAGAGGGGGGCCACCTACAGAGAGACACCTTAAGCGCCCACATTTCCCTTATACCTAAAGAAGGGAAGGATCCCTTGGCATGTGGCAGTTACATGCCTATATCTCTTTTAAATATAGATCTCAAACTCCTCACCAAAGTCTTAGAAAATAGACTATCCCAACATATGACAGACCTGATACATTTAGACAAGGTGGGTTTTGTCCCTACGTGCGAAGCTATGGACAACACCACAAAGGTGCTCAACCTGATACATAGAGCCAACATAACTAAAGCGCCATGTACCTTTCTCAGCACAGATGCTGAGAAAGCATTCGACCGGGTGAGTTGGGAATTTATGACGGCAGTACTTAAACACGTAGGACTAGGTAGCCATATGCTACAGTGGATTTCCAATGTTTACTAGATACCAACAGCCAGGGTCAAAGCCAATGGAATCCTGTCTGATCCCTTCAACATTTCTAATGGTACCAGACAGGGATGCCCATTGTCACCCCTTCTTTTTGCCCTAGTACTCGAACCCTTTCTGAACACGATACGCAGCAATCCAGATATCTCAGGGATCACTGTAGATCGCCAGCAATACAAGATCTCGGCTTATGCCGATGATCTCCTATTCTCCTTAACTAACTCGATCATATCTCTCCCAAATTTAATTAGAGAATTTCAGAAATATGGGAACATTTCTAATCTAAAGATTAATTTTGACAAATCAACAGCAATGGGAATCAATATGTAGACAGAACAGCTATCCCTTCTGAAGACCATATTCAATTTTAAATGGTCAGACAGTCACTTTACCTATCAGGGCACTAATATACCTAGGGACCTGAAACGCACCTTTGAACTGAACTTCCCTCCAATCCTATGCAAAGTTAAAGAGCTACTTGAAGAAAGTGAGACCCATAGGAGAGAATGGACGCAGGGGCTGCATGACTATGGGAGGAACAGGGGTCAAGTAACGGTCAGTCAGGTCAGTGGTGGGGGCAAGAAGTCATCTCTTACCTGATTGGAGGTAGAAAGCAGATGGGGCAGGGCCAGAGGCTTGGGGTCCGGTGTAGGGGGTGGATTCTTCATCATTCAGAGAAGTTGGAGAGGAGACATCTTCTAGGGACACCCTTGCTGATCACCTGCAGGTTAGAGATATAGGGAGATAAGTGATCTTGATGCCTTGCTGGCTCAGGTCAGGGCCGCAGCGGTCGAGCGGGGCCCTCAGTGGCTGCAACAGCAGCTATCTGATGTGCTTGGGGGGTCGGGAGCTTCCCCCTCACCTGCCCCTTCTCCCCCAGGGCAAAAACGAGTCAGGAAGGTGCACCCTCCGGAGCGCCTGAGCCCATCTCCTGTCCCACGGGCTCAACAGGCTAGTAGGAGCCCCTATCCCAGGGACCCTCCAGGGCTGGCTGCCGGGCTGCATCCTATCAGTTCCGGTGGGGGCCCTGGGAGGAATCCGACCCCCCGGCGCTCTCCAGTGGCTCGCTACACAGGCCGGAGCAGGCGGCAGCCATCCCCCCCCCCCCCCCCATGGATGTCACGGTGGGGAGGAAGGCTTGGCGTGGGAGAAGCAGCGGTGTCAGCGGTGGACGGCGGACTTACCCCTCAGCTGCTCCGTGCGATGTAGAGCCACAGGACCGGAGGCATATCACTGGGGGGGTGCCGCCATCGTCCCCCGCCAGACGCAGACGCAGGGCTCCGGAGCGTTCGGCTCCCTCCACGGCCGCTGCACAGAAGAGGTTTCTGCATCAGAAAGGAACTGACACAAACGGCAGGGGGGTTGGAGCGCCCTCTGCTGGTTCGCCAGCGGGATCGCAGGCCGGGAGCTGTACAAGTCTTCAAGCTGGGGGACACCCCCCCCTTAAAGAGACAGCGCGTCCCTGCTGCAGCTGGGGGTACTACAGTGCCCAGCAGCTCTTCGGGGGTGAGAATTGTGCCTGGGACTGAAGAGGAGGCTTCCGGGAGCCCAGATGAGGAGTCGTCGGTGCGAGGGAGGCAGGGGACGTCGCCGTGGCAAGATTCTTCGGCTGAGTCCGGTTCGATTACCAGCGCGGATGATGATGATGATCGGTCAGGCGGGAGGCGTCCTGCCTTGAAGAGTCAGCTGGGATCCGGACAGACGGCTAGTCGTGTGGCGGTGCGGCTGCAGCCTGGTAAGTCGCCAATTTTACCTATACTTAATAGTCGGGTGGGGGGGGTGCAGTGGGGGTTTCTGCGGGGGCTGGTACAGGTGGATCAGGAATTGTAGGGGGAGATGCGGGTGCAGCGCTGGTTTTGTCCGCAATTTTTGCAGGTTTTCAGGATTTGTTGGCTCGTTTTGACCCGGCGGGAACTCCTAGCACATCTCAAGGGCCTGTTGGGGCATGGGCTCCGGCTGCCTGGAGCGTGATCTCTAGTTTTCCTACCACGGTTCCCTCAACGGTGGCGTCCCCCGGTGATAGCATAACAGCCGCGTCGCTGACAGAAGTGTCTGGGGCGGCCGCGAGTAAAGGGAAGGAGGCTGCTGAGGATAAGGTTCGGTTGGCGGATGCGGCGAAGTGCGAAATCTACGTGTGCTTCGAGGGCCCACTGGGGGTGCATTTGAAGCCAGACGTACAGGAAAAAATTTGGAAAGGGGAATATGTTGAAATATTCTCTCTTTTGCCATTGGAAAAATTTACTATTGACAAAGGGAAGGCAGACGAAAGCAAGAAGGAGGAGGAAGGGAAGCGTCGCTGGAGGCTTATTCCGCGCACTTTTGCGAATTGGCTTCAGGCGTTTGCCATCTCGGATAGCGTGATTGGCGAAAGAGCGCCGGAGAATGGTTCTCCACTTTTTTGTTAAATCTGGATGCCATTGGGGAGGCTTATCGGGTTTATGGGGGTGTTGCTTGGTTGCGTTATGACAAGCAATTCCGACAGCGCAAAGCTTTGCGTCTGGGCTTGCGTTGGGATCATAAGGACATTGGGCTTTGGATGAAGCTTATGTCCCAAGCACGGGTCGGGACAGCCCTTTCTTGGGGGGGGCGGCGGTTCAAGTACCGCTGGACAGTCGGCCTCACAACGGAAAGGAATTTGTTGGCAGTATAACGAGGGGTCGTGCCGTTTTTGCACGAACTGTCGCTTCCGTCACGAGTGCTCTGGTTGCGGGGGCTCCCACAGTTATGTCAAGTGTTTTAGGAAGGAAAAGTCCCAACCCGTCGAGTCGGCTTCAAAAAAAGGGAAGACGCCGGTAAACCTCCTCGCGATGGTGCCGTATCTAGATAGGTATCCGCGGAGGGAGGCGGCACGTTTTTGGCTGATGGTTTTGCACATGGTTTTCGGATCCCGTGTTTGGGGCCAGTGACCCCGTCGCCTCGGCACAAAAACTTAACATCAACCCGCCAATTTCCACAGGTTGTTTCTGCCAAATTGGCGAAGGAGGTGGAACTTGGGAGAATGGCTGGACCATTCGAGCCCCCCCCCCTCCCCCCCCCGTGTCGTCTTTACACGTGTCCCTCTTGGGGGTTGTCCCCAAAAAAAAAAAAAAAAAAAAAAAAAAAAAGGGAATCCGCTTTTCGCTTGCTACCAGTGCACCCGGACATTCAGCATTTGCTGGGTTGTCGTTGGGGGGGCAGTTTTATCTTGACCGGTGTCTTCCGATGGGGTTCCATTTCTTGCGCATATTTTGAGGTCTTCAGCACCTTCGTGGAATGGGTGGTTCGGGCAGAGACTCAGTTGGGGTCGGTGCTGCACTATCTCGATGATTTCCTTTGCATTGGTCCTCCGGATTTTTCAGTCGGCTCAGTAATGTTGCACACTTTGGAATCTATTGCGACCCGTTTTGGGATTCCCTTGGCGCCGGTTAAAACGGAAGGTCCTTCCACGGTCATACAATTTTTGGGCATTATCGTTGACACGCGTCTCATGGAATGTCGGCTCCCGAGCGACAAACTGGAAGACTTGCGTCGGGGGGTGGCTGAGGCGCTGGCGGAAAAAGAAGGTGAGGCTTAGGCAGTTGCAGTCGTTATTGGGTAAGCTTAATTTCGCCTGCCGCATCATGCCTATGGGACGCATCTTTAGTCGTCGTTTCTGTGCTGTTACCGCAGGGGTTCTTATGCCGCATCACTTCATTAGGCTTTCAAGGGAACTGAAGGCTGACCTGAGGGTTTGGGAAAAAATTTTGGTCACGTATAATGGCAGGTCATTATGGATGGCCTCTGTTGTGGCTGCTTCCGACATTGACATTTTCACGCATGCGGCGGGTAGTTCGGGCTTTGGGGCTTTTTGCCAAGGGGCTTGGTGCGCGGCGGCGTGGCTCAAGGAGTGGAGTGTGGCGGGGTTCTTGCGTAATTTAGTGTTGCTGGAACTATTTCCGATTGTGGTGGCGGTTGAGATTTGGGGCTCCAAATTTCGGGACCGGCGGGTCTGTTTTCATTGCGACAACTTGGGGGTGGTGGAGGTAATATTGAGCTTGTCAGCTTCTTCGCCGCCGGTGGTGCGATTGCTGCGTCACTTGGTTTTACGGTGTTTAAGTTTGAATTGTCTGGTACAAGCTGTTCATGTCCCGGGTGTTTTGAATTCCATTGCCGATTCTTTGTCTCGTTTTCAGTGGACAAGGTTTCGAAGATTGGCGCCGGAGTCGGAGCAACTGGGGGTTCCTTGTCCAGACAGGCTGTGGAGACTGGCATTGGAGTAACGGAGGAGCTGTTACGTCGATCGGTGACCGGGGGTACATGGGCAGCGTACTCGCCGGTGTGGGGTGAGTGGTCTGACCTGGTAAGTTCGGTTGGGAGGAATGTTTCACAACAGGAGTATTTGGCTTTGCTGCTGTACTTTATTGGGAATGGGTTTGCGCAGGGCACATCGGTGTCGAAAATTAACAAGAGTTTAGCTGCCTTAGCCTTTTTCTTTCGGAGTCAAGGCCTGACGGATGTGACAAAGGATTTTAGGGTGTGCCAGGCCATGAAGGGGTTCCGGAAGGGGCGAGTGCATCTGGATTCTAGGCACCTGGTCTCGTTTGACTTGCTTCAGGAGTTGGTTGGGCTGTTGCCAGGGGTTGGTACTTCCAATTATGAGGTGAGGCTGTTCACGGTGGCTTTTTCATTAGCAATTTTCGGGGCGTTGCGTATTGGGGAGCTGGTGAGCAAGAACAGGTCAGGGGCCGGGGGGTTACAATTGAACGACGTGACAATGTCAGGGGAGTGTGTTCAGATTCATATTAGTAAGTCAAAAACGGATCAGTTGGGAAAAGGAGTTTCTGTGTCATTGTTTCGGGTACTGCCGGCATCTGTTTGTCCGGTTTCTTTGGTGCAACGGTATCTTGAAGCGAGAGGGTTGGGGTCGGGGACCTTTTTATTGCACAAAGATGGTTCATCTCTGTCGCGTTTTCAATTTTTGTCCGTTTTCCGGCGTTGTTTAAAGCAGGCGGGTAGGGAGGTTTCACAGTTTAATACTCACTCCTTTCGTGTGGGGGCAGCCACAGAAGTGGCCAGGTGGGGTTTGGATTCATAGGTAGTGAGACGGATAGGGAGGTGGGAGTTAGATCGTTTTAAGATTTATGTTCGCCCTCATCTGCTTTGAAGTGTCATTGTATGTTGTGCATGGTTCTATGTTCCTTTTGTTTCCTTTCAGGTCTTCTTACTGGTCTGGGGGGGGATCCTGGGGGATTCATATGTTTTCTGGGGGGCTGTTCGGGCAGATGTCCGACCGGATGGGAGACAACTGGGCATTTCACGGAGTGAGGCTGTCCTAAAATGGTTAGGGATTCGTGGAATGATGTGGGGCCAGGTTATCCCGGAATTTCATTAATTTGCCAGAGTTGACAGGCCACCAAAGGTGGTAGTTTTCCAGGCAGGGGGCAATGATTTAGGGGTGCGTGCAGCCAGGGATTTGGCGAGGGATATAAAGTTTGATGTTTTGCGCCTTTTGCGTGATTTCCTTGGCTGCATCATAGTATGGTCCGATATTGTGGCGAGAAAGAGGTTGCGTTTCGCCCGCTCCGTAGTTCAAATGAACAAAGCCAGAACCAAGTTGAACCGGGAGATTGGGAAGTTTGTGGCCAGGTTGTGAGGTATAGTGGTCCGACACAGGGAGTTGGAGGATCAGTCTGTTCGCTATTGGAGAGATGATGGTGTTCATTTAAATGCTGTGGGTATAGACGTCTGGTCCCTTGGCCTTCAGGAAGGGGTGGTTCGGGCTTTGCAGGTGTGGAGGGATTCGCTTGAATGAGGTTTTCAATCAAGCTCATGTGGCGGTTCAAGGGGTCTTTGGGGGGTCAGTGAAAATTTTGCATGGTCACAGGATTAGTGGGGCCCATCTAAGGATGGCGCTTTCCTTTGGTTAGCGGTGGTTCTCCCAGGAGATAAGTCCCCTGGGGGAAGGAAATATGGAAGTTGGTGTGATGTCCGAGCGTCCTCGAGCCAGTTGGGGCACAGCTGAGGATATAGACCATTAAAGTCATTAAAGTGTGCCTTTTTAATACACCCAAAGACCTCTTGCTGTTGGATATTATTTTTGTTCTTACGGGTATGTGTTACGTGTTTTCACGTTATGTTATTTATTATTTGGTTAATAAATGGGGCTGCTGTGGCCTTTTAAAACCCATGTCACGCGGTCTGTGTCTTTAATCTAATGGTAATGACCCAAGGTTGACGAATCCTTTAGTCATGGGGCAAGGGTCTGCATTTGTGGTTTGGGAGATGCAATTTAATTAAAATGTGCTTTCTCCCAAAATTTCTATACCTGTTTCAAGCCTTGCCAATAAGGATACCTTCTAGCTACTTTAAACAAATACATTCTTTGTTTATAAAATTTGTGTGGTCACATTCGAAACCTAGACTAAAAAGATGTTATATGACCCTGCCGAAACATTGTGGGGGTCTCGCCCTCCCTGACGCAAAACACTATTATCAAGCAGTACATTTAGGGAGGATCATTGACTGGAATAGACATGAAAAATCCAAACTTTGGGTCCAAGTAGAGAACCACCAGGTCAATGTCCCCTTGAAAGGGGCTATATGGTGCTACGATCAACTACCCAGGGACATGACTTTACACCCGACCATAGGGGCCACGCTGTACGTGGGCTCAGGTATACTTAAAACCACTTCGCTGACATCTAAACAGTCCCCTTTATTTCCCATTTTGGGAAATCCAGCGTTCAAACCAGGACTAGACTACTTAGAATACGAGACGCTCTGGAACGCAGGCAAAGACTGCGCAACACATTATGTAGAAGACGACCAATGGACCTCAATTCAGTCCCTGACGAACGATAATGGGGGTTTTCAATTATCATTTTGGAAAGCGATCAGGTTGCGCCATTTCCTTCATTCAATACCAGAACCTACAAGATTTAAACGTGACATGACGACCCTAGAAGAATATTGTAGAGGGGAAGGTACATTGTCTCAAGTGCTCTCCAAGACATACTCCCTACTCAACACACCAACGGAACAACCAGACTTGCTATTTTTGCAAAAATGGGAATGTGACCTACAATGCAATTTTACAGCAGCACAAACACAAAACATACTCCAACTCACACTGAAATCATCTATCTGTACAAAAATTCAGGAGACAAATTATAAAATTCTTACTAGATGGTATTACACGCCTCAACTACTACACAAATTTTTCCCTAACACTTCTGATAAATGTTGGAGGTGCTGCTCAGATAAAGGGACACTTCTACATATTTTTTGGACTTGCCCTCTATTACAAAATTTTTGGATAGCGGTTGAGACAATAGTCAAAAAAATAACGCAGAGAGATCCTGCAATTTTTCTGCTACACGCCACTTCAAGCCCGATTAGATCATATAAGAAGTCAGTGGTTAGACATTTGCTTAATGCAGCCAAGTCCTGGCTTTATGGAAACAGAATACACCCCCTACGGTGGGGATGTGGCTGTGCAGAGTTGAGGAAATTAAAAAGATGGAAGACCTGATACTTACTGCCCAACACAAACAAGACAAACACTCTAAAAAATGGTTGGCTTGGAATATGTATATTTTCTCAGATGAAGGACAAACTTTATTAAAGTCTTGAGAATCCCCTTAATGGGGCTCTGTTGCAGGATGGGATCCTGACTCGGTCCATCGCGCTCGCGTCAAACTTGTACTCCCCCCCCCCCCTCTTTTCCTCGTACTCTTTCTATTCTGTTTATATGTTTTATGTATTTAATTTTTTCTCTTTCAACTAGTGGTCTAATAATCAGATAATAGACGATTTTCCATTCACACTAGGGATGTGGGAATTACGGTAATTAAATTAGGTAAACAATTATTTGGAACATGTTATTTATGGTGTATAGCAATACTGCACGGTTGTTGATATGTTCACAGGTTACAAAGATAGATCTAAGAATTAAATGAGGCTCTGTTATGTCATAGATTAGTTTCTCTGCAGATAGAGTGGGAACACTTTATGGAAAAATATATGTCTGTTATATTTATCAGAATGATGTAAAAGACCACTGTTGTATTATACCTTTCAGGTATTTCTTTCCTTTTCATTTTTATTTCTTTTCTTTGTTGAAAACTTTCAATAAAAATTATATTTGCAAAAAAAAAAAACATTTTCATCTCACTCGTTCAGGATAGGGGCAGCTACAGAAGCAGCTAGACAAGGGATGGATGTAGAAGCGGTAAAACGCATTGGGCGGTGGGAATCTAATAGGTTCAGGTCATATGTTCGGCCCCACTTGGTGGTAGGTTTGCAGTGTAGTAATGTGGGTAGTGACTTTTCAGTCTGCCCGGGTATAGTGCTTTTAAATATTATGGTCATGGTGTGGTGTTTTGTTTTCTTTCTTCTAATTTCAGGTTCAGCTGCAGAACTGGTCTGGATAATGGGCCATTCCTATGTGTGCTGGGGGGCCCGGAGAGGGGATGTACGATATGAGGGCAGGCAGTTGGGTTTTGACAGGAGGGAGGCCTGTATAAAATGGTTGGGAGTCCCGGGAATGTTAGGGGGTAGGTTAGTTTCGGAGGTGCAGCGTTATGCAGCCAGGGACAGACTGCCTGACGTTTTAATCCTGCACGTAGGCGGCAATGATTTGGGGGTCAGGTCCATGGTAGACATTACGCGAGACATCAAGTTGGATGTTGGGCATTTGATGGAAGAATTCCCTGATATGGTCATTGTCTGGTCGGATATGGTGGCGCGTATGACATGGAAGATGGCCAGGTCAGTGGAGGGTATTAATAGGGCCAGGAGGAAGATCAACAGAGAGGTGAGCAAGTTCATGGTGAGGAATGGGGGGTTAGTGATACTTCATTTGGAGTTGGAGTTTGAGACCTGGAGATATTTGAGTAAGGATGGTGTGCATCTGAATGATGTAGGCATAGACATGTGGGTTTTGGGCCTTCAGGACGGAATTCAGTGAGCACTTCGGGTGTGGAGGGGCATCCAAGTGTAAGGGGATTACTCTTGGTTGCTGTGGCGGGCGTTGGTCTGTGCAGGGGAAGGAAGATGTCAGAAGGAAGAGATCGGGACTATTGTTGGGATGGGTCCTGATGGTGGTTCCCGGTTAACGGAAGTTAGCCGGGAAGTGATAATGGGGGCACTGCGGCCAGTGGTAGTCTCTGAGCCAGCTTGTCGGCTTGAGGCAGGGTTAGTGCACTTGAGAGGGACCGCAGTGTAAGATGGATATTAACACAGAGGTTTACGAAGTTCCTGCTCAGACCAAAGCTAGAGTTTTAGGGTTAATAACAGATGTTGTTTTACTTGTACGTTTTTATATGTTTTACTTGAAGAGAGTTTTATATTTGTTAAATAAAGTAGGCTGCTACGGCCTTTGTTACCCCAAAACATTGGTGTGGTCTCGGTTAATATGAGTAAGGCATTTAAGTGGGGTAATAAGTTATGGGAGTTAAACACATCTGTTATACAACAGTCATGGTGGCATGCGTTTTTCTACTATTCAGTATCCTTCTAAGGGTCAAAGAGTTTTTCCTTATTCTGACACTCCTGAACCTATGCAGGTGGATGCTATTAAAAGATCTATTACTACTCAGGAGAAAGAAAGATGACGTTCAGAGAACTTATGTCTTTATTGTGGAGACTCTGAACATTACTCAGTTAATTGTCTCAGTATCTGAACAAAAAAACTAAATTTCTCAGTCCGTCTCTCCTTTGATTCAGGAAGCAAATAAAGTTAATTCTTTATCAACTAATTTTGTCATCCCTATAAGGCTTATTGTTGAAAGCAATGAAATACCTTGCTCTGCTATGCTGGACTCAGGGGCTGGGGGAAACTTCATGGACATCGAATTTTCCCAAAGTAATAACGTTCAAACAAGAAATAAACTCGTCCCTATTGATATGGAAACTGTGGATGGCTCACCTTTGTCTTCAGGACCTGTTACCCACGAGACAATCCCGCTTAAACTCCTAATTGAGACTGTCCATCAGGAGACTATCAGCTTTGAGCTGATCACATCACCCAAGTTCCCTATTATCCTGGGCATTCCTTGGTTCTCCATCCATAATCCCTCCATCAACTGGGAGACATGTTCTTTAAGCTTTACATCTGACCATTGCAAAGAATCTTATCAAATAAGCCCTCCACCAACCCAAGATTTACAAGCAGTTTTGGCAACTATCCAGTCATACATCAAGCTACCTCCACAATATCTTGAGTTTCGGGACGTTTGTGATAAAAATAACGCAGATCAGCTTCCTCCTCATCGCTCTTATGATTGTCCCATTGAATTGCTTCCAGGGGCAGAAATACCATTTGGTCGCCTTTATTCTTTATCAGAACCTGAACTGAAGGTGCTCAGGGAGTGGATTAATGAGAATCTAGGGTTTTATCAGACACTCAACCTCTCCTGATGGGGCAGCCTTATTTTTTGTGGCAAAAAAGGACTCTACCCTGCATCTACATAGATTTAAATAGGATCACAATTAAAAATCGCTATCCTCTTCCACTAATTCCAGAAATGCTTGAGAGACTCTGCTCCACTAAGCTCTTTACCAAATTAGCTTTACGTGGGGCATACAACCTTGTCAGCATTCGTCCTGCAGATGAATGGAAAACTGCTTTCAGAACCACATATGGACATTTTGAGTCTTTGGTCTTGCTGTTTGGGCTTTGCAATGCTCCTGCAGCTTTTCAACATTTTATTAATGATGCTTTTTGAGATTTGCTTGATCAGTTTGTAATAGCATATTTGGATGACATTCTCATTTTCTCTGATACTTTGGAAGAACATAGCAAGCATGTCTGTATTGTTTTTGAGAGATTAAGGCGGAATCAACTTTACATCAAACTAGAGAAATGCAAGTTTGAACAAACTCAGATCCAGTTCTTGGGATACATAATCTCTTCTGAAGGGGTAAGCATGGATGCTGATAAGATCAAAGCAGTGGTGTATTGGCCTGTCCCTAGGAATGTTAAGGAGATACAGCGATTTGTTGGATTTACCAACTTTTACAGAAGATTTATAAGGAATTTCTCCAAGGTAATTGCTCCAATTACACAGCTGACAAAGAAAGGGATGCCCTTTTTGTGGTCATCTGAGGCACAGGCTGCCTTTAGTAAACTGAAAACTCTCTTCGCTTCTGCACCAATACTGGTACATCCAGATCCAGAAATACCTTTCATTGTAGAAGTTGATGCTTCTAATTCTGCTGTGGGAGCTATCCTTTCTCAGCAAATTGGAGAAAAAATGCAGCTTCATGCTTGTGCTTATTTCTCTCGACTGATGTCTTCAGCCGAGAAGAATTATGACATTGGAAACAAGGAGCTGCTGGCAATTAAGAAAGCATTTTCTGAGTTGAGGCATCTGCTGGAAGGGGCTAAGCACCCTGTAACCATTCTCCCCGATCATAAAAATTTTGAATTTATTAGGTCTGCTAAAAGGTTTCATCTAGACAAGCACGTTGCACCTTTTTATCCTCCAGGTTCAATGTTGTTATCTCATACCGCCCTGGGTCAAGGAGTTGTAAGGCTGATGCCCTATCACGAATGTTGTCCGGGCTTCTCCAGGAAAGCAACTCTGAATGTACAATCCTGCCTCAAAAGAACTTTCTAGGGGCCACGAGTTCAAAGACATTTCTTAATCTTCTCAAGGAGGGGTATGAGAATGACCCACTTCTTAATAATCCTCCTAAGGACATTAACCTCAAGTACAACAATGGTTTTTGGACTCAAGCGCATGTACGTATGTACCTGAATCAGTTCGGGTAGAAGCCCTCAGTTTGGTACACGACTCTAAACTTGCTGGTCATTTTGGGGTTTCTAAGACAGAAGAACTCTTATCACATTCCTTTTGGTGGCCTGGGTACAAGAAAGATGTAAAGAGTTATGTGGCTTCATGTCTAACCTGTGCTCGCAATAAGACAACCCGATCTTCTCCTCTGGGGTTACTTCTAACACTGCCTGTTCCATCAAGACCATGGGGGTCAATTGCTATGGACTTTGTGGTCGAGCTTCCTCTTTCAAAAGGGATGACCACCATTCTGGTAGTCTTGACCGTCTCACTAAGATGGCTCATTTTATTCCAGTTAAGGGAGAATCCTCCGCCGAACATACTGCTGAGGTAATGGTTAGAGAAGTTTTTAAGCTTCGTGGAATTCCTGATGATGTGGTGTCTGACAGAGGGGTATAGTTTACCTCAAAATTTTGGAGAAGTTTTTGCTCAGCTTTGGGTGTAACAATCTGTCCTTGGCTTTTCATCCGCAGTCTAATGGTCAGACCGAGAGGACCAATCAAACTCTGGAGTAATACCTTCAACGTTTTGTGAGTTATCTTCAGGATGACTGGGTGGACTACCTTCCTACGGCAGAGTTTGCTTATAATAACTCTGAACATAGCTCCACTTCCCAAAGCCCATTTTTCTTAAACACTGGGTATCATCCAGTTTTTATTCCTGATCTCCCTATCTCAACTTCAATTCCTGCTGTTACCAACAGACTAACTTCATTACATGAGATCCAGGAGAAATTGACTGATACATTGAAGGAGGCGCAGGAATATTACAAGAAGGCCGCTGACAGACATCGTAGGTCTATTCCCACCATTCACGTAGGTGAGAAAGTTTGGTTATCTACCAAAAATTTTAACATTCAAGTTCCATGTGCTAAGTTGGGTCAAAAGTTTATGGGACCTTTTGAGATTTCTGCTCAAATCAACCCAGTCACTTTTGGCCTAAAACTTCCTGACAATATGAAGATTCACCCTGTTTTTCATATATCGCTATTCAAACCATTTCATGAAAATACTTTTTTTTGGAACAATTCATCCTCTCCTCCACCTGTTGAGGTACAGTTGAAGAAGAATTTTTGGTGGGAAAAATTCTTGACTCCAGGATCTCTAGGAACAAATTACAATATTTGGTTCAATGGGAAGGATATGGGCCAGAAGAAAGTTCTTGGGAGCCTGGAAAGAATGTTCATGCCCCTAGATTAACAAGGGAATTCCGCCAGAGGTTTCCTCAGAAACCTGGCCCTAAGACATCCAGGGGACATACTGGGAGGAGGGGAGTACTGTTAGGGCCTGGGTTTGAACCTGGGACCTCTGGTGGTGACTCTGCTTGCGGAGCCACCTGGAATGCTGGACAATTCCTTGAATGATCTTGTCTTGAATTTTGTTTGCCTTGAACCTTGAACCCTTTGCTCTTCCCATGAACTTCCTGATTTAAGCCATGTCTCTGCACTTCCTGGTTTCCGGAATATTGTGCCTTCACCAGCCAATATCTTGCTCCTGTCTCTCCTGCTGCCGACCGTATCTTCGCTACCATTTGTTACCATTTGGCTCGTTCCTTGACTACGCTTCTGCTGAATCCCAACCTGCAACTATTTGTTACCGACTTTTGGCTTGTTTCTCGACAATGCCTCTGCTTGATCCCTACCTGCTATATCTGCTACCGGAGCCCGGCTTGCTCACCTCCTGGTGGGGCTATCCTGAGGACCGCGACCTGGCACTAACACGCAGCAAAGCCCATCTCCACTATCAGGAGCTCTGGTGAATACTGGTTAGTCTTAGACCCCACACCTCAGGTGAACCCATGTCATCAGCCAGGGTGATCTGTGTGAATACCTGCTCTGCTGCTATAGCTTACTGGCCTCTGAGCCTGACTCCAGACCGTGACAGCAACATATCTGCACTCATTCGGCCAATTGTGCATCTTGGAAGATCATGACCTAGTAAGAAAACAAAAAAGTATTAAGGGAACAATGGTCAAGTGGCTGAGGCCCTACATAGTGAGTTATGGTTAAATTCAGGAAATACTTACCTACCCAGTCTATTGTTGCTTGCAACCTGCTTGCCCTTCAGACATCTACACCACTAGGAATGTACACACTGCAACTACTCACTAATCTTGGCCCTGGTGCCTGGGACTCCAAAACTCGGGTACCTAACAAAACTGACAGCTCCTTCCACCTCTTCCTTCTCCATGCTAATGTTATGGCACTACATACTTTGCTAATGTGTGGAGTGGGTGTTTTGTTTGTTCAGCTAAATACTCGACATGTATACACATTTGAAGCCAGATTCCAAGAATACTTACTTGCGCAAACAAGAGGCTCCCGAATACTTTCTTCCTCTTCGGGGTCGCTTTGTCCCTCAGTGTGACTTGCGTCAGGGGATTTGACGTCCACAACGGACAGGTCTGTGCTGGGTCCAGGAGTCAGATCCCATGCCTCCAAACCAACATCCTGGGTGAGTTGACCACACTCACTTTCCTCTAAAAAGAAACAATAAACCATTCATTAAGCCACCCCTAGTCCCATCTGTTTCTAGCATCCATTTTGCTACATTGGTTGACCAACTTTGCACTTGGTCTGATGACAATGTTTGCTCCTGACTAGTGGACTCACCATGCTGCACTGTGGTTTTTTTACAGTGAAAAATGCATAGAAAAGGGAAGGTTATGTCATTTTACACTGGACAAGTGGCAACATTGAAAAAGTCCTGCAGTTGCCCTGCACTCCTCTTGCGTCTTATGGGATAGGGGATATATGATGATCATTCTAGCAGGTAAGACTCTGTGTGACTGTGATCCCCGGGGCCTCTCCTCTACCCATGTCTACACTGGCAAGGCTGCATTAATGGACACTGATGAGCCAGGCAGCAACCAGAAAGTGTTCTTTACCCCTTAAGTTCTGCCCTAAGCCCATGGCCTTTGGCCCACCTAGAATCACCCCTGTTGGTGGCTAAATGAGTGTGTTTGAAGTTGTCACTTACGTTTTTGGTGGGAAGATGGCCTTGTTGCCTCCCCTGTTAGGGCCCAAACAAGGGTAGCCTCCCTCAATCCCTTCTGGCGGCTTTGTTGTTGCCTCATTTTTTGGTGCCTCCCTGTTAAAAGAAGAGAAAAAAATTATGTACAAAAATAAAGAAATGTCAAAAAACAGAACCAAATAAGAATGTTCATATCTGCTTTCTGTTTTACTTCATCTTTAAATAACAATTCAGGCAATGATTATAGAAAACATTATATATAATTCTCTCGAGTTACGTGGAGAAAGCACATATACAGAGCTAATTTACGCATATACATATTGGTTAGATACAAATATTGCTTACTTTTTTTGATGATCTTATGTATGTACTCAATCTGGTCTTGCTCACGGTGTTTGAGATCAGACCATCATTTTCTGATTTGGTCCTTTGTTTGTTGCACCAAAAATTCACCCTGCAAAACCTTATCCAAAATGCCGTCCCTTCGGCTGTTGGGCTTTCGTAATTGTGCAGTTTGCAGTCGTAGTTGTGCTTCTCTAAGGTGCACCATCTCCACCATCTCACCCTTGCTCATGGGGGCTGCTTTGTGCCTCCTCTGAGCTCCACCACCAGGGGGATGCTTGTAATCTGCCAGTCCCGCCATGTTGTCCCTCCCGAATGTTCCGTTGTGTGTGTCGAATTCAGAAGATAGATGGTCACGCCCCAGCATCATGACATACTGAGAGAGGAGTTTGACACATGCACAGTGTATATAAAGCCAGAATGTATGGTCGATGGGATGGCCGTAGGAACGATCTTGGAGGAAAGGACATTCGCTACCAAATGCAAGAAAGGAGCCATAAAGGAAAGGGGCAACTTGAATTTGGGGCATAGGTGGTTAGTGGCCTATACTGCTTAGATTGGGGCCTATATTGGGACCAGCTTATGCATTAAGCCAGACATTATGGTTTGTCTTGTGTTCTGTCTTGCAGGCATCATATCATTTATCATGGTGGATAAATTTACAGCGCCTGATTTTTTACCACAATTCATCGACCTGTATCGAGAGCTGCCCTGTCTCTGGAAGGTCAAGAGTCGAGATTACTCCAATAAAATTTTGAGGAAGGCAGCATTGGAGAAACTGCTTGAGTTGGTGAAGCCTTTGTACCCGAGGGCAGACATCAACTATGTCAGGAACAAAATTTCCAACCTGAGGAGTACTTTTAAAAAGGAGCACAACAAGGTAATGTACTCTGAGAGATCTGGAGCAGCAGTGGATGACCGATATGTCCCCAGGGTGTGGTATTTTTGACCGACCAGACAGAACCCAGGCCATGACTGTTTTCGCTCCCTTCGACATCTGCTGAGGCCACAGCTCCAGAGGTCCACACTGGTCCTGCTGCACAGGATGAAGATGTGGAGGAGCCCAGCTTGATCCTGGTATAGCATTATTGAACAAATTTGTATCCAAAAATACAATAATGATAACTAGACTTTATTGTTCAAATATTTCTGCCTTAACAAAGTGCTTATCATATCAATATACAGTAGTGCCCAAAAATGATTTGAGCAAGAATGAAAAATGATGGGGTCAGAATAATAGTCTTTGCTATTTGTTCACATTCAATTTGCAATAGTGAGGAGATCAAAATTGTGTGTGATTGATGACCAAACCCTAAAAAAAAAATCAAATTATGTCTCATTTTCATACACAGGAAAGTGTCAGTCAGGAGGACCCCGTGGCCAGCAGCCAGACGGAGTCCCAGATCCCTCCCCTACGCCCTCCTGCTATAAGGGCCAGGAAGAGCAGGAATCTGGACGAGGCCACAGCTTCCTTCCTCAGCCTAGCCACTACTGCCATTTGTACTGACCCAGATGAGCGCGAAGGATTTGGCGTGGTGACAGCCAATAGGTTAAGGGGGATGGCCAGTGACCAGAGGAGAAGGTGCGAGGAGCTCATCCTGCAGCTCCTCAACAGGGGGGCAACAGGCGAGATCTATGCCACCACCCACCTATGTGATTTTGTGGGCCCACATACACAACCACCCCACCAACATACAAGCCACCCCACCCACCACAGCAGCATGGCGGTCAATGGCAATACCAGCCCCAAGACCCCCAACAAGGCCGCTGGTCTGGGGATTTTCACCTCTTCCACACTCACTAATTATTTTTTTTTTTTTGGTTGAATAATGATTTGATTTGTTATATTTTCTATATTTTTGGATGCATAGAATGCACTTTTTGGTTAAGTTCTATTGGCGGATAGCATATCTAATTGTATTTGTTTTCTTTTTTATGCACAATAAAAAAAATTGTGTCTAATAATACTTGGCTAAGTGTTTGATTTCAATTGACAGTTTGGGAGTAGGCCAGTACATTTTCAAAAATACAATGTAAAATTAACAAGGGACACCAACATAGTTGTATCTTTGAGATTAAAAACTACAGGATAATAGTGTTGTGGTAACTTGGCCAAAAAAAAAAAAAACAAGCATAATAATATTATCCTTGATATCACTAGAAAACAAAAGAATTTTCAAATTCGTTTGCCATCGTATCACCAGCAAAGCAGCTTCATTATTATCCCATTAAACAAGAAGAGAATTGTGCACTGCATTTCGACAATTCATAATTTGCCGCGTCACGAATGTTAAATCTCCATTACGAACGCTAGTTTACAAGATCGACTGCTTTCAGCTTGTCCTTGCTTCCGAGCATGCGTGTTTGTACTATGGACTTTTGTGTGACGGACTTGTGTAAACACGATACGAAAATCTGACAACAGACCGTTGTCCGCCGAAAATTTACTAGCCTGCCATCCAACATTTGTTGGCGAAAAGTTGGACAGCAATTGTCTGAAGGATCGTACTAACGGTCGGATTTAGGCAAACAGTCTGTCATCACACAATTCCCTGCCGAAAATCCGATCGTGTGTACGAGGCTTTAGGCTTCATTCACACAGATGGTGAAACAGAAGGTTTGTCCACATTTTTACACTTTCTCGACCACCTAACAACGCTCTTCGTTGATTTAAAAATGAGGAACATATAGAGTTGTACACATGCATGCGTTCGAGATGCGTTCGAGATGCCTCACATAGTCGTGAGACAAAAATACCACTATCTGCAGACTTCAGCAGGTGTTGAAGTTTTGTACCTGTCTAAGCCTGCCTAAGCCTGCCTAAGTCTGCCTAAGCCTCTCGGGGGATCAGGAAGGAATTTTTTCCCCTGCTGTAGCAAATTGGATCATGCTTTGCTGGGGTTTTTCCTTCCTCTGGATCAACTGTGGGTGAAGGATTGTGTATATGGGATTGTATGATTTTTTTTTTTTTTGGTTGAACCCCCTATTGGAACACTATTCTTGTGCCATCGTGGGTGACCGTGGATGCCAAGTTGCCGTCCTGACCTAGGATCTTTTGTGGCTGTCCAAGGAGATGTACCCTTTTGACCAGTTGGTCTCAAAGCCTTTGTGACTTGGGTGGCATAAGCCTCCCCAAGTCAACAGCATCTGGTAAGCCTCCTAAGACCCTTGGCGGTTGCCTCTTCATCATTCTAACCTTTCCTGAAACGCTGTTGGTCTCCAACATCCTTCCAGACTTCCGTGGTTTCTCCAATTTTTTGGACTTTAACCACTAAGCCACCGCCCACCGTCATATGACGGACGAGGACGAGGCTTCTCTTGTTCTGGGCGGACGTCATATGACGTGATCACCCTCCCGAGCCACTAGGGGGCGCGCGTGCACCGGCGGCGGCGTGCGCGCCCGCTGCGTCGCTCGGGACCCGGTGCGCATGCCCGGCGGCTGCGATGTCCGCCGGGCACCCGCGATTGCCGGGTAACAGAGCAGGACCGTGGATCTGTACATGTAAACACAGATCCACGTCCCGTCAGAGAGGAGAGGAGACCGATGGTGTGTCCCTTGTACATAGGGACACCGATCGGTCACCTCCCCCAGTCAGTCCCCTCCCCCCACATTTAGAATCACCTCCCTAGGTCATACATTAACCCCTCGATCGCCCCCTAGTGTTAACCCCTTCCCTGCCAGTCACATTTACACAGTAATCTGCATTTTTATAGCACGGATCGCTGTATAAATGTGAATGGTCCCAAAAATGTGTCAAAAGTGTCCGATATGTCTGCTGCAATATCGCAGTCACAATAAAAATCGCAGATCGCTGCCATTACTAGTAAAAAATAAATAAAAATGCTATAAATCTATCCCCTATTTTGTAGACGCTATAACTTTTGCGCAAACCAATCAATATACGCTTATCGCAATTTTTTTTTACCGAAAATATGTAGAAGAATACATATTGGCCTAAACTGAGGAAAAAAAAAAAAAAAATTGGATATTTATTATAGCAAAAAGTAAAAAATATTGTGTTTTTTCAAAATTGTCCCTATTCTTTTGTTTATAGCGCAATAAATAAAAACCACAGAGGTGATCAAATACCACCAAAAGAAAGCTCTATTTGTGGGGAAAAAATGATAAAAATTTCATTAGGGTGCAGTGTAACATGACCGCGCAATTGTCATTCAAAGTGCGACAGCGCTGAAAACTGAAAAATGGCTTGGGCACGAAGGGGGTGAAAGTGCCCTGTATTGAGGTGGTTAATATATATTGGTTTTTACCAATATATGTCTGGACTGCTGCTTATACTTATTATTTATTTCTAGTTGGGTACTTTAACATTTTCATTCACCTTGGTGATTTCTCCTCTAAATTAATATTGTTTCACCAGTTTTGCACATATTTAATGTATTGTATATTTTGCATATGATATGATCACACCATATCTATAAGAATTTTTGTATTGTGAATTTTCTCACCGAAATTCTCACTCAATTATATTTTTATTATTTTTTATTTGTAAATTTATTTTTCAGGTTTAGACACTGATTCTCACATTTTCAGTTCATTTAGGTTTATAGCGCTACACTTTTTCTTTTATATTTATCACTTGGGTCTATAGCTGTTACATAGTTACATAGTAGGTGAGGTTGAAAAAAGACACAAGTCCATCAAGTCCAACCTATGTGTGTGATTATGTGTCAGTATTACATTGTATATCCCTGTATGTTGCGGTCATTCAGGTGATTATCTAATAGTTTCTTGAAGCTATGAATGCTCCCCGCTGAGACCACCGCCTGTGGAAGGGAATTCCACATCCTTGCCGCTCTTACAGTAAAGAACCCTCTACGTAGTTTTAGGTTAAACCTCTTTTCTTCTAATTGTAATGAGTGGCCATGAGTTTTATTAAACTCAATCCTGCGGAGAAGTTATTGCCCTGCTTAGCTTAGTATCATCTGCAAATACAGAGATTGAACTGTTTATCCCATCCTCCAGGTCGTTTATAAACAAATTAAATAGGATTGGTCCCAGCACAGAACCCTGGGGAAGTTGGCTGCTCTTTTACGTACACCATACGCAGCGCTGTATTTCTTTTTCCATATAACCAAATGGAGAGAACATGGCAACAGCAAACCTGCCAAGAGACGGCCGCACACCAAAACTCAAGGACCCGGCAAGGAGGACATCAATCAGAGATGCAGCACAGTTAACCCTTGAGGAGCTGCAGAGTTCCACAGCAGAGACTGGAGTATCTGTACATAGGACGACAATAAGCCGTGCGCTCCACGGAGTTGGGCTTAATGGCAGAGTGGCCAGAAGAAAGCCATTACTTTCAGCAAAAAGCCAAATGGCACATTTTGAGTTTGCGAAAAGGCATGTGGGAGACTCCCAAAATGTATGGAGGAAGGTGCTCTGGTCTGATGAGACTAAAATTGAACTTTTTGGCCATCAAAGAAAACGCTATGTCTGGCGCAAACCCAACACATCACATCACCCAAAGAACACCATTCCCACAGTGAAACATGGTGGTGGCAGCATCAAGAGCAAAACCTGTACCACTCTGTGTGTGATTTGAGGGTAGGACAGAGGTTCACCTTCCAGCAGGACAATAACCCCAAATGCACTGCTAAAGCAACACTTGAGTGGTTTAAGGGGAAACATGTAAATGTGTTGGAATGGCCTAGTCAAAGCCCAGACCTCAATCCAATAGAAAATCAGTGGTCAGACTTAAAGATTGCTGTTCACAAGAGCAAACCATCCAACTTGAAGGAGCTGGAGCAATTTTGCAAGGAGGAATGGGCAAAAATCCCAGTGGTAAGATGTAGCAAGCTCATAGAGACTTATCCAAAGCGACTTGGAGCTGTGTTAGCCGCAAATGGTGGCTCTATAAAGTATTGACTTTAGGGGGGTGAATAGTTATGCACATTGACTTTTTCTGTTATTTTGTCCTATTTGTTGTTTGCTTCACAATAAAAAAAAAAAAAAATCTTCAAAGTTGTGGGCATGTTCTGTAAATTAAATGATGCAAATCCTCAAACAAGCCATGTTAATTCCAGGTTGTGAGGCAACAAAACACGAAAAATGCCAAGGGAGGTGAATACTTTTGCAAGGCACTGTATATTGCAGCCCAATAAAGCATACACACATACTCTTCAGCCATGGTGCTATATGTGTGGCTATTGTCTCTGAAGTATGACAGTCTGATTTTAATTTCAGAATAAAAACTGTTTTGTCTTTGGAATGTATGGATGTGGTTTTAAGTTTTTGTGACTTTTTTTTTTTTACTTTTTTTAAACTTTTAACACAATACAATACGATGTGGTACTGCAAAAAAGTTCATACTATGAAACTGTTTTGCCACTGGCCAATTGGTACGAAGTTGAGAGTTTAGCATTATTATTTTCTTTTGTAAGGGTGAACTTTTTTAGCTTTTAGATCTTTTGTGGCTACTACTTCCACTGCTCAATTTAGGTCTAATCCAGCCAGAAATTACGTCAAGATTCACCCCCAGGGATTTTAATGGGGTTCAGGTTAAAATTCTTAATTTTTGAACCTTATTATGGGTTCGATGAATGGCCCTCAAACTGAACCCAGGCTGATTCACTCATCCTAATTTGCAATATATCTTTGGAAGTGGATGTATCCTTCTATACAATATTTTTATTGCTGTCTGTGATGATGTTGGGGGGATTCACCCGTCTATTTGTAGGCGTGACTTCTGTCGCTGAGACAAAAGTGAGGGTAAATCCAAAATATTAGGGTTTGTTCACCCCATGTTCATTTACCTGCATTTTTCCACATTGGATCAATGCAGGTCACTGCAAGGGCACATAAAAAACAATGTTTTTCAACACCATAACATTACACCAACAACCTGCCTGAATTTTAACACTATGTACAGGAATGTAAACGCAACGCAACTGAAAGTAAAGATATAAATAATAAATTGTTAGTATTCTGACCCTTCCAGGGGCCTGTCACTTCACATCGAGTGATATATGCCAAGGTGCATAAGAATGCAAAGTAACACAGCGCAATGCATATTAAAATGTGTGTTTAATGCACATATCAATTTCCATGCATTTTCAATGTGTTATGTGAATTCTACGCGCAGTATGGTATGAAAGGACCCTTAAGCCTCATACATACGATCAGACTTTCTGATGGGAAATGTTCGATGACAGGCTGTTGGCGGAAAATCCAACTGTGTGAATGCTCCATCGGACAATTGTTGTCGGATTTTCCACGGACAAATGTTGGCTAGCAGGCTTTCAAATTTTCCACGAACAAGTGTGTGGGGAATTTTCTGAGCATGTCTACACAAGTCCGTCGGACAAAAGTCCAAAGTACAAACGCATGCTCGGAAGCAAGGATGAGCCAGATGCGGTCGGTCTTGTAAACTAGCGTTCGTAATGGAGAATTAACATTCGTGATGTGGCAAATTATAAAATCTCCAAATGCAGTGCACAGTTCTCTTCTTCTTTAAAGGGATAATCATGAAGCTGCTTTGCTGGTGATACTGATGGAGTTATTGCAAACTAATTTTCAAAGGCTTTTTTTTTCTAGTGATATCAAGAATAATGTTATTATGCTTTTTTTTTTTTTTTTTTTTAATTTGGGCAAGTCACCACAACACCATTATCCTGTAGTTTTTAAGATCAAAGGTACAACTATGTTGTTGTCACTTGTCAATTTTACATTGTATTTTTTTAAATGTAACTGCCTACTCCAAAACTGTCATTTGAAGTAAAACACATAGCCAAGTATTATTCTCCACAATTTTTTTATTGTGCATTAAAAAAAGAAAAGCGTGAAATGAAAAGTGCGAACCAACAGTTACCAAACTTCCACTAACACAAAATTAGCAGAAGGAGCCCAAAGGGTGGCGCTAAAGAGCTGAAAAACAACGTAGTACGTCACTATGTTCGTAATTGTTGGCCAACAATTGTGTGGCCGTGTGTGTGCAAAACAAGTTTGGGCCAACCCCCTTTGGACAAAAGCCAAGAATTGGCCAACAATCCAATCGTGTGTATGAGGCTTAAGTTGTCACAAGAACAAGGTCAGAGTAAATTATCTAATGGGGACATTTGTTTCATTGAAAACTGTCAAAAGTCTCATACACACGATCTGACTTTCCGCCAACAAAACCGTGGAATTTTGTCTAAAGGCCGTTGGCTCAAACTTGTCTTGCATACACACGGCCACACAAATGTTGGCCAACAATTACAAACGTAGTGACGTACTAGACATACTACGAGCCGATAAAAAGGAAGTTCACTAGTCATGCGCCACCCTTTGGGCTCCTTCTGCCATACTCGTGCTAGTAGAAGTTTGGTGAGTGTCAATTTGCGCTTTTCAGCCTCGTGCTTGTCAGTTTGTTTTTATTTTTTAGGTTGTGCTTGTCGGTTTGTTTCTGTTTTTCAGTGCGCGCGTGCTTGTCAGTTCATTTCTGTTTTTCAGTGCATTCTTTTTGGTTCGCTTCTGATTTTCAGTGCATGCTTGTCAGGTTGTTTCTGATTTTCAGGTCGTGCTTGTCAAGTCCTTTCTGATTTTCAGTGCGTTCTGCCAGTTCGTTCTGAAAAGCCATTCGTATACTAGCCATGTGGCGTTCTCGTCAGAGAGATCGTGCTATTGTTGGGCTTGGAGTTATTGCTTTGACCCAAGTCCAGTCCAGGAAGAGGGGGAGGAGGAGTTTTTGGACCAAGAATTGGTTGCTTAATCTTGACCAATTCTCTCTTATGCCTTTGTTGTAAGAGCTCCAGGTAAATAATACTGATGATTTCAGGAATTATCTCCAAGTGACGGACCACTGCTTTCACCGTCTATTGGCTTTGCTGTCCCCCTATATTACTAAGCAGGACACATGCATGCGGCAAGCCATCACTCCTGAACAAAGGCTCGTCACCACCTTGCGGTACTTGGCGACAGGGAGAAGTCTCCAGGATCTGAAGTTCACGACTGGGATCTCCCCCCAGCCTCTGGGAATCATTATTCCAGAGACTTGTTCTGCCATCATACAAGTCCTGCAGAAGGACTATATTTGGGTAAGTTTTAGCCTTTAACATCCCATTCTATCTATTTAATGTTTGCTAATGTATTGTATTAATTTCTTCATTCCATAATTATCATTATTGTAATATGCTGTAAATGTCCTCTTTGTCCTCATGCATGCTGTAAGCTTTTAATGCTTCTTTTTTGTCCTTCACTAACCTCCCCAGCATGCTATCCTGGGCCCATACACACCTAGCCTAGTAACTTAACAATGTATTTTGTCAACTACATTTTAGTGCTTACCCTAAACACCCCCTAAAATGTGTATAAATGTTATTGTTGTCCTCAAATTCAGGCAGAGTGCAAGAGGCATTTTTTGGGGGGCCCAAACTCATTTTGAGCCCTCCTTGCTTCCCAACCGCTAAGTCAACCGATACCAATACTCTATTGTCTATCTGCTGACTTTGCCAAACCCATACACACTATACCTCTTTTGTGGTCATATTTATGGATGAATTCACCAAAGCATGTAGTGCAAGGGCCTGCCTGAATACTTTAAAACTGTACTGTTGAAAGTTTTGTTCTCCTTATTATCTTGATAGGTAATTTCAGAATGTAAAAATGTGCTTAAATTTGGATCCATATTTTTGGATTATGACACTTCTTACCTGTCCAGTGGGCTGCCAATAGTATAAGTAAGGAGGGGCTGGCCAAAGTAACACACATTATTTATGCATTCAGCTCTCAATGAAGTGGAGAGGGTTACCTTTCCAAAACATCTCCCCCCCCAGCATAACATTTTTCCAGTGAGCCACCAGAGGGGGTGAGGAATCGGATAAGTTGACTTTATACTTTTGTCTTTAAATACTCATTTCAATAAATGTTATACTTATGTTGGCCAAGAATGTTTGCGTCTAATCTGCTTGCAATGTTGTGTGCAAAAGTACTATTTTTTTTCTTGTTTGACTCCACAGTTTCCTTCAAACCCACAGGAATGGCAGACTGTAGCTTCCCAACTTCACCACCAGTGGGATTTCCCCAATTGTGGTGGTGCTTTTCATGGGAAGAATGTGAGGATTATGCTACCACCCAACTTGGGCTCTTATTACTATAACTACAAGGGCTTTTGTAGTATTGTCATGTTAGCGGTGGTGTCGGCAATTACAAGTTTTTATACCTGGACATTGGCAAGACATGGGCCGAAACTCTGATGGAGGAGTGATAGCTCAGAGTTTTACCGGCAGCTACAAAATGGCATCTTGCAGTTGCCACCTCCTGAGGAGAATGTGGAGGACCTTAACTTTGTTTTTGTAGCAGATGAGGCCTTTGCTCTGGAGAAACATCTCATGAGGCCGTTCCCCATGAGGAACCTGACCCCAGAGCAGAGTATTTTCAATTACCGGCTGTCTCGTGCCAGAAGAGTGGTGGAGAATGCTTTTGGCCTTTGGCATTATGGCAAGTTCTGAATTTTCCTGACAGCGATGAACCTCACAGAATATAAACTCAACCGTGTGGTGTTGTGCTGCTGCATTCTTCACAGCTATTTAAGGAGGAATGCAGCCAGCTATCTGGCCTCAGTTTCGACTGAGGCCTACTTTGCAGCAGAAACAGCAATGATGACGGCTCTAGAAAGAGGCCGAGCTGGCTTACCCTCCCAAAGTGCCCGAGAAGTCCGACAAAAATATGTGGAGTACTTTGTGGGTAGAAGGGCAGTTGCTTTACAGCAAAATGTGGCAGATGTCCAATAAAAATTTTTTTGAAAACTAAACTCATATTTCATTTGAATTACTGTTTGTGTTTCTTATCTGTCTCCTAGGTTCTCAAATGGCCTTTTAATTTTGGCCATTTTCTTCAATAGTGCAAATGTAACCTATTTGCTCCATGAGGTGACAATCTCTTCTTCAGCTAACTGTTATGTTGTGCTGTGGGTCTGCTACACACACACAATGTTATTGTTGTTAATGTATGTAATGCATTAGTGATAAAACTATTCATCCTTTTCAACTCCTTGAATTAATTGCTTGGAGTCCCTAAAATTGCCTGATTTTGGCACATTTTATAGCACATTGGCACTGTAACTACACCAACTTAACAAATACACTGGTATTGAGCACTGAAATAAGAAGCCACACATTGTTGAGTATAAAACATTTTACTCCAAGCACATTCATGCACATTTATGCGCGTTATAAAAGGTTTTTGAAAAAACCAACATCTTGGTGTATAACATGTATGTTTGACAGTATTTAGCCTTTTTTGGGGGTAAACAGGCATGTTTAAAAACATAACATACACATCCCCAACTCAGGAACTTACAAAGTTCGACTTTGCTAAAGTGAAGGCCATATGAGACATTTAGTATCTCCAAACTGTGTTGATCTTTCCTTCATCAGATCGAGTGATCTCAGCCCTCTAAAAGCCAAATTTTGAAGATGCACACAAATTGTGACTCCAAATTTGGATTTACCTCATGATCCCATGCCTAAAATCTGTGTCTTTTCCCTACATCTATTTTGCTAAAGCCACAAAACACACAGTGTGTCAACATGTACTATCTCCCATCATGGGATATCAATATACGCGTTTTGTGGGTGCAACCCCTTCCTCCAAACTAAAGTAGGTGAGAGGAAGGGGTTGCACCCCCAAAACACATCCATTGATCCCCCATGATGTGAGCTAGCACATGTTGAAACACTGGAGCTTATTTCAAAAAGGCCAGTCCACTTTGCCCTACAAGTGCACTTGCATTGCACTTGTAGGGCAAAGTGGTTGTTCTTTGTCAGACCAGACCTAACCCAGATAAAATATAATGCAAATAACTATAAATGATAAACCGTTATCCCCCAGAGGAAGGCACGAAACCCCTGTGCCGAATACGCGTCGGGGAGGGGTAGGACGGAGCTGTCAGCAGAGGAGGAGGATTGCACATGCCATACCGCACGCCATACGATCAGCTGCTTATTATTTTACCTGTACAGTCTGGTGCACTCTAGCACCCATCCAATGTGAGTACCCTCTTGGAGGGCTTATTCTTTAATAAATGTCCTGGCTATATTGCACTATGGAGTCCCTCTGTTTGTTTTTTCTATGATTTTGGATCTTGGTTTTACCTGAGAGGAGTGTTTTTGCACCATTGTAACCTGAGTGAGCCTAGCAGTTTCACCTGGGAGGAGTGTCTTTGCATCATTGTATCCTGAGTGAGCCTAGGAGTGGCCCCAATGCTTATTTTGACACCGTTTAATTACTGTGTCACAGGACTGAAGGTGAGCGCAAGCACATGTGGGGTGTCACGGGAGAGCACAGTTTTCACGTGTTGTGATTTATACACCCATCAGAAGAAGCATGATGTTTATTCATTTTATGGACACTATTTATTCACGTTTTTTGTGATTTGTATTTATTAATTGGGATATACACTCATTTGTCACTGGAAAGTGTTTTGATATTTATATTTTAGCACGTTGCACTTTTATTAGTTACTACCACGATTGCACCTTTATATGCACTTGGTGGTTTATCATTTATAGTTATTTGCATTATATTTTACCTGTATGGTTTTATTTATCACATTACATGTGTTTTATATGTGAAAATATTTTTTATATATTTTATATGTGACACTATACTAGCGCGGGCACATTTATTATATATTTTTTATCTATCTACACGCAATGAAACGTGGTTCAGTGCTTGCAGCTTAAATAGTTTACTCCTTAGAGGCATTAGTCCATCTGTGGCTCGCAAGACACCTATATTTTGTCAGACCTAACCCAGGCCATCGCTCTCAAAACTTAATTCCACATCAGCTGAGGCTCCTGAGGTCCACCCTGGGCCTTCGACACAGGAAGAAGATGTGGAGGAGCCCAGCTTGACCCAGGTATAGCATTGTTGAACATTTTTTTTGTCCAAAATTGAATGATGTTAACTAGATGTTATTGATCCCAAATTTCTGATTTAACAAAGTGGTTTACATATCAATAGACAGTAGTGGCCAAAAATGATTGGGACAAGAATGAAAAATGCTGGGGTCAGAATGATAGTCTTTTCTATAAGTTAACATTCAGTTTGCAACAGTCATAAGCTCAAAATTGTGTGTGATTGGTGAACAAAAACCTAGAGGAGGCCGTGCCAAGCAGCCAGAAAGAATGCCAGGTTCCTCCCCTCCACCCTCCAACAAAAAGGGCCAGGAAGTCCAGAAACCTGAATGAGGCCACAGCTGCATTTCTCCGGCATGCAACAAGTGCGATTAGCACGGCCCCTGATTCCTAGGAGGCTTTTGGCTGCATGGCAGTGAACAAATTAAAAGTAATGGAGGAGGACCAGTGCACTATGTACGAAGAAGGGGAAGAACAAGGGGAAGAAGGGCCAAATCACCCCTAAAACGCACCTCTGCAAATTTGACCATTCTCGTCCACCAACACAACAGCCACCCAACCCACCACAGCAGCATGGCAGAATGTGGCCAATGCAGGAACAACACCCCCAAGAAGGCCACTGGGCTGGGGATTATCAGCACTATAATTTATAATTTTATTTTGGTTTAATTTGAGTTTTTTTTGTTTTTTTTGGTGCAGAGAAAGCATTTTTGATTTAATTTCTTTAATTTGTGTTGAAGGAAGTGTTGAGAGCGATGGCCTGGGTTGGTCTGGTCTGGCAAAAAACGCAGGCTGTTGTAAGACCACAGCCTCGGGACATATATGTCATCTGCTTCTGCTCCCGACCTCTCGGAGTCCAGGATCGTACTGTGCTCCCAATTAAATGGACTCCTCAGGTTACCAATTTTGAAATGCAAATAATTGATGTCTGCCCTGGGGTACAAATGCTTCACCAATTCCAACTGTTTCTCCATTGTTGCCTTCCTCTTGAGTTTTATATGACCTTGTGCTCCCTATTGAATAAAAAAATGTTTGTTTGCAAAATACTATGTGTTTTACTTAAAGAAGGACAGTTTGTGAGTAGGCAGGTACATTTCAAAAATACAATGTCAACAAATTAACAAGGGACACCAACATAGCTGTATCTTTGAGCTTTAAAAATATGGGATAATAATGGTATTGTGGTAACTTGACACACAAAAAAAAGATTATTCTGGAGATCTCCAGAAAAAAAAGATCTCCAGAATAAAAAATTATTCCAGAGATCACTAAAATATATATATATATATATATATATATATATATATATATATATATATATATATATATTATTCTGGAGATCACTAGAAAAAAAATGAAATTCGTTTGTCAGAACTCTGTGAATATCACCAGCAAAGCAGCTTCATTAATATTCCATTATAAAGAAGAAGAAAGAAAAAAGAAGAGAATGCGCTGCATTTAGAGATTTCATAATTTGCAGCGCTTCTGGCTCGTCCTTGCTTCCGAGCATGCGTGCTTGTACTTTGGACTTTTGTCCAACGGACTTGTGTACACACGATCGGAAAATCTGACAACACACATTTGTTGGCGGAAAATTTGAAAACCTGCTAGCCAACATTTGTTGGCGGAAAGTCCGACAACAATTGTCTGATGGACCATACACACGATCGGATTTTCCACCAGCAGCCTGACATCGAACATTTCCCGTTGGAAATTCCGATCGTGTGTACGGGCCTTAAGGCCTCATTCACACTCCTGCATTTAGCCTTTATAAATGCAGGATAATAATTTGCATTTTCTTTGCTTCCAAGATAAGCTTTTCCTTCATTTAGAGGCTTCTGCTTCATAGCAAATTTTGCCAAATTTACATGCTTTTACATACATTTATGCCCCGTACATACGGTCGGACATTGATCGGACATTCCGACAACAAAATCCTAGGATTTTTTCCGACGGATGTTGGCTCAAACTTGTTTTGTGTACACACGGTCGCACAAAGTTGTCGGAATTTCCGATCGCCAAGAACGCGGTGACGTCAACCACGTACGACGAGACTAGAAAAGGCCATTTCAGAACCAAGCGCGGCACCCTTTCGGCTCCTTTTGCTAATCTTGTGTTAGTAAAAGTTTGGTGAGAGACGATTCGCGCTTTTTCAGACTTGTGGCTTTCAGATCGTTTTCTGCGGTTCAGTTTGTATTATAACACTTCTTACCTGTCCAGTGAGCTGCCAATAGTGTAACTAAGGAGGGGCTGTTCAAAGTAATACCCATTATTTAGGCATTCATCTCTCAATGAAGTGGAGAGGGTAACCTGTCCAAGAGCCCCCCCTATAATGTTAGAAATGGCCCATGAGAGGGGGTGGGGAAGGGGGAATCTGATAGGTGTACCTTATACTTTGGTGTTTAAAAATTCCCATTAATAAATGTTATCTTGATGTTGGCCAAGAATGTTTGTGTCTAATCTGCTTTCCATGTTTTAATGTGCAAAAAGACTATTTTTTTTTCCTCCACAGTTTCCTTCCACGCCACAGGAATGGCAGACTGTGGCCTCCCACTTTGCCCAGCGGTGGGACTTTCTTAACTGCAGAGGGGCAATTGATGGGAAACACGTCCACATTGTCCCACCACCCAACTCGGGGTCATACTATTATAATTATAAAGGGTTTAATAGTATTGTGATGTTGGCGGTGGTGTTGGCTAATTATGAGTTCCTGTATGTGGACGTGGGGAAGAATGGCCGGATGTCCGATGGTGGAGTCATCGCCCAGACGGAGTTTTGCTGGCGTCTCCAGAATGGCAGCTTGGACTTGCCACCTCCAGAAGACAATGTGGAAGGACTCCCATTCGTCTTCGTTGCGGATGAAGCCTTTGCACTGGGGGACCACCTTATGCGGCCATTCCAGATGAGGACCCTCACCCCGGACCAGAGGGTTTTTAATTACTGACTGGCCAGAGCCAGAAGAGTGGTGGAGAACACATTTGGAATCATGGCCAGCCGGTTCTGCCTATTTCTTACACCCATCCATATGGCAGAGTATAAACTGAATCATATAATCCTGGCGTGCTGTGTTCTACATAACTTTTTACGGCAACATTCTGCCAACTATGCTGGCTCAGTTGGGCCTGAGGCCGGAATTATAAATGAAACAACCCTCCCTGAGTGCCCGTGATGTTCGGCTAAGATACCTTGAATTCTTTGCGGGTAGGGGGGCCATCAATATGGCAGACAATTTGTGAAACCTTGATCAAATAAAAAAAAATTAAGCAAATCTTTGGTGACATTTATGGCTTGTGTTTGTTTTAGCTGACCCTGACCGAAATGTGGTGAGTCCTGAAAATGGCGTGATTGTGTAACCTTATACAAAGCACTGTTGGGTGTTATTTACTAAAGGCAAATACACTTTGCACTACAAGTGCACTTGAAAATGCACTGAAACTGCACTTGTAGTGCAAAGTGGATTTGCCCTTAGGAAATAACACCCATTGTCACAGAAAGCAGCAATTACATCACCACAAAAGTGTTGTAGCGTTGAGACAATATCCACACATTCTTGATTAACAAACTTTTTAATACCTGCACAATCACATGTGCATTTAGAAAAGGTTTTTAAAACAAACCAACATGTTTGTTGTATAACAATTTTTGGGGTGGCATTATCAAAAATAGAAATGTCCATTTAAGATAAAACAGGCATGTTTCAACAACAAGAAAGACACAAATCTTGAACTTACAAAGTTCACATTAGGTAAAACTTGAAGGCAATATCATACATGAGTATTTAGGAACTGTGTTTGATATTGCATTCAGATGGGGTGAAGTCACCCCAGGAAAAGCCAAATTTTGAAGATGCACACCAATTTACGAATGTCAACATGTGCTAGCTGCCATCACGGGGGATCAAGGGACGTGTTTTGGGGGAGCAACCCCTTCCTCTCAGCTACTTTATTATTGAGGAAGGGGTTGCACCCCCAAAATGCGTCCATTGATCTCCCGTGATGGCAGATAGCATATATTGACACACTGTGTGCATCCTCAAAATTTGGCTTTTCTAAAAATCGCTTAAACATTGTTAACATTGTAGCACACAAAAAACAAGGGGATTTGGAGGGGTTTTAAACTCTCCCCAAACCATCAATGATGTTATTATTTTTTTGAATAACATCATTGATGTTTTTCTTGAGGTTTTCCAATGCAACATTACACCCCATGATCTCCCTGATCAGGATCTGTGCACTTTCCGAGGTGAAATGCCCTGGATCCACAACATCGGGATCACCTAAAAAGAGAGAAACAAAAAAAAACAGGTATTATAAATATGCCAGCATCCATCTCTTACCTGAGCCTGTGGTCACAGACACTCACCTGTTGTGGTGCCTATTTCCACCACGTCTTCCTCCTCCTGTTCTGCTTGTCCTGGGTTGATTTCCCCTTCTTCCCGAGGTGGGGGTCTGTGGTCTCCTCGGATGAGGGTTGTCCTCCGAGTCTTTTCTCCCCTATGTAAAACAAAAATTGTATACTTAGCACACAGATATTTGATGGCAGAACTATAAAGATGAAACATTGCTTGGAAGTGGGGTACAATTGTCTATTTTTGCAGAGTTTCAAGATGTAGAATTTTTAGTGTCCTTTGTTAAGCTTCAATACTTTACCTGTTTTGTACAAGCTTCACAGATGGAGACCCCCCTATAGTATCCACTGGAGCACCTGTGTGACCCCCCTAATAAAAATGGTGTTCTTGTGTCCCATACTAGTGCTCCAGCGTCCATATGTGAAAACAGCTGATGAGTGTCCTCTCCTTACACAGAATCTAGTTTGCATTTCATTCTAGTCACAAACCCATCTACACAACCAAATATTTTTCATACAAGTAGGCCCTAAAAAATGTGGGCAAATGCATATGGTCTAAACAATGGTGTTTTATAGGTCGAAAGAAAAATGTTTGATACGAACGAATAATGTGCCCATGAACATGAAAGTTGCCATTTTAAACTGTACAACACTTAAGAAAAGCACATGGAGCAGCACAAACGTAATAAAGACAAAAAGAATAGGAACACAGCACAATTACTTACTTTTTTGTAGCACTCTCCAGATCTTTCTGTACTGCTCAGGCTCTCTTAATTTCAGGTCCGACCACCGCTTCCTGAGCTGATCTTTCGATCGTCGTACCCCGAAATTCTGGTGCAGACTTTTGACCACTTTCGCCATGATCTTGGCCTTTCTGATATTGGGGTTGGGGTAAGGTCCATACTTTCCGTCATAGTCGGCCTTCTTCAGGATGTCGACCATCTCCAACATCTCACCAAAGGACATATTTGAGGCCTTAAATCGTCTCCTTCTGGATCGGGACGTTTCCAGATCCGGGCTTTCCTCCTCCTCCTCCTCGTTGCTATAATTAGCACGCACCTGCTCTGACTCCGCCATGTGCTCTTCACCCACTGCGCCGAACGAAAAGGGGCGAGGAATAGACTAGAAAGAACGTCAGGGGCGGGCGGAGATACACGCATGCGCAGTGTGTATAAAGCGTAATATGCGTGCGTAGTACGTACGATCTGTGAGCGGAGGAAGGAGTATCGGAGGCGCCGATCGTGATAACGAAGGTAAGAGCCAAACTTGGACCTATACTGCTTCTAGATTGAGGCCTATATTGTAACTAGATTAGGAGAGTTTTGCCTGACGTTAGGGTTTGTCTTGTGTTGTGTCTTGCAGTGAAAATGGATATCTTGAAAGATAACGACTTTATGGCAATCTTCATAGATATGTTCAGGGAGCTGCCTTGTCTTTGGGAGATAAACCACCCACATTATAAGAACCAAACAAAGAGGAAGGCAGCACTGGATCAGTTGCTGGAATTTGTGAAGACGGTGATCCCCACGGCAGACATGACCTATTTGAAGATCTTAATTGGTGGCCTGAGGAGCACTTATCTAAGGGAGCACAAGAAGGTCCAGGATTCCCAGAGATCCGGAGCTGCAGATGACATCTATGTCCCCAGGATGTGGTACTATGACAGGCTGCATTTTCTGACAGGCCAGACTGAACCCAGTTCATCACTCTCCAGTCTTCCTTCCACGCTTCCTCCCCCCCAGCTAAAGCTTCTGAAGCCCAACCTGGGCCTTCCAGGCAGCAACATGTGGAGGAGCCCAGCTTGAGCCAGGTATAGCATTCCTCTAAATATTTCTGGTTGTCCCATCAATGATGTTAACTAGATGTTAGTTTGGAGTACTAATTTATGATTGTGATTGATGATGCAAAAACTAACACCTTGTCTCTTTTTCATACACAGGGAAGTCTCAGCCAGGAGGTGGCCGGGCCGAGCAGGCTGCCTGATATCCAGGTCCCTCCCAACCACCTGCAAAGAGAAAGTGGCAGGAAGAGGAGTACCTTGGAGGAGGCTGCCATAGGCCTCTTTTGGAAGGCTACAGAGGCCCTGACAGCCCCCCAAACTGTGGAGGAGGACTTTGCTGGCATAATTGCCTGCAAAATGCAGCAGATGGAGGAGGGCCAAAAACTCATGTGTGAGTCCTTAATGTTGGAAGCTCTCAATAAGGGGTTGAGGGGCCAAATAACATCTGCTACCCACATTTGTGACCTCACACATGGTCCTCCTCCTCCAGGTCCTCCTCCTCCTCCTCCTCCTCCTCCTCCTCCTCCTCCTCCAGGTCCTACTAGTCCTCCTCCTCCTCCAGGTCCTACTCCTCCTCCTGCCACATCTCCAACAGCAGAGCCACAGCCAGGAAGGAAGTGTGGAAAGAAGACCAGAAAGTGATGACCCTGGGTCCAGTCTGGTCTAGCAAAAGATGCAGGCTCTTGTAGTACCACAGCCTGGGGACACAGTTGTCATCTGCTGCTTTCCAGATCTCGGGGACTTCTGGACCAGACTGCACTCCCTTAGATATGGACTCCCCAGGCCACCAATTTTGATGTTAAAGAATTGATGTCTGCCCTTGGGGTCCAAGGCTTCGCCAATTTCTGCTGTTTCTCCAGCGTTGCCTCCCTCTTTGTTTGGTTCTGAGCCCTTAATAAAGGAATTTTTGTTTCAATTATACTCGCCTATGTGTTTTTTCCTTCAAAAAGGACAGTTTGTTTGTGAGGATTCAGGTACATTTCTAAAGTACAATGTGAAATTAACAAGAGACACCAACACCAAGCAACCTCCTTGAGATTAAATAATACAAGATATCAATGGTGTTGTGGTAACTTGACACACAAAAATATTCTGGAGTATAACTAAAAATAAAATAAAACAAAGATCAGCCTTGAAAAAAATACAAACCAAAAAAAAAATAATCTGCCTTAAAACAAAAAACAAAAAAAAATACAACACAAAAATAATGTTGTCAGATGTGACAAATCAAAATATATTGAGGGAATCCCGATAAATAGTAAAGAAAGAAGTTTGTGAGAAGTCTGTGTGAATATGAGCAGCAAAACTACTTCATTCTTCTCACATTATAAAGAAGAAGAGAGTGCGCTGTATTAAACCATTTTTAACATTGCAGCGTGACGAAAGTGCTGTATCCATTGCGAACGCTAAGTTTACCAGACCGAGCTGTTCCGTCTCGGAATTTCTTCTGAGCATGAGTGGCACTTTGTGCGTCGGAACAGGCCACACACGGTCGGAATTGACACGATGGAATTTTGTTGTCGGAAAATTTTATAGCCTGCTCTCAAACTTTGTGGGTCGGAAAATCCGTTGGAAAATGTCCGATGGAGCCCACACACGGTCGGAATTTCCAACAACACGCTCCGATCAGACATTTTCCATCGGAAAATCCGACCGTGTGTACGGGGCATTAGAGTTTCTAACCGGATCCTGGAGATCCAGAATTGTATTTTCTCTAAAAGCAGCTAAACTGACTGCACCAAAATGAGTTTATTCATGATTTGACAATGCTAGTGTGAATGAGGCCTAAGAGAAAAATTCCCTTTACTTTGGGAAATTTCCTATACATCTCGGGGACAGAAAGTGAATGTAAATCTCCCCAGTGGTACACAGACAGCAAAAAAATAACCTGACATGAATTTTAACCCTTCCATACTACATCCAAACTAAAGGAAAATCCCCAGCACCCTCATATATGCAGTTTAGTAGTTCCTTCCCCCATACACTTTCTGTATTAGATTCAGTGATATTTATAGGTAAGGGATTTCCCTGATATGAGAAAACATGGGAAAGGGGGTGCAGTTATACTTCACAGTATCAGCAGGAGTGCAACATCACTCTAAAACGTATTACATTTAATATAATAACCATGCCATTGGGAATATATAATTAACCACTATGAAGTAGAAAAAATATGGAGTGGAAGCTCTCAGATTTTCTTTAATGTTTTAGTCTGCAGTAGTCTAGCAGCACTTAGTTAATGCTCTGCATCAAATTTCCCAGCTGTGAGTGAAATGAGATTGGCAAATGCTGTAAGCAGAAATGAATGGAGTAAAAACAAAAAGATAAATGCGTTAAAGATTACATCTACAGGTGCTGCTAGTTATAAATTGCACAAAAGTACTGACAAAAGACAGGGATTAATACCAAACCTCCTAATAATGGCCAAAAGCAACATGACAATTAATTATACAAAAACAGATGAGTTGATGGTGTTCTCCTTGATCTGCAATCAGTATATGTCAATTAGTGCAAAACTCACTTAGTAGAAGAATAGATCAAATAAAAAAACACACTTCTGTTTTACCCCACAAGCCAATAAAATGAAGAATGAATAAAGACTCACCTGCATCTTAGGTGTCAGGGTACTTTTATGACCAAGCATAGCTGCAGTGCTTTGTTATGTCTGTAGACTGAGGCACAAAGCACTATGCCGAAGCCAATAAAACAGCTAAAGTGGTGGCCGGTATGACAGCAAACAGCAGATAAGTTTATCTTGTTTTATTAAATCATAGGCCAATGCATCTCAAGGCAAACAAATGTTCTCCATAAAAGCAAAAAGCAGCAAAAGTTAAAGTGGATGCAAGGTCTGCAATTTAAAGGGTACCTAAAGGCAGATTAGATTAGAATTAGAACACCTGTGAGGTTGACATTGCTGTCCCGTTAGGGCTCTTAACTAAAGGATTCGTCAACCTGGGTTCTTACAATTATAAATTAAAGACACAGACTGAGTGACATGGGTTTTATATGGCCACCGCACCCAATTTTATTAAACCAAAGAATAAAATAACATCACATTAAAACATACCAATAAGTGCAAATTCAACAATGTAATGCCCAACAACAAGAGGTCTTTGGGTGTCCTTAAGACACAATTTTACCTGGAATCGTCCATGTCCTCAGCCGTACCCCAAAGACGCTTGAAGACGTTCCGAGATCACACATACTTCCAAATTCCCCTCCCCCAGGTGACCAAGCTCCTGGAAGAAACTACAGCTAACCAAGTGGAAGTGCCATACCTTTGATGGGCCCCAGAATTTTGTAACATGTGATTACTCTCTGACTGTCAGAAACCATGAAATCAGGCCGAGACAGAAGTACAGTTGAATCACACTTGTTTAATAATAAAAGTAAAAAGAACAAACGCAGTCAAAACACAGCCAAAGTTCAGGAACCAGAACGGATAGTCAGACAAGCCAGAAGTCAGGGATCAATGTAGTGGAGCAGCAAGTAGGATCTGGAGCCAGAAGGGATGGCAGCAAAGCAAGTCTTGAACAGGATCGCAGGAGATAGTTTCTGTGAAGTGACCAAGGCGAAGGCAGAGCTCCTCTGGAATAGACGGCCTAAGTAGGCAGGACTGATGAGCAGGATATCAGCTGAGTAACTGTGGAGAGATAGGAGCTGGCAATTAGCCGGCAGCTGAGCGGCCAGCTCAGAGAAGGAATGGCTGAGCCCAGCCCTGACAGTACCTCCTCCTCAACGACCCCTCCTCCTTGGAGGACCACCAGGCTTGAGGGGAAAACGTCTATGTAAATCATGGAGAAGAGAGGGGTAGAGAAGGAAGCGCCACCTGAGTGTAGTATTAACAAATGATGTTTAATGACACCAGGTAAAAACACACTTACAGGATAAAAACATATAAAAGGCTCATCTGTATAGGTATGTGGTCCTCGGTGTTCCCTCTGATCCTGTGGTGGTGACGCTGCAGGGATGCTGGGCTGCAGAAGGTGGATTACCAGCCAGGAGCTCCTTCTGTGGCCATCAGGAAGAGACTAGGGGCCAGCGTGGAGCGCACGTGGAGCGTGCATGACGTCACAGGTCATCCGTCTGCTTCCGGGTTCGGTATCCAGGGGAGGGATCGTCCAGGGAGGAGGGCTAGCAGGGAGGTTGAGAGAAGGCTACGCGCTCGGAGCCACTGCTCCTTCAATAGGCCCAGTGGCTTACGCATATTAGAAGGAAGGTCTAATAAACCAAGGTGCGAATTTTAGTGAGGGAACACAATGTCAAAGGTTGCGAGATGACAGCCAGACTGTCAGGGCTGGCTCAGCCCTTCCTTCTCTGAGCTGGCTGCTCAGCTGTCGGCTAATTGCCAGCTCTCATCTTTCTCCACAGTTAACCATCTGTTGTGCATCTGCTCGTCAATCCCGCCTACTTAAAGATCTCTAGCTCACTGCCATTCCTGCCTTCGCCTTGGTCACATCACAAGAAACCATCTCCTGCGTTCCTGTTTAAAGACTGGCTTTGCTGACATCCCTTCTGGCTCCTTATCCTGCTTGCTGTTCCTCTACTTGAATCCCTGACTTCTGGCCTGGCTGATTACCCGATCTGGTTACTGAACTCTGGCTTGGCTGACTACCCGTTCCGGTTACTGGACTCTGGCTATGCTTTGACTACGCTTACTCTATTTACCTTTTTATTTTTATTAATAAAGTGTGATTTTACTGTACTTCTGTCTTGGTTTGGTTCATTGTTTCTGACACAGATCCTGTCCCCAACCTGGTAGGAAGGTGCAGGCAGGCGTCTGCGGTCAGCATGGAGTCTGTACCTATCATTAGCATGTCGCAAAGCCTCCCGGACTTGTGTCCAAGTGGAACGAAGACCACGGAGATGCTTCTCTTAATGTTGAAACTAGGGCTATTAGAAAACAACTAGAATTGCATGACTTAGCCATTGAAAGCATGAGTTCAGCCCTTACAGGATTATGTGAATTGGGTACACAATACCAGTATAGAGGTACCAGATTATTATGATGTGATAGCTCAGCGTAGAAAAGAGGTGGCCAAGCTGCAACAAGAGGCTCGCAATATAGCCCAGACCTGGAGTCCTTTTGGAAATGTTGATTTTGGATTTTGGATTTGGAGGGATATTCTCTTGGATAAGGGATATTGCCATAATTTTAATCATGATTGTGTTCTTTTTCCTTTATCTTGTGTATAAGCTTATTATGTGCCTATCAATAGAGCCACTCGCATTTCGGATCCCTCATCTCCCAATAAAACTTATTCAAGTATGTATCATCAGAAGCAGGCTGAGAATACCACCATGATAAGGAAGTGAGATCATACATTTATGATCAAAGAGGGGATTGTAGGGATATTTTAGCTTGCTGTCCACCATTTTAGCTATAAAAATGTGTATCCATTTTAGAATAATATGTATATGTGACATTTATTAAAAGTTAGTTTCAAATTGTTATAAATGGTTTGATTTCTCCGAAATGATGCACAAAGCTTTTTCTTGTTGACAGTTTCTATATGAAGAAATCATGTTCTATTTTTGTTCGTTTTAAACATCCTGCATGTCTATATGTCTGTAACTTTAGCATATATTAATGAAAAGGTTGGACTTTTCTTGTGATGCCATATAAGTGGAAGAATACGGAAATAAAAAGCAGAACATTCCGCATGTATTGACTGTGTGTCATTATTTTCTTATCGGAATGATCTCCAGGCCTGATTGGGTTTGAAGGAACACTCTAGGTAGGATATCAGACGAGGGTTCACTTGCTCCTAGAACATCTTTACACCCCATCACCCTGTCCGAGATAATCACCTTGGGTAGACCATGTAAGCAAAAGATCTCCCGTGAAAAAATGGAGGCCAGTTCCTTAGAAGTGGGCAACTTCTTAAGTGGAATACAATGACACATCTTTGAGAACTGGTCAACCACCATAAGGATAACTGTGTTGCCCTGGGAGTTGGGTAACTCCACAATGAAATCCATAGACAGGTGGATCCAGGGCCTCTCTCCACTGGGTATGGGCTGTAGGAGGCCCACTGGAAGGTGTCGTGGAGTCTTACTCTGAGCACACACGGAACAGGCAGCTACAAAGGCAGTTACATCAGCACGTAGACTAGGCCACCAGAATTGTTGGGAAATGGCCCAAAAGAGTTGATTCCTCCCAGGGTGGCCAGCAGCCTTGGGAGGAATCAAGCAGTACAGAGACTCTCTGGGACAAAGCAGCGGTCACAAGGTTTCTCAGGAAGAGCATGGACCTGAGCAGCAAGAATTTTGGCACTCAAAGGAGAAGTGAGACTGGTGCGAATTGTAGCCAGGATATGATCAGGAGGAATCACAGGAACCGGAACTGACTCCAACTTGGAAGTGGAGGAAAATTGTCGTGACAAGGCGTCAGCCCTTACATTCTTAGCACCGGGTAAGAATGAGACAATGTAACTGAAACTTGACAAGAAAAGAGACCATCATGCCCTTCTGAGAGAGAGACGTTTAGCCTCAGACAAGAATGTGAGATTCTTATGGTCAGTAAGAATGAAAACCGGCACAGTGGTACCTTCGAGGAGATGTCTCCATTCTTTCAGAGCTGAAATGATCGCCAACAGCTCTCTGTCACCAATCTCATAATTGCACTCCGCAGGCGACAATTTCTTGGAAAAGTAGCCACAAGGATGCATAGCGCTCTCAGAGGTAGGACGTTGAGACAGAAGGGCGTTAACACCAGTCTCAGAAGCATCAACCTCAAGGATAACAGGTAATGTAGGATCAGGATGTGCCAACACAGGAGCAGAAACAAAGGCAACCTTGAGACTCTCAAAGGCCTTAATGGACTCATGAGACCAACTCTGTGGGTTACCGTCCTTTCTGGTCATATCAGTCAGGGACTTTACCAGAGACAAGAAGTTACGAATAAACTTCCAATAATAGTTGGCAAAGCCCAGGAAACACTGCAGAGAATGTAAACCCATGGGTCGGGGCCACTGTGGAACTGCCGAAAGTTTCTCAGGATCCATCAAAAAACCAGCAGTGGAAATGACATAACTCAGGAATTTAGCCTGTTCACAATGGAACTTGCACTTCTCCAGTTTACAATAGAGATTGTTCTCTCTTAGTTTCTGAAGCACACACCAGACATCTGTGTGGGGGTTCTCCAGGGACTTGGAAAATATGAGGATATCATCAAGATAAACCACCACACATAACTGCAACAAATCTCGGAGGGCATCCTTAATGAATTCCTGGAAAACTGCCGGGGCGTTACAAAGGCCAAAAGACATTACAAGGTATTCATAATGGCCTGTTCTGGTATTAAATGCAGTTTTCTACTCATCGCCCTCCTTAATCCTCACGAGATTTATGCCCCTCTCAAATCAAGCTTTGTGAAAACCGTTGCTCCCTTGAGGCGATCAAATAATTTCGTAATCAATGGAATTGGATAGGCATTCTTAATCGTGTAAACGATTAAGACCCCTATAATCAATACAAAGTCTCAGTTCACCACTCTTCTTCTTCACAAAGAAGAAACCAGCACCAGTAGGAGACAAGGATTTGTGGATGAAACCTCGAGAAAGTGCGTCTGCAACATACTCCTCCATGTCCCTATCCTCCAAAACCAATAAAAGGTAAACCCGGCCACGAGGGGGTATGGCATCAAGTTGAAGGTCAATTGCGCAATTTATACAGTCAGTGTGGAGGCAAACTACCGGCTTGACCTTTGTCAAAGACATCGCTAAAATCACGGTACTCCTCTGGCAGGGAGGAGAGTGAAGAGGTGCACAGGACCTTGGCTACTTTCTGGAAGCATGTCTCACTGCAGTGTGGTGACTAGGAGAGAACCTCAGCATGGAGTCAATCAAAGGAGGGGTTGTGCCTCTGTAACCAAGGATAACCAATAACCAGCGGAAATAACTTGGAATTGGATTATCTCATGGTGAAGAGCCACTATGGCCATGGACAATGGAACCGTCTCATGAGTCACATGGGCAGGCTGTAGAGGTCTCCCATAAAGACCCTCAATGGCAAGTGGAGTGTCAGGCAACTGCAGTGGAATGGAGTGCTTCGATACAAAGGCAGCATCAATGAACAGGCCTGCAGCCCCAGAGTCGATTAGAGCCTGTATCTCGACGGACGACTCAGCCCAAGAAAGGGTGACCGAAACCAGGGGCTTATCCTTCTGGATAACTGGGGATGAAACAACACCACCTAAGGTCTGTCCGTGACAGGACCTCAAGGTTCAGGCATTCCCTGGACGGGTAGGACAAGACTTCAAAAAGTGACCTGCCTGGCCACAATAAAGGCACAATCTCTCCCTCCTCCTAAAGGCTCTCTCATCTGCAGAAAGATGCATGAAACCCAAGTGCAAGGGTTCGTCTTCACTGACTGACTCGGTACAAGGAGGCATGAGAGGTGAGGGAGGCTTGGGTGGGACTACAAAGCTCAGAGACAAACTTACAGGAGGCTTCCGCAAGAGCTCCTTGAAAGAGAGTCTTTCTCTGAGTCTGGAGTCAATGAGGATGGCAAATGTGATCAACCTCTCCAACTCAGTGGGTATATCTCGGGCTGCTATCTCATCCTTGATGGTATCCAAGAGACCATGAGAAAAAGCAGCCACGAGGGCCTCATTGTTCCAATTAACCTCCGCTGCCAGAGTACAGAATTCAATAGCGTAGTCGGCGGCAACAGTTCTCGTACTCTGTTCGATGGACACGAGGCACTTTGCAGCAGAAGCAGAGAGTGAGGGAACGTCAAATACCCTTTTAAACGAAGCCAAAAACTCAGGGTAGCTCAAGACAACAGGTTTTTGTGTCTCCCATAGAGGGTTTGCCCAGGCCAAGGCTCTCTCACAAAGCAAAGATATCACGAAACCTACTTTGCTTCTGTCCGTGGGAAACGCCTGGGGCAGCATCTCAACCTGGTTGAGAAACCCTCTGCATTGGACTGGATCGCCCCCAAATCACTGGGTAAGCAGAGCGGAACCAGACATGCCTCATATAGAGGTAATACTGGAGGCGGGTTCCTGCACAGAGACTGGAGCAGCAGCAGGGTTGGCCTGCAACATAGGTTGTACCGAGACAGCCACAGTGCAAGATTCCAGGTAAGCCATGCAACTGAGGAGCGTTTGTAATGCCATGGCAAACTGCAGTGATCCAGTTCATCCAATCTGGAAAAAATATTACCAACAAGTGGATTGACTGCATCTTCTGAATTTATGGCCTTCGCCTACTGTTAGGAACTATGAAATCAGGCAGAAGTACAGTTAAATCACGTACTCAAAACATAGCCAAAGTTCAGTAACTGGAACGGATAGTCAGACAAGCCACAAGTCAGGGATCAATGTAGTGGAACAGCAAGCAGGATCTGGAGCCAGAAGGGATGTCAGCAAAGCAAGTCTTGAACAGGATTGCAGGAGATAGTTTCTGTGATGTGACCAAGGCAAAGGCAGAGCTCCTCTGGACTGGACAGCTTAAGTAGGCAGGACTGACAAGCAGGATATCATCAACAGCTGAGTAACTGTGTAGAGATAGGAGCCTACAATTAGCCGACAGCTGAGCGACCAGCTCAGAGAAGGAAGGGCTGAGCCCAGCCCTGACAGTGAACCCCAAAGACCCCTTTGATCCGCCAACTGCTGTGACAAAACGAGCAACATACCATTCAGTAAATTATTATACATTTATATAAATTTTTTTTTTTTTTTTTTTACTTATTCATTTTAATTTAAACTTGATAAAACATGAGACACAAAACAGAACCACAACCTACCCACTGCAGTAACACCTAACCAAGGGCAGACGGGTGGGAAGCTGCCACTTCTCCTGACTCTTTTGGAATGTGAAAGGACTACCTATCTGCAGAAGACCCACTCCACTGAACCCTGCCCCTTAAACCACTGCCTCCAATCAGGTAAGGCTACACCCCTACCCAAACACTGATCGTTCTCTGATCCTAGTCTTCCCTTAGTCATGCAGCCCCTCCGTCCATTTTCTCCTTCAGGTCTCGCTTGACTAATGGATTTGTCAACCTGGGTCCTTACAATTATAGAATAAAGACACAGACTGAGTAACTTGGTTTTTATATGACCACAGCAGCCAATTTTATTAAACCAAAGAATAAAATAAAATCATATTAAAACATACCAATATGTACAAATTCAATTCAGGCACAATTTTACCTGGAAAGGTCCATGTCCTCAGCCGCACCCCAACCACCTCGAAGACGTTCCAACATCACACATACTTCCATATTCCCCTCTCCCAGGGGACCAAGGTCCTGGGAGAAATTACCGCTAACCAAGTGGAAGCGCCATACTTTCGATGGGCCCCAGAATTTAGTAATTTGTGATTACTCACTGACCCCCCAAAGACCCCTTTGACCCGCCACATGAGCTTGAGTGACACCTCATTCAAGCAAATCCCTCCACACCTGCAGCACCCTCAGCACCCCTTCCTGTAGGCCCAAAGACCAGATATTTGTGCCTACCGCATTCAGGTGAACACCATCGTCTCTCCAATAGAAGATAGATTGATCCTCCAGCTCCCGGTGGCGAACCACTATGCCCCCGAGCTTGGCCACCAACCTGCCCACCTCCCTGTTCAACTTTATTCTCACCTTGTTAAGGCCATCAATGGAGCGAGCAAAGCGCCAGACCTTTCTAGCCACGATATATGACCATACAATTATGCATCCTGGAAAATCGCGCAGCAAGCACAGAATGTCAAATTTGACATCCCTCATCAGATCCCTTGCGGCCCGGACCCACAAAACAGCCTAAAACTGAAAGCGCGACAAGGACAATCCATCCTCATGCAGAAAAAAGGCAACAAGTGCCAACCCCCTAACCTCGACAAACCTCTGAACAGAAGAAACCGGGCAAACTGAGGCAGCACCCGAAACAATGACACAGTAACCCCCCTTCCCAACTGATCAGTTTTAGATTTCCCAAGATGGCCTGCCTTACCATAAAGTCTTTGGTCACATAAATGAGGCCATACATCCGGAAGAGGAAAGCTAAAGTGGCCAAGGCCCTGTTTATCTTTTAAACTAATGTGTTCCGGATAAATTCCGTCCCAATAAAATACAACAGCAAAGACAATCAATTCGGAGTGGAAGAGCAACCACTGACTGAACTTACCAATGTGGACCACTCACCCCAAACCAAAGAATGTGCAGCCCATGTACCCTCACTCACAGAGCGACATAATAGCTCCCCTGCTACTCCATCGCCAGTCTCCACAGCTGCTCGGGACATGAAACCCCTGCTTCTCCACTTCCGGTGCCAGCTGAACTTCTCCCACTGGAAAGGAGATAAGGAAATGGCAATGGAATTTAGAACCAAGTGAGAAAGGAGAAAAATGCGCGTGATCTAACACATGGATCAAATTGATATAGTTTATTCTAAACAAGGTGGATGAGTACAGAGAAATTACTACGTGTTCATAAAAACTAGGTTACAAAATATACATTAAAAATTAGTTAAGTCCATGCAAGGCCAACCTTGGAAAACAAAGGGAGGTCTGTATAATGTGGTAGGTTTACATAGAGAGGAGTGGCTGAGTGGGATATGTATCACATGATGGGTGATGCATTCTCCTTGACTCTAGTGGTATCCACATCCCAATGCTCTATATATAAAACAAATACTAAATATATATGTGTAGGTAGGTTGTAGACAAAGACACATACATAGAAGTGTCGAGATTATACATAATTACAGACACAAGACATATGATTGAAGCATTAAAATATTAAAATATAATATAAAAACAATATAGTGTTTAAAATCATTATTGCAGTAAAACATTAAAGCATTAACAAATTATTGGAAAACAGTGAATCATTGAAACAGTGGACCATTGAGATACTAAAGCCACAAAAACTCTCCTTACTATGAAACAATTGCAATAAAAGTAATAGAGAGTGTATATATTCACAATACAGGTTACTGTTCAGACAGGCAAATCATTAAGCAGTGTACCATAGACCAGGCTGGTCATTGGGTTCAAGAACTGCCTCTGCTACATGCGGCCACGTATGTTTTTTGTTCAAATCTACAATAGAATTTAGAACACCTGGGACATGAACAGTTTGCAGAAAACAATTCAAACTTAAACACCGCAAAACAAGGTGACACATTAACTGCACCACCAGCGGCGAAGAGGCAGACAAACTGGACATAACTTCCACCACCCCCATGTTGTCGCAGTGAAAACAAATTTTACGATCCCAAAACTTAGAGCCCCAGATATCAATGGCTACCAAAATCGAAAACAACTCCAACAACACTAAGTTACGCAAGAACCCAGGTGCTTGCCATTCCTCGGGCCACGCCGCCACGCACCATGCCCCCTGGCAAAAAGCCCCAAACCCGGAACTGCCTGCAGCATCCATGTAAAGGTCAAGGTCGAGCGCTGACATGACCAGAGCCATTCATAACGACCTGCCATTATAGAAGGCCAGAAACTCATCCCAAACCCCCAGATCGGCCTTGTGCTCGCGCAAGAGCCTGATGAAGTGATGCGGCATTGTTGCTCCTGAAGTGGTGACACTGAGACGCTGGCTAAAGATGCATCCCATCAGCATGATGCGGCAGGCAAAATTACGTTTACCCAATAGAGACTGCATTTGTTTAAGCCTAACCTTCTTTGCCGCATTGACCTTGGCAACCAACCGACACAAATCTTCCAATTTGTCAATCGGTAAGCCACATTCCATCATTCGCGTGTCAATGACAATACCCAAGAATTGCATGACCTTCTGTTTTTTTAGGCGCCAGAGGAATCCCGAACTGTGTTGCAATAGATTCCAAAGTGTGTTACAATACAGAACAAACCAAGGAATCTGGGGGGCTAATACAAAGGAAATCGTTGTGTATCACTGATCTTAACTGTGTCTCTTCCCTTACCACCCATTCCACAGAGGTGCTGAAAACCTCAAAATACATGCAGGAAATGGAACAGTCCATTGGCCTCCCGATCCCCGTGGTGGCGGCAGGCAGGTGAGGGAGGCGGACCTCCCACTGTGTGGTCCGCAATGACCAGGGCAGATCTCCTGCTGGCAGCAGCTGAGGGGCTGTGACACCCCACACTGCGTGTAATGGATTCGCTCCCACGCCGAGCCGCCCCCCCACTTGGCACCTCAGCCACTCAGGGGGGAGGAGGGAGAGTAAGAGCAGAATGCTTCCTCCCCTCTCGTGTCCCGCTGGCAACAAGAATTCCTCCCAGGGCCACTGCTGGGACTGGAAGCCTGGAGCCCCGCAGCAGGCCCTGGAGGGTCCCTATGACAGCGACTCCTACCTTGACGCTGGACCCGGGGGACAGGTGATGGACTGAGGCACTCAGGGGGGTGAACCCTCCTAGCGCATTTTCGTTCCGGCGGTGAAGTAGCAGGTTAGGGAGCCGCTCCTGACCCCCCAGCATGTCCGATAGCTGCTGCTGCAGCCACTGTGGGCCCCGATCCTCTGCAGGGACCCTGATCTGGTCTAACAAGGCCTCCAAGTCTCTCATCATGTCCCTCTTTTCCTTCGGCGGGGTATGACCAAAGCTGCCACTTCTCCTGAGTCTTTTGGAATGCGAAAGAACTACCTATCTGCAGAAGACCCACTCCACTGGACCCTGCCCCTTAAACCACTGCCTCCAATCAGGTAAGGCTACACCCCTACCCAAAGACTGACCTAGCTGACCGTTCCCTGACCGTTCCTCCCTTAGTCAGGCAGCCCCTCTGTCTATTTTCTCCTTCAGGTCTCACTTTCATACTGGCAGACAGAGAGTAGAATTTAGTTGGATTTTACTATCCCCCAACTGCCCCCCGCTTTACTTCGGGGAAATTTTAGCTTGGCTTGCAGAGTTTGACAGTTGGCACCACCTGTCAAAACACACCCAGTAAGGTTAAGACCCCTTTTATACTGGAGTAGTTTATCAGGTGCTTTAGCGCTACAAATAGTGTCTGTAAAGCGCCTGAAAAGTTCCTCATCTGCAATCCCAGTATAAAAGCCTGAGTGCTTTCACACTGGGGCGCTGTGCTGGCAGGATGTCAAAAGTCCTGCAAGCAGCTTCTTTGAGGCGTTGTATACACCGCTCCTAAAGTGCCCCTGCCCACTGAAGCGTTAGCAGCCGAAAAGCACCTCTAAAACTACGGTAAAGCGCCACTAACACTAGCGGCGCTTTATCGCCGACGCCCCCGCGCTTTTAGTGTGAAAGGGCTCTTAAGGAGGAGTACTACTCCTGAGGCTCACAGGACTGACAGTCACCAGCTCTCTGCTTAGGGAGACCTGAGAACCGAGGGATCGGCGGTGTTGGATTGCTTGGTCTTAAGATACGAAAATCGGAAGTAAAATTTCGTCCAACGAACAATCTGCCAATTTTCGAATCGTTAGTATGCTGCTTTCAACAGCCGATTCTGATTTTTTGTACGACAAAAGTTTGATGTGCAGACTATAAAATTTTAATCGTCCAAATTTTGTATAATTAGTACAGTTTTCGTCCAAAAAAAATCCTAAGAGCAAGACGACGCATGCTCACGTAATGAAAGAATACATACAAAACAATTCACATTATATCACTTCCAAAGGTGAATTCTGTCATACGAGAGTTTTCGTATGGTGAGTAAACTCTTCACTTTCGACATGAGAATAGCATGCAACAAAAAAACGGATGAGCAGTCGTCCAAAAATCTGATCGTGTGTATGAGGCTTTGAATCCGGCGGGGGACAGTATAATATTTCCTCGCCCATATGCCTCTTCCCCTAACCTATTTGTCAAGAGCAATGGCACAACCATCCACCCATCCCCACATGTCAGCGTACTAGGTGTTATCCTGGACTCTTAACTCTCCTTTCGGCACCACATCCAATCACTTTCCAAAGCTTGCCGCCTCAACCTCTGCAAGATCTCTAAACTACATCCCTTTCTAACCAATGAAACCACAAAGCTCCTGATTCGCTCCCTGGTTATCTCTCGCCTTGACTACTGCAACTCCCTCCTCATTGGCTTACCTTTAAATAGACTATCCCCCCATCAGTCCATCATGAATGCTGCTGCCAGACTCATCCACCTTACAAATCACTCAGTGTCTGCCACCCCTCTCTGCCAATTCCTCCATTGGCTGCCACTCGCCCAACGAATTCAATTAAAAATACTAACAATAAGTTACAAAGCCATCCACAACTCTGCCCCCAACTACATCACTAGCCTAGTCTCAAAATACCAACCTAATCACCCTCTTCGTTCCTCCAAAGATTTCCTGCTCTCTAGCTCCCTCATCACCTCCTCCCATATCCACCTCTAGGACTTCTCCCGAGCCTTGCCCATCCTCTAGAATTCCCTACCCCAATCTGTCAGACTGTCTCCAAATGTATTCACTTTTAGGTGATCCCTGAAAACTTCCTCTTCATAGAAGCCTATCCTGCCTCCATCTAACAACTGCAATATTTTCTCCATTAGCTCATCCCCCACAGCTATTACCGTTTTGTATAACTTGACCCTCCTTCCTAGATTGTAAGCTCTAACGAGCAGGGCTCTCTGATTCCCCCTGTATTGAATTGTATATATAAATCCTGTATGATAATAATAATCTACCTAGGTAAGTATGATTCTGAAAAAAAACAAACCCATATGTAGCACCCTGGAGTTTAGGCAGGGTTGCTCCTAAATTTACCTGCCAGCTATAGCTACCTTGGTTAATTATTGAGAATCAATTGATTTCACTCTAGGTCTGTAATTTCTGCACTTCTCTCTTTTGCCACTAGGTGGCTGGGCACTAGGTGGCATTAGATAAGACAAGGACACTGCAAGGTCAGATTATGGGTATATGTGGCGTGTCAGCCAATGGACAGGGGTTTTCTTAAATCCCTTAGTCTGCTGGGAGAACCTATATATATGGGTGGAGTCAGGTGATTGCTGTTCTGTGCCACCTGGAAGGCTGTCTGGGTGGACATGTGTTGTACTGCCTGGGCTGCTAGGCTGGAGTTTGGGCCTATCCTGGGCATATCTGGCTGCTAAGCTGTCTGAGGGCCTATCCAGAAGCAAGAGAGCAGCGCAGGGTTGGGACTGCGGCTTGCAGTCCAACCAGAATTGACGGTTCTGCCAGCCGGAGATCCTGTCGCGGTCGGAGGTAGAGGGGAAGCTGTTGCCACTAAGGGACCAACCACCTTATTACCAGGGACCACACAGGGAATGGTGAAGAATCTGGAAACTTCAGCGGGTATCAAGCCAGGGACCCAGCCAGCTGGATGCCTTTCCCTGCATGGCTGTCTTCCTGTAGAAGTCTCGGAGTCTGCTAATTGACTTTGCAACTTTCTAAGGATGTCCTGGCCCTAACCCTCTCTCCCAAAGTTCTGTTCAAGAGAAATAAAATCTCTTTGCATTCAAGAAGTGTCTACCGCCCAATTAATATAGTTTGAATCACACCCACTATGTCTTGCAACCCACCATATACAGAAGGATTTCAGCTATCTCTGGCCCTGGAGGTTCTCATTAGACTGAAGGAGGCTTGGGACCTTGCTACATATGTCGCCCAATGTGGGGCAAAGTCACTATCCTCACTTCAGCTTTATTGGGATTTCGTCTGGCTCCGTGGGACAGTAGCAAGTAATATCTGTACTTCTCAAAGACTGTGTTGTCATGCATACAAGTCTCATTGCTCATGGGAGAGGATCAGCCTGTTCTTTTGACACTTCCCGACAGCACTGTGAGGGTTAAAATAGACTCCAAAGGAAGTCTAAGGAAGTGCTGCCACATGTGTCTGGTTGTGGATTGGAGAGAAAGATGGGGCAGTTCGTAAGCGAGATGGCAGATTGTTTAGGTCCGAGCGATGCAAAACATGTCCTGACTGACACCGCAGTATGCACCGGACTTATCTGTGAGAGATGTTCCAGCCTGACCATGCAGTTGAGGCCTTGGATCGTCTGTGGATGTTGCGGAGAGCACCTGTTTGAAGTTGTCTCCCCAACTCCACCTACGCGGATACTACAGGTCGATTGGGACAAGATTGTTGCTATCCCGGCTGGGAGTGATATCCAGAGCCCACCAGCCATCACCAGATTTGTGCAGGAAGCTGCTACCCCTGCCTCAATGACTACCCCAGGACCCAGCACACCAGTCACTCCTCGAGGCCGCAGTCAGGCCCAACTGCTCGCCTTAATGTCTGAACCACCGGGGAAAAGAGTACGGGAACTGGGTAAGCCTGTGCAAGCAGTGTGCCTGTAGGGGAGGTGATGCCTGTGGCCGTTAAAGGGGACAATACAGTTGTGCCAGCAAGCGCCAAGCGCAACTATATCCCACCGAAGAGTGTTCCACCATTACAGATTCTGACATTCTGTCTGATGGTCTATTTGAACTATTTTCGATACTTTATCCTGTTCTGGAAAGTGGAGTGACAGTGAGGAGAAGCAAATGAGTGATGTGCAGAAAGGTGAAGTTCCCTCTGTTGTTACCGCCAATGTAGAAATTAAGCTGTCTGCCAATGCAGCTCCACTAATAAGTTTTACCAGATCTTTTGAGGAGGATCGTTGGGCTCAATGGGTTCCCAAAGTTCGCCCTATTCCGCCCGTGCTTGTAAGTAAGTCAGATCATAAACCAGATGTGGTTGCTGGATGTTCGCTTCAGCGTGCTCCAGATGCATGGGTCCTACCCGGATATGGAGACCCTGCCTCTGCTGTCCAAGGTACAGCGGATCATCATAAAGAAAGTGGCAGAAAAATACGGGTACCTATACCCCTACATACCCGCTCACCTGGAAGAGGAAATCTTGGAGAAAGAAACCCAATAGGTGCATGAAGCTGTGCGCAGTTTCCTCCGGATCCCTCTCAAAATAGACTTTCTGAAATTGTCACCCAAGGTGGCCGAAAGATATACCTCTGTACTACACACCTTGGGCTGCGGCCGTAAGATTTATCTGGACAGTGTGGTTATCCGTAGACCAAACCGGAAGGACATTAACCGCTTTGTCACTATGGAGATTACAAAGGGAGAGTCTTTGATCTTTCCCGATCCCGGGTACTATTGGTAAATGCCATAAAGATGCCTATGTTATCTTTCCCTGTGGATTACAAATATGTGTTGTGTGATGTCAAGCATGCTATGCTGGCAGCCACTTCACACTCACATACCAGTTGCTGCTAGTGGAGAACATTCTAGAGGGCTGTACTGCCAAGATTGTGCTGGACTGAATGCTGGCAGCAGATGCAGGAAGTGCCCACCAGAGCCACGTTGGCTAATGTTGAAGTTGTTGGGGTGATCCACCTTCAGATTCTCACGTACCTGACTGATGAGCCCGATACACTCGCAGCTCCTGGTGGTGCAGGTACGGGAGTGCAGAGTGGTATCAGAGCCTGGCGGGTTAGTTGCTGGAAGGGCGGCTCCGGGGTCCCAGATGCTGTAGAGGTGACCAACAACCGGAAGGAAGGTCCAAACAGCAGACAAGCTGGAAGCTGGAGCACCTGATATCCACACCCAGATGTTGGATCAAACAGTCCTGTACACAGTTCAGGTGTTTGTGGATTCCAGTGGAAGCAGGCAGGCTGGTTAATGCACAGGTGATGCTGGAGCAGGAGCTAGACAGACAGGTCAGGTCACAGGCCGGGTCAACAACTGGCGGGCAGCGAGGTATCAGAGGAGCAGGCAGGTTCAAAGTCAAAGGCGGACCGAGGTCAGGTGCAGGGCAGAGCGAGTCCAAAGGTCAAGCCGGGTTGTTCAGGAGATCAAACACACAAAGGCAGATAAACAGGAGCAGGTGTCACAGGGAGCGGCAGATCAGACAGCACTGATCCTATGTGCATCCCCAGTTTAAGTAGGCCGTTTGGCACTGAGTGGGAAACTGCTGGGAAGTGTTGTCCACCCCGAGTGAAATTGAGGGACTGTAACATGTCATGGACACTGGGTGTGTAGTTAGGTAGAATAGGCTGTGGTAACGGGGCAAATTCTTTCTTTTTCTTTGAAAAATGGACACATCTATGCATCAGGACTGTTTACTTAATGAAACCCTAACAAAATGTATGTTTTATAGGGAATAAGGTGGCATTCTCAGCTGAGAATGGGGCCTGCTTTCATTATGTATGTACTGCAGATATTTTATAGGGTGTATTTACACTGCTATGCTGTCTTCGGCTGAGAACAATTGAAAATGTATGTACAGTGCCTTGTAAAAGTATTCAACCCCCTTGGCAGTTTTCGTGTTTTGTTGCCTCACAACCTGGAATTAAAGCGGAGTTCCACACAAAAATGGAACTTCCGCTTTTCGGAACCCTCCCCCCCTCCGGTGTCACATTTGGCACCTTTCAGGGGGGAGGGGGGTGCAGATATCTGTCTAAGACAGGTATTTGCACCCACTTCCCATCCCCACCGACAGGTATTTGCACCCACTTCTCGTCTGTCTAAGACAGGTATTTGCACCCTCTTCCCGTCCCCACCGCGCTATCTGCTGGGAACACACAGCTCCCTGGAGAGAGAGGGGACCACTAGGGACGCGCAGCGCGACTCGCGCATGCGCAGTAGGGAACCGGGAAGTGAAGCCGCAACGCTTCACTTCCTGATTCCCTCACCTAGGATGGCGGTGGCAGCTGCCGAGAACCGAGCGGGTTCTCGGCGTCCCCTGCCGACATCGCTGGACCCTGGGACAGGTAAGTGGCCATGTATTAAAAGTCAGCAGCTGCAGTATTTGTAGCTGCTGGCTTTTAATATTTTTTTTTTTTGGCGGTGTGGGTGAACCCCCGCTTTAACATGGATTATTTAAGGATTTGCATCATTTAATTTACAGTACATGCCCACAACTTTGAAGATTTTTTTATTATTGTAAAGCAAGCAACAAATAGGACAAAATAACAGAAAAAGTCAATGTTCATAACTATTCACCCCCCTAAAGTCAATACTTTGTAGAGCCACATTTTGTGGCTATCACAGCTCCAAGTCACTTTGGATAAGTCTCTATGAGCTAGCCACATCTTACCACTGGGATTTTTGCCCATTCCTCCTTGCAAAACTGCTCCAGCTCCTTCAAGTTGGATGGTTTGCACTTGTGAACAGCAATCTTTAAGTCTGACCACAGATTTTCTATTGGATTGAGTCTGGGCTTTGACTAGGCCATTCCAAAACATTTACATATTACGCCTTAAACCACTCAAGTGTTGCTTTAGCAGTGTGTTTGAGGTCATTGTCCTGCTGGAAGGAAAACCTCCGTCCTAGCCTCAAATCACACACAGAGTGGTACAGGTTTTGCTCAAGAATATCCCTGTATTTAACACCATCCATCCTTCCCTCAACTCTGACCAGTTTCCCAGTCCCGACTGCTGAAAAACATCCCCACAGCATGATGAGCCACCACCATGTTTCACTGTGGGGATGGTGTTCTTTGGGTGATGTGATGTGTTGGGTTTGCGCCAGACATAGCATTTTCTTTGATGGCCACAAAATTCAATTTTAGTCTCATCAGACCAGAGCACCTTCCTCCATACATTTTGGGAGTCTCCCACATGCTTTTTGCAAACTCAAAATGTGTTATTTTGTTTTTTTGCTGAAAGTAATGGCTTTCTTCTGGCCACTTTGCCATAAAGCCCAACTCTATGAAGCGTACGGCTTATTGTCGTCCTATGTACAGATACTCCAGTCTCTGCTGTGGAACTCTGCAGCTCCTCCAGGGTTACCTTAGGTTTCTGTGCAGCCTCTCTGATTAATGCCCTCCTTGCCCGGTTCGCTGTTGTGCCATGTTCTTTCTATTTGGTTATGATAGACTTGATGGTACTCCTAGGGATCATCAAAGAATTGGATATTTTTATAACCTAACATTGACTTGTACTTCTCAACAACATTGTCCCTTACTTGTTTGTGCCTCTTGCTTAGGTGTTGCAGCCCCTGGGGCCTTTCAAAAAGGTGTGTATATGTAATGACAGATCATGTGACACTTAGATTGCACACAGGTGGACATCATTTGACTAATTATGTGACTTCTGAAGGTAATTGGTTGCACCAGAACTTTTTATGGGCTTCATAACAAAGGGAGTGAATACATACGCACATGCCAATTATCATTTTTTTATTTCTGAAAAATTGTTTTATGTATATATTTTTCTAATTTTACTTCACCAACTAGACTATTGTGTTCTGATTCATCACATATAATTCGGATTAAAAAAACATTGAACCAAAGGCTGTTATGTAACAAAATAGATAATAAGCCAAGGGGGTGAATACTTTTGCAAGGCACTGTATATACTGCATCATGTTAAAATAGGATAGGATGCATTTGCATTGCCGTTGATCTCTCTTTCAGGTGTTGCTGCATCGGTGAGTCTTCCTTGGACAAGGAGAGACAGGGCTCTAACCTGATGACAACACTAACCGTTTTTTAATCTCTTATTATCATTGTATATACTGTATTAGATAGATAGTTATGAAGTAAGGTCATTGCTTATTTCTACCTTTAACACTGTACAGAAAAATCTTTGGTATATCTTTGTTATATATGAGTTACCATTTCATGTGTCTGATACTTATGTTTATTCAATGTGGTACGTCACATATACTATTGTTATTCTTTCTCTGTTTCCCCACCCAACCCAGTTTTTGCTAGGACATTCGCTCTCAGGCTTGAGAGCTCAAATTATATTTTTTCTGCAAACTCCGAGACGTATTTTTGTAGGCAGGGGGAGGATGTAGCACCCTGGTGTTTAGGCAGGGTTGCTCCTAAACTTACCTGCCAGGTATAGCTACCTTGGCTAATTGTTGAGGATCAATTGATTGCACTCTAATGCTGCGTGCACACACGATCGGATTTTCCGACAACAAATGTTCGATGGGAGCTTGTTGTCGGAAATTCCGACCATGTGTAGGCTCCATCGGACATTTTCCGTCGAAATTTCCGACAAACAAAATTTAAGACCTTGAGCTCAAATTTTCCGACAACAGAATCCGTTCTCGTAAATTCCGATCGTGTGTACCCAAGTTCCACGCATGCTCTGAATCAATTACGAGACAGAAGCACTCGGTCTGGTAAAACTAGCATTTGTAGTGGAGATAGCACATTCGTCACGCTGCAAATTTTTAAATCTTTTAATGCAGCACATTCTCTTGTTCTTTATAATGCTAGAATAATTACGTTGTTTTGCTGCTGATATTCACACAGCATTCTGAAAAAAATATTTCTTTATTATTTCTCAGATCTCCATAATAATGTTTTGTATTTATTTTTATTTTTTTTTTAATCAAGATCTCCTCTTTTATTTATTTTTTTCTAGTGATCTCCGTAATTTTTTTTTTTCATTTTGTGTGTCAAGTTACCACAACACTATTATTATCTTGTATTTTTTAACCTCAAGGAGGTTGGTTGGTGTCCCTTGTTAATTTGATAATGTATTTTTGAAATGTACCTGCCTACTCACAAACAAACTGTCCTTTTTGAAGTAAAACACATAGGCAAGTATTTGTTAATCCAAAATAGCCATTTATTATGGGTCATAATAAACTAAAGAGGAAGGCATCGCTGGAAAAAATTGTGAGGTTGACAAAGCCTTTGTACCCCAGGGCACACATCAACTATTTTACAGCCAAAATTGGTAGCATAAGAAGTCCATATAATAGTGAGCACAATCCAGTCCTGGACTACAAGAGATCAGAAACAGCAGCAGATGGCATATATGTCTCCAGGCTGTGGTCATACCACAGCCTGCATCTTTTGTCAGACCAGCAGGGCCGTCTTTACTATTGATTGGGCCCTGGGCAAAAAAAATTCTTGGCCCCCCCCCCATGCAAATTGTCTCTCCACCCCAACATTCTAAAAAACAAAACACACACGTAAACTTATGTATTGTATTGTAACTGTACTGTCTGCCCTCATGTTGTAAAGCGCTGCACAAACTGTTGACACCATATAAATCCTGTATAATAATAATAATAATGATGGGGGGAAGAGATAGAGAAGTCCAGGATTATGGGTGGGGGGGGGGGATACGGGAGTCCAGGATGATTGGGGGGGAGAGATGGGGGAGTTCAAGATGATGGCGGGAAGGGGGAGATAGGAGTCCAGGATGACACACGGGGATTGGGGGTGTGTACTTTGAGGTGTTTGTATCATGCAGGGCACAGAAAAAAATCAGCACAAGGGGCAGTACTTGCATATCCTCCTCCCTCCCGCAAAGTTACCATCTATTGGTCACCTCTGCACATCACTTTGCTTACCTCTGCTCCCTCATCCACAGCTCATCTCTGTACCCCCCTCCACCCACAGCTCACCTCTGTATTCCACGTTCACGTCTGTACCCCTCCATCCACAGCTCACTTCTGTATTCCCTGTCTACCTCTTTCTCCCCCCCCATACACAGCTCACCTCTGTACCCCTCTATCCATAGCTCACTTCTGTATCCCCCATCCACCTCTGTACCCCCCCCATGTTCACCTCTATATCTTTCCGTCCACCTTTGTACCCCCCATCCAACTCTGTGTTCACCTCTGTACCTCCCCATGTCCACCTCTGTACCCCCCATCCATGTTCACCTCTACATCTTTCTGTCCACCTCTGTACCCCCCCATGTCCACCTTTGTACCCCTCATCCACAGCTCACTTCTGTATCCCCATCCACCTCTTTATCCCCCCATCCATGTTCATCTCTATATCCTTCCGTCCACTTCTGTACCCCCCCATCCCCCTCTGTACATCCCCATGTCCACCTTTGTACCCCCGTCCACCTCTGGGTTCATCTCTGTAACCCCCCTCCACCTCTGTACCCCCCATGTCCACCTTTGTACCCCTCATCCACCTGTGTTCTCTACTCTGTACCCCCCTCCACAGCTCACTTCTGTATCCCCCATCCACGTTCATCTCTATACCCTTCTGTCCACCTCTGTACCCCCCCCGTCCACCTCTGTACATCCCCATGTCCACCTTTGTACTCCCGTCCACCTCTGGGTTCATCTCTGTATCCCCCCCATGTCCACCTTTGTACCCCCGTCCACCTATGTTCACCTCTGTACCCCCTCATGTCCACCTCTGTACCCCCTCACCACCTCTGTTCCCCCGTCCACCTGTGTTCACCTCTGTACCCCCCATGTCCACCTTTGTACCCCTTCCACCTCTGTACCCCCCATGTTCATCTCTGTACCCTTCCCATGTCCACCTCTGTACCCCTTCCACCTCTGTACCCCCCATGTCCATCTCTGTACCCCTTCCACCTCTGTACCCCCCATGTCCATCTCTGTACCTCTTCCATCTCTGTACCCCCCCATGTCCACCTCTGTACCCCCCATGTCCATCTCTGTACCTCTTCCATCTCTGTACCCCCCCATGTCCACCTCTGTACCCCTTCCACCTCTGTACGCCCCATGTCCATCTCTGTACCCCTTCCACCTCTGTACATCCCCATGTCCACCTTTGTACTCCCGTCCACCTCTGGGTTCATCTCTGTATCCCCCCCATGTCCACCTCTGTACCCCCCCATGTCCATCTTTGTACCCCCATCCACCTATGTTCATCTCTGTACCCCCTCATGTCCACCTCTGTACCCCCTCACCACCTCTGTTCCCCCGTCCACCTGTGTTCACCTCTGTACCCCCCATGTCCACCTTTGTACCCCTTCCACCTCTGTACCCCCCCATGTCCACCTCTGTACCCCTTTCACCTCTGTACCCCCCATGTCCATCTCTGTACCCCCCCCCATGTCCACCTCTGTACCCCTTCCACCTCTGTACCCCCCATGTCCACCTCTGTACCCCCCATGTCCATCTCTGTACCCCCCATGTCCATCTCTGTACCCCTTCCACCTCTGTACCCCCCATGTCCATCTCTGTACCCCTTCCTCCTCTGTACCCCCCATGTCCATCTCTGTACCCCTTCCATCTCTGTACCCCCCATGTCCACCTCTGTACCCCCCATGTCCACCTCTGTACCCCTTCCACCTCTGTAACCCCCATGTCCATCTCTGTACCCCTTCCATCTCTGTACCCCCCATGTCCACCTCTGTACCCCCCATGTCCATCCCTCACTTCTGTACCCCCCCCATGTCCACCTTTGTGCCAGCAATTCTCTGCAGTCTGCACATATGGATCCCCTGCCCCTTCTCTCCACGTTGTTCTTTCTTACCTGATCACACGGCGGTGCAACACAGTCTCCGCCTATCAGACCCAGCACACAGACAGAAAACTTCACTCGGCTGTGTGCTACACAGGTCTGCCAGGCGGGGGTGGGGGCGGGAGGAACACAGAGTGCCGCTCTCGCTCTGTCATTGACTCTGGTGCTCAGCTCCTGACAGAGGGAGAAGCGGGACGAGCGGGCTCAAACACATGAAGCCCGCAGCTGTCCCGCTCTCCTGTATAATTAATGTAGCCGCTTGGGAGAGCAGGGGGGATCGGCTCCCCCCGCTACTCCGCAAAAACTGCGGGCAGCGCAGGGCTTAAGTGGCAGCTGCTTTGGGCCCCACAGCAATGACAGGGCCCAGGGCAACTGCCCCTTTTGCCCTGCGTTAAAGACGGCCATGCAGACCAGACTGAACCCAGGCCATCACACTCTTGTTTTCCTTCCACTCTTCCTTCCAGGCTTGCTTCTAGGCTGTGGTTTTGGAGTTGTGGCAGGAGGTGGAGGAGGAGGATGGTCGAACTCACACAGGTGTGTTTTGTTTGTGAGTTGGCCCCTTAACCCCTTATTTAGGGACAGATACATAATTTCCTCACAGATAAGGCATTGACCCTCCTCCATTTCCTGCATTTTGCATGCAGCCATGGAGGCAAAGGCCTCTTGAAGAGTGGGGGTAGTTCTGAGGGAAGCATTAGCCTCCCGAATCAGCCCAAGCGCACGTTACTCCCCTTCCTGGGCCTTTTGAGGGGAGGGACCTGGGATCCGGTCAGGCTACTGAGCCGGGCCACCTCCTGGCTGCCACTTACCCCCTCCACCTCCTGGCTGCCACTTTTCCCCGCCACCTCCTGGCTGCCACATTCCACAGCCTCCTCCTGGCTGCCACATTCCATGCCCTCCTCCTGGCTGAGGCTTTCCTGTGTATGAAAAAGGGACATAGTTTTATTTTTTTATTCATCAATCACACACAATTTTCAGCTCATGACTGAATTGATTGATTGATGATTGAATGTTAACAAATAGAAAAGACTATCATTCTGACCCCATCATTTTTCATTCTTGTCCCAAACATTTTTGGCCACTATTGTCTATTGATATGTAAAACACTTTATTAAATCAGTAATTAGTGATCAATAATTACATCTAGTTAACATCATTAATTTTACGACAAGAAATATGTAGAACAATGCTATACCTGGCTCAAGCTGGGCTCCTCCACTTCTTCCTGGCTGGAAGGCCCAGGTTGGACTTCGGAAGCGTGGAAGGAAGAGTGGAAGGAAGGGTTGAGAGTGATTGCCTGACTTCAGTCTGGTCTGACAGAAAACGCAGTCTGTCATAGTACCACAGCCTGGGGAGATAAATGACATCTGCTGCTCCTCCTGATCTCATGAAATCCTGGACCTTATTGCGATCCCTATTATAAGTGCTCCTCAGCCCACCAATTTTTGCCTTCAAATAGGGGATAGTTGCCGTGGGGATCTGCGGCTTCACCAACTCCAGCAGTTTCTCCAGCGCTGCCTGCCTCTTTTGTTTATGATTTTAATGCGGATGTTTCACCTGCCACAGACAGGGCAGCTCCCTGTACTTGTCTATGAATAGGGGGAGGAAGTTGTGATCATTGAAGCCATCCATTTTCTCTGCAAGACACAACACAAGACAAACCCTAATGTTAGGCTAAACTCTCCTAATCTTGTCCCAATATAGGCCTCAATCTAGAAGCAGTATAGGCCACTGATGCACTAAGTTAAACTTATACCTCCATTAGAACGATCGGCGCTTCTTCTACTCCTTCCTCTGCTCACAGTTCAGGCCTATTTGTATTAAAATAAGTTTATGACATTGTTGTCTAGATGGGTTTGTACTAGAATGAAATGCAAACTTGATTCAGTGTAAGGAGAGGACACTCAGCAGCTGTTTACACATCTGGACACAGGAGCACTAGTGTGGGACACCAGAACAAACTTTTTATGGTGTCCCACACAGGTGTTTCTAGTGGATACTAGGGGTGTCTACATGTGTGAAAATTGTACAAAAAAGGTAAGTATTCCAGCTTTATAAAGGGAAAAAATAATGTCTTCAGCTTGGAACTCTGCCAAAAAAGACAATTGTACGACACTTCCAAGCAATGTTTCATATTACTATATCTGGCCTCAAATATCTGTGTGCTAAGACCACAGCTTCAGGTAATAGATGTATGCCTTTATAATACATGGGGTGTTTTTTTATTTTCGGTGATGTGGATGTTGTGGAAGAAGAATCTCATTTCACAAGTGCAAGTGCACACGTGTTCATTGGGGAGATCATGGTGTTCAATCGTGATTTACAGAAGATCAAGGAAGAAATCAATGATGTGGAAAAAATACATCATTGATGTTTTAGGCAGAATCTAAAACACCCCAAAAGTCTTCTATTTTGTTTGTATTTTTATTATTTGCACACATTTTAAATATTTTTTAGAAAGCCAAATTTTGAAGATGCACACAGTGTGTCAACATGTGCTATCTGCCATCACAGGATATCAAGGTACACGTTTTGGGGGTGCAACCCCTTCTTCACAACTAAAGTACATGATAGGAATGGGTTGCACCCCCGAAACACGTCCATTGCTCCCCCATGATGGGAGCTAGCACATGTTGACATTAGGCATGGGATCAGGAGGGAAATCCCCATTTTGTCTCTCAATTTGTGTGCATCTTCAAAATTTGGCTATGACAGGGGTGACATCACCCCATCTGATGAAGGCAACATCAACACAGTTTGGACATACTAATGTCTGATATTGCCTTCACTTTGTCAAAGTTGAACTTTGTAAGTTCCTGAGTTGTCTATTGTTTTATGGTTTTAAACATGCCTGTTTTAACACAAAAAAGGCTATTTGTACTGTCAAAAACAAAAATGTTATTACTAAAATATGTTGGTTTGTTCAAAAACCATTTTCTAAACGCACATGTGAAACGCACAGAGTAAAAAGTTTTCTACTCAACAATGTGTGGCTTCTTCTTTCAATGCTCAGTATCATTTTTTGGACTAAGTTTGTGTTTACACTGAAATGGGGGTTATTTAATAAAGGCAAATCCACTTTGCACTACAAGTGCACTTTCAGTGCAGTTTCAAGTGCAGTTTCAAAGTGTAGTTTCAAACTTGTAGTGCAAAGTGGATTATCCTTTAGTAAATAACTCCCACAGTGCTTTATAATTTGCCACAATCATGCCATTTCCGTGACTCACCAAAATTCATGTATATTTTTAACAGTAATGCATTACATACATTAACAACAAAAACAAGGTGTGTGTGTAGCAGACCCGCAACATAATAATAGTTCGCTGAAGAAGAGATTGTCACCACATGTATCAAATAAATTATGTTTGCACTATTGAAGAAAATGGCCAAAAAAAAAAGCCCATTGGAGAACCTAGGAGACAGCTAAACACAAGCAGTAAATCAAAGGAAATATTATTTCAGTTTAATTAAAAAAAAATATTTTTAAAAAGTTTATTAAACATTTTCTGGCATTCCAATGGCCCCCCTACCTGCAAAGTACTCCATATATTTTATATGGACCTTGCGTGCGCTTTGGGGGAGCAAGCACTGAAAACCAGATACGAACCCACAAGCACAAACTGAAGAGCAGTAACGATCGGAAAAGCACGAGGCTGAAAATCACAAATCGACACTCACCAAACTTCTACTAACTCAAGATAAACATGAGATTAGCAGAAGAAGCCCAAAGGGTGGCGCACTGGCTATTGAATTTCCCTTTTATAGTGCCGTCGTACGTGCTGTACATCACCGCGTCCTTGACGTTCGGACAAGATTTGTGTGACCGTGTGTATGCAAGACAAGTTTGAGCCAACATCCATCGGAAAAAAAACATGGATTTTGTTGACGGCAAATCCGATCGTGTGTACGCGGCATTAGTCTGTAATTGCTGCACTTCTCTCTTTTGCCACTAGGTGGCTGGGCACTAGGTGGCATTGGATAAGACAAAAGGCACTGCAAGGTCAGATTATTGGTATATAGGGTCTCTCAGCCAATGGACTGGGGTTTTCTTAAATCCCTTGGCCTGCTGGGAGAACCTATACATTTGGGTGGAGTCAGGGGATTGCTGTTCTGTGCCACATTGACGGCTGTCTTGGTTGGCGTGTGTTGTATTGCCCAGGCTGCTAGGCCGGAGTTTGGGCCTATCCCAGGCACATCTGGCTGCTAGGCTGTCTGCGGGCCAATCCAGAAGCAAGAGAGCAGCGCAGGATTGGGATTGCGGCTCGCAGTCCAGCCAGGATTGACAGTTCTGCCGGCCGGGGAACCTGTTGTGGTCGGAGCTGGGGGGAAGCTGTCGCCACTTAGTTTACTCAGCAGGCCACGGGATATCGCTAGAGGATGATGAAGTTACCCTCTGCACTATAAAGCCAGAGGAATGGTAAGTATGTAAGTATAATTATTTCTCCCCATATGTGTTTTTTTTATTATTTTCTCCTAGCATTTCAGTGTGGGTGTCATGAGTCTGCAGTAATGTTCATGTCTGTCTGCTTACCTCTCTGTTGTGTTCAGCTTAGAGACCGACCCTGTTCACCTGTCTGCTTAAGTTATCTTCCCTCAAGCATGGCTCCACCCCAGCCTCTAACTGGGAACACTATATTAACCTGTGCACTGCAGCCAAGCCTCACTGATCAATATTGTGTGTTTAGATTCCTGTGTGCTTCTTGCCGTGTGCTCTACGTCTGATTCTGTTTACCGTCCTTGGCTTGTTCTTGACTATCCTTGTCTGCTTCATACCCTGACCATTGGCGTGTTCTTTGACTACCCCTGTCTGCTCGTTGTCCCCACCTTTTGGCTTATCCCCTGACTGTACCTTGTTTTATCGGTCTACTGCTTCCTCTCTATATTCCAGTAGCCTAACGTGAGCTGGGAGACCCTGGGGGCCGCGACCTGGAGCCAGTTGCAGCGAAGTCCATCCCCACCACTAGGAGCTCTGGTGAACACCTGCTGGCTCTTAGACTCCGCGCCCTGGGGAATCTCATGCTCTAGCTCCCAGTGGGATCCATGTTGGTGCTCCAGAGGACCTGCTTTCCTGAACCACTCAGAGCTCCATCCGAGCCAGTCAGCCGTAAGGCCCACCACCTTAGCGGTGCACTCCTGACCCCAATGGCGTGCATCTGTCACCTGGCCTCAGGTGACCTGACAGTTTGATCAGCCATGGACCCGGCTGATGTGCCTCTACCAGCAGATGATCCCTTGCAGGGCATAGTCCGCAGACTCGAGACCCAGGAGACCCTGGATTTTGCAAAAGCATTTGACACAGTTCCCCATAAACATTTACTGTAAAAATAAGGTCTGTTGGCATGGACCATAGGGTGAATACATGGATTGAAAACTGGCTACAAGGGTGAGTTCAGGGGGTGGTGATAAATGGGGAGTACTCGGAATGGTCAGGGGTGGGTAGTGGGGTCCCCCGGTTTTCTGTGCTGGTACCAACCCTATTTATTTTGTTTATAAACGAACTGGAGGATGGGATAAACAGTTCAATCTCTGTATTTGCAGACAATACTAAGCTAAGCAGGGCAATAACTTCTCCGCAGGATGTGGAAACCTTGCAAAAAGATCTGAACGAATTAATGGGGTGGGTAACTACATGGCAAATAAGGTTTAATGTAGAAAATTGTAAAATAATGCATTTGGGTGCCAAAAATATGAATGCAATTTATACAATGGCGGGAGAATCTCTGGGGGAAACTAGGATGGAAAAGGACCTGGGGGTCCTAGTAGATGATAGGCTCAGCAATGGCATGCAATGCCAAGCTGCTGCTAACAAAGCCATTTTAATTCAGTTCTGGGCACCAGTTCTGGGCACCAGTCCTCAGGAAGGATGTACTGGAAATGAAGCGAGTACAAAGAAGGGCAACAAAGCTAATAAAGGGTCTGGAGGATGTTATGAGGAAAGGTTGCAAGTACTAAACTTATTCTCTCTGGAGAAGAGACGCTTGAGAGGGGACATGATTTCAATTTACAAATACCGTACTGTTGACCCCACAATAGGGATAAAACTTTTTCGCGGAAGAGAGGTTAACAAGACACGTGGACACTCATTAAAATTAGAAGAAAAGAGGTTTAACCTTAAACTACTTAGAGGGTTCTTTACTGTAAGAGCGGCAAGGATGTGGAATTCCCTTCTACAGGCGGTGGTTTCAGCGGGCAGCATCGATAGTTTCAAAAAACTATTAGATAAGCACCTGAACAACCACAACATACAGGGATATACAATGTAATACTGACATATAATCACATACATAGGTTGGACTTAATGGACTTGTGTCTTTTTTCAACCTCACCTACTATGTAACTATGTAATCAGACTCGGGTAATGCGATTCCTCCAGGATTTGGCTTCCCGCTTCAAACAGCTTCAGGTCTCCTTAGGAACCTCAATTCAGCAACCTCAATCACAATCGGCGGCTGTACCTATTCCGGTCACAGCCACACATTCACGGCAACTGCCAGCTCCATCCCGTTTCTCTGAGGACTCCAAGGCCTGCAGGGGGTTCCTCAACCAGTGCACCATTCACTTCGAACTCCAGCCTCAAAACTTGTCGTCTGATTGGGCAAAGGTAGCCTATATTATTTCCCTCCTCTATGGTGAGGCTTTAGCCTGGGCTGCTGTGTGGGAGAAGAATGATCCAGCTGTTTCTAACCTGTCTGACTTCTTGAAGCTCTTTCGGAATAACTTCAAGGAATCGGGTCGGGTTTCTTCAGCAGCCAGTGCCCTTTTACGTCTTCTTCCATTGGACAGTATGCCCTTCAGTTTCGTATACTAACAGCTGAGTTGAGCTGGAATAATGAGGCCTTATTTGCAACCTTTTTACATGGCCTCTCTGACCGAGTGAAGGATGAATTAGCGGGAAGAACCATCCCCGCCAGTCGGGACGATGTCATCTCCTTGTGTAACCAGATTGATATTTGCTTTCAGGAGAGGTTCCTAGTAAAAAGACGCCAGCACTCCCTGGTACTTAGCCAGCCTGAGCTCCCCTCCCTCCATCCCATGGCGCATCTTCTGCCAGCTGAGGAACCTATGCAGTTGGGCCGGACCAGGCTTTCCCCTGAGGCTTTTCTGCTAGGTTCAGAACTTTGGGCCTGTATCTCTATTGTGGGGGCAAAGGTAATTTTCGTGACTCCTGCTCACTTCATCCGGGATGGTCTAATACATCTAGAAAGGTGGAGTATTGGACCCAGAAATATCACCTTCTCGTCTCCTTCTTTCTGTGTTCCTTCATGTAGGCTCTTTCCCTCAATCGGTCTTGGCATATCTGGATTCCGGTGCTGCTGGCAATTTTATGGACTGGAGAACTGCATCTTCCATGAAGCTTACCCTTTTGCCCCTCACTACACCACTGGTGGTCTCGGCTATTGATGGCACTGTTCTTCTAGGGGGACCCATCTGCTTTCAGACTCTCCCTGTTAAGATGTCTGTAGGGAAACTCCACCAGGAGTGGATATCCTTCCTTATCCTATCTAAGGCCTCAACCCCCATCGTATTGGGCCTCCTTTGGCTACAGCTTCATTCTCCACATGTAGATTGGACTTCTGGGCACCATGTCCGGATTGTACTTCAGCGCCTTAGAGAGAATAATCTGTATGCCAAGCTGGAAAAATGTTCTTTTGAAGGTTCTGAGGTCCTGTTCCTGGGATGCTTTGTCTCTAGTTTTGGTCTTCATATGGATCCTGGAAAGGTCTTGGCCATTACCAACTGGCCTGTATCTCTATTGTGGGGGCAAAGGTAATTTTCGTGACTCCTGCTCACTTCGTCCGGGATGGTCTAATACATCTAGAAAGGTGGAGTATTGGACCCAGAAATATCACCTTCTCATCTCCTTCTTTCTGTGTTCCTTCATGTAGGCTCTTTCCCTCAATCGGCCTTGGCATATCTGGATTCAGGTGCTGCTGGCAATTTTATGGACTGGAGAACTGCATCTTCCATGAAGCTTACCCTTTTGCCCCTCACCACACCACTGGTGGTCTCGGCTATTGATGGCACTGTTCTTCTAGGGGGCCCTATCCGCTTCCAGACTCTCCCTGTTAAGATGTCTGTAGAGAAACTCCACCAGTGGAGTGGATATCCTTCCTTATCCTACCTAAGGCCTCAACCCCCATCGTATTGGGCCTCCTTTGGCTACAGCTTCATTCTCCGCACATAGATTGGACTTCTGGGCAGATCCTGGCTTGGGGTTCCTCCTGTTTCCCATCCTGCCTATTCAAGGTTGTCCCAAAGGAGAGACTTGCAACCAAATCTGTATCTTCTGTTCTTCCCGCTGCATATAGCAATTTCCAGGATGTGTTCTGCAAAAAATCAGCTAAGGTTCTTCCTCCTCACAGGCCTTTTGACTGTGCTATTGACCTTGTTCCCAGAGAAACTCTGCCCAGGGCCCATACCTACCCTCTGTCCATGCCAGAGAACCAGGCCATGTCAAAGTATGTCGCTGAGAATCTTGAGAGAGGGTTCATCCAAAAATCCCCATCGCCTGCAGGAGCAGGGTTCTTTTTTGTTGCCAAAAAGATAGTACCTTAAGACACTGCATTGACTATCAAAGGCTTAAACGCGGTAACAATCAAAAATCGATACCCCTTCTCTAATATCTGAGCTATTCGACAGGTTGAAAGGTGCCTCCATTTTTACCAAATTGGATTTCAGAGGTGCATACAATCTGATTCGGATACAGGAAGGTGACGAATGGAAAACTACACTAGAGATGGGCATTAAGAATACTTGGTTAAGCCTTTTGGTTTGTGTAAAGCCCCATCTTTGTTCCAAAACTTTGTCAACAAAATCTTCAGGGATCTGCTTTACCAATTTGTGGTCATCTATCTGGATGACAGTCTCATCTTTTCGGAAAATCTGCTTGTTCACAGAAACCATGTCCGGATTGTACTTCAGCGCATTAGAGAGAATAATCTGTATGCCAAGCTGGAGAAATGTTCTTTTGAAGGTTCTGAGGTCCTGTTCCTGGGATGCTTTGTCTCTAGATTTGGTCTTCATATGGATCCTGGAAAGGTCTCGGCCATTACCAACTGGCCTCTTCCTGCCAGCCTCAAGGCCACACAGCGCTTTTTTGGGTTCACAAATTATTAAAGAAATTTCAACAAGAATTACCCGCTGCGCCTATTATCGTCTTGACCAAGAAGGGTGCAAATACCAAGGGGTGGTCTCCTGAAGCTGTCTCTGCATTTCATGATGTGAAACAGGCCTTTGTTTCAGGACTTCTCTTGAGGAGACCTAATCCAGGGGATCCACTTTTTATTGAAGTTGATGCTTCTTAAATGGGGGTGGGAGCTGTGGTTCTTCAATCCTTTGAGAAGAAAAGTCAACCTTGTGCGTTCTTCTCCAAAAAAAATTCTCAGGCAGAGAGAAATTACGCTATTTGTGATCGGGAACTTCTTTTAATTAAATTGGCATTAGAAGAGTGGCGTCATCTTTTGGAGGGTTCCCCTCACTCCATAACGATTTTCACTGATCATAAAAATCTGCAGTACTTGCAGAATGCCAAATGACTGAATCCCAAACAGGCCAGGTGGAGCCTTTTCTTTTCATGTTTTAATTTCAGGATTACGTACAAACCTGGTTCCTGCTGATGCACTCTCTAGGTCATTTGATACTTTGGATGAGGAGTCCACCCCTGAACCTGAGCCGATCATTCCGATCTCATGCATTCTTGCCCATTCCACCACCCTGGAGTCAAAAATTCCTCCTGGGAAGACCTTCGTCCCCACTGAGCTAAGATCCTTTGTTGGGGACATGATTCCAAGGTGGCAGGTCATGCTTAGTTCCTCTGATCCTTCCTGCTCCTCCATCGCCACTACTGGTGGCCTACTCCCCCCTCAGATGTCAAAGACTACGTTAAGGCTTGTCATGTCTGTGCTCAGTCTAAATCCTCCACACAAGCTCCTTCTGGTCTTCTTCTTCACCCTTGCCCACTCCTAAGGAGCCCTGGTCTCACATTGCCATTGACTTTATCACCGATCTCCCGCTATCTGAGAATAATATGGTCATTTGTATGGTAATCAAATAGTTCTCCTTCTCATATTGTTACCGACAGGGGTGTTCAATTTACTTCTCCTTTTTGGAGATCCTTTTGCAAAATCCCTCAATATCGTCTTGGATTTTTCCTCTTCTTACCACCCTCAATCCAATGGACAGACTGAGAGGGTTAATCAGGAGTTGGAGGCCTTTCTCCGCACCTTAGTCTCTGCTCATCATGATGATTGGTCCTCTCTACTCCCGTGGGCAGAATTCTCTCACAATAATCATGTAAACACCAGTTCTCAGAAGACACCCTTTTTTACAGTTTGATGGAAGACACCCTCAGCTCCCTCTTCCTATGACCTGTTCTCCAGACATTGCAGCTTTGGCTAGGGCTCAGGAATGTTTCAATTCTATTTGGGGTGATATTCATGATTCCCTCCGGGCAGCTGCTGACAAATTCAAAGGTTTTGCCAACCGTTGCAGTCATAAACCACCTTCTCTACAGCCAGGGGACAAAGTCTGGCTTTCCACCAGACACAACAAGCTCCTAGTTCCTTCTCTAAAGTCTGCCCCGAGATTCATTGGCCCATACTCTATAACTTCTTAGCTGAATCCGGTTTGTTTCAAACCTCAGATTCCTAAAAGCCTCATCTCAAATCTCAAACTCCTTCCATGTTTCCTTTCTGAAGCCTTTAGTCCTCAATAAGTTCTCTCGTCCTCTTCGTACCGTGACCCCCGGTTTCTGAGGATAATCAAATACGTGGTTAGTCATATTCTGCATTCCTGGCTCTGTAAAGGCATTCTTCAGTACCTTGTGCATTGGAAAGGGTTTCATCCTGAGGAGAGGTCTTGGCTCACTGCATCTGATGCCTTTGCGCTTCATCTTTTGAGGAGGTTTTATCTGAGGTTTCCCTCCAAGCCTGGGCCCAAGCGGGGGAGGGGGAGGCCTCGTAAGAGGGGGGTACTGTCATGAGTCTGCAATAATGTTCATGTCTTTCTGCTTACCTCTTTGTTGTGTTCAGTTTAGAGACTGACCCTGTTCACCTGTCTGCTTAAGTAATCTTCCGTCAAGCATGGCTCCACCCCAGCTTCTAACTGGGAACACTAAATTAACACGTGCACTGCAGCCAAGCCTCGCTGATCAATATTGTGTGTTTGGCTTCCTGTCTGCTTCTTGCCATGTGCTCTACGTCTGATTCTGTTTACTATCCTTGGCTTGTTCTTGACTATCCTTGTCTGCTTCATACCCTGACCTTTGGCGTGTTCTTTGACTACCCCTGTCTACTCATTGTCCCGACCTTTTGGCTTATACCCTGACTAACCCTTGTTTTCCCAGGCCGGTGCTTCCTCTCTATCCTCCAGTAGCCTACTGTGAGCGTGAGCTGGGAGAACCTGGGGGCCGCGACCTGGAGCCAGTTGCAGCGAAGTCCATCCTCACCACCAGGGGCTCTGGTGAACACCTGCTGGCTCTTAGACTCTGCGCTCCGGGGAAGTTCAACTTCTTATGAAACTTGTGAAAAAACATTTTTCACAGACCAAAGGCCTGTCACAGCACCTTTCACAGCAAGGCCAAGGAGCCAAGGACTATCTAAAAAAAAGGTTTGTTCCCCAGTGGAGCTTTAAAACAGCAATGTACAACATCACAGAAATTATTTCTAGATGGAATTGGAGAGACAATTTATTAACAAGATGTCCAATAAAATCATTTGGTTGAATACAGTATGTACATATAATAGTCTGATCCAATTAGAGAGTTCATATTCCATACAACGGTAGTAAACACATTCGACACAAATTAATAATTAAATCATCATTGTAAGTGTTTCTAGTTGTATATATTGAAAATGTCAATGTATGGGTATTTCAAAGTGTTGTTTGCGTGCCATGAAATTAAAAATAAAAATAAAATCAAAGTAAAATAGTATTTTGTTAATGTATATGTAAAAGTATACTAATGTGAGAAGATGGTAGTACATGAATTGGTAGTATTCAATAATACTACAAATAAAAAATAAGGTGCAAGGGAAAATGCGAAGTGTGTGTGTAAAAACATGCAATGTGGATAAAATCATGAAGTGATTAAGGAAGTGCATCGTATGATGGGAAGCATGGTGTATGCCAACCAAACGCTGGCAGAATGTGAAAAAGTAACAATAAAAAATGAAAAACAAAAATAAAAAGTGAAAAATAAGATGGGAAATTAAGTAAAAATCCAACCGAATGTGAAAGTGTGTGAGTGATGATGTGATGTGCTGAAATAGTGTGGTTAAAAAAAAAATATATAGTTTACCTTATACTGTGTCGTAATTCGTATAGGCTGTAGATTGTATGAGGTTTGTGGAATTTGTTTGATATTGAAAACCTGACTGCGGTTATACAAAAAAAGGTAAGAACTCAAATGCCAAAGGAAGGTGGATGCAATGCCATCCATCCTGGCTTGCATAGGATTTTTGTTTGATTGTTAGACATCCAGTCTCTTATATAGCTAAAGTGAGGCTAATGGGATGATTGTAGGCAGGCGCAGAACTTCCCCACTTCCCCCAGGAACATGGCGTGTAAGCCGCCAAAGGAGCGGCCCACGTGTGACTCCCTCGGCATCCTGGAAGGCCAGAAGGCCTCGACCGCCGTTGTCATCTCCGTCGCAAAAAGGAACAGTAGGTATTGTGTATTGTACACAGCAGCCGTGTGCTAACACCATAGCCCCATCTTCCCGCATAAGATCCAATAAAATTTAACCATAGGTGATTCACTTTTTCACTTAAGGAAAAAGGTTGTGGCATGGAGTTAAAAAGGCATATTTTATTTTTTTTTAAAGGCCAACATGGAGGGAAGTTAACAGGCAGAGGAAACGTTAAAAAAAACGCTCAAATGCCAGGTGGAACAGTTGCTTTGAGCTGCAGCGTGCAACTGTGCATTATACCTTACAGTTGTACAGTAACAGGCGGTAGATTACTTTTCCAATTCAAACGCAAGTGGCAAGTTTTTTTTGAGAAACAGAAGAATCTCTGCATGTTCAGTTAAAAGTTGGCTTCTGGTGTCAGTCAGAATGTGTGATGCTGCACTGAACAATCTCTCACTTTCCACACTACTGCAAGGAGCTAAAGGATATTTTTGTGCCATTTGGGCTAGAGTGGGAAATCGCAGTTTATTGACTGCCCAATACTCAAGAGGTTTGTCCGAACGAGGCACGGTGACCTCTCCAAGATATGCTTCTAGTTGTATGGTAGCAGCTGTGGGAGCACTGTTCTCAAATGTAGATGAATAAGCAATTTCTTGAAAAACACTGTCCACAGTCACACTGGTACCTGGCTGTTGCTCAGTGCGAGGCCTTTTGGTAGCTGGTTTCTCAAGCACCTCAGGTGTAACTGCCTGTGCCTGTAGTACCTGTACAGAAGATATTTGTTGCATTCCCAGCACGAACATCTCTTTGGCCTGCCTGTCAGTATCTGCATTTGAGAAGAACCAATTTTTATACCTAGAAGAAGAAAATTACAAGACATTAGACAACATCATGCAAGCAAAGCAACAACTGTGGAAGCTTGCTGTGGGGGCACTGCTAGAAGGAAAGGTGACGGCGGGGGACACAGCAAAAACAGTTATCTGGCTTGCTCTGTGCAAAACCATTACACAGAGGCAGAGCAGGTAAGAGTGTTTGTCATTATCGATTTTGTTTTGTGTTTTTTATGAAGGTGAGATTTACAGTGTTATCACTTGCATTACAAACATTTTTTTTAATGCAAGCAAGTGATAATAACACTGTAAAATATCACCTTCATCCAAAAAACAAAATCATATCATCAATAATCAAATAAAAACAATGCAAAATAGCAGCCAGCAATAATTGATTACCTTGGATTGAGTAAGGTAGCGATGCAGTAAAGTGGATTTTGCTCCATGTCAGAGAACCGTTTCTACAAAGCACCAAGCAATGTGTTCATCGTTTTAACACCGTGGTCCTCATCCACTTCTTTAGATAGATTCACTGCAGGAATTACATCTGAGGCAAAAGAATCTGAACAACTCACATGCCGAGTCAACTCTTCAAAGGGAGCCAAGATGTTGATCATCTTCTCCATGAGATTCCACTGATTTGCAGTGATCGTTGCAGGCAGCTCATGTTCTGACACATATACTCCAATGGCCCGTTTTTTCTCTATCAGAGACTGCAGCATGTAAAAAGTGCTGTTCCAGTGAGTCTGAACATCTTGCTGAAGTCTTTTAATGGGTTGACCAAGCTTGATCTGAATATCTTGCAGCCGAGAATATGCCAGGTTTGAATGTTTGGAGTGCCCAACTATTTTCCGCCCAACTCCCACAGCCTCCGTAACTGCTGCGCTGTGATAAAAGCCCCTCTGAGACAGCCAGCTGCAGTGTATGTGCCACACATGAAAGACTCTGAAGACCAACATCTTGTACACCTTTTATCATATTTCTGCCATTATCACGGACTACCACATGGACAGAACTTTTGGGAATCGCCCAAGTGTCAAGCATTTCTTCTAGTATGCTGCTTATAGCTTGGCCTGTGTGAGAGCCTTGAAATTTCTTTGCGTGATGCATGATTTGGTGCAGAGTGAAATTGACATCAATCCACTGTGCAGTTAAGCTAATTACAGACACGGGACTCACACTACTGCTCCAAATGTCTGTGGTGAAACTGATAGCCTTTATGTCCTACTGTAGCATGTTGGTAATGTGTTTTTTCACTGTGTTGTGTAATTGTGGCAACATGACATCTGTGACATGACGGCGGCTGGGAATTTCGTATTTTGGCTCCAAAAGATTCATAAGTCGCCGAAAACCCACATTGTCAACTATTAATAGTGACTGATCATCAAGAATGATGAATTGGGTAACTACTTCAGAAATTTTTTTAGCCCTTGGGTTATCCATGGAAAATTTTTCATGTCTGGCAAGGGTTTGCTGCAGTGTCAGCTGCTGAGTGCCAGAGCTAGTGACAGCTGTAAATTTGCCATGCTCAGTCTTGTGTTTCATTTTGAGGTGTTTTATGAGATTACTGGGATTATAAGAACTAACTTTTGAACCTCCTCTGGATATTTTGGCAGAACAGAGTTTGCAGTCTGCAATGAGTTTGTTGGTTTCATCAATTTTAAAAAACTTCCAGACAGCTGACATTTTGCTGGTAAGTAAGTCTCTCCACCTTAAGGGGGAAAAAAAATGAGGAAAATGGGGAAAATTTTTTTAGCCCAAATGTTTTGTTTTCTGATTTTTTCACACATGATGACACCTACTATTTTTTAGAATAATAAAGCTGCTCTCACCAGTGCTTGTTGTTTGTTCCTGCTGCATCCAGCATCTTGGCATGGCCAAGTAAACCAGCGGGGATGATGACATCCATCTGTCGGGTACAACGGTCGGTATCTCTACAATACAAAAAGCAGAGGATGGTCTCAGAAAGGCACATGCAGGAAAATGTTAGGCAAGAGAAAATGATGATTTATGTAACAGCAGCAGTCATTTACAGCCATGATAGACATGTTAGGCAACAGAGACAATGTGGGACACTAAGTTATGTAACACACAGAAACACAGGCCATGCTGGACAGTGGACATTATGTTAGGCAAGAGAGAGAGAGACAATGTGGGACAAACTAAGTGTAACACAGGCCGGCCGCCATGTTAGGCAAAAGACAGACAATGTGGGACAAACTAAGTGTAACACAGGCCGGCCGCCATGTTAAGCAAGAGAGAGACAATGTGGGACAAACTAATTTAAGTATAACACAGGCCGGCCGCCATGTTTGGCAAGAGAGAGAGAGACAATGTGTGACAAATTAAGTGTAACACAGGCCGGCCACCATGTTAGGCAAGAGAGAGGGAGACAATGTGGGACAAACTAACTTAAGTATAACACAGGCCATCCGCCATGTTTGGCAAGAGAGAGAGAGACAATGTGGGACAAGCTAACTTAAGTATAACACAGGCCGGCCGCCATGTTAGGCAAGAGAGAGAGAGACAATGTAGGACAAACTAACTTAAGTGTAACACAGGCCGTCCGCCATGTTAGGCAAATGATGATGTAAGCTAGTAGTACTGTACAGCAATCACCGGCCGCGGGACACATAAGAAGAAAGCAAGCAACAGTTAGAAATAGAGAAGAGCACTCACCGGCCCCCATGAGGGGACATGGTGTAAGGAGGACTCTTGCTATGTGGGGCAGCCATGTAGCAGGTGCAGCAGCAGCAGCAGCAGCAGCAAAACACATGTCTGTCATGAGGGAAACAGCACTCACCACCGTGTGGAGAGGCCGCAACCTTATCCCGAGCTGCGCCCAAGCTGACGTCACTTCCGGTATCGGTTTCTGGTATCGGTAAATTTTCACGAGTACCGATACCCCCCTAAAATGGCAAGTATCGGCACCGATACCAATACTGGTATCGGTGCATCTCTAACAAAAACCAACCCCTCCCTCCGGTGCTTGCTTGATCAATCGATCGCCGCTTATTCCCATCACTCAATCGCCCGGGGCCCGCCCCGCACTTACCCCGTCCAGGTGGCGGCTTCCCCCCCCCCCGCGTTTCCTCCTGAGTCCCGGCAGTCACTTCTCCTCCCGGCCAATCAGGAGTTGGTACTCGCGGCCAATCGGGTCTTTGGACTTCTGGCCAATCGGGTATCAGGACCCGCTTCCTGATTGGCCAGGAGGAAAAACAGGAAGACATTAGCAAATACTAATTTGCTAATGTCACACAACTGGGTGGGCTTAGGGCGCAATGCTCTGCGAGGATTTTTGAAGATTTACACAGAAAGAAAACCTTAAAAACAGTGATGTTACAAATAAAATACAAAGTAAGTAAGTAATACAAAAAAGAATGATGTTGCAATTTAAATACAGAATTTTACCAATATATAGAGAGAGACAACTACAGGAAAGTAAGTTACAAAAAAGGAACAAAGAATAATGATGATACATTACGCAGACAAATGTCTTCAAAATCCCCTCCCCTGCACACAAGGTGTCCCCGTATGTGCATGAGACTGCTGGCAGTTTCTTATCTTCCGCACAGCCCCATGAGACCTGGTGTCTGTAGAAAGATGAGCTCCCAACCCTACGACTGGCAGCCATTCAGAAGTCTTCCTCATTGATTGATAACTGTAACAGCCAATTGCAATGATCATTCAGTCTTATCGCCTCTGTTCCCTGACAGACAGTACATGTGAGTGAGAGAGCTGCAGCTAACAGAAGAATGTTTATTATGTGCACAGGGAATTAGTTAACTCTTAATTAACCAGGACATGCCCTTATTTTATTACTTAACCCATTCATTTCAGTAGATCACCCTGTATAAGCAATATTTAACAGTTTAATCTCCTGTTCCATGTCTCTATTTTAAATTATTTGTTGAAAAAAAAAATATATATATAGCACATAATATACATTGCTATTTTGAAGGGTTTACTGTTAAAAATCAGTAAGAACTTTAAATTACTGAAACATTATGAGAATATCCAAAAAAAAACATCAATTGTATTTCTTTTGTAAATAAGTTTAACATGCTTTGTACCAAAAATATAATTTTAATGTCACAGTAAGTAAAAACAAGCAGCAGAATAAAATGTATATGTTTCCCTGCACTAATGGTACTTGTGTTCAAAATATTACTGATCAAATTGGGGTCTTTTTTCAAATTTGTATTATTTCTTCCCCTTAAAATGCAAATAAGTTAAAAAATTCTCAAAGGACCTAAGGGTCCAAAGAAAGCCCCCCCCCAAAAGAAAAAATATGTGTAATTTCTGTATCATAAGTAATTACAAAGTTATAGACTCATGAATAGACACATAGTGGAAATGTGAAAATATAGTCTGGTTCATAGGGGGTAAACAGGTATGAGAGCCGAAGTGGTTACACTCTTGCAAACCACACCCCTTCTCACACCCTTCCAGGTAGAGACACTCACATATCTTAAGACTTTGCCACATTCAGTCAATGGAGGCGCTCTTAGGCGATGACAGAAATCTTAAGATAGGTCATTTTTAAGTCACCAGCTGTCATTTATGATCAAGTAAATGGATAAGTAAAATACCGCGCCAATCTAATAAACTGAAACAGCAGCCAACACTACAGAACGACTGAGACTGTGTAGAATATATAAACAAAAAAGTGTAGCGCTAAAGTAAATACAGTGGAGAAAAAAGGTTTTAGAACGGGGAGAGGTCAATCCACATTTAAAGTGGCACGTAACCTCAACCAGGTCGGAACCAAATATGTGTGTACACAAACAGTATAATATCATCACCTAAATCAAAAAGGTGCAATGCTCTTTTCTTTTGAGGAAGGTGCGGATATACATAAAAGTGAAAATAAAGTGAAAGTAAATCAACAAATAGTAATCTCAAAAGTCCACCTTTTTGGTAGTGAAAAAATATGGAATATATCCACAATAATGGTGGGGAAATATTAATCCCATGTGAATGATAAAGAATTATTAATGTAGTCCATATGTTGCATAGTGCAGTTGAAACAGAAGGGACCCAAGGCAGATATCTTCACAATAAAGAGACTCCAAATCAAAGTGAGAGGTAGAATACTCTTACCAACTTCCGTGGACTCACAAGCCGTGGGCGGTGAGTCAAACGAGCTTGTACTGTCTTGTGATGAATGACAGTGTAAAGATGTGTTGTACACCGGAAGGTATCCTCCTTGGATGGGGGGCCCGGAACCTGTCCTGAAGGTCTGCACGATCACCGTTTTTTGTCAGCATACATGGACCATATGGAAAAAAAGACAAGGAGCCTCCACATAGTGTAAATCCAAAAAATTACTTCTCAATTGGCATTTATTAGATCATTCACGATCATCAAGGCAATCCATAAAAGTTTTTGTTTAAAATAGAATCGATTCAAGTAAAATGGCAAAAAAAATGGCAAAAAAATAAGCGTAGTGTGGGTGGCTGGGTGCAGCAAGGAGACCCGACGCATTTCGTCTGAAGAGACTTCTGCTGGGGTATATGCCAACCTGCCACCACCACGCTTTTATACATATGTTATAATAATCACCCATGTGCAGCTGTTACAGCAACATGCATGCTGACTTCCAGAACTGGTAGCGTGCGTTCCATTCAAGGTCACATGTTTATTGAATTCGCCAATAGGATGCCGGGTGGTAGATCCACCTCTAACATCCAAGCCTCGATGTGAGTATCATCTCAAAGTGCACGCTCATAGGGTGAAGGGGCGCCTTTCTCTGTTACTCACCCAATGCAGATCATCGCCGTATTCGACGCGGACGTGACTGACATCACGTGATAGCGTCTGACGTGACCTTATGCGTACATCATTGCGTCAAACCAGGAAACGTAAACACACCGCGGAGGCTATTGGAGCGCTTATGCGTTCCAAACGGATCATCCGGAAAGGAAGTACTATAAACGAAAACAAGTACGGCAGTCATAAAGGTCCGCCGAAACGTTAAGTGTATGGACTTAATAAAATTAAATTGAATATCCTATTAATGAAAATATGGTGTCCAATCAGGAAGTCAGTATGCATTGTAGCTACACTAGAAGAAAAGAACAACCATATGACAAATGGATATTCTTATTCTTAGTAATACATATAAGACAAGGAAATATTGGTGTCCATCCAAATCTAAGTCAGATCTCAGCGCATGTGAGGCCACTGTCCCATAAAGGACAGACGGTCAGACTACACTGTGTAAGTATCAGAATTTCATTAATTTGAGAAACCCAGATCTCGTTGAAAATCTGACTCAAAATAAAAATATAAAAAATACAAATATACAATACAAGAAAATATAAAATAGAATAAAATAAGAAATGTACTAAAGATATAGTATTAAAAATATGATATTAAAAATATGAAACCAGGACCTGATGGTGAGCAAAAAAATAATAACTAGTAGAACTAATCTTGTATTAAGAGCCGCCTTAACCCTATAGGCCATAAACAGGGCCCAAATGCATCTTCAAGCAGGTTATGCTAGCTGATGTTGAAATTGATGTGGATACGACTGGGGACAAATTTGATGGAGGGAACAAAAGGAAGGAAACAAAAGGGAATTTTTTCACTACCAAAAAGGTGGACTTTTGAGATTACTATTTGTTGATTTACTTTCACTTTATTTTCACTTTTATGTATATCCGCACCTTCCTCAAAAGAAAAGAGCATTGCACCTTTTTGATTTAGGTGATGATATTATACTGTTTGTGTACACACATATTTGGTTCCGACCTGGTTGAGGTTACGTGCCACTTTAAATGTGGATTGACCTCTCCCCGTTCTAAAACCTTTTTTCTCCACTGTATTTACTTTAGCGCTACACTTTTTTGTTTATTTATGATCAAGTAGTTCTTGTTCCTTTCCCCCCTAAATTGAACCCTTTGAAGTAAAATTCCACCTAATCCATAAATTATACCACCAATTGGCAAGAGAAGAGGCTTTTGTCAGATAGCTCCTCCAAATAATATTCCAGCTGTGTCCATTTGTTTACTCAGAATTTACAGGCAGTGTTCTGAAACCTTTTAAACCATACTGTATGTCAAAAGTTTTGTTGGGCAAACAGTTTGAGCCGAGCAAAAGTTTGGCCTGAACATCGCCTGTTCGCCTGTTTGGTGAACACCCGAATTTGCAGGTAGCTCAGCAGAATATTCGCCCACTGAGTGCCCCACAATGCACTGATCCTTCACAGTGCATTCTAGGGCCCTAATTGGATGAAGCCTTGCACCAGTTTTTTTTGTTTTTTATCCTCTGCCTGCCCCATTTTTTAAATTGTCAGCCACAGTTATTCTGACTGCGACGCTCGTGTTCCTCTTTTTTTATTTTTCAATTTTTTTTTATAGTTTTTACATTTTTGTCAGCGTCAGTCCTCATTTTAAAGTGCACCAAACACCCTTTTTCATTCAATAAAGTGCACCCAATCACACATTTCCCAGTTTCTATTAAATTTGGGTAATAAGCCCCCCGGTAGACGTTGCCATGGCACTATGAGGAGACCAGCAGCGGATGTGTCCACAGGCAGAGGTGGACATGGTCTGTCCTCAGGCAGGGCACATTTGTCTCCGTTTAGTGATGGTGCCCGTACTATCCAGCCACAGCATGGAGAAGAGGTGGTGGACTAGCTTACTAAACCATCCCCATCCTCCTCATCCCCTATGACCCAAGCTGACACTAGTGCTTAGTCCACCGCAGCTGCCAGAGTGGCTTATTCTGCCTACTTGTCCACAGCTACTCCTGCCATAGCCCCAGCATCATGCATGGAGGTGTCAGCTGAATTAGGGTCAATCACTTGCTTCTTGAGGATGCACAGAAAATACTTGATTCTGATGTTGGTTCTGAGGTAGAGGAAGGAAGTAACATGAGCCCACAGAGAGGGGAGAACACTGATAAACAACAAATTGGCAGTCATGTCTCCCCAGCTGCAGCGTATTGCTAAGTTGGCTCCAGTGATGATAAGGATGGAGGGGATGATGATGATGAGGTCACTGACATGACTTTGGTGCCAGATAGAGCAGAGAAGGAAAGTGAGGAGGAGAAACAACCCAAATGAGGCAGGATGTCCTCCAGAGGCAACCATCATGGAAGAGTAGAGAGCAGTCACTCTATTCCATCACATTGTGGAGCTGTTATCTCCTGGCCCACTTCCCACAGCTCAGCTCAGCTGTGTTGGCCTTTTTTAGCACGTGTGCAGCCGATCGCACTGTTAAAATTTTCAATCTATGCCGCAAGCAGAACAAGCGTGGCAAAAACATCAGCCATTTGGGTGCCACATGCTTGAGAAGGCATTTAACCTCCCACCAAGAGCACCTGAAAGCCACACACAAGGGATACAATTCTTCTCCTCCTCGCTCTTCACCTTTCATGCCTACCCCCGCTACATCTCATGACCTCTCAGCAGCCTCTACTGACAGGGATGATGGCATAGCAAAGGGTGTCACAAATCCTTGCAACATGTCTGCCAGCAGCACACTACCAGCTGTAGAGTATAGCAGGCAAATTTATCTGCCCCAGCTGCTGCATCGAAGAAAAAAAATTCACTCCCTACCACCCACATGCCCAGCATCTAAATTCCAGCTTGTCCAAATAAAGAAAGCTTACAGGGAAAATCAATTTAAATGTCATTTTTTTCTTTATAAATATCAATTTTGCTGCCGCAGGTTCTATACAAGGTACAGATGCACCACTTTACAGACTTTATAGTTCCCCCTGGGAACTATATTTAAAGAAATTATTCATTTTTATTGTTTCACTTTAAGCATCATTAAAATCACTGCTCCTTTAAAAACAATCTGTTTAAAAAAATAAATTCAAGATTAGTCACTGGGCTAGTAACGGTAATAAAGCAGCTGCATTAATTGTATGGTGACAATAAGAAGCATGAAAAATATAATGGTATGCAGCGCTATAAATGTAGTATTGCGAATAAAAAGTCCATAGTGCTTGAAATAAAGTCCTTGTTCAGAAGAAAACGCTGGAATCACCCACAGTGTAGACAGAAATACAAATTAGGTAAATACGGACTTATCCTCCACCGAACATCAACACACCAGGCCCCTTACCAAAAAGAATAGACCACTTAATCACAGGTGGTCAAACAGGCATGATAAATCCACAGAGCCACAAAATCATTAATGGAGATCACAGATGGCTGGGTCTTGTAGTTCCACCAAATAATCAGAGGTGCATGCATAAAATATAAAAGAAGGAACTCCTCATGGTGTAGTATTATAAAACCAGGGTCATATTTATTCAAAGAAAAATCCAGGGTACTCACATTTCATCAGATAAAAACAAGCATGTAAAAGACAGCAGTCTGTATAAGCAGCATTTGTTTCCAACCACAAAGACAAGTCCATAAGAACCCCCTAAATCCACCTGGCCATCCCATTATTAGCGGAATTGATTCTGTTACTTCCAGGATTGGGAGATACATAGATCATTTCCTGCAGCCCTTGTTTTTAAAACTCCATCCCACCTTAAGGATAGTACACAGGTCATTAATATTTTGAAAGAGATCAAGTGGAAGGAAGGGTATATTTTGGCCACTGTGGACGTGGCCTCTTTATACACTATCATTTCTCATTGTCATGGGAGAGAGGCCGTGAAATGTTTCTTGGAGAGGGATTCGGGCATCTGTAGGTTGCAGCGGCAGTTCCTTCTCCACCTCCTCGACTTTGCCATGAGCCACAATTATTTTTGGTTTAATGGCTCTTATTATTTGCAGGGTCGAGGAGTGGCGATGAGTGCCAAGTTTGCACCAAGTATGGCCAATCTTTTTATGGCCAAATGAGAGGAGGATGTCATCTATGATCAACGGAGGACCAATTTGATTTTATGGGGTCAATACATTGATAACGTCCTCCTCCTATGGGAAGGAGATTGTGCCTCTTTGGATCTGTTCATTGGTGAACTCAACTCCAATGAGCAGGGCATTTTTCTCCAGCACGAGGCCAGCACCTCTGCCATACATTTTTTAGACCTGCAAATCAGGGTAGAAAATGATAGACTTGTTACGTCCACATAATTTACAGACACTGACAGGAACGGCTACATAGGTCTGTCCCTTACAGGAGGACTTTCTGAAGGAAGCAGAGTTTTTGAAGACTCGCTTCCTCGTGGAGGATAAGTCCGTATTCACCTAATTTGTATTTCTGTCTACACTGTGGGTGATTCCAGCGTTTTCTCCTGAACAAGGACTTTATTTCAAACACTATGGACTTTTTATTTGCAATACTACATTTATAGCGCTGCATATCATTATATTTTTCAATCTTCTTTAAATGTTTTTTTTTAATTGATACATGTCCCCCAGTGTACGTCGCGACCTGAATCGGGGGGGGGGGGGGGGGGGGGTGCTGTTCACAGTATGTAATAACGACTATCAATAATGTAATTCAAAGGTACAAATCATTGTAGGCCTCATATTTCCATTACAGTGTAAATACTAAACGATCAATCCACTAACATATAACCAGTTCCAGAATCCCTTTTGCAGGGCTGAGTGGGTGTCTTAAACTCTCCTTCCTTATCAGGTAACTGATTCAGCCTGCAGCCGTCCAAGTTAGTTTAGGGGCTTACTTGGGCTTCCTGCTACCCATTCACCACACTCTATCCGCCACCTGCCATCTCAGCCCTAACAAAGTTTACAAAAAGAACACATGACGTTTTCATTCCTTATTTATTTAATTTTCTCTTTTCCTTTTTTTGTTTTTATCTTTTAATTTGATTTTCAAGTTTTTTTTTTCTTTTTGAAGACAAGGTAAGTATAACAAAGCCATGCAATAAGGGCAGGAGGGGGGGGGACTTGTTCTTTCCTGAAGATGTACAGACTGAAGGGAGCAGTAGATCACAAGCCACTATGTGACCAGGCAGACCCCTCTTATTCTCTCTGCCAATAACCTGACACCTAATTCATGCCCTTCACACATGCACTTAACCCTTTTGCTGCCAATCTCTATTCCGTCATCAGTCATGATGCCTGCTGTGTTTATAACACAGGGCATTGCTTTCCCATTGAGTCCTGCATGTTTCTGAAAGCGCAACAAAGATGCAGCATGCAGGGGTTTTGGTGGGCTTTCAGAAAGTGTACCAAAACCATGGAAAACTCTATGGGACAGCTCCAACCACTCGGGTAAGCTGCGCTGCACCATGGTGTGGTCAAAATGCACCACATCAGATCGAAAGTAGCCTTATTATATTGCAGCTTACCGGTTCTTAGATGTGGTGACTGCATTCATTTTTTTAGGCTTTCTTTCCTTTATTTTCACCTTGTGATCTTGCCAGAAAATCTGTTGTTTTTCAATAGACTAAGCTGTAATGCAGATTTGGAAGTTAGAGGGTTGAGACAAACAATTTACCACTGACAAGGGGGCTTACAATGATTAGCTTTGGTTTCAATTAGTTTAGTATATCTAAATCTGCTGGCACATCTAACACTTCCCTCCCCCAGACTGAAAATGCTGCTGTCCAAAGGTGTTCGTGTTGCTCCTGCATCCAGGGTTATACAGTGGATGGTTTTTCCTCTTGAGTGGGATTTTAAAGGGCGGAGGTCTCAAAAAAGTATAACAAAAAATATAAAAAATTATCAAAATTTTATCGTATCAAAAGTTAAAAGTAAAACATGTGCTAGAGTGAGAACAATGAATAAAAGCAACAATGGATGCCAGAATTTACAAATGATGAAAAATACAACCAGGATATACACAACAGGTCGACAGAGCTACACAAAACCCCACAGAGGCTGTATCAGCAAGGAGCCAATTGACAGTGCAGGTCCAACGCGTTTCGAGGCTTTATATAAGGATTGCGACCTCTTCTTCAGGGGCTGGAGGTAAGGTGTATATCTGTCTGCGGAACATTGTTACAAAAAAAGAGACAAAAAAACACACAATGAAGACTGTTATATGTCAAAAATCATGCATATATACAACTATTTACATAATCAGATTGTGATGTAGTTACAAAAAATATATCCTAACCATGCTATTACGGGGTCAATACTGTGGCATCCACCCTAGACAAGGGGGAGGGGGAGGACGGTAAACCACCGGGGCCCAGATCCGAATACCAGCGACGCCGCCGCAAAACCAGGACCGCCAGCAGGTTAGGACCAGACACAGAGGGCGTCACGTCCGTCAGCTGTGTTGTGAATTCTCTTTATCAGCTAAGGACCAAAAAGGAGAGGGGAGGGTTTGTATATGTGGGACACAGAGGTCCCAGAACAAAATTCTGCTGTTTTAATATATGGAAGGTTCCCCCTGGTGGGTTTGGGATGGGGGACTCTAGTAAGTATTGAGTTATACATACCTATTAACGCAGAAGACTAGGGTTATCTAAGCCTTGACTCCTCGAGCGGGTATACAGCAACTGACAACACCCCAGGTGTGAGAGATGCTATGAGTCAGCATCAGGAGAACGAGAAGAAAAAAAAAAAAAAAGGGGAAAATATGATAAAAAAGTGTTACTCAAGTAAGTATTTTTCTCCTGTAAACACGCATCCACAGGGGTCCTGTGAACATACCTATTGGTGCATAATGGAGGGTTGATCCCTGTGTTGATTCACACAAAAGTGTTGTCTATAGTGGCTGATAGATTTTAGATACCACACTCCAGGGGAAAATGGCAGAAGAGCGTCTATGTTCAGCGGCTAAAATGATATAAACAGGAAGAATATATATCCCAATAGTAAATAAATAAAGGCTCTTAAATATATCAAGGAGCGTAAGTTAAAATAGTATCTTACAGCTCCATAAGCCCTGCTGGTGCTCAGTGTGTATATGCGTAAACTGATTGATATAGAGAAAGAATTGGAACGTCTAAATAAACAACTAACAGACTTTAAAGATCACGCCCTGTTTGAACAATATGATAGAAACTTGAATGAACATCTCGAACACTATAACAAAGAGATCCTGATCAAGAAGGATAAAAAGTTTTTTAGGGATAGGGTGGCTTTTCAGGAGTCCAAGGCGTACAACTGGAAAACCGTGACAACAAATAGAAATATAAAACGTCATGTTAATAATGCTGATATGCTTTCTGAAACCTCGACTATCTCCTCTGTTTCATCCAAGGGTTCCTTTAGGCGGAAATCAACACGAAAAACCAAGAGGGACTCTCAAGGCAGTGGTTCACACAAAAAGAAACCCAAAAAACGTATCACCGACTCACACACAAGCACTGGTATCCCCATTTCGCACGTGGTGTCAGGTAAAACAGGTGGTGATGGGTTTTCTGCACCGGTATCCACAGACATGAATGTTTCCCAGACTGATCGATCAGCCAGGGGAACTCAACAATCCCGTACACAACAAGACAATTTTTTAGTCAATCCAACAGACAGTACAGCAATGTGAACGCCTCTGCCTCTCAGACGGAGATATGGTATTTGATCACCTCTGCAGTTTTTATTTTTTGCGCTATAAACGGAAAAAGACCGAAAATTTTGAAAAAAAATGATATTTTCTACTTTTTGTTATAAAAAAAATCCAATAAACTAAATTTTAGTCATACATTTAGGCCAAAATGTATTCGGCCACATGTCTTTGGTAAAAAAAATGTCAATAAGCATATATTTATTGGTTTGCACAAAAGTTATAGCGTCTACAAACTAGGGTACATTTTCTGTAATTTACACAGCTTTTAGTTTATGACTGCCTATGTCATTTCTTGAGGTGCTAAAATGGCAGGGCAGTACAAAACCCCCCCAAATGACCCCATTTTGGAAAGTAGACACCCCAAGGAAATTGCTGAGAGGCATGTTGAGCCCATTGAATATTTATTTTTTTTGTCCCAAGTGATTGAATAATGACAAAAAAAAAAATATTTACAAAAAGTTGTCACTAAATGATATATTGCTCACACAGGCCATGGGCCTATGTGGAATTGCACCCCAAAATACATTCAGCTGCTTCTCCTGAGTATGGGGATACCACATGTGTGGGACTTTTTGGGAGCTTAGCCGCGTACGGGGCCCCGAAAACCAAGCACCGCCTTCAGGATTTCTAAGAGTGTAAATTTTTGATTTCACTCTTCACTGCCTATCACAGTTTCGGAGGCCATGGAATGCCCAGGTGGCACAAAACCCCCCCAAATGACCCCATTTTGGAAAGTAGACACCCCAAGCTATTTGCTGAGAGGCATGGTGAGTATTTTGCAGCTCTCATTTGTTTTTGAAAATGAAGAAAGACAAGAAAAAACTTTTTTTTTTTTTTCTTTTTTCAATTTTCAAAACTTTGTGACAAAAAGTGAGGTCTGCAAAATACTCACTATACCTCTCAGCAAATAGCTTTGGGTGTCTACTTTCCAAAATGGGGTCATTTGGGGGGGTTTTGTGCCACCTGGGCTTTCCATGGCCTCCGAAACTGTGATAGGCAGTGAAGAGTGAAATTAAAAATTCACGCCCTTAGAAAGCCTGAAGGCGGTGCTTGGTTTTCGGGGTCCCGTACGCGGCTAGGCTCCCAAAAAGTCTCACACATGTGGTATCCCCGTACTCAGAAGAAGCAGCAGAATGTATTTTGGGGTGTAATTTCACATATTCCCATGGCATGTTTGAGCAATATATCATTTAGTGACAACTTTGTGCAAAAAAAAAAAAAAAATTTGTCTCTTTCCCGCAACTTGTGTCGCAATATAAAATATTCCATGGACTCGACATGCCTCTCAGCAAATAGCTTGGGGTGTCTACTTTCCAAAATGGGGTCATTTGGGGGGGTTTTGAACTGTCCTGGCATTTTATGCACAACATTTAGAAGCTTATGTCACACATCACCAACTCTTCTAACCACTTGAAGACAAAGCCCTTTCTGACACTCATTGTTTACATGAAAAAGTTATTTTTTTTTGCAAAAAAATTACTTTGAACCCCCAAACATTATATATTTTTTTAAAGCAAATGCCCTACAGATTAAAATGGTGGGTGTTTCATTTTTTTTTTTCACACAGTATTTACGCAGCGATTTTTCAAACGCATTTTTTGGGGAAAAAACACACTTTTTTAAATTTTAATGCACTAAAACACACTATATTGCCCAAATGTTTGATGAAATAAAAAAGATGATCTTAGGCCGAGTACATGGATACCAAACATGACATGCTTTAAAATTGCGCACAAACGTGCAGTGGCAACAAAATAAATGCATTTTTAAAAGCCTTTAAAAGCCTTTACAGGTTACCACTTTAGATTTACAGAGGAGGTCTACTGCAAAAATTACTGCCCTCGATCTGACCTTACCTCACATGCATGGTGCAATTGCTGTTTACGTTTGACGACAGACCGCCGTTTGCATTCGCCTTAGCGCGAGAGCAGGGGGCGACAGGGGTGCTTTTTTTTTTTTTTTTTCTTTATTATTTTTTTGCTTTTTTATCTTATTTTTAAACTGTTCCTTTCATTTTTTTTTTTTTTTTAATCATTTTTATTGTTATCTCGGGGAATGTAAATATCCCCTATGATAGCAATAGGTAGTGACAGGTACTCTTTTTTGAAAAAATTGGGGTCTATTAGACCCTAGATCTCTCCTCTGCCCTCAAAGCATCTGATGACACCAAGATCGGTGTGATAAAATGCTTCCCCAATTTCCCAATGGCGCTATTTACATCCGGCGAAATCTAAGTCATAAAATGCTCGTAGCTTCCGGTTTCTTATGCCATGGAGATGTTTGGAGCCACTCTGGTCTCTGATCAGCTCTATGGTCAGCTGGCTGAATCACCGGCTGCATTCTCAGGTTCCCTGTTGAGACAGGAGAGCCAGAGAAAAACACGGAAGACGGTGGGGGGGGGGGGGGGCATTCCCTCCCACGGCTTGTAAAAGCAGTCTAGAGGCTAATTAGCCACTAGGATTGCTTTTACATGAAAGCCGACCGCTGGCTGAACAGAATGATACCAAGATGATACCTAAACCTGCAGGCATCATTCTGGTATAACCATTCAAAGTCGTGAATGGCGTACCTGAAGACAAAAAAATGGTTAACAATAAAGCACAGTAAACGGTAAAGTATAAAAAATTGCATACCTGAAAAGCAAACATGATAAAACATAATAACAATAAAACATTGCAGAATAGAATACAGTAAAAAAGAGCAGAACAAGAGAGAGAGAATAGAAAGAGAGAGAACAATAAAACGACAACTATTTTTTTTTATTTTATATATTTTTTTTTTTTTTTTTACACTTTTTTTGTAACTAACTTTTATAACGGTAACCGGTTCCAGGTTCGGGTCTCTCAAAATGCGATGACATCTTGGGAGACCCTGTGAAAGTGTGTCTAGTCTGTGCAATGCTGTACCCTACGCTAATACTCAACTAATGAATGGTAGCGTTCAAAACATTCACCAATGCAAAGACCAGGATTGTCAGGACAGGAGGGACAATAATAACGGGTGTCACGCCTATATTCGCGCTTGCTGCAGACACGACATCTTTTTTGGGGGTTCGTTGGGTAGGGGTACTCGGGAGGACATAAAGAAAATGCCTCTCATGCAGCCGACTGCATTTGGTTGGGGATGTGAATGGGGGAAGTACGGGTGCTGCAGAAGCAGTGGGTTCCCAATTAGGATTGGCGAATGCAGCAGGAAGGGCACTATGGGCACGACGGGCCTGTGTTTGTCTTCTTGGTGGCAGCGGGACACTACTTGTGCTTGCCACCTCACCAGCTTGAACTGCACTTATGGGACTCGCCACGTCACCAAGTGTTACTGCAGTGCTGGTTTGACTACGACCGGGGTGTACTAGGCCGCTGGCGCTTGCCAGTTCAATAAAAAGCTACCAAAAAAACTGTTAGCGATCGCAGGGATCAGGCCTGACTCTGCGAACGCTGCAGTTATGCGTTTAGTGTTTTGTAAGTGACAGTGATCGATCGATACTGCACTTGGGTGGGCTGGGCTGGGCCGGGCGGAGGGGCAAAATGCAGGTGCTAGCAGGTATCTGGGCTGATCCCGCTAACACTGCGTTTTTGGGAACCCTAAACTGCTGGGGACGCCAGTATAGATCTGATCGGATCAGATATTGATCCGTTCAGATACTATACCACTAAGGGAGGTGTACGGTGCGTGCGTGGGTGTTAGCGGTACTGGCGCTAATCTGACGCTGCTTGGGGCTGGTGCTTGCCAGTTCACCAAAATACTACCAAAAAAACTGTTAGCGATCGCAGGGATCAGGCCTGACTCTGCGAACGCTGCAGTTATGCGTTTAGTGTTTTGTAAGTGTCAGTGATCGATCGATCGATACTGCACTTGGGTGGGCTGGGCTGGGCCGGGCGGAGGGGCAAAACGCAGGTGCTAGCAGGTATCTGGGCTGATCCCGCTAACACTGCGTTTTTGGGAACCCTAAACTGCTGGGGACGCTAGTATAGATCTGATCGGATCAGATATTGATCCGATCAGATACTATACCACTAAGGGAGCTGTACGGTGCGTGGGTGTTAGCGCTACTGGCGCTAACCTGACGCTGCCTGGGGCTGGTGCTTGCCAGTTCACCAAAATGCTACCAAAAAAACTGTTAGCGATCGCAGGGATCAGGCCTGACTCTGTGAACGCTGCAGTTATGCGTTTAGTGTTTTGTAAGTGACAGTGATCGATCGATACTGCACTTGGGCTGGGCCGGGCGGAGGGGCAAAACGCAGGTGCTAGCAGGTATCTGGGCTGATCCCGCTAACACTGTGTTTTTGGGAACCCTAAACTGCTGGGGACGCTAGTATAGATCTGATCGGATCAGATATTGATCCGTACAGATACTATACCACTAAGGGAGGTGTATGCTGCGTGCGTGGGTGTTAGCGGTACTGGCGCTAATCTGACGCTGCCTGGGGCGACGCATATCACCGCCGGGCGATCAGGGGGCTAAACCTTTATTCGGTAATAAACGGCGGGTGCCCTGACACTATAAAAAATAAACAAACTAACCAGCGTCACCCGTAACAGTTATACGGTGATCAGTGGTGAAAGGGTTAACTAGGGGGCCATCAAGGGGTTAAAACATTTATTAGATAGTATATGGGGGTCCCTGACGCTATAAAACGCTGACAGCGAACCTAAATATTTACCTCACTAACTAGCGTCACCAGCGACACTAATACAGCGATCAGAAAAATGATCGCTTAGTGACACTGGTGACAGGGGGTGATCAAGGGGTTAAAACTTTATTAGGGGGGGTTAGGGGGGTATCCTAGACCTACAGGGGGGTAATACTAACTGTTCCAACACTGTAACTGTCACAAACTGACACCAATGCAGTAATCAGAAAAAAAAAAAAAAAAACTGCTGGTGTCAGTTTGTGACAGGGGGGGGGTGATTGGGGGGGATCGGGGGGCGATCGGGGGGGGGGGATCGGGGTGTTTTGTGTGCCTGGCATGTTCTACTGTGTATGTAGTGTTTGTGCACTCACATACCTGTCTTCTCTCCTCGGGCCGGAACGGAAATTACCGAGCCGAGGAGAGATGACATAATTTCCTTTGCTGCTGTTTAGCATACAGCAGCAAAGGAATGTTCTCATTGGCCGGCGGCGATCGCGAGGGGGGGGCCACGAACGGATGGCCTCCCCCTCATCTCCGATGTCCGTGGGACAAAAGACGACCGCCTCGGGCACCGGGGGGGGGTCCGATCGGACCCCCCACCCGTGGAAGGCAAATCACGTATATGTACGTGATTTTGCCTGTCCGTGCCACCTTGCCGACGTAAATCGGCGTGAGGTGGTCGTCAAGTGGTTAAAACAATTATATTCCAAAGAAACACCAAAGGAACCCACCTTCAAATCACAAGAGCTGACTGCACTTGACAATCTGATATCACTGTTGGACGAAAATGATCGACCTGGAGCATTTGCTTGGCCGATTTGATCAATCCGATCCCCCCCAACCACCCACAAAATCATTCAAGAAAAAATCAGACAAATTTCTGGCCCTCAGCACCAACTCCAATGTACTGGCCTTCGTTAATTTAACATGTAAAGAAATTCGGAAGATTGACACCCGCTCCAAGAAACAATCCAATCTGAGTCCCGATGAACACAAAAGCTCTTAAATCATTAGCGTCCAATCCAAACATCACTATAAAACCTTCGGATAAGGGGGGCAACATAGTCATTTTAGATAATGACCAATACGTTGCAATTTGCAACAAAATACTATCTAACCAACAATGGTACTCAAAAATTTCATCTATTAAAATTGATAAATTTAATAAAAAATTCTATAGACTGGTAGATGAAGCATATGCCACCGGCATACTGAGTAAACCAGAATATGACCAGGTTAGGACCAACCAACCTCGCACCCCAACATTCTACGCTCTCCCCAAACTTCATAAAGACCTACATAAACCGTCGGGAAGACCAATTATTTCTGGTAACGGCTCTCTGACTGAGAATCTAAGCCAATTTATAGATGGCCATTTACGAGCATACGTATTAAACATACCCAGCTACACGAGGGATACTTTGCACCTTTTGCAAACCATAAATAATATCCAAGTCCCACCCAAGTCATTACTGGTAGCGCTGGATGTGGAAGCGCTTTATACCTTGATACCCCATGACAAGGGGCTGACATGCATCCGGCATGTGCTGTCATCTGACAGCCATCTTGATGCAAGGAAAAAGAACTTTTTGATTGATGCCCTGGACTTTGTCCTCAATCACAACTATTTTGCGTTCAATGGCAATTTTTTCCTCCAGGTACAGGGGGTTGCGATGGGGACTTCTTGTGCCCCATCGTATGCAAACCTGTACCTGGGGGAATGGGAAACCATGCTAAAGCAATCTGAATCCACACGCCCATACATGGACAATGTAGTCCTTTGGCGTCGATATATTGACGACGTGTTGATTGTATGGGACGGTACCCCAGATAATCTATTGAGATTCCTGCAGGAACTCAGTAATAACCCCTTCAATCTAACCTTCACTATGACATTCCACGAATGGGACATAACATTTTTGGATGTTACAATCCATAAACAACAAGACGGTTCACTTCTTAGTTCACTATTCCGCAAACCAACTTCGGGCAACTCCATTCTGCACGCCACAAGCTTCCACCCTCAACCTCTGATCCAATCGATTCCTTACAGTCAGTACCTGCGTGTCAGACGCAACTGCACCAGTGACGAAGTCTTTAAAAGAGAGGCCGATTTGCTGATGAGGAGGTTGCTGACACGCGGGTACTCAAAAAAATGCCTAAAGATGGCATACAAACGGGCCTGTCGGAAGACCAGGCATGACCTTATTTTTGGCACGGAATCAAACAAGAAAAAAACGAATCCCATTCCAATAATTACTAAATTTTCCAATCAACATAAAACTGTCAAGAACATCATTGAACGTTATTGGCACGTTTGAAACTAGACCCTACCATCGGTCCATTCATACAAGACAAACCATCGTTTACGTTTGAACGCGCCAGGTCCATCAAGGATAATCTGGTATCCAGTGAATATGTGGGGGGTGGGACAGGAAAACGAGATCCATGCAAACGCATGGGAACTTTCCGCTGTGGCGGATGCCCTTTTGTCAGTTTATGAATACCAAACCTAATATCAAACTACCTGATGGCAGCAAATATACACCAAAACACTTTGCTAACTGCAAAACAATCGGTGTAATATACTTACTTATGTGTGATTGCGCAAGCTACTACGTCGGTAAAACAAACCAGGAATTCTGGCGGAGAGCCTACCGCCATATAATTTCTATGAAAACGTGTAATCCCAGTTTACCACTGGGCAGACACGTTTCTAATTTTCATTCTGGTGTATTTCCCAAGTTGTCTTTCCTGATTCTGGACCGTGTCCATCCAGGGCTACGTGGGGGGAATTGGAATAAAATCCTTCTGCAAAAAGAACAAAAGTGGATTTTTCGCCTTCAGGCCACCAGGCCTTAACGATACCACGTCTTTCAGACCCTTTTTAGAGGGTTTTACTTTGGGGGGGTCTGAGTGGGAGCCCCCCGGTGTAAATACCCCCCTTTTCCTGTAGAATCATTGGGAATTGGATAGATGTGAGCCAACAAAAATTTGCAGGTGGATGGGGATCGTGATAGAAGTGAGCTATAACCCCATTTGTATGTTACCATCAGTGTATTTTTTTCATACTGACTATATTTTTTACTAACAGGCTGGTGGCTACACTTATGCTTAAAAATCTCTTTTCCCTCCTTCTTTTTGCAATACATGCTTTCAGCCATAAGTTATGTCTGCATTGACGCTTTGTTTTCACTGTCCTTCATGTGTGGCTATTCATGGGTTAATATGGTATTATTCCACTTTGTCCTGGGGTCTGGGGGGGCGTGTGTGCCATCGGGGATGCGGGTCTGGGAGCGCCGCTGCGTGTGCGACCTCGTCTGTCGGCACTCGGATCCGACACTCAGCGCACGGGGGCCGAAGCTGCCACTCTCAGCTGGCAATGCTCGGCCTCCTCACATACGATCGCTCATGACCGGGACTTGTTTATCCCGTTGTCATGGCGATCTGCGCGCTACGGGTGCCTGACGTGGACGTCAGTCCCCTCCCAGCACGGGTCCTGTTTTCTTTCCAGGGTGTTTCCGCTCCTGGATTGGACCCGTGCGTGGGGCGGGGGGGCTGGTCTGTGCTCCGGGGACTCGGGGGGCGGCTCCTCCTGTCAGCAATGACGCTGCTCCCAGTGGAGTCAGCTGTTTCATATATGCTCCTAATTAGGAGCACTACTTAAAACCACATTAAGACTGTCAGCTCATACCCTGGGAGGACACAGAACTGAAGGTTCAGCTGCTATGATATGCTCAAGGTAAAGAATATAACCCTCCTCTGTACACCCATAATTAAGACTTACTCGAAATTAATTATGGAGCTGCAGTGTGCATATACACACTGAGCACCAGCAGGGCTTATGGAGCTGTAAGATATTATTTTAACTTACGCTCCTTGATATATTTAAGAGCCTTTATTTATTTACTATTGGGATATATATTCTTCCTGTTTATATCATTTTAGCCGCTGAACATAGATGCTCTTCTGCCATTTTCCCCTGGAGTGTGGTATCTAAAATCTATCAACCACTATAGACAACACTTTTGTGTGAATCAACACAGGGATCAACCCTCCATTATGCACCAATAGGTATGTTCACAGGACCCCTGTGGATGCGTGTTTACAGGAGAAAAATACTTACTTGAGTAACACTTTTTTATCATATTTTCCGCTTTTTTTTTTTTTTTTCTTCTCGTTCTCCTGGTGCTGACTCATAGCATCTCTCACACCTGGGGTGTTGTCAGTTGCTGTATACCCGCTCGAGGAGTCAAGGCTTAGATAACCCTAGTCTTCTGCGTTAATAGGTATGTATAACTCAATACTTACTAGAGTCCCCCGTCCCAAACCCACCAGGGGGAACCTTCCATATATTAAAACAGCAGAATTTTGTTCTGGGACCTCTGTGTCCCACATATACAAACCCTCCCCTCTCCTTTTTGGTCCTTAGCTGATAAAGAGAATTCACAACACAGCTGACGGACGTGACGCCCTCTGTGTCTGGTCCTAACCTGCAGGCGGTCCTGGTTTTGCGGCGGCATCGCTGGTATTCGGATCTGGGCCCCGGTGGTTTACCGTCCTCCCCCTCCCCCTCGTCTAGGGTGGATGCCACAGTATTGACCCCGTAATAGCATGGTTAGGATATATTTTTTGTAACTACATCACAATCTGATTATGTAAATAGTTGTATATATGCATGATTTTTGACATATAACAGTCTTCATTGTGTGTTTTTTTGTCTCTTTTTTTGTAACAATGTTCCGCAGACAGATATACACCTTACCTCCAGCCCCTGAAGAAGAGGTCGCAATCCTTATATAAAGCCTCGAAACGCGTTGGGCCTGCACTGTCAATTGGCTCCTTGCTGATACAGCCTCTGTGGGGTTTTGTGTAGCTCTGTCGACCTGTTGTGTATATCCTGGTTGTATTTTTCATCATTTGTAAATTCTGGCATCCATTGTTGCTTTTATTCATTGTTCTCACTCTAGCACATGTTTTACTTTTAACTTTTGATACAATAAAATTTTGATAATTTTTTATATTTTTTGTTATACTTTTTTGAGACCTCCGCCCTTTAAAATCCCACTCAAGAGGAAAAACCATCCACTGTATATGCATAAAGGGATGCGGGTTGGTTGTCTCATTCCATAAAGCTCTTGTCACCACCAGTTTCTTCATCCAGGGTTAAGGCACTCCAATACAGGAACTGTATTACTGGCCACATTACCAGGTGAAACAGAGGGGAAAAGCCTAAAAAATAAAACTAAGCAACCACTATATCTATTAATCGGTAAGCTGCAATATATTACAGTTCTGGTTTGGGGTTTAATACCACTTTAAAGCAGACCTTAACCCTTCATACTTTAACCCGCTGCCACCCTTCCCTTCTCCACTGTTGGAAAAAGATGTTTTTGTTCTGTTTTTTTTTTTTTTTTTTCTATCTTTTATAAATTTTTTATTCTGTCTCGCCTAGATAAGAATGGCGTATTTGTCAGAGAACTCACACAGCAAGCGAGCATCTCCGTGCAGCAGCTGCCAACCCCTGTTCCGCTAATGCCAATGCGCATGAGCAGAACCTTAGTCAGAGACAAATGAGATCCAGAGTGGGCATGCACAATGGCGCTTCTTCTGCGAATCCAGGCGTACGGCGCCCTATATAAACAGAGAGTCTGCCTAGTATCAGTGCTGGCTCGTCTTCAGCTTGTCCCTGTGTTCCTGTTACTACTCTGCCTGATTGACCTTTGCTCCTGAAAACCCGGCTATCCTCTGACCATTCTCTTGAATCTTCCCTGCTTGCTAAATCTGCCTCTGCCTGCAATACTGACCTTGGCTTGGACTTATAACTACAGCTGGGCCTTCTGATTGTATACCCCGCTGCCAGCCTGTTGCCAACCTCTGCCTGTTCCTGACTACGGTTTTGCCTTCTGATTCTGTACTCCACTGCCAGCCAGTTGCCGACTCCTGCCTGTTCCTGATTCTGCAGTTGATCCTGATCTGGTTTCCGCTAAACGAGTCTGGTGATCAGTTTCCACATCTTCTCAGCAGAGGTTCCTGTGTCTCAAACTCCAGCCTTCTGCCTGCAGGCACCTGCACCCTTTCATTGCCCTTGCATTCCCTGTACCCACCACCAGGAGTGCTTGGACCTGAACCATGCAAGAAGCCACCCTCATCATTTCGGGCTCTGCTGTAAGGTACGTAACAGTATTCCTGCTCCTGCAGCCCCCTGGGATATTCCTGTCACATATCCCAAGAGGCTTCAGGAGCAGGGACACAAAGTTGCCAGTGCGCAAAGCTGTGTGCATCTGTGGGTGCTGACTACATGAACCAAAAAGGGGCAGCTAGCTCCCAATAACTGAGGAGGACCAAGATGGCAGTATAGTACCTTGGCTGAGCCACCTGAATAGTTTCTTACATTGTTCGCTGGGCAGGTGAGTATGTAAAATGAGGACGACACTGCACAAAAGGTAAGAGGGGGAGTGAAATTCCTATTTAAGGAACCACATGGTTATTTCTGTTAAAAAAAAAGGGAACAACATGGTTCAATAGGCCGAGCTTGTATAAAAACATTGCCATCATCTGAGGGCTATATGAGTTTAAATGCAACCCTAGTAATGGGGGCATGGTGCAGGGCACGTGGTGAACACAGTGTGGAACCTAGTAGATGGGGTTATGTATACATTGTGAAATTTTCTATCCTCACTTTTATCTAACAGAAGTGTACACTTGCTAAAAACATGCGCAATGCATAGGTAGGTTAAATAACCTGTATGTTATCCTAGTGCTTAATGGGATACTAGCACATTTCTGAGATGTGACAGACTACCCACCTTCCTTCGCTCTCCCTCTCCTATTACCTTTACTGTCCTTATTTTCTCCTTGTGCAAAAAGGAATTCCACCCACATATCACCTGCTTCCTCACTGCCCCCCTCTCCTTATCTTCTTAACTACCTTCAACCATTATTCATATAGCTCTGGCCATCCCTCCCAGATCCTCATCCTCGGTGTGTGGGTTTTCCTCAGTAAGGAATCCTGGAGCTGTGACACAGAGCTGGTAATCTGCTGCAAGCATCAAGAAGGTAAAGGTACTCAGTATCCCAGTCTGCAGAAGTATGTGTGTGTCTACTAGAGTACTACGAATGTGTGAAAGCTTGCCGGAGTGTTAATGTGTGTGTCTATTCAACCTTTTGTGGCTAGCTCTTTGTATCACCTTTCACGTTTCTTTGTGTGTATCTACAGTTATTTATTTCTGTATATGGCTTATTCTCATAGAGTATATACATTTACATTTACGTAATTAGATGTTGATGTATTTGTCTTTAAGTAGGTGTATAATTATATGTTTACGCGTATATTTTGCAAGGCCTTAGTTAAACTATTTTTTGAGGTTTATCCATAATCATTAGTTCATATTTGTCTTTGTTTACATTTATGTTTTATGAATTCCTGTGATTATTTATACGTAATAATTGACTGAATATTAATTATACACTATTATTGATATTTAGATGATCTTTAAACTGCATATAAAAGCCACAGTAATTTGTCTATACAGTAATAATAATAATAATACAGTAACAAGATGTACTGTATGAAGTAACAAAAATCCTGAGGGGCTTCTTCTGTGAAACAAACCTCCCAAGACCTCCGGTCTTTACTGAGCGTGCTCCTATACTGCAAAGAGAAATAATCTGTGTTGTTTCCATCTGAAGTGTAGAACTGCCCTCTCCCTGATCCCCTTTCCAAGAGCACCTAAAATGATATGTGCGGTCTTTCCACCAATTCTTTTCGAAGCAATGTCGTAGATAAGTAAACAAAATCTTTATTGGACGGACTTGTCACACGTTTTTGTGATCTTTTCAGACCCCCACCTTATCTAGCCAGTTCTTTAGAGCCCCTCCCTACAATACAGGGGGGACCACTGTGTTTGTAAGAGCGGATCAGGAGAAGGAGAGCAGAGCACAACATATTCTGCAGCCAACAAAGAGGGACAAAGAGGCAGGGGGACAGAGACAGAGCTGGCACAGCTTGAATGCAGAACACTGTAAGTATCATATTTAAGACATTGCACTGAGACAGAGATGCTAACCAAGACATGGGGTGAAAAGAAAGAAAAGCCTGTGTGGTTCAAAAAGAACAAAAAAGGAAAAATTGCCAGAGTTCTCTCTGTATTGTTGGATCTCATGGCAGTGAAAGGGTGAACTAGCGGTGAGTAAAATGCGCAGATCATCCTGCCATCTCTGAAAAGAGGGGAATCACAAATGGGAAGAAATAGATCTGAAAGCAGGGACGGAATAGGAAGAGATAGGAAAAGGTTTGATAAGGTGTATTCACTGTGTGAAAAAAAAACTAAGGTGTAAAGTGTGTCTAGAGAAGACTAGGTTTTAAAATAAATACAATTAAAATAATAGGCAGATCCTAAATAATTTGTTGTACACTTGATTTCAGTACAGTATATGGTTTTTAGACTTTCAGTAATGGACCACCACAGGTAAGCATGGAGACTCTATGTCACAGAAAATAAGTTTGGGATTTCCTGTGGTGCATAATGTAAAGAACAACTAGCCTGAACCAGGAACCCTAGCAAGAAGGTATGAGTTTTATTGTTTGGTTCTCCTGGTTGCACTGTTCATGTTTGTCCCAATGAAGACTGCTGATGTGCATAATCTGGCAACCAGCCTGAACCAAGAACCCTGGAAAGAAGATTTGATTTTAATTGCAAGAGGTTTCTGATTGCACTGCTCAGGTTTTCCCCAATGGAGACGACAGATGCATTTTTCAGGCAATACCATAGTCCACAGGTACAGGCCATGACAAGTGGTATTCAGGGACAGTCAATGGTCAGGGCAAACAAAATACTAAAGGTGCTGGTGCGGGTGCTGCAAAATCACTAATATGTGTGGGTAGACACCTAAAAACCAAGTATCGAGTCAGAGCTGAAAGTTACCAGAAATTGAGACAGTCCCAAAATGGAGGCATGCCAGATAGGCTCAGGAAGTAAGCAGGAGTCACCAATTCTATACACTACTCAAGGCTTCTCTCCTTGGATCCATTACTTACTCATTTACAACCGACAGGGGCTTGCCTTGTGAAATTACAGAACCAGAATGTCACTATCATATTCAAATTTCATTCTGGGAGAATAATACATGCTCAAAACATGGTTTTTAACAGTGTGTGAAATGAGTTGGGTAAGTAGACAGAGAAGGATTTTAATTATTCAGGGATCCTCAAACTACGGCCCTCCAGCTGTTGTAGAACTACACATCCCATGAGGCATTGTAAAACTCTGACATTCACAGACATGGCTAGGCATGATGGGAATTGTAGTTCTTGAACAACTGGAGGGCCATAGTTTGAATACCCTTGATTTAGACAAGAAGGTTTTGTTACCTTGCACCATATAAAATGTAATAAAGTGAATAATTACATGAAAAAGTCAATATTTTCTTTTGGCTAAAAAAGCTACAAAGTAGGGTGCAGAGATTTTTTTTTTCCGTATCAGCTACTTTATACCTTATGGTAATGTGAGGAGGATCTTTAAGCATCTGCCAAACTGGCAGCTAGTACGTTGGAAGAGGCATGGAAGGGAAGAGAAACTTTAATGATGATCTAGATGTTTCACTGACATGCTAAATATGGGAGAATTCTCCCCAAGAAAACAAGGTAATCCATTGTATAGATTTAAACAAACACCTGCCTGAGCTACTTTGTTTTTCCATTGGAGTAATTCTTGAATGCTTATGAGAAATCTAGTTTCATATTTATCAACTGCAAATACTCATCTAACAATGTGTGATAACCTGTGCCTTCCTTTTAAAAACTATAGATTTGGAATGGAAAGTGTCCTTTTAAAAGCAATCTAGTGGATTTTTTCAGACTAACCAAAAGTCTTACTTTCACTGAATATGTTCTTTTTACTTAGAGCATTCCCGTTAGTCTGGGATGAGTCCAGTTTTTACAAGTTTGTTTATTCTAAATCCATACACATTAATTTGGGTATTTTAATTTTGTATATACACTTGTTCTGGTTGATACCTAGAGCAGGACAAATACCTTTCTCCTGGTAAAATAATCTAAAGCCAGAGCTGTAGGGATATGATGTGAACCATTTTATCAAATCAATTCACAGCAACCAAATAACAGTATATCAATATTCAGAAATTGGTGATGGTATAAGCTGACTATAGTGAGCTCTTCTGGGAGTTTTATTTTGGGCAAAGTCAGTACAGCCTGAAAAAAAGACACCTTTGATAGTGAAAATACTGTATGTCACTTGGACATCTTGATTTTCTTTTGATTAATGTTATTAGTTTGCTTAAAGTGGGTCTAAAGTCAGAAGGTTTTTTTATTTTAATGCATTAAGATAAAAAACCTTCATTGTGCAGCATATTTACCTGACCCCATCTTGATCCAGCGATGTTGCACAAGAGTCTCGGCTGCACAAGTATCACTTTAAAGCCCAACTCCAAATTACAAAACAATATCCCCTGACCATAGGGCCCCCTGCATCACAAGGGTTAATGCTCATTAATTCTAGGGGATGACAAATAAGGTGTGATACTTACCTCACTCCTCGCTCCAGCAGGCTACCTCTCTCTGTGTGACCAGTCGCCTTAAGCCTCTTCTATAAGATGCTCTGGCCAACAGTGGCACAATGACATCATTAAATACAATACAGGGACACAAGGCTTACATTATACATGAAGCTGGCGAGGGCCCGCCCACAAGCTGGATTGAAGAGGAGCACTTGAGCCCAGCAGATTGAGGAGTAAAGCAAGTATTGATAGTCACTGCTCTCCACTCTGCTCCCCCAGCGTTCACTGGACTGAGGGGTTGGGGATTGCTGGCTCTGGCTCTCAGCCATGGGCTGAAAGGGGTGCCAGCAGTCAATCAGGCTGTGGGATGGATCCTGACAATATTGTCAGGATGCTTCCTAACCCTGGGGAAGCTCTGCCCATCTACTGTATAAGCTATTGTCCCCTCTCAGCTGACTCTATGTCACAGATGGACAAAAGTAATTGTCCACCTGTGACCCACAAAAGAAGTATGGCCAAAAAGGTTTTGACCATACTTCTCTTTTAGGTTGTCATAGGTTTATAAATACAGCCCTTTTAACTAAGGGAAGCATTTATAAAGCAGTAGTATGACCTTACTGTGGCTACACTACTGCTTTAAAAAAGGCACATTTATAAAACACACCATTGTGCTTTCAAAAAATATTTACTGCTTCAATGAATGGCAAAAAGCTAGGTGGTGGAAAGAGTGGCCTGGTTACATAACCTGTCAAAGTCATGAGACCGGCCTATGTATAACTCTAAAGTACACTCTGTAGGACACTGCAGCCTCCACACTATGGCCTCCATTTTAGGAATAAAGTATGTAAATGCAGGTAGAGATTGGTTGATGCATAAACAAGGTGCTTTCCAGAGAATAGTGATATTTGTTTTCAAGTATAAATGGACCCATAAAAAAGATGACTTGCAGAGTTATTTTTGAATCTGATTAACCACAAACCTGAGTCTTCTAAATCTATTTGTAAGATTTTATTAAATGAAGGTGTCATTGTTTTGCAATGTTTATCTGCTATATTGAATCAGCCATAAGTAAGTCTTTACTAAAGTAGTGATAAGCTAATCTGCTTGAATTTGATTCAAAGGCTGGCTGAGCAAATATGTTCAAAAATCTGCAAATTGCAAACTTTAATGTGAATCCTATTGAAGTCAACGGGAGGCAAATCTTGAAAATCAATTCTCTCCATTTTTAATGCTAATAGGCAAGGGAGTGTCAAACAAGCTGTATGGGAAGCTGGACAGTGCTAGTGGGGACGTGTACCAATGCAAAAAAATTACGAGGTACTCATAATGGCCTGCTCTGGTATTAAACGCAGTTTAATACCAGAACAGGCTTTTACCATGACACCTCATTTTGTTATTTAATTGTAGATGACACATTGAGTCCTGGCATTTTTGCTATTCAGTTCAGAGAAGTCATTTTGATTATTGGTATGCTTTACCTGTTATATACCTAGGCTATACAACACCTTTCCTGTGTACGCAGCTAGGTTTATCGAAACCATGGTATATAGTAGTCCCCCGTTACTCTCTATCTGTATGTATTTTCATACATTACTTTGCAATATTTGTTATACTTTGTGAGGGGTTAGCTCGGCAGCGAGTGTGTGTGTGACCCCCTGGATGAGTTCACTACAAAAAAAGTAGGCACAGCAAACAGCATTGAAGGTGAAAAAAACAAAAGGTGCGGTTTATTTACACTATATACAAAAAGAAACATGAAAATAGATCCTTGCCAACTTGGCCACTTACTACACATGCAGATTCCCTAGCTATGACCTAAGTGCAGCCTTGTGCTACCCCCAGCACCTATCTCCCTGGTTTAGAGGTTTGCCACAGAGGCTTTGTCTCACCGCACAGAACAGGTATCATGCTGCACAGAACTGGTTCCAGGATGGAGAAACTCCCTGAGGAGGCTGGGAGCTTTTGTAGAGGCCCTAATGAGCCAACTTCCTTCAGCTGGGCTCCATACCTCCCCTCTGAAGGACTTCCCCTAGTGGAATAAATCCGCATAGAGCCTGAATCTAGGACACACATACCTGCTATCCTGGATGCAGCCAGGCGATTTTACCTGCCTGCTGAACTGAACCTGAACTGGTGTTCCAACCCCAAGGTTGAAACGAGGGGGGTATGTGACAACATACCCCCCCTCGTTTCAACCTTGGGGTTGGAACACCAGTAGTCAGGCACGCATGAACCCGAGATAAAGCATCCACATTCCCCATCTGAACCCCAGGGCGATGCTTTACAGTAAAGTGGAATTGTTGTAGGGGCAGGAACCACCTATTTATCCTTCTATTGGTTTCATTATTTGGAGCCATCCAGTAACTAGGTCAAAATGTCTACCTAGCAGATAGTACCGAAGGGAATCTAAAGCCCACTTCACAGCTAAACACTCCTTCTCAATAGTGCCATAATTCACCTTGTGGGGTTTTAATTACCTGCTGAGATAAATGACCGAGTGCTCTTCCCCCTTCCAAACCTGGGACAACACTGCTCCTAACCCAACATCTGATGCATCAGTTTGTACAACTAAGCCCTTAGAGAAGTCAAGTCAGTACAGCACTGGTTGGCTACATAAAGACTGGAATGCTGCTTCAGCCTCCGGAGTCAATTTAACCAAGACAGACTCTTTCCCTTTTGTTAGGTTGGTTAGAGGCAAAGCCTGAAAAGCAAAATGGGGAATGAATCACAGATAGTAGCCAGCAATTCCTAGAAATGCTTGTAACGGGTTCTTGCTGTTGGGACGCAGCCAACTCTGTATGGCCTCAACTTTGTTGGCTTGGGGTTTTATCACTTCCCTCCCAACAGTGTACCTAAGATATCTGGCCTCTTCCTGTCCAATGGTACAGTTCTTTGGATTAGCCGTAAACCCAGCTTCCCCTATGGAATCTAAAGCCGTGTACACACGACCGGACTTTTCCACCGGACTGGTCCGACGGAACAAGCCTTCAGCTGACTTTTGCTGTCGAAAATCAGACAGACTTTAGATTTAGAACATGTTTCAAATCTTTCCGACGGACTTGAGTCCGGTGGAAAAATCCGTTCATCTGTATGCTAGTCCGACAGACAAAAAAGGACGCAAGGGCAGCTATTGGCTACTGGCTATGAACTTCCTTATTCTAGTTCCTTTGTACGTCATCATGTTCAAACCACCGGACTTTCGACCGGACTTTAGTCCGTTTGTGTGTGGGTAAGTCCGGTCATTCGAAAGTCCATTGTAACTCCGTCGAAAGTCCGTGGGAAAGACCGTCAGACCTTTGATGCTGAAAAGTCCGCTTGTGTGTACGCGGCATAACACGGCTTGCTCTTTTGGCAGATGTGAGGCCCAATCTGTACTTTGGACAATCACATCGTCCAGGTAAGCTGCAGCATACTTCTGATGGGGCCGCAGAATCTTGTCCATTTTCCGCTGAAATGTTGCTGAAATGTTGCCGGCACATTCTGTAGCCCAAAAGGCATTCTTCTATACTGGAATGCCCCATCTGGGGTTACAAATGCAGTTTTCTCCTTTGCCAACTCGGCTAGGGGAATCTGCCAATACCTTTTGGTCAGATTGAGCGTTGTCATGTACAGGGCTGCTCCCCGTCGGTCGATCAACTCATTAATACGTGTGTCAGGGCTGGGCTCAGCCCTTCCTTCTCAAAGCTGGCCGCTCAGCTGTCGGCTAATTGCCAGCTCCTATCTCTCCACAGTGACTCACCTGTTGATGATATCCTGCTCGTCAGTCCTGCCTACTTAAGCCGTCCAGTGCAGATGATCTCTGCCTTCGCCTTGGTCACATCTCTAGAGACGCTGTCCTGTGTTCCTGTTAAAGACTTGCTTGGCTGATATTCCTTCTGGTTCCAAATCCTGCTTGCTGTTCTACTACGCTCATCACTGGCTCCCTAATGTTTTGGCTTGTCTGACTATCCGTTCCAGTTCCTGAACTCTGGCTATGTTTTGACTATGTTTACGCTGTTTACCTTTTTTTTATTATTACTAAACAAGTGTGATTTAACTGTACTTCTGTCTCAGTCTGATTCATGGTTTCTAAAAGTAGGCGAAGGCCATGAATTTAGAAGATGCAGACAATCCACTTGTTGGTAATATTTTTTCCAGATTGGATGAGCAGGATCACCGCATGGATCAGTTTGCCATGGCGTTACAAACGCTCCTAAGCCACACCTGGAATCTCCCATTGTGACTGCCCCGGTACAACCTGTGTTGCAGGCCCTCCCTGCTGCTGCTCCAGTCTCTGTGCAGGCACCCGCCTCGAGTATTACCTCTATAAGAGGTATGTCTGGTTCCGTTCCGCTTCCCAAGCAATTTGGGGGCGATCCAGTCCAATGCAGAGGGTTTCTCAACCAGGTTGAGATATACTTTGAGATGCTGCCCCAGGCGTGTCCCACGGACACAAGCAAAGTAGGGTTCGTGATATCTTTGCTTTCTCAGAGAGCCTTGGCCTAGGCAAACCCTTTATGGGAGACGCAAAAACCTGTTATCTTGAGTTACCCTGAGTTTGTGGCTTCTTTGAAAAGGGTATTTGATGTTCCCGCACTCTCTGATTCTGCTGCCAAGTGCCTCATGTCCATCAAACAGAGTACGACAACTGTTGCCGATTATGCCATTGAATTCCGTTCTCTGGCAGCAGAGGTTGCTTGGAACAATGAGGCCCTCGTGGCTGCTTTTTCTCATGGTCTCTCGGATACCATCAAGGATGAGATAGCAGCAGATATACCCACTGAGCTGGAGAAGTTGATCACATTTGCCATCCTCCTTGACTCCAGACTCAGAGAAAGACTCCCTTTTAAGGAGCGCTTGCGGAAGCCTCCTGTACATTTGTTTCTGAACTTTGCAGTCCCACCCCTGCCTCCCTCACCTCCCATGCCTCCTGGTACTGAGTCGGTCTGTGAAGATGAAGCCATGCACTTGGGCTTCACGCATCTCTCTGTGGATGAGTGTGCCTGTATGGCCAGGCAGGTCACTTTTTGAAGTCTTGTCCTACCCATCCAGGGAACGCCCGAACCTTGAGGTCCTGTCACAGACTGACCTTAGGTGGCGTTGTTTTGTTCCATTTTCCAGAAGGATAAGCCCCTGGTTTTGGTTACCCCTTCTTGGGCTGAGTTGTCCGTCGAGATACAGGCTCTAATGGACTCTGGGGCTGCAGGCCTGTTCATTGATGCTGCCTTTGTATCGAAGCACTTAATTCCACTGCAGCTGCGTGACACTCCACTTGCCATTGAGGCTCTTGACGGGAGACCTCTACAGCCTGCCCATGTGACTCATGAGACTGTTCCATTGTCCATGGCCATAGGGGCTCTTCAACATGAGATAATGCAATTCCAAGTTATTTCCTCACCTAAGTTTCCGCTGGTTATCCTTGGTTACAGAGGCACAACCCCTCTTTTGATTGGCTCCGTGCTGAGGTTCTCTCCTGGTCGCCACAATGCAGTAAGACATACTTCCAGAAGGTAGCCAAGGTCCTGTGCACCTCTTCACTCTCCTCCCTGCTGGAGGAGTACCGCGATTTTAGCAATGCCTTGACAAAGGTCAAGCCTGTAGTTTGCCTCCACACTGGTCATATGATTGCGCAATTGACCTTCAACCTGGTGCCATACCCCATCTTGGCCGGGTTTACCCTTTGTCGGTCTTAGAGGATAAGGCCATGGAGGAGTATGTTGCAGACACATTTTCACTTCCAGTGGGCCTCCTACAACCCATACCCAATGGACCTTGTCCCCTGCTGGTGCTGGTTTCTTCTTTGTGAAGAAGAAGAGTGGTGAACTGAGACCTTGTATTGATTATAGGGGTCTCAATCATTTCACGATTAAGAATGCCTATCCGATTCTGTTGATTATGGAGCTATTTGACTGCTTCAAGGGAGCAACGGTTTTCATGAAGCTTGATTTTAGAGGGGCATACAATCTTGTGATGATTAAGGAGGGCGACAAGTGGAAAACTGCGTTTAATACCAGAACAGGCCATTATGAGTACCTTGTAATGCCTTTTGGCCTTTGTAACGCGCTGGCAGTTTTCCAGGAATTTATTAATGATGTCCTCTGAGATTTGTAGCAGTTATGTGTAGTGGTTTATTTCGACGATATCCTCATATTTTCCAAGTCCCTGGAGAGCCACCACACAGATGTCTGTTATGTGCTTCAGAAACGAAGAGAGAACAATCTCTATCGTAAATCGGAGAAGTGCGAATGCCATCCTGAACAGGTTAAATTCCTGGGTTATGTCATTTCCACTGCTGATTTTTTGATGGACCCAGAGAAACTTTCAGCAGTCCTACAGTTGCCCCGACCCATGGGTTTACGTCCTCTGCAGCGTTTTCTTGGCTTTGCCAACTATTATCGGAGGTTTATTCATAACTTCTCGTCTCTGGTCAAGCCCCTGACTGATATGACCAGAAAGGACGGTAACCCACAAAGTTGGTCTCCGGAGTCCATTAAGGCCTTTGGGAGTCTGAAGGCTGCCTTTGTTTCTGCTCCTGTGTTGGCACATCCTGATTCTACTTTACTTTTTATCCTTGAGGTTGATGCTTCTAAGACTGGAGTTGGCCCCCTTCTGTCTCAATGTCCTACCTCTGAGAGCGCTATGTATCCTTGTGGATACTTTTCCAAGAAATTGTCACCAGCGGAGTGCAATTACGAGATTGGTGACAGAGAGCTGTTAGCGATCATTTTAGCCCTGAAAGAACTCACCAGTCTCACTTCTCCTTTGGGTGACAAAATTCTTGCTGCTCATGTCCATGATCCTCCTGAGAAACCTTGTGACCGCTGCTTTGTCCCAGAGAGTCTCCATACTGCCGTGCTCCAGACTTAACATTCTCCCAAGGCTGCTGGCCACTCTGGGAAGAATCGACTTTTTTGGGCCATTTCCCAACAATTCTGGTGGCCTAGTCTACTTGCTGATGTAACTGCCTTCGTAACTGCCTGTTCCATGTGTGCTCAGAGTAATAGGGCATACACACGGTCGGACTTTGTTCGGACATTCCGACAACAAAATCCTAGGATTTTTTCTGACGGATGTTGGCTCAAACTTGTTTTGTCTATACACGGTCACACAAAGTTGTCGGAAAATCCGATCGTTCTAAACGCGGTGACGTAAAACACGTACGTCGGGACTATAAATGGGGCAGTGGCCAATAGCTTTCATCTCTTTATTTATCCTGAGCATGCGTGGCACTTTGTCCGTCGGATTTGTGTACAAACGATCGGAATTTCCGACAACGGATTTTGTTGTCGGAAAATTTTATCTCCTGCTCTCCAACTTTGTGTGTCGGAAAATCCGATGGAAAATGTCCGATGGAGCCCACACACGGTCGGAATTTCCGACAACACGCTCCGATCGGACATTTTCCATCGGAAAATCCGACCGTGTGTACGGGGCATAAGACTCCATGACACCCAATGGAGAGAGGCCCTGGACCCACCTGTCTATGGATTTCATTGTGGAGTTACCCAACTCCCAGGGCAACACAGTTATCCTTATGGTGGTTGACCGGTTCTCGAAAATGTCCCATTGTATTCCACTTAAGAAGTTGCCCACTTCTAAGGAACTGGCTTAGATTTTTGCTCGGGAGATCTTTTGCTTACATGGACTACCCAAGGTGATTGTCTCGGACAGGGGTAGTCAGTTTGTGTCCCAGTTTTTGGCGAGCCTATTGTGCACAGTTGTGAATTCAGCTTGCTTTCTCCTCTGCGTATCACCCGCAGTCTAATGGGGGCTGCAGAACGAGCCAATCAGTCCTTGGAGAAATTCCTACGTTGCTATATTTCTGACCATCATAACAACTGGTCAGACCTCTTACCGTGGGCGGAGTTTGCTCACAATAGTGCCTTGAATTCTGCTTCCCGATGGTCCCTGTTTATGGCGAACTATCCAACCTTCCATGTTTCCTGACTCATTTGTTCCGCAGAGTATTCCTGCGTTAGAGGAGCATCTCCATGGTCTTTGTTCCACTTGGGCACAAGTCCAGGAGGCTTTGCGACATGCTAATGGTAGGTACAGACTCCATGCTGACTGCAGACGGCTGCCTGCATCTTCCTACCAGGTTGGGGACAGGGTCTGGCTGTCATCTCGCAACCTCTGACTTCGTTTTCCCTCTCTTAAGTTCGCACCTCGGTTTATTGGGCCTTTCTGTATTCTTCGCAGGATTAACCCAGTGGCTTACGCATTAGACCTTCCTTCTAATATGCGTATCTCAAATGTATTTCATGTCTCCTTATTAAAAACTTTGGTCTGCAACCACTTTACCGCTTCAGAGTATGAAGTACAGTCCATTGTTGACTCCCGTAGGTTATGTGGGCGCATACAGTAAGGCATTCTTCTATACTGGAATGCCCCATCTGGGGTTACAAATGCAGTTTTCTCCTTTGCCAACTCGGCTAGGGGAATCTGCCAATACCCTTTGGTCAGATTGAGCGTTGTCATGTACAGGGCTGTTCCCAGTCTGTCAATCAACTCATCTATACGTGTGTCAGGGCTGGGCCCAGCCCTTCCTTCTCAAAGCTGGCCGCTCAGCTGTCGGCTAATTGCCAGCTCCTATCTCTCCACAGTGACTCACCTGTTGATTATATCCTTCTCGTCAGTCAATGCCTACTTAAGCCGTCCAGTCCAGATGATCTCTGCCTTAGCCTTGGTCACATCTCTAGAGACGCTCTCCTGTGTTCCTGTTAAAGACTTGCTTGGCTGACATTCCTTCTGGCTCCAGATCCTGCTTGCCGCTCTACTACGCTCATCTCTGGTCCCTGACATTTTGGGTTGTCTGACTATTAGTTCCAGTTCCTGGACTCTGGCTATGTTTTGACTACGTTTACTCTGTTTAACTTTTTTTTTATTATTAAATAAGTGGGATTTAACTGTACTTCTGTCTCAGTCTGATTCACGTTTACTGACAACGTGACATGGAATAGGTGTCAAATTTTGTAACTTTATTCAACTGTCTTAAATCGTTAAAAAATCGCTAGCTCCCATCAGGTTTGGGCACTAACACGATAGGACTGGACCAGTCACTTTGGGACTATCACACCCAATTCAAACATTCTTTATACTTCCCCACGTATTGCCTCCCATGGAGCCTCTGGTATTCGAGCTTTAGTTTTACCCTTTCACCTGGCGGGGTGATAATGTCATGCTCTACCCCAGATGTTTGTCCTGGCAGCTCAGAGAAAATTTCTTTGTTGCGGAGCACAAACACTTTAACTTTCTGTTGTTGGGGTTTCAATAAGGTGACTGCTATTCCAACCTCAGGAACCAAGCAATCAGACTGAGTCGGTGACAACAAAGTCTCTGCGACTAGGGATTCCCTATACCTTCAGGTTTTCAACAGATTAATGTGATATATCTTTTCTGGCTTTTGCATTCCTGGTTGTCTGACCCTGTAGTTCACCTCACTCACTTTTTCAGTTATCTTGTATGGGCCCTGGCACATGGACAGGAAGGGATTAGTACCAGTACCCTATCCCCCGGGGAAAAAGGTACAGCTCTTGGCCCCCGATTTTACACCCTCTGCTGTGCTAACTGCACTTGGGCCAAATATTCTTTTACGTTTGGCATTACTTGTGCAATTCTATCTTACATCTGGGAGACATGCTCAATCACACTCCTGTGGTGAGAACTTTCACTTTGCCAAGTTTCCTTGGCGATGTCCAACAGTCCACTTGGGTGTCTCCCATAGAGTAACTCAAAGGGTGAAAAACCCATAGAGGATTGTGGTACCTCCCTATTGGCAAACATCAAATAGGGTATTAGACAGTCCCAACCCTTACCATCTCTTTCCACCGCCTTCTTTAACATTTGCTTTAGGGTTTTGTTGAACCTTTCAACGAATCCGTCTGTTTGGGGGTGATACACAGATGTCCGCAATTGTGTCACTTTAAACAACTTGCATAGCCCTTTCATAACCTAGCACACAAAGGGTGTACCTTGGTCCGTAAGCAGTTTCTTACAAATTCCCATGCGGCTAAAAACAAAAAATAGCTCTTTGGCTATTGTCTTGGCAAAGGTATTTCAGAGAGGAATCGCTTCTGGATAGAGGGTGGCATAGTCAAGTATAACCAAAATGTACTGATGCCCCCTAGCAGACTTCATTATCGGACCTACCAAATCCATTTTGATCTTCTCAAAGGGGACCTCAATGATGGGAAGAGGTACCAGCGGGTTATGGAAATGTGGCATGGGTGCCAACTTCTGACACACAGGGCAGAAGAAACAATCATTTTCTATTTCCTTCATGACCCCAGGCCAATAGAATCTCTGCAATACTTTCTTTGTTTTTTTCTGCCCTCAAATCAACTTCAACACCAACTTCCTGTAATTTTTGGGCACCACAAGTTGCTCAATGGTTTCCTCTGCTCTTTGAGCAACTTGATACAGTAGATCCTTTTGCACAATGTAGTACGGGTAAGCGCAAGTCTTATCTGGGTTTACTAGTTCATCATCTACTCTTACCACATTTTCCCATGCTTTTATCAGTGTGGGGTCAGTTAACTGTTCTGTGGCAAAAAATTTCCCTGTGAAATTCTAGATCAGAAAACTCAACAGGCGGCATGTTTTCGTCTGAGAATATTGGCTCCTCCCCAGTTTCTCGAGTCTCCCCTGCCAATACCGACAAGGGGAATTCTTGTACCTATTGGTGGTGGATCGTCTATCGGCAAATCTTGTCTACACAAATTGCATATTCCAAGTCACCATGTCACTATGTTCATCCATCTATGGACTTTGAATTATTTCACTTTCTGGACTTTTGTTTCATTTTGTTTTCTACGTTTCACATGATTGTTTGTTATATACTAGAGATACGTCCATTTAATACCTACATTAAATGTTAGGTCTTCTCATGTTCTCTTAACAACTTATATGAGCACTGTTTTATTTTTTGATATAGTGTACATTCGCTTTTGTATACACTTAATGTTCATTTTTTTCTTATTCAAGGCATTCACCTACATTGTGCACCTTGTCTAAATACTCTGCCTTGGTTCACTTCAAAGACAGCAAAGACAACATTACACTGCAAACTTTGCAAATTGATCTTTTGCTGTGCCGGCTGCTACCTTGCAAACTTAAAGAGACAGCGTGGTATATCCTTTTAAATTTTATACCTCAAAAAGTGTCATTTGGGGTCAGATTTGTCCACGGCAATGTTGTAGTCCTGCTAAAAATCACAGATCGCCGCCATTACTAGTAAAAACAATTAAAAAAATAAAAGTCCCTAAATCTATCCCATAATTTGTAGAAGCTATAACTTTTGCACAAACCAATCAATATACGCCTATTGCGATTTTTTTTTACCAAATATATGTAGAAGAATGAGAATGTAGATCGGCCTAAACTGATGAATACATTTTTTTGTTCTGGGGGGGGGGGTTGCATATGTATTATAGCAAAAAGTAAAACATTTTTTTTTTCAAAATTGTCGAGCAAAAAATAAAAACCACAGAGGTGATCAAATCCCACCTAAATAAAGCTCTATTTGTGGGAAAAAAAGGATATCAATTTTGTTTGGGCACAGTGTCAATGACTGCGCAATTGTCAGTTAAAGTGACGCAGTGTCGTATCGCAAAAAATGGCCTGGTCCTTAAGGGGCAAATCCTTCCGGTCATTAATTAGTTAAGCATGATTGACAAGTGTTTCAAGAATGTTACTTTTAAAAATTAACCTGATCTAGCCTTGCTCAGCTTACTCTCCTTATCAAAAATATGCCAAATCTTACAGACTCCAGGTGCAAACATGTTATTAACTCACTGTTGTAGCTTGTTGAAAGCTAGCGCAATGTTTACATCCTCTAATATGCCCCCCTTCCCCTGCTGCCCAATTGATGTGCCAACATCTTCCATAGAGAATAGAGGGTCATCTAATTTTACTAGGGCTGAAGTTGGTACATGAATGGACAGAGTAAGAAAAAAAAGCACAGTGCAGACTGAAAACAGAGGGGGTTATTTACTAAAGGCAAGGCACTTGAAATTGCACTTAAAGTGCACTTGGAAGTGCAGTCGCTGTAGATCCGAGGGGGACATGCAAGGAAAATAAAAAAACAGCATTTTAGCTTGCACATGATTGTATAACAAAATCAGCAAAGCTTCCACTCATTTCAGATCTACCCCTCAGATTTCAGTGCAATTTCAAGTGCACTTTGCACTTGTAGTGCATAGTGGGTTTGCCTTTCGTAAATAACCCCCATTGTCTTGCAATGGCCTATGGTAATGTTCAGGCACTCCTTACATGATTTACATGTCTTAAAGGGGTTGTAAACCCTCGTGTTTTTTTTCACCTTAATGTATCCTATGCATTAAGATGAAAAAACTTCTGGCAATGACCGGCCCCCCAGCCCCCCCGTTTTTACTTACCTGAGCCCTGTATTTCCCTCGGCGGAGACGCGCTGTCCCTCTCTCCACGGGGTCCCAGCACTTGATTGGATAGATTGATAGAAGCGCAGCCATTGGCTCCCACTGCTGTCAATCAAATTCAATGACGCGGGCACCGGGGGCGGGACTGAGTCCGGCATTCATGTATATGGACGCCGAATGCTGGACTCGGGAGAGCGCTTCTCCTAGGGCAGCGGTGTCCAAACTTTTTTCAAAGAGGGCCAGATTTGATGAAGTGAACATGTGCGAGGGCCAACTATTTTGCATGACATTCTTTGAACCATTAAAATTCGGTCTAAGTGTGTTCGTTCGAGCACTAATACACTGCCCAACAAGAATTCTCTTGCCTTTGTCGTGCTCGTTCCTGGCACACAGACGAATGCTCTGCTCTTTAGGGGTTGGAAAACCTGGGGTGCTTTAGGTGCAGTGCAATTTAAAAAAAAAAACGGTCGGGGACTTCTTTCCCTGCATTTTTGTGGGTAGAGAAGCCCATTGAAATGAATGGGCTGCCCTGCACAAAGCACGCAGCCACGCAGATGTGAACCAAGGGCTTGTTCACATGTCAGGTTGGAGCGGCAGTAAAACCACATGGTTAAGCTGTTTTTACCACCCCCAACTTCTCCCCCTTTAGCTGCAGAGGGAGCAGCTGGGGGTGTACACATGCTGTGGCTGCAGCTGGAGGTATACCCAGGCTGAATGGGGCTGCACTGCAACTACCCCGAAACTGTGTGCATTGCACGGTTGCGATATAGTGATGCTGCATTTATGGGCTTAAAACAGGTGGTGAGGAGGCAACATAATGCCTCTTTACCGCCTGTCAAATGCCTCTGAAAAGTGATCTGTGCATGGATTGCTTTTCAGAGGAGCAGCAGTCCTGGCTGCTATCACAAACAAGCCCTACAAAAGCAGTTCTGATGGTACAGGAATGGGGGGGGTCCGGATTAAATGTATGTGTGTATGTTAAAAGTGTATGTTAAAAGTAACATACACACATACATACTCAAAGACACATGCACACACATGCAGACACATACACACATGCACACTCACATACAGACAAATGCACACACACACATACAGACACATGCATACACATACATACAGACATACCTACAGACACATGCACACGCACACACATACAGACGCATGCATACACATACATACAGACATACATACAGACACATGCACACACATACATACAGACACATGCACACACACACATACAGACACATGCACTCACACACACACATACAGACACATGTGCACACACGCACACATACAGACACATGCACACACACATACACACACACATACAGACGCATGCACACACTCACACACATACAGACAGACACACATGCACAGACACATGAATAAAGCCCTTTTAAAACGAATCTAGCTTCTAGCACAGTACTGTACCTTTTCAGTTTCCTCATTTAGCCGGGTACTGAACTGTAGGGGGAAGCAGAGAGCACAGCACACTCCCCTGCACTTTACTTTCACTTTTGAGGCTGACAGAGCTTCTCACAGTGCCGATGTACAGTTCGGCAGGGGATCTGGCTCATCTGACAGCCCTGATCCTGTGGCACACTGGTTGAGAAAGGCTGATTTAGATAACCAGGCGGGCCATTCAAAACCGGGCCGCGGGCCGTGATTGGCCCGCGGACCGGACTTTGGACATGCCTGTCCTAGGGGGTTATCCATACCTCCCAACTTTTTGAGATGAGAATGAGGGACACCTATCAGCAAAGGTATGCAGGCATAGGGCACACCCCTTGCCACGCCCCCTTAAAGGAGAATTGTGCAAAAAAACAAGATTAGTTAAACCCATGAGTGCTTTTTTTACCACTATCATTCCTTTATTTTGGCTTTTGGAATTTACAAATGCAGCAATTTAGAAATCAGAAGATAAAAAATGCATTTTATATACATCTACATAGATCAGACCAAAACGAGGGACAAATGAGGAGGAATGAGGGACAGAGGGACATTGCTCCAAATCAGGGACAGTCCCTCGAAATCAGGGACAGTTGTGAGCTATGGGTTATCTGATGCGGTGAGGAGCCACGAGAGCCATCGAGGTGAATCGGGGCCACTCTGTGCAAAACGAGCTGCACAGTGGAAGTATGACATGTTTGTTAGTTTAACCACTTCCCGCCCGCCCTATAGCGGATTGACGTCCGGGAAGTGGTTGTGCTATCCTGACTGGACGTCATATGACGTCCAGCAGGATAACATGCCGCAGCGCGCCCCCAGGGGCGCGCATCGCGGCGATCGGTGGAGCGGTGTGTCAGTCTGACACACCGCTACACTGATCTTGGTAAAAAGCCTCCGGCGGAGGCTCTTTACCACGTGATCAGCCGTGTCCAGTCACGGCTGATCACGCTGTCAATAGGAAGAGCCGTTGATCGGCTCTTCCTCACTCGCGTCTGACAGACGCAAGTAGAGGAGAGCCGATCGGCGGCTCTCCTGGCAGGGGGGGTCTGCGCTGATTGTTTATCAGCGCAGCCCCCCCTCAGATCACCCCACTGGACTACCAGGGATGCCACTAGGACCACCAGGGAAGGGGCAACGTGGATGGCCAGGTATGTACCCCATGGCCATCCACATGTGCCCAATCTGTGCCAATCAGTGCCCACAAATGGGCACTGATTGGCACTATTATGTCCATGATATGCCCAGATCTGCCCAGCAATGCTCTATCAGTGCCACCTGTCATTGCCCATCTGTGCCACCTGTCATTGCCCATCTGTGCCACCTGTCATTGCCCATCAGTGCCACCTGTCAGTGCCCATCAGTGCCCATCTGTGCCCATCAGTGCCCACCTATCAGTGCCCATCAGTGCCACACATCAGTGCCACACATACGTACCCATCAGTACCACCCATATATACCAATCGATGCCACCTACGAGTGCCCATCAGTGCCGCCTATGTGTGCCCATCGGTGCCACCTATGAGTGCCCATCAGTGCCGCATACCAGTGCCACCTATCAGTACCCATCAGTGCCACCTATCAGTGCCCATCAGTGCCGCCTATCAGTGCCCATCATCAGTGCCCGTTAGTGCCACCTCATCAGTGCCACCTCATTGGTGCCACCTCATCGGTGCCCATCAGTGCCGCCTTATCAGTGCCCATCTGTACCGCCGTATCAGTGCCCATTATTGAAGGAGAAAGCGTACTTATTTACAAAAAAATTTAACAGAAACAAAGAAAAACTTGTTTTTTTTCGAAATTTTCGGTCTTTTTTTATTTGTTGCGCGAAAAATAAAAACCGCAGAGGTGATCAAATACCACCAAAAGAAAGCTTTATTTGTGGGAACAAAATGATAAAAAATTTGTTGGTATTGAAGTGGTTAAATAAAAATAAATCGAGCTTTTACAATCACTTTAAGGCAAATGCAAATTGTCTGCTCTAAACTATATGAATAACAGTAGGATTTACACTTTTATCACTACTTCACTGTATGTTCAAGGTAAGAACACAATTTATATACTGTGATTATATATATTATAAACATATATCTCTCTATTTATCTATCTACAGTCCATGTTTAATTAAAAATATTTTTATATTTTAAAACAAATTTTTAATTTTTAATCAAGTAATTATGACATTTTGCAAATGCATAATTCATATTTAACACAGCAGCTAAAGGCTCTAATCTACTTTCGCTTTTTTAGCAGGCTGGTTTTCTGTAAACTGCCTGTGTTGTAAATTGACATCCGTGGCAATAGCTCAAATTACACACACACAGTCAGATAAGTCATAGCTGGGACACAAACCCTTCCCCCACTGCTCTGCAAACAGAAAATAAGCTACTGGTGCTGGGCTTTCTCTTTAGAGAAGAGATTGCCATAGCACAGGTGCACAATCTTTCATTCAACATATTTTAATTTCTAGAAAAACAGAAGAGAAAAATAGTGGGACTTTAAATGAGGGATGTCACTACAGACAAATATTGCATAAAGTATAAATATATATTTTATTGATCAAATACAGGTACATTTGAACATTCCATATTCAAGAGATACATAATGCGTTTATAGCTGGTGATAAACCATATGCAAAAGAGCTGCCATTTACACACACAAATACATAACATTGTACTTGATAAAATCTAGGTACATAAGTAGTATATACATTCAAATAAAATTAAATAAATGAAACGCTGACCCTGTCAGGGAACCCTAAAAAAACTCTATGCATTTCATGGCTCTTTACTATTCGTCAGGAGTTAGGATTTGAATTGCTACTAAACCACACAGTACCATTTTGTCAGTATTAACAGTAAATAGATCAAAGTACCCCTTTACTAGTGAAATCTAAACCTTTGTTCTCTATAATCACTAGCACTTGATGACTCTATGATTCGCATAAACTGACTTTCTTAATGTGGTTGTAAAGCCTTAAGCATTCTATGCATTAAGGTCAAAAACCTTCTGTGCTGCCGCTCCCTCCCAGAACTTTTTCTTACCTGAGCCCGAACTGATCCAGCGATGTGCATGAGCGCTGCGGCTCCAGCCGCTGTCTCTCTCTTCATTGAACAAATTGATAGCAGTAGGGACCGGGGGCGATCAAGGGGTTAAGTGTATCCTAGGGAGGTGTTTCTAACTGTGGGGGGGGATGGGACTCACTGGGAGTAGAGAGAGATTGCTGTTCCTGATTACGAGAAACAGCAGATCTCTCTCTACTTCCCTGACAGAACGGGGATCTGTCCGTTTACATTGTAAGGAGCAATCGTGGGTGGCTGGCCATGCAAATTGGCTCCCGCGTCGTTTGCGCCCCCTAGTGCTCCGACGTACACCTACAGCGATTCACCCAGAAGAGCCAACTTGCCACAGTATAATGATGGCGGCTGGTCAGCAAGCAGTTAAGTATGAAAATTAGTTACTATGGGGGAATTTACTAAAACTAGATCTGCTGCAGCTCCACATAGAAACCATTATACATCTAAAGAAATCAGCTTCCAGGTTTTTTTTTGTCAAAGCGTAACCTCCCTGGCAGTATTCCCGAGTGTGGCTTGGGGTTAAATATCAGTACCATGAGCGGTAACCCCGAGCCACACTCGGGATTGCATCTCAGGATCCTGGTCCAGGTTCTTGTCCCCAGGATCCTACGGTGCCCCCCCCCCCCACTGTGTCAGCGGGCTGTGTCCACCGCCCGATGCTCTGTGTGCTGGGTTCCGTTACCTGCGAGCGTTGCAACGCATGGGGCGGAGCCTGGTGGCAAATTCAAAAAGTACACTAAATATAACACATACAGTACACTGTAATCATTTCACATCCCTTTTTTCCCTAATGCTTTGCCCTGTGCCCTGCATGCAGTTTTATATTATATATACTGTTTTTCCTGCCTGGAAACTTGAGAATGTCCATAGCAACCAAAAAGAGTCCATTTACGTCAAAAGTGGTTTTAGACCAGCTAGAAAACAGCAATAGTAAATTAGAACACTTGCAGAATTGAGCGATAGTGAATCGTGGGAAAATGTATTTTATTATTATATTATTATTTTTTATAATAATTTATTATATTATAATCTATGATTTAGTGTTTCAAACTTTATCATACCCCGAATGTCTACTAGACTCTTGTTTGGACAGATTTAAGTGTGTTATTACTAAGAATTACAGGCCTACAATAAAAAACACCAAATTTCTATGAAAAACAATGTGCCGCCTTGAGATTGAAAAATCTGACATAATCATACCGCCAGGGTGGCTACAGTGGTTGTACACCCTCTTATATACCCAGCTTCAGGTGATACACAGAGATAAAACAAATCCTCCTACATACGTTTTAATTGTTTATCTGCAATCTTCTCTTCCCTACATCCCTTCAAAAGTTCAGATTTGTATTAAAGTCCATCTGCACCTATGAGGAGCAGAGAGGAGGGGGTGGAGTGCTGCAGGTACAGTGTGTGAGAGCTGATTGGAGGAAAGGGACACACTCCCCTCCACATACTGCACAGGAACAAAGGAAAGATACAGAGCTGTGTTCTGAAAGACAAACTGTGTGCTGAGTCAGGAAAACTTCTTAGATAATAGAGGATGCTTGATAATAGAGAAACAAAGCACCAGAAAGAAACGACGCGTAGAACTTTGGAGATAGACAAGTAAAAACTACAGATATATGTGCTTGGTTCAGATTTCATGACTGAGGTTTACAACCACTTTAATTGAACAAGCTGAAGTTAGAAGCTGATTGGCTACCATGCACAGTTGCACCAGATTCTGAGTGCTCTAGTTTTAGTAAATCTCCCCCTATTTGTCAAGTCACCTGATGTATGTTAATTTTGCTAAATATGGCCTGGGCATCTAGGCTTAAATGACCTGTGGTCAATAAAGCGTTAAAGGGCAGCTCCTAACAGCACTCTCCCTATGGAAGTGCTTAGACTTGGCGTGAAACCAGGCTTTGGCTGCACTGTTTAACCATTTTAACAATAACAAATTCTGTCACCTTTTTGTGCTTCTCTCCAGCTTAGCTTATTATTCTTTGTCCAGGACATGTTTACTATTACTAAAATTACATTTTGGTAAAAAATGCTCAAAATATATTATTATTCCAAAGATCTTTGAATTCATCTTTTTTCTCTAATAGGCTATAAACATTTTATGAATGCTATTTTTTCATACAGATATACAGTGCCTTGCAAAAGTATTCACCCCCTTGGCATTTTTCGTGTTTCGTTGCCTCACAACCTGGAATTAAAATGGATTTTTTGAGGATTTGCATCATTTAATTTACAGACCATGCCCACAACTTTGAAGAACTTTGTAGAGCCACCTTTTGCGGCCATGACAGCTCCAAGTTGCTTTGGATAAGTCTCTATGAGCTTGCCACATCTTACCACTGCGATTTTTGCCCATTCCTCCTTGCAAAACTGCTCCAGCTCCTTCAAGTTGGATGGTTTGCACTTGTGAACATCTTTAAGCCTGACCACAGATTTTCTGTTGGATTGAGGTCTGGTCTTTGACTAGGTCATTCCAACATGTTTCACCTTGAACCACTCAAGTGTTGCTTTAGCAGTGTGTCCTGCTGGAAGGTGAACCTCCGTCCTAGCCTCAAATCACACACAGAGTGGTACAGGTTTTGCTCAATAATATCCATATATTTACCATCATCCATCTTTCCCTCAACTCAGACCAGTTTCCCAGTCCTGACTGCTGAAAAACACCCCCACAGCATGATGCTGCCACCACCATGTTTCACTGTGGGGATGGTGTTCTTTGGGTTATGTGATGTGTTGGGTTTGCACCAGACATAGCGTTTTTTCTGATGGCCAAAAAGTTCAATTTTAGTCTCATCAGACCAGAGCACCTTCCTCCATACATTTTGGGAGTCTCCCACATGCCTTTTCGCAAACTCAAAACATGCCATTTTGTTTTTTGCTGAAAGCAATGGCTTTCTTCTGGCCACTCTGCCATAAAACTCAATGGAGCGTATGGCTTATTGTCTTCCTATGTACAGATACTCCAGTCTCTGCTGTGGAACTCTGCAGTTCCTCCAGGGTTACCTTAGGTCTCTGTGCTGCCTTTCTGATTAATGCCCTCCTTGCCCGGTCCGTGAGTTTTGGTGTGCAGCCATCTCTTGGCAGGTTTGCTGTTGTGCCATGTTCTTTCCATTTGGTTATGACAGACTTGATGGTGCTTCTAGGGATCATCAAAGATTTGGATTTTTTTTTAACCTAACCCTGACTTGTACTTCTCAACAACATTGTATCTTACTTGTTTGGAGAGTTCCTTGGTCTTCATGGCAGTGTTTGGGTAGTGGTGCCTCTTGCTTAGGTGTTGCAGCCTCTGGGGTCTTTCAAAAAGGTGTGTATATGTAATGACAGATCATGTGACACTTAGATTGCACACAGGTGGACATCATTTCACTAATTATGTGACTTCTGAAGGTAATTGGTTGCACTAGAGCTTTTTATGGGCTTCATAACAAAGGGGGTGAATACATACGCACATGCCAATTATCAGTTTTTAATTTCTGAAAAATAGTTTTATGTTTATTTTTATTTTTAGTTTATTTTACTTCAGTTTAAACAAAATTTAACTTCATTTTACTTCAATTTAGTTTATTTTACTTCACCAACTTAGACTATTGTGTTCTGATCCATCACATGGGGGGGGGGGGGGTGAATACTTTTGCAAAGCACTGTATTGATAGTCTTCTGTTCCTTTAAAAATAATAAAAATTGTGGTAAAATGTGGTTATAGGTGGAGCTGTGGTTTCTTCAGTTGTAAAAAATAACCATTGTCAATAAAATCTTTTAGTGATAATATTTAAAAATGTAATAATTTATTAGCTGTTCTATAACAAATAATAGGGCCTCATCAGGCATTCAAAATAAACTTTTACTAAGAGAAACACTGGGAAGCCATTGTTGTATTCCTTTTTAAAATTCTAGTCAAATGACTGTTATGTTGACCCTCTACTTTTAGACCCTTTTACACTGAAGGCGCTTTTCAGGCATTTTAGTGCTAAAAATAGCGCCCTTTAACCCCCCTGGCGGTATTCCCGAGTCTGGCTCGGGGTGGATTTTACATACCAAAAGCGGTATCCCCGAGCCAGACTCGGGCTTGCATCGCAGGATCCAGGAAGAGATTACTTACCTTGTCCCCTGGTTCCTGCGATGTCTCCCCGCTGTGATCGGCGAGCCGCTGTGTCTCGCTCGATTCACAGTGCCGAGCTCCGTTCCCTGCGAGCGTTGCGACGCACGGGGACGGAGTTCGGCGGTAAATTCAAAAGTGAAACACATAGTATAGATACAGCATACTGTAATCTTACAGATTACAGTACTGTATCAAATAACTACACATCCCCTTTGTCCCTAGTGGTCTGCCCAGTGTCCTGCATGCAGTTTTATATATATAAAACTGTTCTTTCTGCCAGGAAACTGGAGATTGTCCATAGCAACCAAAACTGTCCCTTTACATCAAAAGTGGTTTTAGACCAGCTAGAAAAAAGCGATAATAAATTATAATCACTTGCAGAATTTTTGATTTGATTACATTATTATATAATTTTTATTATTATTATATTATTATGTGTTTTAATTATTTATAGTTATTTATTATATTATAATTTTTTATTTCGTTTTTCAAACTTTATCATACCCGGGATGTCTACTAGACTCTTGTTTGGACAGATTTAAGTGAACTATTCCTAAGAATTACAGGCCTACAATATGAAACGCCATATTTCTGTGCAAAATAATTGTACCGCTTTCAGCACCTAAAATCTGAAATAATCATACCGCCAGGGAGGTTAAAGAGCCTCTCATGCCTCCCCAGTGTGAAAGCCCAAGGGCTTTCACACTGGGGCGATGCGCTTGCAGGATGGAAAAAAAGTCCTGCAAGCAGCATCCTTACGGCAGTGCAGGAGCGGTGTACACACTGCTCCAGCACCTCCCCTGCCATTGAAACCAATGGGCAGCGCTGCCGAAGTGCATGCAAAGCGATTGGGAAGCGCAGCCAAAGCGCTTCAGCAGCGGCGCTTTTCATGGAACTTTTAACCCCTCCTTTGGGGTTTAAAGCGCGCTGCTCCTGCCCGCACAGCGCGGTAAAGCGCCGCAAAAACGAGCGCCGCTTTACCAATAGTGCGGGCGGTCTTCAGTGTGAAAGGGGTCTTAGTACTTTTTTAGTCACTGACCAGAAACAAGTACGCTCATCAGAAAAGTCAGAAATAGTTACTTGAATTTTGTTACAGGTCAGTGACTTAGGGTTCTGGAGCCAAAAGTTAAGAATGACAGCCAGGCAGCTAGTATTTTGTAAAATGTAAAGCCACTAATAGCAGCTTTGTTGTTCTTTCAGTAAAGGTTCCTTTAACTGCTTCCCGCCTGGCCTCTGTACATATACAGCTGGGTGAGAGAAGCATCATTGTGACGTGCCCATAGTCCTCCCAAAACTGCACCTCACATGCCCCCCAGGGGCACTCAGTGGCGCGATCCTGTGACCAATATGTCACCGATCTAAGTACTGGGCAGCTGTGCTCACATGTCCAGTAGTAGCAATGTCTATCATTCATACAGCCTTTGAGAACTACTGTGATCTTTGTGATTGATCGCAGTGATAACATGGCTCAGGGACAATCACAGCAGCCCTGTGCCATGTGATTGTTGTTGTTCAATTGTTTAGTCCTGTCCGACTCTTCGTGACCTCATGGACCATAGTGCGCCAGGCTTTCTGTCCTCCACTGCCTCCCGGAGCTTGCTTAAATTCATGCTTATTTTTTTGAAGATCCTATCTATCCATCTTGTTTTCTGTCATCCTCTTCTCCCTTTTCCTTCCATGTTTCCCAGGATCAGGGTCTTTTCCAATGAGTCCTCTCTTCGCATTACGTGGCCAAAGTACTCCAGTTTCAGCTTCAGGATCTGTCCTTCCAGTTCAGGGTTGATTTCCTTAGAGATTGACTGGTTTGATCGTCTTGCTGTCCAAGGGACTTTTAAGTAGACATGTGCAATTAGTTTCGTAACGAATCGAAATTCTGCCATTCAGATGCATTTGAATCTCCAAATAAAAAATAACGAATTTCAACTAATACGAAAGAAATTATAGCAAATATAACAAATTAATTCGACATGATTTGGTAATTAGTTAAAGATCTAATGAAACAAAAGGTCAACTCAAAGTAAATCTTACAGACCAATCAGCTGATTAAGTTTGTGCTGGAGGTTGAATTACTGGCAAAGTGCATTCCTGAGAACTGAGTGAGAAGGGTGTTGTATTGTATTTGAGCAGAGGAGAGGAGATATTGTCATTGTGTGCGTTAATAGATTCAATAAACAAACGACTTTCCAAGCTACAAATCATTATACGAATATATATACATACATAAATATCGAATTTCAACTAATAAGAAAGAAATTATAGCGGATCTAGCGAATGAATTCGACATGATTCGAGATTCAGTATAACAAAAATAGACACTCTACAGAAATAACGAATTATCTGAAAACTAATTATTGTAACATAACGAATATAACAGAATGAAATTATGTATTTTACGAATGACAACGAGCCAAAACTAAACAAAATTTTCCATTGTGCACAAGTCTACTTTTAAGAGTCTTCAGTCAAAGCATCAATTCTTCAGTGTTCAGGCTTCCTTATGGTCCAACTTTCACAGCCATTGGTTACTCTTGGGAATACCATAGCTTTGACTAAACGGCACTTTGTCGGCAGGGTGATGTCTCTGCTTTTTATAAATGTTGTCTAGGTTTGCCATTGCTTTCCTCCCAAGAAGCAAGCGTCTCTTAATTGCATGGTTACAGTCACCATCTGCCGTGATCTTCTAGCCTAGGAAGAAAAAATCTGTCACTGTTTCCATTTCTTCTCCTTCTATCTGCCAAGGAGTGATGGAACCGGTTGCCATTATCTTAGTTTCCCTAATGTTTTAGTTCTTTAGTTCTTCTTCACTTTATGCCATTAGTGCAGTATCGTCTGCATATCTCAGGTTGTTGATATTTCTCCCAGCGATCTTAATTATGATCACTTAATTGTGATTCGTCGATCCTGGCATTTTGCATGATGTACTCTGCATATAAGTTAAATAAGTAGGGTGACAATATACACCCTTGCCACACTAGTTTTCATTGGCTGCATGAATGCAGACAAGAACTGTAAAAAATGATTCCATACAGTGGAGACGGAAAGTATTCAGAGCCACAAATTCTCTGCGCTTAGGACAAAGAACCAAGGAGAGAGAAGAGGAGAGGAAGGAAAAGAAGAAGAAGAAAGAGGTGGGGAGAGGTGGGGATGAGAGAAACAATGGGGTGTGAGGAGAGGCTTCCATCGGGCCACTCTGCCATAAAGCCCCGACTAGTGGAGGACTGCAGTGATGGTTGACTTTCTACAACTTTCTCCCATCTCCCGACTGCATCTCTGGAGCTCAGCCACAGTGATCTTTGGGTTCTTCTTTACCTCTCTCACCAAGGCTCTTCTTCCCCGATAGCTCAGTTTGGCCGGACGGCCAGCTCTAGGAAGGGTTCTGGTTATCCCAAACGTCTTCCATTTAAGGATTATGGAGGCCACTGTGCTCTTAGGAACCTTAAGTGCAGCAGAAATTTTTTTGTAACCTTGGCCAGATCTGTGCCTTGCCACAATCCTGTCTCTGAGCTCTTCATGCAGTTCCTTTGACCTCATGATTCTCATTTGCTCTGACATGCACTGTGAGCTATAAGGTCTTATAAAGACATGTGTGTGGCAATAGGTAGTCAGGAAATTAGATGCATAATTTATGCTCCTTGAAAGCCCAAAGGTGCTCCTTGAGCCCCTCTATGCATCTAGGCTGTGAAATAGTCTCACACAAGTAGTAGCCTATACTCAGGAGACATAACAGAATGTGTTTTGGGGTGTAAATAGAAGTATGCCTATGCTGTGTTTGAGAAATAACTTGTCAAAATGACAACTTTGTGGAAAAATAATTATTTAATCTCTTACTTTTCCAAAAAATTACAACTTCAAAAAACTCACCATGTCTCTTATTAAATACCTTGGACTGTCTACTTTCCAAAAAGTGGTCATTTGGGGGGTATTTATACTGTCCTGGGATTTCATGAATGAATGAGAAAGGCAGTCAGTACATCAGGACTGATCAATTTTCCAATATACTGTATATACTTTCCAATTATATATATTACACACAGTATCTCACAAAAGTGAGTACACCCCTCACATTTTTGTAAATATTTTATTATATCTTTTCATGTGACAACACTGAAGAAATGACAATTTGCTACAATGTAAAGTAGTGAGTGTACAGCTTGTATAACAGTGTAAATTTGCTGTCCCCTCAAAATAACTTGACACACAGCCATTAATGTCTAAACTGCTGGCAACAAAAGTGAGTACAAAAATGTCCAAATTGGGCCCAAAGTGTCAATATTTTTAACCCTCTTGGGCATGGAGTTCACCAGAGCTTCACAGGTTGCCACTGGAGTCCTCTTCCACTCCTCCATGATGACATCATAGAGCTGGTGGATGTTAGAGACCTTGCACTCCACCTTCCCTTTGAGGATGTCCCACAGATCCTCAATAGGGTTTAGGTCTGGAGACATGCTTGGCCAGTCCATCACCTTTACCCTCAGCTTCTTTAGCAAGGCAGTGATCGTCTTGGAGGTGTGTATGGGGTCGTTATCATGTTGGAATACTGCCCTGCGGCCCAGTTTCCGATAAGAGGGGATCATGCTCTGCTTCAGTATGTCACAATACATCTTGGCATTCATGGTTCCCTCAATGAACTGTAGCTCCCCAGTGTCGGCAGCACTCATGCAGCCCCAGACCATGACACTCCCACCACCATGCTTAACGGTAGGCAAGACACACTTGTCTTTGTACTCCCTACCTGGTTGCTGCCACACGCGCTTGACACCATCTGAATCAAATAAGTTTATCTTGGTCTCATCAGACCACAGGACATGGTTTCAGTAATCCATGTCCTTAGTCTACTGTCTTCAGCAAACTGTTTGCAAGCTTTCTTGTGCATCATTTTTAGAAGAGGCTTCCTTCTGGGATGACAGCCATGCAGACCAATTTGATGCAGTGTGCGGCGTATGGTCTGAGCACTGACAGGCTGACCCCCCATCCCTTCAACCTCTGCAGCATTGCTGGCAGCACTCATACATCTACTTCTCAAAGACAACCTCTGGATATGATGCTGAGCATGTGCACTCAACTTCTTTGGTCGACCATGGCGAAGCCTGTTCTGAGTGCAACCTGTCCTGTTAAACCACTGTATGGTCTTGGCCATCGTGCTGCAGCTCAGTTTTAGGGTCTTGGCAATCTTCTTATAGCCTAGACCATCTTTATGTAGAGCAACAATTCTTTTTTTCAGATCCTCAGAGAGTTCTTTGCCATGAGGTGCCATGTTGAACTTCCAGTGACCAGTATAAGAGAATGAGAGCGATGACACCAGATTTAACACACCTGCTCCCCATTCACACCTGAGACCTTGTAACACTAACGAGTCACATAACATCGGCGAGTTAAAATGGCTAATTGGGCCCAATTTGGACACTTTCACTTAGGAGTGTACTCACTTTTGTTGCCAGCGGTTTAGACATTAATGGCCATGTGTTGAGTGACCTTGGGAGGACAGCAAATTTACACTGTTATACAAGCTGTACACTTACTACTTTGCATTGTAGCAAAGTGTCATTTCTTCAGTGTTGTCACATGAAAAGATATAGTAAAATATTTACAACAATGTGAGGGGTGTACTCATTTTGTGAGATATTGTATATATTCCAATATAGTTTGCAGACTATACCTTTCACACAGACTAATAATATACACTGATTTGGGTTATGTTTACAAAAAGAGTAGCAAAATACATTTTGGGCTGACATTTATGAAGAAAGATTCTTTACTTTGAACATTTTATAACAGAGGATTTTGTTTTCAAAATGTATAGTATTTTTTGCTTATACTGTATAGCAAAAAACAAAACAGTGGTGATTAACCACTTCCCTACCGCTGTATTGTCATATGACGCCCGCAGGAACCCTTCGTCCCTCAGGGCGGGTGTCATATGACGTCCTGGGATCCCGGGCGCGCCCGCCGCATCAATTGGGACCCGATGCGCGTGCCCAGGGGCCGCGATGTCCGCTGGGCACCCGCGATTGCCCATTAACTGAGCAAGACCGTGGATCTGTGTGTGTAAACACACAGATCTACGTCCTGTCAGGTGAGAGGAGACGGATTTGTGTGTTCCCATTACAGAGGAACACTGATCTGTCTCCTCCCCTTGTAAGTCCCCTCCCCCTACAGTTAGAATCACTCCCTAGGACACACAGTTAACCCTTTGATCACCCCCCAGTGTTATCCCCTTCCCTGCCAGTGGCATTTATACAGTAATCAATGCATTTTATAGCACTGATTGCTGTATAAATGTCACTGGTCCCAAAATAGTGTCAAAAGTGTCCGATATTTCCGCCGCAATATCGCAGTCATGATAAAAATCGCAGATCACCACCATTACTAGTAAAAAAAAAAATAATAATAAAAATGCCATATTTCTATCCCCTATTTTGTAGACGCTATAACTTTTGCGCAATCGAATCAATATAAGCTTATTACATATCGGCCTAAACTGAGGAAAAAAATAGTTTGTTTTTAAAAATTGGGATAATTATTGTAGCAAAAAGTAATAAATATTGTGGGTTTTTTTTCAAAATTGTTGCTATTTTTTTGTTTATAGCGCAAAAAATAAAAACCGCAGAGGTGATCAAATACCACCAAAAGAAAGCTCTATTTGTGGGGGAAAAAATGATCAAAATTAATTTGGGTACAACGTCGCATGACCGCACAATTCTCATTCAAAGTGTGACAGCGCTGAAAGCTGAAAATTGGCCTGGGCAGGAAGGGGGTGACAATGCCCAGTATGGAAGTGGTTAAATACCACCAAAAAAATAAAAATAAAAATAAAAAAAAGCTCTCTCCATCTCAAAAAATGATACAAATTTTATTCGCTACAGTGATGCATGCCTGAGTAATTGTCATTCAAAGTGTGAGAGCACTGAAAGCTGAAAACTGGCCTGGGCAGGAAGAGGGTGAAAGTGTCCGGTATTGAGGTGGTTAATCATCCAGAGTATGATTACATATGATACACAGTTTACAATAGGCAACAGACAGATAATGATCATTAAGACTCAGACCTCAGCAAAAAAGCCTGGCTTGTGGACCTTGGGAGATTTATGCCTGTCTAGTAAAAGACCTTAAATTTGGTCAGTCGTCTGGTCATAGAAGTGCATAGTTGCATTTGCAGCTGCATTTGCCCATTGACACAAACCCAAAAGCCTTGAAACAATTAATTCTGAAACTATTAGGTCATCCACAGCTTGCTGTTTCTCAACTATTTCTAGGACACACTTAGGACATAGGACATAAGAGAAACAGTGGGATACTTCTCAATCATCCCATTTACAACTAGCTGACAGGGGGGTTGCTAGGTCTGTAAAAAAAGATCGGGGGCTAGAGCCCATAGCAGCAGTCACCAACCGGCGGGGATGGGCCACAGGTGCTAAGCAATTTTTCGCGGGCAATGGCTGGTGTTGGCGCTTCAATCCTCATGGCACCATGGTTGATATGGTGTCAGGGTGATTGAAGCGCATTATTTCTATTGTTACATTGTAATATATAATAAAGTGGTTAAACTCACCATAATGCAGAATCGGTGGGAGCCCTGGGTGTGTCACTTGCCACGTCGCCTGCCACCAGATGCAGCTTGTTACTTGCCACTGTCGCCTGCCACCAGGTGTGGATTGTCACTTGCCACAGTCACCTGCCACCAGATGTGGATTGTCACTTGCCATGTCGCCTGCCACCAGATGCGGATTGTCACTTGCCACTGCCGCCTGCCACCAGATGTGGATTGTCACTTGCCACCCTCGCCTGGCACCAGATGCGGATTGTCACTTGCCACGTTGCCTGCCACCAGATGTGGATTGTCACTTGTCACTGTCTCCTGTCACCAGATGTGGATTGTCATTTGCCTCTGTCGCATGCCACCGGATGTGGATTGTCACTTGCCACCGTCACCTGCCACCTGATGTGGATTGTCACTTGCCACGTCACCTGCCACCAGATGTGGATTGTCAATTGCCACGTCACCTGCCCCCAGATGTGCATTGTTCCTTGCCACTGTTGCCTGGCACAAGATGTGGATTGTCACTTGCCACGTTACCTGCCACCAGATGTGGATTGTCAATTGCCACGTCACCTGCCCCCAGATGTGCATTGTCACTTGCCACTGTCTCCTGGCACCAGATGTGGATTGTCACTTGTCACATCACCTGCCACCAAATGTGGATTGTCACTTGCCATGTTACCTGCCACCAGATGTAGAATGTCACTTGCCACGTCGCCTGCCACCAGATGTGGATGATCGCTTGCCAAGTCACCTGCCACTATTTGCGGATTGTGACTTGCAATGCCAGCCAGTACCACCAAATGTGCATTGTCACCGCATTGATGGCAGGCTGGTAGCACTAGTCCCTTTAGCACAGAGGCAGGTGCAGTTGTCGGTTCTGAGTGAGGGCAGGAGAGCGGTGATGCGGGGCGAGCAGTGAGAGATGATGTTATCTCGCTGCTCCCCACTGCACCTCCAATATTGAAAAGGCCCATGCTGTGAGGGCAGAAGAGCGGTGATGCGCGGTGATGTGAGGTGATGCGGGGCAGGCGGAGAGAGATGATGTCATCTCTGCTCATCCGCCTGCTCGCTTCTCTCATGAGCCTGCCCGGCTTACTCATGCAGCCCTCCCGCCCCCTGCACCACGACCCAGCTGCAGAGAGACCATGGCACACTGGTTAGGCAGGGACCCCTGCGGCAAGAGACTCAGGGCTTTGGGCCCCAGATTCAGGGCTATAGCCTCAAAAGCCACCCCCTAGAGACGCCACTGCTGACCGACCATTGTATGGTCGTTAGTTGGCTAAAGTACACAAGCTTTTGTTTGCTTCTTCTCCATAGAAATCAGACTAAAAGCAAATTGAAATCAAAGCAGCTTGACTGTACTTTGCTTCTGCCACCTAAAGTCTGCTGTGTCTTATTTTCTTCTTAGACACTTTGATAAAGTTTAGTTGCTTAGTATAAAACACAAAGAAGAGAGCAGCGCCATCTAAGTGCAGCGTGATAAAAACATTTTAATATAGGACAGATGATTTTAAACTCACAAGATTGCAGTGATTACAGTGCATGTGAAATGGTATAGGAAGTTCATCCACTCCTGGGGGAAGGTGGTTGGCTCGCAGGTGGAGAGGCAGCTGATGTTCCCGGCTGCGCTGGTGGCTCCCAACGCTTTCTGGTTCTCGGATTGAGCTCAGGGGTGGCTGGAAACGTCATTTCCGGATGGTGAGAGAGTGGGGAGGAGCGTGTGTTTGGAGCATGCATGCTCCTTCATCAGGATTGCCTGATGAAGGAGCATGCATGCTCCGTACTCGCGCTCCTCCCCTCTCTCTCACCATCTGGAAGTGACGTGTCCAGTCACCCCTGAGCTGAATCTGAGAACCAGGAAGCTTTGGGAGCCACCAGCACAGCCGGGAACATCAGCTGCCTCTCCACCTGCGAGCCCGAGTGCTTTCACACTGGGGATCCAGGGGAGGCGTTTTTCAGGTGCTTTACAGGTGCTTTTTTTAGCCCATAAGCGCCTGAAAAACTCCTCAGTGTGGAAGGGGTCTTAAAGACTTAATTCAAATGTATTTTTAGATGCAGATAGTTTATATGCCCAAATTTAATTTGGTATGAGCCTCTTATAGTCACCTGCACTTCAGTCATCAGCTCTTAGATCGGATAAGGAAAGGGCAGCATGAAAGGAAAATTAGGTTTGTTGCATGCACATTTTATATAGCAATTACTTATTTGGAAGTATCTTTATTGAAAAATTATGAGCTAAATTGCCCTAGCATGTTTTACATTCCTTAGTATTACTAGATATTCCTTTATATTAGAACACTAGGTGGAAAAGTACAATATACTGTAAATTTTTACAGTGCAAAGTAATACATGTATTTTCCCACTCTCTTTTAATCAATAAGCAGTTTCATTTATTGGCCAACAGCAATTTCAGTAGGAAATGTTGAAAATTAAAGATCTCCAGTCTTAAAAAGAATGGATCCAGCGCCGTCCTCACCCAGGACGGTTCTTTCCTGATCTTCAGGTCCCCAGTGTCTGCATGTTTCCTAAGAGAAGCCGGCTGTGATACCTTGCAGCTTCACAGACAGCTTCCCACTGTGCATTCACTAGTCCCACAACACTTTGTGAATTGACCCGCAACCTCCTGGGTCACCCTGTGATGTGTTTCAGAAGATTGTGGGTGTGGGGGGTGACTTTCACTCCAATCACCTAGACAATCAGATTGGAAGTGGGAATCTGTCAAAACTAAGTACCACTCCCCAAAGAATTAAACAAACCTCCAAAAGTGGGAGAGAAAGGGGAAAAGAGGTCTTAAGGCGGAACTTCCCTTTAGAACCCCTTTCACACTGAGGCATTTTTCAGGTGTTAAAGGGCTAAAAATAGCACCTGTAAAGCGTTTGAAAAACGCCTCCCCTGAAGCCCCAGTGTGAAAGCCTGAGCGTTAGAAAAAGTCCTGCAACCAGCATTTTTGGAGCGGTTTAGGAGCGGTTTATACATTGCCCCTGCTCATTGAAATGAATGGGCAGTGCTGCTGAAATGCCTACAAACCGCATCGGCAGCGGTGCTTTTCAGGCGCATTTAACCCTTTCTTCGGATGCTAGCGAGGGTTAAAAGTGCCCCGCTATCGGCTGAAAAGCGCTGCTAAACGACATTAAAGCGCCTCTAAAATGACATTAAAATGCCGCTAAAATTAGCTGCGTTTTATCGGTAACGCAGAGCGGTGCCAGAGTGAAAGAGCTCTCAGGGTAAAGTTTTGCTTTAAAGTTATGTTATTATACACAGTTATAATGACCAGAAAAATCTTTAGGCTGGCATGCCTACCAGTTGGCTGTTTTCGGTATATCTTCAATAGCAGATTTAGGGCTCTTTCACATGGAGGATCCGTATGTCCGTTTTTCATCCTTCCGTTTTCGGATGAAAAACGGACATACATGTATCCCTATGGAGCGTCGGATGTCAGCGGTGACATGTCCACTGACATCCGACCCGCTCCGATCCGAAAAGTGTAACGGAGGAAAACCCTACTTTTCTATCCGTTTTCGGATCGGATCGGGTGACGACGGACTCTACGGTCCGTCGTCACCCGATCCCCCATAGGGGAGAGCGGCGCTCTGACAGGTCCGTCGCTGCACAGTGTGTCATTTTCCTGCTCAGCGGGGATCGGCGGAGCAATCCCCGCTGAGCAAGCGGGTGTTCACGGGGCGGATCATCACTGATCCGCCCCGTGTGAAAGAGCCCTTAAACTTGAAGCCACTAACATGTTATAACTCAAAGGATAAATGATTTTGCATATTGGAGAAACAGGAAACACCTTTCAACTGAAACAAAATACTAATGGCATTCATAAAAATGGATGCAGAATTCTGAAACTTTTTACAGATATCAGCCTATCATTTTATGTCATCAGCTGACCACTCCTATTTTAACTAATGAACATGAACAATGAAGTAAGTACTAGAGTCCAAGTTATTTAACTTAAAATATCATTACCAAAGCCTTCTTGTCAGGGCTGGGCTCAGCCCTTCCTTCTCTGAGCTGGCCGCTCAGCTGTCGGCTAATTGCCAGCTCCCATCTCTCTCCACAGTTACTCAGCTGTTGTTCATATCCTGCTCATCAGTCCTACCTACTTAAGGCCTCTTTCACACGGACGATCCGTTCAGGTCCGCCTGTCAGTTTTTTAAGCAGACCTGAATGGACGCTCCATAGACCATAGACATGTCCGCTGACATCCGACCCACTCCGATCCGAAATAGTGTGACAGAGGAAAAACCTACTTTTCCATCCGTGATCTGATCGGGCGACGACGGACTCTACGGTCCATCTTCATCTGATCCCCCATAGGGGAGAGCGGGCTCTGACAGGTCCGTCCCTTCACAGTGAGCAGAGATGGACCTGTCATCTGCCTGCTCAGCGGGATCGACGGAGCGATCCCCCGCTGAGCAGAGTGGGCTCCGTACATGGACACATCCGTGTGAAAGAGCCCTAAGCCGTCCAGTCCAGAGGGTCTCTTCCTTCGCCTTGGTCAACATCACAAGAAATATCTCCTGCGTTCCTGTTTAACCGCTTACGGACCAGCTGCTGTAGTTATACTGCGGCAGGTTGGCTCCTCTGCGCGAAACCACGTAGCTATATGTTGGCTCGCGGGGCCCGGATAGCAGGCGCGCACGCCTGCTGCACAGGGGGGTGCCGATGTTCGTGGCCGGTGGTCGTGATGACCGCCAACCACGAGCAATGGGGAGCAACAGACACAGAACAGGGACGAGTGTGTGTAAACACACACTTCCCTGTTCTGTTCTGACAGGAGTGACAGATCGTGTATTCCTATTAGCTAGGAACCACGATCTGTCACTTCCTCTAGTTAGTCCCCTCCCCCTTCAGTTAGAATCACCTCCCAGGCAACACAGTTAACCCCTTCACCGTCCCCTAGTGTTAACCCCTTCACTGCCAGTGACATTTTCACAGTAATCAATGCATTTTTAATCGCACTGATCGCTGTATTAATGGTTCCAAAAATGTGTCAAAATTGTCCGATGTGTCCGCCATAATGACGCAGTTACGATAAAAATCGCAGATCGCCGCCATTACTAGTAGAAAAAAAAAAATAATAAAAATGCTATAAATCTATCCCCTATATTGTAGATGCTATAACTTTTGCACAAACCAATCAATATACGCTTATTGCAATTTTTTTTTTTACCAAAATTATGTAGAAGAAATGAATGAAAATGGGGATATTTATTATAGCAAACAGTACAAAATATTGTGTTTTTTTCAAAATTGTCACTCTTTTTTTGTTTATAGCACAAAAAATAAAAACTGCAGAGGCCATCAAATACCACCAAAAGAAAGCTCTATTTGTGGGAAAAAAGGACGTCAATTTTATTTGGTTACAAGATTGCACGACCGCGCAATTGTCAGTTAAAGCGACGCAGTGTCGAATCGCAAAAAATGCTCTGGTCAGGAAGGGGGTAAATACTTCCGGGGCTGAAGAGGTTAAAGACTGGCTTTGCTGACATCCCTTCTGGCTGCAGATCCTGCTTGCTGTTCCACTACTTTGATGCCTGACTTCTGGCTTGGCTGACTATCCGTTCCGGTTACTGAACTCTACTTATGTTTTGACTATGTTTGTTCTTTTTACTTTTATTATTAAACAAATGTGATTTAACTGTACTTCTGTCTTGGTCTGATTTCATGGTTTCTGACAGTAGGCGAAGGCCATGAATTCATAAGATACAGTCAATCCACTTGTTGGTAATATTTTTTCCAGATTGAATAAATTAGATCTTCGCACGGATCAGTTCGCCATGGCGTTATAAACGCTTCTGAGTCACACAGCTTACCTGGAATCTCCCACTGTTGTCGCTCCAGTACAACCTGTGTTGCAGGCCAACGCTGCTGCTGCGCCAGTCTCTGTGCAGGCACCCGCCTCGAGTGTTACCTCTAAAAGACGTATGTCTGGTTCTGCTCCGCTTCCCCAGCGATTTGGGGGCGATCCAGTCCAATGCAGAGGGTTTCTCAACCAGGTTGAGATATACTTTGAGGTGCTGCGCCAGGCGTTTCCCATGGACAGAAGCAAAGTAGGTTTTGTGATATCTTTGCTTTCTGGGAGAGCCTTGGCCTGGGCAAACCCTCTATGGGAGATGCAAAAACCTGTTATCTTGAGCTACCCTGAGTTTTTGGCTTTGTTTAAAAGGGTATTTTACGTTACCGCACGCTCCACTTCTGCTGCCAAGTGCCTCATGTCCATCGAACAAAGTACGAGAACTGTTGTCGACTATGCCATTGAATTCCATACTCTGGCAGCAGAGGTTGCGTGGAGTAATGAGGCCCTTGTGGCTGCTTTTTCTCATGGTCTTTCGGATACCATCAAGGATGAGATAGCAGCCCGAGTTATTGGTTATCCTTGGCTACAGAGGCACAACCCCTCTTTTGATTGGCTCCATGCCGAGGTTCTCTCCTGGTCACCACAATGTAGTGAGACATGCTTCCAGAAGGTAGCCAAGGTTCTGTGCACCTCTTCACTCTCCTCCCTGCCAGAGGAGTAGCGCGATTTTAGCAACAACCTGGGGCCATACACCCTCGTGGGCGGATTTACCCTTTGTCGGTCTTGAAGGATAAGGCCATGGAGGAGAATGTTGCAGACGCATTTTCTCGAGGTTTTATCTGCACATCCTCGTCTCCTGCTGGTTCCTCTTTTCTTCTTTGTGAAGAAGAAGAGTGGTGAACTGAGACCTTGTATTGATTATAGGGGTCTCAATCGTTTCACGATTAAGAATGCCTATCCGATTCAATTGATTGCGGAGTTATTTGACCGCCTCAAGGGAGCAACGGTTTTCACGAAGCTTGATTTGAGAGGGGCATACAATCTCGTGAGAATTAAGCAGGGCGACAAGTGGAAAACTTTGTTTAATACCAGAACAGGCCATTATGAGTACCTCGTAATGCCTTTTGGCCTTTGTAATGCCCCAGCAGTATTCCAGGAATTTATTAACCATGTCCCCCGAGATTTGTTGCAGTTATATGTGGTGGTTTATCTCGATGATATCCTCATATTTTCCAATTCCCTGGAGAGCCACCACACAGATGTCTGTCGTGTGCTTCAGAAACTAAGCGAGAACAATCTCTATTGTAAACTGGAGAAGTGCGAGTTCGATTGTGAACAGGTTAAATTCCTGGGCTATGTCATTTCCACTGCTGGTTTTTCGCTGGACCCAGAGAAACTTTCAGCAGTCCTAGTGGCCCCGACCCGTGGGTTTACATCCTCTGCAGTGTTTCCTGGGCTTTGACAACTATTATCGGAAGTTTATTCGTAACTTCTCCTCTCTGGTCAAGCCCCTGACTGATATGACCAGAAAGGACGGTAACCCACAGAGTTGGTCTCCGGAGTCCATTAAGACCTTTGAGAGTCTCAAGGCTGCCTTTATTTCCGCTCCTGTGTTGGCACATTCTGATCCTACGTTACCTTTTATCCTTGAGGTTGATGCTTCTGAGACTAGTGTTGGCGCCCTTCTGTCTCAACGTCCTACCTCTGAGAGCTCTATGCATCCTTGTGGCTACTTTTCCAAGAAATTGTCACCTGCGGAGTGCAATTACGAGATTGGTGACAGAGAGCTGTTGGCGATCATTTTAGCCCTGAAAGAATGGAGACATCTCCTCGAAGGTACCACTGTACCGGTTTCCATTCCTACTGACCATAAGAATCTCACATTCTTGTCTGAGGTTAAACGCCTCTCTCCCAGAAGGGCACGATGGGCTCTTTTCTTGTCAAGCTTCAATTACATTGTCTCATTCTTACCCGGTACTAAGAATGTAAGGGCTGAAACCTTGTCACGACAATTTTCCTTCACTTCCAAGTTGGAGTCGGTTCCGTTTCCTGTGATTCCTCCTGAACGTATTCTGGCTACGGTTCGCACCAGTCTCACTTTTCCTTTGGGTGACAAAATTCTTGTTGCTCAGGTCCATGCTCCGCCTGAGAAAGCTTGTGAACGCTGCTTTGTCCCAGAGAGTCTCTGTACTGCCGTGCACCAGACTTACTATTCTCCCAAGGCTGCTGGCCACCCTGGGAGGAATCGACTCTTTTGGGTCATCTCCCAACAATTCTGGTGGCTTAGTCTACGTGCTGATGTAACTGCCTTCATAGCTGCCTGTTCTGTGTGTGCTCAGAGTAAGACTCCACAACACCTTCAAGTGGGCCTCCTACAAACCATACCCAATGGAGAGAGGCCCTGGACCCACCTGTCTATGGATTTCATTGTGGAGTTACCCAACTCCCAGGGCAACACAGTTATCCTTATGGTGGTTGACTGGTTCTCAAAGATGTGTCATTGTATTCCACTTAAGAAGTTGCCCATTTCTAAGGAGCTGGCTTCCATTTTTGCTCGGGAGATCTTTTGCTTACATGGGCTACCCAAGGTGATTGTCTCAAACAGGGGTAGTCAGTTTGTGTCCCGATTCTGGTGAGCCTTTTGTGCACAGCTGGGAATTCAGTTTGCTTTCTCCTCTGCGTATCACCCACAGTCTAATGGGGCCGCAGAACGAGCCAATCAGTCCTTGAGCAACTCCTACGTTGCTATATTTCTGACCATCATAACAACCGGTCAGACCTATTACCATGGGCATAATTCGCTCACAACAGTGCCTTGAATTCTGCTTCCTGATTGTCCCCGTTTATGGCAAATTATGGTTTCCAACCTTCCATGTTGCCTGGCTCGTTTGTTCCGCAGAGTATTCCTGCGTTAGAGGAGCATCTCCGTGGTCTTCGTTCCACAAGTCCAGGAGGCTTTGCGTCATGCTAATGATAGGTACAGACTCCATGCTGACTGCAGACGCCTGCCTGCGCCTTCCTACCAGGCTGGGGACAGGGTCTGGCTGTCATCTCGCAACCTCCGACTTCGTGTTTCCTCACTGAAGTTAGCACCTCGGTTTATTGGGCCTTTCCGTATACTTCACAGGATTAACCTAGTGGCTTACGCATTAGACCTTCCTTCTAATATGCGTATTTTGAATGTATGTCTCCTTATTAAAACCTTTGGTCTGCAACCGCTTTACCACCTCTGTGCCACGTCCTCACCCTGTACAGGTTGAGAACCACGAGGAGTATGAAGTACAGTCCATTGTTGACTCCCGTAGGTTCCGTGGGCGCATATAGTACCTGGTGCATTGGAAGGGGTATGGTCCGGAGGAACGCTCTTGGGTCTCATCCTCGGACGTACATGCCCCTGTCCTCCTCCGTGATTTCCATAGACATTTTCCCCTCAAACTGTCTCAGCCCATCCTTCTCTGAGCTGGCTGCTAATTGCCAGCTCCCACCTCTCTTCACAGTTACTCAGCTGTTGTTCATATCCTGGTTGTCAGTCCTGCCTACTTAAGCCGTTCAGTCCAGAGGGTCTCTGCCTTCGCCTTGGTCAACATCACAAGAAACATCTCCTGCGTTCCTGTTTAAAGACTGGCTTTGCTGACATCCCTTCTAGCTCCAGATTCTGCTTGCTGTTTCAGTACTTTGATCCCTGACTTCTGGCTTGGCTGACTATCCGTTCCAGTTTATGAACTCTGACTATGTTTTGACTATGTTTGTTCTTTTTACTTTTATTATTAAACAAGTGTGATTTAATTGTACTTCTGTCTCGGCCTGATTTCATGGTTTCTGACACTTCTGACTACAGTGATGACAAATCAGAGTATTTCTTGGTTGGCCTTGCGTAAAACTGTAAGCATAACAGATTGTTACATGTGCATTACTCATCTCTTTTTGTCAAAGTGTGGTTCCCTTGCCATTAGCTGGTGTCCTGATAGCTATGGCTCAGTTAATTCTGTCATATTGGTGATACAGATGGAAGCATTTTTAAATCTACCTGCAAGGGCACCTTTGATTTGGGTATCTGCAGTAGTCTTTCAAAATGTTGGGACAAGTGGAATAAAGTCTTTAATTTTTATGTTGCAGCAGGTCAAGTGATGCACAAAACAAAGTTCTTCTTTTGCATCTGCTGGTACCTGAAGTTTAGGACATTTTTGGGAAGGACTAAAGATAATTCTCATTTTGACACACCCATAACAGGTCATTACAAGTGATTACTTTGGGGTTGATTTACTAAAGGCAAAAAAACTGTGCACTTTGCAGAGTGCAGTTGCCCTGTGCAAGTGCAATTGCTCCAGAGCTTAGTAAATGAGGTAAGGCTTCACTTTGCAAAGAGTACTCAATCTCCTGCAAGGAAAATTTAAAAAAACTGCATTTTTGCTTGCACATGATTGAATGATAGAAGTCAGCAGAGCTTCTGCTCATTTACCAAGCTCTGGAGCAACTGCTCTTGAAGAGGGCAACTGCACTTTGCAAAGTGCACAGTCTTTTTCCCTTTAGTAAATCAACCCCTTTAAGTCAAAAATAAATCTTTTAAAAGTCATGTTCAGACAGGCTGTGCATATTGACAAAGGTGCAGTTTTTTTTAGTGTTAGTGAATTGCATAGTTGCCAACATTGAAAAAAAAATATGTGGGACACTTTTTTGGCTGTAGGCGGAGCCGATCAATAATTAGGGGGCGGGGCATTCGTTTGTAGGTGTGGTCTAGCAAAAAATAATAATTGCGGCGCGCTTTGCGCTCAGCGGCGAAAAATGGGCACGGCTTACGTGAAAAGTGGGCGTGGCTTGCACGAAAGTGGGTGTGGCCTGCATGAAAAGTCTGAGATGAATGAGGGATGGAGAGGGAGAGGGAAAGGGAGAGAGGGAGAGGGAAAGGGGGAGAGGGAGAGGGGGAGAGAGGAATGACGGGACAGCAGCCCCAGATCCTACACAACAATAGAAATATGTGTATTCTAGAAAGTTTAACAATCAGCAGATAAAGATACTCCAAACACCTGGTGTTAATGCTTCAATCATCCCGGCACCATAGTTGTTATGGTGTCAGGATGATTGAAGCGCATTATTTCTATTATTACATTGTAATATAAAATTAAATCATTCAACTCACCATAATGCCGAATCAGTGGGATCCCTGAGCGTGTCACTAGCCACGTCGCCTGCCACCAGCAGAGTCTGTCCTTGCATCAGGTGCCCCCGGCAGAGTCTGTCCTTGCATCAGGTGCCCCCGGCAGAGTCTATCCTTGCATCAGTTGCCCCCACTAGAGTCTGTCCTTGCATCAGGTGTCCCCGCCAGTGCAGCCCCCCCCTCAGTTAGTGTAGCCTCCCCCCCTCAGTGCAGCCCCCCCTCAGTTAGTGCAGCCCCCCCTCAGTGCAGCCCCCCTCAGTTAGTGCAGCCCCCCCCAGTGCAGCCCCCCTCAGTTAGTGCAGCCCCCCCTCAGTTAATGCAGCCTCCCCTCAGTTAGTGCAGCCCCCCCTCAGTGCAGCCCCCCCTCAGTTAGTGCAGCCCCCCCTCAGTGCAGCCCCCCTCAGTTAGTGCAGCCTCCCCCCCTCAGTGCAGCCCCCCCCAGTTAGTGCAGCCCCCCCCCTCAGTGCAGCCCCCCCCTCAGTTAGTGCAGTCCCCCTCAGTGCAGCCCCCCCTCAGTTAGTGCAGCCCCCCTCAGTGCAGCCCCCCTCAGTTAGTGCAGCCTCCCCCCCTCAGTGCAGCCCCCCTCAGTTATTGCAGCCCCCCCCTCAGTGCAGCCCCCCTCAGTTAGAGCAGCCCCCCCTCAGTGCAGCCCCCCCTCAGTTAGTGCAGCCTCCCCCCCTCAATGCAGCCCGGCCCCCGCTCAGTGGAGGAGCGGCCGGTGTTCTGCCGAGAAAGTTCCCCTCAGCAATGGCGGACCCCCTGTACTGCGCAGGCGCAGCACTTGCGCAGTACGGGGCTGGGGAACTTTCAGCAAGACACGGCGCCGGCGCCGTGTCTTCTGCTCGCTTCAGTGGAGAGGGGAGGGGCCGTGCAGCCAAAGAAGCCGCTTCATTGGCTGCACGGATCGAGCCCCCTTCCCCTCTCCACTCAACACTAGAGGCAGATAGAGCGGCGGCGCCGGCCGCCATTTTGCTGGAGCCCGCTGCTCCAAAAAAAAACAAAAAAAAACCAACATTCCCGATTTTCCTTATGGAAAATCCCGATTCGGGACACTCTCCAATCGGGACGAGGGTCCCAAAATCGGGATTGTCCCGGGAAAATCGGGACTGTTGGCAACTATGGAATTGCTGTACCAAATTTGTTCCATACATTGCACCATTTATAAACATTCATGACAATTAACTTGCAAGCAAGTTATATGGAAGCAGGGAGCCAATGAACAGCATGCAATTAAAGCGGGGGTCCACCTACACCGCCAAAAAAAAAAATATTAAAAGCCAGCAGCTACAAATACTGCAGCTGCTGACTTTTAATAAATGGCCACTTACCTGTCCCAGGGTCCAGCGATGTCGGCAGCTGCCGCCGCCATCCTAGTTGAGGGAATCAGGAAGTGAAGCGTTGCGACTTCACTTCCCGGTTCCCTACTGCGCATGCGCGAGTCGCGCTGCGCATCGTAACTGGTCCCCGTTATGTGCTGTGTGTTTCCCAGGAGACAGCGTGGAGGGACAGGAAGAGGCATAGACTCCCATGGGAGTCTATGCCGGAAGTGGGTGCAAATACCTGTCTTAGACAGGTATCTGCACCCCCCCCCCTGAAAGGTGCCAAATGTGACACCAGAGGGGGGAAGGTTCTGAAAAGCGGAAGTTCCATTTTTGTGTGGAACTCCGCTTTAAAGCTTCACCTCAGGCACATATGCAAAACACAAATACTGTAGATGCAGTTGTGTGTTCCTTAATTAAATAATTAAATGTTATTTTACATAAAACTAGCATAAGGCCCCTTTCACACTGGGGCGGTAGGGGGCGTCGGCGGTAAAACAGCGCTATTTTTAGCGCTGTTTTACCACGGTATTCAGCCGCTAGCGGTGCGGTTTTAACCCCCCGCTGGCGGACGAAAAAGGGTTAAAACCCCTCGTATAGCGCGGCTATAGCCGCGGTATTACCGCGGTATAGCCGCGGTATAGCCGCGCTGTCCCATTGATTTCAATGGGCAGGAGCGGTTTAGGAGCGGTGAATACACCGCTCCTTCACCGCTCCAAAGATGCGGCTTGCAGGAGATTTTTTCTTCTCCTGCCAGTGCACCGCTTCAGTGTGAAAGCCCTCAGGGGGCCTAAGTATGTGGGATGGGGTCCCTCTTGGACCTCTGTTGGACCCCTAGGGATGCTATAACTCTTTAGGTCAGCCCATTTCTGACATAAGGTAAAGTCACTGATGCGCATCACAAGTCAAAGCACTGTAGAACATAACACATTTTCCTTTGCCTCCTTTTGGGCAGTCATTTCACAATGACAGTCCGGACCATCTTCCGTTATCTGTGCACTACTAACTTCATTCCCTTGTACACAAGTCATTTTATATTGCAGCTAGAGCAAGAAAAAATCCCCCCGCTTTTTGCTAAATAAGTTTACTATGACTACTGGAAAGATCAGGCACATGCTTGAACATAGTAAAACAAAGTTTGAATATGATTCCTTCATGGGTCTCTTGGGAGTCTCTAATTTGTGTATACATTGCATCTTCATATCAGAGTCTTTGATAATCTCATCTCTCAGATACTTCAGACTCATCTCCTTTCCCAGTCTGTGTTCCCTCATGAAAGGGAACTCACTTATGCCTAGCTGTTTCACAGCTCCAGATAACATATCATTTCTCTCTGACTGCCTCAGCAGAACTGCTTTTCCACCAAACAAGCAGTGTCTTTTTTCTAGATTGGAGGAAGATTGCAATTTATATGTTGTACATAATACAGTATATATCCCCAACAGCTGCACTGTATACACCACATAGTCTTCATCACTGTACTCTACACATTACAATGTCCCCTCTGCTGCACCCTATACACTCTAGTATCCATTCCTGACCTCTGCACGCAATCCATTACAGTATCCTGACTGCTACACTCTATACACCACATCCTGAATGCTGCATTGTATGCTGCATTATATACACAACTGTTTCCTGACCCCCTCCATGTGCTATGTTATATGCTTTTGTGCTTTTGTCAAGGACCGCCCAGAGCCTGCATCCTTTGGTGTTGTTGGAGTGGTGGCGGGAGGCTTGGAGAGGAGTGGTTGGGATTGTCTGCAACATATTATGGTGTGTGTTACATAGTCCTGATCAATGTGTTTGTTGTTTGAACAGTATCTGGTTGGTAAGCAGTTTCCAAACATTTTGATGAAACTCTTCTTTACAGTAAGCCTAGGCAAATGACATTGAGAGGTGGATTTACTAGGCAATCAGACTGCGCACTTTGGGGGTGCAGTTGCACTCATTATCCCCATAGCTTAGCGAATGTGGTAAATATCTGCTGATTCCCATCATCCAATCATGTAAAAGCAAAAATGCTGTTTTTTTATTTATTTTCCTTGCACCTGATTGGGTAATCTTTACAAAGTGAAGCTTCGCCACATTCAGTATGCTCTGGGGAAAATGAGTCCAACTGCACCTGCAAAGTGCACAGTCTTTAGTAAATCCATCCCATGTGTGTCTGTGAAAGTCTAACTTGTTGGTCAGTAATTGAGGAGTGTTTTGTTGGTGCAAGGACTACTGCATATGTGTTTGGTATATACAAGGAACAGACTCAGACCTCTTTTAACATTGTTTATTTAAGCCACTCTTATTGTTAAACATAGTCACAATCTATCCATATCTATTAAATCTATCTGTGGCATGTTATGCAGGCTGCAAAACTGCTTCATCGTTGTGCCCTAGGACTTTCTTTATCCTTGCAAGGCTCCTGATGATCACCGATAACATGTCAGATCAAAATACATTATCAAAGTATAAGTGTTATTAGCAAAATATTTTGACATGTAAGTTCATCAATATATTTTGTGCTTGAATATAATTTAAAAAAAGCAAAAAATGCAAATAAAATATACTATACAAAATAGATTCTCAACAGCTTAGAGTGGAACAAGGAGCTAACGAAGCAAACAGCATTTGTCAGCGTGATTACACCATGAAGTAACTGGTTTGGAAGTAAGAGGAAAAGAAGGTTTCTCAAGTACAATTTAGCAAACCTACAAAATGTGAATAAGATTAGGACCTAGTTTTTCTGCACCAGAAAGCGAGACCTCCAGAAAGTGGGCTACTGAGAGCATGAAAGGCAATAGTTTGGTTATTTTGTTCCCTGTTTTTCTAGGATTCAAAGTATTCTGGCGATCAGCGCTCTAGTGAGAGACTGCAGTAGGTTGAGTACCGTGAGATGCACTCCATGGAGAGTTCAAAGTCAACTGGGTGAAAAATTACACAATGTCAACATTTCTCTCAAAGAAATATGTGGGTCATATACTTGGGCCAATTCACACTATTGTGATGCACCAACATACCGCAATCATGTGAATGGGCCCGCATGTTTGTGGCTTGATATGTGTATCCTGCCATTTCCTCATAAGAATGTGTTACATTGGGCATGACTCTCTTACATGTGGCACATATTTTGTAAGATTGGGACTAGTATATAAGGGCATCTGGTTTAACGCTGGACTAGTGATTTTTAAGATGAATGGATTTAGACCTTGTACACAAGGTACGAAAATTAGAAGGGAAAAGTCGTAAGATGAGCTGTCTGCAGATTTTCGGATGGTTAGTACAGGGCATTCGACAGACGGTTTGACTTTTACATCAGACAAAAGCTGGATGTGCAGGCTATAACATTTTTGTCTGATGTAAACTCAACGTCTGATTTGCGGATGGTCAGTACAGAAATCCGTCACACAAAATTTGAAAGTACAAACACGCATGAATGGAATCAAGGAACGACTGGGAAGAGTTTGGTCTTGTAAACTACTGTTCGTAATCTAGAATTAACATTTGTGACGTGGCAATTAAGGAAATGTCAAAATTCTCATCTTCTTTAATGGGATAATAATGAAGCTGCTTTGCTGGTGATACTGATGTAGTTATGCCAAACATATTTTAAAAGGCATTTGTTTTGTACGATCTGAAAATCGTGAATCAACGCTCAGCAAATTTCTACTAACACGAAATTAGCAGAAGGGGCCCAAAGGGTGGAACTTCCTCTTTATACTCTCATAGTACATCACTACGTTTGTGTTTGTCAAATGACAATTCGCGGATAGTTAGTATGCTAGACACAATCCTGCACACGCTCTTTTGACAAAAATCAGACGATCAGCTGTCCAACAATCAAACCATGTGAACGAGGCCTAAGGTCTGAGATTTAGCACAGAGGATGATATGGTTCTGGGTTACATATATGCCCAGTTTAAGTTGCTGGTCTCTACGTTCTGCTGATGAGGTTACCTCCCTGAATGCCAAACAAGTTTTTGTGCAAACCCCTTTTTTGGATCACTGTTTCTGTAACTATTTGCACTCGAGGGCTAAACATATGCATGCATCATACGTACTAGGGGGAGTACAACTGGGGGAATCAATGTGTTCTGGTAGATTATAAGCTTAATAATAGCATGCAATGCCAAGCTGCGGTTTTCAAACTGAGCAAAATCCTTTATTGTATTAAAAGAGGTATTGACTGCAGAGAGACAGAGAGAGACGGAGAGAGAGAGAATTTTGCCCCTGTATAAATCATTAGTAAGACCTCATCTGGAATATGCAGTTTAATTTTGAGCACTAGTTCACAAAAAGGATATTGGGGAATATTGGGGAACTGGAGAAGGAGCAGAGAAGGGCAACCAAACTGATAAGTGATAAGTGATCCATATAGTGAACTTGGTGTTTAGTTATTCATTTTAAGGTCATAGTGAGGTCATTGTGCCAGACTTCGGACACCCTGACTGAGTATCTCCGCCAAGAAGCTGCTTCCCAAGCTCTGGAACACGAAACCAGTGAATCTGGCTATAGTTACCCCAATAACTAGGCAATATCAGTTTTGGAGCAAGCCAGAATAAGAACTGTTTATTGAACAAACATACACAAAACATATACCCCGCAAGTGGACATCCCCCTCCTAATCATATTAACAATACAAGCTGCACACAGGAATATAATTAAAACAACTGACATATACTATAAACATTACATTAATTAGCCACCCGGACAATCAGGGATCTCATTCCAGGTCAGACTTGCGGACTTCGAGCTCACAAGGTACAATACACATTATTACAAGTATAAACACATCCCTCAATAGTTTGCTAGCAGAAAATAGATGTGTTAATTAGCACAATTAGCAATACTAACAGTGATTTCCCCCGTTTTTTAGCCTACCTAGTAGACAACAGGAGACCCAGGGCTTTCCAGATCTCATTAACCAGCTTTCTGTTCACATACATCAGTAACCAAAACTGCAGCACCTCCATGGTTACCAGAGGACAGAATTAAAATTAGACTTGGGAAACTTAACATTAATAAATCACTGAGACCAGAAGGCTTGCATCTGAGGGTACTTAGGGAACTCAGTCAAGTAATTGCCAGACCATTGTTCCTAATTTTTACTGACAGTCTACTGACTGGAATGGTACCAGGTGATTGGAGAAAAGCCAATGTAGCACCAATATTTAAAAAGGGCCCAAAATACATCCCTGGGAATTACAGACCAGTTAGCCTAACATCAATAGTAGGCAAGCTCTTGGAGGGGATGATAAGGGACTATATACAAGATTTTAGTAACGAGAACGGTATCATTAGCAGTAATTAGCATGGATTCACGAAGAATCATTCTTGCCAAACCAATCTATTAACCTTCTATGAGGAGGTGAGTTGCCATCTAGATAAAGGAAGGCCCGTAAATGTGGTGTATCTGGATTTTGCAAAAGCATTTGACACAGTTCCCCATAAACGTTTACTGTACAAAATAAAGTCCATTGTCATGGACCATAGGATGAGTACATGGATTGAAAACTGGCTACAAGGGCGAGTTCAGAGGGTGGTGATAAATGGGGAGTACTCGGAATGGTCAAAGGTGGGTAGTGGGGTCCCCCAGGGTTCTGTGCTGGGACCAATCCTATTTATTTTGTTCATAAATGACCTGGAGGATGGGATAAACAGTTCAATCTCTGTATTTGCGGACGATACTAAGCTAAGCAGGGCAATAACTTCTCCACAGGATGAGGAAACCTTGCAAAAAGATCTGAACAAATTAATGGGGTGGGCGACTACATGGCAAATGAGGTTCAATGTAGAAAAATGTAAAATAATGCATTTGGGTGGCAAGAACATGAATGCAATCTATACACTGGGGGGAGAACCTCTGGGGGAATCTAGAATGGAAAAGGACCTGGGGGTTCTAGTAGATGGTAGGCTCAGCAATGGTATGCAATTCCAAGCTGCTGCTAACAAAGCAAACAGAATATTGGCATGCATTAAAAAGGTGATCAACTCCAGAGATAAAATGATAATTCTCCCACTCTACAAAACTCTGTTCTGGCCGCACCTAGAGTATGCTGTCCAGTTCTGGGCACCAGTCCTCAGGAAGGATTTACTGGAAATGAAGCAAGTACAAAGAAGGGCAACTAAGCTAATAAAGGGTCTGGAGGATTTTAGTTATGAGGAAAGGTTGCAAGCACTGAACTGTTTCTCTCTGGAGAAGAGACGCTTGAGAGGGGATATGATTTCAATTTATAAATACCATACTGTTGACCCCACAATAGGGATAAAACTTTTTTGCAGAAGGGAGTTTAACAAGACTCGTGGTCACTCATTAAAATTAGAAGAAAGAAGGTTTAACCTTAAACTATGTAGAGGGTTCTTTACCATAAGAGCGGCAAGGATGTGGAATTCCCTTCCACAGGCAGTGGTCTCAGCGGGGGGGGGGGCATCAATAGTTTAAAAAAACTATTAGATAAGCACTTGAATGACCGCAACATACAGGGATATACAATGTAATACTGACATATAATCACACACATACGTTGGACTTGATGGACTTGTGTCTTTTTTCAACTTCACCGACTATGTAACTATGTAACATCTGTCCACTGAGTCCCAAACTGGCAGACACCATCATGGCCTCCTTAATAATGTCCTTTTTCAGTACATAACAGGACATCTTCGTAAACGCTTGTAGCTCCCTCAAATGCCAGGGCCCATAGTCAGTAGGCAAGAGGCTAGCATTCAGTCCCCTCCAAAAGCCCCTGTCCCGGGTGAGTCTGTCACAGTCATTACACAGGACAATGTGTCACACTTTATGTCTGGAGAAAAAAAGATTTCATCTCCATATACAGAAAGGCTTCTTCACAGTAAGAGCTGTGAAAATGTGGAATAGACTCCCTCAAGAGCTGGTTCTAATTGCACTTAATATAACTGGATACTAATATTTAAAGGTAAGTTGATCCAGGGAAGGGAGTTTAACAAGACTCGTGGCCACTCATTAAAATTAGAAGAAAGAAGGTTTAACCTTAAACTATGTAGAGGGTTCTTTACCATAAGAGCGGCAAGGATGTGGAATTCCCTTCCACAGGCAGTGGTCTCAGCGGGGGGGGGGGCATCAATAGTTTAAAAAAACTATTAGATAAGCACTTGAATGACCGCAACATACAGGGATATACAATGTAATACTGACATATAATCACACACATACGTTGGACTTGATGGACTTGTGTCTTTTTTCAGCTTCACCGACTATGTAACTATGTAACTATGTAACATCTGTCCACTGAGTCCCAAACTGGCAGACACCATCATGGCCTCCTTAATAATGTCCTTTTTCAGTACATAACAGGACATCTTCGTAAACGCTTGTAGCTCCCTCAAATGCCAGGGCCCATAGTCAGTAGGCAAGAGGCTAGCATTCAGTCCCCTCCAAAAGCCCCTGTCCCGGGTGAGTCTGTCACAGTCATTACACAGGACAATGTGTCACACTTTATGTCTGGAGAAAAAAAGATTTCATCTCCATATACAGAAAGGCTTCTTCACAGTAAGAGCTGTGAAAATGTGGAATAGACTCCCTCAAGAGCTGGTTCTAATTGCACTTAATATAACTGGATACTAATATTTAAAGGTAAGTTGATGCAGGGAATATCCAATTGGGATATCCAATTGGGATAAGGAAGGATTTCTTCTCCCCCGCTGGAGCAAATTTGATCATGCTTTATTGTTTTTTTTTCCTTCCTCTGGATCAAATGTGGGTATCAATTGGATAGTGTATATGGGGGTTTTCTAGCTATGTGTGTTGTTGTTTTTTTTTTTTTTTTCTCTGTTTGTTGAACTGGATGTACTTTCTCTCTTTTTTCAACCAGATTAACTATGTCACTATAGGTAAACCGCAGCGCATCGCTGTAAAAGCAGCCCTATACTATTATGGAGTTGGGCAGAAATGTGAATAGGCCAATGCCAACTCTGTAGTGCTGGCTCCTGTCCCATGAAGGAGTGATACCAACTGCCCTCCACCTCTTATCCTGGCTAGTGGTCTCCAGAGTGGTGCCGGCAACAGGAAAGAAGAGATCTTCTGGTCAGTGTGAAGCAATACACTGGGCATTATAGTATAGGGCTGCATTTACACTGATGCGCTGCGGTTTACCCACACCTCAGGTGCAGTGCAGTGTACCTTCAATTATATCCTGCAGGTTTGGTGCACTTCCTGAATGCAGGCATTTTGGTGCGCTTTCAGAAAGCGCACCACACCTGCAGGATATAATAGAGGTCTATGGCAAAGCTTAACTAACCCAGGAACGTCACAGATGCACTGCGTTGCACCCGCGGGGCAAGTAAACCACAGCACATCAGTGTGAAAGCAGCCTTGCAGGGGGCTCAGAACAGTAAGGGTTTGTTTACATTTGCAGTTTGGAGGGTGGTAAAATCCCATATTTAATATCTGTTTTTACCACCACCACCCCAACCCTTTAGCTACAGTGGCCAGGGGTGTACACATGTCACAGCTGCTGCAAGAGTTATATGCCCTGTAATAGTTGGTGGGTGTAGCACCTGCCAAGTATGACCCATTGAAGTGAATGAGGCCATTCTGCCAATGCCCTGCAACCTTGTGCAGTGCAGCAAACAAGGGGTTAAAGCAGGCAGCGCTGTGTTGCTCTTTCACCACTTGCTTTAACCCCTTGGACCCTACAGAAGCACCCAGCAAAAACAACAGGGGGTTTCATGCCTGCTGCGGCATGTATACAGGTTGGCTTCTGGTTCTGTGGCTGATTAAGTTGGTAACTAAACTCACTCGATGCCTTATCTGCATTCAATTATTCTCAGAACCTGTGTAATTCATGTGTTTGGGTTTAAAGGGATGAGGTGGCGACCCTATATGTTTCCCAGTAAACCCATGATTACCATGCAATGCACGTGATTGTGATATGGTAGTAAGGCAATTGAGGTTTAAATCAGGCGTGAGGAGGCGACGCCGGACGACACTGTGCCCGGTGATCTTTGACTTCTCCCATGTTGTTCAGGTAGATTTCCACCTATTTAAGGTTGCCTACCCCTGATTTATACACTTTGGCTGGCATGACAGGTTTTCTTTAAAAATATTCCATTGCATTTTTTTCAGACAAGGAAACTGAGCCAAATCAGTCATATGTTTAAAATATAAATTAAGTGCATATTTTCCTGATTCATTAACTCTGAAGAAAGAAATTAACTCAGAAATAACTATTTACAGTCAACTTACTTATATCTCATTACATGATTCTTGTTCATGTTTCATCTATCTTTTCTTTAGTTAAACCAATGTACCATAGTAGTAATTAGACAGCTATTTAAAGAACACTAAAGTTTTCTATTCAGTAATTGTTTTGTCCTGAATGTTTATAGTTGTTGATTCATACCTTCCAACATTTTGAGATGGGAAATAAGGGACACATACAAGCAAATTTATGTAGGCATAGGACACACCCCCTGCCACACCCCTTAAAGGAGAATTAGCTCCCCAAAAAGGTTAATTAAATCCACAAGTGCTTTTTTTACCACTACTATTCCTTTATATTTGCTTTTAAATGTACAAATGCAGCAATTTAGAATTTTCTTGAAAGGTTTAGCATGGGAAACACTTTTTGAAAGATAAAAGTGCAATTTATATATAACTATATAGATCGGACCAAAATGAGGGACAAATGAGGGGGAAAGAGGGACATTGCTCAAAATCAGGGATAGTCCCTCGAAATTAGGGACAGTTGGGAGCTATGGTTGATTTGTTATAATGTGTGTATCCTTCAAAGAAGATTCTGCAAAACCATAGCAGGCATATGCAGATTGGAGGGGGGGAGTACAACACGTGTAGCAGGTGCAGGGTTTTGTAGCTGCTACATGGTTTGATTGGGAGGTGTATAGACAGGGCTCACATAATAGCCTGTTGCATTTTTGTTTCACAGACGAGAAACAGCTGAATAGGGCCTTTGTTAACTGGCTCCTTTAGGAATAGAGAAGGCGAAATACCTGACCCCCCTTACTAATAGCTCTGCCTCCCCAACCCTCCACTCCCCTTTCAATCTCAATCTCTTCATCCATCCCTTTCATGCATCTCATGTTCACAAGAGTCATTCTAGTCTTGGTGATTTACTTTCTGGGAAGACAAGAAGAGCATGCATTGGAATAAGGAACAAAAAGCAATAAGAAAAGAGACATAGAATAAAAATAGGATCTTTACGGTATTAAAGTGTGCACAGATATGCAAGAACGAACACTTTTCTGCTTTGCTCGATGAGTGATGAAGAATGCACTGAAACAGGTAATGCTGTTGATGACACTTTTCTTTGGTAAAGCCACTGGAGTCTACTCATGAGCTTGAGTCTTCAAGAAGTTCTGAGGCCTCTGATACAGACAGAGAACAAGTTTTGCAGATCAGCAGAGGTTTCTAGTTGTATCCTGTTTTTTTAGAAACACTATGTTTCAGAATACTGGGTTGTATTATGTGAGAGGTAAGCAGAGAGGAACATAGAGGAGTTACTCTTTCTTATTTTGCTGCCATTATTATTGGGTTAATGTTCTTTCTTTACTGTTAGAAACAGAATGTGCGTTCCCAGCTAAAACATTCTCTATTACTTTGTCTTTTTGCAGCTAGTACACAATCTAAGAATTGTTAACACAGGCAGTCTTTTTGTTGTTTTTGCTGTTGTACTGACAACTTAGATAACTGAAACAAAGTTCTCTATAACAGTGTTGTCAACATTGGTAATAGGGACTCGCCGCACAGGTGGCACTATTGCTTTCTTACACAATCCGCACAGGTGGCACTATTGCTTTCTTACACAATCAATATCTGTTTAGGCCAAGTCTAGGCTGTAAAGGAAGAACTGGGATGTCAGCAGTCTATTTAGCCTCATCTTAAATATTGATAGTAACTATTACAAAAACACAGTAGTTGTGTGGTGAGTGTGTTTTTTTTTTTTGTGTTCAGCTTTATTTCACACACACACTTCTCATACCTTTTTTGTATGTAATCCTAATGCTTCTAACATTCTAGTGTGGGTTGATATATGTAATCCATACAACAGTTATGAGGAGTGCAATGCATGCATTTAACATCTTTGTATACTTCAATAACCAAATCGCCAAGTTAAGACAATGGCGGTTTCATGCTCCATGTAAAATTGCTCATGCTTAAAATTTGCAAACTCATGTAAAATTGCAACACATGCATTCCAAATAACCTTAATAGTGATTTCCCTTTGTCTTGTCCATTTACTTTTAGTAAATCAGGCCCAATGGATTTTTTTAATAAAGGCTCCGGCTGCAACCCTGGAAATGGGCTTCTCACTGTGGCCAACAGTTTTGACAATGACACAAATATTAATTTTCACAAAGTCTGCTGCTTCAGTGTTTTTAGATCCTTTTTGTCAGATGTTACTATGGTATACTGAAGTGTAATTACAAGCATTTCATAAGTGTCAAAGGCTTTTATTTCGCAATTACACATACAAGTTTATGCAAAGAGTCAATATTTGCCGTGTTCACTCTTCTTTTTCAAGATCTCTGCACTTCGCCCTGGCATGCTGTTAATCAACTTCTGGGCCACATCCTGGCTGATGGCAGCCCATTCTTGCATAATCAATGCTTGAAGTTTGTCAGAATTTGTGGTGGGTTTTTTGTTCATCCGCCCCTTGAGGATTGGCCACAAGTTCTTAATGGGATTAATCACTGCCCGCAATATATTGCAGAATGACGGCCAGAAAGTGGTTTCATTATCCTGACAGGGCATCATATGACGTCCAGCAGGATGAGCCGCGATCGTGCGTCCATGGGGCTGCGCGGCAATCGGTGATGTGTCAGTCTGACACACCGCTTCTCCGATCTAGGTAAAGAGCCTCTGACATAGGCGCTTTACCATGTGATCAGCTGTGTCCAATCACAGTGCAAACAGGAAGAGCTGTTTTTTGGTTTTCCTCCACTCCCACTGACAGACGCGAGTAGAGGAGAGCCGATCAGCTGCTCTCCTGACAGGGGGGGTCTGCGCTGATTATCAGTGCAGCCCCCCGAGGTATGCCCACCTTTGACCACCAGGGATGCCAATCAGTGCCCAATAGAGGTGCCAATCAGTGCCACCTTATCAGTGCCTGTCAGTGCAGCCTCATCAGTGCCCATTAGTGAAAGAGAGAACTTACTCCCTGGGCTGAAAAGCAACCCCATTCATGAATGGTCTCAGAATGCTTTGCTGTTGGCATGATACAGGACTGATGGTAGCGCTCACCTTTTCTTCTCCTGACAAGGTTTTTTTCTGGATGCCCCAAACAATCAGAAAGGGGAGTCATCAGAGGAAATTACTTTACCCCAGTCCTCAGCAGTCCAATCCCTGTACCTTTTGCAGAATATCAGTCTGTCCCTGAGGTTTTTCCTGGAGAGAAGTGGCTTTTTTGCTGCTCTTCTTGACACCAGGCTATCCTTAAAGTCTCCTGTTTGCTGTGTGTGCAGATGCAATCACACCAGCCTGCTGCTATTCCCAAGCAAGCTCTGCACTGGTGGTGCCCCGATCCCACAGCTGAATCAACTGTAGGAGACGGTCCTGGCGCTTGCTGGACCTTCTTGGGCACCCTGAAGCTTTCTTCACAAATGAAGAGGAACTTTGCAATCAATTGCAATTCATCTGATCACTCTTCATAACATTCTGGAGTATATGCAAATTACCATCATAAAAACTGAGGCAGCAGACTTTGAAAATGAATATTTGTGTCATTCTCAAAACATTTGGCCATGGCTGTAGAGATGGGCTCGGGCGTGTTCGGGATCCTAGTTCCAACCCACCTGTCTGATCCCGCCAGGAAGCCGACCAGGACCACCTTTAATATTGATTGGACCCTGGGCAAACATTTTCTTTGCCCCCCCCCCCACTCAAAATCAGTTTACTGTAGCAGATCAGGCAGTGATTGTGATTGGGTGCCAGAGGCTACAGCACATCATTACCGCTCACTGACTGGATGCTAGAGGTTACAGCGCATATTACGACTCACTGATTAGTTGCTAGGTTACAGCACATAATTTCTGCTTTCTGATTGGTTTCTAGAAGGTACTGCACATCATTACTGTTAATCAATTGGTTGCTAGAGGTTACATGCTTATTGCTTACTCATTGGTTGCAAGAGGTTACTGTGAATCATTACGACTTATTGGTTGCTAGAGGTTACAGCACATCTCCCCACTGCCTGCACACCATGGGCTGGGGAGGTGAGGGGACCCACCAATAGACAGAAAATGCCTAGAACTTGCTATTGGCAATGAATAGAGAACACAACTATGAAGGTTAACTGAGTGCAGGTAGGCAAAGAGTCCAATGTGAGCAGTATCCCAAAGGACAGGTTCCCAGAAATAAATGACTAGTCATGCCACCTGCAGTAGAGCAGTGTTGAGGGGTGAGCTACATACAGAGTGCAGGATTAAGGAGTGCGCTTTGTATGGAGTGCAAGGTTGAGTGGTACGCTATGTAAAGAATGCAGGGCTGAGAGGTGAGCTACGTACCGAGTACATGGTTGACGGGTATGTTACATACAGAGTGCAGGATTGAAGGGTGCGTTACATACAGAGTGCGGGGTTGATGGGTGCGTTGCATACAAAGTGAGGGGTTGACGGGTGCGTTGCATTCAGAGTGCGGGGTTGACAGGTGCGTTGCATACAGAGTGCGGGGTTGACAGGTGCGTTGCTTACATCCAAGTCCCCCCCCCCCAAGTACCAAGCTTTCCTTCCCGTGATTCCAGTTTAAAACCCCTAATTCAATACATAGCATTCCTTGGCACCAATCCCAATCTCCCTTCAATACATAGCAGTCCTCCTGCACCATTCCACCCCCCCCCCCTTTCAATACACAGCATTCCTCAGCACCAATACCACCCTCCCCCACCTTCAGACACCATTACCTAAAAACCATCAGAGCGGGGTCAGGCTGCACAAGAGAAGCTGCAACATGCATGTCCATGGAGGAGCTTGTTATCCCCCGCCCCCTTCCTCTGCTCTCGTATACAGCTCAATGTGTGTAGAGCAGAGAGGGATGTGAACGGTAGCCGGGAGAGGAGTGCTGTCACTTGTAAATAGGGAAGCAGCGCTTCTGTATTAACAAGTGAGCAGTAGCAAGCAGCTGAGCTAGCAAAGTAACATGCTCTGGAGCGGAACTCCGGCTGAGAAAAAACCCAGCAGGCAGCGTGGACTCCAGGGGCAGCTCAGCTGCTTTGGGGCCCTCCTACAATGGTGGGGCAGATGCCCCGTTCGCCCTGCGTTAAAGACGGCCCTGAAGCCGACACTGCACACCGCTAATCTCAGGCAGTGAGACATTTCCTGGTCTGCAGCTGCACAGACCGGGAAATGTCTCACTGGCTGTGATTAGCGGTGTGTAGTGTCGGCTTCCTGGCGGGATGGAACTAGGGTCCCGAACATGCCCGAGCACATCTCTACTTGCATGTGTTGGGGATGAAACACATAAGGATTGGTTTACTAAAGGCAAATAGGACTGCTCACTTTACAAGGGGAGTTTTCCCTTAGCTTAGAAAATGAGGTGAAGCTCTGCTGGTTTGTCATACAATCATATGAAAGCAAAAATACATTTAAAAAAAAATTTCCTTACATGTGACTATGTGCTGTTTGCAAAGTGGATATTGACCACATTCACTAAGCTATGGGAAAACTCTCTTGCAAAGTGAGCAGCCCTATTTGCCATTAGTAAATCAATCCTCCTGTGTTTCAGTCCGAACACATGAAAAGTTCATTGCCAGGGTTCCAGCTGGAGCTTAAGTTGACCACTGCCATTCAAAAAATGTACTACAAAGCTAACAGTGTCCGTACTGATCCTGTAACAATATTTTACATAAGCCACAAAAATATTTAAAGGTGTTTTAAACAGTATCACAAATACAATAAATAAATAAAAATTATATCTAATATTGTTAACATGGTTTCCTATGGAACATGTTCACATCAATGCATTTTTGTACCTCTGCATTTTTTGCAAAGGGTCAGGGACTTTTTTTCATGCAAAATGCAGCGTTTTGCATGTAATAGAATTCAATGGACCAGCATCAAAAATGCAAGTACAGCGTTTTTATAGCGTTTTTACAGCATTTTTGCTGCATTTAGCGTTTTTGGCGTTTTTGTTTTTGTTTTGTTTTTTTTTTAGACTGTATACAGTAAAAAAAAAACTGTAAAAAAAGAAAAAAAAACGCAAAACGCCACAAAAACGCAGCAAAAACGCTGTAAAAATGCTGCTCAAAAACGCGGCAAGCACCACAAAAAACACTGCAGAAACGCTCAAAAGCAACATGCATAGATGTGAATCAAGCCTAAGGGACAGTTCACACCAGATGCAGTTCCGTGCAGTTCCATACGTGTTTTTCCGCACTAAAAATGCCTGCACAGTGTTTTCCATGTATTCCAATGGCTCTAGTTTACACCATGCAGTCAGTTTCCGGTGCAGAAACTGACCGGAAACTGACTATAAAATCAGGCTGTGATGTTACTACACATGCACGTGCATTGCCAAGGATTTTGGGATATGTGATTTTTGTATTCCCCATTTTCAAGCCATATGTTTGTAAGTGTTTTCAACCGATTTTAATACATGTAGATTTATACTATGGGAGGTGCATTTTGCATTTGTATTTTGATTACATGCTGATTTTTTGCTGCTCAAATATTGAGGGAGAGATTTTGGGAGGCGAGTGATTGCCCCAAGTGCCACAGTGTGGAGGAACAACCTGTTTAATATAAATGCTGTTTACGAGTACTCAGAGTACTCTCTCGGTGGAGAACACGTGGTGAGAGTGGAATCACTGAGTTACCTTTCCACACAGTCTATTAGGTTTGCTCTTTTGAGGACTAGTATTTCATGTGGGATCGCCTATTGCTTCAACTAAATGTATTAATCGGTTCTACATTATGGGAAATATTATTTGCATTTTATTATATGCATGATACTGCTACTGAGTGTGGAGTGAGAGATGGGAAGGCAAGTGATTACCCTATTTACCACAGTGCAGAGGAGCATCTTGCTTGACACAAAAGCTGTTTGTGACTTCTCATGTGGAGGTCACATATGCTCTGGCCAATCGCATGCCTCCCTAATGGTATGACATGATGAACAAGTATCTGCCTGCAGTGGCAATATATATATATATATATATATATATATATATATATATATATTTATATATATATATTACACACACATACTCTCACTGGCCACTTTTTTGGGTACACCTGTTACATAGTTACATAGTTACATAGTAGGTGAGGTTGAAAAAAGACACAAGTCCATCAAGTCCAACCTATGTGTGTGTTTATGTGTCAGTATTACATTACATATCCCTGTATATTGCGGTCATTCAGGTGATTATCTAATAGTTTCTTGAAGCTATCAATGCTCCCCGCTGAGACCACCGCCTGTGGAAGGGAATTCCACATCCTTGCCGCTCTTACAGTAAAGAACCCTCTACGTAGTTTAAGGTTAAACCTCTTTTCTTCTAATTGTAATGAGTGGCCACGAGTCTTATTAAACTCTCTTCTGCGAAAAAGTTTTATCCCTATTGTGGGGTCACCAGTACAGTATTTGTAAATTGAAATCATATCCCCTCTCAAGCGTCTCTTCTCCAGAGAGAATAAGTTCAGTGCTCGCAACCTTTCCTCATAACTAAGATCCTCCAGACCCTTTATTAGCTTTGTTGCCCTTCTTTGTACTCGCTCCATTTCCAGTATGTCCCTCCTGAGGACTGGTGCCCAGAACTGGACAGCATACTCCAGGTGCGGCCGGACCAGAGTCTTGTAGAGCGGGAGAATTATCGTTTTATCTCTGCAGTTGATCCCCCTTTTAATGCATGCCAATATTCTGTTTGCTTTATTAGCAGCAGCTTGGCATTGCATGCCATTGCTGAGCCTATCATCCACTAGGACCCCCAGGTCCTTTTCCATCCTAGATTCCCCCAGAGGTTCTCCCCCCAGTGTATAGATTGCATTCATATTTTTGCCACCCATATGCATTATTTTACATTTTTCTACATTGAACCTCATTTGCCATGTAGTCGCCCACCCCATTAATTTGTTCAGGTCTTTTTGCAAGATTTCCACATCCTGCGAAGAAGTTATTGCCCTGCTTAGTTTAGTATCGTCTGCAAATACAGAGATTGAACTGTTTATCCCTTCCTCCAGGTCGTTTATGAACAAATTAAATAGGATTGGTCCCAGCACAGAACCCTGGGGAACCCCACTACCCACCCCTGACCATTCTGAGTACTCCCCATTTATCACCACCCTCTGAGCACGCCCTTGTAGCCAGTTTTCAATCCATGTACTCACCCTATGGTCCATGCCAACGCACCTTATTTTGTACAGTAAACGTTTATGGGGAACTGTGTCAAATGCTTTCGCAAAATCCAGATACACCACGTCTACGGGCCTTCCTTTATCTAGATGGCAACTCACCTCCTCATAGAAGGTTAATAGATTGGTTTGGCAAGAACAATTCTTCATAAATCCATGCTGATTACTGCTAATGATATCATTCTTATTACTAAAATCTTGTATATAGTCCCTTATCATCCCCTCCAAGAGTTTACATACTATTGATGTTAGGCTAACTGGTCTGTAATTCCCAGGGATGTTTTTTGGGCCCTTTTTAAATATTGGTGCTACATTGGCTTTTCTCCAATCAGCTGGTACCATTCCAGTCAATAGACTGTCTGTAAAAATTAGGAACAACGGTCTGGCAATCACCTGACTGAGTTCCCTAAGTACCCTCGGATGCAAGCCATCTGGTCCCGGTGATTTATTAATGTTAAGTTTCTCAAGTCTAATTTTAATTCCGTCCTCTGTTAACCATGTAGGTGCTTCCTGTGTTGTGTCATGAGGATAAGCACTGCAGTTTTGGTTACTGAAGCCCCCCGATTCACTCGTGAAGACTGAGGAGAAGAATAAATTCAATACCTTTGCCATCTCCCCATCCTTTGTAACCAGATGTCCTTCCTCATTCTTTATGGGGCCAATATGGTCTGTCCTCCCTTTTTTACTGTTTACATACTTAAAGAATTTCTTGGGATTTTTTTTGCTCTCCTCCGCTATGTGTCTTTCATGTTCTATCTTAGCCATCCTAATTGCACCCTTACATTTCTTATTGCATTCTTTATAAATTCTGAATGCTGAGGATGATCCTTCAACCTTGTATTTTTTGAAGGCCTTCTCCTTTGCTTTTATATGCATTTTTTACATTGGAGTTAAGCCATCCAGGATGTTTGTTCGCTCCTTTAAATTTATTACCCAATGGGATACATTGGCTAATGCCCTTATTTAATATGCTCTTAAAGCAAACCCATCTCTCCTCCGTATTCTTTGTTCCTAATATTTTATCCCAATTTATGCCTTTTAGCAAGGTTTTAGTTTAGGGAAGTTGGCTCTTTTGAAATTCAGTGTCTTTATGTTCCCTTCATGTTTCCTATTTGTGTGATTTATACTGTTCAATTGCTTGGTAACACAAATTGCTAATCAGCCAATCACATGGCAACAACTCAATGCATTTAGGCATCTAGAAGTGGTGAAGACAACTTGCTGAAGTTCAAACTGAACATCAGAATGGGGAAGAAAGGGTATTTAAGTGACTTTGAACGTGGTATGGTTGTTGGTGCCAGACGTGCTGAGTATTTCAAAAACTGCTGATCTACTGGGATTTTCACGCACAACCATCTCTAGGGTTTACAGAGAGTGGTCCAAAAAAGAGGAAATATCCAGTGAGTGGCAGTTGTTTGGACGAAAATGTCTTGTTGATGGGCAGACTGGTTTGAGATGATAGAAAGGCAACAACTCAAAGAACCACTTGTCACAACCAAGGTATGCAGAATACATCTCTGAATGTACAACACATTGAACCTTGAAGTAGATGGGCTACAGCAGCAGAGACCACACCAGGTACCACTCCTGTCAGCTAAAAACAGGAAACCTGAGTCTACAATTCGCACAGGCTCACCAGAATTGGACAATAGAAAACATTGCTTGGTCTGATGAGTCTCGCTTTCAGCTGCGACATTCAGATGGTAGGTTCAGAATTTGGCATAAACATGAAAGCATGGGTCCATCCTGTCTTGTATCAATGGTTCAGGATGGTAGTGTAATGGTGTAGAGCAGTGGTCATCAACCCTGTCCTCAGGGCCCACTAACAGCCCAGGTTTGCAAGATAACTAAAATACATCACAGGTGATATCATTAGCTGCTCAGTGAAGACAGTATTCTTGTCTGCATCTCCCCAAGGTAATACATAAAACCTGGCCTGTTAGTGGGCCCTGAGGACAGGGTTGATGACCACTGGTGTAGAGGATATTTTCTTGCCACAATTTGAGCCCCTTGACACCAGTTGAGCATCGTTTATATGCCACGGCCTTCCTGAGTATTGTTGCTGACCATGTCCATCCCTTTGACTACAGTGTACCCATCTACTGATGGCTACTTCCAGAAAGATAATGCACCATGTCACAAAGCTCAGATCATCTCAAACTGGTTTCTTGAACATGACAATGAGTTCACTGTGCTCCAATGACCTCCACAGTCACCAGATCTCAATCCAATAGAGCACCTTTGGAATGTGGTGGAACGGTAGATTTGTATCATTGATGTGCAGCAACTGCGTGATGCTATCATGTCAATATGGACGAAAATTATTGAGGAATGTTTCCAATGCCTTGTTGAGTTTATGCCATGTGTCTCAAAAAATTAGCATATCATCTTAAAGTTTAATTTTAATTCAAAAAGTGAAACTCATATATTATATAGATTCATTACACACAGAGTGATATATTTCAAGCATTTCTTTCTTTAAATTTTAATGATTATGGCTTACAGCTAGTGAAAATCCAAAATTCAATATCTCCGAAAATTTTAATATTGTGAAAAAGTTCAATATTGTAGACTCATGGTGTCAAACTTTAACCACTTGAGGACCCAGCTGCCGCAGTTATACTGTGGCAGGTTGGCTCCTCTGGGCAAACGGCGTAGCTGTACATCAGCTGCTTTAAGAGCGCTAGGGGGCGTGAGCGCGATGATGGAGCCGATGCGCGGGCCCCCTCCACAATCACTCCTGAGAGAGACAGGACAGAGGTCTGTCAATGTAAACAGACAGATCTCCGTTCTGTTAGGGATGAGGAGACTGATCTGTTGCTCCTAATGCTTAGGAATAACGATCAGTCTCCTCCCACAGTTAGAAACACTCCCTAGGACACACATTTAACCCGTTGATTGCCCCCTAGTGTAAACCCTTCCCTGCCAATGACATTTATACAGTAATCAGTGGCTATTTTTAGCACTGATCTCTGTATAAATGTCAATGGTCTCAAAAAAGTGTCCAATCTGTTCGCCGCAACGTCGCAGTCCCGCTAAAAATTGCAGATCGCCGCCATTAATAGTAAAAAAAAAAAATGTATAATAAAAATGCCATAAATCTATCCCCTATTTTGCAGACGCTATAACTTTTGCGCAAACCAATCAATATACGCTTAATGCAATTTTTGAAGTTTCCAAAGTCGGTGATGATTTAGGTAGCCATGCCATCTGCTGGTGTTGGTCCACTGTGTTTTTATCGAGTCTAAAGTCAGCATCATAGTATCACTGTACTTGATTGGCCAGCAAACTATCCTGAACTAAATAGAGAATCTGTGGGGTATTGTCAAGAGGAAGATGAGACACCAGACCCAACATTGCAGACGAGCTGAAGGCCATTATCAAAGCAACCTGGGCTTCCATAACACCTCAGCAGTGCCACAGGCTGATTGCCTCCATGCCACACTGCATTGATGCACTAATTCATGCAAAAGGACTCCCGACCATGTATTGGGTGTATACTATGCTGTACATGGACATCCTTTTCTGTAAGCCAACTTTTCTGTATTAAAAATCCTTTTTCTCAAATCGCCTTTCAGGACAACCTTGGAGAGTGTGCAGCTCATCTCCATGTCCATTTCCCAGGAAACACATGCAGCCCTTAAATATCTCTTCCAACATGGCTTCAGTTATTGTGTTTCATCCGCCATGGTGGAAGCGCATGCTGGAACCAGGGAGCTGGGCTCTCTCCAAGGTGGAGGGTGTAGGCTTACCTCTGTATCTTTTTGCAGTGACCATCCCAGCACCCCCCCAGTATGGGCGGGGGCTGTTCCAGAGTCCCCGGTCTCTCCAGCTCAGGGGATGCAAGGGCTCGCAGGAGCTGCGGCGTCTGTGTGCTCGGGGTCTGCTGGCATGGCTCTGGTGGCTGCTGCTGGTCAGCGGCGTGTCCCGCATGTCGGTTCTGGGTCCCGGCCGGCAGGTGACGTCATGTCCGGTGACGGGGCACTGTTTCCTTTTCTGTCTGGTGGTGGTCTAGCTGTGCACTAGGGGTTGGTAAAATATGTTAGGGGCCCTAGGTGAGTTTCATTTTTTCTCATTGCAGGAAAAAGCGTTCGGAAAGTCCCAAGCATTCAAATCCACCAAGTGGGAGGAAATATCCCTCCTGCAAGAACCCCCTTAGAGATTCATGGAAGAAGGCAATGTTCAGGTCCTGTATTAAGGACTTGGTTGAAGCGGAAACGTCCCAGCAATACAAGGACTTGTTCTCTTCAGTAGAGGAACTTATGAGCTCACTGAGTTCAGTCAAGTCCATGCTGGTACAGAGCCCGGCAGTCCAGGTTGAGCCCAAGCATCCTCCTCCAGAGCAGTGGAGGTATTGTGTGGTCTCCGACTGAAAAACAAAGCACAGAAAACCACCAAACAACCATTATACACACTTAAAACCACTTCTAAGATAAACAAGGGAGGGAAGCAGCGGTTGTCCTGAAAGGCTCTTAGAAATACCGTCACCTGTCAGTCTAACTAAGTCTTTCTCAAATTCGCCTTTCAGGACAACCTTGGAGAGGATAACCGAGAAACATACCCTAGGGTGGGACTACTGCCTGCCATACCTTCCTGCCAAAGGCTTGATCTGCGGCGGACAGTAAGTCCAACCTATAATGTCCGAGAAACATTGAGTAGTTGAACCAAGTGGCAGCCTTGCAAATTTGTTCAGGCGTAGCACCGGCCCTTTCGGCCCAGGAAACTGCCATTGATCTCATAGAATGAGCAGTAATACCTGGGGGGGTATTTCTCCCTTTGCCTTGTAGGCCTCTGTGATTGCCAATCTAAGCCATCTGCCCAGCGTGCTTTTGGAAGCTTTCTCCCCTTTACGTGAGCCTGAGAATATCACAAAGAGAGCGTTTGACCTTCTGAATTTTTTAGTAACTGTTAGAAAGTGTAACAAACATCTCCAAACATCCAGTGTGTGAAAAGCTTCTTCTCCTGGATTGGCAGGAGCTGAAGAGAAAGTGGGCAGGATTATTTCCTGTGAGCGGTGAAAGGTCGAAGAAACCTTGGGTAGGAACACTGGGTCTGTTTGAAAGATCACTCTGTCTGAAAAGACCTTCAGAAAAAAGGTTCTGTGACTGCCAGGGCCCGAAGCTCGCTAACTCCTCTTGCCGAGGTGATGGCTACCAGAACACCACACAATTCTAATTTTATAAGATACTGAATTTTGAGTTTTCACTAGCTGTTAGCCATAATCACCACAATTAAAAGAAAGAAATGCTTGAAATATATCACTTTGTGTGTAATAAATCTATGAGTTTCACTTTTTGAATTTGAATTACTGAAATTAACTTTTTGATATTCAAAGTTTTTTTTTCGACGCACGCGTGTGTTTTTTTTTTTTTGTACTTTATTATTATACTTGTTATTATACTTATTCTGTGGAATATTGTCTTATTGGATGTTCAGTTTATTTATTTAATTAAAGAATTTGAAAGAAAAGAAAAAAAATAATGCTTTCAAAAATACAGAAGAGGTGTTAAAATTGAACTATTAACAATTGACAATATTAAAAGTCAGCAGCTACAACAATTGTAGCTGCTGCCTTAATTATTTCTGAAGGAGGCTGGATCTCCTATTTAAGAAATATCTTCAGTGAAAAGAAGAACAAAAGTTTTGGAAGTTATGGTTTGGCTCCCACAGAGCTCTGATCTCCACATTGAGTCTGTCTAGGATTACATGAAGAGACACAAGGATTTGAGGCAGCCTATATCCACAGAAGATCTGTGGGTAGTTTTCCAAGATATTTGGAACAACCTACCTGCTGAGTTTCTTTAAAACTGTATGCAAAGTGTGGCAGTGGGACCCCGTGCTACCTTAAATATTGCTGGTTTACGCCAGATTTTGGAGAGAAAGGCACGCTGATTGCACAGCTATTTGGTTGTGACCTGACTATGGCTCAGGGCTCCACCCAACAGACAGGAAGTCTGTGCATGGGAGTCAGGTGGACTCCCATTCCTCTGAGAGGAGTCAGAGGCTGAATGGGTGCAGCCAGAGCATGCGTGTCTGCAGGAGGAATATGTCCTTGGTGACAGAGCAGCAAGGCGCTGATCAGGAGTAAGCTTAACTCTAGGAAACTCTTTTGTTCTGAGGAGCAGACCTAAGGCCTAGGCTAAAGGCCTGAAGCAGCCGTATGGCAAGAATGTAAGCCAGGAGGCTAAAGTATTGTGTATGCAAGATAGATACAGTAATGGTGGAACCCCCCTATGTGGGCTACTGATGTCTTTGTGAACTTTTCCGTGCTTTTAAATAAAAGTGGGCTACCAGGCCCTTAAAAATTCAGTTCTGGACTGGTCTGAAAATGCACCTACCACTTGAGTCTTATCACCCCAATCCTACAAAGGGTACCTAAAAGAATTGATGCTGTTTTAAAGGCAAAGGGTGGTCACACCAAATATTGATTTGATTTGATTTTCTTTTTACTTTTACATTGTGTTAATTGTTAAAATTGAACTATTAACACCTCTACTGTATTTCTGAAAGCATTATTTTTATTTATTTTTTCTTTCAAATTCTTTATATAAAGGAACTGAGCATCCAATAAGACAATATTCCACAAAATAAGTAAAATATCTCCCATAATACCAAGACACTTTAATTTACCATGACATTCTATAACAAGATACAAAAATACATAATAACCGCTTGCCGACCAGCCGCTGCAGTTATACTGCGGCAACATGGCTCGGCTGCGCGAATTGCCGTCATGGTACGTCGGTAACATAGACGGCCACTAGGGGGGAGCGTGCGCGCCCCCTGCTCGCCCACGAAGCCAATGTGAGTGCCGGGCAGTCGTGATCACCGCTGGGCTCCCGCGATCGCTCGGGGCACACGGAGAACCGGGATCTGTGTGTGTAAACACACAGTTTCCGGTTCTCTGAGGGGAGCACAGACAGATGATCTGTCATCTCCCCTGCACAGTCCCATCCCCCCTTCAGTTAGAACACACACAAGGACACACTTAACCCCTTCATTGCCCCCTAGTGGTTAACCTCTTCACTGCCAGTGACATTTTTACAGTAATCAATGCAATTTTATAGCACTGATCACTGTAAAAATGCCAATGGTCCCAAAAATGTGTCAAAATTGTTCGACGTGTCCGCCATAATGTTGCAGTCCCGATAAAAATCGCAGATCGATGCTCTAACTTTTGCGCAAACAATCAAGAAACGCTTATTGCGATTTTTTTTTTTTTTTTACCAAAAATATGTAGAAGAATATGTATCAGCCTAAACTGAGGGGGGAACGTTTTTTTATATATTTTTGGGGATATTTATTATAGCAAAAAGTAAAAAATATTGCTTTTTTTTTTCAAAATTGTCGCTCTATTTTTGTTTATAGCGCAAAAAATAAAAACCGCAGAGGTGATCAAATACCTCCAAAAGAAAGCCTCTATTTGTGGGAAAAGAAAGGACATCAATTTTGTTTGGGAGCCACGTCGCACGACCGTGCAATTGTCAGTTAAAGCGACACAGTGCAGAATCGCAAAAAGTGCTCTGGTCTTTGGCCAGCCAGATGGTCCGGGGCTGAAGTGGATAATCTAACTTTAATAAAAGCCATTTTTTTTATTTTCTTACTTCCACAACTTAAACAAAAAAAAAAAAATAACTAAAGATAACGTACCAGTATTTGATCGGGCGGACTCTTCTTCTTTTTTCTTCTTTTTCTTTTTCTCTTTTTTTATTTTTTTTAATTTTTTTTTTATTGAGGGACAAAAAAAAAATGGGGAGGAGACCAAAGGGGTCGGATTGCATGCGTGCATTGGTAAGGGAGGCAGGGAGATCTCAAGCCTCAGAACAGCTCTGGCAGTAGCTTTCCAATATGACCATGTTTTAGTTAGTATATTCTCTGCTATCTTGAGTGGTAAGGACTAGGTCTTCCATGGCACGATACTTCTGACCTTGCTAAGCCACATAGCAATTGAAGGATGATTAGGTTCCTTCCAGCACAAAGTAATCCAGGCTTTGGCAGCATTAACCAAGTGACGAAGCACTGATTTTATTTTTATCTATTTTTATTTTTTTGCATGTCTGGAGTGGAATTTGAGCAGTGGAGCATTACAAATGTGGGATCTTCTGGTATTGGGAAATCTATGAATTTTTGAGAAATCTTCTGCACCTCCGACCGATACTGTCTAATTTTTGGACAAGACCAGAAAATGTGAAGTAGAGTTCCCTGTCCCTCCCAGCATCGCCAAGCAATGATCCGAGGTCTCTGGAAAGAACCTGCAAAGGGCTGATGGGGTATAGTACCAAAACATTAATAGTTTTATAATTAGATTCCTGAATACACATACAAATAGATGATTTCAAGGAATGGTGGATGATGTTCTGACATTGGGCAGATGTAAAGGTTTTATTAAAATCTCTTTCTCATTTACTAAGACTCCGCATCAAAAAATCATCTGAAGGGGCTATTAACAAGGCATACATCTTAGAAATAGTACGGAGAAGAGCATTCTTTTTTTTTCACACTTGGCTAAAACGATTGTAAAGTAGTGTGTGTGTGTCTGTGTGTAAATATACTGTATACCTAAAAACATTTTGCCTTCCATTTCTATTTTATGCTGAATGGGTTGTTTAACAAGGTAAGAATTTGCACATACTTTTGTACAACAAAACACAACACAAATGTTGTCAAACTTTTCTGAATACATATGACCAAAACTGCTTGAGAAGGTGAGCAAATGTACCCCTACTGAAAGTGTATCCTTTTTATTTCATTTTACATTATATGTGGGATATAGGTGTAGCGTTATAGCAAAAGCATAATTGAAAAGTCCATAGAAGGAGTTTTTACCCCAGGCTCCTCACTCCAATGATGCAATAGAGATTAATAACCGGCCAAAGCACTCCACATTTGCAGCGGACATTAGGTATACATGTAAACGAGAAAGGATGATCTCATTGCACAGACTTTCCAAATAATGGCAAATTTATTAAGCACCAGTTGCAAATAAACACTCATAAATAAAATAAACACTCGTGATCATGATTATGTACAATATTATGAGATGGTGCTGCTTCTTGGTTTTCTATGATGCAATTTCTTTTCTCTCCTATGAGCTCAATGTCCAATTTTTTGCAGTTTGTATTCCATTGGGAATTTACTGTCATGCTTTATGATCCAATAATTTAATGGCTCTGTTGCAATCTTTATTGCATAACAATTTTGTTATTTAAGTCTTTTTAAATGTCTGAAAACATATTCTTCTATATTTATTTTAAGTGACTCTTTACAAATAATTTAGATCTTCTTGTCCCTGTGTGGATTTGAGGATATTTTTATCCAAAGTTATTAATTATATATTAATTCCTGTACTTTATGATTGTGGAGCGCATCTCATGTTGCAGCCCCTGAGTCTATTTCCGGCTTCTTGCGTTCCAGGAGCGGGATGTTAACGACTTCCGCCTTCTTGGAACGCATACCATTTCTGTTTTTTTCTGATTCCGTCTCTCTATATAAGTTTCCGAACGTCGCACGTTATAACCACGCCCCTGATGACGCACGATAGTCGGTCAGAGCCTAGGGACGAGCGACGCATCGGAGAGGGCGGAGGAGCTGTGACCATCTTATTGGTAGGAAGCGCTGGTCGCTTTCCTCAGTTGCTTTTAATTTCTTACTTAAATGTGAGTGTTTATTTGCAACTGGTGCTTAATAAATTTGCCATTATTTGGAAAGTCTGCGCAATGAGATCATCCTTTCTCGTTTACATGTATACCTAATATCTGCTGCAAATGTGGAGTGCTTTGGCCGGTTATTAATCTCTATTGCATCATTGGCGTGAGGAGCCTGGGGTAAAAAGATGCTTGTTTCCTGTGGTTATCAAACTATATCGTTATGCTATACAACCCACCTGCTGATGGTAAGGTTCAGTGTGTTTGGGTGATGGTGATGGGCTTCCTTTTCCTTTATGCCTGCAGAGACCTACTGTGAATTACTCTTGATTGCTTCAGACAACCTACTTATTAACTCCTTCTATGGACTTTTCAATTATGCTTTTGCTATAGCGCTACACCTATATCCCACATACCTTTTTATTGTATCCAACAATATTGTGTTAGCTGCTCATTTCTTATTGTTTCTGACATAGCGCAACAATTTAGGCTGCATTTTACATTATAGCACATTTTATTCACCAACAGCAGCTTTAATTTTGAAAAGACCTGCAAGGGGAAACTCAGAAAAATGCATTTTAGTCTGGTAAGGGACAATGTACAACATTAATTGCTTGCCTTGCCAAGCACAGAAAATTTAAAATGCCCCAAAAAGAGGACAGGGTCAGGGAACCCCAAAGCACTCTTAATATTACTAATTACAATTGTCATTTGCAGTTTGTAAAGCACTTGCTTCCTAATCACCCTTTATCACACTGAGATCCCCATGCTGTGGTATATGGCTTTTTATTCCTATGTGATTGAATTTCTACCTCGCATAGGGCTGAAAGCCATGAACCGCACATGGGACAATCGCCCTTCAGTTTGATTATAATTAATTTCTAAATATTGTCATCTTACAAAATATATACAAAACAGATATATAGCATACGGTACTGAGACAGGCAGACATTTTCTTTTCTAAAACCTATTGGATGTTGTCCATCGTAACAATTTGCTGTACACTTGTAAAGCACGCTGCAGCAATGTCAAAATAAAAGATCCATAAGCTGCAGACCCATGTGCATGAAGTGAGATGAATGGCAGCCTCAGCTCGGACTCCAGCCAGGCCACGCCTCCAACGAAATTCGCTTTCTCCTTAAGTCTCCATCTGATCTTTGGTTACTGGGCAGTTCCTCCTCCACCTCTTCAAATGGTAAAGCATCCTCGTTGCTAGGCAGCAGGTTGACTCCATCATCCTAGCCTCTTCTCTCCTGACTGGCTGGCGGCACTGTGACACTTTATTAAAACATCACAAGCTCAGGACTCAAGAGCTTTTAATAGCATTCTGATTCCTGGCTCCTGTACCCAAGTCTTGCCTAGTTTTGTTTTGGATAGCTGTTGTTGCTTGACCCCTTGCCTGGATACAGACTATTCTACTGATTGCTGCCTGACGTAACCCCCTACCTGGATACAGAACATGTTTCAAATGTTTTTTGCATTGTGAAGCGATCTTGCATAGTACATGAACTTTCTCTCTGAAACTTGTCCCCATGGGTGACCATGTTGGTATCACCCAGATCAACACAAGACGGTTTTTCAGTTTTTGTCGAAAGAGCCGGCTAAAATTGTCAGGTGAACAGCGACTGCATGACTGCATCCAATCAGATGTAGACACTGCTCGGTTATTCTGACAGCACCTAGTCCTGACTTCTGAGCTATGTCGCACTGGCATAAATCCAGGCTTGGACACAGTTGGTATGTAGAAGAGAGAGAGATTGCAAGACAGAATTTTACTGCAAGGCATTGTTGTTTTTCATAATAAAACGGTTTGTCAAAGATGGGTATGTAATCAATGGTAAAGTGCTGTTGTGTGTGTGTGTGTGTGTGTGTGTGTGTGTGTGTGCGTGTGTATATGTGTGTATATATATATATATATATATATATATATATATATATATATATATATAAATTATACAGTTGTGCTCATAAGTTTACATACCCTGGCAGAATTTATGATTTCTTGGCCATTTTTCAGAGAATATGAATGATCAACACAAACTTTTCTTTCACTCATGGTTAGTGTTTGGCTGATGCCATTTATTACCAATCAACTGTGTTTACTCTTTTTAAATCATAATGACATCAGAATCTACCCAAATGACCCTTATCAAAACTTTAACATCAATGACAGCTTGAAGTATTTTGTGGTATTTGTGGATGAGGCTCTTTATCTTCTCAGGTTGTAAAGCTGCTCATTCCTCTTGTCAAAAAGCCTCCAGTTCCTGTAAATTCTTGGGCTGTCTTGCATGAACTGCACGTTTGAGATCTCTCCAGAGTGGCTCAATGATATTGATGTCAGGAGACTGAGATGGCCACTCCAGAACTTTCACTTTATTCTGCTGCAGCCAATGACAGGTCGACTTGGCCTTGTGTTTCAAATAATTTCACCTGAAGTTATTTGTGGGGGTTTTTTTTGCATCCCAGACTATTTTCCTGGCAGTTGTGGCTGAAAGTCTAGTTGGTCTACCTGATCGTGGTTTGGTTTCAACAGAACCCCTAATTTTCCACTTCTTGATTAGAATTTGAACACTGCTGATTGGCATTCTCAATTCCTTTTGATATCTTTTTATATCCCTTTAATGTTTTATACAGTTCAGCTACCAGATCCTTTGACAATTCTTTGGCTTTCCCCATGACTCAGAATCCAGAAACGTCAGTGCAGCACTGGATGAAAGATGTCTGTCAGGAGTCCAGAAACTCATTGAACTTTTATATACACACACTAATTACAAGCAAACAGATCAGATGTGAGGATGGTTACCTTTAATAGCTATTCATATATATATATATATATATATATATATATATATATGTATATATATATATGTGAGCACACTCCTCACATTTTTGTTGATATTTTATTATATCTTTTCATGTGACAACACTGAAGAAATGACACTTTGCTACAATGTAAAGTAGTGAGTGTACAGCTTGTATAACAGTGTAAATTTGCTGTCCCCTCAAAATAACTCAACACACAGCCATTAATGTTTAAACTGCTGGAAACAAAAGTGAGTACACCCCTAAGTGAAAATGTCCAAATTGGTCCCAAAGTGTCAATATTGTGTGTGGCCACCATTATTTCCCAGCACTGCTATAACCCTCTTGGGTATGGAGTTCACCAGAGCTTCACAGGTTGCCACTGAGTCCTCTTCCACTCCTCTATGATGACATTGCGGAGCTGGTGGATGTTAGAGACCTTGCGCTCCCCCACCTTCCGTTTGAGGATGCCCCACAGATGCTCAATAGGGTTTAGGTCTGGAGACATGCTTGGCCAGTCCATCGCCTTTACCCTCATCTTCTTTAGCAAGGCAGTGGTCGTATAGGAGGTGTGTTTGGGGTTGTTATGTTGGAATACTGCCCTGTGGCCCAGTCTCCGAAGGGAGGGGATCATGCTCTGCTTCAGTATGTCACAGTACATGTTAGGATTCATGGTTCCCTCAATGAACTGTAGCTCCTCAGTGCCAGCAGCACTCATGCAGCTCCAGACCATGACACTCCCACCACCATGCTTGACTATAGGCAGGACACACTTGTCTTTGTACTCCTCACACTTGCTTAACACCATCTGAACTAAATATGTTTATCTTGGTCTCATCAGACCACAGGACATGGTTCCAGTAATCCATGTCCTTGGTCTGCTTGTCTTCAGCAAACTGTTTGCAGGCTTTCTTGTGCAACATCTTTAGAAGAGACTTCCTTCTGGGACAACAGCCATGTAGACCAAATTGATGCAGTGTGCGGCGTATGGTCTGAGCACTGACAGGCTGACAACTCACCCCTTCAACCTTTGCAGCAATGCTGGCAGCATGTCTATTTCCCAAAGACAACCTCTGGATATGACGCTGAGCACGTGCACTCAACTTCTTTGTTGACCATGGTGAGGCCTGTTCTGAGTGTAACCTGTCCTGTTAAACCACTGTATGGTGTTGGCCACTGTGCTGCAGTTCAGTTTCAGGGTTTTGGCAATCTTCTTAGGCCATCTTTATGTAGAGCAACAATTATTTTTTTCAGATCCTCACAGAGTTCTTTGCCATGAGGTGCCATGTTGAACTTCCAGTGACCAGTATGAGAGAGTGAGAGCGATAACACCAAATTTAACACACCTGCTCCCCATTCACACCCGAGACCTTGTAACACTAACAAGTCACATGACACTGGGGAGGGAAAATGGCTAATTGGGCCCAATTTGGACATTTTCACTTAGGGGTGTACTCGCTTTTGTTGCCAGCGGTTTAGACAATAATGGCTGTGTGTTGAATTATTTTAAGGGGGCAGCAAATTTACACTGTTATACAAGCTGTACACTCATTACTTTACATTGTAGCAAAGTGTCATTTCTTCAGTGTTGTCACATGAAAAGATATAATAAAATATTTACAAAAATATGAGGGGTGTACTCACTTTTGTGAGATACTGTATATTTGGTATATTTTTTTCTTGTTTGTTTTGCTGTATTACCAAGTGGCCCACTATTTTAGGTATTACATTCCCTAGTGAAACTGTTAACCCCTCTGCTTTGTACATAATTCATTAGTAACAGAGCAACTGTACATATTGATGTTTCCTACGCGACACGATTCTTGGGTATTTTCTTGGTATAAATAAAGTATAGATAAATTATATAACTAGCTTTAATTACCATTTCAATTTAGGAAAGTCAGGGTGACAGGCAGATCTTGGGAGGTCCATGATGAAATTGCAATATCACCACATCCCTAATATCTTAACCCCTTTTTGGTTTACTTAAATTTCTGTATGAGAAAAAAGAGGAACGCCGCATGGAACCAGGAACTCATTATAGCTAAAAATAGCACAAGCAAATCTCTGAGGGCTCTCCCTGTTCTATTATGTAATATCAACTTATTAAATGTGTGGACGCAGCAGGACCGTGTAAGTGAGATGTGAACATACATATACTCTATTACTAGCAAAGTTATTTTCCATTTGCTTGTTTCATTATACTGTTCTGTTACTGAGTCACTTCTGCTTCAGTTTAACAAATCTATATGCAGCACATATTTATTTTGTTTTATGAAGGTTTCACATCAGATGGCTTTATTGTTCTTTCATTGCACAATGTAGTATTATTGAATATCCTATTGCCTTTTAGGGGATCAGAAAGAAAATTTCCCCTCCCCCCACCCCCCTGCTGTAAGTAAATTGGATTATGCTTTGCTGGGGTTTTTTCACCTTCCTTTGGATCAACTGTGGTTATAGGGTTAGCTATATGGGATTGTATGATTATTTTTTTCCTAGATGGACTTGTTTCTTTTTTAAAACCTGACTATTTATCATTATTATTATTATTATTGTAGCACTAACTCTCGGTGGAACTGCTGGTTTAAAGCGGGCTGTTACCTTCACTCTCGATACCTCTGTTTCACCGGCACCGGGTCTAGGGGTCCCGTTGAGTTTACCTCTGGACGATGTAGGCACCAAACACTTGAGTATATTTTCCAATGCTTTAATGAACAAGTAATAAAGGAAGTAGCAGTAAAGAGGCAGAAGGAAAGTTGCAGGGAAGCTCAAATACATTTCCTTAGTATTCTTTAGAACATTCTTTGGAATTGAACACTCGTGAATGCACTCCCCTTGTGGGATTCAATCTTTGCCTGCCTGGATAGGACTCTCTCACTTGCCTAGCAGCCAGTACGCAGCACGAACAAAAGTCTCTGCCACAGACTTGTTTGGGATAAAACCCGTACGATCCTCTGCCACAGGATGTATTGGTTTGCGATGAATGTCAGACACAGTACCTGAACCTTTAAGCCAACCCGGCAGTACTATGCAGTAAGATTACTTCAGGATATGTCCTCCAACCGAGTCACCAGGCCCCTCTCCAGACCAGCACTCTGCATGATCCTTCCATGACAGGTCCTCCCCTGGGATCTCCTCGGTTGTCCAGCTTCTTCACTCAGGATAGACAGCTCAGGACCATTCCTCTGCTGCTGGAGGGCCAGCAGGTGGCTGAAAACGAACCCCTAAAAATGGCGTCTGTCCCATACATACCCTCTCCCAGAATGCAACTTGGAGGACCACCTCCACCAAGTTGTCTCCGGGACAGAGGAGCACTCATACACTTCAACATGTTGCCTTTCCAACACCAGCCCATGGTGACAACGACACCCACCGGCACAGTGTGGAACTGCACACAACTCAGCCAGGCTGGAACAGAGGCAAATCTAACTTCACCTAACAAGTAACCCACAAGATTTACCTATCAGCGGTAGATTAAAAATCTACCAGCGCTACATTATTATTATTATTATCCGATTAATGTTTTGCCAGCAGTATCTGCATTGGTGAGAACAGCAGGTATTTAAAACCAAGGAAAAAATGGGAGGGAAATCTCTCTGCGTCTTATGGAGCGAATATTGACCAGGCCTCACACCCTGCCCCTGTCACTGCTGCCGTGTTACAATATCGGGACGGTTGTGGTGACCGCTGAGCAGTATGGCCACATAGATCTAGAGCTCCGCTCTGCACAAGCCCATCTCAGATGTCACTATGAAAGACATGCTCATGTCGCTGAGAGCCTCTATACAAGCATACAGTGGTGGAATGCACGCCATCCTGTCAGCGTGAGCCGGGAGGCTATCGTCTCATCAGTCTACAATTTTATTGTAGAAAGTTTAAAACCGTTCCAAAATGGTGACTAAAATAGTACAAATAGATGCGGTTGCAGTGAATATAGCAAATAACCACAATGCTCTGTTGGTGGAACACACATATACAGAGTGGTATATTATTCTGTTATATTTTAGTACACCATTTGGTTCAGAATATTTTTATTTATTTTTTCCTTGTTTTTTTCCTTGTTTTCCTAAAACGCGTCTTATGGTCAGGTGCGTCTTATGGAGCAAAGCATAGTCTTGTATAGCACACAAGAGGAAAACTCTGGGAGATGGTGGGTTAGGGGATAGCAACAGGAAAAACCACCTGTCCTTCGGTCACAACCAGCTAATCCAGCACTCAAAAAAGGGATAAAGCCAATTAATGCCATGCAAAGCAGCAGGCAGTGTTAAGTCTGCCAAAATACAGTGGCAATGAGTAGGGACAGAGCAACATGGCAACAGGTAGCAAATAGATTACCATCAAGCATAGGGACAATCAGCAGTTAGTAGGCTAAGCCCAAGAAATAAAGTGGTAGTTGTAGTTGGGTAGGTTAAAATGACATGCTGACAAAGGTGTCCAGCCGAATTGACGGGTTGGAACAAACTATAGTCCTGCCAGGCATGCTTGGGCAGTTTTATCTAAAGAGGAATTCCAGGTATGTATATTTTATTCATAGTTACATTGGTCCATCTTGGACCAATGTAACTATGCATATACCCAACATGGCCGATGCCCCTGGAAGCTCAAAATAGCTGAAGTAGACACAGCTATTCCAGTGATTTCTACTTACAGTACTTATGGGTCACATGCCAAGCAGCTGCCCTGCTGCATCCTGAACACAAGATTGTTAGGGACGTGGACTGGACAGCGGTTCCCACCAAGCTGGACCAGGTCCCGCCCCGCTTCTTCTCTGGAAAGGACACTCCCATACCGGCGTTTTCTGCCATATTGTGTCACTGACTCTTCTGGTCTAAGGCCCACCTTCTTGTATATTTCCAGGCCTGAATCCTGTAACCCGGAATAAAGAATGTCCACACCCTGTGTGCATTAAAATGAGTTATTGAAGAACACTTGCATAGCATTACAGTCCATAACTTGACTTCTTCATCAGTGTTTGTACAGTGCAAGACACAATTCCTCCATTACATGACTCCTGAACAATAGACTCTACAGTGCGGAGCACTTGATTGCAGCCAGCATGGACCCATTAAGTTCAGCCATTCCTCCTCTTACACTTCAATGAGTCCCCTAGCAGTGGCTCCTCTCATATGAAGTCTGTCTACCCAAGCCTCGAAGGACTACTTTCGTTGCAGCTACAGACCTGCTAGATGAAGGTCCCGCTACTCTCAAGTCCTCCGTCAAAGCCTCACGCCAGTTCAGCCCTGTATTGGGATCTCTCTCTATCAGGATGAAGGGCAAAAGTCTACATGATGTTGTCCTCACCCACTGCTTATAATAGGGCACACAACTCCACCCAATGCATCACCAGGGAAAGGGCAGCACTAAAAGGGCACTACATCCTACACCTACTAACAAGCTGCTTGGCATGGGCGCAACTCAGGGAATGCTTTGCATTTTCTAAATAAATCTAAAGTGTTCTCTGGATGAGGTGGAAAGCGTGCCATCACTGTCCTGCCTCTCTAGCTTGTCCGATCAGAAATCGCTTTATATTCATAGAGAAAAAGCAGAGCATTCTCTGAATAGAGCCCATGGCAACCTGCTTTATTCAGAGAGTAGCAGGGCAGCCACTCAGACCCAGAAGCAGGTGAAGATCACTGGAGTAGATTTCAATGATTTTACAGTTTCCAGGAGCATCGGCCAGGTATGGTGTTTATTCACAGTTACATTGGTTCAAGCTGAACCAAAGTGACTATGTATAAAAATTCATACTTTTAATGCTTCAAGGAATTCCATGTTTTGATCTTTACACTGCTACTACAGAGATCTCCACTAGCTTCCAGACCTGCTCAGCACAGGTGCTATTCAAAGAATACTTTGCATTTTCTCAATGCATGCAAAGCATCCTCCTATTGGACAAGGTGAAGGGACTGGGGGGTGATGTCAGGACCCAGAAGCTACAGTAGAGGAGACCACTGTACAGTGATTTACAACTTTTAGTGGATCCCACAGGTATGGTATATGCTTCATTGGTCCAAGTTGGCCCTATCTAAAAAAAAATTAACCATAACCAGAATTCTTCTTTTCTTTTCAAAAGTTTAACAAAATACAAACATACCAATGTGGTTGGACAAATAACAAGGAAGGGTACTCCCTCTGATACAATCAAGAGCCCAAGTGTTTTTGACAGGACCAAATAGATGAGCCTTAAAGGATGAGCCCTCTAAATTAAGCTATCGTTTGCTAAGAACATAAACTCAGTCAGTGTAGTCACCCTATTACAGACATATGGTAAACGTATCTATGAAAGAATGTCACATTAGCAATTAGTCAAATGGTAACGCAACAATGAAGGAAACGACAAAGATTACATTCAGTACCTCAAGGCTCAATGCCTTGTTTTCCTAAATGAGTAGGTATAAGGGAGGCTCTATGAACCCTCCATATGGATCCATATAAAAAACATTGGTGATTAATAAAGGGAAAAAATAGATGGGGGGGGGGGGGGGGGGTGTGGCAGAAAAGTAAAGAGCAGTCCTCTCGATCTGGGTCCTTGTCCCCACCCCAGCCCCTATGGAGCTTGGAAGTATTTAATCCAGTGGTTCTAGTGGTTCTATACCTTTTCAAATTAGCTTTGCTTGTCTCTAAGAATACTTGTTAGCTTTTCATTAATCATAATCCAGGACATTTTGTGTTTTAACCAGCGTGATATAGATCACGGGTGATTTCCATGCTCGTGCTATTGTGATTTTAGCTCCTGTAAATATGAAAAAGATGAGGGTGTCACATACTTTAAGGTAGAGCCTGATGAGCAGAGGAAGGCCTCTTATACAACTCCGGTTCAAGGGCCACTGAGCCTGCGGACATGCCTGTCAGGAGGGACATCACTGGAATTGTGCCCACGCAAGCGCAATGGCCTCTGTCTCTGCACATCTGCTCTGCTATGGCCAGCAAGTCCCTGACATTGCCCCCCCTTGTGGGCAGCCTCCAGATGCCCACTTGGCCCGCCCTCCTGCGGATGCCTATGGAGAAAATCCTGTATCAACTCTTTTGCATGGATATTCCCCTTGGGTTCTCAGGAGTTGTCCTCTGAACAATACCTCCTCCATTTTTTGAGATATTGCAGCTGGTTTCTCCTTCTCCTGCAGTTCAGAATGGCCTCCACCTCACATTCCTCATCACCACTGACTAACACTGGTTCGGGTGGATCCGACCATTTGTCAGGGAAGGTGTCCTGTATCTCAGGTTTCAACAGTGATATGTGGAATACTGAGTGGATTCTAAATGATTCCGGCAAAGAAAGTTCATACGATACCTCATTCAAGCTTTGTTTTACCGGAAAAGGACCTACGAACTTTGGCACCAGCTCCTTTGATGGGCAGCCCACCCTGAAGTTTGCTATGGATAGCCATACTCCAATCTCCTATTTGAAGATTCGCTCCCCTCTCCTGTGCTTGTCAAATGCCCACTTGTTATCCATCCGTGCCTTTGTCACTGCTTCCTGTAGGATCTTGTTGTTGTGACTGAGGATCTCCAGTGAAACCATAGTTTGCAAAAAAAGGGGACTGCCCTGTGGCAGAATGGCTAGCATTATTATATGCAAATTTGGCCAGGGGCAACAATGACACCCAATAATTTTGTACAAATGACGTAAAACACTGGATGTGCTGCTCCAGGGTCTGATTTGTTCTCTCTATCTCTCACTTAGTTTGAGGGTGGTATGCAGAGGATAAGGATAGCTCGATCTTCAGGACCTCACATAATGCTCTCCAAAACCGTGAGGTGAACTGCACCTCTTGGTCAGATACAATGTTCACCCAGAACCACATGCAATCTCACAATCTCTTTAATAAAGACTCTGGGCGTCTCCATGGCCGATGGGGTATTCTTCAGTGGTAAGAAGTGGGCTATCTTTGATAGTCTATCTACTACCACAAAGATTGCTGTGCATTCCTCTGATGGTGGGAGCTCTACGATAAAATCCATTGCAATAATTTTCCATGGTCGATCTCCCGTCGGTAGTAGTTTCAGTAACCCCCAAGCTTGGCTCCTTGCGGTCTTGCTTCCGATACAGATGGGGCAGGATTTCACATAACTCTTGCAGAATCCCTCTAGGTCTGGCCACCAGAAGGTACAACGTACCAAGTCTATTATTTTTGTGATGCAGAAATGGCCTGCCAGTGGGTGATCGTGAAGAAGCTTTAGCACCTGTACCTGGGCCTGGTCTGGTACGAAAATCTGACTCTCCCACCGTTGTAACCCATCTCTGGTTACCAAGGTAACCCTGGGGGGACTACTGATATTAGTGGAGGCCTGCTTAATCTGTGACAGTAGATCAGATTGTAATAGCAGAAAGTTACCTGCGGGTAAAATGGTATCTGGTACGGCCGGTTCCCTTGGGTCGTCGTACATCCTTAACAATGCGTCTGGTTTAATGTTTTTGGATCCGGGTCTGTAAGTGATACTGAAGGTAAATCTTGTGAAGAACAGCGGCCACCGAGCTTGACGTGGCCGCAGTTATCGGGCAGGTCACAGGTATTCTAGGGTTATTTGATCCATGTAGATCAGTATGGGGTGTGCTGCGCCCTCATCCTTCCAACGCTGCCTTTTAATGGCAAGTAATTCTCGGTCACCCACATCATAATTTCTTTCCACTGGGGAGAGTCGGCGGGAGAAGAAGGCTACGGGGTGCATCAGGTCTTTTAATCCTTGACATTGTGACAACACTGCTCCTATTGCTGACTCTGAGGTATCTACCTCCAAGATGTAGGATAATGTTGGGTTAGGGTGGCTTAGGATCAGGTGAACAATTTCTTTAAGGTCTGGAAAGCTTCTTGGGCTTCTGTGCTCCAGTTGAATCGCAGGTGCGACTTGGTTAACTGGGTGACGGGGATTATAATAACTGAAAACCCCTTTATGAAGCTCCTGTAGAAGTTGGCGAATCCTATGAATCACTGCACCCCTTTTTTGTCAGTGGGTGCCGGACAATCCAGAATGGCGGAAACCTTTTGGGGTCCATCTTGATTCCGGCTGGAGAGATCATCAACCCCAAAAACTGGATGCTGTGGCACTCTAACTCACATTTCTCCAGTTTGGCGTAGAGTCTATGTTAACGAAGTTGGAGCAGGACACTCTTGACATGTCCTCGGTGGGCATTCAGGGATAAGGAAAAGATTATGATATCATCCAGATAAACGATGACAGAGATGTCCAGAACGTCCCGTAAAACATCATTGATGAAGTGTTGGAAGGTGGCTGGTGAATTGCATAGGCCAAAGGGCATTACCAAATATTGAAAAGATAAAAAGAGGGAGAGAAGGCACCTCTGGTTGCAGATTTTTAACAAATTTTAATGTGCAATAAAAATTCTCTCATAGTGCACTCACATTTTCGGAGTTGAAATAAAGCATATCCCAGAATCTGGGGCTGTCCTCGGTGTAGTCGATCCCTTTGCTTGCTCCCGTCTGTGTGCGTTCTGAAGTTTTCCTCATACACCACTGGATGGTGGAGTCTCTCGTCGGAACGAGGCTTGAGGTGCATGAAAGTGTCCAGGCGGAGGGGGATGACGTCACCGGATTGCGACGCGTTTCACAAGCGTGCAGGCTGTGGATAGCGTTAACAGCCGCGCTCCTTTGTCAAGCTGATAGACAGGGACTGATCGGATAGTGATATATGGACAAGGGGGGAGTGGTTGAGGTCTGGTATATGGTGATTGGGTGACTGCAAATGGGTGGGACGGGAGTGGGATTGTCATATGCCAAATATACGAGTAATTGTATACATACTGGGAGCGCACTAGAAACACAGATAGAATGAGGCGAAGCAGGATAAGAGGACATGAAACAGAATAAACCATATATAGACAGCAGCTGGATATATTATGTTGAAAAATAATATCGGTAACATGGATACAAATCAGGATAATTGCCATCCGATCAGTCCCTGTCTATCAGCTTGTCTCTTGTAAGTTATTGACCACCAACACCACCATTTCGTTCTGCACAATTACGACAAGTTGCTGGGTTTTCTCTCCAGCCAGTTGAAACATCAGGACCCTGGATACCCAGCCCCTTTCCCTACATTCAGAGGGTAAATATCTTAAGGCAATTAAATAAAAACTACATCAACAGCAGCTCTTGGAAGCTTGGAGAATCCTGTACCCTAAGGGGAGGGACTTTACATACTATTCTCAGGTGCCCTATTCCTGAGAATCGAATATGTATTTCTGGACCACCAGCTTCTAGAGGGACTAATAGATGCAGAGATGAAATCCATCACCCTCTCGGATCATGCCCCGGTTATATTTAGCTTGGATTTAGAGAATATTCCGGACAGGCAAAGATCCTGGAGGATGGATGAATCACTTCTGCATGATCAAGGTATAGTGGAGGATTTGGAAAGGGATATGAACTTATTTTTTAAAGAGAATAATGTAGAAAATATTGCGCCAACTTTATTGTGGGAAACCCATAAAGTATTTATGAGAGGGAGACTGATAGCAGAAGGAGTTAAGAGGAAAAAAATATGGTCAGCACAAAAACAATCTCTCCTACAAGGAATCCAGGAACTAGAGCAGTTACACAAAAAATTTAATGATAATAAAGTAAAGGTGGAATTAATAGGAAAACGGGAGGCTTTGAGAGACTTGATGGAACAGGAGTCCAAACGAGCTTTTATTAGAACAGCTAAAAGGCAGTATGAGTTTGGCAACAGACCTGGGGGAGTGCTGATTAAACCTAGAAGGAATTTAAATTATATTGTGAAAATGAAAGATAAAAAGGGAGAAATGAAATATTCTAGTAGGGACATCAGTGAAATCTTTCTGGAGTACTACCAATCATTATATAAATTAAGTGATACTCAAAACAGTGAAGATAGACAAAATAGACTAAATAAAATAGAACAGTACTTACGGAAGATAAAGTTACCGGCCCTATAGAATGAGGATGTAAGCAATTTATAAAAAGATATTTCCAAGGAAAGAATTGCGCAGGCAATCAGGAAAAGTAAAGCTGGTAAAAGTCCGGGTCCGGACGGCTATACATCTTTATACTTTAAAAAGTTTTTAGGTACCCTGACACCCTTTTTCCACTTATATATGAATTCTATTGGGGAAGGCCTGAAGATTCGTGAAGAAGCTTTGGGGGCCTATATATCACTCTTGGGTAAAGAAGGGAAGGACCCAACTTTGTGCTCTATCTTTAGGCCAATATCCCTGATCAATGAGGATATTAAAATATATGGGAGGATTTTGGCCGAAAGACTGAGACCATTACTGCCAGATTTTATTGAGAAAGATCAAGCAGGAGTTGTCCCTGGGAGGAAGGCAAGAGATAATATTTTAAGAACAACTTTATTGATGCATGTAGCAAAAAAGGGAAAGAAACCTGTTCTTTTTCTATCAATAGATGACGAAAAGGCCTTTGATAGGTTAGATTGGGACTTTATGTTGCAGACATTACATACATTTGGCATAGGTTCACGAATACTGAGGTGGACTGCTTAATCTGTGACAGTAGATCAGATTGTAATAGCAGAAAGTTACCTGCGGGTAAAATGGTATCTGGTACGGCCGGTTCCCTTGGGTCGTCGTACATCCTTAACAATGCGTCTGGTTTAATGTTTTTGGATCCGGGTCTGTAAGTGATACTGAAGGTAAATCTTGTGAAGAACAGCGGCCACCGAGCTTGACGTGGCCGCAGTTATCGGGCAGGTCACAGGTATTCTAGGGTTATTTGATCCATGTAGATCAGTATGGGGTGTGCTGCGCCCTCATCCTTCCAACGCTGCCTTTTAATGGCAAGTAATTCTCGGTCACCCACATCATAATTTCTTTCCACTGGGGAGAGTCGGCGGGAGAAGAAGGCTACGGGGTGCATCAGGTCTTTTAATCCTTGACATTGTGACAACACTGCTCCTATTGCTGACTCTGAGGTATCTACCTCCAAGATGTAGGATAATGTTGGGTTAGGGTGGCTTAGGATCAGGTGAACAATTTCTTTAAGGTCTGGAAAGCTTCTTGGGCTTCTGTGCTCCAGTTGAATCGCAGGTGCGACTTGGTTAACTGGGTGACGGGGATTATAATAACTGAAAACCCCTTTATGAAGCTCCTGTAGAAGTTGGCGAATCCTATGAAACACTGCACCCCTTTTTTGTCAGTGGGTGCCGGACAATCCAGAATGGCGGAAACCTTTTGGGGTCCATCTTGATTCCGGCTGGAGAGATCATCAACCCCAAAAACTGGATGCTGTGGCACTCTAACTCACATTTCTCCAGTTTGGCGTAGAGTCTATGTTAACGAAGTTGGAGCAGGACACTCTTGACATGTCCTCGGTGGGCATTCAGGGATAAGGAAAAGATTATGATATCATCCAGATAAACGATGACAGAGATGTCCAGAACGTCCCGTAAAACATCATTGATGAAGTGTTGGAAGGTGGCTGGTGAATTGCATAGGCCAAAGGGCATTACCAAATATTGAAAAGATAAAAAGAGGGAGAGAAGGCACCTCTGGTTGCAGATTTTTAACAAATTTTAATGTGCAATAAAAATTCTCTCATAGTGCACTCACATTTTCGGAGTTGAAATAAAGCATATCCCAGAATCTGGGGCTGTCCTCGGTGTAGTCGATCCCTTTGCTTGCTCCCGTCTGTGTGCGTTCTGAAGTTTTCCTCATACACCACTGGATGGTGGAGTCTCTCGTCGGAACGAGGCTTGAGGTGCATGAAAGTGTCCAGGCGGAGGGGGATGACGTCACCGGATTGCGACGCGTTTCACAAGCATGCAGGCTGTGGATAGCGTTAACAGCCGCGCTCCTTTGTCAAGCTGATAGACAGGGACTGATCGGATAGTGATATATGGACAAGGGGGGAGTGGTTGAGGTCTGGTATATGGTGATTGGGTGACTGCAAATGGGTGGGACGGGAGTGGGATTGTCATATGCCAAATATACGAGTAATTGTATACATACTGGGAGCGCACTAGAAACACAGATAGAATGAGGCGAAGCAGGATAAGAGGACATGAAACAGAATAAACCATATATAGACAGCAGCTGGATATATTATGTTGAAAAATAATATCGGTAACATGGATACAAATCAGGATAATTGCCATCCGATCAGTCCCTGTCTATCAGCTTGACAAAGGAGCGTGACTGTTCATGCTATCCACAGCCTGCACGCTCGTGAAACACGTCGCAATCCAGTGACGTCATCCCCCTCCACCTGGAACCTTCCGTGCGCCTCCAGGCTCGTTCGGACGAGAGACTCCACCATCCAGCGGTGTATGAGGAAAACTTCAGAATGCACACAGATGGGAGCAAGCAAAGGGATCGACTACACCAAGGACAGCCCAGACTCTGGGATATGACTCAATGCTTTATTTTAACTCCGAAAATGTGAGTGCACTATGAGAGAATTTTTATTGAATATTAAAATTTGTTAAAAATCTGCACCCAGAGGCGCCTTCTCTCCCTCTTTTTAACTTTTCAGTATTGGGAATATGGTTTCTATTCCTCTGTGAAGGCTGCCCTGGGAGTGGATCACCCCTACCCCTCCCCCCTCCCCTTTTAACTACCAGTTACTGTTATTATCATTATTTTATATAACATTGTGGTCTTCCTCCATAACAATCATAGAGATTGTGGACTTGGTAACTCATTGTGCATAGAACATTATGCGTATCCAACACATCCACCAGATACATATAGGATATATATGGTTTTAGATCCTTTGCACCTTTACTTGTATACATTACCAAATATTCATAATGGCCAAACCTGGTGCGAAAAGCTGTCTTCCACTAATCCACTTCTCTGATGTGGATCAACTTGTATGCTCCTCTGAGGTCCAATCTGGTGAAGATGGTTGCTGTTCTCAGTTTCTGGAATAGCTCAGGCATCAAGGGGAGAGAGTAGCGGTTCTTGACCGTGATCTTATTCAGTTCACTGTATTCAACACATGGCCGTACGGATTGGTCCTTCTTGGTCACATAAAAGATTCCAGCCCCTGCAGAGGATGTGGAAGGGCGGATGAATCCTTTCTTGAGATTCTCGTCCACGTACTCCCTTAGTGCTCCTTGTTCCTTCTCGGACAGGGGGAAGATGCGTCCGAAGGGAATCTCAGCCCCAGGGAGTAACTCTATGGGGCAGTCATATGGTCTATGGGGAGGCAGTGTGTTTGCACCCTGTTTTACTGAAAACATCTTGGTATTCCTCATAGGCCTTGGGTACAGGCTGACTTGTCTGAATCTGAATCCATAGATAGTAAGCTGGTTGCGGTCTTGGAGGCCCTAGAGAGGCAGAGTTCCTGGCAGTAATGGGACTGAAACTTGATTTCTCCAGTGATCCAATCGATCTGAGGGTTATGGGCTTGGAGCCAGGGAAGGCCCAGAATGATGGGAATTAGTGGAGACGAGATAGCATCTAGGCTTAGGAATTCTTTATGCTGAGCTGGTGTAGCCACAGTTAGGGGTCAGGTCTCCTGGGTGACTGGTCCTGTCTAAATACAGGAATCCGTTGGCCAAGTATACGACAACCCCTGCATCTTGGATCATAGTGGGAAGTGCTGTTGAGTAGCAAAGGTCAGGTCGATGAAGCAGCTGCATGCCCCTGAATCAATAATGGCATTGACCAGTACTACTCCGTTTGGAAGCTGAAAAGAGAGAAGAGTGAGATGAGTTGCTTGTGTTGACAAGGAAGACAGATGAGCTGCAGGTATCAGGGAGCACTTGCGTAGTTTAGTTGGACAGGCACGTACATAATGGCCGGCTTCCCCGCAGTATAGGCATAGGTCCCTCCTGTCTGTGCAACAGATGCTCTTCAGGAGATAATTCAGGGCGTAGTAATCCAATTTGCATGGGTTCAGACACATTAGGAGCCGAGCTGGCATGATAAGCTGGAAGTGGGGCCCTTGGTGTCATCCAGACAGGCCAGTTGGATGAAGTGAACCTCTCGGTGCTCATGGAGCTGCCGGTTGATTTGAATTGCCAAGGTAATCAAGGCCTCCAGGGTACTGGGTACCCCGACCCGGGCGAGCTTGTCCTTGAGGTTCTCAGAAAGGCCCAGACGGAATTGGTGTCGCAGGGCTGCGTCATTCCATTAGGTGTCCCCACTCCAACGTCTGAAATCTGAGAATAATCCTCGGCTGCTCGCCGACCCTACTGCAGAGCATGGAGGGCTGTTTAGGCAGTAACAGTACGTTGGAGGTCGTCCATATAGCTGTGCCATTGCGTTGAAAAAGGATGACATCTCCTGCGCCTGTGGATCTTCTATCTCCAGTAACTGGTGGGCCCATGACTGAGGTTCCCCTTGCAGGAGAGCGATGATGAACCCAACCTTTGCGGCCTCCAGAGAAAAGGTTTGGGATTGGAGTGCGAAATATAGCTGACAAGCAGTACGGAAGGCCTTGCTCCGATCCCCGGAGAATCGTTCAGGTGTGGGAACCGGCAGTTCTGGTGGTAGCATCATCACTGTAGGTGGAGGACAATGTACCCCATACCCATTCACATAGGGGGGGCCGGAATCTGGGGCTCCCTTGTTAAAGGGACCCCAAAGCACTCTATCTATGTTAAGGGTATGTGGCCTGGTATGGTTCGGGGGGGCGCTCACCCCCCATCCTGTCCTCCAGGCTGCATGCTCGGATAAGGGCTTGACATAGATTTTGGGGAGGGCCCCAAGCTTTTTTTTTTTATTTACTTTTTTTTGGCGTGGTATGGACTGGGAGGGGGGACCCTATGCTATTTTTTTTATTGATTTTTAATCTATATTGCCGGGATCCGGCAAAACATTACAGCCGCGAGCAATTTTTTAAATTACGTTTTTTAACTTTTTTAGAAATTTTGCTGCTTTAAAATAAGCACTTTTGATTTTTTCATGTTCGTGTCCCATAGACTTTAATAGGGTTCACATGTTCGCACAAATGTTTTGCCTGTTCACATGTTCTGGTGTGAACCGAACCGAAGGGTGTTCAGCCCATCCCTAATGGCTAACGCTTCTGATTTAGAGTGATTTACCCTCAGACCTGAGATGGACTTAAATTTGGATAGGGTTGCAAATAAATTAGGTAGGGTCGTGATGGGGTCTGTGATAAATAATAAGATTGTCAGCAAATAACGCACATTGATGGGTTCTGCCTCCACTTGAAATGCCTTGGATGTTAGGGTTAGAACAAATGGCTATTGCCAACATTTCCATAGCTATAACAAAGTGGAGTGAGAGAGGACATCCCTGTCTGGTCCCGCTTTCAATTTTGATGGGGTCTGACTTGCATCCATATCCGAGGATATTGGCCAAGGGATGTGAATATAATATCCCTAGGAGGGAAAGAAAGCTTGGTCCACAATTCCATCTCCTCAATATGTGAAAAAGGCCAGGAAAGAGTCAAAGGCCTTGTGAAGGTCCAGTGACAATAGCATACCTCGCCTAGTGCCTACCCCATCCCAGTTAGATTGCAATAAGGAAACCAGGTCTATAGCTCATGTAATCTGGTCCGCTTCCTGTTGGCCAGGGACAAATCCCACCTAATCCATATGTATATATTGTGCCAGGAATTTGTTGAACCGGTTTGCATATATTTTCGTGAGAAGTTTGAGGTCATGATTGCCTTAATGATGTTGAGCGATAGTTCGCTACATCACTATGGTCCTTGTCCGGTTTGGGTATTCGACATATATGGGCTCTATTGGAGTCTTCGTCAAGGGCAACACCCTCACGTATGGCTACAAAGAAACTCTGCAGATGTGGTGTGCTCCCCAATTGTCTTGCCCTGCCCAGAATTGCGCATCTGATCATCAAGCCTACGTCTAGAGTGCAATGGTCAGGAATGGGTAACAGTGCAGGGGCAGCAGTACAGAGTTCTGGGTTCAGGAGTAAAAAATGTGCTGGGGATAGAAGTGGGTAACGTAAGAGTATAGGGATTAGGAGTATAACAAATTAGAGTGCAGGGGTAATATATAGAGGACAATGGTCAGAAATGGGACATACAGATTGCAGGGGTCAGGAGTAAAGGCAACATACAGCCCAGCAAAAAAAAAAAAAAATACAGGGCTTAGTTGTATGTAATGCACAGAGGTCAGGAGTATATACTTGTTAGTGCACACAACACATTAATTCCATCCCCCTTATTCAAAGAACAGCAGTATTCCCAAGAGGCATTTCAAAAACACCCAAGTATATACAGTGGGGCAAAAAAGTATTTAGTCAGCCACCAATTGTGCAAGTTCTCCCACTTAAAAAGATGAGAGAGGCCTGTAATTGTCATCATAGGTAAACCTCAACTATGAAAGACAAAATGTGGAAACAAATCCAGACAATCACATTGTCTGATTTTTGAAAGAATTTATTTGCAAATTATGGTGGAAAATAAGTATTTGGTCACCTACAAACAAGCAAGATTTCTGGGCTCTCACAGGCCTGTATCTTCTTCTTTAGGAGGCTCCTTTGTCCTCCACTCATTACCTGTATTAATGGCACCTGTTTGAACTTGTTATCAGTATAAAAGACACCTGTCCACAACCTCAAACAGTCACACTCCAAACTCCACTATGGTGAAGACCAAAGAGCTGGTGAAGGACACCAGAAACAAAATTGTAGACCTGCAGCAGTCTGGGAAGACTGAATCTGCAATAGGCAAACAGCTTGGTGTGAAAAAATCAACTGTGGGAGCAATAATTAGAAAATGGAAGACATACAAGACCACTGATAATCTCCCTCGATCTGGGGCTCCACGCAAGATCTCACCCCGTGGGGTCAAAATGATCACAAGAACAGTGAGCAAAAATCGCAGAACAACAAGTGGGGACCTAGTGAATGACCTGCAGAGAGCTGGGATCAACGTAACAAAGGCTACCATCAGTAACACTCTACGCCGCCAGGGACTCAGATCCTGCAGTGCCAGACGTGTCCCCCTGCTTAAGCCAGTACATGTCCGGGCCCATCTGAGGTTTGCTAGAGAGCATTTGGATGATCCAGAAGAGGACTGGGAGAATGTCATATGGTCAGATGAAACCAAAGTAGAACTGTTTGGTAGAAACACAACTTGTCGTGTTTGGAGGAGAGAGAATTCTGAGTTGCAACCAAAGAACACCATACCTACTGTGAAGCATGGGGGTGGCAACATCATGCTTTGGGGATGTTTCTCTGCAAAGGGAACAGGACGACTGATCCGTGTACATGAAAGAATGAATGGGGCCATGTATCGTGAGATTTTGAGTGCAAACCTCCTCCCATCAGCAAGCGCATTGAAGATGAAACATGGCTGGGTCTTTCAGCATGACAATGATCCCAAACACACCCCCCGGGCAACGAAGGAGTGGCTTCGTAAGAAGCATTTCAAGGTCCTGGAGTGGCCTAGCCAGTCTCCAGATCTCAACCCCATAGAAAACCTTTGGAGGGAGTTGAAAGTCTGTGTTGCCCAGCGACAGCCCCAAAACATCACTGTTCTAGAGGAGATCTGCATGGAGGAATGGGCCAACATACCAGCAACAGTGTATGACAACCTTGTGAAGACTTACAGAAAACGTTTGACCTCTGTCATTGCCAACAAAGGATATATAACAAAGTATTGAGATGAAATTTTGATATTGACCAAATACTTATTTTCCACCATAATTTGCAAATAAATTCTTTCAAAAATCAGACAATGTGATTGTCTGGATTTGTTTCCACATTTTGTCTCTCATAGTTGAGGTATACCTATGATGACAATTACAGGCCTCTCTCATCTTTTTAAGTGGGAAAACTTGCACAATTGGTGGCTGACTAAATACTTTTTTGCTTTTTTACTTTGTTGCCCCACTGTATATATATATATATATATATATATATATATATATATATATATATATATATATATATATATATATAGACACTATACACTATACTATACACTATATATATATAGACACTATATATACACACACCTGCTCGGGGGATACAGGGATTGGTGCTTCCAGCTGCCGCCCATATACTGACAGCCGGGGTATTTTGTGGACAGCTTCTCTCACATGTGATGAGCAGGGTGCAACTCACCTTGCAGGTACACACACACACACTGTACCCTCCTTCCTCTTGTCCCATGCATGCTATTTTTTGCTGTGTAAAATTAAGTGTTTTTTTTTTCTCTAAAAGGAAAATACCAGAGGACCTTTAAGGATTCCAAGCAAAGAAAATGAAAGGTACACCTAGGCAGTCACCTAAAATGCTCTTATTGCATTATAGTTTTCATTTAAATTAATTTCTGCAGACTTTTCTTTTTCTTTGGCTGGGTTCACATCTACCCATGTTTTTTGTTTTCCTGCATTCTAGTATGTTTTCATGTGTTCTGCTTCTTTTGGTTGGCCAAGGAAGATGATCCATTTCTGCTATGACATTATTAGGCCTAGACTTTGTAAGATCTGCTTCGTGGATTTCTGTGTGGTATGTTATCAGATAAATGTCTGCTTTTCCGGTGATTTTTGCAGCAGCTTCAGGAACTGCCACAGTGTTGCTTGAAGAGGAGAAGGCTAAGAAGAGGTAAAGGTGCTAAACTCACCCAGTGATTGCGAATAGAGAACAGAGTGGGCAGTTTTTTGTATTACAACCTCCAAGAACATGAGGAGACCAGATTCAAAATTACACCTGGATCTCTGTGAATAGATGAGTTCACACTGTCCCCCCTGCACATGCAGGGCAAAGTGCCAGTATCTCAGGAAGCATCACATGTATAAAGCGACAGTGTCTCTTGTAAGTTATTGACCACCAACACCACCATTTCGTTCTGCACAATTACGACAAGTTGCTGGGTTTTCTCTCCAGCCAGTTGAAACATCAGGACCCTGGATACCCAGCCCCTTTCCCTACGTTCAGAGGGTAAATATCTTAAGGCAATTAAATAAAAACTACATCAACAGCAGCTCTTGGAAGCTTGGAGAATCCTGTACCCTAAGGGGAGGGACTTTACATACTATTCTCGGGTGCCCTCTTTCTGAGAATCGATTATGTTTTTCTGGACCACCAGCTTCTAGAGGGACTAATAGATGCAGAGATGAAATCCATCACCCTCTCGGATCATGCCCCGGTTATATTTAGCTTGGATTTAGAGAATATTCCGGACAGGCAAAGATCCTGGAGGATGGATGAATCACTTCTGCATGATCAAGGTATAGTGGAGGATTTGGAAAGGGATATGAACTTATTTTTTAAAGAGAATAATGTAGAAAATATTGCGCCAACTTTATTGTGGGAAACCCATAAAGTATTTATGAGAGGGAGACTGATAGCAGAAGGAGTTAAGAGGAAAAAAATATGGTCAGCACAAAAACAATCTCTCCTACAAGGAATCCAGGAACTAGAGCAGTTACACAAAAAATTTAATGATAATAAAGTAAAGGTGGAATTAATAGGAAAACGGGAGGCTTTGAGAGACTTGATGGAACAGGAGTCCAAACGAGCTTTTATTAGAACAGCTAAAAGGCAGTATGAGTTTGGCAACAGACCTGGGAGAGTGCTGATTAAACCTAGAAGGAATTTAAATTATATTGTGAAAATGAAAGATAAAAAGGGAGAAATGAAATATTCTAGTAGGGACATCAGTGAAATCTTTCTGGAGTACTACCAATCATTATATAAATTAAGTGATACTCAAAACAGTGAAGATAGACAAAATAGACTAAATAAAATAGAACAGTACTTACGGAAGATAAAGTTACCGGCCCTATAGAATGAGGATGTAAGCAATTTATAAAAAGATATTTCCAAGGAAAGAATTGCGCAGGCAATCAGGAAAAGTAAAGCTGGTAAAAGTCCGGGTCCGGACGGCTATACATCTTTATACTTTAAAAAGTTTTTAGGTACCCTGACACCCTTTTTCCACTTATATATGAATTCTATTGGGGAAGGCCTGAAGATTCGTGAAGAAGCTTTGGGGGCCTATATATCACTCTTGGGTAAAGAAGGGAAGGACCCAACTTTGTGCTCTATCTTTAGGCCAATATCCCTGATCAATGAGGATATTAAAATATATGGGAGGATTTTGGCCGAAAGACTGAGACCATTACTGCCAGATTTTATTGAGAAAGATCAAGCAGGAGTTGTCCCTGGGAGGAAGGCAAGAACAACTTTATTGATGCATGTAGCAAAAAAGGGAAAGAAACCTGTTCTTTTTCTATCAATAGATGACGAAAAGGCCTTTGATAGGTTAGATTGGGACTTTATGTTGCAGACATTACATACATTTGGCATAGGTTCACGAATGCTGAGGTGGATAGAGGCTTTATACTCTAATGCCCCGTACACACGGTCGGATTTTCCAATGGACAATGTCCGATCGGAGTGTGTTGTCAGAAATTCCGACCGTGTGTGGGCTCCATCGGACATTTTCCATCGGATTTTCCGACACACAAAGTTTGAGAGCAGGCTATAAAATTTTCCGACAACAAAATCCAATCGCGTCAATTCCGACCGTGTGTGACCTGTTCCGACGCACAAAGTGCCACACATGCTCAGAAGAAATTCCGAGACGGAACAGCCCGGTCGGGTAAAATTAGCGTTCGGAATGGATACAGCACTTTCGTCAGGCTGCAATGTTAAAAATGGCTTAATACAGCACACTCTCTTCTTCTTTATAATGTGAGAAGAATGAAGTAGTTTTGCTGCTCATATTCACACAGACTTCTCACAAACGTATTTCTTTACTATTTATCGGGATTCCCTCAATATATTTGGATTTGTCACATCTGACAACATTATTTTTTTTTTTTTTTTTTTGGTTTTAAGGCAGGTTTTTTATTTTTTGGTTTGTTATTTTTCAAGGCTGATCTTTGTTTTATTGTATTTTAATTTTTACTATTTTTCTACTATTTTTGTGTGTGTTTTGTGTGTCAAGTTACCACAACACCATTGATATGTTGTTCTATTTAATCTGTTGGAGATTGTTTGGTGTTGTTGTCTCTTGTTAATTGTATTTTGAAATGTACCTGAATCCTCACCAACCAACTGTCCTTTTTGGATGAAAACACACATAGGAGAGTATCATTTTCCAAAAAATTTCATTTATCAAGGGCTCACAACTAAACAAAGAGGGAGACAATGCTGGAGAAACAGCAGAAATGGGTGAAGCCTTGGACCCCCAGGGCAGACATCAACTATTTTCAATCAAAATTGGTGGCCTGAGGAGTCCATATATAAGGGAGTGCAGTCTGGTCCAGAAGTCCCAGAGATCCGGAAAGCAGCAGATGACATCTGTGTCCCCAGGCTGTGGTCATACAAGAGACTGCATCTTTTGTCAGGCCAGACTGAACCCAGGGCCATCACTCTCTGTTCTTCCTTCCACGCTTCCTTCCACGCTGTGGCTCTGGTGGTGGAGTTGTGGCAGCAGGAAGAGGAGGAGGATGGTCCAACTCAATCGCGTCGGTCTTGGGTGTTATTTCGCCACTCACCCCCTTAGTTAGGACTTTATAAATAAGTTGCTCACACATGAGGCGTTGACCCTCCTGCATGCCCTGCAGTTTTGTGGCAGCCATGCAGGCAAAGGCCTCTTCAGGAGTGGGTAAGGCTCTGAGGGACGCAGAAGCCTCCTGAATGAGCCTGAGTGCAGAATCCTGAACGTGACTCCCCTTCCTGAGTCTTTTGTATGGAAGACGGAGGGGAGGAACCTGCGATTCGGTCAGGCTTCGACTGGTCCCTGGCTTCTCCTGGCTGACACTTAGCCCCGCCTCCTCCTGGCTGCCACTAACCCCCGCCTCCTCCTGGCTGCCACATTCCACAGCCTCCTCCTGGCTGAGGTCTTCCTGTGTATGAAAAAGGGACATAGTTTTAGTATTTGTTTCATCAATCACACACAATTTTCACCTCCTGACTGTTGCAAATTGAATGTGAACAAATATAACAGACTATCATTCTGAGCTCAGCATTTTTCATTCTTGTCCCAATTTTGGGTGCCCACTACTGTCTATTGATATGTCAAACACTTTTTTCAATCAGCAATTAGTGATCAATAATAACATCTAGTAAAGATCATTTCTTTATTGACAAGAAATCTGTAGAAGAATGCTTTACCTGACTCCAGCTGGGCTCCTCCACTTCTTCCTGGCTGGAAGGCCCAGGTTGGACATCGGAAGCCTCAGCTGGGGTGGAAGGAAGAGTGGAAGGAAGAGTGTAGAGGGATTCCCTGACTTCAGTGTGGTCTGACAGAAATCGCAGTCTCTCATAGTACCACAGCCTGGGGACATAAGTGTCATCTGCTGCAGCTCCGGACCTCTGGGAATCCATGACCTTCTTGCTCTCCCAAAGATAAGTGCTCCTCAGGCCACCAATTTTGGTTTTTAAATAGGGGATGGTTGCTGTGGGGACCACTGGCTTCACCAACTCCAGCAGTGTCTCCAGCGCTGCCTGCCTCTTTTGTTTATGATTATAATGGGGGTATCTCACCTGCCACAGACAGGGCAGCTCCCTGTATTTGTCTATGAACAGGGGGAGGAAGTTGTGGTCATTGAAGCCATCCATTTTCTCTGCAAGACACAACACGAGACAAACCCTAATGTCAGGCCAAACTCTCCTAATCTTGTTACAATATAGGCTTCAATTTCGAAGCAGTATAGGCCCAAGTTTAGATCTTACCTTCGTTATCACGATCGGCGCCTCCGATGCTCCTTCCTCAGCTCACAGATCGTACGTAATACGCACGCGTGTTACGCTTTATACACACTGCGCTTGCGTCTATCTCCGCCCGCCCCTGGCGTTCTTTCTAGTCTATTCCCCGCCCCTTTCCGTTCGGCGCAGTGGGAGAAGAGCACATGGATACACAGCAGGTGCGTGCTAATTACAGCAACGAGGAGGAGGAGGAGGAAAGGCCGGAGCCTGAAACGTCTGGATCCAGAAGGAGACGATTTAAGGCCTCAAATATGTCCTTTGGGGAGATGTTGGAGATGGTTGACATAATGAAGAGGGCTGACTATGACGGGAAGTATGGACCTTACCCCAACCCCAATGTCAGAAAGGCCAAGATCATGGCGAAAGTGGTCAGGAGTCTGCACCGGAATTTCGGGGTACGACGATCGAAAGATCAGCTCAGGAAGCGGTGGTCGGACCTGAAATGACTAGAACATGAGCAGTACAGAAAGATCCGGAGAGTGCTGCAAAAAAGTAAGTAGTTGTCCTGTGTTCCTAATCTTTTTCTGTTTATTACGTTCGTGCTGCTCCATGTGCTTTTCTTAAAAGTGTACATTTTAAAATGGCAACTTTCATGTTCATGGGCACATTATTTGTTCGTATCAAACATTTTTATTTCGGACTATAAAACACCACTGTTTTGGCCATATGCATTTGGCCACATTTTTGACGCCCTACTTGTATGAAACTAATTTGGTTGTGTAGATGTGTTTGTTACTAGAATGAAATGCAAACTAGATTCTATGTAAGGAGAGGACACTCAGCAGCTGTTTTCACATCTGGACTCTGGAGCACTAGTGTGGGACACAAGAATACCATTTTTATTAGGGGGCCAACACAGGTGCTCCAGTGTATACTATAGGGGTGACTCCATCTGTGAAGCTTGTACAAAACAGGTAAAAAGTATTGCAGCTTGACAAAGGACACTGAAAATGCTACATTTTGGAACTCGGCCAAAATAGACAATTGTACACCACTTCCAAGCAATGTTTCCTATTTATAGTTCTGACATCAAATATCTGTGTGCTAAGTATACCATTTTTATTTTACATAGGGGAAAAAAGACTCGGAGGACACCCCTCATCCGAGGAGAACAGAGACCCCCCACCTCGGGAAGAAGAGGAAATACCCCCAACCCAAGCAGAGCAGGAGGAGGAAGAAAATGTGGTGGAAATTGTCACCACAACAGGTGAGTGTCTGCGACCACAGGGTCAGGTAAGAGATGGATGCCGGCATATTTTTGATACCTGTTTTTGTTTGGTTTCTCTCTTTTTAGGTGATCGTGATGTTGTGGATCCAGATCCTTTCACATCAGAAAGTGCCCAGATCCTGATCGGGGAGATCATGGGGTGTAATTTAGAATTGGAAAACCTCAAGAAAAACATCAATGATGTTATTCAAAAAACTAAAAACATCATTGATGTTTTGGGGCATGTTTAAAACCCCTCCAAATCCCTTTGTTTTTTTGTGTGCTACAATCTTAAAAATGTTTGAGCGATTTTTAGAAAAGCCAAATTTGGAGGATGCACACAGTGTGTCAACATGTGCTATCTGCCATCACGGAAGATCAATGGACGCGTTTTGGGGGTGCAACCCCTTCCTCAATAATAAAGTAGCTGAGAGGAATGGGTTTCTCCCCCAAAACAAGTCCCTCGATCCCCCGTGATGGCAGCTAGCACATGTTGACATTGGCAAAATTGTGTGCATCTTGCAAATTTGTCTTTTCCTGGAGTGACTTCACCCCATCTGAACGCAATATCAAACACAGTTCCTAAATACTCATGTATGATATTGCCTTCAAGTTCTACCAAATGTGAACTTTCTAAGTTCAAGATTTGTGTCTTTTTTGTTGGTTTTACACATGCCTGTTTTATCTTAAATGAATATTTCTATTTTTGATAATGCCACCCCAAAAAATGTTAGACAACAAACATGTTGGTTTGTTTTAAAAACCTTTTCTAAATGCACATGTGATTGTGCAGGTATTAAAAAGATTGTGAATCAAGAATGTGTGGATTATTGTCTCAACGCTACAACACTTTTGTGGCGATGTAATTGCTGCTTTCTGTGAAAATTAGGGTTATTTCCTAAGGGCAAATCCTCTTTGCACTACAAGTGCAGTTTCAGTGCAGTTTCAAGTGCACTTGTGGTGTAAAGTGTATTTGCCTTTAATAAATAACAGCCAATGGTGCTTTGGATAAGGTTACACAATCACGCCATTTTCAGGACTACACACATTTCAGTCGGGGTCAGCTAAAACAAACACAAGCAGTAAATGTCACCAAAGATTTATATTTTTCTTTTGTTTTTATTTGATAAAGGCTTCACAAATTGTCTGGCATATTGATGGCCCCCCTACCCGCAAAGAACTCAAGGTATCTTAACCGGACATCACGGGCACTCAGGGAGGCCAGGACGGTCACTTTCAAGCACCGTCAGGGTTGTTTCATTTAGAATTCCGGCCTCAGGCCCAACTGAGCCAGCATAGTTGGCAGAATGTTGGCGTAAAAATTTATGTAGAACACAGCATGCCAGGATTATATGATTAAGTTTATACTCCGCCATATGGATGGGTGTCAAAAATAGATGGAACAGGCTGGCCATGATTCCAAATGTGTTCTCCACCACTCTTCCAAGCTGCCATTCTGGAGACGCCTGTAAAACTCCGTCTGGGTGATGACTCCACCATCGGACATCCGGCCATTCTTCCCCACGTCCACATACAGGAACTCGTAATTAGCCGACACCACCGCCAACATCACAATACTATTGAACCCCTTGTAATTATAATAGTACGACCCCGAGTTGGGGGGTGGGACGGTGTGGACGTGTTTCCCATCAATTGCCCCTCCGCAGTTAGGAAAGTCCCACCGCTGGGCAAAGTGGGAGGCCACAGTCTGCTATTCCTGTGGCGTTGAAGGAAACTGTTGATGAAAACAAAACAAACTTAGTATTTTTGCACATAAACATGGAAAGCAGATTAGACGCAAACATTCTTGGCCAACATCCAGATAACATTTATTAAGGGGAATTTTACAACACCAAAGTATAAGGTACACCTATCATATTCCCCCTCCCACCCCCTCTCATGGGCCATTTCTAAAATTATAGGGGGGGATCTTGGACAGGTAACCCTCTTCACTTCATTGAGAGATGAATGCCTAAATACAGGGTATTACTTGGAACAGCCCCTCCTTAGTTACACTATTGGCAGCCCACTGGACAGGTAAGAAGTGTCATAATACAAAGATATAAATACACACTGTACACATTTGAGCACATTTGGACATTCTGCTATTACCTATCAAGATAATAATAGGATACAAAAACTTTAAACAGTACCATTTGAAAGTATTCAGGCAGGCCCTTGCACTACATGCTTTGGGGAATTCATCAATAAATCTGACCACAAAAGAGATGGGTATAGTGGGTATGGGTTTGGCAAAGTCAGCAGATAGATGATTGAGGATAGATAGAGAATTGGTATCAGCTGACTTAGCAGTTGGGGGGAGGGAGGGTTAATAAAAATGATTTGGGGACACCACAAAAAAAAGCCTCTGGCACTCTGCCTGAATTTAAAGCACAAATCACATTTATAAACATTTTAGGGGGTGTTTGGGGTAAAACACTACAATGGAGCTGATAAAATACATTGTTAAGTGACTACATGAGGTGAATATAGGGCCAGGAGAACATGCTGGGGAGGTAAGTGAAGGCAAATATGTATGAAGGACAAAAAAAATAATTACATAAAAATCCAGCATGCATGAGAACAAAGGGGACATTCACAGCATATTACAATCATGGTAATTAAGGAATGAGGAGAGAAATACAATATATTATCAAACATTAGATATAATAAAATGTGATATTAAAGGATAAATCTTACCTTCATATACTCCTTCTGCAGGACCTGGATGATTGCAGAACAGGTCTCTGGGATAATGATCCCCAGAGCCTGGGGGGAGATGCCTGTCGAGAACTTCAAGTCCTGCAGGCTTCTCCCTGTCGCCAAGTCCTGCAGGGTAGCGACGAGCCTCTGCTCCGCAGTGATGGCTTGCCTCATGCAGGTATCCTGCCTGCTGATATAGGGGGTCAGCGAAGCCAACAAACGGTGAAATACGGGGTCCGTCATCCTGAGAAAGTTCCTGAAATCATCAGGATTATTCTCATGGATCTCACGGAGCAAAGGCATATGACAGAACTGGTCACGCTGAAGCAACCAATTCTTGGTCCATGAACTCCTCCCCACCCTGTTCATGGACTGGACTTGTGTCAAGGTAAGGACCCCAACACCAAGCCCCCGCACAGCACGAACTCTACGAGGAGTACGTATACGCAAAATGGCTAGAAAACGGTCGGCTGCTCAGAACGAAGTAACAGAACGCACTGAAGAACAGCAAGGCCTGTGAAGAGCGACCTGAAAAACAGTAATGGACGAACAAGAACACAATGACTAATCCAAGTCACGCGGAGCTTGCTTGCACGCACTGAAGAGCAGATACAAACCCACAAGCACAAACTGAACCGCAGAAAACGATCTGAAAGCCACGAGTCTGAAAAAGCATGAATCGTCTCTCACCAAACTTTTACTAACACGAGATTAGCAAAAGCAGCCCAAAGGGTGCCGCGCTTGGTTCTGAACTGGCCTTTTCTAGTCTCGTCGGACGTGGTTGACGTCACCGCGTTGTTGGCGATCAGAAATTCCGACAACTTTGTGCGACCGTGTGTACGCAAAACAAGTTTGAGCCAACATCCGTCGGAAAAAATCCTAGGATTTTGTTGTCGGAATGTCCGATCAATGTCCGACCGTGTGTACGGGGCATAACCCTACGGCTCAAATTCAAGTAAATTCAAGTAAATGGAACTCTGTCCGATACCTTCCGGCTATATAATGGCACACGCCAGGGGTGTCCACTCTCTTCCCTACTCTTCGTGTTTTCCTTGGAACCCTTTTTAGCTTCTATAAGAGCTAATTATAAAATTAAAGATATAGAGGTGGCGGGACAAGAACACATATATATAACGAATCCCACACAAACATTCCCAGAGATTTTGTTAGAACTGAGAGAATATGGGGCCGTATCGAATCTCAAGATTAATATGGAGAAAACTGAGACATTAGATATCTCAGTCCCCTCAGATGAAGGAAGGGATCTCAGAATTTTGTATCCTTTTAAGTGGAGGAAGAGGGGATTGAAATATCTGGGAGTGTTTCTGTCAACAGCAATAAAGGATCTATATCGGGACAATGATTTGCTTCTACTGAACAAAATCAAACAAGATTTGAGAGGATACACTGCACATAGATTATCATGGTTCGGCAGGATAAGTGTTATCAAAATGATGATTCTCCTGAAGCTTTGTATATTTTCCAGTGCTTCCCCATAAATATTCCTGTGGCTTATTTTAAAACTTTTAGATTGATATTGCAAAAGTTTATATGGAGTAATAGGGGCAATCATATTGCCTACAAAACTTTGAGTAGACCAAAGGAAAGGGGAGGATTATTCCTTCCAGATCTCGAAAAATACTGTGCAGCGGCAATACTGCAGAGAATTATGGACTGGGTACATGGCTCTCCATATAAAAAATGGGTGTCACTAGAGGCAGCGTTGAGTAAATCTGCTTTGAGCCAGATTATTTGGATCCCAAGGAAATATAGAGACGACTCGAGAGAAATGGCCCCAATTACCATAGAAACACTGAGAGTTTGGGATAAGCTTTTCAAAAATACCTCTTGGCAATATAATAGTCCTCTGATGCCGTTGACAGGCAACAACTATTTCCCTCCAGGTAAGGATAATAAACTGTATTTAAAATGGACCTTTTCGGACTGTCTGAGGTTAAAAGATGTCCTGAACGGAAAAGTCCTTTGCTCACTATCCGAACTGCGAGGAAAACATGGGGTGACATCATGGGATACATGGAGATATAGACAACTTCAACATTTTGTAGAATCTCTCCCGAAACCCCTTTGCTCAGTTAGCGAGCTAAATTCATGGGAAAGATTAGTCGATCAAGGGGGATTTCAAATGTTTATAAGATGTTAATGAGGCCCCCAGATGGGGAATCCCCGTGTCCCTTGGAGGGGTGGAAACTGGAACTAAACCAGTTAGTACCTGAAACAATGAGAAGTAAAATTTTGGACTATGTTCACTCGTCTTCATTGGACACAGGGATGAAGAAAATGAACTATAAATTATTTATTAAGTGGTATTATGTCCTAATAAAATTGCACAAAATCAGTCTGGACTTGTCTCCTTTATGTTGGAGGGAATGCAGGGGGATCAGAACGCATGCACACATATGGTGGCAGTGTCCCTTAATACAACCTTATTACTTGAAGTACTTGATTGGATAAAGAAGATCAGCAGGAATGAAATTGGTCTTGATCCCTGGCAATGCCTGTTCCATGGAAGGGGGATGCCAAGAAAGAAATACAAAGCAACAATTATTCCATTTCTACTGAATGCAGCAAAGGCATTAATACCGAAACAATGGAAGTCAAGTGCAGTCCCGACGATAAAGGATTGGTTTAGGGAGGTAGACAAAATTAGGTTAATGGAAGAGGTAATACATATGCAAAATAACTCAGAAAATTTGCTAGTACTTGGAGGAGTTAATTGGAAATTAGACAAACCCAGGTTTATGTGAACTGTATGGGAAGTTTTTTTTTTTTCTTTGGTGGCATACAGCAATTAGGTATACTTTATTGGAGGTATCTTCGACGGAAGTAAAAAGCTGAGAATCCCCCCCCCCCTCTATAAATTAATAAAAAGGGTGTGGAAAAATCATAGTTTCTTTTTCTTTTTTCTTTTTTTTGAGAAGGAAGTCACTGAGAGAATTAAACACTATAGGCAATGTGTGAGGGAATTATAAAGGGGTTTTTTTTTGTTTTGTTTTGTTTTGTTGTCGATACACGGTAAGTGGGTACACTTTATTGGAGGAATTTTCGATAGAAGTAAAAAGTCAAAAATTTCCCCTCTTTATAACTTAATAAAGAGGGATTGGAAAATTCACAGTTCCATTGTATTGAGAAGGAAGTCACTGAGAGAATTAAACACTAGGTAATTTACCCTTCTTACTTTTAATTTTTTAACAGACGATCTGTTATCTTCCCTGCACAGTCCCCATCCTCCTTCAGTTAAAACACAAACTAGGACACACTTAACCCCTTCACTGCCCCCTAGTGTTAACCCCTTCACTGCCAGTGACATTTTTACAGTAACCAATGCATTTTTAATCGCACTGATCGCTGTATTAATGCCATTGGTCCCACAAATGTGTCAAAATTGTCCAACGTGTCTGCCATAATGTCGCAGTCATGATAAAAATCGCAGATCGCCTCCATTACTAGTAAAAAGAAATTAATAATAAAAATGCTATAAATCTATCCCCTATTTTGTAGACGCTATAACTTTTGTGCAAACCAATCAATATACGCTAATTGCGATTTTTTTTTTTTACCAAAAATATGTAAAAGAATACATATCAGCCTAAACTGAGGAAAAAAATAGTTTTTTTAATATATTTTTGGGGGATAATTATTATAGCAAAAAGTAAAAAATAATGCGTTTTTTTACAAAATTGGTGCTCTTTTTTTGTTTATAGCGCAAAAAATAAAAATGCAGAGGTGATCAAATACCACCAAAAGAAAGCTCTATTTGTGGAAAAAAATGGACGTCAACTTTATTTGGGTGCAACATCGCACGACCGCGCAATTGTCAGTTAAAGCGAAGTAGCGCCGAATCGGAAAAAGTGCTCTGGTCAGGAAGGGGGTAAAATCTTCCGGGGCTGAAGTGGTTAAGGAAGGATTTTCAACAGGGGTAAATAGTTGAGAATTTCTCCTCCTTATTAATTAATAAAGAAATGGGATATGTCACGTTTTATTCATGTAAGAAGGAACGGCGCCAAGTATTTAATGTTATAGGAAGAGGACTAGGGCACGTATCACAAGTATAAGGGACAACACCTTTGAGTGGCATACAGTCAGGTCCATAAATATTGAGACATCGACACAATTCTAATCTTTTTGGCTCTGCACACCACCACAATGGATTTGAAATGAAACTAACAAGATGTGCTTTAACTGCAGACTTTCAGATTTAATTTGAGGGTATTTACATCCAAATCAGGTGAATGGTGTAGGAATTACAACAGTTTGTATATGTGCCTCCCACTTTTTAAGGGACCAAAAGTAATGCGACAGATTAACAATCATCCATCAAACTTTCACTTTTTAATACTTGGTTGCAAATCCTTTGCAGTCAATTACAGCCTGAAGTCTGGAATGCATAGACATCACCAGACGCTGGGTTTCATCCCTGGTGATGCTCTGCCAGGCCTCTACTGCAACTGTCTTCAGTTCCTGCTTGTTCTTGGGGCATTTTCCCTTCAGTTTTGTCTTCAGCAAGTGAAATGCATGCTCAATTGGATTCAGGTCAAGTGATTGACTTGACCATTGCATAACATTCCACTTCTTTCCCTTAAAAAACTCTTTGGTTGCTTTCGCAGTATGCTTCGGGTCATTGTCCATCTGCACTGTGAAGCGCCGTCCCAAGGAGTTCTGAATCATTTTGCTATATATGAGCAGATAATATTGCCCGAAACACTTCAGAATTCATCCTGCTGCTTTTGTCAGCAGTCACATCATCAATAAATACAAGAGAACCAGTTCCATTGGCAGCCATACACGCCCACGCCATGACACTACCACCACCATGCTTCACTGATGAGGTGGTATGCTTTGGATCATGAGCATTTCCTTTCCTTCTCCATACTCTTCTCTTCCCATCACTCTGGTACAAGTTGATCTTGGTCTCATCTGTCCATAGGATGTTGTTCCAGAACTGTGAAGGCTTTTTTAGATGTTGTTTGGCAAACTCTAATCTGGCCTTCCTGTTTTTGAGGCTCACCAATGGTTTACATCTTGTGGTGAACCCTCTGTATTCACTCTGGTGACGTCTTCTCTTGATTGTTGACTTTGACACACATACACCCACCTCCTGGAGAGTGTTCTTGATCTGGCCAACTGTTGTGAAGGGTGTTTTCTTCACCAGGGAAAGAATTCTTCGGTCATCCACCACAGTTGTTTTCCGTGGTCTTCCGGGTCTTTTGGTGTTGCTGAGCTCTCGGTGCGTTCTTTCTTTTTAAGGATGTTCCAAACAGTTGATTTGGCCACACCTAATTTTTTTGCTATCTCTCCGATGGGTTTGTTTTGTTTTTTCAGCCTAATGATGGCTTGCTTCACTGATAATGACAGCTCTTTGGATCTCATATTGAGAGTTGACAGCAACAGATTCCAAATGCAAATAGCACACTTGAAATGAACTCTGGACCTTTTATCTGCTCTTTGTAAATGGAATAATGAGGGAATAACACACACCTGGCCATGGAACAGCTGAGCAGCCAATTGTCCCATAACTTTTGGTCCATTAAAAAGTGGGAGGCACATATACAAACTGTTATAATTCCTACACTGTTCACCTGATTTGGATGTAAATACCCTCAAATTAAAGCTGAACGTCTGCAGTTAAAGCACATCTTGTTCGTTTTATTTCAAATCCATTGTGGTGGTGTATAGAGCCAAAAAGATTCGAATTCTGTCGATGTCCCAATATTTAAGGACCTGACTGTGGGTGGGTTTTTTATTTTTTCCCAGGGGTGTTGGGGGGGACGGCAGGGTTTGGTGGAATATATTTATCATGATGGAGTATATTATGAGACAGATCCATGTTTGTGTCAATTGTGTTTTATGTTTTGTGTATTATGAATGTGTATGTATATGCCTATATATATTCTTATATGGTTTTGAAATGGAATGTTTTTGTTTTAATGTGTATAATAATTTAATAAAAATAATTGAAACATCAGGACACATTTTTCAGAAATGGTGTTCCGCCATGTAAATGCATTGGTGGGGTAGATTGTGAAGATTAGGGACATAGAGGTGGTATTGGAACAGGTGTTATGAGTACAGGTGTTATTAGCAAAGTAACTGCGGTAGATGGGGAAGACTGTATAGGAGCTACCTTTTTTATATAAACAAGGCAATGTAGCACATTACTCCTCCTAAATCGCTGTATGTACAGGGGCAACTTCAGCCTACTCTTCTGGCCCTGGAGTATAGGCAGGGGTGTTGGATCGGTGGCCTTCATCAGCCTTCTGTGTCTTTGTAAAGACTTACCTTTCAAGACCAGTTTTCGGGAGATCTCCGCTGCTGCATCTCAACCTATCCATTTGTAAGGGGGCCTTTGACTGGCTGACTGTTGGTGCCAAATTGTCCATGCTCCCTCATCTTGTTTAGGACAACAACCCACAGCTATAGCTAAAAGCCTCTGCCATATTATGTCCCCTCCATTCCAAGAGAATTGGTCCCAGGACAGAGCCCTCGGTCACCCCCATTCACAACTCCAGACCATTCAGGAGCAATGCTATTTATCACCGCCCAGTTTCCTATCCAGGTGCATACATTACCATTCATGCCAACATTTAAGCATCTGTGGGGTACCGTATCAAATGCTTTGGCGAAATCTAGATCCACTACAGCCATATGCCTTCCTCTATCCAGATTACAGCTCACTTCCTCATAGAATGTTAACAGGTTGGTCTGGCAAGAACGCTCTTTCATAAATCCATGCTGGCTACTGCTAATGATACTATTTTTATATAGATGGGGATGGGTCATAATGAGGTTGTGGGATGGGAAAATGTTTGCATCTATTTTTATCAGCAAATTCTTGGATGTGGTTCCTCATTATTCCCTCCAATAGTTTACAAACTATTGATTTTTTTTTAATATTGGAATCATGTTGGCTTTCTGCCAGTCTGCTGGTACCATTCTGGTCAGTAAGCTCCTTAACGATTAGGAATAGTGGCCTAGCAATTACCTGGCTAAGTTCTTTGAGGACTCTCGTGTGTAAGCCATCTGGTCCTAGTGACTTGTTCAAAATATGTTTTTCAAGTCTTTTAAGAACTTTAGCTTCCATTAGCCACAGGGTCACTCCTTGCTAACCATCTTGTCTTTTATACCCCTCTTATCCATAGAAGGTATTTAATACTTTTGCCTTCTCTTCTGGCTTTCCTTTTTTATAGGGCTAATTTGATCTGACTTTGCCTTTTTACTATATTAAAAAAAAAAAGGGGATTCTTTTTACTCCCCACCCCTGATCGCACTCACTCTTACATTTCTTATTGCATTCTTTTGTAGTGCTGGAATGTTGACAATGTCCCATCGACCTTATATTTGTTAAAGAACTTTTTTTTCTCTCTTTGATGTGCCTTTTTGTGCTCGAATTTAGCCACCAAGGTTTAACGTTGGTTTGTTTGTTGCCCATTGGAATACACTGGCTAATGCCATGAATTTAAAGTGTTCTTCAAGCACTCCCACTTTTCCTGTCTAGAAAATCTTCTCATTTAATGTCATGGTGTATGCAGCGCAGTTTGTTAAAGTTGGCTCTCTTGACATTTTAATGTATTTGTCCTGTCCTTGTGTCTGCTATTCATATGATTTTAAAGTGAATGTAATTATCCTGTGATTGCTATTTTCTTAAGTTATCCCTTACTTCCACATCCGCTATCCACTCTGGGTTTGTAATTAGTAGGTCAGAGTCTTGTTTGTAGTTGGGGCATCGACCAACTAACACATAAAATGTCCTGCATCACATTTAAGTGCCGAGCCTTAAAGTGAGCAGTTCCATCTGCTATATAGATAATTGAAGTCCCCCATGACAACATTGCCCTGCCTTGCCACCATTTGTAATTGTGAAAAGGAGATCAGTCTCCTCTTCATCCTTCATGGTGGGGGGCCTGAAGCCTACACTCATTATTAATTTCCCTTTTGTGGTTTCAGCCACAAGGATTCCACTCCCTCCATTGACCCATTAGTAATGTCGCCCCTCGGGTTTATCAGAAAATCACTCTTGATGTCCATGCACATCCCCCCCTTCCACTTCCCCTGTCCCTTCTATTCAGGGAGTACCCCTGTACACCCACAAGCCAGGTCTCTTGTATTCCCACAAAGTCTTTGTATTTAAATTGACCACAGTAGCACTTTCTGCACTTTGTTCACTAGCTAGAAAAGCTTCCTGATCCCTCCTCCCCTATCACCTGGTTTTAAAGTTCCTCTAAATTTTTGCCATCCTTTCCCCCAACAAATCTACATGCTCTCCATTTAGGTGCAGTCCATCTCTGCTGTAGAGAGGGTGGAGAAAAGGAAGCGCCACCTGAGTGCAGTATTAATATAAAAATGTAATGGCATATAAAAAATGAACACTTACAAGAAAGACAAATTAAAAAGGCTCATCTGTGAGTAGGCAGTGTGTATCTTCCTCGAGTTCCAGTCCGGAAGTTGTGTCAGCGTTGTAGGGCTGCAGATGGAGGCTTGTAGCTGGTATCTCTTCCTGTGGCCGTCAGGGAGAAGCTGAGACCGGCGTGGAACGCACGGAGGAGGTGCGTGACGTCACGGGTCATCCAAGGACTTCCGGGTACACTCCAGGGGGAGGGCTAACACCAAGGGAGGGTTCTGAAGGCTGAATGTGCTTGGCTACGCGCTCGGAGCTGCTGCTCCTTCAATAGGCCTGAAGGGGAGTGTGTCAGTGGTGTGCTATTTATATGCCGGCGCTGTGGGACAACAAGGCTCAGCGTCGGCTAGCAGCACATCACTGATAAAGGCTGTGAGAGGCTGTTTACTGGAATCAGGGGTGATCTAAGGCATAAACTACATGTTTGAGAACACTTAATGGCAGATATTGATATGATCGCACTGGAATACTTAAAGGCACATAAGGGCTGAGTGTAATTAAGAAGTATATATATGTTAAAACTGTAAAAAATATATCTAAAAAATTCTAAACAAATGGGGATTATATGAGAAATATTATATATAAAATTAGCGATATACATTTAGATGGGAAAAATAAAATAAAAAATGATATATAATTAAAAAATATTTATAAAACCACATATATATAAAAAAAAACATATATATAAAAAAAAAAAAAAAAGGGAAAAGGTGCTTACAAAACATTATTTATATACATGTGTATATCTGTATATGCTCTCGAAAGATGGTGTTGAAAAAAGGGTAGAGCAGTATATGATAGGGGGAAAGGTGCATATACACATGTACACACATACACGCACACGCATATATGTACATATATACATACACATACACATATATACACATCCATGTACAGTGGGCCATGTAATGGTATAGGATGTGGACTGAAAAGCGAATGGGGGGGGCGGGGTTTAATTATGGGGGGGGGGTTTGGGTTTGGAATAAAGACAGAGAAGAAGGGGGAAGGGGAGTGGGGGGGGGGGAGGCAGGGGTAGGACGGAAAGAGGAAAACGGAGGGGTGAAAAAGGAAAGGGGGGGGCTGGGGGAGACAGGGGGAGCAGGGAGTAAGGGTAATCTCATGGGGGGGAGGGGAAAGAGGTGGCTTATAGTAGTGTGTGTACTTCAATTTCCTTGTTCAGCCCACCGGGTGTAAGGGTACCCAAAGAATAGATCCAGTAGGTCTCTTGTTGGCACAGGCGTTTGAAGCGTTCGGCTGAAGGATATGTGGCGGGAATGGATTCGATGACCCATACACTAAGGCCAGCCGTAGAACGGCCATGGTGTGTAAGGAAATGTTTGGGGACGCTATGGTGGTCTCGGCCCTTTTCAATAAAGCGCCGATGTTCCCCAAACCGTGCTCTGAGTGCCCTTATGATCCGACCAACATAAAACAACCCAAAGGGACAGGTAAGGCAGTATATGACAAAGTCCGTGGAGCAATTGTAGAATTCTTTGAGGGTGTAACATTTTCCTTTTGCGTTGAAGGTTTTTTGGCCATGGTGTACGAATTGGCAGGTGAGGCAGAGGGGTTTTTTACATTGATACATCCCTCTGAGGGGTATGAGGACAGGTTGTGGAGGGATGGGTTGGAGGGACTTGATTTTACTAGGGGCAATTTTGCTTTTGATGTTCTTTGATCTTCTGTAAGTTTCTTTGGGTTTGATACCAACTGTGGTTTTCAGGTGAGGGTCTTCCAGGAGGATAGACCAATGGGACTCTAATATTTTCTCCATTTTCTTATGTTTATCATGATATTGTGTGATGAAGCGGGTTGGTTGCTTGACAGCGGGTGAGGAGTTGTGGCAACTGGTGGGAGGCTTGCGGTAGTTGTTGAAGGCTGCGTCTATGAGTGGGACAGGATATCCTTTATCTTGGAATTTTTTGGACAAGATTTGGCCGTGGATTTCGTAGTCAGAGTCTCTGGTGCAATTCCTCCGGAGGCGGCAAAACTGGCTACGGGGGATGTTATTCACCCATCTGGGATGGTGGCAACTGGTGTAGTGAATAAAGGAATTGCCTGCAGTAGGTTTGATGAAATTCTTGGCATATATAGTTTCCTCATCATGGCAAAGTTCAAGGTCTAAGAGTGCCAGAGTCTAAGAATACTATATTAACCCCTGGACTGCCACTACTATGGCCATGGACTTTATGCCTGGCTAACTTTATATACCCCCAGGATTGTATGCATCTTTTATATATGCGCTTACAGTTATTATCACCCTCATCTCTGCTGTAGAGCCAGTAACCAACAGAAAAGTCAGCCCATTTCTCCAGGAACCCAAAACCCTTCTTCCTACACCAGTTCCTCAGCCACTTGTTAAGTTCCCTAAGCTCCTACTGCCTCTCTGTTGTGGCTCAAGGTACAGGCTGTATCTATGAGAATACTACCTTTTCAGTATATCTCCTAAGTCCCATAAATTAATATTTAATAATAATATTTTTTTTATGTTCCCTCTAACTTTGTCATTGGTTCCAATATGTACCATGACAGCTGTCCTCCCCAGCCCCACCAAACAATCTGTCCATCTGATCCATGATCAATCTATTCTTCTCATAACTGCTTCCCCTACCACCAGTATCTGCCTAACTTTGCCTGTATCCATGCCCCATTCTCACTAAAGCAGTCACTCCCCTGGCAGCTAAGGGAGGAAGTCTGCTCCAACAAAGCCACCATTGAGTTGATATCTCAACATCAGGCAACCTGGCATTTTTCAGCCTTATGCACACAGGACATTTTGCAAACTCAACTGAAGCATTTCTTCCGGGGGGTGCTACCCCTCGCCTGGCGAGTTCCACGCTGTGTCTTCCTGTGCGATGTGGTGGGTTGGCATCTCCTAATTTTCTAGTGTATTATTGTGCTGCTGTTTTTGTTTCAGTTTATTGGTGGTTTATCAGCTATCAAGCCAATACCGCTGTATGCCTGGAAGCATGGGTTTCCTTAAGGAGCTTGGTAACTTGGCTTACAGAGGTCCCAGGGCCTATGCTGACCTCCCGACCAGGACAACACTCAAGGTTTGGGTCTCCGCCAGGAAGTGCTTTTTCAAACCCGGTCATTGGTCTCCTTATCAGCTGTTGTTGGGTAAACTTAACCTGCCATACTTCCGTTCTATTCCCTACCGTCAAGTTTGGGCGAAATATGGCATCATGGTACTACGTGATATTATGCCCACAGGGATTGGCACTTCTAGGCATACAGGATAATGATCAGAGGCCTTGCTGTACTAAACTGTTGATATTGTATCTTTTGTACTAAGCTAAAAAAGCAATACTCTGCAAGTGGAATGCCCCCCCTTTCGATAGTCATGTGGGAGAACTAAATCCAATTCTGTTTTTACCTATGTATAAACTGACCTATTTGAATAGAATTTGTCCTTAGAAATTCAATAGGGTTTGGTTACCATGGACAGCGCAGGTGAACCAATTAATACCCTTGTTTTGCTGCCTTCATTTCAGTGGGTGATGCAGGTTTTTCCTCTACCCTTGTTACTTTATTATGCCCTGGGACAATGGTTATATTAGTTTCTGCACTGCCATTATGATGTTGACTTTACTGTACTTCCATATGTATCATTATTTTGTTCATTATACCGAACACCCCGATAATTGTTGTAACCTACCATGCCAACGTTTTTCAATAAACTACCATTCTGTTTGTTAAAAAAAGCATTTCCTCCAGGCAGCACCATTTTGGGGAAAAAAAAAAACTCCTGACACTTGCAAAAGTGTGTAATGCGTTATGGTGTGTTTACAGGCATCAAACTCTTAAGCGTTAATTTCATTGACTAGAATGATTGATTGATTTATTCTCACCACTGAAATGAAATAATGCTCAAGTGCTAAATGTGCCCAGCGTTAACGCACGTTTAGATACGTTTACAAGTGTCAAGTATTTTTTTAAAAATGCTCCTGGATGCACTGGGAGTGGGTTTTTCTTTCTTCTGCCTCTAAAAGCCCCTGCCATCAAACGCTGCTAAAAGCCTATGTGTGCAAGGACATATATGCTAACTTGCAGGGAAGTTTAAAGGAAAAAAACACCTGACACCCCTAGAAGTAGCTTCAAAAATGTCCAGTGTGCATGAGGCCTTATTGGGATGTACCAATTCAGGACTTGCTTCTCTAAGGTTCTTCTCCCTGCCCCTCCTAACTGTAACCAAACCACCTACCTCTGGCTCCTGCACCTCCATATCCCCCCCCCCCCTGTTCTGTTCTATACAAACTGAGATGAGCATAGTGTCTTTCTATGTCCCACTCCATAGCTTTACCCAGTTGGGTATGCTCCCAGATGTCACTAACAGTACTCACATCAGGGAAACCTAGCCTAGCCTAAAAGGCCTTTTGTATCCTGTTTCCAGTCCTCAGACCATGTTCCCAGTCAGGATGTCTACAGCTGTCTTTTCTGGGTGTTAGACTATCTCACCCGAGGCCTTCTGCTCTATTCACAGCTGTAGCGGACTACATCTGCCTGGCTGTGGGGTGCTTGGCTCCCATGAGATGTCTCACCTAGGGCTCCTCCTACCCTACCATCTATATGGTGTGGCAGAGTAAGGCTCTGTCCCTATGAAAATGGGGTTAAAGTGGACACAGAGTCTGCATATTGGCTGAGTACAGAGCTACAGAGCGTAAATTTAAAACAGAGAAAACTGCTCTGGCAGTTTTCTCCAGGTTTTGCTAGTTCCCTATGGGGCTCTGTAGTTTGGAGATCCTTCAGAATCTTGGGTGGGACGGGATCTCCAACCCTGTGTCCGGGTCTTGTGGACAGCCAGCAGGGTGTGTGCCCTGGTGCACACATCCTATATAACGAGGGGCTGGTGAGAGCAGAATGAGAGTGGAAGAAGGTGAAGTTGGAGTAGTGGCTGCTAGTAAGTGTCTCTGTGTGAGAATAGATGCTGTGTGCATTGAAGGGCTAGAAGCTGTGTGCGTTGAAGGGCTTCAAAGCTGTGTGCATCCAAGGAGCCAGAAGTTGTGTGCGTTGAAGCTCTTGAAGCTGTGTGCAGCCAAGGAGCCTAAGACTGTGTGCATCCAAGCAGCTTGTTTGAGGGGCCTGTACCTATAGCAACATTACTGCTGAAGAGTAGCCAGGTGGGATAGCATTTTCATTTGGATTTTGTGTGTTTAATTAAAGCTTGGACCCCTGTGTGGGATTCCTGGATGGACTTTTGTTTTGTTTTTCCCTTTAATAAACGGGGGCTACCAGGCCCTTAACTATAAAGGCCTCTCTGATATGGACTCACTGCACCAAAACGCATCTATCCACTTGAGCTGAACAATCCCCAATGTTACAATGGAAATTACCTCCATCTATACATCACTACAGGGATGCTTTGTTTAAAAGGGGACCTAATACCCAAATACTTAAGGGTAACTCCACTTTCGTGGAAAATAAAATAGCAAATAAAAAAATATATAGCATATACAATTGTGGCACAAGTCATATTGTAATTGAATGTTATTGAAAAGGAAAGGTCATTTTTAATCTGCAGCTCTGTAATTTTCTGTGAAATAAACAGAATGTGTACAGAACGCCCCAAGATATGTAATTTCCTGCTTTTGTGATTGTCTTACTGATTTTCCCAGTAGTAGTTTTCTCATTCGAGCTTCGCAGGTGCAGCAGCTGGTTGATAAGTAAGAAACCCCACCCATTAGACTCACTTCTACACATGGGCACAGACCAACACCACAAGAATTTCTTCAGAACAACAAAAGGTAGGAATCTACAACAGTTTGTCAACATCCTTGCAATGTACATAGATCACCAAGAGGGGAATGTTTTTCCTTTTTTTTTTTTTTTTTTTTTTTTTTTTTCTCAACAAAAGTTGCACTTTAATTCCCTATTACACTATTTTGGGACAGACCCACCTAGTGGCAAACTAGCTAACCGCACATGCCTACAAGGTCACACCTGCTACTTTTGCTTTATGCAACCTGACCAGAGAATACAGCATCATATAAAAAACTTTCAAGGCAGCCAAGTACCAGTAGGTATGTTTGTCCTAAGGGAACAAGAGTTCCTCTAGGTGAAGCTACACTAGCCAGCTATATATTTTCTGGCCTTTACAGTCCTCTGTTATGTAGGTTCCCAGCTGCTTTCTGCACTGCAAATATAACATATGCATTTGTATTATTGAACAGCCACATTCCGTTATATTAAAGAGCAACATAAGTGATGACAGATGCTGGCTTACCTCCTTATTTCCAGTATGGGTATCAGGAGTTCTAGCTTTCTGGCTGTAGTATTGGACAATTCATTGTATGTTGATGACAAAACCCACTTTAACTTTGTAGCCTTTGTTTCACATAGGAATTGAAATTTTCTTTAATGCTTTGCCACCTTTTTTGAGGATGTCATGACTCTGGACAGGAAACTCATAAGTTAGAAACTTTGGATTAAATGCCATGAACAATAAATATGCCTACTTTGTGTATCACCTGTGTTTCACTTATGGTTCTTTTGGATAATAAAAATATAAGAAAAAGCACAGATGTTTGTTGGTATTACTTTACATTACTTAAACGTATCCACTTCACCTTTTAATTTGTTATGCCAAGTGCCCTGCAATAGTGGTTGCCGGGTTCTAAGCCAGCACATGGTATTAAAACCACTATACAAAGTAAAAACTACACTTAAGAATATTTTCTACAACATGTCAACCCACCTGAATTAAATGCATGGCCTCAGTTTACATATAACTTTTTTTTAATTGTAAAACATATCTGTAATAGGGTGTTCATTAGCCCTGACCACCGCATTTATATGCCGGTTTGAAATATTGCATAGTTCTGAACGTACCGGTCTGTAAACTCCTTTTTGTATGTTGCATACTCCAAACACCTGCTGTGTGTTTAAAGTGAGGCCCGGAATGGAGAAGACAAAGGAAACAAGTAGTGGAGGGCCGGGCATGACAAGGTGGAAAGGAGAGTCAACAAAGGGTTAATTTGGAAAAGGTTCGAAGGGGAGGATTCAGGAGGAAATGTGCTGGAGGGGGAGGAGCTGTACAAAAGGGGTAGGCGGGGACTTCCGGGAGCAGTTGGTGAGGGAGACAGAAGGAAGCAGTTTGTCATGCTGCTCCTCTGTCATGGCTGATATTATCTTATCCTATCCTGACGCGCTTGCGGGCGGCAGCGGGAACGAGGGGACCCGCTTGGCTTCGGAGCCAGGTGGCTACAATGGTCCAGGCGGGGGGGTCGACCAACGGAGGTGAGGTTTCCCCACGCGCTCGGAGGTCACGGCCTCCGGAGCGTTTCTCGCCGGGCACCACCAGCAGAGGTCAGCTCCATTCCAGGAGTCCACTTGTGAACCCGTTGACACCACCGGCGAAGCGCACTTAAGCTTCAGCTGGTAGGGGAACGGGCGGAATCCCCGCACCGGCGGAGCTACGGGCTGTAATGGCGCCCGTTCCTCGCTCACGTGGTGGGAGACTGAGGAGGGTACCATTTCCCCCCCCCCACCTCACCTGTCCCATCCAAGGGGGAGATCTGGCGGTGGAGGAGCAGCAGTACAGCTGTCGGGCCGTCCTCAGACGTGGCCGGTGGCTAGGGGGCCCGGAGGAGGCAAAGGGACTTCAGGCGCGGCCTACCAGAGGATCTGCACGCCAATGCGGCCAGTGGCAGGGTCAAGTACGAGACAGTGGTCCGCGGAGCTGCAGGGATCCATGGCCTGCTTCACCTGGGGGGCTGCTGATGCCGAGGCTGCCGGCTCCTGAGGTGCAGTCGGAGGGATTAGTCTCAGGCCAGAGGAGGAGGAACACCAGGATCGCACGCCAGCGGGGGAAGTAGGAGCAACGGCTGTGGGGACATGCCTGGTCAGCCTGGCAAGTCTGTCTCTGTATCACGTTAATTAAATGATGCACTGTGCAGGTTATGGGGGGTCCACGGTGACAGGGGTAGCTGCGCCACAGGCCATTGCGGACAGGGGGGTTGGCCCGCGGGTGTTGGGCAGTCCACCTGTCGCCCCTGGGACAGCTGGGCAACTGCAGGTGTTGATGGGGGGGGGGGGTTGCGGGATTGGGTCCAATGCTTTGCGGGTGGACAAGGGGTGCTCCACAGGTGGCGCCATGGGTTGGCAGGAGTAAACAGAAGGCTGGGGACAGGAGGCCCCCGCGGCTCTGGTGGACATCTCCACCACTACGTCGGGAGTAGTGACGGTGAGTGTGATGACTGGAGACAAAGGAGGGGTACAGGGGGCTGCTGCCAGGACAGATGTGGTAAGAATTGCAGATGCCGCTAAGTGTGAAGTTTACGTTTGTATTGCGTGACCGTTGGGGGCTCACTTGAAGCAGGAGGTACGGGACAAGATCGGTAAGGGTGAGTGTGTGGATATGTTCTCGTTACTCCTCCTGAAAAAAATTGAATTTGGATAGGGTCAAGCCTGATGACTCAAAGGAGGATGAAGAGAAGAGTAGATACCGTTTGATCCCGCCGACATTTGTGAATTGACTGCAGGCGTTCGCTATCATGGCCAGCGTCATAGGTGAGAAAAACCCAGAACATTGCTCGCCTCTGTTCTGTTATATGGCTGTACTAGGTGCGGCGCATAGGGTGTATGGGTTATTGCGTGGCTGCAGCATGATGAGCAGTTTAGGCGGCATAGGGCAGTTCGACCGTTGCCCCGGTGGAATCATAAAGACATCAGCCTTTGGATGCGATTTATGTCTTCGCTGTTGGCCCCTACTCAGTTTCTTTGGGGGGGGGGACACCCGCCCCTGGACTGCCGGCCGGAAAGAAGTGGGGGGGTGTGCTGGCAATTTAACGAGGGCTCCTGTAAGTTCGGGGGGTTCTGCTGCTTTAAGCATGAGTGCTCCGGATGCGGAGGCAATCATCCCCTTTCCCGCTGCTTCAAAAAGGGAAGCGTGCTGGGGAGTTTGCTAACAAAAGGGATGAATCCAGTGAAGAGGGAAAGGATGCGGCCTTTCCTAAATAGGTACCCAGATAGGGCAGCTGCTAGGATGTTGGACCTTGGGGTTTTTCGGAGGGTTGTAGGATACCGTGTTCCTTGACTGAGGTACCGCCTAGGGCGTGGAATTTGCAGTCTGCTCTACAGAATCTGGGGGTGGTTTCGGACAAATTGGCAAAGGAAGTGGCGCTGGGGTGCATGGGGGGGGCCATTTAGTGGTTAAGCCATTGAGGGTTTTGGTAACTCACTGCTGGAGGTGGTGCCTGAAAAGGAACCCGAAGTTTTGACTTATTCACCACCTCTCGTTTCCAAAAGGGGGGGGTCTGTTAACGATTCCATAGACCCCGAAGCTTGTACGGTGTCTTACATTTCCTTTGACGCTGCTGTTAGGTGGGTGAGGTACTAGAGACAAGGGAAACTTATGGCGAAATCGGACATTGAATCGGCATTTCGCTTGCTTCCACTACACCCGGACAGTTTTCGGCTGTCAAGGGGCTGTTGGCAGGAGGAGTTTTATGTGGATCAATGTTTGCCCATGGGTTGCTCCATTTCCTGCGCCATGTTTGACATGTTCAGTTCATTGTTGGAATGGGTTGTTAGGGATGTGTCTAGCCTGGATTCTGTAATCCACTATTTCGATGATTTTCCGAGTATGGGGCCTCCTTCCTCTAATGTATGCGATTCCTGTCCACATTGCGGGTAAGTTTGGGCGTCCATTGGCAGTAGACAAGACTGAGGGCCCAGACTATGGAACTTGGTTTTTTAGGCATCGTTATTGACTCCAGAGCCATGGAGGGTCGACTGTCGAGGGGCAAGGTAGAGAGTCTCAGGCATTGAGATTAGGGGGATGATGGAGCAGAGCAAGGTCCAGCTCCGGATATTAGTCTTTTTGTTAGGTAAGTTTAATTTCACCTGTCGAATTATTCTGATGGGTGGGGTTTTCTGCCGATGGCTGTCGACGTCTACTGCTGGGGTTCGTGCCCCGACCCACTTCATCAGACTGACCAGGGAGCTTAAGGAGGATTTGAGAGTTTGGCACATGTTTTGGAGACGTACAATAGGTGATCACTTTGGATGGCTGGACCAGTGAGTAATTTCGATTTTTTTTTTTTTTTTTTTTTTTTTTTTTTTGGTCACGGAGGCGGCAGGGTCTACGGGTTATGGGGCGTTCTTTCAAGGGCAAAGGAGTGCAGAATCTTGGCCTAGATCCTGGGTGGAGGCGGGGTTTCTTCGGAACCTGGTACTGTTGGAATTGTTTCCAGTGGTCCTGGCAATGGAGCTATGGGGGGAGGCGTGTAAGAACTTGAAGATTAGGGTGAACTGTGACAACATGGGAGAGGTTCAAGTCATCAACCGGATTTCCGCAATGTCACGGCTGGTGATACGGTTGCTGCGCCACTTAGTTTGGCGTTGTTTACAGTTGAACATTTTTCTGTATGCTCTGCATCTCCCGGGCATTGACAACACGCTGGCTAATTCCCTGTCTCGGTTTCAGTGGGACAAGTTCAGGGAGCTGGCTCCATCTGCAGAGGAGGAAGGGGCTTTCTTGGGAGAGTCACCGCGGGATGGATCAGGAGGTCGGTGAGTGGGTCGATATGGGCAGCTTATTCTAAGGTATGGAGGGAGTGGTTAGCTTTCATACGCTGGCAGGAGCTGAGCTAGGTGGGTCTGAGACAAGGTTGTTGATGGTGTATTTTGTTTCCAGGCACATGGAAGGAAGGGGGTTATTGTCTGCCATGGAGCGGAAGCTGGCAGATTTGGCCTTTTTGTTCAAGCTGCAGGGCCTGATGGATTTCATGATAGATTTTTGGGTGAAACAAGTGATTAAAGGGTATCGTACGTGCCACTCACAAAAAGACATTAGGAGGCTGGACTCCTTTGCATTCTTCAGGCCATTTGTGAAAAATTGGGGTCAGTATGTTCCTCAGGATATTAGGTAATTTGGTTAACAGCTGCTTTTTCTGTAGCGTTTTTTGGAGCATTTTGGGTGGGGGAGTTGGTGGGCCCATCCAGACGGGTAGCAAGGGGGTTTCTGGCCCAGGATGTGTGTGCTTTGGAAGACAGGGTGGTGTTATGTTGGCGCAGGTCTAAAACGGATCAGAGGAGAAAAGAGGTGAGTGTCCTGCTTTCACTGCCTGGTTCGAGGGTTTGCCCGGTGCAAGGGACTTCCTGGGAGTTTGTTCGGTTGGGGGTGGGCCGTTCTTATTCCATGGGGATGGGTCATATTTGTCCAGGTTCCAATTCATGGTGGTTTTCAGGAAGTGTCTTCGCACGGCAGGGTTTGACTGCATGCAATTTGCCTCACACTCCTTTCGCATCGGGGCAGCCACAGAGGCTGCAAGGTGTGGGTTGGCTGAGGTGGCAGTTAAGAAGATTGGGAGGTGGGAATCCAGGAGATTTCACTCTTATGTGCGCCCACAACTGTGAATAGTTCGAGTTTTGGGGGGGTACGGGTTTAGGGGGTGGTTCAACTTGTTAGTTTTACTGCTGTCATGGTATGTGTGTTGTGTTGGGGTTGGTGCTTCCCCTTGTTTGTTTGTCATGTCATTTCAGATGGAGGTTATACACACCTTGTCTGGATCGTGGGGCATTTTTATGTCTTTTGGGGGGGCCAGGAGAGCAGATGTTGGACCAGATGGCAGACAGTTGGGTATCTCTTGGAGGGAGGCATGTATTCGGTGGCTGGGAATTCCAGGGATGGTGTGGAGCAGGATAGAGCAAGGATTATTAAACCTCGTAATAAAGTGAGCAAGGTGGTGGGTAGATTTGTTTCACGTAATGGGGGTTTGGTTGTCAGACATATGGAGTTGGAGATTAATGTGGGATTGTACCTGCGGGGTGATAGAGTTCACCTCTTGGCTGAGGGTTAGATCTATGGGCGCTGGGTCTTCCGGATGGGATTCAGCGGGCCCTGCGGGTGTGGAGGGGCCCTTAAGGGTAAGGTGTTATCCTTGCAGGCTGTGGCAGTGTCTTTGGTGGCAGAAAACAGATGTGATGGAAGTGGTGGGGGGGGCCTCATCTGTGGTATGGGCCCCTCTGGGGTATTCCAGTGGCAGGATATGCTGGAATATGGTATTGGTTGCACTGCGGGAAAGGGATTGTCTCCGAGCTGGTGATACGGCTGGAGGTCTGGTATGGTAAAAGGTCCCGCACTGTAGTGGTGGAAAATGTTAAGTTCGGGGTGCCGTCAAAGACCAACAGGCTGTGTGTTTAAAAGTTGTTGTTACAAAGGTTATTTGGAAATTATTTAATATTTTGGTTAATAAAAAGGCTGCTATGGCCATTTATACTCCAAATCCTTGTCTGGTCTTATCATTGGATGGTGGTATGGGAATGGGGGTTTGTGGGGTTTAAGGGCAATAAGAGAAAGTTGGGGATATTTTGACTACACTGGTCAAGTGAGGCCTGAAACGGAAAAGACAAAGGAAACAAGCAGTGGAGTGCCGGGCATGACAAGATGGAAAGGAGAGTCAACAAGGGGTTAATTTGGAAGAGGTTTGAAGGGGAGGATTCAGAGGAAAAGTGCTGGAGGGTGGAGGAGCTGTTCAAAAGGGTTAGGCAGGGGCTTCCGGGAGCAGTTGGTGGGGGAGACAGAAGGAAGCAGTTTACCACCCACCCTCCCTATTGTTTTGCCGTGTGTTGTTTTGTTTTCTTTTATTTCAGGATCAATGGATTTCGGGTTGTCGTAGCAGCTGTGTAACGGTGGTGTCTTTGGTCTTTGATGGTGGCAGAAAACAGATGTGATGGAAGTGGTGGGGGCTCATCCGTGGTATGGGCCCCTCTGGGGTATTCCAGTGGAACGGTATGCTGGAATAGGGCATTGGTTGCATTGCGGGAAAGGGGCCGTTTCCGAGCTAGTGATACAGCTGGAGGCCTGGTATGGTAAAAGGTCCCGCAGTGTAGTGGTTGAAAATGTTAAGTTCGGGTGCCGTCAAAGACCAACAGGCTGTGTGTTTAAAAGTTGTTGTTACAAAGGTTATTTGGAAATTATTTAATATTTTGGTTAATAAAAAGGCTGCTATTGCCATTTATACTCCAAACTCTTGTCTGGTCTTATCATTGGATGGTGGTGTGGGGAGTTTGTGGGGTTTAAGGGCGATCAGAGAAAGTTGGAGATATCTTGACTACACTGGTCATGAATTGTGCTGTACATCAAGCTGAACAAAAATTAAAGCCCTTTAGACCATCTCTGAGCATACTTGTGGTTAATGGTTGAACATTCGATATGTGCACGGAAACAGAAAAATGTTTCCTTTTGGATAGATTTGTTATGTTACTAATTTTGGTTCGTTGATCTGTTTCTGAATTCATTTTAGTTGAATTCCGCTTCGCTTTATACATTTTCTAATGAATTCCAAATTTCTGGAATGATTTGAATTTGGATCGGTCAAAAAATGATTGACCGATTCGAATTCTGTGTGAGGAATAGCTCGTTTTTTTAAGGAGGAAGCTGGCTGCCGTGTCCATAACAACCAATGACTCATCAGCTGTCAGCAGGCTTCTGACAGCTGAAATGTAAACAAAAACCCAGGGGAACCCAGTCCAAAACTAGCAGACCCTTTCCTGAGCATGCACCTGGACAGGCCAGGAGGGGGGGAGGGGGGACAAGCACCAAACCATACCAGATCACATCCCCTCAACATGATGGGGGGGGGGGTGCTACCCCAAAGCACCTTGTCCCCATGTTGATGGGGACAAGGGCTATCTCCTTACAACCCTGGCCGGTGGTCTGCTGGCGGGGAGGGGGGGCTTATCAGAATCTGGTATCCTCCCCACCCATGTTAATAAGTATGGAGTAGTATACCTACCCATTCACCAAAAAAGTGTAAACAAAAAAAAAAAAAAAGCAAAAGTAAAGACACAACACGAGTTTCTGACAGGTCCTCTTATAAAAATTTCTAAAAATGTCCCCCGGTGTAGATCCATTGTCAATCAAGACACCCCAACCCCCCCCCCGGCCCCAAAAAAAACCCTCCGGGCTCCCACTGTCTGCCTGCTCCGCTGTCTGACATATTTCTTAAATAACATAGGGGTGGAGTCAACTGATGACATTGCCAGGTGGCCACGCCCCTTAGCTGTTTAAGAACTATTAAACTGTGAAGCTGGCTGACGACGGGAGCCTTTGTCTGGACCGGAGATTTTTTTTTTATTTTTTTTTTCTTTGAGTCCACCATGATCTTCACGGGGGGGGGGGGGGGGGGGGGGACATTCTTATATTTTTTTTAAAAAAGATTACATTTTTATTTTTTTAATAAAGGAATTGTTGTAAAATGTAAATAAAGACACAACACAAGTTTTTGACAATTCCTTTATTAAAACATTTTAAATGTCCCCCGGCGTAGATCCATCATCAATCACAACGCCCACTGCCACCACTGACCCTAAAAAGAAAAACCTCCAGTGCCAACGAAGGCTCCTGCTGTCTGTTTGTTCTTTGGGTTTTTTTGTATTCAGGTCCTGCAGGTGTCGTGATTGATGGTGGATTTACACTAGGGGACTTTTTTTTTTTTTTTTAATTAATTTTTTAATAAAAGACTTGTCAAAAACTCGTGTTTACTCACTTTTTTGGTGAATGAGTAGGAGTACTATGTACCCATACTCAATCACATAGGGGAGGGGCCGGGATCCGATAAGCCCCCTACCTGCAGACCCCCCCACAACCACCAGTCAGGGTTGTGGGGGGGACAAGATGCTTTGGGGTGGGGGGGCAGAGCGCCCCCTGTCCAACAGCACCCCCCTTGTTGAGGGCATTCTGGCTGCTTTTGGTTGGTTGGTTGTTTTTTGTTTTCTGAATTTTTCATTGCTGAGATTCTTTGGTTTACATTTCAGTTGTCAGTGGGGAAGTCCGCTGAACAGTGGCGGCTCGTGCACTGTGGGCGCACGGGCGCCCCCCCACCATCAATGCGCCCAGCCCCATTCAGGACGCCAGACGCATGGATTCCTATGGCGGGGGTGGGAGGGGGGTGGTACTTTTTGAAGCACCTGATTAGAGCTAGAGGCTCTAATAGGCTTCAAAATAGGGTGGGCTCAGGGCAAAGAGAGTGTGCCCTGATCCCACCTAATTGTGTGATGATAGCGAATAAATTTTCGCTATTTCCACACTAACCTTTTTCCCCACCAATCAGGAGGCAGGGCGTCAGGCCCCTCACGATTACCGCTACATGATGCTTGAAGCTGCTTTTTGATCTTCCAATATGTGAGTTTGTTTTTTGAATTTTACTAAACCAGTGTTTTAAACGTTATCACGCTATGTGAGTTTTTCTACTTCTCGCATGATATCTGACATGATCGTTTGGCCTATGCCGGAGTTTTTATTGATGTGGAAGTTGTGATGTCACCCTCCCTTCCCATTGCATGCTGACGACATCTAACAAGCCATATTATTTGGACCGGATGGTCAACCAGCCCTTTGACTTGTGTGACGTATGTCATTTAAGTCATTGATTTCCGGTAAGCCTCCTGATGCCCCTGGTGATGGTTCTGGCACCGATGTAGACCCTTTGTTCACCTTTGGTTCCTCCAGTATCGATCTACCTGTCAGACTCTGAAAACTAATTACCCATTCACCTGTGAATCTGTGATCTACCTGTTAGACTCTGGAAACTTATGATTCATTCACCTGTGAATTTGGGAGCTACATTTCCATTAGGTGTTACGTTCTACCCCCATAGACTTGTGGTGGTGGTTTTCACGATTTTCTATATCAATTTTATTATGGACTGTTGTGTTTCAAGTTTTTCTTTAATATTAATTTAGGTTTTTTGAAATTGTCGCTGTCTTCACTATTTGCCATTGTTCATTTACCTATTTGATGATTAGGTTTATCATTCATTGTTTCACCTAATTATGTTTGCAGATCTGCACTGTACACTTATATTGTGTAATTCACAATTATGATCACATTTAGTTGGTTCTAGACTTTATTTAATGCGTATATGCACCCAGTTTTTGATTTATATGTTTGCCAGTTATAGCGCTACACTTTTTATATTTCTTTGCATTTTTTACCTTTTAGTCTAAGGGTGTGTTAGCGGCTATTTCTAGCGTTCCCCTTTTGGTCTGCGCAGCGCTGTACACATCCATCTATCTGTCCTCCTGATACCTGTGTTGGGTGTTATTATGGTGTCCACTGACATCAAGGTTGGGTATTATGCATCCACTGACACCAATGCTGGGGGTAATTCTAGCGTCCGGGAAGGGGCAATTTGGCATCCTCGGTCTGGGCACTGATTGACCTTGTCTCGCCACTGAATTCATGTCTGAGGTTTACAACCACCTTAAGTGTGTGAGTGTAAAATGTTTTATCTGCCCAAAAAAACTATTCCAGACCTATTTGTTAAACAGAACTGTCAAGATCATACCTCAGTTTTCTCTAAATCAGTTAAACCACACCTTGGTCAAACACCACTTCAGCTTGTTGTTGGATAGTGAAGTAGCAGAAGCAACACATTGATGAGATCAGTAGTAGAAGATAATCCACAACTCCATACATGCTCCTAAATATCTTCAAATGTATTGGTTTTCCTTAAAAGCCCAATCTGGTTTTAGCAGTCCATTCCCCTTGTTTGGCGCAATGTAGCAAAACCTGATTGTCTTGCTGTGCTGTCCCTTCCTCTTCCAATATTAATCCATGTGTGCAGAGAACTGCTAGTGATTAATATAAAGGCAACCTGAACTACTATTTAAAGTACAGTGCCTTGCAAAAGTATTCACCCCCTTGGCTTTTTACCTATTTTGTTACATTACAGCCTTTTAGTTCAATGTTTTTTTTAATCTGAATTATATGTGATGGATCAGAACACAATAGTATGAGTTGGTGAAGTAAAACTGGAAAAATATAATATATACATAAAACTATTTTTCTGAAATAAAAACTGATAATTGGCATGTGCGTATGTATTCACCCCCTTTGTTATGAAACCCATAAAAAGCTCTGGTGCAACCAGTTACCTTCAGAAGTCACATAATTAGTGAAATTATGTCCACCTGTGTGCAATCTAAGTGTCACATGATCTGTCGTTACAGATACACACCTTTTTGAAAGGCCCCAGAGGCTGCAACACCTAAGCAAGAGGCACCACTAACCAAACACTGCAATGAAGACCAAGGAACTCTCCAAACAAGTAAAGGACAATGTTGTTGAGAAATATAAGTCAGGGTTAGGTTATACAAAAAAATATCAAAATCTTTGATCCCTAGAAGCACCATCAAATCTACCATAACCAAATGGAAAGAATATGGCACAAAAGCAAACCTGCCAAGAGACGGCCGCACACCAAAACTCACAGACCGGGCAAGGAGGGCATTAATCAGAGAGGCAGCACAGAGACCTAAAGTAACCCTGGAGGAGTTGCAGAGTTCCACAGCAGAGACTGGAGTATCTGTACATAGGACGACAATAAGCCATACGCTCCATAGAGTTGGGTTTTATGGCAGAGTGGCCAGAAGAAAGCCATTACTTTCAGTAAAAAACAAAATGGCACATTTTGAGTTTGCGAAAAGGCATGTGGGAGACTCCCAAAATGTATGGAGGAAGGTGCTCTGGTCTGATGAGACTAAAGTTGAACTTTTTGGCCATCAAAGAAAACGCTATGTATGGCGCAAACCCAGCACATCACATCACCCAAAGAACACCATCCCCACAGTGAAAAATGGTGGTGGCAGCATCATGCTGTGGGGATGTTTTCAGCAGTCGGGACTGGGAAACTGGTCTGAGTTGAGGGAAAGATGGATGGTGCTAAATACAGGGATATTCTTGAGCAAAACCTGCACCACTCTGTGTGTGATTTTGAGGCTAGGACGGAGGTTCACCTTTCAGCAGGACAATGACCCCAAACACACTGCTAAAGCAACACTTGAGTGGTTTAAGGGGAAACATGTAAATGTGTTGGAATGGCCTAGTCAAAGCCCAGACCTCAATCCAATAGAAAATCTGTGGTCAGACTAATGCCTCGTACACACGATCGGACTTTCCGGCAACAAAACCGTGGAATTTTGTCTGAAGGGCATTGGCTCCAACTTGTCTTGCATACACACGATCGCACAGATTTTGGCCAACAATTACGAACGTAGTGAAGTATTAGACGTACTACGAGCCGATTAAAAAGGAAGTTCACTAGTCATGCGCCACCCTTTTGGGCTCCTTCTGCTAATCTCATGTTAGTAGAAGTTTGAGTGACGATTTGCGCTTTTCAGCCTTGTGCTTTTCAGTTTGTTTCTGCTTTTGTCAGCTACATTTTAGTGCTTACCCTAAGCACCTCCTAAAATGTGTACAAATGTTATTGTTGTCCTTTAAATTCAGGCAGAGTGCAAGGGGCCCAAGCTCATTTGGAACCCTCCCTCCCCCCAACCTCTAAGTCAATTGATACCAATACCCTGCTGACTCTGCCAAACCCATACACACTATACCTCTTTTGTGGTCATATCTATGGATAAATTCACCAAAGCATGTAGTGCAAGGGCCTGCATGCATACTTTCAAATGGTACTGTTGAAAGTTTTGGTCTCCTATTATCTTGATAGGTAATAAAAGAAGGTAAAAATGTGCTTCAATTTGGACAGTGTGTATCCATATTTTTGTATTATGACACTTCTTACCTGTCCAGTGGTCTGCCAATAGTGTAAGTGAGGAGCTGGCCAAAGTAACACACATTATTTATGCATTCAGCTCTCATGGAAGTGGAGAGGGTTACCTGTCCAAAACATCTACCCATCCCCCCACCAGAAAATTTTTACAACGGGCCACCAGAGGGGGTGAGGAATCTGATAAGTTGACCTTATACTTTTGTCTTTAAATACTCATTTCAATAAATGCTGTTTGTGTCTAATCTGCTTGTAATGTTATATGCAAAAGTACTAATTATTTTTTTCTTGTTTGACTCCACAGTTTCCTTCAGGAATTGCAGACTGTGGTTTCCCAGTTTCACCACCAGTGGGATTTTCCCAATCGTGGTGGTTCAATTGATGGGAAACATGTAAGGATCGTACCATCACCCAACTCGGGATCGTATTACTAGAATTACAAGGGGTTCTGTAGTATTGTGATGTTGACGGTGGTGTCGGACAATTATGAGTTTCTCTACCTGGATGTTGGGAGGAACGGCAGAAACTCTGACGGAGGAGTGATCACACAGACCGAGTTCTACAGGCGGCTACAAAATGGCACATTGTGGTTGCCACCTCCGGAGAAGAATGTGGAGGGCCTCATTTTTGTTTTTGTCGCGGATGAGGCCTTTGCTCTGGGGGAACATCTCATGAGGCCGTTCCCCATGAGGAACATGACCCCAGAGCAGAGGGTTTTTAATTACCGGCTGTCGCGTGCCAGAAGAGTGGTGGAGAATGCCTTTGGCATAATGGCAAGCTGGTTCCGTACCTTCTTAACGTCTATTAACCTGGCCAAATATAAACTTAACCATGTTGTGTTGAGCTGCTGCATTCTACAACTACCTAAAGGAAGAATGGAGCCCACCATCTGGCCTCAGTTTTGACTGAGGCCGACATTGCATTACAAACATCACCGATGATGGCTCTCGAAAGTGGCCATGCTGGCTTACCCCCCCCAAAGCGCCCGCAAAAGTCAGAGAAAAATATGTTGAGTACTTTGTGGGTAGAGGAGCAATTGCTTTACAGCAAAATGTGGCGGATGACCAACAAAAGTTTAAAAAAAAAACTAAACTCATATTTCATTTGAATTGCTGCTTGTGTTTCTTATCTGTCTCCTAGGTTCTCAAATGGCCTTTTAATTTTGTCCATTTTCTTCAATAGTGCAAACTTATTTGATACATGAGGTGACAATCTCTTCTTCAGCTAACTATTATGTTGTGCTGTGGGTTTGCTACACACACACAATGTTATTGTTGTTAATGTATGTAATGCGTTAATGATAAAAATATTCTGCCTTTTCAACTCCTTGAATTAATTGCTTGGAGTCCCTAAACTGGCCTGATTTTGGCACATTTTACAGCACATTGTCACTGTAACCACACCAACTTTACAAATACACTGGTATTGAGCATTGAAATAAGAAGCCACACATTGTTGAGCATAAAACATTTTACTCCAAGCACATTCACATGTGCATTTATAAACATATTTTGAACAAACCAACATCTTGGTGTATAACATTTATGTTTGACATTAATTTGCCATTTTTGGGGCTAAACAGGCATGTTTAAAAACATAACATACACATCACCAACTCAGGAACTTACAAAGTTAAACTTTGCTAAAGTGAAGGCCATATGAGACATTAGTATGTCAAAACTGTGTTGATCTTGCCGATGGAGTGAGCTCATCCCTCTAAAAGCCAAATTTTGAAGATGCACACAAATTGTGACTCCAAATTTGGATTTTCCTCATGATCCCATGCCTAAAACGTGTGTGTTGTGTGTTTTTTTTTTTTTTCCCCTACATCTATTTTTCTAATGCCCCAAAACACACAGTGTGTCAACATGTGCTATCTCCCATCATGGGATATCGATGTACATGTTTTGTGGGTGCAACCCCTTCCTCCAAGCTAAAGTAGGTGAGAGGAAGGGGTTGCACCCCCGAAAGTGCACTTGCATTGCATTTATAGTGCAAAGTGGTTTTGCCTTTTTGAAATAAGCCCCAGTGTGCCAACATATGCTAGCTCCCATCATGGGGGATCAATGGACTTTTTTGGGGGTGCAACCCCTTCCTCTCACCTACTTTAGTTTAGAGGAAGGGGTTGCACCCACAAAACACGTACATTGATATCCCATGATCGGAGATAGCACATGTTGACACACTGTGTGCATCTTCAAAATTTGGCTTTGCGATTCTTTTAAAACTGTAAAAACACGTACAACATAACAACAATAAAATGTAATTTGGGTTTAGATTTTCCTTAAAATATGGATAATGTTGCTCAGTCTTTTTTGAACATCATGGATGTTTTGTTTCATTTGTTCCAAATCACGATTGCACACCATGATCTCCCTGATCAGGATTTGTGCACTTGCACTGCTGAAGTGAGTTTCTTCTTCCACAAAATCCACATAACCTAAAGATAAAAAAACACACCATGTATTATAAATATGCAGGCATCCATCTATTACCTGAAGCTGTGGTCTCAGACACTGACCTGTGGTCGACACCCTTTCTACCACTACACCCAGCACTTCCTGAACTTCTGCATCCGCATCTTCAGGGTGTGTGGTGAGTTGCCTTTCTTCATTCGGTGTGCAGTTACTGGTGTCCTCAGATGTCCCTATTCTCTTCTCCCCTATGTGAATACAAAAAAGGTATACTTAGCAGACAGATATGTTAGGCTAGAAATAGTAATATAAAACATTGCTTAGAAGTGTCTTCCAATAGTCTGTTTTGGCAGAGTTCCAAGCTGAATACATGATTTTTTCCCTTTCAAATGCTGGAATACTTACCTATTTTGTGCAAGTTTCACACATGGAGAGACCCCTAGTATCCACTGGAGCACCTGCGTGGGAAACCATAACAAGGGTGTTATGGTGTCCCACACTAGTACTCCTGCACCCAGATGTGTAAATAGCTGCTGAATGTCCTCTCCTGACACTGAATAAAGTTGTCATTTCATTATAGTTTCAAACACATCTAGACAACAATGTAATAAACTTATTTTAATCAAAAAGGTCCTGAACAAATGTAGCTAACCTGCATCTCCCATAAACAACGTATTAGCATTCGAACGAACGATGTTTAATACGAATGATTCCTGTGTCCACGAACCTCAAACTTGGCATTTTAAACTGTACAACAGTAAAGAAAAACACATGGACAAGCACGAAAGTAATAATAATAATAGGAACACACGACAAATACTTTTTTTCAGCACTTTCCTGATCTTTCTATACTGATTTTGCTCCCTCAATTTCAGGTCTGACCAGCGTTTCCTCAATTGATCCTTGGATCGTCATACCCCAAAAGTCCTGTGCAGACTTCTGACAACTTTAGCCATGATCTTGGCCTTTCTGACATTTAGAGTTTCTGTACGGCCCATGATTCCCATCATAGTCTGTCCTCTTTAAGATGTCCACCATCTCTTCAAAGGACATATATCTCCTCCTGGATCGGGAACTGCCTTGCTCTGGGCTTTCCTTGTTGCTGCTTTCTGCACTCACCTGCTGTGTCTCCGCTAGGGATGAGCTTCGAGTTCGAGTCGAACTCATGTTCGACTCGAACATTGGCTGTTCGCAAGTTCACCGAACAGCGAACAATTTGGGGTGTTCGCGGCAAATTCGAATGCCGCGGAACACCCTTTAAAAGTCTATGGGAGAAATCAAAAGTGCTAATTTTAAAGGCTAATATGCAAGTTATTGTCATAAAAAGTGTTTGGGGACCTGGGTCCTGCCCCAGGGGACATGGATCAATGCAAAAAAAAGTTTTAAAAACGGCCGTTTTTTCAGGAGCAGTGATTTTAATAATGCTTAAAGTCAATCAATAAAAGTGTAATATCCCTTTAAATTTCGTACCTGGGGGGTGTCTATAGTGTGTCTGTAAAGGGGCGCATGTTTCCTGTGTTTAGAACAGTCTGACAGCAAAATGACATTTTGAAGGAAAAAACTAATTTAAAACTACCCGCGGCTATTGCATTGCCGACAATACACATAGAAGTTCATTGATAAAAACGGCATGGGAATTCCCCAAAGGGGAACCCCGAACCAAAATTATAAAAAAAAAAAATGACGTGGGAGTCCCCCTAAATTCCATACCAGGCCCTTCAGGTCTGGTATGGATATTAAGGGGAACCCCGGACAAAATTTTAAAAAAAAAATGACGTGGGGTTTCCCCTAAATTCCATACCAGACCCTTCAGGTCTGGTATGGATTTTAAGGGGAACCCCGCGCCAAAAAAAAAAAAAAAAAACGGCGTGGGGTCCCCCCAAAAATCCATACCAGACCCTTATCCGAGCACGCAACCTGGCAGGCCGCAGGAAAAGAGGGGGGGACGAGAGTGCGGCCCCCCCTCCCTCCTGAACCGTACCAGGCCACATGCCCTCAACATTGGGAGGGTGCTTTGGGGTAGCCCCCCAAAACACCTTGTCCCCATGTTGATGAGGACAAGGGCCTCATCCCCACAACCCTGGCCGGTGGTTGTGGGGGTCTGCGGGCGGGGGGCTTATCGGAATCTGGAAGCCCCCTTTAACAAGGTGACCCCCAGATCCCGGCCCCCCCCTGTGTGAAATGGTAAGGGGGTACATAAGTACCCCTACCATTTCACGAAAAAAGTGTCAAAAATGTTAAAAATGGCAAGAGACAGTTTTTGACAATTCCTTTATTTAAATGCTTCTTCTTTCTTCTATCTTCCTTCATCTTCTGGTTCTTCTGGTTCTTCTGGTTCTTCCTCCGGCGTTCTCGTCCAGCATCTCCTCCGCGGCGTCTTCTATCTTCTTCTCCTCGGGCCGCTCCGCACCCATGGCATAGGGGGGAGGCTCCCGCTCTTCTCTTCTTCTTTTCTTCTCTTCTGTTCTTCTTCATTTTCTTCTCCGGGCCGCTCCGCAATCCATGCTGGCATGGAGGGAGGCTCCCGCTGTGTGACGGTGCTCCTCGTCTGACAGTTCTTAAATAACGGGGGGCGGGGCCACCCGGTGACCCCGCCCCCCTCTGACGCACGGTGACTTGACGGGACTTCCCTGTGGCATTCCCCGTGACGTCACAGGGAAGTCCCGTCAAGTCACCGTGCGTCAGGGGGGCGGGGTTCACCGGGTGGCCCCGCCCACCCGGTTATTTAAGAACTGTCAGACGAGGAGCGCCGTCACACAGCGGGAGCCTCCCTCCATGCCAGCATGGATTGCGGAGCGGCCCGGAGAAGAAAATGAAGAAGAACAGAAGAGAAGAAAAGAAGAAGAGAAGAGCGGGAGCCTCCCCCCTATGCCATGGGTGCGGAGCGGCCCGAGGAGAAGAAGATAGAAGACGCCGCGGAGGAGATGCTGGACGAGAACGCCGGAGGAAGAACCAGAAGAGCCAGAAGAACCAGAAGAACCAGAAGATGAAGGAAGATAGAAGAAAGAAGAAGCATTTAAATAAAGGAATTGTCAAAAACTGTCTCTTGTCATTTTTAACATTTTTGACACTTTTTTTTGTGAAATGGTAGGGGTACTTATGTACCCCCTTACCATTTCACACAGGGGGGGGGCCGGGATCTGGGGGTCACCTTGTTAAAGGGGGCTTCCAGATTCCGATAAGCCCCCCGCCCGCAGACCCCCACAACCACCGGCCAGGGTTGTGGGGATGAGGCCCTTGTCCTCATCAACATGGGGACAAGGTGTTTTGGGGGGCTACCCCAAAGCACCCTCCCAATGTTGAGGGCATGTGGCCTGGTACGGTTCAGGAGGGAGGGGGGCCGCACTCTCGTCCCCCCCTCTTTTCCTGCGGCCTGCCAGGTTGCGTGCTCGGATAAGGGTCTGGTATGGATTTTTGGGGGGACCCCACGCCGTTTTTTTTTTTTTTTTTGGCGCGGGGTTCCCCTTAAAATCCATACCAGACCTGAAGGGTCTGGTATGGAATTTAGGGGGAACCCCACGTCATTTTTTTTTTTTTTAATTTTGGCCGGGGTTCCCCTTAATATCCATACCAGACCTGAAGGGCCTGGTATGGAATTTAGGAGGACTCCCACGTCATATTTTTTTTTTAATTTTGGTTCGGGGTTCCCCTTTGGGGAATTCCCATGCCGTTTTTATCAATGAACTTCTATGTGTATTGTCGGCAATGCAATAGCCGCGGGTAGTTTTAAATGAGTTTTTTCCTTCAAAATGTCATTTTGCTGTCAGACTGTTCTAAACACAGGAAACATGCGCCCCTTTACAGGCATACTATAGACACCCCCCAGGTACGAAATTTAAAGGGATATTACACTTTTATTGTTTGACTTTAAGCATTATTAAAATCACTGCTCCTGAAAAAACGGCCGTTTTTAAAACTTTTTTTTGCATTGATCCATGTCCCCTGGGGCAGGACCCAGGTCCCCAAACACTTTTTATGACAATAACTTGCATATAAGCCTTTAAAATTAGCACTTTTGATTATTCATGTTCGTGTCCCATAGACTTTAACGGTGTTCGCATGTTCGAACGAACTTTTTTCCTGTTCGCATGTTCTGGTGCGGACCGAACAGGGGGGTGTTCGGCTCATCCCTAGTCTCCGCCATTTGCTCTCCCACTGGCCCGAAAGAGAAGAGGCGGGTATACACTAGAAAGAAGGACAGGGGCAGTGTTTGACGCATGCGTAGTGTATATAAAGCATAACGAGCGGTCGCTGTAACGGACATGGGTACGATCTGTGAGTGGAGAAGGGAAGATCGTTTTCGCGCAAAGGGACATTGAAACAAAGGTACAATTGTCAAATCGGGGCATCAGTGGTTAGTGGCTTATAATGCTTATAGATTGAGGCCTATATTGGGACAAGATTATGAGAGTTTAGCCTGACATTAGGGTTTGTGTTGTGTTGTGTCTTGCGGAGAAAATGGTGGATAAATTTACTGCCCCTGACTTTCTCCCTGACTATCCAGCAATACTGGGAGCTGCCATGTCTATGGCAAGTAAAATGCAAGGATTACTCCAATCAAATCAAGAGGAAGGCAGCGATGGAGAAACTGTTGGAATTGGTGAAGCCTGTGTATCCTACGGCAGACATCAATTATTTGAAGGCCAAAATTGGTAGCCTGCGGAGCACATATAAAAGGGAGAGCAAGAAGGTCCAGGATTCCCAGAGATCCGGAGCATCAGCAGATGACATATATGTCCCCAGGCTGTGGTACTACCACAGCCTGCATTTTTTATCAGACCAGACCGAACCCAGGCCATCGCTCTCAACACTTCCTTCCATATCAGCTGAGGCTACTGAGGTCCACCCTGGGCCTTTCACCAGGAAGAAGATGTGGAGGAGCCCAGCCTGACCCAGGTATAGCATTGTTGAACATATTTGTGGGCAAAAATTGAATGATGTAGTCTGACAAGGAAGGTTTTAAAAATCTTTGTTATTCTGAAGAAATCCATGTGTGTTTGTCTGTGCCTCAAACCTTCCTTGTCTCGTCTTTTTACATCGCTGCCCAGTCAAGCTGCTGACATGCTCTCCAGCACATGGTAACTGTTCCGGATGGATGCCTTTTGAAAGTGATCGGGTGACACGGGTGGAAATTAGGTGGTGAGGGGACACCAACCGCTTGGATCATCGGATCATCTACATGCTCATTACCCCTGCAGGGGTTGGGCACTCTGGTGAGTGGGGGCACTAGAGGGGACTCTACACGGGACAGCATATACTCATTGGGACAGATCTACCCGCAACCTTTGAAGATACATCAGCCTGCTGCATTAGAACTGTTTTTATTCACGGACATATAAAAAAGTTTTTTTTTTTTTTTTTTTTTTTTTTTTACTATTAATCTGGTTGTTTGGACTTTCTTTTTGGTTTTTTCACTTTTTTGTGCACCAAGATTGTTTGTACACCACATGCTGATTGTTCCTTTTTTAGTTTATAGATATTTTCATATTTACCATTTTAACACGATTTAGCTTCATTAGCACACATATTAATTTTTAGTGGGGAACACGGTGTTTTGTCCCCTTTTTAGGTAGACTCACCTATATCTTTCATTACACACATACACATTCCTTGAGCTTTTTGTCATTTGCGTTGGTAATGTTTGGAGTTTTATTTACCAATTTTATTTTGTAAAAAATTTTTTTTGGGTACTCTGCACATTTTTTGACCATTCTCAGCACGTATATTTATTTCACATTGTGTTACACTTTTTACCCACTTAGTATTGGGGTGTTATATTTTCCTTTTGTTAGGAGTTTGTATTGATTTATTATCAGTCTTTATCAGTGAACAGCGCCAATCCCCTATCTCTTCAGACTACATAATTATCGGATCGCACCTTTGGTGCTTTCCTATTTAGGGGGGCTGCAGTTCGGTCACTTGCCTGTCCTAAGCGCGGAACACCATTATATATATATAAAAATTGAATGATGTTAACTAGATGTTATTGATCCCAAATTTCTGATTTAACAAAGTGGTATACATATCAATAGACAGTAGTGGCCAAAAATGATTGGGACAAGAATGAAAAATGCTGGGGTCAGAAAGATAGTCTTTTGTATTTATTAACATTCAATTTGTAACAGTCATGGGCTCAAAATGGTGTGTGATTGATGAACAAAAACCTAAAACTATTTCATACACAGGAAAGTCTCAGCCTCAGCCAAAGCCAAGATGAGGCCGTGGCAAGCAGCCTGATGGAATGCCAGGTTCCTCCCCTCCGTCCTCCAACAAAAAGGGCCAGGAAAAACAAAAACCTTGATGATGCCACGGCTGCATTTCTCCGCCATGCAACTATTGCCATTAGCTCCTGATTCCCAGGAGTCTTTTGGCTGCATGACAGCAAATAAATTAAAAGAAATGGAGGAGGACCAGCGCATTATGTGCGAGGAAATCATCCTCAAGGCCCTGAACAAGAATTCAGAATTTGATCAACCTCCTCCACCAACAACACAGCCACCCCACCCACCACAGCAGCATGGTGGACCGTGGCCATTGCAGCAACACCCCCAACAAGGCCACTGGGCTGGGGATTATCCCCAATATCATTTATAATTTTCTTTTTGTTTAATTTGAGTAAATCTTTTTTTTTTTTTTGGGTGGTGCAGAGAATGCATTTTTTATTTCATTTCTTTCATTTGTGTGGAAGGAAGTGTTGAGAGCCATGGCCTGGGTTCAGTGTGGTCTGGCAAAAAAACGCAGGCTGTTGGAAGACAACAGCCTCGGGACATATATGTCATCTGCTGCTGCTCCCGATCTGAGTCCAGGACCGTATTGTGCTCCCTATTAAATGGACTCCTCAGGTTATCAATTTTGACAGTCAAATAATTGATGTCTGCCCTGGGGAACGCTTCACCAATTCCAACTGTGCTCCCTTATGAAATAACATTTTTGATTTTGCAAAATACTTGGCTAGGTGTTTTACTTAAAAAAGGACAGGTTGTTTGTGAGTAGGCAGGTACATTTCAAAAATACAATGTCAAATTAACAAGGGACACTATCATAGTTGTAGCTTTGAGGTTAAAAAATACAAGATAATAATGGTGTTGTGGTAACTTGACACAAAAAAAAAATATTCTGGAGATCACTAGAAAAAAAATTAAATTAATTTATTCTGGCAATCACTAGAAAAAAATATTCTGGAGATCACTAGAAAAACAAAAAAAAATTATTCCGGAGATCACTAGAACAAAAATAAAATAAATACATTTGTCAGAATTCTGTGAATATCACCAACAAAGCAGCTTCATTATTATACCATTATAAATTAGAAGAGAATGCACTGCATTGAGATATTTCATAATTTGCCGCATCACAAATGTGATATCTCCATTACGAACGCTAGTTTTACAAGACAGATCACTTCCGGCGTGTCCTTGCTTCCAAGCATGCGTGTTTGTACTTTGAACTTTTTTCCTACGGACTTTTGTACACACGATCGGAAAATCCAACAACACACATTTGTTGGCGGAAAATTTGAAGACATGCTAGGAAAGTCCGACAACAATTGTCTGATGGAGCATACACACGGTCAGATTTTCTGCCAACAGCCTGACATCCAGCATTTCCCGTCGGAAAATCCTATTGTGTGTGTGTGTACGGGCCTTTTAGTTTGCTGTTCACAAGCGAAAACCATCCAACTTGAAGGAGCTGGAGCAGTTTTGCTAGGTGGAATGGGCAACAATCCCAGTGGTAAGATGTGGCAAGCTCATAGAGACTTATCCAAAGGAACTTGGAGCTGTGATAGCCGCAAAAGGTGGCTCTACAAAGTATTGACTTTAGAGGGGTGAATAGTTATGCACATTGACTTTTTCTGTTATTTTGTCCTATTTGTTTGCTTCACAATAAAAAAAAAACATCTTCAAAGTTGTGGCCATGTTCTGTAAATTAAATTATGCAAATCCTTAAACAATCTATGTTAATCCCAGGTTGTGAGGAGACAAAACACAAAAAATGCCAAGGGAGATGAATATTTTTGCAAAGCACTGGATGTTTACAGTTTTTGTAAAGTATACATAACTGGATTATACATAACTGGATAAATTATGCTTGTGATTTCACGCACTAAAAGTGGCATATCAAGCATTATTGACATGTGATTCACCAAAGCGTGAACTGCTTCATACATAATGAATGTATAGAATCTCTCACTTGAAGTTAAAACCTCTTCAATTTACTAGAAAAAACTTTTGGTACATATTAGTTTGTGTATAGAGGGCCTATTCACATTTAAAGCAATTGCATTATTTGTGCATAACACACATGCGTTTGTGTGTTTTTAATGTGTACTATGCTGCCTAATTATTTTTATTTTTTTCACTCTATCCTCATCCTTCCTTCTTTTTTTTTTTTTTTCACTGCACAACAACACAGCACATTGATATGAAGCGAAGCAATAGGCCATAATTCCCTTGTACTTGTGTTGGGACTGCATTGCACAATGCAGCCCAGCACTACTTTGAATGAGCCCCTTCATGGTTTTCATATTCTATCAGTACTTTTGGAACAGGATTTTATTTGGTAGACTGATAAAATTATTATTATTATTATTATTATTATTATTGTTGTTATTATACAGAATTTATATAGCCCTAACAGTTTGCACAGTGCTTTACAAAGTGGAGGGAGACAGCACAGTTATAATAGAATTCCATACAAGCGGAAACCAAGGGCCTTGCTCGTTTAGAGCTTACAATCTATATCTATGTATTTTTTTTTTTTTTGACTTAGATAAACAAAAAATCTATTAGAAAATTGACTTCTATTTTTTTATATTGTTTAAAAAAATACCAATTTAATACATATTAGTAAGACTTTGTGAAAGTTGTATAACTGCAACCAATAGTTTTAGTGCCATTTTGTCTGCCATGTAATAGTTCAGCTAGTGACGTTTGTGTTATTGTTTTGTCTAGTCGCTTTGCAGACATGTATGAACTTTGTAGTAAGATTTGCAGTTTGAAGAGCTTCTGTAAGGACTCTGTTGGACGTAATAAACTTTAGTATTTTTCTCTCTCAGTAAAGATTCACATTTGGATAAAACATGTATTGTACAATGTCAGATGCTAGTTCCTTTGAATTGCCTTCTTTGTGGAGAAAAAAATGTTATTAGAGTAGCAGATGTTCTAGTTGAGACAAATACAGTTTCTGATGATTTACTATAATAATCTATTATTGTTAGAGCAAACTTCCCTCAGGTCGAAACAGGAAATGGCACTGATTTGAGTGGTGGAGTGCATGACAACAGATTTGTCATGACTGACAAGTAATGCAAGTATGAATGGCAGTTAGTACTTGGGTATCAATGCCTAGCCATCAGTATAGTTTAGGTCGACTTTGCCTTGTTCTTACAATTCTTTCGAGACTCATGTGCCAGTTGTATAAGGCAATTTATAAAGGTCACTGGTACTATTAATGGATGAGATCCGCGGTCAATACAACTATCAACTGTAGACCGTTCACATCTAATCCTGTAGTAAGGTCATAGGGCACAGTCATTTTGTTTTGGTCACTTGCTTTGGAGAATGTCCTGTAGCTGTACTTGTACTGGGCATGCAAGACAAGTTTTTGTAAAGTATACATAACTGGATTAAATTATGCTTGTGATATCACGCACTAAAAGTGGCATATCAAGCATTATTGACATGTGATTCACCAAAGCGTGAACTGTTTCATACATAATGAATGCATAGAATCTCTCACTTGAAGTTAAAACCTCTTCAATTTACTAGACAAAAACCTTTGGTACATATTGGTTTGTGTATAGAGAGCCTATTCACATTTAAAGCAATTTCATTATTTGTGCATAACAGACATGCGTTTGTGTGTGTTTTTAATGTGTACTATGCTGCCTAATTTTTTTTTTTTTTTTTCACTCTATCCTTATCCTTCCCTTTTTTTTTTTTTTTTTTTTTTTTTGTTTCACTGCACAACACAGCACATTGGTATAAACTGAAGCAATAGGCCATAATTCCCTTGTACTTGTGTTGGGACTGCATTGCATAATGCAGCCCAGCCCAGCGCTGCTTTGAATGAGCCCCTTCATGGTTTTCATATTCTATCAGTGCTTTTGGAACAGGATTATTATTATTATTATACAGAATTTATACAGCCCTAACAGTTTGCACAGTGCTTTACAAAGTGCAGGGAGACAGCACAGTTACAATAGAATTCCATACAAGCGGAAACCGAGGGCCTTGCTCAGTTAGAGCTCACAATCTATATCTATGTATTTTGTTTTTTATGGTTCAATAAGTTTTTATTGTTTTTAACAGATAGTCAAACAAAAAAGAAAAGGGAAAAACATTGCCAGTTGCCTGACATCAGGTCTCCTGGTCTACAAATATGGTTTATATAGATAACAAATACAGTGCAATCGAAAACATGTGCCAAAGTCATTAGAAATCAAACTTAACGTTAGGCTCGTAAATCGGTGTCTGATATGTAAATGATGTTCTCCCATAACTCTGGGCGCCCCGTTGGGAACCTGCTGCACCCAGAAGTCCAGGGAAACTTAGCAAATAAACAAGAACCAAAGTTTTCAGAATTATCTTAATGACAAAATTCCAGGTCTCCTAAAGAGTGGAGAGTGGAAAAACACACAGTGAAGGGAGAGAAAAAAAAAATTAAAATATATTGCACCTAAGGTTGGTCCGAGGAGACAGGGAGAGAGAAGTAGGAAATAACAGAATAGAAAAGAAAGAAAATGAGTATAGGAGAGGTTGTAGGGGGGTAGAAATAGGGGGAAGGGGGTATCGAGACAGCGAGCCTCAGTCCGTGACAAGGCCCATAGCCCAAGCATATGGACCTACTGATAAGAAGGTTTAAGCTCTTAGGTGGAAGTCATCCTCGAGAGCCTTTAAATGTATCTGAAGTAGAGTAATTCCTCCACATACTCCAGACAAAGGAAAACTCTGCTTGTTTGTCCAAAGCCTTGCATTTCCTCCATGAGCATGATGTAATTTAACTCACCTGCCCATTCCATTAGAGAGGGAGGCGTAGTGGTTTTCCGGTGCCTGGGTATTAGTTGTCATCCAGCACTGATAAAGAATTTTAGGAGGCTATTTTTTTGTGACTTGACAGTGATGGGAAGTATAGAAAGAAGGGCGATGGAGGGTGAGGGCATTAGTGGTTTATTATAAATTTCTGTGTAGATCTGGAAGATTTGTGTCCAAAATGGGAGAAGTACATTACACTCCCACCAGATATGGATGTATGTACCTTTTCATTGATTTGCATCTGCAGCACGTGTCTGAGTTAGATGGAAACATGATCCTGAGGGTAGTTGGTACCCGATACCACCTTGATAACAGTTTTTAGTTTTTTTCTTGTGTGTAGCTCGAAATGGATGTCTTATGTGTGAACAGAAAGGCTTTATTCCATTCTGCCTCAGTTATCTCCTTCCCAATCTCCACTAACTATTTTGTGGTGTATGTAGGTAAGGTGCCATGGGTGTGTTCTAGGATCAATTGATACATCAATGATAAGGTATGTCGAGGGGTGTCAGAGAATGTGCACAGTTGTTCGAACCCGGTCAGGGGTCTGTGAATCTGTTTAGAGTCATGGAGCTTTTTACAGTAAGAAGTCAGATGTCCACGGGTGAGCCATGTCATTTTGGAAGTATCTTCCAATGGGGTAAATATAAAGATGCCTAAGGTATTGTCGACAACTGCCGTGCTGTGGGCCAGGAGTCCCTGTTATAATTATCTATAGTGTGTTAAGCTGCTTTCTGGAAAATTTGGGTTATCAAACAGAGGGTTGAGGGGGCTTGGTTTAGATGACAACGAGTAGCTGTCTCTCCTGCGATACCAGATTGCGAGGGCATCTCTGGTAAGAGGGGACAACGTCAAAGGAGATTTATAAGTCCGCTCATAGCCCCAAAGAAGTGCTCAGAGATCATGTGGAGATAGATCTTGTTCCACAGACGTGGAGGCTTTGATCATAGGACGGGGAAACCACTCGAGGATGCGGGAGACCACTGTCCGATGTATGATACAGCTCAAAATCAGGCAGGCCTAACCCGCCTTTTGTGATAGAAGAGCATAGAAGTTTGTTTCAGCCACGGGTGGCTACCCCTCCACACAAATCGAATAGCCATTGATCGTAAGGAGCGAAAAAACGCAGAAGGAAGGGCAATAGGAAGGGCCTGAAATAAGTAAAGCAACTTGGGGAGTATGTCCATTTTTTAATGTGTTCATTTGACCTACCCAGGACAATGGCAGATCCATCTGAACCTCCGTGAGGTGTCAAGTTTTTTGAGTAGAGGGCCAAAGTTCAGGGGATAGATATCTGAAGAGTGTTTTGGTATGGCCGTGCCTAAGTATGATATAGAGTTTGCTCGCCATTGAAACGAGAAATTGGATTGGAGGGAGGAGAGTGTAGAATGCGACAAAGAGAGGTTTAGGGCTTCCGTTTTAGAGATGTTTAGTTTATAATTACTAAAACGACCAAATCTATCTATGTCTGCAAGTATGAAGGGTATGCTAGTATGAGGTTGGGTTACATAAAGAAGCAGATCATCTGCGTATAGGGAGAGCTTACAGTGGGAGGAGGGAGTCTGTATGCCCTGTATGTTAGAGTTCGATCTGATGGCTTGGGCCAGGTGTTCAATTACCAGGGCGAACAGGAGGGGGGAAAGGGGACAGCCCTGTCTGGTGCCGTTAGTGATCACGAATTTAAGGAGGTTTGTGCAGCCATAAGAAAGTGGATTTAAATGGTGAATAAAAAAAATCATAGGGGAGGCTCGCTGTCTCAAAGGAATGGGTGGAAGAGAAGAAGAGGGGAGTGGAAGGACATCTAGTGGTGGAATGAGAGAAGGAAAGTAAGAAAAGTGATGAGAGAAGAAACACAGAAGTAGAGAAAGGAAGTCGAGGCCTAAACAGCCTCACTAATTGCGTTGTGAACAACATGTCAGCTAAGACCACTATGGGCGCTGAAGACCCTAAGTGGGGGGTTTGCGGTCCAATGCACAGAGGAGCCCGCACACGCCGGGCGACAATAGTGAAAAAAGGTTTTATAAAACTATGAACATAACAGCTCAGGGCTCCGAACTGCTGAACAAGTGATAAACAACTACATGTAATTCTCGGGGGGGGGGGGGTAATTCCCCCACAGATACACTAGAATTCGAACAGCGTGCAGAGCTTCTTACCCAGTATCAAAACATAAACAGTTTTGGTCTAAAAGGGGGGAGGGAGGAGGGGAGGGTTGGGATGAGACAAGTGGAGGGAACAATGGTCAATCATAGGAATGTTTCCTATACCACAGAAAGTCATACATCTAAATGACATATAGTAATACTATAACATGAAACCTGTAATGAAAAAATAAGAAATTGGTTCAGAAGTATAGTGTCCAGACGAATTATAGACAGGGATGTCTTCACCAGTCTGGGGCCTGTAAAGAAAAATATGATCAAGTATCAAAAGTAAAGATTCATCCCTCCGTCGCTGTGGAGAAGTCCGGTTTGGATCGTTTATTGTTCTTCGTTTGCTTCTGCCATCCTGTTGCAGCTTTGAAACCAGGAGTGGCCACATGAAGTGGCCAGTCGAGGATGGAGATCTGTGGCAGCTCAAAAATCCAGAGGAACTTGGGGAGATCCTTTAGTGTGCGGAATGTCGCAGATTTCCCCTCATGAGATGCGAAGTTAAAGGAAATACCCCAGCAGTATTTAATTTGTTTCGCTTGGAGGGCACCCGTAAGGGGTTTTAGAGCACGCCGCATGTCCAGGGTCATTTTAGAGATGTCCGGAAGCAAAGAGATCGGGGTGCCATTGAAGTGTATATAGCATTTTGTGAACGTGCGGCTTGCATAATGGCATCTTTAATCGCATAGAAGTGCACCCTGCAAATAACAACATCTCTTGGGTGTTCCAAGTTCGGATTCTTAGGGCCGAGGGCTCTGTGGACACGATCAAGTTCCAAAGGGGCATCTTTGTCTTTCTGGAGCAGTTCGTTAAACATGGCAATGACTGCAGGGGCTAGGTCTTTGGTTTCAACAGATTCCGGGAGGCCGCGTATGCATATGTTGTTACGTCTGGCCCTGTTTTCTTGGTCATCTTGATGGTACATCAATTGCTGGATCTGCAGGGTGTGCTCATGTAGAATGGTTTTGTGTGTTTGCAGTGTGGACGTAGTCTCCTCCATACTATATTCCACTTCTTCAATCCTATTAGTGACATCCCTGCGCAGTTCTGAAATCTCTTGTTTATATGAGCGCTCCAGTCGCTGTATACACAGGCCTCAAAATCATGTCTAGTGGGGAGTGCTTTAATGTATGCCACCATAGGATCTGCGAGAGTCTGGGGAATGGCATGCAGAGCGGACCGAGCCGGTCTCTGAGTCAGGGGGACCGAGGATGCTGCCTGGTCTTCATGTGGGGAGTGGAGCGCTGAGACACAGCTCCCTGTGAGGCCGCCTGTGTGCCTGAGTTGCAGGCCGGCGCCATCTTGGACGAGGGGGGCCGGAGTGATTTTGCCCCAAACGGGTAAAGAAATTATCAATATCCCCTTCAAGATGTGGATCGGGGGTATGGTGCCTGTCTCCCCCACTTCTCCTCCCCATAACAGACCTTGTTGCAGGTGCTGGGTAGCGCTGAGAGCCTCGGATTGTCCGGTGTGTGCGGTAGCTCCAGAGGGGAACGTCTTACTTCCTCATCCGCTCGGCCACGCCCCCCGTATTTTGTTTTTTAGACTTGGATAAACAAAAAATCTATTAGAAAATTGACTTCTAATTTTTTATCTTGTTTACAAAAATACCAATTTAATACATATTAGTAAGACTTTGTGAAAGTTGTATACCTGCAACCAATAGTTTAGTGCCATTTTGTCTTCCATGTAATAGTTCAGCTAGTGACGTTTGTGTAATTGTTTGTCTAGTCGCTTTGCAGACATGTATGAACTTTGTAGTAAGATTTGCAGTTTGAAGAGCTTCTGTAAGGACTCTGTTGGACGTAATAAACTTTAGTATTTTTTCTTTCTCAGTAAAGATTCACATTTAGATGAAACATATATTGTACAATGTCAGATGCTAGTTCTTTTGAATTGCCTTCTTTGTGGAGAAAAAATGTTATTAGAGTAGCAGATGTTCTAGTTGAGACAAGTACAGTTTCTGATCATTTTACTATAATAATCTATTATTGTTATAGCAAACTTCCCTCAGGCCGAAACAGGAAATGAAAAAAAAACCAAAAAAATACTAAATAATTGCGCTTCAAATTCTACAAAATAAGTGACATAAAGCTGCGATGTCCTGGATTGTGACATAAACACAACAAAAGTGAAAGAGAAAAAATATTGACTCGCGCTTAGCAAACTAGGGAATATGTGGCTAAAGAGTGCCACACCAAAGAAAGTACAATATATACATGAATTAAATGTAACAAACTGTACCACGCACAATGTAAGAAAGTATAAGGAAATACATAAGCCCCTCTGGTGAGCAGTGCGGTAATATAACACAAACAGTGCAATCAAACTTCAAAATGAGTCCATGTGTGATGAATGTAAACCAGGGTGTAGGTCATGAAGGTCCATATGGGAGGAAACCCAAAAGATGATAGACAGTCCCAGGTGATTCAGAGTATGTAAGGTCATAAATGTGTGGGTCCACCACCAAAAGAGGGAGCCTGGCCGCTTACCAGAACCCCATGACCCCCCGTTACAGAGGGTCTAGATGGGCATTGAGATCCTGCTAGTCCGGAACTCCCAGGGATGAGGGTAAAGACTGGAAGGACGTCAAGGACTGTGATGGAAATGGATGGATCCCCAAGGAGGCTCAGCTCTCAGCATAGTGTAGTCATCATGGGGAAAAAAGAAAGGGAGGGCTCTCGGTTTTGTGGGTGTCTGGTGTGGAAAAGCTCGCTCAGCTCCTCTGCACTTAGGATTCCATCAGCAAAGTAAGCCTTGAATTCTTCAAAGGACAGTTTTCCATCATCATTTTTGTCTGCTCGTCTCAGGATCTGGTCAAAGCCTCAGAGCCCAGAGCACCGCTTAAGTGCAATTTTAATTTCTCACTATTTAAGTGATTGTATCTGCACTATCCAGTGCGCTCTTTCTGCTTTTTTATTTTCATCTAAAGATGGTGCGATTTAGTGGCACAAAAAGATGCCTTTCCTTGCAGTTCAGAATTCAGCATGCACACTAGATGATTGAAATTTTACAGTAACTAGCAGGGAACTAATCACAGGAATAAGGTTTCTTAAAAAAAAATAATTTATAATAGGTGTAGTAAGTAGTTCTTTTTCAAAGTACCCCTTGGTAGATTTTCTAAAGGCAGTTTAGAGACAGCAGATCCTGTATCAAGAGTTAGGATAAAGGTATAGCCCTTGTTAGCACAATATACACAAGTTTATCTGGAATGGTAAAATTTCATCTATCTATATTTAAAACCATAACCTCGGTAACTTCACAAACCTGTCTATTAGAAGTACAACAGTGTCTGATTACTTGTGTTTTGACCCGGCTTCCTTGACTACGCTTGCTTATCTACAGTCCTGACCCCAGCTTGCCTTAACCTTGCTATACCTGCTATTCTGCCTGATATCCTGCTTCCAACCTCTGGCTGTCTACTGACCAATCTCTGCTTACCACCTATGCCAGATCTGATTATCTGTGATTGACCCAGCTTGTCTAACCCTGCTCCAGTCTTGCTCCATCCAGTTCCTGGTGAATTCGCACCTGCTGCTTTTGCTGCCACTTGCTGCTTACCACCCTGCCTGGTCTGGCGACTCATCAGCTGCACAACTCTACTGTCAACAAAGAATTCTGCAAGCACTCCTACCTCACTTCGCTCTTGTGGCCACTGTCGCAACTCCAGTGGCCCCTGAGCCAGGGCTGTAAGAGATCTCCTTCTACACGTCAGGCTCTGTTACAAGGTACGTGACACTCTTCATGGCTCAATGGGAGGAAGAATCTGTTCACTGATGCACCTATGGAACTCACTGTATACAGAAGATAGATTGACGACATATTTATCTTGTGCAAAGGAGATCGCAACCGACTACAAGAGTTTCTACACAAATTGAATATTAACAATAGGAATATTGTATTATCTTAGGAAATCAGTGAAACCACCATATCCTTCTTAGACCTAGAAATCACACAAAGATCAGGATTTAACTACTAAAACTCACTTTAAGAATGTGGACGGGAACTCCATAGGGTCGTATGTTCTGCAAGCACTGAACTTGCCAGGGATATTTTTATGAACAGTTTCCAGATTTTGTAAATGACAAAGGAGCGTGTCTACTTGATTACCCTTTTTTTTTTTTTTTTTTTTTTTTTTCCCTTTTTAGGCTTCCCAGCTTCACCAGGACACCTCCTAATGTGGGTTTCCCAGACAATCATGGTATAGCAGTCCCGAGAAATATTCGTAGAGAAAGAGTTGTAATTCCTTAGCAACCTCTTCAGACACTGAAGAGAGTCAATGAGCTTCAGGAGCCAATGGGGTTTATTTATTAAATGCAAATCCACTGTGCACTACAAGTGCACTTGGAAGTTTATTGGAAGTGCAGTTGCTGTAGATCTGAGGGGGTCATGCAAGAAAAATAAACAGCATTTTTGCTTACACATGATTGGATGATAGAAATCAGCAGAGCTTCCCCTCATTTTAGATCTTCCCCTCAGAGCTACAGCAACTGCACTTCCAAGTGCCCTTATAGTACAGAGTGGATTTGCCTTTAGTAAATAAACCCCATCTCTTGCCAGTAAAAATATCAAACGGAGACCAGAGCATGGTCTAAAACGGCTATAGTGCCTTTACAGGCCTTCTGTTCTCATGTGAGAGTCATGCAGGTGGGAGTAGAACATGTAATACCTCTGGTCCGGATGGAGAATCCACCATGGATCTACTAAAAAGACTGTATATTTCTCTTTACGAGGTGGGAGTACAACAGATGCGAGGAGACACAGGATGCATTAAGGAGCGAGTGCAATGTCAGAATGACCTATGATCATAGAGCTTTCTGAAAAGTCTGCAAGAGTTTCACCAGTGTATAGACCGCTTGGCCTACAGCTCCTGTCAGGAACAGGGCCCTGCCTTCTCTGTCACTCCATGAGTCCCAGAAGGTCCATGGAACTGAATTGTGAATCATAATACTGGGTCCCTTAGACTTTGAGTCATGAGAGCAGACATAATAGGATATTGGCTAGCACCTATTCTAGAATTTCAGGATCCTATCCACTCTGAAATGAGTTTCACAAGGAAATAGATGAGCTTTCAGTCATTTTATATCCAATTTTAATATGCTAGAGCATTACTCAGGGGTATTTAGCCCCTTCACATTGAATGAGACAAGATGAAATTTAACACCTTATAAATATTATGCCAGAATATTTGCTACACAATGATGTATGTTTGTCATATGATGACAAATTTATTAGCCATATGATTTGCTACAAAATATATGAATACTCAGAAACCTCCCTAATAATGTTAGTTTAAAGTGCAGCTGTTCAACTTCTCCTTCTGTAAACATTACGAAGGAGCCTACAAAAATGTCAATATGATGGGTTACCTTTTCTGAAAATAAACCTAGTTCAAGCAGCATAGCCTGGCTCTGTGTTTGCATCAGTCTTTGCTGTAAAGGAGCTGTTGTTGGCCACCACATGATGCTCAGCACTGAACTGGATAATCAATCTGTCTCCCAGGAGAAGATTATCCAGAGTAATGCAAGATGTGCCCAGAGGCAGGAGGCTGCAAGCAATATTGCTGGATTTGCCTTCATCATATTGATATTTGTACAGATGCTGCTGAAAAATTATCTTCAAATTAGTCAATGCATTTACACACCTGAGATGCTTTAATATGACAGTTTTTGCATATTGCAGCTGTCATCAATAATAGATAGTGGACTCTCCAATACAGTATATACACGTTGGAGAGGCTTTTTTCCCTCTGTTTTCACCTGGTGATCTGATCAGTGACACGCCTACCTGTATTAGCAAGGCACAACTCTGGAGGAATGAGGGACAGCAGCATTGTCAGTCTGGGGTGGGGATAGTGTTAAATTTATTAGCAGATTTAGAGCCGGTTCACACTAGTGCAATGCCAGACATTGCATGTGATTTGCACCGCATTGCTGTGCAGATCACATACAATGTCTGTGTGATGCAAACTTCAGCCATACAAACTGTCTGAATTCGCATTGCATTTGGATCAAACTTGTGCAGGACCCTTTTTTTGGTCCGCACCAGAATCAGATCGGGTGTGAACATTGTGCTGCGTTTTGCAAACTGATGTGTGTCTTTAACTTAAAGAGGAACTGCAGTTGCTCACATAATTTTGTAATAAAAACATATTTGCCATTCTGAAGCTTCCCTCCAACCACTTTGCATATTTTATATATACTGTGATTCTGTACTTCCCAAATATGCTGCAGAAATCTCCCTCAACTAAGTCTGGCTGCAGCCATTTTAACTGTGGGCAGCTGAAGCTGCTGCCTGTTCACTTCCTGGATTTACACAGACACACAGAGGCACACCTCCAGCTCTGCAGCCCTGCAGCTTTCATTGTCTCTTGCATGACTCATCCCCCCCTCATATCCTGGCAAACTCTCACAAGAGTGAGAGAGAGAGAGCTGTGCATCATGTCATAAGCCTAGGCTAATGACCAGACACACAGGAAGTGGGCTGTATAAGGTATTTATTGGCAGAAAAAAATGTTTTCCTATCCAAAGATAAAACAACAAGGGCAGAAGATTTAATAGATGGAAAGTTGAAAAAATTACTGAAGGCCCGCTTTAACACTCTGCAATCAGTTTGCATGAACAGGTTTGTGATTTAGATGTGGTGTGAATTTGCAGCGAATTCACTGGGAATTTGTGACGCATCTAGTGTGAACCGAGGCTCAGATACAGTAAAAATTGAACCCAGACTTTGTCTCAGACTTTATAAGTTATAGCAAATAATTTGTAATAAAGGTTTTGCATAAATAAATGAAAGCTGATAATTTTAATTACCCCTGCCAGTGGTAAATGATTAATCTCATCCATGTAAATGGATTCATTATGCTGAGGAGCTTGAGCTTGTGAAAAACAGGCTTGCTGGTCAGATCATCAGATGAAATTGGAAAAAAAGGCCTAAAAAGGAGACTAATACAGAAAATCACATCTAAGAATTGGTAAGCTGTACTATAATAACAATATTTGTTTTTGGGTTTACTACTGCTTTAAAAAGGTCCGAGGTGCAGAGCCTCCAGAGCACTAATGCAAGGGGTGTTGGACTTAACTGGAGAGGGTACCAGTTTGCAGCCCTTAGACACAGTTGTTCATATGGTTAGAACCAGAGCAGAGTACATTGTAGAAAATCAACAGGAAGATTCAAAAACTAAAGCAAACCAAAGGTAAGAACAGACAGTGTACAAGCTGAGGTTGGTAACCAGGGAATTAGGAATGCTTGATTGCAGGAGCTAGATTAGGGCTAGAGCTAGACATAGACTGGATATTTGAGCTAAGAAATGAACTTGTTGCTCAGACTGGCGGTATTCTAAAAGCACAGCTAAATAGTAAGGTAGGTTGAAAGGCTGGACAGGGACTGACCAAGTAGCTGCTATATCAATCGGGTGGAATTTGGACACGCCTATATCTCCCAGTCCTGTGAACCAGAGCAGGCTGCAGTCAGACGGAGAGAGATCACATAGTGTAAAGCTGGGTATACACATTGATTAACCCAGGGGGTTAAACAAAAAATACACCGATGTGTTTAACAATAAGATGAGAATGCATTAAAGTGGTTGTAAAGTCAGCATACTCAATAACTGCCACCCCCTCTGTTTTATCAAGATATAAAGTGCTGTGGGTCTGTTTTTTTTAATTATTATTCTAATCCTAAATCCCTTTTCTCCCAGCACCTCTATGGTGTCATGTGCCCTCCTCCTCTCTCCTTCCCAGATCTAAGGAATGCGGAGGGAGGGGCTGAGATACCCCTCTGATGTCAGCTGGCCAGCAGAGGAAGGTCATGTGACAATAGGGGTACTGTGAGAAAGGATATTTAGGATTCGAAATTTTACAAAACGGACACACAGCACTTTATATCTTGATAAAACAGAGGGAATGGCGGTCATTTATAAATGTTGTTATTTTCGAGCAACAGAGAAGAGCTGCAGGAGGGGATGTGCGGGGAGGAAATTAGCTCTCACACAGGCTTTGGAACTGGCAGGGTGGGAAAGACTCATAGCTCAACATGAGCCAAATGACCCCTGGTTAAGGTCATTGCAGGACTTTCGAACATTGCAAAAGTTTGGAACCGAATAACAAACTTCATTGAAGTCTAGGGGAACCAAACTGCAAAAAATCAAAAGTGCCCACTTTGTAATTGGGCATACAAAGGTTATGGGGGTCCAGGTACTGCCCTGGGGGACAGTTATCAAATTAACACAAAGTTTGTAAAAAAACATAACTTTTAAATGAGCAGTGATGCTTAAAGTGGTTGTAAACCCTTACAACACACTTTTTGCTACAGGTAAGCCTATAATAAGGCTTACCTGTAGCTACCCTGGATATCTCCTAAACTGTTCAGGTTTAGGAGATATCCCCCATATTTGCATGTGCCAACGTCATCGGCACATGCGCACTGAAGCAAACTGAAGCAACGGCACGTACGTGACATCATCGTGGCTCCAGTCAATCACAGAGCCGCGATACCTGGAAGTAACTCCGGTGGCTTTGATCTAAGGTAAGTAACACATAATGAGCTAGTATGCTATGCATACTAGCTCAATATGCCTTTGTCTTGCAGGTTTTTTTTTTTTTTTCTTTTTTGCTAGGGTTTACAACCACTTTAAAGTAAAACCATAAAAATGAGAAATGACAATAGAATTGAAAAATGCCTTTAAATATAGTGCCTATATTATAAATTATAGTGCCTTTAAATATAGACCCCTCCCCTTAGTCTGCCTGTAAAGTGGCACATCTGTATCGTGTATAGAACCTGCTGCTAAATTTTTACATTTTCCCTGGAAGCTTTCTTTATTTTGTAAACAACGGCTTGGGGAGCCAGTTTGTATGAGGAGGCCACAATTTACAACACTAAGGCTCGGTTCACACAGGGGCAACACGACTCTGGCCGCGACTTTGCGAGGCGACCTGGACATGACCTGAGGGCGACACCACAGCGCGACTTGGGGCGACTTACAAGGCGACTTCAAGTCGCCTCCAGGACAGGCGACTTTCCAGTGGCCAATCAAACAATCAGCTCTGGGGGAGGGAGGGGTTTGCTTGAGAAAACCATCTTCTCTTCCTGTGAAGTCGCTTCACTATAGACCACGATCCGACTTGTAGGCGACTTCCATTGAAATCTATGGGTACAAGTCGCCTTGAAGTAGTACAGGGACCTTTTCTGAAGTCGGAGCGACTTCAGTAGCGTGCATTAAGACGGCTCTCATTCACTTGCATGGAATTTCTGATGTCAAGCGACTTGGGGCGACTTGAGGTCTGACAAGTCGGATCCCAAGTCGCGGTAGTGTGAACCGGCACTAAGAACAAGATTAGAGATTTTTTGGATACATTCTTGTGTCTCTTTGGCAGACTTTGGATAAGAGTAACAGGTGCGGAAAAATTGGGCTTTGGGTGTCGGTGGTACCTTCATACCATAACCCTATAGAGGTACTCTTGATGAAAGCAGGAATTGACCTTGCTATCAAAAATTTTAATGATAGGCACCTGTCAAACAGGTGTGGAAAAATTGGTCCTTTTGTGTTAATTGTGCCCATAAAACTGTATAAATGACACTGGCTGGGAAGGGGTTTACAGTGCCTTGCAAAAGTATTCACCCCTTTGGCATTTTTCGTGTTTTGTTGCCACACAACCTGGAATTAACATGGATTGTTTGAGGATTTGCATTATTTAATTTACAGAACATGCCCATAACTTAAACAATTAGCAATGGGTAAGGCACAGGCAATTGCTGTGCAACATGAAACAAACCGCTTACTGGTTGAACGGCTAGCAGGACTGCAAAAGGCGGTGACCCAGCAGGGTGAAAGGTGAAAGATGATCCCGCTGTAAAGAGTGACCCTCGGAAGGCAGTACAGCGGACTATGCAAAGATGACAGCCACAGATAACGTGGAACGTGGATACGGCAATGTTTAAAAGGATTGTAACAAAGGGAAGGTCTCCCTGTGAAAGACTGGGTGGATGTGCTGGCTCTTTTCCTCACTGCAGATTCTCAACCTCCTATTGTGATTTGGCATCTGAATCAGCACGGGACTATAAATTCTTAAGGCAGAAAGCCTAGCCAGGCTGGGAGTGACTGTGGCTCTAAGGGCAAACCGTGTTCATGAATGGCACTTTGACAGAGCTAAGCCTGCCCATGCGCAACTGTATCGTCTACTGCACCTGTTCCAGGATTGGCTGAAACCAGAGGAGAAGACCACCACTCAGATTGTAGAGCGAGTCGCACTTGGGTCGCTACAGTTGTGCAGAAAGTGTCCAGGAGAGTCCCTTTATTACCAGAGAGCTGGCCCATTCTAAGGAAGTGCATTCCAGCGCGAAGATGGCACCAGTTGAACGCATGGTGTCTGCTTGGGTGCATGACACTCCCGCTAGGAGCACCCTAACGTCAAACCCTCCTGAGAGTCGGCAGAGAGAACGGGAACCCCGTGAGGGTCGTTGTTGGTCCTGCCAACAACTGGGTCATATGGCGGCCCAGTGTCCAAGGCGGAAGGAGCCAATGGAATGTGACATGGCTCTTTTTGCTTTTGCCACTGGTCCCATGAACAATCTAAGCCCGCTTGAGAGTGTGGTGCGGGGTAATGGGCAGGAGGTTGTAGCACTTCTTGACTCGTGGAGTGGGGTTACCCTGCTCTGATCGGACAGGTTTCAGGGAAATCTGATACCCAGGAAAAAGATTGAAGTGGTCTCTGTACATGGGGTTGTCAAGGACTATCCAGTGGCCCATGTAACCCTGTCCACAACCGCAGGAACTGCTACACTGAGAGTTGGGTGATCCCGGGGTTACCCCATGATTTGCTAATTGGGTGAGACTGCCCCCTATTTTGGAATTTGTGTGAACAAAAGTTCAAAGGTTCAGGGGCCTCCCCTAAAAAGGGGAAACCCCCATGTGAAGTGTTAAATACTGTGTTGCAGGAGGTAAACAGTAAAGAAATCTGTCAGATGTGTGAACCTGCAGGAGCTGACCTGGAGGTGTGTGTAGGATTGGAGGCAGAGAGTTCTCCCTCTGGGCCTGACTTGTCATATCTTGGGGGTTCCCGAAGTGATTTCTTTGGTGCCCAGAGGAAGGACTCCCCTTTGCTCCCCGCCAGGGAACAGGTCACATCGTTGAGTGGTGAGCCACAGTATCCTGCAGAGGATATGCGCTCACCCCGAGTTGCTGTGCATCATACTCTATGTTACAGGGTAGCCAAAAATTGCGAAGTGCTTAAACGTGGGCATAAACCATCAGCGAGGACCCAGAGCGGGGTTGCCAACTGGTCTGCCAGGGTCAGAGTCTAAACTTGGGGATCAAGTGCTAGTGGTTGAGCCTACTGTGGAGATCAGGTGTCTTATGGAGGGACAGGTACCCTCTGAGATAGCAGAATAGGTTGGCGTTGCTCAGTGGTAATAAAGATAGAATCTGTACTGGTGACTTTTTTTACACCCGATGCTACCAATTCAGCCAGGCAGACCACATTGAGGACTGCCTGGCTGAATTTGAAAACATGGCATAGGTTAAAAGGTGGCCCAGAAGAAGCTGGGCTGATTTGGTGCAAACGCTCCTCAAAGAGGAGTACCAGGAAGTGTACCGCCTAATGGAAACTGATAAAAATGACTATGATAGGTTTACAGCAGCAATCCGGTCTAGAAATTATATGGATTCAGAGTGCGAAGGGGGCATAGACCTGGTCGCTAGGGATGAGCTTCGCGTTCGAGTCAAACCCATGTTCGACTTGAACATCGTATGTTCACCCGTTCGTCGAATTACGAACAATATGGGCGCCAAATATATTCAGTTTAGCTAGATCCGTTCCTGTTATTCTCTTCCTACTGACAGGCAGGTGTTTTTACAGTATTTACAGCTACCTGAAGAAAATTGCTGGTGTTCTTCTGATCCTATTCCTATTGGCTACAGTATTTACAGTTAGCGTAGTGCGTCCTCTGCACAGTATGCACCTAAAGCTACCTCAAGAAAATTGGTGGTGTTCTTCTGAGCCTATTAGTACCACAGGCAGCTGTAGTATTTACTAGTTAGTGTAGTGCGATCTCTGCACAGTGTGTACTTAAAGCTACCTGAAGAAATTTGGTGGTGTTCTTCTGATCCTTTTAGTACCGCAGGCAGCTGTAGTATTTACAAGTGAGTGTAGTGCATCCTCTGCACAGTGTGCACCTAATGCTACCTGAAGAAAATTGGTGGTGTTCTTCTGATCCTATTAGTATCGCAGGCAGCTGCAGTATTTACAAGTTAGTGTAGTGCGTCCACTGCACAGTGTGCACCTAAAGCTACCTGAAGACAATTGCTGTTGTTCTGCTCCTATCAATACCACAGACAGGCAGCTACAGTATTTACAGACAGTGTACTGTGTCCTCTGCACAGTGTGCACCTAAAGCTACCTGAATAAAATTGGTGGTGTTCTTCTGATCCTATTAATACCACAGGCAGGCAGCTACAGTATTTACAGTTAGTGTACTGTGTCTTCTGCACAGTGTGCATCTAATGCTACCTGAATAAAATTGGTGGTGTTCTTCTGATCCTATATTAATACTGCAGGCAGCTCCAGTATTTACAGTTAGTGTACTGTGTCCTCTGCACAGTGTGCACCTAAAACTACCTGAAGACAATTGCTGGTGTTCTCATACTAATAATACTACAGGCAGGCAGTTGATTCTGCTAGCTGCAGTATCAGTATATATACATCCCAGCTTTGTGCAGCTACATCTCGCTGCAGGCCATTAGTATGTCTGGAAGGCTAACAAAGAGAGGCAGACAGTTACAAGCCAATAAAAGAGGGCAAGCAGGCTCTGTGTCTAGAGGCAACAGTGCTGATCGTGGAGACGGTGCATCCTCATCAGCACGTTGCCGTGGGACACACTTGTCCTTTTTTTCGGCAGCTGGCCGTGTTGAGCCGCAACATGCCGAAGACTTGGTAGAGTGGATGACCAAGCCGTCCTCATCCTCCTCATCCTCTCTCACCCAGGCTCAGGATACTTTGGCAAAGCAGCTGCCAACACGGCCTCTTCCCTCGGCGCAATGGCATCAGTCACCCTTTCCCTAGCCCCACCATGTCCTCCTGAGGAGTTCCCCCAACTGTTTGACCACAGTGTTGGGTACATGCTCCAGGAGGATGCCCAGTGTTTTGAAGGCTCCTATGATGGTACCCAGCTAGAGGAAGGCAGTAACGTGAGCCCAGAGAGAGAGGGTGCCAAAGAAGGACAGCAATCTGGCAGTCATGTTCCCCCAGCTGCAGCATACTGCCAGTTTTGCTCCAGTGATGAGGAGGGAGGGGATGAGGTCACTGACTCCACGTGGGTGCCTGATAGGAGAGAGGAGGAGGAGGTACATCACCAGCGAGGCAGGATGCCCTCCAGGGGCCAGCTTAAGGGCAGCACACTGACTGCATCACACCGCAGAGCTCCGCATGTGCAGGGCGCTGCTGTCTCTGCATGTTATTCCAACAGTTCTTTGGTGTGGGACTTTTTTGAGAGGAGTGCATCAGATCCCACCGCTGCTATTTGCAACATATGTCTCAAGCGTATCTCGCGTGGCCAAAACATCACCCGCTTGGGCACCACATGCTTGACCAGACATATGTCGACCTGCCATGCAGTTCATTTGCAAGCGCACCTAAAAGACCCACACCAAAGAACAAAGAGCACCTCTCCTTGCTCCTCATCAGCTGGGATCTCCAACCCCACTATACCTTCAGTCCTCTCTGAGACCTGCACTGAGAGAAATGAAAGTGTAGAATTAGGTATGTCACAGCCAAGTACTTGGGGGCAATCTGCTATCGATACACCAACATCAGATTGTACCAGGCAAATTTCCCTGCCCCAGCTGCTGCACCGCCGAAAGAGGTTCACTCCCAGCCATCCACATGCCCAGCGGTTGAATGCTAGCTTGGCTAAATTGCTAGCACTTCAACTGCTGCCTTTTCAGTTGGTAGACTCTGCCCCCTTCTGTGAGTTTGTGGAATGTGCGGTTCCTCAGTGGCAGGTTCCCAAATGCCACTTTTTCTCACGGAAGGCGATTCCAGCTCTCTACCGGCATGTGGAAGGCAATGTCTTGGCCTCGCTGGACAGGGCAGTCAGCGGTAAGGTTTATATTACCGCTGACTCATGGTCCAGCAGGCATGGACAGGGACGTTACCTATCTTTCACCGCGCACTGGGTGACTCTTCTGGCAGCTGAGAAGGATGCAAGACAGGGTGCAGTAGTGTTGGAGGTTTTTCTGCCACCACGCCTCCAAAATACTACTAGTGGTGATACTGCCACACCTCTCTCCTCCAGCCCCTCCTTCTTCTTCTTCTTCCTCCATGGCCTCTTCCTGTGCTGATTTGTCTTTGGAACCAGAGGTGCTCCGTAGGCATTCAAGGGGCTACGCAAGCACGCAGGAAAAAAGATGCCATGCGGTGCTTGAGCTGGTGTGCTTGGGGGACAGGAGCCACACTGGGGCAGGGATTCTGTCAGCTCTGCAGGGGCAGGTTCAGAGGTGGTTGACGCCACGCCAGCTTAAGGCAGGTATGGTGGTTTGCAACAATGGCACCAACCTCCTCTCCTCCCTCCGACAGGGACAACTGACCCATGTGCCCTGTTTGGCTCACGTCCTTAACTTGGTGGTGCAGCGGTTCTTGGGCAGGTACCCAGGCTTACAGGATGTCCTGAGGCAGGCCAGGAAAGTCTGTGTGCATCCAGTGCATGGCTGGCTGACCTCCAAAAGGAATTTAACCTGCCCAAGAACCGCCTAATCTGTGACATGCCCATCAGGTGGAACTCAACATTAGCCATGCTGCAACGGCTGCACACGCAGCAGAGGGCCATCAATGAGTACCTGTGCGACTATGGCACCAGGACAGGGTCAGGGGAGCTTGTTTTTTTTCCCCACGCTAGTGGGCCATGATCAGGGATGCATGCACTGTCCTGTCACCATTTGAGGAGGCCATGAGGATGATGAGCAGTGACAGTGCATGCATCAGTGACACTGTCCCCCTTGTCCACCTGTTGGAGCACACGCTGCATGGAATAATAGACAGGGCACTTGAGGCAGAACAGAGGCAGGAAGAGGAGGACTTCCTTAGCTCTCAAGGCCCCCTTTATCCAGACAGTGTTCCTGCGTGCCCGCCGATCACACAGGAAGAGGACGAGGAGGAGGAGGAAGAGGAGGATTGTGTCAGCATGGAGGTGGAGCCTGGCACTCAGCATCAGCAGCAGTCTTTAAGGGATCATTTACAGTCCCTAAGAAACCCATGGACCAAATGCCTCAGCAAACCTACGCTGCATGGCCTCCCTGATCCTGCAAAGCCTGCGGAAGGATCCTCGTATTCGTGGTATCAAGGAGGGGGATTAATACTGGCTGGCAACCCTCCTTGATCCACGTTACAAGGGTAAGGTTGCGGACCTGATCTTGCCGTCGCAGAGGGAGCAGAGGATGAAACATCTTCAGGAGGCCTTGCAGAAAGGTCTGTGCAATGCGTTCCCAGAGACTGGGAGGTTACAAACTCCTGTTCCTGGACAACGTGTTGCTGAGGCTTCGGTCAGTCAAAAAAGGAGCGGTGGAGAAGGTGGCTGTCTGACCGATGCGTTCAGACAATTTTTTGTCTGGTATGATCAGTTCCAGCAACCATCGCCAGCATCTGTTTTACATGGTGCAGGAACACCTAGGGGCAAGATCTGATTTGGACACCTTTCCCACCAAAAATCCTCTGGGTTACTGGGTCTTGAGGATGGATCACTGGCCAGAGCTTGCACAGTATGCAATTGAGCTACTGGCCTGTCCTGCATCCAGCGTTCTTTCGGAACGCACATTCAGTGCCGCTGGAGGCTTTGTAACTGATCACAGGGTGCGCCTGTCCACCGACTCAGTCGATCGACTGACCTTCATAAAAATGAATCAGTCTTGTATCACCACCAGCTACTAAGCACCTGATGCTGATGTAACCGAATAATTTTTTTTGAAATGTCAGATCCCTCCAAGACTGCCTATGCTGATGCTGAGTGACTATCCTGTTTATGCTGAGTGACTATCCTCTTCCTCCTCAATGATCATGCTGATGGCTTGTAAGAATATTTTTGGTTCTGGGCACCGCCACCAATTTTTCAGCCCCTGTTTAACAGGGGCGTGTAATTACAATTTTTGATGCAATATTTTGCAGGAGGGCTCCTTCCTGCGCTCCAACTAGAGTATCTGTGAGGGGTTGCAGTGTCGTGGCACCAGCGCCTAAGGCCCAATTTTTCTGCCCTTGTTCAACAGGGACATGTAATTACAATTCTTGATCTAATATTTCACAGCAGGGCCCATTTCTGCACCCACCAAATGTAACTGTGAGGACTTACAGTGTTGTGGCACCAGCACCACCCCCACCACCACCAAAGGCCCCATTTTTCTGCTCCTGTTCAACAGGTGCATGTAATTACAATTCCTGATCTAAAATTTCACAGCAGGGCCTGTTCCAGCTCCCACCAAGAGTAACTGTGAGGTCTTACAGTGTTGTGGCAACACCAACACCTAAGGCCCCAATTTCTTCAGAGTATATAGGGCAGGCCCCTACTTTCAAACATCCAGCTTACAAAAGACTCCTACTTGCAAACGGAAGGAGACAACAGGAAGTGAGATGAAATCTACCCCTAGGAAGGGAAATTCTCTCCTGTAAGAGTTAATATGGGAAAAACGTGTCTCCTCTCCACTGATGCTTTATCGCCAATCCTTGTTTCACTAAAAACCCCAAATTGTCAAAAAACATTTGTCATTGGGACAGAAAGTGAGGTGAAATCTTCTGAAGAGGTGCACAGACAGCAAAACAAATGTCACAGGGGTGATAACCCTTCCCTATGTTTTCCCAAAAGCTTAAAAATAGATTTTTTGGCTGGAGCTACACTTTAAAAATGTACCAGTTCAAAATTACAAACAGATTCTACTTAACAACAAACCTACAGTCCCTGTCTTGTTTGCACCGCCTGTATACTGCTGTTCAGAGTATATAGGGCCTGGGGGCCCCACGCCTTTTATTTTTATAATTTGGGTGCAGGGTTCCGCTTAATACCCAAAGGGCCTGGTAATGGATTGGGGGGGGGGGTACCCATGCCGTTTTGTCTCACTGATTTTCATCGATATTGCCGGGACCCAACATTACATTAAAGCCACAAGCAGTTTTAAATTACTTTTATTCCTTTAAAAATGTCATTTTGTGCAGGGACTGTTCTAAGCACGGGAAACACGCGCCACTTTACAGGCATACTATAGACACCCCCCAGGTACGATATTTAAAGGAATATTTCACTTCTTTTTTTTTTTTTACTTTAAGCATCATTAAAATCACTGCTCCCGAAAAAACGTCTGTTTTTAAAACTTTTTTTTGCATTGATACATGTCCCCTGGGGCAGGACCTGTGTCCCCAAACCCTTTGTAGGACAATACCATGCAAATTAGCCTTTAAATTTAGCACTTTTGATTTTGAACGTTCTAGTCCCATAGACTTCAATGGGGTTCTAAAGTTCGCGCAAATTTTCGGTCTGTTCGCAGGTTCTGGTGCGAACTGAACTGGGGGGGGGGGTGTTCGGCTCATCCCTACTGGTCGCATACATTTGGGTAAAAAAAAAAGATGCCCTTTCCCAGGCCTATGGCCATTGTGGTATAAATTGTCCAGCCCCGGACCTGGAACGGGGGGGGGGGGGTTTATGTGGAGAGTCAGCCTGGGGAAGGGTTAAGAAGGGCTTAATTGAAGAGGGCAGGTACTTCAGACCCGCTTATTGCCAGCTGAGTTGAAAATGTCAGAGAGAGGATTGTGTTTTGAGAGAGATTACTGTTGAGCTATCAGAGCTGAGAGGAGCTTGAAGCTGGAAGGAAATTTAAAATAGATTCCGCGCTTAGGATAGTGTGGGTTGCTGCCCACCACCCTTTTTGGGTTCCTGAAGGAACTTACAGAGGTATGTATAGAGAATGGGGTGATTGGCGCTACCCTATATAGTGCTAAGTGGTTTGTCAAGAAGCAGTATGAATTATTATACTAAACTCCTTACACCAGATCAAAAGTGAACGTGCTCCCACATAAGAGGAGGATAAGTGAATAATGGGAAAAATATATCAGTTCATAGACAATATATAGAAAGCGTAATAATTTATATATATATATATATATATATATATATATATATATAGATAAATTATAAGTATAGATATAAGAAATGGATGACACAAAGGTGCAGAAGTGTCCAGGGGTATCCACACCTTACTATACAAACGCTAAGCGTGTGAACATACCCCACTTAATACAGTGCAATAAAATCCACAACTAGGCATACATGTATTTAAGTGTCCAATTTGATGGCCCAAAACCTAATCAAAACCAAAAATACATATGGATGTGAAAAAAACAAAAGAATATAATATAAGTAGTCCCAGAATGTTCAATATTCCAAATATAAAGGGACTTCCGTGCACAGCAGGTAGTGTGACTGTAGTGCTCCCCCAATGGGTCCCCACTCACCAGACGTAGTTACCCCTGCAGGGGTGGTAGGCATAGAGTGGGTAGCTTTGAATGGGTCTCCTCCTTAGTAGCTGTACCGGCCCATCTACTCCTCCATCGGGCCTGTATCCCTGTTCAGTCAGGATCCGGAGTGTATACTATTCAGGGCTTCCCAGGGCGTTTTCCAATAGCAAGCGGCAGAGTCAAGAGAGGAGACGCCAGGGATTTGTAGAAAGGCTTTTCCCTGCCCACCACCAAAAAAAGAGGATAAATTCAGAATGTATAGCCTCCCACTCTCGTGTTTGACAAAACAGCAATTGCATGTGATGAACCGTGACTGCAATCAAGCCGGCTCCATATGTGAAAGACAAATGAATAAAGTGCTCCACATAGCGTGATACTGTTTTAACAAATTTATTAAAATCACTCCAAACACACTTCAATAGTTGCACTCGCTTTTAAACTGAAACAAATAAGCCTTTGAACAAATCCACAGCAAACAACAGGATCGATGATCCAACGGTGCACCACGGTCACAGCGGACCTGAATGTCATCGCACTGACATTAGACTAATGTCTAATGTCATCTAGTCTAGTGTCTAATGTCATCGCACTGACATTAGACACTGCTGTCTGGAGAGGACTATGCCGATCGGACTGCTGGGCCTTAGAAGGTTGGGTGAGAATCACACCAGTTTACACTTCAGGTCCGCTGTGACCGTGGTGCACCGTTGGATCATCGATCCTGTTGTTTGCTGTGGATTTGTTCAAAGGCTTTGTTTCAGTTTAAAAGTGAGTGCAACTATTGAAGTGTGTTTGGAGTGATTTTAATAAATTTGTTAAAACAGTATCACGCTATGTGGAGCACTTTATTCAATTGTCTTTCACATATGGAGCCGGCTTGATTGCAGTCACGGTTCATCACATACAACCCAGGTGTGGTTCAATTGCTGTTTTGCCAAACACGAGAGTGGGAGGCTATACATTCTGAATTTATCTATCTTTTTTTTTTTTTTTTTGGTGGTGGGCAGGGAAAAGCCTTCCTACAAATCCCCGGCGTCTCCTCTCTTGACTCTGCCGCTTGCTGATGGAGAACGCCCTGGGAAGCCCTGAATAGTATACACTCCGGATCCTGACTGAACAGGGATACAAGCCAGATGGCGGAGTAGATGGGCCGGTACAGCTACTAAGGAGGAGACCCATTCAAAGCTACCCACTCTATGCCTACCACCCCTGCAGGGGTAACTACGTCTGGTGAGTGGGGAGCCATTGGGGGAGCACTACAGTCACACTACCTGCTGTGCACGGAAGTCACTTTATATTTGGCATATTGAACATTCTGGGACTACTTATAATATTTTCTTTTGTTTTTTTGTTTTTTTCACATCTATATGTATTTTTGGTTTTGTTTAGGTTTTGGGCCATCAAATTGGACACTTAATACATGTATGCCTAGTTGTGGATTTTATTGCACTGTATTAAGTGAGGTATGTTCACACGCTTAGCGTTTATATGGTAAGGTGTGGATACCCCTGGACACTTCTGCACCTTTTGTGTCATCCATTTCTTATATCTATGCTTATAATTTATCTTTATTTTGTAGAACTTGGTTGAATCACAATCAATGGGAGCTAGCATGTGTATAATTTTTAAACACATACTCACTTTTTAGAGTGTGTGTGTGTGTGTGTGTGTGTGTATATATGTGTGTGTGTGTGTGTGTGTATATGTGTATGTGTGTGTGTGTATGTATGATATATATGTGTGTGTATATATATATATATATATATATATATATATATATATATATATATATATATATATATATATATATATATATATGCTTTCTATATATTGTCTATCTATGAACTGATATATTTTTCCCATTATTCACTTATCCTCCTCTTATGTGGGAGCACGTTCACTTTTGATCTGGTGTAAGGAGTTTAGTATAATAATTCATACTGCTTCTTGACAAACCACTTAGCACTATATAGGGTAGCGCCAATCACCCCATTCTCTATACATTGAAGCTGGAAGGACCCTTGTTGCCTATAACTTGATCCTGCTGGGTGAGCTTGCCTGAACTGGGACTTTGCTATGTTATATGCTGTGGCTGGGATGCTGAGCATGATTTAAAAGGACTGTCTTATACTGGAGTTTTTGTTGTTGTTTGAACTGCCTATAAAGACTGTCAATTTTCTGTTGCATTTTGCTGAGTAAAGCCTTTTAAGTTGACTGAACTGTCTCACAGCTGCTTAACCCCTCGGATCCTGACTAACGCTTTCAGAAATAGAAGTTTTAATAGTTTATCAATTAACAAATTGGAAAGTAAATGAACAGAAGAGAAATCCAAATCAAATCAATATAATGTGTGTTACCACCCTTTGCTTTCAAAATGGTATTAATTCTTCTAGGTACATTTGCACACAGTTTTTGAAGAATGTTCCAAACATCTTGGAGAACTAACCACAGCTCTTCTGTGGATGTAGGCTGCCTCAAATCCTTCTTTTTCGTCATGTAATCCCACACAAACTTGATGGTGAGATCAGGGCTCTGTGGTGGACAAACCATCAGGACTCCTTGTTATACCTTATGCTGAAGATCTGCCTGTATTTCTCCGCATTGAGGATGCCAATAATCCTGACCAAATCTCCATTACATTTGCAGAAATGCAGCCCCAAACTTGCAAGGAACCTCCACCATGCTTCACTGTTGCTTGCAGATAATCATTATTGTACCGCTCTCCTGTCTCCTGTTACAGTCAAATATTTCAAATGTTGACTCATCAGTCCAGAGCACCTGCTGTCATTTTTCTGCACCCCAGTTCTTATGTTTTCATGCATAGTTGAGTCGCTTAGCCTGGTTTCCACATTGGAGGTATGGCTTTTTGGCCGCAATTCTTCCATGAAGACCACCTACATAGTTGGTGAGGCTGAAAAGACACCGGTCCATTCAGTTCAACCTCCTGGTGTGTGTGTGTGTGTGTGTTTATGTCAATAGTACATTGTCTACCCCTGTATGTTGTGGTCATTAAGATGCCCAGCTAATAGTTTTTTTAAACTTCCGACGCTCCCTGGTGATACCACTGCTTGTTTAAGAGAACTCCACATCCTTACCGCTCTGACAGTAATGAACCCTCTACGCAGTTTAAGGTTTTAGTGAATGGCCACGTGTCTTTTAAAATTCCCTTTCACTGAATAGTTTATTTTTTTCCCTATACTAGGGTCGCCAGTACAGTATTTGTGCATTGATATCACATCCCCTCTCAAGCGTCTCCTCTCCAGAGAGAATAAGTTCAATGCTTTGTAGTCTTTCCCCTTAGATGAGTTCCTCCATTCTCTTAATTAGCTTTGTTGCCCTTCTCTGGACTCTCTCCAGTTCCAGCACATCCTTCCTGAGGACAGGTGCCCAGAACTGGACGGCATACTCAAGATGCGCCCGAACCAGAGTCTTGTAGAGTGGGAGAATTATCGTTTTATCTCTGGCGTGAATCCACTTTTTAATGAATGTATTGCATGCCATTGCTGACCCTGTCATCTACTAAGACACCCAGGTCCTTTCCCATTCTGGATTCCCCCAGAGGTTCTCCCCCTCATTTGCCATGTAGTTGCCCACCCCATTATTTTGTTTAGGTCTTCTTGCAAGGTTTCCACATCCTGCTTAGAAATGTATTTCCCTGCTTAACTTTGTATCATCCGCAAATACTGAGATTGAGCTGTTTATCCCATCCTCTAGATTGTTTATAAATAAATTAAACAGGATCGGACCCAGGACAGATCCCTGGGGGACCCCACTTTCCACACCAGACCATTCTGCGTACTCATCATTTATCACCACCTTTTGGACTCGCCCCTGTAGCCAGTTTTCAATCCAGGTACTCACCCTATGGCCCATGCCTACATACCTTAGTTTGTACAGTAAACATTTGTGGGGAACTCGATCGAATGTCTTTTGAAAATCCAGATACACCACATCCACAGGCCTTCCTTTATCAAGATGGCAGCTCACTTTTTCATAGAAGATTAATAGATTGGTCTGGCAAGAACGATTCTTCATGAACTCATGCTGATTACTACTAATGATACTGTATTCATTACTAAAATCTTGTCTATAGTCCCTTATCATTCCCTCCAATAGCTTGCAGACAATTGATGTTAGGCTACCTGGCCTGTAGTTCCCAGGGCTATGTCTTGGCCCTTTTTTAAATATTGTTGCCATTTGGTCCCGGTGACTTATATTTTATGTTTTTAAAGTCTGTTTCTGATTCTGTCTTCTGTTAGCCATGAGGGTGCTTTCTGTGACGTGTTATTAGAATTAACATTACCGCCTTGGTTACTGTATTCCCACATTTCCTTTGTGAAGACTGAGAACAATTTATTCAAAACCTTTGCCTTCTCTGTCCTTTTGTAACCAAATTCCCTTCATCATCCTTTATGGGGCCAATATGTTCTGGCCTCACTTTCATATTGTTTATATACTTAAAGAATTTCTTGATTTTTTTTATTTATTTTTTTTTTTTTACTTGCTATCCTCCGCTATTGTTTTTTATGTTCTAGCTTAGCTGCCCTGATTACACTCTTACATTCCTTATTGGCTTCTTTGTAAAGTTGGAATGCTGACAATGACCCCTCAGCCTTCTATTTTTTGAAGGCCTTTTCTTTTGCTTTTATATGCATTTTTGCATTGGAGTTTAGCCACCAAGGGTTTTTTTTGTTTTGTTTTTTTTTAGCTCTCTCAAACTTATTTCCTGTTGGAATGCACTGACCAATACCTTTATTTAGTATGCTCTTAAAGCAAAAAGCGCAAATTTAGGGAAGTTGGCTCTTTTGAAATCCAGTGTCTTTGTATTGCCCTTGTGCTTCCTATATCTGTGATTTATACTGAAACTAATTGACTTTTCGCTGTTTCCTAAATTGCCCCATATTTCTACATCCCCCACCAGGTCTGTATTGTTAGTAATCAGTAGGTCTAGTAAAGCTTTGTTTCTTGTTGGTGCATTCACCATCTGACCCATGAATTTGTCCTGCAAGACATTTAGAAAATGGCAAGTCTTAGACAAATGCATGGTTCCTTTTGGATAGTTAAAATCCCCCATTATAATGACATTTCCCATCCTTGCCGCCATTCCAAGTTGTGATAGGAGGTCCGTGTCCGCCTCCCACACCTCCCTCTGGTTGGGGGGCCTATAGCATACACCCAGTATTACTTTCCCATTACTTTGCTCCCTTCCTCCCTACCCACAAGGATTCCACCTCCTCCCTTGCTCCCTTAGTAATGTCATCCCTCACATTCGCTTGCACGTCATTCTTAAAATACAGGCATACCCCTCCCCCTTTTTTACCCTCCCTATCTCTGCTATCTCAGGGGTATTCAGGGAATACCCCTGAATAGTTGCCAGCAAATCATGAGAGCTGTCAAACCAAGTCTCTGAAATTCCCAAAAAATCGAAATCCTCCTCATACATTAGCAGCTTCAGATCTCCTATTTTATTAGCTAGACTTCTAGCATTGCCTCATAACTTTGTCAGGTTGCATATTATTTCCTTATTGTTATGATGCTGCAGTTTGGATTTGCCAACTTGCTTACCTTCGGTTTTGGTATTATAGTCACCCTACCATTAATTCCCCCAATATTACCCAATTATTAACCTTGTTCCATGCTGGCTGTCTCTACATCTGGACCCACCCCCTCATCTCCTAGTTTAAAGGCCTTTCTAACTTTTCAGCCATCTTCTCTCCCAGTAGAGCTGCACCCTCCCCATTAAGGTGCAGTCTGTCCCTGTTAAAGAGCCGGTACTCACTGAAAAGTCAGCTCATTTATCCAGGAACCCGAACACTTCCTTTCTACATCGGCTCCTCAGCCACTTGTTAACTTGCCTAATCTCCCACTGCCTTCCCGGTGTGGCTCAAGGTACTGGTAGTATTTCTGAGAATACTACCTTGGAGGTCCTACTCCTCAATTTAGCTCCTAAGTCCCTGAAATCATTTTTTAGGACTCTCCATCTTCCTCTGACTTTGTCACTGGGGCCAACGTGCACCATGAAAGCTGGGTCCTCCTCCAGCCCCACCCAATAATCTGTCCACCAGATCCACGATGTGCCAAACCCAAGCGATACTGTTTAGTGCTTACGGTCTTTTTGACAGCTAGCCCTCTCTGTCCTTCTAATGATTGAATCCCCTACCACCAGAATCTTTCACTACCCTTAGCCAATCTCCTGCCCTCACTGGAGGAGTTTTTCCCCTGGCAGTTAGGGGCGTCACTCTGCTCCAGCAATGCTGGTCCTTGACTGGTTTCCCAAATATCACGCAACTTCTGGGCAGAACTTTCCGGACAGTAGATGGGTGTACCTGTGTCCCACTGGTCTCTGCCAGTTCTGTGCTGATGGCACAGCTGGACATCTTTCAGTGTTGAAGGGAAGTAAGCATGATGTGTCTTTCAACTGCCGCATTAAGTTTCTTTGGCCGACCACTGCGCATACGGTCCTCCAATGTTGCCCTTTTTCTTAGTGCTTCTTCAAAAAAGCTTGAACGGCACATTTTGAAATCCCAGTCTGCGTTGAAACCTTTGCCTGGGAGAGACCTTGCTGATGCAGTATAAGTACCGTGTGTCTTGTTGCTATGCTCAGTCTTGCCAAGATTTATGACCTATGACATGAAACCGTCTACCACAACCTCACCTTAGTAACCGAGTTTGGCTGTTCCTCACCCAGTTTTAAGCCCCCTACACAGCTGTTGCTGTTTCAGTTAATGACTGTTTTTCAACCTACATATGAAATTGATGATCAGTAGCACCTGGTTAGTATAATTGGTTAATCATACACAGGACTAATCCTACAAAATCCCTGACTTTATGCAAGTGTACAAAGTGTGCAAGTGTAAGAACTTAAGGAAGAAAAGGATACAGTGCCTCTAAGTGCAGTATGTGTAGAACGCTGTATTGGTAATATAAGGTAAAACACTCATGACAGAATTGGGTAACAGTGTGTGGTATGAGCATGATGGTCCCGCTTTGTAGTGTCCGGGGGGAGAGATCCCTCTCAGCCTATGTCCCTGGTGTTCCAGCCAGCAGCTCGTACGACTTGTTTCCTGTACTGGCAGCTGTTCCAGATGGACTGAAAAAGAAGCATGCATGCTCCGAACGCAAGGCTGCCTCCGCCACTCTGTACCCAGAAGTGACGTCATCCCCGAGCCTCCAGCGATCTACTTTTTTCAGACCGAGCTGCCAGTACAGGAAGCTGCCGGCTGGAACTCCAGGGACATGGGCTAAGAGGAATCTCTCTGCTCCGGACACTACAGAGAAGGACCATCGTGCTCATACCACGCGCTGTTGCCTAATTCTCTTGTGTGTTTTACCTTGTACTATTAATACAATAATCTACACATACTGCACTTAGAGGCGCTGTGTGCTTTTTACCTCATTTTCAGAGTTTGCTTATAGATCCTTCACACCTGCTGCTTTCAGTGCTGTATTTTGGGGAAAAAAATGCTAAAAAAAAAAAAAAACCTGCCTAAAACGTTTGCACAGTACGAAAGATGGATAGATATCTGGTAGTAATCGTATTTAGAAAAATCCGACAAGCTGGTTGTGCCTAAGTTGATTAATAGATCGACTTGGGTACAATCAGTCTGCCCATACATGAAATTAAATTCAGCCAGTCCCTGCTAAACCAGTGAAATTTGGATCCATGTATGGCCAGCTTAAAACTGGCCCCCGCCAACCAGAGACTCAATGAGTAATCTCAGCTCCCACATCACTAAACGACTATTGATATTGCATTGTTATATGAACTTCACTGTAACAGCTTTTTGGCCAAATGTTGAAGCCATCTCTGCATTCTTGCTTTAAAAATAAAAGTAGGATGGCAGTAGCAGCCTTTTTGAGGAGAGATTTTGCAGCAAAAGTTGACACTGCAGTTAAAATTAGGGGGAGAGGCATATGTACATAGTATCAAAATCCTATATATTATGATATTATTTGCCTTTTTGTGTTACTATTTACTTTTTGTGCAAATTTTTTAATTCATTCTTAAATTTTTTTCCACTGCAGGTGCTTTTGGACATCATCTCCATCCCAACATTTCAGTCCATGCCGCAGTTTACATTTGCATGTTTCTGTGGCCTTCATGGGTTCTGCAATATGAAACCAAAGAAAGACAAGCCGCAAGCTGAACAGGAGACTTCGGTGTAAGGGACATATACTTTCCCCTCAATCATCAATCTTCATCGTGCATATAGGATCTCTTCTTTTTTTTTTTTTTTTTTTTTTTTCTTTTGTAGCTTCATCTTTGTGATAGAAAGAACTGCAGTGAAATGCATTACTGGAACCTAGGAACAAAGGATATAACTGTATCCTTCCCTTTATGTAAGGGAATCAAGAAAGCATCATATGCCATTGAGACATGGGATCTTAAAACCTCATAGCATGAAAGGCTAAAAAATGTAACTTTATGGAACAATGATTTGAGTTAAAGTAATACTAATCTTTAAACATCCACCAAATGGATCTTCACACCAAAGTGTTTTGCACACTGTAGGACTATTCGAGAAAAAAAATATTTTATATTCAAACCAAATCGAACAAGTACCTTACTAATATATGTAGCAAACAATTTCAACAACTGCCAATGCCTTTGGTGATGTACTTGATGTTTGACAGAAAATGAGTATTCATACAATCTTTTAAAATGGTAAGATAGAGAGAACTGAGGCTCAGAAAAGAAAAACAATCTCGGCAGTGATTACAAACCAGTGTAACACAATCTACATTTGTAGCTGCAACAAAATCATCTGGATCATGTTTATTAATATAGTATCTATGCTTTATCTATTTTATGAAATATGTGTAAGTAGGAGGAAACGTTAAGGAGTCAAATATACATAGTCCTATGGCGGCAATATAGTGAGAAAGAAACCATTATAGAGCACAGTGCCCCTGATGTATCAAAAATAATATATCATTAGAAATTATGTTCATTTCACTGTTTTTTTTTTTAGTGAGATGTTCAGAAAAACATACACCATAGCATGTTTATGTTCAGAAAACCACCAATGTAAAGTTGTGTTCCTAATACAGCAACATCTACAGCAATATATTTAGCACGAGCCATAGTATAGCAATACAGCATGATCAGGACATGCGTTAAAAATTGATAGACTTCTTTACTATGACGGCATGCCAGTAGTTCATGTCCAGTTACTAATGTACACAGAGAACTAGGGCTTTATTGTACAAACATAATAGTTGCAGTGCTTTTGAATATATATATATATATATATATATATATATATATATATATATATATAGGCTTAAAATAGAACTATGGGCAAAAGGAAAAAAATATATATGATGCTTTCTGTCATTAGTATTAAAGGGATTGTAAAGCTTTGTTTTTTGTTTTGTTTTTTTAAATAACAAACATGTCATACTTTCCTCCACTGTGCAGTTCGTTTTGCACAGAGTGGCCCCGAACATCCTCTTCTGGGGTCCCTGAGCGGCACTGGTGGCTCCTCCCCCGCATCAAGTGTCCACTTTGGAGAAGCTCTCTCCTACGTTGGACACCCATGCGGGGCGCTCCCGAGTCCTGCATCTGTGTCCATTCACAGAATGCAGGACTCGGCCCCGCCCCAGGCATGGCGTCATTGGATTTGATTGACAGCAGCGGGAGCCAATGGCTGTACTGCTATCAATCTATCCAATCAGGACACGAGACACCAGCTATAGCTGTTGTGCTCGTTCCCGGCTGGCAAAGGATCGGGGTCAGGTAAGTAAAACGGGGGCTTGGGGGGGGTTGCAGCACCACAGGAGGTTTTTCACCCTAATGCATAGAATGCATTAAGGTGAAAAACCATGAGGGTTTACAACCCATTTAACACAGTAGTCCGCCTGTAACAAAGTTTGTTCTTACCTGTTTATCCTGCCAGTAGATCCAGTGATTTTTTTTTTTATTTTTTTTTAACAAGATCACAAAAATGCAAATTTTGGAGCAAATCACTTTAAATTGACTTTTATATAGGTGATAAACATTTTAAAGCAAGCTTTTGTTTGAAAGAAAAGGTTTAACCGAATAAATGCTGATCATCCATATAATAGTTTGTTCCAGCTCTGACTTTTACTGCGCAGCTTTGCTTGCATGTAAAGGTCAATCTTTTTAATTATAGTGGGCTTTTAATTAGCATTTTTCTTAATGATGGCTGAACTCTATACTCAATACTCACATATGTTCTATATACAAGGGCTAGATATTGATTTTATATTTAAATTTTATAATTTGGTACAAACTTGACAAACAACCTTAAAGGAGTTGTAGAGGCAGAAGGTTTATTATCTTAACGCTTTCTATGCATTAAGGTAATAAAAACCCTTTGTGTGTAGCAGCCCCCCCAGCACCCCCCCCCCCCCAAATTACTTACCTTAGCCCGTTCTTTCTCCAGCTATGTCCACGAATGTCTTAGCTGTCCGGGACACTCCTCCTGATTTGGCAGAGACACAGCAGCGGCGCCATTGGTGCCCGAGACTGTCAATCAAAGTCAGTCGGCCAATCAAGGGAGAAAGGGGAGAGATTTTACAATCACTTTAACATGCCCTCTATATGTATTTTTAAGTTGTTCATATACTCATATAGAACCCTTTGACTATACGATCTAAAATACCCTTAGGAAAATTTACTAAGACTGGAACAGCCAGAATCTGGAACCCCTGTGCATGGCAACCAATTAATTTCTAGCTTTTATTTTCAAAGGTTAAAGCAGAACTAAATTCTGCATTACTTACCTCTCCTTTAATGGTCTGGCATCACTAGCTAGTACCAGCATTTTCTATCCAGCTTCTTCCTGGTTCTGGACTGCAGCTATCTTCATTGACTGGTGTGGGACAGGGCTGGACTGGCCTCCTGGGATAGCAGGAAATTTTCCGGTAGGCTGGCTGCCCTGGGGCCGCTGTCAGCTAGGAGCTGTGAATGGGAGGCAGGGCTGGCTAAGGAAATGAATTCTAGGAGCTGAGGGCTGGAGGAGCATGTGGCTATTGTGCGGCAGGCAGGTCTGTGGTGTGCAGGAAGATAATGCAGGTAGGTGGGCGCATGGACACTTACTGTGTGTTCTCTGGGCAGTGGACTGATCATTTCTTGTAGTAGGGAACCCACAGCCAATAGCGCTGCTTAGGGGAGTACAAGGGAGGACTTGCTCCTCCTCCCGTTCATCCACATCCAATCAGCAGATAGTGAAGCCCTCCCCCACTCACATTTGACTGTAAGTGCTGGAGTGGGGCTGAATGGGGACGCCAAGAGGGAGATAAAAGGAGGTATGACTACAACAATACAAGTTCTGCAGGACACACAACTCTGGCTGAATGGAAAAATCAGGATCGTAGGGAGCACAGTAACATGCTGCTGGCCAGCTACAGTGTCTTCCAGATATCTATGTGATCAGGCAGCATGCAGGTTACTGATCAGCCTCCCCTCCCTCTTGTCTCCCTGGTTACTTTTTTTATCTGCCTAACCTGACCTGCACATTGTCTGATCGCACCGATAAGATCTCTGGAAGACCTGCAGCAGCATTCTATGAGACCAGGGACACATGGCTGTTAACCATTTCAGCTTGTAATCAGCTATTTAGCCAGAGCTCTGTGTGTGCTGCACAGATTGTTTGATGGGGTTTTTTTGGAGGATTTACTGCTGGATCAGGCTAAAAGCTTCACGGACCCATTAAATGGGTACTGTCCTCCACTAATCTTGAACAGTTCAGTGTTTGCAAGAAAATTTGTATTTTGGAAATTGGATGTGATGCTCTTTTCTGTCGCTTGGTTGTACTTTCAAAGGAAAATGACTGACTTGATCTTGCAGAGATGGTTTAAATAGAGTGGAGCGAACCTGAGATACTATATACCTGTACACTGAGTTCAGCTTTAAATGCAGTCTCTGACCATCTCCTGCATCAATCATGTCTGCAATCCCTAACAGTCCCCTGTACTATGTCTGCAGTCTCTGACCATCTCCTGTGCTATATCTGCAGTCTCTGACCATCTCCTGTGCAATATCTGTAGTCTCTGACCATCTCCTTTATAATGTCTGCAGTCTCTGACCATCTCCTGTACTATATCTGTAGTCTCTGACTATCTCCTGTAATATGTCTGCAGTCTCTGACCATCTCCTGTACTATATCTGTAGTCTCTGACCATCTCCTGTACTATATCTGTAGTCTCTGACCATCTCCTGTACTATGGCTGCAGTCTCTGACCATCTCCTGTACTATGGCTGCAGTCTCTGACCATCTTCTGCAATATGGCTGCACTCTCTGGCCATCTTCTGTAATATGGCTGCACTCTCTGACCATCTCCTGTAATGTGTCTGCAATCCCTGCAGGAGAGGACACACACATGAGACACACACACACACTGTACACACTTCCCCATCTGCCACAGCAGAAGTATATTACAGCCTCCAGTCCTGGACCAGTACAGAGGGAGGATGCTTTATGGTGGGCGCTATGGCCAAGGCACATTTCACAATGGAATCCACCCTCCCCCAAAAGACAGTCATTCATTGGGTGCAATATACATATAGATGTAAATACATACAGTGTATGTGTGTGTATAGATATAGAGGTGAGAGAGGGAAAAAAAACAAAGAGGAGGAGAAGGAATAAAAAGAGGGGGAGGAACAAAGAAAGCTGGTGAGAAAGAACATGACAGATGGATAGAGAGAGAGCGATATATGGGGAAAAAAAGCAAGACATTAGGCTAGAGAGAGATAAAAGGGAAAGAAATGAGAACAGAGAGAGTGATACATCCTAAGAGGTACCATAAGGGTACCTTATGCTAAATATACTGTACGAGTGGAAGGGACTCGGTGCTAAATGTCTGCGGGTTAGTGGTGCAAATTACTTGCCTTGGGTGCTGACAACCCACGCTACGCTACTATGAAATTATTTCCAGGGCTGGTTTTCATGCCCAGTCCGGCCCTGGTGTGGGATATTGACACTCCTGTGCATACACAGGAGTTTAGTCATCCTGGCACACAGGATAAGTGTCAGAATGTATACTAAGCTGTCCTTGCGCAGTTAAGTGTACATTCTAAAGAAGACTGTGAGCAGACAAGTAAGATTGTTTTATTGCAGAAGAGACATTGCCTGTCTCTACTACAGTAAACAGTCTGCATGCTCACAGTTCATGAAATGGAGACAAAAGTTCAGCTTTAACTGGACAACTGCTCCGGATTCTGTCTGCTGAAGCTATAGTGAATCCCCCCCCCCCCCACTTAGTTGTATAATGCTGTGTATGATGAGGTCATAAAACTCAGTAGAATACGTGTGATATTATATTTCTTTGTAATTGCATTATGCCATCTGCTAATCACAGGTGCTCATAGGCAGTGCTGGGACAAGGTCATCCAGTGCCCAGGGCAAAGATGCCAAACTGTGCCTCCCCCCCACCCCTCATTCATGATGTGCAAGCTTAGGGGATCCTACACCCAGCAGTCTCTCGCTTGTCAAAATCACTGCCACTACTCCTATCAGCCTTGTAACAGAAGGATTGTAACAGCCTTGTAACAATGATTTCCCTACAGTAAATTATTGTGCCCAGGGCAGCCGTCCCTCCTGCCCACCCATTGTCCCGGCCCTGCTCATAGGTTTTGTGCAAGGTTAAAATCTGCTACGGAAATTGAGGAGTACATTATTGTTCCGAAAACCTGACATTTTCAACATTTTTAAGGGAAGAGTGTAATAAAATGTAATATTATACAGGATTTATATAGCGCCAACAGTTTGTGCAGCGCTTTACAGCATGAGTAATAGATGAGAAATAGTCCTATTTTGCATAACTTTCCTTTAAATTATTGATACCACTGAACAACTTCCTGCAATTCATCCAATTCTGCTGTAAATTCATTATTTTTATTTCACTTTATTTATCTCTGTACCTATGAGAATAGGAAGACCAGCCAAGACTTCCTCGAGTAATGGGCTCAAGGGGATTTATACTTGGAAGTTTGCTGAGGACCTTGACCTAAAGGCATGTTGGTGGCGTATTTATAAAACGATTTTTAACATTCACAAGTTAATGACTGGCATATTTATAAAATATTTGTTGGAAAAGTCATCTGTATCGTCATCAGATCAAGCAACTTCTGACATTTACCAATATCTGTTCTTCACTTGGGAACTGGAGCTTTCTGTATTATTCATGCTACATAACTTAGAGAATGACATTCCTTTATTTAACATGTTCGCATGCTGATTCTGGAGTGGTGAATGTGTGTTTTAAAAAGGTGTTCTACAGATCTGTAAGTGTAAAACTATGGAAAATTTGCCCTTTATGAACTCTGAAGTTATGTCATCCTTCTCTAGTTTCTGCAATGAATGTCACTATTAATAATAATGAAAAATGTATGTAAGTAAATGTTTGAGCTGTTGACAAATATATTTGATTTAAAATTAATTTTACTCCTACACCAAACTGGCTAATATCATGCATCTAAAATATATCTAAAATGCAGAATGTTGGCAAGTGAAATAAGTGAAAAAATTGTGGAAATTTGCTGAAAAGTTAGATATATAACCTAATATAAACAAATAGGTGTTTTTACATGTTGCAAATCCCATGATATTTGTATATACATTTCTAATTAGAAATTTATACTAACGTACAAAAAAAATTTACAATAAACATTGTTATATAATAGAACATTTCAGGACAGACAGTATATTGCACAGTTTATCAATATTCCCAAAAATCTATAACTACGGTTTATTCAAATATTGAACACACATTTACCAATTCATGTACTGGTATAAATGTGGTGAATACACATTCATATTAAATCTGCCCACATTGCTCCACAGTTCAAAAATGCATCAGCTTTACTCTGTGATATTCTCAGACTAGTTGGCTTCCTGACTACTTTGACAACACATTTTCAGCCTCTTCTCTACATCGTATTATTACAAACATATTCCATTCTAAATCATTGGTGCAAATGATGGTACATGCTAAAATATATTGGTAAACTAACCCCATGCTGCAATTTCCTGAGAAGCCAGTAGCCAAAGACAGAAATTGACAAACAGACATAAACTGTGATTTCAAGTTTGAAATATTTTATGCGGCAGAACTTTTTTTTTTATTATTTCATAATCATGTTTACATAATTTTTTTTTAATTATATCAATAAAAAAACAAATTTAATTTTAATTTGTTTAATGTTAATGTATTTAACATTTTCCTTTTACAAACTAAGAAAAGGTGAACCAGTGAGTTAAAAAGAGATTGCTTAAATAAGGCCAGTCTACAAATTGGAGCATAGTTAACTACAATTTAATCATGTTCCTGTATGTGTCTACCCACCTCTAGTTAATAACGTTATTCTTCTCAGGATGAGACTGTGCAAAGTCTTAGTGGTCTAAACAAAGTTCTAGGCAGGGTAGCTTTCCAACTTGATGTACTAAAGAATTAGAAAAAACGCTCTATTTTTTTTTTTTTTGTACTGATGCCTAATAAAGTGACATAACGCAGCATAGCAACATTATGCACCCAGGATGAGCTGTTATTGATTCTTGTGGAGCTTTGATATGTACAGGTAAAATGTGTCTCTTTGTTCTTTAGGCTCTATCACAAGAATAATATTCACCAAATCTGTATCATTAAGGTCAGAAACTGCTAGTACTTTAAAGATAATAAAGTAACAATGGGTTACTTAAAACACCGGTAAAAGTAATTTGTCACCTGTGCAAAGTTTTCATCTTGAAAAAATATGTATGATAAAAATAAAGTATATTCAGCACCGACAAACTTCCAGACTTGTCCTCATTCTTACTTTAGGGTCAGCAAGTTCTAAAATTATGTCCTCGGCTTTCACTACAGCTCTATTATATTTTATTGAAAGGAAAATACTTTTGCTTCTCTAAGCTGATGAAAAGAGGGGTATCAATTGCAGAGAAAACTCTAATCCTGAGTAGATAAATATTAAATGTATTGAGTATCATGTAAAAGACTGAGCTCAACCATTCTCATGGAGACAAAAAGCAAAGCACATTTGTCACTGAGATGTGACTTCTGAGGTCAAATAAATATCCTCTCTTGAAAAAATGATTCTCTGTTGCAGTAATCATTGCAAATCAAATATACAGTTGTGTTAAACACATTTTTAGGTCTTGTTAACAACAACAGCATTGGGCTGTGTTGGACATCATTGCCCAATGCAGTAACAAGACAATTTGCCTTATGGCCTATGGCTTCAGTTTGCTTGGGGGGGGGGGGGGTAGGACATGTCGGATGCAGAAGATGGCAGCACACATGCACACCACACACTAGAGCACATGCGTTATGTGCGCAATAACGAGCGCTGAGTGATGTAAACAAGCCCTTACTGGTGTTTTTGTTTATAAGAGAGAAAAAAAACAGAACATGCGCAAAAAAAGAAAGCACAACCCAAAGGAAAACAATATGAACCATAGCTTAGAGGAACAGTTTTGTTCATGGAATATTTGTTTGATATATAACAGCTACATGGTTACATATTTACCTAGTTACATATTAGGTGAGGTTGAAAAAAGACACAAGTCCATCAAGTCCAACCTATGTGTGTGATTATATGTCAGTATTACATTGTATATCCCTGTATGTTGTGGTCATTCAGGTGCTTATCTAATAGCTTCTTGAAACTATTGATGCCCCCCGCTGAAACCACAGCCTGGAAGGGAATTCCACATCCTTGCCGCTCTAATGCCCTGTACACACGATAGGATTTTCCGATGGAAAATGTGTGATAGGACCTTGTTGTCGGAAATTCCAACCGTGTGTAGGCTCCATCACACATTTTCCATAGGAATTTCCGACACACAAGTTTGAGAGCTTGCTATAAAATTTTCCGACAACAAAATCCGTTTTTGGAAATTCTGATCGTGTGTACACAAATCCAATGCACCAAGTGCCACGCATGCTCAGAATAAATTAAGAGATGAAAGCTATTGGCTACTGCCCCGTTTATAGTCCCGACGTACGTGTTTTATGTCACTGTGTTCAGAACGCTCGGATTTTCCAACAACTTTGTGTGACTGTGTGTATGCAAGACAAGTTTGAGCCAACATCCGTCGAAAAAAATCCATGGATTTTGTTGTCGGAATGTCTGATCAATGTCCGGCCGTGTGTATAGGGCATTACAGTAAAGAACCCTCTACGTAGTTTAAGGTTAAACCTATTTTCTTCTAATTTTAATGAGTGGCCACAAGTCTTGTTAAACTCTCTTCTGCGAAAGAGTTTTATTCCTATTGTGGGGTCACCAGTAGGGTATTTGTATATTGAAATCATATCCCCTCTCAAACGTCTCTTCTCCAGAGAGAATAAGTTCAGTGCTCGCAACCTTTCCTCATAACTAATATCCTCCAGACCCTTTATTAGCTTTGTTGCCCTTCTTTGTACTCGCTCCAATTCCAGTACATCCTTCCTGAGGACTGGTGCCCAGAACTGGACAGCATACTCTAGGTGCAGCCGGACCAGAGTCTTGTAGAGCGGGAGAATTATCATTTTATATCTGGAGTTGATCCCCTTTTTAATGCATGCCAATATTCTGTTTGCTTTGTTAGCAGCAGCTTGGCATTACATGTCATTGCTGAGTCTATCATCTACTAGGACCCCCATGTCCTTTTCCATTCTAGATTCCCCCAGTGTATAGATTGCATTCATATTTTTGCCACCCAAATGCATTATTGTATATTTTTCTACATTGAACCTCATTTGCCATGTAGTTGCCCACCCCATTAATTTGTTCAGATCTTTTTGCAAGGTTTCCACATCCTGTGGAGAAGTTATTGCCCTGCTTAGCTTAGTATCGTCTGCAAATACAGAGATTGAACTGTTTACCCCAACCTCCAGGTCGTTTATGAACAAATTAAATAGGATTGGTCCCAGCACAGAACCCTGGGGGACCCCACTACCCACCCCTGACCATTCCGAGTACTCCCCATTTATCACCACCCTCTGAACACGCCCCTGTAGCCAGTTTTCAATCCATGTACTCACCCTATAGTCCATGCCAACGGACCTTATTTTGTACAGTAAATGTTTATGGGGAACTGTGTCAAATGCTTTTGCAAAATCCAGATACACCACATCTACGGGCCTTCCTTTATCTAGCTGGCAACTCACCTCCTCATAGAAGGTTAGTAGATTGGTTTGGCAAGAATGATTCTTCATGGATCCATGCTGATTACTGCTAATGATACCGTTCTCATTACTAAAATTTTGTATATAGTCCCTTATTATCCCCTCCAAGAGTTTACATAGTATTGATGTTAGGCTAACTGGTCTGTAATTCCCAAGGATGTATTTTGGGCCCTTTTTAAATATTGGTGCTACATTGGCTTTTCTCCAATCAGCTGGTACCATTCCAGTCAGTAGACTGTCTGTAAAAATTAGGAACAACGGTCTGGCAATCACTTGACTGACTTCCCTAAGTACCCTCGGGTGCAAGCCATCTGGTCCCGGTGATTTATTAATGTTACGTTTCTCAAGTCTAATTTTAATTCTGTCCTCTGTTAACCATGGAGGTGCTTCCTGTGATGTGTCCTGCGGATAAACACTGCAGTTTTGGTTACTGAAGCCCCCCAATTCTCTCGTGAAGACTGAGGAGAAGAATAAATTCAATACCTTCGCCATCTCCCCATCCTTTGTAACCAGCTGTCCTTCCTCATTCTTTAGGGGGCCAATATATTCTCCCCTCCCTTTTTTACTGTTTACATACTTAAAGAATTTCTTTGGATTTTTTTTTGCTCTCCTCTGCTATGTGTCTTTCATGTTCTATCTTAACCATCCTTATTGCACCCTTACATTTCTTGTTGCATTCTTTATAAAGTCTGAATGCTGATGATGATCCTTCAACCTTGTATTTTTTTAAGGACTTTTCCTTTGCTTTTATATGCATTTTTACATTGGAATTAAGCCACCCAGGACTTTTGTTCGCTCTTTTAAATTTATTACCCAATGGGATGCATTGGCTAATGCCCTTATTTAATATGCTCTTAAAGCAAACCCATCTCTCCTCTGTGTTCTTTGTTCCTAAGATTTTATGCCTTCTAGCAAGGTTCGTAGTTTAGGGAAGTTGGCGCTTTTGAAATTCAGTGTCTTTGTATTCCCTTTGTTTCCTATTTGTGTGATTTATACTGAAACTAATTTGACCTGTGATCGCTGTTACCTAAATTGCCCTGTATTTCCACATCCGTGATCAGGTCTGTATTTTTGGTAATCAGTAGATCCAGTAATGCTTTATTTCTAGTTGGTGCGTCTACCATCTGACCCATAAAATTGTCCTGCAAGACATTAAGGAACTGGTGAGCCTTAGAAGAATGCGTGGTTCCCTCCGCCCAGTCTATGTCTGGATAATTAAAATCCCCCATTATGATGACACTTCCCATCCTTGCTGCTAATTGTGATAGGAGATCTGTCTCCACTTCCTCCCTCAGGTTAGGGGGCCTATAGCATACTCCCAGTATTATTTTCCCCTTAGCTTCATCCCTTTGGAGCTCTACCCATAGGGATTCCACCTCTTCCCTAGCTCCCTTAGTGATGTCATCTCTCACATTCACGTGTATATTATTCTTGATATATAGGCATACCCCTCCCCCTTTTTTACCCTCACTATCCTTGCGATAAAGGGTATACCCTTGAATGTTTGCCAGCCAATCATGAGAGCTGTTGAACCACAAAATTCCCACAAAATCCAAATCTTACTCGTACAACAGTATCTCTAGTTCACCCATCTTGTACGCCAGGCTCCTGGCATTGGTGAACCTGCCATGTAGTTTAGAGCGGTCGCATATTATCCTCGTATTGGGTGTTCTGAGATTGCAACTAGGACTTGCTACTATACTTACCTTGGGTTTTTGTGCTTTGGTCAACCTACCACTAATGCCCCCAATACTGCCCTCTGGAATATGTTCCGCGCTGACTATCTTTGCCTCTGGACCCTCCCCCCCATCACCTAGTTTAATAACCCCTCTAACTTTTTGGCCATCTTCATTCCCAGCTGATCTGCACCCTCCTCCTTTTAGGTGCAGTCCGTCCTTTCTATAGTACCAGTTATCAACTGAGAAGTCGGCCCAGTCCTCCAGGAACCCAACCCCCTCTTTACTACACCAGCTCTTCAGCCACTTGTTTACTTCCCTAATCTCCCTCTGCCTTACTGGTGTGGCTCGATATTCCTGAGAATACTACCTTGGAGGTCCTTTTTCTCAATTTAGCTCCTAAGTCCCTAAAATCATTCTTTAGTACACTCCATCTGCCACTGACTTTGTCATTGGTGCCAATATGCACCATGACAGCTGGGTCTTCCCCAGCCCCTCCCAGTAATATGACCACCAGATCCGTGATGTGCCGAACCCGAGCGTCTGGTAGACAAGATACTGTTCGGCGCTTCAGGTCTTTGTTACAGATTGCCCTCTCTGTCCTTCTAAGAACTGAGTCCCCTACCACCAAAATCTGCCTTTCCTTTTCCTTCGCTTCCCCCCCACTCTCACTAGAGGAGCTCTTCCCCTGGCAGCTAGGAGAGTCCCTGTATTACCCAAATGTGAAACAGACATAAAGCCTGTCAGGTCTCCTAAAGCAAACTTTCAATATACAGGGCTGCTGTAGCCACAGACACTTCAGGGTCTATTTATAAAGCAGAGGTAACGTTCACAAACTTTCCATGATGGAGGACCTTCCAGGCTTATTTTAATGAATGGGAGTGACTGATTCTCCACCAGTGAATGTTTGTAATAGTCACATTCTCTGCTTTATAAATAGACCCTTAAGTGTCTTGACACGTCATTCATGTTAGTACCACTCCAGAGATCCTTTACAGCAGCTAGGTGCTGGAGGTGTGTTGTGTCTGGTGCAGAAAACTACATCAACATCTTACACATAAAGAGAATGCTCAAAGCCAGTCATATTTGTTCAGTTTCTCTCACTTTTAGAAAATGATGCTGTTGTATGGTAGTGGGAGGAATTCATGAAGGGTTTTGTAGATACCCCTTATAATTTCATCAAGACTCAACACTGAAAATGCCATTCATGTATCTATCAGAGACTGGTACATGAGTCTGTCAAAACTTGGACACTCCTCCCTGAATACATTCCCTCCATTACTCCTGCCCCCATAACACTGAGAGGTGTATGGCCAAGAAGTTTTGGTAGTAGAGTGGGGGGTGCCTGATGGGGAACTGAGAAAGTAGTTATAAATCAGGTCCACCTTGATGCTCATTCACAGTTGATGGCAGTGCATGGATTTGAAAACAGCTTATGGAATGAATAGCAGCTGTGGATCCACCTACTGCCATGCAGTGTCAATCAAAAGTAAAATGGACATCATGGGAAACTAGTCTCTCAGTTCCCCACCAGGCCTCGTCCACACAGTGACTCAAGTCATTTGACATATTTGCCATATTTGGTTAATAACATCAGTATCCCCAGCCTTTTTTTTACATGCCGCTCTCAACCAGGGAATCTCCCAGCCAACAGCTGAATGGGGCCAGGGATACAGCCATGTGTGGGAAGCTGTCACATCCATGACAGCTTCCCAAGGCGGACATGCCCAAATCTAAGCATTGGCGTACCTTTGTACCTTTGTGCGCCAGGTCAGAGCCGCTGTTAATTACAGCCAGTTTTATAATCTACAAACTTGTGGCAATTCTTTAAAAACCTGTCACTGCCTAGCGATGGGTTCTTAAAATAAGCTAAAAAAGCAAAAAATCACTCATGTGCTACCTATATCACCACATAAATATCTAAATAAAACAAGAACTTCTGCATTCACTCCAAGATATGTTCCCACATCAAACACAAACTAAGATAAATGTGAATCAGTGCAGGGCTACCCTTAATATGTAAAAAGATAAAGAACAATATAAAGCTGCTCCATTAATTACAGTGTATCATATCAATGAAAATGATGAATCTCCAAACACTTCAGGATAAGAAGAAGTCGTGCGTCCAGTGATGCAATGTGTCAGGCCAAGCCAGGTGATGTCACTTCTGGTTGGAGATAGAAACTGGAAGTCATGGTATTACATTGTTTTATGTGCATTGCTTCAGTCTGTTGTGACTCTCTGTGTTTGTAAATGTTTTCCTACTTTTATTTGAATTTTAGTAAAAGAAATACTGCACTATCTTGGGTTTTTTTCCCCTGCTTTTGAGATATGGTGTATATGCCCTTGTTATTTAAGACCTCTTAAAGTGACCTGCATTTTGATTCTCTGGGATCATTATACTATCCATATGGAGGATTGATTGTATAGATATTTTCAAGCGCATGTGACCTATATGATTTATGGGCCTAATGCTGAGGTGAGCTTCCAAATTATATGGTGGTGGAGCACTGTTTTTTGCCTTTTTTGGGTGCATCTGAGCACTTTCAAGATATCACGTTTGATTCACTTTATTTACAGAACTCTGGGACTTACAGTATATATCCTTTGCATTTTTCATTATCATTGATATATTGGACTTCATGGACTGTTATATGTGATAAGGTCCTGAATTTGTCGCTCATCTCTGTAATGTTACCGAAACTGGCACAAATGCTTGTTTGAATTAGGCACCAGTAAAGTGTTGTTTAACCTATTTTAGATTTTTGGTGCTGAAAGCGGTACCATTATTTTGCATGGAAATTTGGCGTTTTATATTGTAGGCCTGTAATTCTTAGGAATAACTCACTTAAATCTGTCCAAACAAGAGTCTAGTAGACATCTCGGGTATGATAAAGTTTGAAGCACCGAAATCATAAATTATAATATAATAAATAACTATAAATAATTATACCAAATAATAATATAATAATAATAATAAAAATTATTAAATAATGTAATCAAATCAAAAACAATGAAATTTGCTCAGTTGCAGAATTGTCGCTGTCATTACTTTTCAGTGTTTGATGACGGATCTCCCACAAATCACTATCGTTCAATTCTGCGAGTGATTCTAATTTATTATCGCTGTTTTCTAGCTGGTTTAAAACCACTTTTGATGTAAAGGGACGGTTTTGGTTGCTACGGACAATCTCCAGTTTCTGGGCAGAAAGAACAGTTTTTATAATATAAAACTGCATGCAGGGCACGGGACAAACCACTAGGGACAAAGGGATGTGAAATAATTTCATACAGTAATGTAATCTGTAAGATTGCAGTATACTGTATGTATCGTGTAAGTTTAACTTTTTGAATTTGGCGCCATTCTCCGTCCCCGTGCGTCGCAACGCTCGCAGAGAACGGAGCTTGGCTCGGTGATGAATCGAGTGGAGGACGAGCAGCTCACACTGCGGGGAGACATCGAGGATCCAGGGGACAAGGTAAGTAAGCTCTTCCTGGATCCTGCAATGCGATCCCGAGTCTGGCTCGGAGTTACCGCTTTTGGTTCTGAAATTCCACCCCGAGCCAGACTCGGGAATACCGCCAGGGAGGTTAACAAAATATGGTCGGGCTTTCACACTGGAGACAATGCTGCAGCTGTTTGAGGGTGGATTGCAGGCGCTATTTTTAACGCTATAGTGCCTGCAAAACGCCCTCGGTGTGAAAGGGGTCTAAGGCAGGTTGTACATGGGTCAAATTTGGAAAGAATTTTCTTATCTCAGAATTTTTGTTCGCATTTCACACCATTAGCAGCAGCCAATTTTCATGTGGCCATCGAATTTGAGTTATCGGGCATGCTGGAAATTTTCTGAAAAACTAACGATTTTCTAATCAATGATGGGGGAGAATCATGCAAAAAATGTAATTGCAAAAGAAATGTGCAAGAAAAGAAAATTCCCGGTAGAAGAGAAGATTCCCAGCCATGAAAATTATTTTCTGTAGCAATATGAGGTGAAATTGAATGCTTGGTTGGTCAAATTTTGAAATCTATGGTGGTACCATCAGATCACAAAATGCATGACATTTGAATTTCTGTAATTTTCTTGAGGGCATGCGCTTTCTTTTCACTTTTTTTTGTAAGTTTTATAGGCACAATTTTGTTTCAGTATATTTAACAAAAACTATAAATAAAAATCTTAAACACAAAATTTTGGGTCTTTGAGTTTTTAAATGCCAGCTTTTTTGAAAAATGGGTTCTTTTATGCTTGTGTATATTTTTAATATCCATAGTTCCCATAACAGGAGTGTTCAGTGTTTGGATGTTGTCATGTAGCTGCATCTGTGGAATGCAGACATGTCAGTGTTCGGAGCCTCAAAAACAGTATTCCATAGACACAACTGTGTCTTAAGATACTGGCAAAAACTGAACATTTCTGACTTGGTAGATACATTAGTAGCCTAAACATACATGCCACATGAATAAATATTATTGTAAAGATTCATAATAAAGTTTATGGTGCACCTCTATCTTACACCATCCAGTATTCCATAGGGCAAAGCTTCTTTTTTAATTGTTGCTATGCAAATGTTGTGCTTTGAGTGGAAAGTTTAAGTCTTCTATCTGAGAAAAAGGTTTAACTAGGCATGACTAGTATAAAGTGTGAAACTGCTTAGGATTGAACAGGAGTAGAACTTAAGGCACCACTGGTTAAGAAAGAAATAATTCTATTCTAATAAGTACAGTATGTATTCTTAACGTTAAAAAATACATTATGTTGCAGTCAGCCTCCTCCAAATCTCCTAATTCATTTTTTTTGTTTGCTGCTGTGATCTGACTTTCTGTTATAAGCTGGATACGTTCATTTTCCATGGTCTCATACTATGTATGGTAGGAATGTAGCCCTCTCTTGCTCATTTTCTAGATAGATTAAGGACTAGAGCCTTTGAACTATGGGATGTGTACTGTGCATAGAGAATAGAACATACACTGCCTGTTCCAAACAAGTGAGGGTAAAAATGAGAGGTTTAGTATCCCACAAGGATGTTACAAGGAGGTAAATAAACACAGTAAGGCCCCTTTCACACTGAGGTATTTTTCAGGCATTTTAGCGCTAAAATTACCGCCTAAATACCGCATGAAAAATGCCTCTCATGTATCTCAGTGTAGCCTTTCACACTGAGGCATTGCGCTGGCTGTGCGTTGGAAAAAATCCTGCAAACAGATTTTTTGGAGCATATTTTGGGCGCATAAAATAGTGCTGTAAAAACGTCTATCCCAATTGAAATGAATGGGAAACGCTGTAAAACCGCTGTAATACCGGGAAGGTCACATGACGGCAGTAAAGTGGAGGATGCTGGGATACCAGTAAATCCTTTTGAAAAGGGAGAGGAGACCAGACAAAGCAATACAGAGTATCATGGAGGAGGAATCTGTAGAGATGCAGCCTACAGCTGCAGAAGTCGTAGCAGAAAGACCCTCTGGCAGTGGAGATCCAGAGGAATTCATTGACACAATGCGGAGGCACCCAGAACTTTGGGACAAGAAACATAACTGGTACTCCAACCGCTTGAAGAAAAGTGCTGGATGGAATGCTATGGCCGACTTCATATAGAAAACTGGAATTCCCTATCAAAAAAACAAAAAGCTGAGAAATGTAAGTTGAAATCTCAATCTAGTTCCTATTCCCAATTCCGGTATTCTTTACCCTATTCCTTGTCTCTGTAGTCCCAAACCCCCAATCCTAACCCTAATCCCACCCCTCATAGTCCCAAACCCCAATCCTTACCCTAATCCCACCACTCATAGCCCCAAACCCCCAATCATAACCCTAATCCCACCCCTCATAGCCCCAAACTCCCAATCATAACCCTAATCCCACCTCTCATAGTCCCAAACTCCTGACTCTAACCCTAATCCCACCCCTCATAGTCCCAAACACCTAACCATAACCCTAATCCCACCCCTCCTAGTCCCAAACTCCTAACCATAACCCTAATCCCACCCCTCATAGTCCCAAACCCCTAACCATAATCCTACCCCTCATAGTCCCAAACTCCTAACCCTAATCCCACCCCTCCTAGTCCCAAACTCCTAACCCTAACCATAATTCCACCCCTCCTACTCCCAAACCCCTAACCATAATCCTACCCCTCATAGTCCCAAACTCCTAACCATAATCCCACCCCTCATAGTCCCAAACTCCTAACCCTAAACCTAATCCCACTCCTAGTCCCAAACTCCTAACCACAATCCTAATCCCACCCCTCCTAGTCCCAAACGCCTAACCCTAACCATAATCCCACCCCTCATAGTTACAAACTCCTAACCATAATCCCACCCCTCATAGTCCCAAACTTCAAACCCTAACCCCACCCCTCATAGTCCCAAACTCCTAACCCTAACCCAAATCCCACCCCTCCTAGTCCCAAACTCCTAACCCTAACCCTAATCCCACCCTCCTAGTCCCAAACTCCTAACCTTAACCCTAATCCCACCCCTCCTAGTCCCAAACTCCTAACCCTAACCATAATCCCACCCCTCATAGTCCCAAACTCCTAACCCTAGCCCTAATTCCACCCCTCCTAGTCCCAAATCCTAACCCTAACCATAATCCCACCCCTCATAGTCCCAAACTCCAAACCCTAATCCCACCCCTCATAGTCCCAAACTCCTAACCCTAATCCCACCCCTCCTAGTCCCAAACTCCTAACCCTAACCCTAATCCCACCCCTCATAGTCCCAAACTCCTAACCCTAATCCCGCCCCTCCTAGTCCCAAACTCCTAACCATAACCCTAATCCCACCCCTCCTAGTCTCAAACTCCTAACCCTAACCATAATCCCACCCCTCATAGTCCCAAACTCCTAACCTTAACCATAATCCCACCCCTCATAGTTCCAAACTCCAAACCCTAACCCTAATCCCACCCCTCATAGTCCCAAACTCCTAACCCTAACCCTAATCCCACCCCTCCTAGTCCCAAACTTATAACTATAACCCTTATCCCACCCCTCCTAGTCCCAAACTCCTAACCCTAACCATAATCCCACCCCTCATAGTCCCAAACTCCTAACCATAATCCCTCCCCTCATAGTCCCAAACTCCTAACCCTAACCCAAATCCCACCCCTCCTAGTCCCAAACTCCTAACCCTAACCCTAATCCCACCCTCCTAGTCCCAAACTCCTAACCTTAACCCTAATCCCACCCCTCCTAGTCCCAAACTCCTAACCCTAACCATAATCCCACCCCTCATAGTCCCAAACTCCTAACCCTAGCCCTAATTCCACCCCTCCTAGTCCCAAATCCTAACCCTAACCATAATCCCACCCCTCATAGTCCCAAACTCCAAACCCTAATCCCACCCCTCATAGTCCCAAACTCCTAACCCTAATCCCACCCCTCCTAGTCCCAAACTCCTAACCCTAACCCTAATCCCACCCCTCATAGTCCCAAACTCCTAACCCTAATCCCGCCCCTCCTAGTCCCAAACTCCTAACCATAACCCTAATCCCACCCCTCCTAGTCTCAAACTCCTAACCCTAACCATAATCCCACCCCTCATAGTCCCAAACTCCTAACCTTAACCCTAATCCCACCCCTCATAGTCCCAAACTCCTAACCCTAACCCTAATCCCACCCCTCCTAGTCCCAAACTTATAACTATAACCCTTATCCCACCCCTCCTAGTCCCAAACTCCTAACCCTAACCATAATCCCACCCCTCATAGTCCCAAACTCCTAACCATAATCCCTCCCCTCATAGTCCCAAACTCCTAACCTTAACCATAATCCCACCCCTCATAGTTCCAAACTCCAAACCCTAACCCTAATCCCACCCCTCATAGTCCCAAACTCCTAACCCTAAACCTAATCCCACTCCTCCTAGTCCCAAACTCCTAACCACAACCCTAATCCCACCCCTCCTAGTCCCAAACGCCTAACCCTAACCATAATCCCACCCCTCATAGTTACAAACTCCTAACCATAACCCCTCATAGTCCCAAACTTCAAACCCTAACCCCACCCCTCATAGTCCCAAACTCCTAACCCTAACCCTAATCCCACCCCTCCTAGCCCCAAACTCCCAATCATAACCCTAATCCCACCTCTCATAGTCCCAAACTCCTGACTCTAACCCTAATCCCACCCCTCATAGTCCCAAACACCTAACCATAACCCTAATCCCACCCCTCCTAGTCCCAAACTCCTAACCATAACCCTAATCCCACCCCTCATAGTCCCAAACCCCTAACCATAATCCTACCCCTCATAGTCCCAAACTCCTAACCCTAATCCCACCCCTCCTAGTCCCAAACTCCTAACCCTAACCATAATTCCACCCCTCCTACTCCCAAACCCCTAACCATAATCCTACCCCTCATAGTCCCAAACTCCTAACCATAATCCCACCCCTCATAGTCCCAAACTCCTAACCCTAAACCTAATCCCACCCCTCCTAGTCCCAAACTCCTAACCCTAACCCTAATCCCACCCCTCATAGTCCCAAACTCCTAACCCTAATCCCGCCCCTCCTAGTCCCAAACTCCTAACCCTAACCATAATCCCACCCCTCATAGTCCCAAACTCCTAACCTTAACCATAATCCCACCCCTCATAGTTCCAAACTCCAAACCCTAACCCTAATCCCACCCCTCATAGTCCCAAACTCCTAACCCTAATCCCACCCCTCCTAGTCCCAAACTTATAACTATAACCCTTATCCCAACCCTCCTAGTCCCAAACTCCTAACCCTAACCATAATCCCACCCCTCATAGTCCCAAACTCCTAACCATAATCCCTCCCCTCATAGTCCCAAACTCCAAACCCTAACCCTAATCCCACCCCTCCTAGTCCCAAACTCCTCACCCTAACCCTAATCCCACCCCTCCTAGTCCTAAACTCCTAACCCTAACCATAATCCCAACCCACATAGTCCCAAACTCCTAACCCTACCCTAATCCCACCCCTCCATGTCCCAAGCACCTACCTAATCCCATCTTTGTACATGTGACTTTAATCTAATTATGAAATATGGTTCGTAACTTTATAATGTAATGTAGTAATTTATTTTAATTGACTGACTAAAAATATTAACAAGTGAATTTATTATAACGTAACAGTAGTGAATTGATACATGGCTTTAGTAAACATACATCAAACTATTCAAAGGAAGTATTTAGTCTGAAATACAATAAAGGCTGTAAATTGAAGGTTTGGATCATGTTTTCTTGCCAACTCAGTGCACCAGCCGGACTCATAAAGTAGTCCACAAAAGCATCTCTAATTGTGAATCCTACTATTGGTCCATGTGCATGCAGAAAATCGGCAGGTTCAATATTGCGTGACAGAATATCCTCAAAATTTACTCCGCCTTTCTCTTTCACCAAATTATGTAATATACACGCGGCCTTAATTACCTTACATGCGTTACCTTACATTTTTGGAATTGGCATGACTGTACTTCTCAAGTCCCAGATTCCATCACAGGTTTGCTTCACAATTTCGCTTATGGTTGATATCCCAATGCAAAATTCATACTGCAGTGATGAGTATGTATTTCCTGTTACAAGATATCTGTAAAAGAAAAAAATAATTTTATATTTCAGTAAAACTGATCACGCAGCGATGGAAAACATTAAGACATAACTTCAAACGAGGGTTAATGAGACAACAACATGAAAGTCAAATTCCAGAGCCAAACCTAAAAAAAAACCCAGCAAACGCAGGAATTCATTGACGTTGTCAGAAACCTGATTGATAGCCAAAAAAATGAAAACAATGAGATATCATCTTTTACTAAAAGTTTGATTGCGCAGGTGAACCAAGAATTCCAATGTGATCTTCGAATTGACATTATGAAAGTGATGAAATCTTACCAACAAAAATCAAATCCTCCAAGTGTACACGCCCAAACCTCAGAAAACCCAAACCCACAACAATATGTTCGTTATGGGAATCCATGGGAAGAATCATCTTATCGTGCCTCTTCTTATAATTCTCCATGTGGACCAAACATTATGTCCATGACGCCCCAATTTAAAAAAAAGGTTCCATGCAGGCCAATACGACATGCCCCCTAATTAGTATCCCCCAATTCAAGCTCCTCCTCTTCCCCCTCCTCCTACTCCTCCTAACACCACTAGAGAGGATTCACACCCTCCCCCCTCATTTTATCAAGATCTGTAATTATGAATTAGTTATATACTTTGAGTTTGCAGATTACGTTTGAATTACAAGTGTTAGTAAACCTTCATGTCATATGTTTTTCCTGTTTATTGATTATTTTGAATCAAAGTTTTTATAATTCAGCTATTTGGATATATTACTTGTATTTTAAATCTTCTAATATATTTTTTCGTTATTAGACAAAAACATTTCCATGTTCTTTTTTTGGAAATAAAGGTTCATGTAGTAAAGATGATAATTTATTATTATATAGATTTCTATTTTCTTGAAAAAAAATGTACCGTATTTTATTTTATGCATATGTTGTGCAATTTGAAAAAATAAATGTAAATTTTTTCAAACTAAAAATTGTAGTATGTTTATGGTTTATGAATAAATGCATGGAATCATAACATAGCTTACGCTTATAAGTAAGCGTTCACATGGTGATATTGCATCCCTGCAATTAGTATCCCGTCTCAACAACACAGGTGTCAGAAGATCAAGAAGAAAGTCAAATCTATGGAAAGAAAGATTTGTTGTTAAAAACCACAGCTAGTAGGAGTTTGGGACATTGGTTTTTGGAGTTTGGGACATTGGAAAGGTGGGATTAGGTTTAGGGTTGGGAGTTTGGGTCATGGAGGAGTGGGATTAGGGTTAGGAGTAGGGATGAGCCGAACACCCCCCGGTTCGGTTCGCACCAGAACCCGCGAACGGACCGAAAGTTCGCACGAACGTTAGAACCCCATTGACGTCTATGGGACTCGAACGTTCGAAATCAAAAGTGCTCATTTTAAAGGCTAATTTGCATGGTATTGTCCTAAAAAGGGTTTGGGGACCCGGGTCCTACCCCAGGGGACATGTATCAATGCAAAAAAAACTTTTAAAAACGGCCGTTTTTTCGGGAGCAGTGATTTTAATGATGCTTAAAGTAAAAAAAAAAAAGTGAAATATTCCTTTAAATATCGTACCTGGGGGGTGTCTATAGTATGCCTGTAAAGTGACGCGTGTTTCCCATGTTTAGAACAGTCCCTGCACCAAATGTCATTTTTAAAGGAAAAAATCTCATTTAAAACTGCTTGCGGGTTTAATGTCATGTCGGGTCATGGCAATATGGATGAAAATCAGTGAGACAAACGGCATGGGTACCCCCCAGTCCATTACCAGGCCCTTTGGGTCTTGTATGGATATTAAGGGGAACACCGCACAAAAAATTAAAATAAGGAAAGGTGTGGGGCCACCAGGCCCTATATACTCTGAACAGCAGTATACAGGCGGTGCAAACAAGACAGGGACTGTAGGTTTGTTGTTAAGTAGAATCTGTTTGTAATTTTGAACATTTTTAATGTGTTTAGCTCCAGCCAAAAAATCTTTTCTAAGCTTTTTGGAAAACATAGGGAAGGGTTATCACCCCTGTGACATTTGTTTTGCTGTCTTTCCTCCTCTTCAGAAGATTTCACCTCACTTTTTTGTCCCAATGAAAAATGTTTTTTGAAAATTTGGGTTTTTTTGTGGAACAAGGATTGGAAAGCATCAGTGGAAAGGAGAAATTGTTTTCTCATATTAACTCTTACAGGAGAGAATTTCCCTTCCTAGGGGTAGATTTCATCTCACTTCCTGTTGTCTCCTTCCGTTTGCAAGTAGGAGTCGTTTGTAAGTTAGATGTTTGAAAGTAGGGTCCTGCCCTATATACTCAGCAGAAATTTGGGCCTTAGGTGTTGCTGTGGCCACAACACTGTAAGCCCTCACAGGGCCCTGCTGTGAAATATTAGATCAAGAATTGTAATTACATGCCCCTGTTGAACAGGAGCTGAAAAATTAGGCCTTAGGCACTGGTGCTGGTGCCACAACACTGCAACCCCTCACAGACACTCTAGTTGGAACGCAGGAACGAGCCCTGCTGCAAAGTATTGCTTCAAAAATTGTAATTACACGCCCCTGTTAGACAGGGGCAGAAAAATTGGGCCTTAGGCACTGGTGCTGGTGCCACAACACTGCAACCCCTCACAGACACTCTAGTTGGAATGCAGGAACGAGCCCTGCTGCAAAGTATTACATCAAAAATTGTAATTACACGCCCCTGTTAAACAGGGGCTGAAAAATTGTGCCTTAGGCACTGGTGGTGGCGCCCAGAACCAAAAATGTTCTTACAAGCTATCAGCGTGATGATTGAGGAGGAAGAGGATAATTACTCAGGGATAGTCACTCAGCATCAGCATAGGCAGTCTTTGAAGAGATCTGAGATTTCAAAAAAAAATTATTCGGTTACATCAGCATCAGGTGCTTGGTAGCTGGTGGTGATCCAAGACTCATTCATTTTTATGAAGGTCAGCCGATCGACCGAGTCGGTGGACAGACGCACCCTGTGATCGGTTACCACGCCTCCAGCAGCACTGAATGTGCGTTCCGAAAGAACGCTGGATGCAGGACAGGCCAGTAGCTCAATTGCATACTGTGCAAGCTCTGGCCAGTGATCCATCCTCAAGACCCAGTAACCCAGAGGATTTTCGGTGGGAAAGGTGTCCAAGTCTGATCTTGCCCCTAGGTATTCCTGCACCATGTAAAACAGACGCTGGCGATGGTTGCTGGAACCGATCATACCTTGGGGCTGCGGACCAAAAAATTGTCTGAACGCATCGGTCAGACGGCCACCTTCTCCACCGCTCCTTCTTTGACTGACCGAAGCCTCAGCAACACGTTGTCCAGAAACAGGAGTTTGTAACCTCCCAGTCTCTGGGAACGCGTTGCACAGACCTTTCTGCAAGGCCTCCCGAAGATGTTTCATCCTCTGCTCCCTCTGCGATGGCAAGATAAGGTCCGCAACCTTACCCTTGTAACGTGGATCAAGGAGGGTTGCCAGCCAGTATTGGTCCTTCTCCTTGATACCACGAATACGAGGATCCTTACGCAGGCTTTGCAGGATCAGGGAGGCCATGCAGCGTAGGTTTGCTGAGGCATTCGGTCCGGAGTCCTCTGGGTCACTAAGGACAACAACGTCCACAGCCACCTCCTCCCAGCCACGTACAAGTCCATGTGTTCCTTGGGACTGATCCCTTAAAGACTGCTGCTGATGCTGAGTGCCAGGCTCCACCTCCATACTGACACAATCTTCCTCCTCCTCCTCCTCGTCCTCTTCCTGTGTGATCGGCGGGCACGCAGGAACACTGTCTGGATAAAGGGGGCCTTGAGAGCTAAGGAAGTCCTCCTCTTCCTGCCTCTGTTCTGCCTCAAGTGCCCTGTCCATTATTCCACGCAGCGTGTGCTCCAACAGGTGGACAAGGGGGACAGTGTCACTGATGCATGCACTGTCAGTGCTCACCATCCTCGTGGCCTCCTCGAATGGTGACAGGACAGTGCATGCATCCCTGATCATGGGGGAAAAAAACCAAGCTCCCCTGACCCTGTCCTGGTGCCATAGTCGCACAGGTACTCATTGATGGCCCTCTGCTGCGTGTGCAGCCGCTGCAGCATGGCCAACGTTGAGTTCCACCTGGTGGGCATGTCACAGATTAGGCGGTTCTTGGGCAGGTTAAACTCCTTTTGGAGGTCCGTCAGCCGAGCACTGGCATTATATGACCGGCGGAAATGCACACAGACTTTCCTGGCCTGCCTCAGGACATCCTGTAAGCCCGGGTACCTGCCCAAGAACCGCTGCACCACCAAGTTAAGGACGTGAGCCAAACAGGGCACATGGGTCATTTGTCCCTGTCGGAGGGCAGAGAGGAGGTTGGTGCCATTGTCGCAAACCACCATTCCTGCCTTAAGTTGGCGTGGCGTCAACCACCTCTGAACCTGCCCCTGCAGAGCTGACAGAACCTCTGCCCCAGTGTGGCTCCTGTCCCCCAAGCACACTAGCTCAAGCACCGCATGGCATCTTTTGGCCTGCGTACTTGCGTAGCCCCTTGAACGCCTACGGAGCACCGCTGGTTCCGAGGAAGAGGCCATGGAGGAAGAAGAAGAGGAGGGGGTGGAGGAGAGAGGTGTGTCACAATCAGCATTTTGGAGGCGTGGTGGCGGAACAACCTCCAACACTACTGCACCTTGTCCTGCATCCTTCCCAGCTGCCAGCAGAGTCACCCAATGCGCCGTGAAACTTAGGTAACGTCCCTGTCCATGCCTGCTGGACCATGAGTCAGTGGTAATATGCACCTTACCGCTGACCGCCCTGTCCAGCGAGGCATGGACATTGCCTTCCACATGCCGGTAGAGAGCCGGAATCGCCTTCCGTGAGAAAAAGTGGCGTTTGGGTACCTGCCACTGAGGAACCGCACATTCCACAAACTCACGGAAGGGGGCAAAGTCTACCAACTGAAAAGGCAGCAGTTGAAGTGCTAGCAATTTTGCCAAGCTAGCATTCAACCGCTGGGCATGTGGATGGCTGGGAGCAAACTTCTTTCGGCGGTGCAGCAGCTGGGGCAGGGAAATTTGCCTGGTACAATCTGACGTCGGTGTACCAAAAGCAGATTGCCCACAAGTACTTGGCTGTGACACACCTAATTCTACACCTTCATTCCTCTCACTGCAGGTCTCAGAGAGGACTGAAGGTCTAGTGGGGTTGGAAATCTCAGCTGATGAGGAGCAAGGAGAGATCCTCTTTGTTCTTTGGTGTGGGTCTTTTAGATACGCTTGCCAACGAACTGCATGGCAGGTCAACATATGTCTGGTCAAGCATGTGGTACCCAAGCGGGAGATGTTTTGGCCACGCGAGATACGCTTGAGACATATGTTGCAAATAGCAGCGGTGCGATCTGATGCACTCGTCTCAAAAAAGGCCCACACCAAAGAACTTTTTGAATAACGCGCAGAGACTGCAGCGCCCTGCACATGTGGAGCTTTGGGGTGTGATGCAGTCAATGTGCTGCCCTTAGGCTGGCCCCTGGAGGGCATCCTGCCTCGTTGGTGATGTGCCGCCGCCTCCTCCTCCTCCTCCTCTCTCCTATTAGGCACCCACGTTGAGTCAGTGACCTCATCATCCCCTCCCTCCTCATCACTGGAGCAAACCTGGCAGTATGCTGCAGCAGGGGGAGCATGACTGCCAGATTGCTGTCCTTCTTGGGCACCCCCTCTGTCCGTGCTCATGTTACTGCCTTCATCGAGCTCAGTATCGTCATCAGAGCCTTCCAAACGCTGGGCATCCTCCTGGAGCATGTACCCAACACTGTGGTCAAACAGTTCGAGGGAATCCTCATGAGGACATGGTGGAGCTAGGGAAGGAGTCACTGATGACATTGAGCTGAGGGAAGAGGCCGCTGCTTTGCCAGACAAAGCACCCTGGGCATGGGTGAGAGAGGATGAGGAGGATGAGGACGGCTTGGTCATCCACTCGACCAAGTCTTCCGCATGTTGCGGCTCAACACGGCCAGCTGCCGAAAAAAAGGCCAAGCGTGTCCCATGGCCACGTGCTGATGAGGATGCACCGTCTCCACGACCAGCACTAGACACAGAGCCTGCTTGCCCTCTCTTATTGGCTTGTGACTGTCTGCCTCTCCTTCTTGGCCTTCCAGACATACTAATGGCCTGTAGCTGCACTAAGCTGGGATAGAACACCTGTAATTTTCTTCAGGTAGCTTTATATACTGTAACCAGACAAGCCTGCCTGTCAGTAGGAAGATAACAGGAACGGATCTAGCTGAACACTGTGAGCAGGACGCACTGTACTAAATGTAAATAGTATAGCTGCCTGACCGTGGTACTAATAGGATCAAATAGAACACCTGTAATTTTCTTCAGGTAGCTTTATATACTGTAACCAGACAAGCCTGCCTGTCAGTAGGAAGATAACAGAAACGGATCTAGCTGTACACTGTGAGCAGGACACACTGTACTAAATGTAAATAGTCTAGCTGCCTGACCGTGGTACTAATAGGATCAAATAGAACACCTGTAATTTTCTTCAGGTAGCTTTATATACTGTAACCAGACAAGCCTGCCTGTCAGTAGGAAGATAACAGGAACGGATCTAGCTGAACACTGTGAGCAGGACGCACTGTACTAAATGTAAATAGTCTAGCTGCCTGACCGTGGTACTAATAGGATCAAATAGAACACCTGTAATTTTCTTCAGGTAGCTTTATATACTGTAACCAGACAAGCCTGCCTGTCAGTAGGAAGATAACAGGAACGGATCTAGCTGAACACTGTGAGCAGGACGCACTGCACTAAATGTAAATAGTCTAGAAGATAACAGGAACGGATCTAGCTGAACACTGTGAGCAGGACGCACTGCACTAAATGTAAATAGTCTAGAAGATAACAGGAACGGATCTAGCTGAACACTGTGAGCAGGACGCACTGCACTAAATGTAAATAGTCTAGAAGATAACAGGAACGGATCTAGCTGAACACTGTGAGCAGGACGCACTGCACTAAATGTAAATAGCAGGAACGGATCTAGCTGAACACTGTGAGCAGGACGCACTGCACTAAATGTAAATAGTCTAGAAGATAACAGGAACGGATCTAGCTGAACACTGTGAGCAGGACGCACTGCACTAAATGTAAATAGCAGGAACGGCTCTAGCTGAACACTGTGAGCAGGACGCACTGCACTAAATGTAAATAGCAGGAACGGATCTAGCTGAACACTGTGAGCAGGACGCACTGCACTAAATGTAAATAACAGGAACGGATCTAGCTGAACACTGTGAGCAGGACGCACTGCACTAAATGTAAATAGTCTAGAAGATAACAGGAACGGATCTAGCTGAACACTGTGAGCAGGACGCACTGCACTAAATGTAAATAGCAGGAACGGATCTAGCTGAACACTGTGAGCAGGACGCACTGCACTAAATGTAAATAGCAGGAACGGATCTAGCTGAACACTGTGAGCAGGACGCACTGCACTAAATGTAAATAGCAGGAACGGATCTAGCTGAACACTGTGAGCAGGACGCACTGCACTAAATGTAAATTGCAGGAACGGATCTAGCTGAACACTGTGAGCAGGACGCACTGCACTAAATGTAAATAGTCTAGAAGATAACAGGAACGGATCTAGCTGAACACTGTGAGCAGGACGCACTGCACTAAATGTAAATAGCAGGAACGGATCTAGCTGAACACTGTGAGCAGGACGCACTGCATTAAATGTAAATAGTCTAGATAGAAGATAACAGGAACGGATCTAGCTAAACTGAATACAGTGTATATATATATATGCAACACCTGGGATGCATATATATACACAATACACTGTAAGTGCAGCTAACTGACTGACTGTTCTGCCTAATCTATCTAACTCAAATCAAATGACACTGTCTCTCTCTCTCTCTATCTCTCAGCACACCGGAACACACACTACACAGGGCCGCCGTGCAGGCGGCCTTATATAGTGTGGGGTGTGTACTAAATCCCCTGAGCCATAATTGGCCAAAGCCACCCTGGCTTTGGCCAATTACAGCTCTCTCTACTGACGGCGCTGTGATTGGCCAAGCATGCAGGTCATAGTGCATGCTTGGCCAATCATCAGCCAGCAATGCACTGCGATGCCGCAGTGAATTATGGGCCGTGACGCGCCACACGAATTTAGCGCGAACGGCCCATATCGTTCGCAATTCGGCGAACGGGCGAACAGCTGATGTTCGAGTCGAACATGGGTTCGACTCGAACACGAAGCTCATCCCTAGTTAGGAGTTTGGGACTTGGAAAGATGGGTTTAGGGTTGGGAGTTTGGGACTTGGAAAGAAGGGATTAGGGTTAGGGTTGGGATTTTGGGACTAGAAGGGGTGGGATTAGGGTTAGGGTTAGGAGTTTGGGACTATGAGGGGTGGGATTATGAGTTTGGGTTAGGAGTTTGGGACTTGGAAAGATGGGATTAGGGTTAGGGTTGGGAGTTTGGGACTTGGAAAGATGGGATTAGGGTTAGGGTTAGGAGTTTGGGACTTGGAAAGATGGGATTAGGGTTAGGGTTGGGAGTTTGGGACTTGGAAAGATGGGGTTAGGGTTAGGAGTTTGGGACTAAGAGGGGTGGGATTAGGGTTAGGGGTTTGGGACTTGAAAAGATGGGATTAGGGTTAGGGTTAGGAGTTTGGGACTAAGAGGGGTGGGATTAGGGTTAGGGTTAGGAGTTTGGGACTTGAAAAGGTGGGATTGGGGTTAGGGTTAGGAGTTTGTGATTTAGGATTAGGGTTGGGAGTTTGGGACTTGGAAAGATGGGATTAGGGTTAGGGTCGGGAGTTTGGGACTTGAAAAGATGGGATTAAGGTTAGGGTTAGGAGTTTGGGACTATCAGGGGTGGGATTAGGGTTAGGGTTAGGTGTTTTGGACTAAGAGGGGTGGGATTAGGGTTAGGGTTAGGAGTTTGGGACTTGGAAAGATGGGATTAGGGTTAGGAGTTTGGGACTAAGAGGGGTGGGATTAGGGTTAGGGTCGGGAGTTTGGGACTTGGAAAGATGGGATTAGGGTTAGGGTTGGGAGTTTGGGACATAGAGGAGTGGGGTAGGGACTGCTGGGACTGGCATTAGGGGTTTTGGACTACTGGGAATGGGATAAGGGACTTTGAGACTACCGGGAGTGGGTTTAGTGAACTAGGATGTACTTAAGTAGTGTACTGTATGTGTATGTATTGTTTTTGGAAAACAGGGATATCATTTAGTGTTACTTTAAAGTGATTGTAAAAATGTAACTGTTAATGCAAATTTAAAAAATTACCACCGATTGTACTAAATAAGAAGAAAATAGGTTATTTAACTAGTGTAAATTTTAGTATATAAAACCCCAACAATGAACATCTCTTATTTGTTTACTCTTGGTCTGCTAAATATACCAATAAACATGTTTTGGTATACCTGTTTGATATGTGTAAAAAATACCTGTTGATTCTGCAAGAAATCTTGTGAGTTGATAACTTCCTGTGCTCTGTGCTTGTGCTACACTCTTTTCAGTTGGCATTTTCTCAACTCTCTCTGAGGACTACAAAATACCTCCCCTTATGTTATGGAAAATATGGTGAGGTATTCTGTAGTCCTGCCCTAGGGTGACAATGCTGCTCCTCCTTAGATACAGTACAGTATGTGAAGGCCATCACCTTAGGACAGGAAGTGTGTTACTGACAGGATCTCCAGGAAAAAAAAACACTAAAGCAACCATCACTTCAAGAACTTGTAAGCTGCAATATACAGTATTACATTGTTTTGTAGCCTTTGGTTTACAGCTGAACTCCAGGGAAACAGCTTAGACTAAGATAAAATACAAAAAAGGAGCAGTTTTTATCTGTCCAAGGCTTTGTATTTCTGTGCTTCCAGTTCTAAGATTTACAGAGCCCGGTCTGGGAGAGGAGAAGACCTGATTTTTTTTTCTTGCTGCAGTTCTCCCCCACATTGTGCCTCACCAGCGAAAGGAGAAGCAACAGAATGATGGGCTCCTCTCTCTGCCATTCTGATTTCTCCATCTATCAGCATGCTCCTTGCACTGTAACACTATGGACTGGCACATTATGCAGCTTCTCCCACGCAGACTGAGATCTGCTGTACAGAGACTGCAGGAGGATAATAAGTAAAATACAGTTACGTAAAGTGATATTAAAGGTTTTTTTTTTTTTTTTTAAATAACAAACATGTTATACTTGCCTGCTTTGTGTAATGGTTTTGTACAGAGCAGCCCCAATCCCCTTCTTCTTGTATCCTCCACTGGTGCGCCTGGCTCCTCCCCCTTGATCAGTGCACCCAAAAGCAAGCCACTTGCTATGGGGGCACTTGTGTGTGCTAGCTCCCAAGCCCTGATCTATCTGTCCATATGACACACAGAGTAGTGGCTCTGCTCTGCTCTCTCATGATTGGCTCACTGGTTGTGATTGATAGCAGTAGGAGCCAATGGCTGTATCCCAGTCAATGAGGAGAGAGACACCCAGGACAGCTGAGGCTCTCGTGTACATCTCTGGATTGAGAAGAGACTCAGGTGATTATTGGGGGGGGGGGGGGGCCTAGGGCAGCACACAGAAGGCTTTTTACCTTCATGCATAGAATGCACGAAGGTAAAAAACCTTCAGCCTTTAGGACCACTTGCATTTAAAAAATTTTACATTTAAGTGGCTCTTGGGTGGAGCTGTGGAAGATGGCTGTTTGATCTTCCTGCTCCGTGCCCCCCGAACACATAGAGCGGCATAGCGGGCTCCCTCTCCTCACAACTGCGCCCGTTCCAACAACCGGAGCTCCCCAATCACCTGCGCTACAACTGGGCACGTACAAGAGCCACAAAACAAAGAATAAACAGTGGGCACAGCACAAGTCTCCTCCCTCTGTGAAGACAACCAGGATGGTGCTGGAGCCTCCAGCTCCTGATGAGACAACGCGGCTCTCCTCCTCTGCTAATCTAGCATACCAGGATGAAAGTTTGCAGCAATTCCCCTCAGACTCACAAAGCCCTCCTGAGCCCTCTGCAGATGCCCTGCTCCAGAAAATCTGCTCCATTATCAGGGAGGAAATTACAGCAGCTTCCCGCAAACTCTCCTCAGACCTCACCAAAGGCTTAAAGGAGCTTGGGCACCACACTAACCAGATGGAGAACTGCATGGACCTTGCAACCACAGTGTTGGAGGGACATGAGCAGGAGGTAGACAGCATTCAGGCTGCATTAGATCAACTCCGGGATAAGTTGGAAGATGCAGAAAACTGCACCCAGTGAGACAACCTCCGTCTTCGTGGCCTCCCAGAGGTGATCACAGACCTGCAGGGCACAGCTACTGCCAATAATTGGCACCTGAAATCCCCTTGAAACGCATGGAACTAGACCACACACACTGTGCACTATCCACTAAACAACCTAATGGTCCCCCACAAGATGTCATCATGAAATTTCATTATCTCCGTACAAAAAAAAGCCTCTACAGGCAGCCCATGAAAAGCAAGTATTCTCCTTTCAGGGCAATTTGCTTCAGCTGTTTGCTGACATATCACCGATCACTATTGCCAAACAGCGGAATTTAAAACCTTACCTACAAACCCGTGGTATAAAGTACAGACGGGGATTTCCTTTTAAGCTATACTTCTCCTATCAGCAACGGCAGTTCCATGCAGTTAACACTATAGAGCTACGTCACCACTTCCAAGACCTGAACTTTGATCTCCCACCATCACAAGGCTCTTCATCTTCTCCGGTCCAGCTGCCTTGCTCCTTACAACCTCGGTCACACCGAGCTGCTCCATCCCACAAATCATCTCAGTCATCTCTCCGAGGCTCTCAAGCTCTACGCTCCCTGAAAGCTCAACGCTTCCATGAAGTTACTCCTGGCTGAATTTGCGCCTACTGAAGCTCCTCTTGGTTCCCCTATCTGTGGTCTTCATGTTGGCCCCCATTGATTTGATTGGAAACCCAGTCTCACATCAAGCCCCCTTACTATATATATATTTTTTTTTTACAGCATATGCATTTGAATGGCTATATATACGTCAGGGCTGGGCTCAGCCCTTTCTTCTCAGAGCTGGCCGCTCAGCTGTCAGGTAATTGCCAGCTCCTATCTCTCCACAGTTACTCAGCTGTTGATGATATCCTGCTCAACAGTCCTGCATACTTAAGCCGTTCAGCCCAGTGGATCTCTGCCTTCACCTTCACAGAGACATTCTCCTGCGTTCCTGTTTAAAGACTTGCTTTGCTGACATCCCTTTTGGCTCCAGATCCTGCTTGCTGTTTCACTACCATGATCCCTGACTTCTGGCTTGGCTACTATCCATTCCGGTTACAGAACTTTGGCTATGTTTTGACTATGTTTGTTCTTTTTACTTTTATTATTAAACAAGTGTGATTCAACTGTACTTCTGTCTCGGTCTTATTTCATGGTTTCTGACAATATATCTATTCAATTGGCCATGACTGTTACTTTCTGCTCTGCTTGCTGGAAGACAGGCCAATTCTGCACTACTCAATGTCAGTCTGGGACTCTCACATCCTCTCAGAGCTTCAGGGAACATCTTCAGCTGCTTCAAACACCGCATTTCCCCTATCAGTGCCCACCAGTGCCACCTATCAGTGCCCACCAGTGCCTCCTATTAGTGCCCATCAGTGCCACCTAACAGTGCCGCCTATCAGTGCGCATCAGTGCCACCTATCAGTGCCCATAAGTGCCGCCTTATCAGTGCCCATAAGTGCCACCTCATCAATGCCCACCAGTTCACCCTATTAGTGCCCATCAGTGCTGCCTCATCAGCGCACATCAGTGAAGGTGAAAAATTACTTTACAAAATTTACTGACAGAAAAAAAGTAAAAAAAAAAAAAAAAAAAAGCAGTGATTAAATACCACCAAAAGAAAGCTCTATTTGTGTGAAGAAAATGATAAAAAATGTGTTTGGGTACAGTGTAGCACGACCACGCAATTGTCATTCCAAGTGCGACAGCCCTGAAAGCTGAAAAATGGCTTGGGCAGGAAGGGGGTGTAAGTGCCTGGTAGGCAATTGGTAACAGCTAAATCATTTTGAGTGCAGATTTTTTAAATTTATTTATTTTTTCATGGCTGGGTGGCTCTTACCTAGATATTGTGTTATAGAGCTTCTTAGGGGTTTCTTACATCCGGTAAAGTCCCTATCCCAATCCATAACTTTTTTGTGTTATGATTGAACCTCAGGTTCTACCCACTCAGATCAGCCCGTCCCTACTTCCAGGTGCCATTACACAGGGCCGCTACAGCTAGAACACCCCAGATTCATATCTTTAGAAAGATAATTTATATAAACATGTATACTTATACTTATTCATTTGCCCCTTTGTACCTGGCACCTGGAACAGTCCTTGGATCGGACACTCTGTATATGCTCAGTAACTATAAAAGTTTGGGAAAGTAAAGGAAGAGGAAAAAAAAAAACATGCCCAAGTTAACGTTCCAGTCTACCATGTATTTAATACTAATGTTGAGGCAAAGTGCGGGTGGACACTTGCGCTCCACCATCTTATGACGTTTGTCCTTCCCACTAGTCAGCCCTTTTGTGGGCTTAAAGGCCTACAGCTTGTTGCACTTAAGTATTCTGTTTGTGCTATGAACCAAAATTTTCTCATCTCTACATCATTCTCTTCTCTTCTTTTCTCTATTCACCTTACCTCCCCTTTTTTTCCTGGTCTCAGATGGCTCTTAACTAGTTATCTCTTAATGTCCAGGGCCTGAACTCGCCGCAGAAGTGAGTCAAATTATTTTGTTATCTTAGGAAACACAAGGTTCACGTTGCCTGCTTGCAGGAAACTCACCTATCAGCTACTTCTCATCCCAAATACTTTGATGCTAGCTACCTTCTTGTGTATCAGGCTAATGGCCCTACCAAACAACGAGGGGTCCTGATTACCTTTCACCTGCAAAAAACAAATAGTTGACCCTAACGGAAGGTATTTACTGCTTAAAGGTCTGCTTCAGGATACTGAAGTCACAATTTTGACATATTATGCACCTAATGTAAACCCGGGCCCTTTCCTCACCCATGTTTGCTCGCCCTTGGTGGCCCACCGGGCTGGTACGTTGTTGCTGGCTGGCGACTCCAATTTGGTTTTGAACCCTAAACTAGATAAATACCCAGCTGATACTGCCGCCCCATCTGCTGTGGCAAAAAGATTCCAACAAGATCTTGGTGATCATGATTTGGTTGATCTCTGGAGGGATCAACATTCTTTAGCAAAAGACTTTACGCACTACTCTCACCCTCATCAGTCTCAATCCAGAATTGACCAAGTTTTTATGCAAACACCTTCCCCTAGTACTCTCGGTGGACATTTTAACTGCGCCATGGTCCGATCATAACCCAATGATAGTCACTTGTCGGTCTTTACTTTGCAGACCGCAACTCTCCCCATGGGTCATGAACGACTCTATATTGTCTATTAAGGAGATACAAACTATCCTCCTGCAAAAATCCTAAGGATTATTTTGAGCTCAATACAGGGTCAGTTTCATCTCCTGTTAACCTTTGGGAGGCTTACAAGTCGGTCCTACGAGTCCTACAAATAGCAGCGAGACAGAAGAGAGGACGTTTACAAAAACAACACAAAACAACTGGAAGCTAGACTAGATCTGGTCTTGGAACAATGTAAACAGAATCCCTCCCCCTCTAATCGCAAGCTAGTAGACCAAGCTTGTACAGAACTGGATCTCTGCCTGACAGATTTGGCAGAACGGACACTTCGGTGGACTCGGCAAAACTGGTACGCCAGGGCTAACAAGCTTGATACCATGTTGGCGAGGCGCCTTAGAACCTTTGCCCTAAAACATTCTCCTATCACCTTGAGAACTAGACATAATGTTCTCACTAGCAACCCTGTTCGGGTGTTAGAGGAATTCAGGTATCGTCAAACCTCTCTGTACACGTCATCTACATAGGCAAATGACCAAGACATAGCTCATTTCTTAGAAGACCCATCTCTTTATAAACTCTCCCCGGCCCACAGAAAACTTATGGATAATTCCATTTCAGAATCCGAAATCCATCAGTGCATCAAGGACCTAAAATTAGGCAAAAGGCCTGGCCCTGACGGCTACTCTGCTCTTTTTTATAAAAAGTTTGCAAGAGTCATTGCGCCACATTTAGCATCCTTGTATAATGCGGATCACGGGGGAGATACCTTTTCTTCTTCCCTGCTGACTGCGAACATTGTCATGATCCCTAAACCAGATAAGGACCTACACACTTGGGCAAACTATCAACCAACTTCCTTGATCAATATAGATCTGAAAATCTTCACAAAGATTTTGACAAATAGGTTGTATTCTTTTCTACTTCATCAAAAAAGATCACGTGTGCTTTGTCCCGAAACGCCAAGCAGAAGATGCCATCTGCCAAATCCTGCAACTACTCCACATAGCTAAAGGCAGATCTTTAGAGATGATGCTTTTGTCATTAGATATTACTAAAGCCTTTGACACTCTCTCATGGCCTTACTTGACTGCGGTCCTAGGTCATCATGGTTTTGGCCCTTTTTTCATGCAGTGGATGGCGGCTCTATATAGTACACCTAAAGATAAAATTAGGTACCACGGGTTTGAGTCCTCCTTCTTCCCAATATACAGAGGCACTAAGCAGGGCTGCCCTCTTTCACCGCTATTGTTTATCTTAGCTATGGAGCCTCTGTCGGAAGCAATCTGCAGCAATCCAGACATGAGAGGAGTGGATGTTGCAGGAACCACCCATAAGATCTCCTTGTTTGCGGATGACATTTTACTGTCTCTGACTTCTCCTCACCTCTCTTTACCCAACTTGAGGAAGGCTCTAGATTCCTTTGCTTATCTCTCCGGGCTTCGCGTTAATTCTGGCAAATCTAGGGCGCTGTCGGTGTCCCTTACATTGCAGACTCAAGATGCCTTGCGCCGATCTTTCCCGTTTTAATGGCCAGACTTTGCCATATACCTTGCCATATTTGGGGATTCGGCTAACCCCCACATATGAAGGGCTTTATCAAGCTAATTTTCCACCTCTATTCAAAACACTATCAAAACTTCTATTGTCCTGGAATCAAACACACCCAAATGGCAAATATGCGCTTACTCCCGAATAATAATAAGCCGCTAACACAGCACTAGAAAATTGCACATATATCAAAATGGAAAACAAAACGTGTAGCGCTAAAGGAAAACAAAAGTAGAATGAAACACCTACACACTGATAGGGTATGGAGACAGTATCCTACAAACCGCTGAACTGAGACACAGTTGGAGTTCTCACAATATGTATGAATCAAAATGCAGTCAGAGTCCGTGAGTGAAAAATAAATGGAATAATGCTTGTGAGTGATATGTGAACCACCTTCACCAACAAGGGATCCTATAGTCTCTGAATAGATGCTAAACACCAGATAAATTCGAGTTCCAGATTGGATGATGTATAAATGAATCAGCTCTAGAACGTCACACCACAGTGTCTTCACACACGTGCAAATCACTCTAACGGTAAAGTTGGTAAAATTGGAGGCTTACCGGAGGGTTTGAACCCAAAACAGTGTATACTGTGTGGGTCAAACCAGCTTTTATTGCATAATGGCAATGGTGGGAAGACCTTGGCAGCGTGAAGGGATCACAAGGGGTTCATAAAGATGTATCTTCTCCAATCATGACATGAGATCTCCCCGTTTGTAGCTCATAGAGAATATAAAAGAGGCCACATAGTGTGATACCATAAAAACCGTGATTTATTTAAAAGGAAATACACTTACATGATAAAGTTGTTAAAAAAAGCGCTTGTACATAAAAGAAGGCAGCAGTGGAGTCCTCCCGACGCGTTTCGTCTAAGTAGACTTCGTCTTGGGGTACCCTCCACTGCAGCTTGACTCCTTAATATAGGAACTGTAATCGTCTTAAAGTGACTCCAGCCCATTCAATTGGTAAATTGGCACTTCCGGGTTCACAAAATGGCGGACCCGCGTGCGTTCCAGGCCTCCCTTTGGTAGGTGTGCTGTGCGTTCCACCCCCCATTGATGTGGCCTATTGATCCCCATGTATATAACTCTAAAGTAGCTCCTATTTCCAAGACTTGTAAAGGTAATAAAAATAAAAATAAAGGAAACTCCCAGTGTGTGTGGTTTTTACCACCTTAATCCGTTCACGATGTGTGTGGAGACATATCCCGCTCAGTCTCGCGACATGACGCTGTACCGCCATGACGCGAAGGCGGAGATGCGTGTCAATGGGTCCCGGAGTTTGCGTTCCAGCACTGATTGGCCGGAAACGCTCAATAAACCAAGTCCCGGTAAATCTCGCGATGTGACGCTGTAACGCCACATCGCGAGAGCGGAAGTGTACTCCCTACCACCAAAGTTTGCGTTCCAGCAATGGTTTAGCCGGAAGTACTTCGTCTGGCACAAAAATAAAGAATGATCAATATTAAACGGCTTGCGTCCCACTTCAAAGACACAACTATGACGAGCATTCCGCAGAGTATCGAATTAATATTAAAGGCATAAAGAGGTATACAGCCATACCTATGTGTTCACACATAGGAGATTAGATAAACACCATGATTAAATTTGTTTATATATAGTTATGAATGGCAAAAAATGTATATGTGAAAACCCATAAACCAAATTATTGAGGGGAATTGAATGAACTAGATTCACTTACATATATACAGTTAGCATATAAAACCTCTATAATGGCCCTCAAACACAAAATATATTTTGAATAAACTGGATTCTTTCGCGTCTACATACTAGACAATAATAACCTTTATGGTAGCCATCTGATGTAGAACATACTCAAACCATTTACTGTAGATATAAAGTGAACCATGCATATGGACCCCATACAGTGTCAACTTCATGATTCATCCAAGAAAGCGTTGACATCTATGTCCACATTGAGCCCAAGAGGAGAGAAAGTCTGTAACTCATAAGCCCAAAACATTTCCAGGCGGGATACTCCTCTTATTTTTGCACCCCCTCTCCATGGTGGTGTGTATTTGTCAATAATGACAAACTGTGACCCATCAGGATTACCACCATGGAACTCTTTATAATGTTTCGGGACCGTATGTTTCGGGTCTCTGCTTTTAATTAAAGCGATATGTTCACCCACCCTGATCGAAAATGTCCTAGTGGTACGTCCTATATACTGTTTCTTGCAGGGGCAAGTAATGAGATACACTACAAATCTCGTACTGCAAGTGCAGAATGGCTTTATAGTGTATCTCCTTCCCGTGGTGGTTGAAGAAAACTCTGTCACTTTCCGTGCTCTCACAGCATTGTGTTGACACACTATACATTTCTTGCATGGGAAAAAACCAGTCCAGTCATGAAAAAATGAAGGGCGGGTGGGGGGGTTAATGATGTTAGGGGCTATCCGACCCTTTAGTGATGGGGCACCTCTGAAGATAACATTGGCTTCTTCTGGGATAAGTGGTCCCAGAACACTATCTTGTTTGAGGACACCCCAATGCTTTTTCAGAATATTTTTAATTTGTCTGTGTTGTGTTGAAAAGGCCGTCAGCATGGCCCACCTAAACTTCCCATCTGGTTCTTTCTTGGGTTTGATTTCCAGTAAAGATTTCCTATCGGTATCAATAGTTCTTTGTATTTCTTGATCTAGGCCTTCAATATCATATCCCTTATCTATGAATCTAGACTTTAAAATCTCGGCCTGTTCTAGAAAGACCTCTGTGTCCGTGCAGTTCCGTCGGAGTCTCAAAAACTGGCTCCGAGGGACCGCATTTAGCCAAGAGACATGATGGCAACTGTCAACGGGAATAAACCCGTTGCGGTCTGTAGGCTTAAAGTAAGTGCTAAATCTAAATTGCTTGTTTACTATCTCTATCTGTAAGTCCAAAAAATGGATTTTAGTCTTACTGGCTTCATACGACAAAGATATACCTCTGTCGTTTGTATTTAAATTTCCAAAAAAATCCTCGAGTGTTTCCATAGTCCCATTCCATAGGAGGAGGATGTCGTCTATATATCTGGTCCACAGAACCAGAGAACTGGTTTCATGGACATAGACGACATCCTCCTCCCATTTCGCCATGAATAGGTTAGCGAGACTAGGTGCGAATTTCGCCCCCATGGCGACTCCACGTTGTTGAAGGTAAAAATTGTGGTTAAACCAAAAGTAATTATGTTTAGCCGCGAACTCTAGTAACTCCACAAGATAGTCACACTGGAAGGGCGCCAGGGAATGTTCCTGGGCTAAAAAATGTTTGACAGCATCAATGCCCTTATCGTGTGGTATGCACGTGTACAATGACGCTACGTCTGCAGTGGCCATGATGAAGCCATCTTGTACAGTGACGTTTTCAAGGAGTCTAATTGTGGAGCTGGTGTCTTTCAAATAAGAAGGAGTTTTCTTTACTAGGGGCTGCAGGAAAAAATCTATATATTTCCCTACTCTGGCTGTGATGGAATTAATACCACTTACAATTGGTCTACCAGGGGGGCAAATGGGATCCTTATGGATTTTCGGCAGATAGTATATGGTAGGGATTCGGGGTGCTGTGGGGATTAAAAAGTCCCTTTCTCTTTTATTCAAGATGTTCAACTCATAGCCCTTTGAGACAAGCTGGTGCAGTTTCTGTTTGTATTTATATGTGGGGTTATTAGGTAGTACTTGGTAAGTCCCTGGTTCATTCAAAATGCGAAGCATTTCTGCTTCGTATTGACTTTTGTCCAGAATAACTATTCCACCCCCCTTGTCCGCTGGGCGAACCACCAAATCCTTACGTGCACATAGAGACTCTAAACCCCCTTTTAAAAATGGAGGATGGTAAATGCGTTTCATTGGTAGTCTGGCTAAGTCACTTAGGACAAGGTCCCTAAAAATTTTTACAGCTGGCGCTGTGGGAACCGGGGGGGAAAAGAGAGAGGGGTTGGATAAACCAGAATGAACGGTTCCGAATGTAGCTGCTGGGTGATCAGTACGAATCGGATTGGATACCAAATACCTCTGTATATTAACCTTTCGTATGTATTTATGTACATCCATAAACGTATGGAACTTATCTAGTTTTTTTGGGGGGGCATATTTAAGACCCTTGTCTAATACGGATAGTTCAGCTTCCGTAAGAGTCTGTGAGCTAAGATTATAAACACCCTGGCCTCTCATACTCTTTGTCTTTTTTCTTCTTTGTATTCTCCTACCCCCCCTACACCCTCTCTTTGATCTAGGCCTCGTTTTCTCGAGTGTGGAGCCTCGCGAAAAACCTGATTACCATATCCATACGGGCTATGTACGTATGGGGTTTGGTCATAGTCCTCTCTTCTACATTCAGGACTATAGACCTCCCTGAGTGGTGAGTATCTATTATAGGTACGTATAGGGGAGGAGTAACGATGGTGAGGTTCCCCTCTATGTTGGAAATCTGAACTCGTTCTGTGTTCTCTAGGGGAGGGATGATATGGACCATATTGAGAATGGGTATCAGGACGGTAACTTCTATTATGAGAGTTGCCCCTACCCCCCCTTTTTCCTCTAAAATTGTTTTTGCCCCTATAGGAAGTCTGAGGACTGTAATGTTGTACCCGTTGTTGAGGTGCCTGGGATATTAGATCACGTTTGGTGCCACCTCTCTGAAGACCTCGACCCCGGGGATGGACACCCGTGGATTGAGATTGTACAACGGGAGTGTTCAATGTTGAAGAGCCACTAGATGGTACGGTACCCTCTACGTTACTAGAAGAGACTTCCATAGGTGGAGTAACCTGAAGGAGTTTTTGCCAGCCAAAGACCACATGGTTCTTATAGTCCCCTGCGTCTCTAGAGTATTTCTTTTGTTTTTTTACTTTTTGGTCACGGTCCTCTTTCTCTAGATGTCCCAAAAGGTTAGAAGAAAGGGAGTTGTACTCCTGGGAATTTTTGTGAATCAAAAGTTTCTCCCTTAGGTCCTTAATTTCTCTATCTAGGGCCTGGAGTCTGATATTTTTCTTAGAAATGAGTACCTGTAAAAAATTTATGCCTGCATCGTTGAAGTATTTGAACCATGAATCGTAATCTGTTTCCCCCTGTTGTGGTTGGACTTCCCAACGGAGGCTTCTAGGTACCATTTGTTCTGAAATGTATTGTTGTAAAAAAACCAAATCCCATTGTAAGTGAAGTTCGGTTGTCATGACATTTTTAAGTCTGAGGAATAATCCTCCAATCTCCGTGTCACTACTCGTTGATATAAATACCCCTTCGGTGTTGACCCTACGGGAGGCTCGGTAGTCAAACACATCCATGGAGCAGCAGCAAATTTGAAATTCTAAACGTATAAACAAACACACCCAAATGGCAAATATGCGCTTACTCCCGAATAATAATAAGCCGCTAACACAGCACTAGAAAATTGCACATATATCAAAATGGAAAACAAAACGTGTAGCGCTAAAGGAAAACAAAAGTAGAATGAAACACCTACACACTGATAGGGTATGGAGACAGTATCCTACAAACCGCTGAACTGAGACACAGTTGGAGTTCTCACAATATGTATGAATCAAAATGCAGTCAGAGTCCGTGAGTGAAAAATAAATGGAATAATGCTTGTGAGTGATATGTGAACCACCTTCACCAACAAGGGATCCTATAGTCTCTGAATAGATGCTAAACACCAGATAAATTCGAGTTCCAGATTGGATGATGTATAAATGAATCAGCTCTAGAACGTCACACCACAGTGTCTTCACACACGTGCAAATCACTCTAACGGTAAAGTTGGTAAAATTGGAGGCTTACCGGAGGGTTTGAACCCAAAACAGTGTATACTGTGTGGGTCAAACCAGCTTTTATTGCATAATGGCAATGGTGGGAAGACCTTGGCAGCGTGAAGGGATCACAAGGGGTTCATAAAGATGTATCTTCTCCAATCATGACATGAGATCTCCCCGTTTGTAGCTCATAGAGAATATAAAAGAGGCCACATAGTGTGATACCATAAAAACCGTGATTTATTTAAAAGGAAATACACTTACATGATAAAGTTGTTAAAAAAAGCGCTTGTACATAAAAGAAGGCAGCAGTGGAGTCCTCCCGACGCGTTTCGTCTGAGTAGACTTCGTCTTGGGGTACCCTCCACTGCAGCTTGACTCCTTAATATAGGAACTGTAATCGTCTTAAAGTGACTCCAGCCCATTCAATTGGTAAATTGGCACTTCCGGGTTCACAAAATGGCGGACCCGCGTGCGTTCCAGGCCTCCCTTTGGTAGGTGTGCTGTGCGTTCCACCCCCCATTGATGTGGCCTATTGATCCCCATGTATATAACTCTAAAGTAGCTCCTATTTCCAAGACTTGTAAAGGTAATAAAAATAAAAATAAAGGAAACTCCCAGTGTGTGTGGTTTTTACCACCTTAATCCGTTCACGATGTGTGTGGGGACATATCCCGCTCAGTCTCGCGACATGACGCTGTACCGCCATGACGCGAAGGCGGAGATGCGTGTCAATGGGTCCCGGAGTTTGCGTTCCAGCACTGATTGGCCGGAAACGCTCAATAAACCAAGTCCCGGTAAATCTCGCGATGTGACGCTGTAACGCCACATCGCGAGAGCGGAAGTGTACTCCCTACCACCAAAGTTTGCGTTCCAGCAATGGTTTAGCCGGAAGTACTTCGTCTGGCACAAAAATAAAGAATGATCAATATTAAACGGCTTGCGTCCCACTTCAAAGACACAACTATGACGAGCATTCCGCAGAGTATCGAATTAATATTAAAGGCATAAAGAGGTATACAGCCATACCTATGTGTTCACACATAGGAGATTAGATAAACACCATGATTAAATTTGTTTATATATAGTTATGAATGGCAAAAAATGTATATGTGAAAACCCATAAACCAAATTATTGAGGGGAATTGAATGAACTAGATTCACTTACATATATACAGTTAGCATATAAAACCTCTATAATGGCCCTCAAACACAAAATATATTTTGAATAAACTGGATTCTTTCGCGTCTACATACTAGACAATAATAACCTTTATGGTAGCCATCTGATGTAGAACATACTCAAACCATTTACTGTAGATATAAAGTGAACCATGCATATGGACCCCATACAGTGTCAACTTCATGATTCATCCAAGAAAGCGTTGACATCTATGTCCACATTGAGCCCAAGAGGAGAGAAAGTCTGTAACTCATAAGCCCAAAACATTTCCAGGCGGGATACTCCTCTTATTTTTGCACCCCCTCTCCATGGTGGTGTGTATTTGTCAATAATGACAAACTGTGACCCATCAGGATTACCACCATGGAACTCTTTATAATGTTTCGGGACCGTATGTTTCGGGTCTCTGCTTTTAATTAAAGCGATATGTTCACCCACCCTGATCGAAAATGTCCTAGTGTCCTAGCGCTTTTTTTAACAACTTTATCATGTAAGTGTATTTCCTTTTAAATAAATCACGGTTTTTATGGTATCACACTATGTGGCCTCTTTTATATTCTCTATGAGCTACAAACGGGGAGATCTCATGTCATGATTGGAGAAGATACATCTTTATGAACCCCTTGTGATCCCTTCACGCTGCCAAGGTCTTCCCACCATTGCCATTATGCAATAAAAGCTGGTTTGACCCACACAGTATACACTGTTTTGGGTTCAAACCCTCCGGTAAGCCTCCAATTTTACCAACTTTACCGTTAGAGTGATTTGCACGTGTGTGAAGACACTGTGGTGTGACGTTCTAGAGCTGATTCATTTATACATCATCCAATCTGGAACTCGAATTTATCTGGTGTTTAGCATCTATTCAGAGACTATAGGATCCCTTGTTGGTGAAGGTGGTTCACATATCACTCACAAGCATTATTCCATTTATTTTTCACTCACGGACTCTGACTGCATTTTGATTCATACATATTGTGAGAACTCCAACTGTGTCTCAGTTCAGCGGTTTGTAGGATACTGTCTCCATACCCTATCAGTGTGTAGGTGTTTCATTCTACTTTTGTTTTCCTTTAGCGCTACACGTTTTGTTTTCCATTTTGATATATGTGCAATTTTCTAGTGCTGTGTTAGCGGCTTATTATTATTCGGGAGTAAGCGCATATTTGCCATTTGGGTGTGTTTGTTTATACGTTTAGAATTTCAAATTTGCTGCTGCTCCATGGATGTGTTTGACAACCGAGCCTCCCGTAGGGTCAACACCGAAGGGGTATTTATATCAACGAGTAGTGACACGGAGATTGGAGGATTATTCCTCAGACTTAAAAATGTCATGACAACCGAACTTCACTTACAATGGGATTTGGTTTTTTTACAACAATACATTTCAGAACAAATGGTACCTAGAAGCCTCCGTTGGGAAGTCCAACCACAACAGGGGGAAACAGATTACGATTCATGGTTCAAATACTTCAACGATGCAGGCATAAATTTTTTACAGGTACTCATTTCTAAGAAAAATATCAGACTCCAGGCCCTAGATAGAGAAATTAAGGACCTAAGGGAGAAACTTTTGATTCACAAAAATTCCCAGGAGTACAACTCCCTTTCTTCTAACCTTTTGGGACATCTAGAGAAAGAGGACCGTGACCAAAAAGTAAAAAAACAAAAGAAATACTCTAGAGACGCAGGGGACTATAAGAACCATGTGGTCTTTGGCTGGCAAAAACTCCTTCAGGTTACTCCACCTATGGAAGTCTCTTCTAGTAACGTAGAGGGTACCGTACCATCTAGTGGCTCTTCAACATTGAACACTCCCGTTGTACAATCTCAATCCACGGGTGTCCATCCCCGGGGTCGAGGTCTTCAGAGAGGTGGCACCAAACGTGATCTAATATCCCAGGCACCTCAACAACGGGTACAACATTACAGTCCTCAGACTTCCTATAGGGGCAAAAACAATTTTAGAGGAAAAAGGGGGGGTAGGGGCAACTCTCATAATAGAAGTTACCGTCCTGATACCCATTCTCAATATGGTCCATATCATCCCTCCCCTAGAGAACACAGAACGAGTTCAGATTTCCAACATAGAGGGGAACCTCACCATCGTTACTCCTCCCCTATACGTACCTATAATAGATACTCACCACTCAGGGAGGTCTATAGTCCTGAATGTAGAAGAGAGGACTATGACCAAACCCCATACGTACATAGCCCGTATGGATATGGTAATCAGGTTTTTCGCGAGGCTCCACACTCGAGAAAACGAGGCCTAGATCAAAGAGAGGGTGTAGGGGGGGTAGGAGAATACAAAGAAGAAAAAAGACAAAGAGTATGAGAGGCCAGGGTGTTTATAATCTTAGCTCACAGACTCTTACGGAAGCTGAACTATCCGTATTAGACAAGGGTCTTAAATATGCCCCCCCAAAAAAACTAGATAAGTTCCATACGTTTATGGATGTACATAAATACATACGAAAGGTTAATATACAGAGGTATTTGGTATCCAATCCGATTCGTACTGATCACCCAGCAGCTACATTCGGAACCGTTCATTCTGGTTTATCCAACCCCTCTCTCTTTTCCCCCCCGGTTCCCACAGCGCCAGCTGTAAAAATTTTTAGGGACCTTGTCCTAAGTGACTTAGCCAGACTACCAATGAAACGCATTTACCATCCTCCATTTTTAAAAGGGGGTTTAGAGTCTCTATGTGCACGTAAGGATTTGGTGGTTCGCCCAGCGGACAAGGGGGGTGGAATAGTTATTCTGGACAAAAGTCAATACGAAGCAGAAATGCTTCGCATTTTGAATGAACCAGGGACTTACCAAGTACTACCTAATAACCCCACATATAAATACAAACAGAAACTGCACCAGCTTGTCTCAAAGGGCTATGAGTTGAACATCTTGAATAAAAGAGAAAGGGACTTTTTAATCCCCACAGCACCCCGAATCCCTACCATATACTATCTGCCGAAAATCCATAAGGATCCCATTTGCCCCCCTGGTAGACCAATTGTAAGTGGTATTAATTCCATCACAGCCAGAGTAGGGAAATATATAGATTTTTTCCTGCAGCCCCTAGTAAAGAAAACTCCTTCTTATTTGAAAGACACCAGCTCCACAATTAGACTCCTTGAAAATGTCACTGTACAAGATGGCTTCATCATGGCCACTGCAGACGTAGCGTCATTGTACACGTGCATACCACACGATAAGGGCATTGATGCTGTCAAACATTTTTTAGCCCAGGAACATTCCCTGGCGCCCTTCCAGTGTGACTATCTTGTGGAGTTACTAGAGTTCGCGGCTAAACATAATTACTTTTGGTTTAACCACAATTTTTACCTTCAACAACGTGGAGTCGCCATGGGGGCGAAATTCGCACCTAGTCTCGCTAACCTATTCATGGCGAAATGGGAGGAGGATGTCGTCTATGTCCATGAAACCAGTTCTCTGGTTCTGTGGACCAGATATATAGACGACATCCTCCTCCTATGGAATGGGACTATGGAAACACTCGAGGATTTTTTTGGAAATTTAAATACAAACGACAGAGGTATATCTTTGTCGTATGAAGCCAGTAAGACTAAAATCCATTTTTTGGACTTACAGATAGAGATAGTAAACAAGCAATTTAGATTTAGCACTTACTTTAAGCCTACAGACCGCAACGGGTTTATTCCCGTTGACAGTTGCCATCATGTCTCTTGGCTAAATGCGGTCCCTCGGAGCCAGTTTTTGAGACTCCGACGGAACTGCACGGACACAGAGGTCTTTCTAGAACAGGCCGAGATTTTAAAGTCTAGATTCATAGATAAGGGATATGATATTGAAGGCCTAGATCAAGAAATACAAAGAACTATTGATACCGATAGGAAATCTTTACTGGAAATCAAACCCAAGAAAGAACCAGATGGGAAGTTTAGGTGGGCCATGCTGACGGCCTTTTCAACACAACACAGACAAATTAAAAATATTCTGAAAAAGCATTGGGGTGTCCTCAAACAAGATAGTGTTCTGGGACCACTTATCCCAGAAGAAGCCAATGTTATCTTCAGAGGTGCCCCATCACTAAAGGGTCGGATAGCCCCTAACATCATTAACCCCCCCACCCGCCCTTCATTTTTTCATGACTGGACTGGTTTTTTCCCATGCAAGAAATGTATAGTGTGTCAACACAATGCTGTGAGAGCACGGAAAGTGACAGAGTTTTCTTCAACCACCACGGGAAGGAGATACACTATAAAGCCATTCTGCACTTGCAGTACGAGATTTGTAGTGTATCTCATTACTTGCCCCTGCAAGAAACAGTATATAGGACGTACCACTAGGACATTTTCGATCAGGGTGGGTGAACATATCGCTTTAATTAAAAGCAGAGACCCGAAACATACGGTCCCGAAACATTATAAAGAGTTCCATGGTGGTAATCCTGATGGGTCACAGTTTGTCATTATTGACAAATACACACCACCATGGAGAGGGGGTGCAAAAATAAGAGGAGTATCCCGCCTGGAAATGTTTTGGGCTTATGAGTTACAGACTTTCTCTCCTCTTGGGCTCAATGTGGACATAGATGTCAACGCTTTCTTGGATGAATCATGAAGTTGACACTGTATGGGGTCCATATGCATGGTTCACTTTATATCTACAGTAAATGGTTTGAGTATGTTCTACATCAGATGGCTACCATAAAGGTTATTATTGTCTAGTATGTAGACGCGAAAGAATCCAGTTTATTCAAAATATATTTTGTGTTTGAGGGCCATTATAGAGGTTTTATATGCTAACTGTATATATGTAAGTGAATCTAGTTCATTCAATTCCCCTCAATAATTTGGTTTATGGGTTTTCACATATACATTTTTTGCCATTCATAACTATATATAAACAAATTTAATCATGGTGTTTATCTAATCTCCTATGTGTGAACACATAGGTATGGCTGTATACCTCTTTATGCCTTTAATATTAATTCGATACTCTGCGGAATGCTCGTCATAGTTGTGTCTTTGAAGTGGGACGCAAGCCGTTTAATATTGATCATTCTTTATTTTTGTGCCAGACGAAGTACTTCCGGCTAAACCATTGTTGGAACGCAAACTTTGGTGGTAGGGAGTACACTTCCGCTCTCGCGATGTGGCGTTACAGCGTCACATCGCGAGATTTACCGGGACTTGGTTTATTGAGCGTTTCCGGCCAATCAGTGCTGGAACGCAAACTCCGGGACCCATTGACACGCATCTCCGCCTTCGCGTCATGGCGGTACAGCGTCATGTCGCGAGACTGAGCGGGATATGTCTCCACACACATCGTGAACGGATTAAGGTGGTAAAAACCACACACACTGGGAGTTTCCTTTATTTTTATTTTTATTACCTTTACAAGTCTTGGAAATAGGAGCTACTTTAGAGTTATATACATGGGGATCAATAGGCCACATCAATGGGGGGTGGAACGCACAGCACACCTACCAAAGGGAGGCCTGGAACGCACGCGGGTCCGCCATTTTGTGAACCCGGAAGTGCCAATTTACCAATTGAATGGGCTGGAGTCACTTTAAGACGATTACAGTTCCTATATTAAGGAGTCAAGCTGCAGTGGAGGGTACCCCAAGACGAAGTCTACTCAGACGAAACGCGTCGGGAGGACTCCACTGCTGCCTTCTTTTATGTACAAGCGCTTTTTTTAACAACTTTATCATGTAAGTGTATTTCCTTTTAAATAAATCACGGTTTTTATGGTATCACACTATGTGGCCTCTTTTATATTCTCTATGAGCTACAAACGGGGAGATCTCATGTCATGATTGGAGAAGATACATCTTTATGAACCCCTTGTGATCCCTTCACGCTGCCAAGGTCTTCCCACCATTGCCATTATGCAATAAAAGCTGGTTTGACCCACACAGTATACACTGTTTTGGGTTCAAACCCTCCGGTAAGCCTCCAATTTTACCAACTTTACCGTTAGAGTGATTTGCACGTGTGTGAAGACACTGTGGTGTGACGTTCTAGAGCTGATTCATTTATACATCATCCAATCTGGAACTCGAATTTATCTGGTGTTTAGCATCTATTCAGAGACTATAGGATCCCTTGTTGGTGAAGGTGGTTCACATATCACTCACAAGCATTATTCCATTTATTTTTCACTCACGGACTCTGACTGCATTTTGATTCATACATATTGTGAGAACTCCAACTGTGTCTCAGTTCAGCGGTTTGTAGGATACTGTCTCCATACCCTATCAGTGTGTAGGTGTTTCATTCTACTTTTGTTTTCCTTTAGCGCTATTGTCCTGGAATCACCTTCCGCTATCTTGGTTTGGCAGGATTGATGCGGTTTGGCCTATCTACCCAAATTACTATATGCCTACTGGGTTCTACCAATTCCTGTACCTCTACACATACTCTGCATCCACCAACAGAAGGTATTACATTTTATTTGGGGTTCTTCCCATCCTCGGGTCAATAAACAAATCCTATTTACTCACAGGATAAATAGTGGGCTCTCAGTTCCCAATCTCCATGCTTATTACGTTGCAGCTAATCTAGCATCTATCTCCTACATGCATGAGACCCACAACCTTCCCTTATCGGCCATCATAGACTTGATAGATTCACACCCTATACCGTTGTCCTCCCTACCTTGGCTTCCTCCTTCCTGCTGCCAAAATGATATAAGCCCTTCTTTGTCACACACACTCCACCTTTGGGATTCAATTAAATACTCGGCAGGTCTGATTTCAACACATCTACCTCTCTTACGCTTCTTAAATTGCCCTATATTTCCCCCTGGCATGGACAACCTTGGCCTGTTTGGATGGTGGACAGAAGACGGGTTTTCAGACATTCACTCATTACTAACCCCAGTTACAATCATAACCTTTGGTGCCCTTCACTGCTCACATGAACTACCGCTGCAGGAACATTTTTGATATCTTCAACTCCATTACTTTATTCAGAGCCTCCTTAGATCCCACGCGGCAACTTACCTTCTTTCAGCTTTCGAGAGCATTTGTAGGTCACGCCCACATTCCACAGGTATTATCTTCTTGATATACGCTTCAATTATATCCTCTAGGAAACCTCCAATGTGCCCTTTCCAGCAACAGGGAGAACGTGAACTATCGGTGGAGCTGGAACCGGCAGATTATGCTCCAAGCTGCTTCTAAGAGCTCCAGAAATATAGTCACTCTAGAAAATGCCTAGAAGGTCATTTATTGATGGTACTGTATGCCTGGCACGAATAATTCCCCAATATCCGCCAACTTGCTTTCAAATGTCTCATATCTGGTGGTTCTGCCCCAAGGCGACTAGACTTTGGATCTGGGTTTACACACTTTTACGAACATTACTTCACTCAAATGTAAAGAGAAACCCCTGTGAAGCCCTTCTATTCAAACATATAGAATCCTTATTACGAGTAGAAAGCAAGCCGGCAACACACCTCTTTGTCGCAACTAAATTAACTATAGCGAAAGTATGGAAGACTTGTGCACTCAGTTTTAAAGTGGTAAAACATTGCATGGACAATATTATGGTCAATGAAAAGTTAACAGCTATACTTTATGATTCCCATGACCAGTTTCTATGAGTCTGGCAACCCTGGATATCCTATGCTCAACCATCTTGCTTTGACCACACACTACTGACACTATGATACTTTTAGAAACATTGCCTTCTGAGACCACCCTATCTTCATTTTCTCCTTACTTTCCTTTCTCCCTACAGCATTCTCACCCTTCTTCTCTTTAGCTGAAGAAGTCCTCCTCACACTATATCTCTCTCTACACCATAACAGACCAACAGCCATACGGGTTAGCAGCTGAAAAGGGATAATAACTCAGTGTCTCTCTCTACAGTTTTGAGGCTCGGTCACCTCTAACTTTTTTTGTTTTTTACTTGTTTTTGTTTTTTACAGATTGTTATACTTCTTTTTCAAAGAACACTTGAACATTACCTTGCTAACAGTGGTTTAGCTTACCTAGCGTATTTTACTCACTGTAATTGCTTTTCTCTTCACTTTGGATTTGAACCCTGTGTAATGTCTTATGTATTGTGGTTTTTCCATTGCCTGTCAGTTGATTCTTTTAATATATATCCATGCTACTTAATAAAAAAACCTTTGTAAAGAAAAATTTTACATTTAAGAATGTAGAGAACTTGATTTCTGGTTCGGAATTTTCAAAAGTTCTTGTTAGTTCATGCATACATTTTCTAGCTGCAGCCAAATGAATCTGTACATGCAATAACAAGCATTTTTGATACTTGCTATTTATTTTTTAAGGCTCTTCCACACAGAGAATCTCAACTCCATTCAGCAGGGGATCCATGAGCGGATCCTCTGCTACCTCTAATCTGTAATGTAGCACCCTGCAGGGAGCTTCTCACAGAGTTACTTGCCAGGAGTAGTTATCCTGGTTGATTGATAGAGATCTATTGATTTCTCCCTAAGTTTGGCCACTGTTCTCTTCTACTACTAGGTGGTATTAGATATGAGAGGGACAACTTAAGGTCAGGTTATGGGAATATGGGGTATCTCAGCCATTGGGCAGGGGTTTTCTTGAATCTTTTGGCCTTCTGGGAGAGCCTATATATTCGGGTGGAGTCAGGTGATCTATGTTCTGTGCCACCTGGATGGCTGTCTGGGTGGATGTGTGTCGTGTGCCACGGGCTGCTAGGCCAGAGATTAGGCCGATCCCGGGGGCCATCTGGCTACTAGGCCTATCCAGAAGTAAGAGAGCAGCGCTGGGTTGGGATTGCAGCTTGCAGTCAAACCAGAAGTGATGGTTTTGCCGGCCGGAGAACCTGTCAGTGGTCAGAGGTAGTAGGGAAGCCGTAGCCACAAAGGGACCAACCACCTTATTACCAGGGACCACAGGGAGTAACTGAAGCAAGTACCAAAGCAACATTCTCACCGAACGGGCACTGTGGAGAATCTGGAAACTTCAGGCGATGATCAAGTCAGGAACCCAACCAGCAGAGGTGATGCTTGCAGAGCAACCTTGTGTGTCAAGCTAGGGACTGAGCTAGTCAACAGGGGTGAAGCTTGAGAAATATCTGGAGTGCCAATCTAGGGACCCAGCGAGGTAGGGCGCTGACACTTGAGGGAGATACCACGCAAAGATTGGAGCAGCTCAAGGGATTCAGAGTCAGTGAATCAGAGGATCTATTAAGAGACCAGGAGCTCACTGTTGAAGAACTACAAGAGACAGTTGTAGTGAAGCTGAAGGAACTGTTATGTTTGAGTTGGGAACTGTTAAAGACTGTTGCCATAGGAGACAGCATTCCTGCATGTGCAGATGTGGCACCTTGCTGGGGCCTTTCCCTGCACGGTTGTCCTCCTATTTGTCCTCCTATTTATAAGTCTTGGTGTCTGGCAATTGAATTTACAGCTACTTAAGGGTGTCCTGGCCCTAACCCTCCTTCCCACCTCTGAGAGCAGTGCCCCAAAGCCCGTCGTTGTCACCAAGTCGTGCAGGAGGCTGTTACCCTTGCCACAACGACTACCCCAGGACCCAGCGCACCGATCGCTCCTTGAGGCCGAGGTTGGGCCCAACTACTCGCACTGATGTCGGAGCCACCCGAGAGAAAATCACCGAGGCCAGGTAAGTCAGCGAGAAGTGAGCATGGTGTGGGGGGAGTGATATCAGTGGCCATGAAGGGGGATGTCATAGAGATGCCAGCCAAGGCGCGAGCCAATCACAATTATATCCCAGCTAAAGAGTGCTCGACCATGTCAGATTCGGACATTCTGTCTGATGGACTATCGGAACTCTTCTTGGACACTTGCAGCTTACCAGTGCCCACCAAATGCAGCCTACCAGTGCCCACCAATTGCAGCCTACCAGTGCCCACCAATTGCAGCCTTATCGGTGCTCAGGAATTTCAGCCTACCAGTGCCCCTGGATCACACAGAGGAGCAATATCCTGCTGTCACAGAGCTTGGATTTGAATCGCCCGGGCAGCCACTGTGACAAAGGCCTGCCTCCTAGACCAGCTCACGACTCCTATGGCACAAGTCAAATTGATTCAATTTCATGACATTGGATCAGTGTTTCGTCTATCACAGGAGCTGGTCTAGGAGGCGGGACTTTGTTACAGCACTTTTCAGACCAAAGCTCATGCAGTGTGTGTGACTTGCACACGGAGAGAAGGAGGGAGAGGAGCACTCAGGGCCGATGCAAGAATTTTTGACTACATAGGTGAAGATGCATTTTGCCGCCCCCAACCCATCCGCACCGTCCTCTTTTACTCCCTGTCTAAAACTGAGCTAATACCTCCTTCACAGTGCGCCTGTGATGTGATGGGGCGCAACATGAAGGACGTCACAAACCATTGAAAATAGAGCTGTGCCACTCGCCAACACTCACCACCCGACTTCACACCTTTCACTCTCATTCAATCTTCCTTCAAATATGTCACATCCTATCTTCGTTATACTTGTTCTCTACCTTTCGGGTATTAGTGCTGCTAACCCTCCCATCTCCTCTCCCCACCTTATCTATCTTTCTTTACATTACAAGTTCCTTACACATTTCCACCTTACAGCATGTTCTAGGGGGGAATCCCTTCCTGTCCCACCAGGGTTTCCAAATCTCTTTGTATTTCTTTCTACGGCCTTGTCTAACATATACCATTTTTTCCTTCCAAATTGTCTCATGTCTTACATCCAGCTTCAGAAGACCCCCAAATACCAGGTTTATAACTCCAGTTACCTCCTTCAAATACTGGAATAGTTTCGGGCACCTCCAAAACATATGGATTAAATCCCCTTCTGTTTCCCCACACCTGGGGCAACTGGCATCTGGTCTACGGCAAAACAAAAAAAGCTTTTGAGGGGTGTAATATGCTCTATATAGCAAAAATAGATGTGACATCCTTTGTGAGGGGGAGAGTGAGACCAATGGGCTTAATTCCAGAATTCTACTCCACTGCTCTAAAGTTATAGTCCCTACGTCTTGTTGCCGTCTCCTCCTACTCGGTGGGGCCTCTGTACCTTCCAGGCTCCCCTTATATATATGTGGGTATAATCTAGAGATCAAGCCTTTTAAAGTTTTTCCATTGATTACTTTCTGGAGCAACAGTATCTTACTCCATTCCAATGTCCTCTATTTAAATTTTTCTCTTAGGGCATGCCTAATCTGTAGGTACCTGAACAATTACTTTTTCGGTATAGCATATTTTTCTCTCAATTCCTGAAATAATTTCAGAATGTCATCTGTATATAACTGGTTGACGAATTTTATGCCACATCTCTCCCATTCCTTAATTGTCCCCATCTTCTGGATTTCTCCCAAATTTCTGTTCTCCCGGAGGGGGTATACTTTATGAATCCCCTGTACCCCATCAATGTCTTCACTGTATCCCATACTCTTACCATTAAGTTTAATGTGGGAAATCTAGAAGGGAAGGAGCCTGCCTCCCATGGCTTCCATCATTGATCTATGCAGGGTATTTTGTAGCAGCATTTCCCTCCCTAAATACCCACCTTCCGGCCTATTACTCCCTCCCATGTATTGTAATTGTGCCGCCAGAAAGTAGCTAAAGGGGTGTGGGAGTGATCCACTCATTCCTCTCTTTATAATTGTAGGGATTCTTGCCGGTCCTCCTTTCCAGATTAATTCTCTAAAAATAACATCTATCTTTTGGAACCACTTTTTATATACCCACACTGGGGAATTGTATAGCACATACAAAAGCTGAGGCATCCATAGCATTTTAATTAAATTATATCGTCCTGCAACGGACAATGGGAGTCAGTTCCGTATTTTGATTTTCCCTTTAAATTTAACTAAGAGTGGGACAATGTTGTTAATAATTTATTGTTTGGAGTCACTTGTAATGTTTATTCCCAAATATTTCATTTTGTCCACTATTTCAATCTTGGCGATCTCATCAGGCAAGGGACTTTTTAGGGGTTCTACAGGTAGCAATACAGATTTTTCCCAATTTCTGGTGAGCCCGGAAAATTGGCCAAAGTTTTTGATTATTTGCATTACCTTCAACAGGGAACTCTGAGTGTCTCCTAAAAATAATAAAAGATCATCTGCATATAATGCAACGTTTTCTTCCGCTACTCCCCTTCTAAATCCTCTCACCTCAGGGGAAGCCCTAATAGCTATTGCCAGGGGTTGCGAGGATGAATTGCGAGGACGAAGATCAGGGGTGACAAAGAGCACCCCTGCCTCGTCCCCCTCAACAATCAAAATTTATCAAAGTATTCATTATCCACTCTCACTTTTGATTCTGGCATTTTGTATAGCATTTTTATCCAATTGATAAAGGTCAAACCGAACTGGAACCCTGCCAAGACCCACCACAGATTTTGCCATTCAAGGCTATCAAAAGCCTTGGTGGCATCCAGCAATAGAATGACCCTTAAACCCTCCCCATCTGTCGGGACCTGTAGATTCAAATATACACATCTTTTATTTGTGCTAGTGGATCTTCCCTGTATAAATCCTGACTGGTCCGGGTGAATATGTTTCTGAATAATTTGATTAAACCTTGTGGCTAAAACTTTTGGCAGAATTTTTATATATGTACTCAACAAAGAAATGGGTCTATATGAAGATGTATTGAATGGGTCTATACCTTCCTTATGTATCATTACTATGGTAGAATCCATCATAGATGAGGGAAGCTCTCCCTCCACTGCCGACAAGTTTAAGACACCCAACAGCTCAGGGAGCAGTACCTGCCCATAGCATTTGTAGGCCGCTGTCGGAAGGCCATCTGGTCCTGGGGATTTCTGACCTGCCATTTCCATTGTGACCCGCTGTAGTTCCTCTAGGGTTATAGGTTAATCCAGTTCCTCCCTGTCAATTTCAGAGAGAGTAGGGATCTCCAAACCCCTAAAAAGAGTTCAATTCCTCCCCCATTTCCTCCTGCCGGGAGCTATACAGATCCTCATAATATTCTTTGAACTTATCTACTATTTCTGGTGTGTATGAGAAGATCCTGCCTAACCTATCCTGATCGTGGGGACCACTGATGGAGATGAGTTTGTCTTTACCAAATGGGCCAACATTCCTAAAATGTTTGTTGTCCTATAATTCTGTTGTTCCTCTGACCAAGCCCTGAGTCTATCGGAGATTGGGTCATTCACATATTGTTTTTCCATTCTTGCCACCCTCTCCCCAGCAGCCTTTTCCCACTCCATTTTTTCATTTTTGACACTTGTTGTACTATTATGCCTTGGAGGAAAGCCTTCAAAGTATACCATACCACCCCCAACGAGGTGGTGCCTCTATTTAGATCAACAAATTCTCTTAAAGCTGTTAATATTTCGTTCGGCTCACCCATCAATTCCATCCAGAAGGGGCTGATTTTCCATTCCCTGGGGCGACAACTCTCCCTTAGTTCTACAGACAATATCATCGGGGAACGGTCAGAAAGACCTCTTGGCATATAATTTACATTCTTTATCACATGTAGTGCCTCCTCATTCCCCAATACCAAATCGATTCTAGGGAGTGTGGAGCATGTTCTGGAGAAACATGAATACTGCCAGGCTTCCGGATTATGCACTCTCCATATATCCATTAAACCAGCCTCCCCCAGAAATAGAGACAGTCAGTCATCAACTACGGTGCCCGTCTGGATCCCTGAGGGGAGCCTATCAACTTTTCGGTCTACGACCGTGTTAAAGTCTCCCATTACAATATCTGGAACACCCCAATTCCCATTGCTTTGGAGGCTCTAGCCTTTGCTAAGCCACATAAAAAATACCCGACCCTTAGTCTAGTTCAGAAGTTATGGAATAAATCCAAATATCTCCAGAAGGCAGATGGCTATACTGACTATAGCCCTATTTGGCACAACGATACTTAAACCGAACTGGCCAAACTGCAATCTGGAGCTAGGTGAAAAGCATATGGGGTCACCCATCTTAAACAAATTTTCAATAATGGGTTAGTACGCACCTTCACCAACCTGAAGGAGAATTATAATCTACCACCCTCAATGCATTTCCAATACTTATAACTCAGTCTTGCAGTTGCAGGCTGGTCTTCGGAGTGGCACCTATCCCTGACCCCAGTGTTTAGCCTCCTTAGGGAAGCTGCTTCATTCAAAGGCTTTATTTCACAATGTTATGCTATACTGCTACAATCCACTCTGAAGCAGCACCCCCTGACAGTAAGGGAGAAATGGGAGGCTGACGTTGGACAGTTAGATAGGGAACAATAGGACGAGATTTTTCAGGTGGTGGGTACTTGCTCACTGTCACTGAATGTATCCCAAAGACTTACCCAGTTATACATCCTGTTACGAATTTACTATACCCCTCATAGACTCGATCTGATGAACCTACAATCTGACTCAACCTGTACAAGATGTAAACGAGATCATGGGGATCTCATACACCTACTATGGCGCTGTCCCAAATTACATACATACTGGGCAGGAGTAGTGACTACGGTCAACTCCGTATTTCAAGTATCTTTTCCACAGGACCGGGGAGCCTGTCTTCTGGGTGCACTGGAAGAATATGAGTGTGAAGTTCACATTAGAGGGGCTATCCACAGAGTTTTATTCCTGGCTAGGAAACTAAATATGACACACTGGAAATCTGAGGATCCCCCGACCATAAAGGAATGGATATCTAATATAGGCACAATGTTAAGAATGGAAAAGCTTATATATCAGCACAGGGGAAGTACATCCAAATTTGAGAAACTATGGGCAATGTGGCTGGATGTACCGGGACTAGCCCCAGTGCATCTGGTGGCAGACTATTGGGAATCAATGTTGGGTGAGCTAAGGAGCACGAGATACAAAGAGGGACCATGTAAAATTGTTGAAGATGCTATGTTGCGTGTATTAAAATGGTTGAGATGTATGATACTAATATGTATTGCAATGATGACAATGTATGTATACTGTTTCTGCAAAATAAATACTTTTTTTGGATGATAAAAAAAAAAAAAAGCATATACAGAATTTCAGTTTTAAAAGGTGGGGGAATGTATAAATTGGCCAGTACATAGGTTCTATTCTCTATCATACAGTGTACTAAAAAGTAACGCCCAAATTCATCAATCTTGACCTGCTTGCAAGTGAACATCACCCCAGATCTAATCAAAATGCTCATCCCCGTAGAATAGGAGGTGTGAACAGAGTGATACAGAGTGATACTGGGTTCGAAAGCCTCCACATCCTAGTTGGGGTATAGAGACCTTGGTGAGGTGTGTCTCCTGCAAGCAGAGCAAGCCCACTCCATACATTTTTACTGTAGAAAAGACTGCAGTTTTTTTCACTGGGTCTCCCTACCCCCGGACATTTCAAGAGCATATAGTTGACTTTTTGACTGCATAATGCATTTAATGTACCAAGTTACTTATAATTCAATCTTCCCAGAACTAATTGTGTAAATTCTATAGACATTTGTGTAATCTTTCTTTATCATCCAATACCAGTGTTTCTTGTGCTTCTTCTGTGATATTTTTGTAACAAAATATTTCATATATAAGGTGCATTTCTTCATACAGCCCCCCAAAAACCATTCATACCAATCATCATTTCCTCTCCGGGTTAAAAATGGGGACTTCTAAGGTGACCATTCCATGTGTTCATAGTGATAAATATTGCTGCCTTAGTGCACAATCCCCCTCCCCCCCCAAAAAAAAGTAAAAAAAACAATAATGCCCCATACACACGAGCGGAAATTCCGCCAGCAAAAGTCCGATGAGAGCTTTTGGTCCGAAAATGCGACCGTGTCTATGCTCCATCGGACTTTTGCTGGCGGAATTCTAGCCAGCAAAAGATTGAGAGTATGTTCTCAATTTTTCGGTCTGAAAAAGTTCCGATTAGAAATTCCGATCGTCTGTACCAATCCTGACGTGCAAAATTCCTAGACATGCTCGGAAACAATTCGATGCATGCTCGGAAGCATTGAACTTCATTTTCACGGCTCATCGTAGTGTTGTACATCAGCGCTTTCTTGACGGCCGAAAGTTCAGAGAACTTTTGTGTGACAGTGTGTATGCAGGCCAAGCTTGAGCGGAATTCCTTCGGAAAAATCATTCAATATTTTTCCAACGGAAATTCCGCTCGTGTGTACTCGGCATAAGAACAAAGAAAAGAAACTTTCCCCAACCCTCTCAATGAGGGAGCTGTGTACACATTACACCCTTTAACCTAAATACAACCCCCTGCCTCAGCTCCTTTATATTCTAAATTTGTGATCTGCAGTGTCATTAAATCAAGTATACTGCCTATTATGCTCCTGGTTTCTATATTCATCACATTGCTTTCCGGTTCATCTATAATTTTCCCTTATGGGTTGCCAGCCACCTCGCCACTCCTTCTGGGGTGTCAAAAAAAGATGCGGTTACAGTCTTGCTGGATATAACATGGCGTAAGTTACTTTCAACTGCTGCAGTTTACGTTTGATTTCCACAAACTTAGCCCTCCGTTTTTGCAGTTCCGGTGGAAAAAATCTGTGTAGATGGAAACCCTAACACCGTTATAGAGGATATTACCCATTTCTCTGGCCTTCTGTAGTATGGTGACTCTATCCTTATAATAAAGCATTTTTACCAGGAGGTCTCTTGGGTAACCTCTTCGCGGAGGAGGTCTGGAGGGCACTCTGTGAGCTCTCTCCATTACAAAAAAGGTGAAAAAGTGTCTTTTCAAAATAATTCCTTAAACCACTTTTTTCAGAAATACTTTAGGGTCCGGACCCTCACTTCATTCAGGGAGCCCCACAATCCTCACATTTTTTTCTACGCATTCTGTTTTCCATGTCATCCATTTTTATCTCATAATTAGCCATTTGTTCTCTTACAGTTCTTATCTCCCGCTTAAGGGGGTTCAAGTCATCTTCCACTAGGCTAACTCTCTCCTCAAGGGCAGTTGTCTTTTCATGTACTTTTTGCAGGTCATGTCTTACAAAGGACAGCTCTTCCCTGATAGTTTTAAGCTGGTTAGACAGTTCACATAAAGAAAACTTACATGAGTTGATTGCTTGCAGGACCTCTTTCTGTGACGGTTCCCCTTCTTAGGGCAAAAGATACCTGCTCCTCAGTTGAAATAAAAAGGGAAGCGAAGATAGCACACAGAAATACGCTCACACCAGTCCCAGGGATATCTTTTCAGCTGCAGGGATCCCGATATCCACCAGATGCCACTGTAGGGCAGGCTAATTCACCCTCTGATAATTATATTATCCTTGCTTAAGCGGGGTCTACTCACTTTTAGCCTCTGAGTCTCTCTCCTCTCTCTGCTCAGTCTTGGGGAACCGCCGCTGCCCAGCCTGTGAGTTCTCCTCCTCTCAGCTGCTGGCTAGAATGCACTGGACATCCACGCTCAGCACTCAATGCGCTGGGGATGCTGACAAAGATGCCGACGGGAGCACTGGTGTCTCTCCTCCCCTGTGACTCCCCCAGTAATGGTCAGCTTCCCTTGGACTGTAGTGGCTGGATCGCCGCAGATGTGAGATGTTTAAAGTGTCGCTACCTCTGCATCACACAGGACCTCTTCTGGAGCTGCAGCGGGAGTCGTTTATGTATTTCTTGCTTCCCCTCACTGACAGCAGGCAGCTAAGGCCAGCTAAAGCTTCCAATGGTTGGGTTCCCCCATTAGCAACTCCCAGGTCACCACCCCAGATACTCCCACTTTGATCATACCTCCCCAGATTCCCCCCACCCTAATTATACCCCCCACCCTGATCACACCTCCCCAAATACCCCTACCCTGATTACACCCCTAGATACCCCCCCATTCTGATCTCACTCCCCAGATAACCCACCACACCCTGATCACACCTCCCCAGATACCACTATCCTGATTACACCCCTAGATACCCCACTACACACTGCAGACCACTCCATTTCTACTATAGAGAGATGGGGGCTGACAGAGAGAGCAAGCTCAGAGAGAGAAGGTAAGAGAGAGAGGGGGGTCTCAGAGAGCGAGGTGGGGCTGAAAGAGCGAGGTGGGGCTGAAAGAGTGAGGTGGGGCTGAGAGACAGAGGTGAGGCTGAGAGAGAGAGAGGAGGGGCTCAGAGAGAGAGGGAGGCTGAGAGAGAGGGGCTGAGAGAGAGGGTAGTGGACAGAGATGGGGGCTGAGAGAGAGAGAGGTGGGGCTGAGAGAGAAAGGAGGGGTTGAGAGAGAGGCAGGGCTGAGAGAGAAAGGTGAGGCTGAGAGAGAAAGGTGAGGCTGAGAGAGAGAGGTGGGGCTGAGAGAGAGAGGGGGGCTGAGAGAAAGGGGGGCTGAGAGAGTGAGGCTGAGGAAGAGGGGCTCAGAGAGAGGCTGGTGGACAGAGAGGGAGAGAGAGATGGGGCTAAGAGAGAAGGAGGGGCTGAAAGAGGGGGGCTGAGAGAGGGAGGGGCTGAGAGAGAGAGAGGGTGGTGAACAGAGAGGGCGGCTAAGAGAGGGGCGGGCTGACAGAGAGATCCCTAGCCCTATCTCTATCCCAGTCTGTATCTGCAGGTAGGTCTGTGTCAATGTATGATGCCCAGTACCTTCTTGATCCGGGAGGTGCTCTGATGCTTCTTCCAGCAACTCCCTGGCCGCTTACGCCTCCTGCTCATCCTTGTACTCCCGGCCTCACTGCTGATGCTGGAGCAGAGAGGAGGTTGGAGGAGACGGAGTCCAGGCTTTGAGACTCCGGGGATGCTTCTGCGCGCTACCTTGGGGGTCAAGAAGGCTGTGAAGCTCTTTTCTCTCCTGGGCTCCCAGCTGCCCTTGGTGTTCACCTTCCACGTAGACGCAGCCTCCTTCTGCGGGGCCGCCCACTCACCATGTGGAGATGCCTGCACCCCACCTGACATTACAACAGGGCTGGTCAAGGATTTTTGACACCCTAGGCAAAAACTTATTTTGCCACTATGGCACATGGAAGGCAGGAACAAGCACTATGGTACATGGAAGGGAGGAATGAAGGATCACTATGGTACATGGAAGGCAGGAAGACTATGGTGCGTGGAAGGCTGGATGACTATGGCGCGTGGAAGGCTGGAAGACTATGGCATGTGGAAGGCTGGAAGACTATGGCATGTGGAAGGCAGGAAAACTATGTGGCCCGCAGCAGCTGCCCCTGGTTGTAGTCAGGGCTGAGTGCTGGTGCATCATCCTAGAGCACATGTCAGGACAGTATCACTGGTCTGGCTGCTGTGAAATCTCCCTCCCACACCCCCTTCCAGGGACAGATTGGCTGCACGAAGGGGCGAAGGGGTTCTGGGCGAGCACAGGGGGGACATGAGGAGGGGGTGGGGTGGACCTAATTTACCGCCTCCTTCCTCCTTGTATGAATACAGCGGGCGGGGGATGTGTACACTACAGAGGGCGCGCCGGCGGGCTGGTCAGTGGGTGGTGGAGGTGGGGGTAATGAACGAGGCCATGGCGCCCTCGCTGACATGTGCTCTAGGATGATGCACCAGCACCCAGCCCTGACTACAACCAGGGGCAGCTGCTGCGGGCCACACAATTCCGACTGGGCTCGATACCATTACCTTGTGGATTACAAATAGGGGTTGTGTGATGTCATGGACGCTATGCTGACAGCCACCTTGTACACCCATTTAAAGTGTTGTTAATGGGGAACACCCCAGAAAGCTGTATTGCCGGGACTGTGCTGGACTGAATGCCGGGACTGTGTAGCCTACGCATTTCGGAAGTAAGTCTTTAGTCATGGCTCATGGCCATAACTAAGGACTAACGTCTGAAACATGTAGGCTGCTTTACAGCTTTGTACATGCATTTAATAAAGAAATACTATTTTGGATGTCATCCTGAGTGCCGACAATCCCTTTCCTTTAATGTGAAGAATATATCCGGTTCTTCCAGGTACACAGGAGCATGTTATTCATTCCATGTGACAGCAATAGGTCAATCACTAAGCACCAGCTTTGTCATACTGAGAGAATCTCTAGCCCTGTGTAAACTACAAATAGAGTGGTGAGAGAGCAAAGGAACAGTGAATAAATCCTGCTGGAGAAGGGGAATTATTAAAATAAAAAATAAAAAACAGTTGCTTTCCTTGCCATTGACAAAGCACAGGTCCACTATAAGTTCTCATTTCAACCTAATCCCTTGTGATGTACTATGTGATATATCACAACATTTCTGTTAATAAGAATACCTTGGAAGTAAACTTATACTTGTAATTGCTGGCCTTTCCATTTAAACCTGGTAGTGCCTGGGTGTCAAGTTTGTGGGTGCACACGAAGGTATCTTTTTGCATGTATGCACTCGCTAGGGATGAGCTTCGAGTTCGAGTCAAACCCATGTTCGACTCGAACATCGCATGTTCGACCGTTCATCGAATTGCAAACGTTATGGGCTGTTGGCGCCAAATTCGAGTGGTGCGTCACGGCCCATAATGCAGTGCATTGCTGACTGATGATAGGCCAAGCATGCACTATGACCTGCTTGCTTGGCCAATCACAGCGCCGTCTGTACAGAGAGCCGTAATTGGCCAAAGCCAGGGTGGCATTGGCCAATTATGGCTCAGGGGGTTTAGTACACGCCCCACACTATATAAGGCCGCCTACGTGGCGGCCTTGCGTAGTGTGTTGCGGTGGCGGAGAGATAGACAGAGAGACAGTGTCATTTGATTTAAGTTAGAGAAGGCAGGCGAGTCAGTTAGCTTCACTTACAGTGTATTGTGTATATATATGCATCCTAGGTGTTGTATGTATATATATATATATATATATATATATATATATATATATATATACAGTGGGGACGGAAAGTATTCAGAACCCCTTAAATTTTTCACTCTTTGTTATATTTCAGCCATTTGCTAAAATCATTTAAGTTCATTTTTTTCCTCATTAATGTACACACAGCACCCCATATTGACAGAAAAACACAGAATTGTTGACATTTTTGCAGATTTATTAAAAAAGAAAAACTGAAATATCACATGGTCCTAAGTATTCAGACCCTTTGCTGTGACACTCATATATTTAATTCAGGTGCTGTCCATTACTTCTGATCATCCTTAAGATGTTTCTACACCTTCATTTGAGTCCAGCTGTGTTTGATTATACTGATTGGACTTGATTAGGAAAGCCACACACCTGTCTATATAAGACCTTACAGCTCACAGTGCATGTCAGAGCAAATGAGAATCATGAGGTCAAAGGAACTGCCTGAAGAGCTCAGAGACAGAATTGTGGCACGGCACAGATTTGGCCAAGGTTACAAAAAAATTTCTGCTGTACTTAAGATTCCTAAGAGCACAGTGGCCTCCATAATCCTTAAATGGAAGATGTTTGGGACGACCAGAACCCTTCCTAGAGCTGGCCGTTCAGCCAAACTGAGCTATCGGGGGAGAAGAGCCTTGGTGAGAGAGGTAAAGAAGAACCCAAAGATCACTGTGGCTGAGCTCCAGAGATGCAGGATGCAGTCGGGAGATGGGAGAGAGTTGTAGAAAGTCAACCATCACTGCAGCCCTCCACCAGTTGGGGCTTTATGGCAGAGTGGCCTGACAGAAGCCTCTCCTCAGTGCAAGACACGTGAAAGCCCGCATGGAGTTTGCTAAAAAAACACCTGAAGGACTCCAAGATGGTGAGAAATAAGATTCTCTGGTCTGATGAGACCAAGATATAACTTTTTGGCCTTAATTCTAAGCTGTATGTGTGGAGAAAACCAGGCACTGCTCATCACCTGTCCAATACAGTCCCAACAGTAAAGCATGGTGGTGGCAGCATCATGCTGGGGGGGGTGTTTTTCAGCTGCAGGTACAGGACGACTGGTTGCAATCGAAGGAAAGATGAATGCGGCCAAGTACAGGGATATCCTGGACGAAAACCTTCTCCAGAGTGCTCAGGACCTCAGACTGGGCCGAAGGTTTACCTTCCAACAAGGCAATGACCCTAATTACACAGCTAAAATAATTAGGGAGTGGCTTCACAACAACTCCTAACTTAAACCCAATTGAGCATCTCTGGAGAGACCTAAAAATGGCTGTCCACCAACGTTTACCATCCAACCTGACAGAACTAGAGAGGATCTGCAAGGAGTAATGGCAGAGGATCCCCAAATCCAGGTGTGAAAAACTTGTTGCATCTTTCCCAAAAAGACTCATGGCTGTATTAGATCAAAAGGGTGCTTCTACAAAATACTGAGCAAAGGGTCTGAGTACTTAGGACCATGTGATATTTCAGTTTTTCTCTTTTAATAAATCTGCAAAAATGTCAACAATTCTGTGTTTTTCTGTCAATATGGGTTGCTGTGTGTACATTAATGAGGAAAAAAAATGAACTTAAATGATTTTAGCAAATGGCTGCAATATAACAAAGAGTGAAAAATTTAAGGGGGTCTGAATACTTTCCATCCCCACTATATATATATATATATATATATATATATATATATATATATATATATATATACACTGTATTCAGTTTAGCTAGATCCATTCCTGTTATTCTCTTCCTACTGACAGGCAGGCAGGTGTTTTTACAGTATTTACAGCTACCTGAAGAAAATTGCTGGTGTTCTTCTGGTCCTATTAGTACCACAGGCAGACAGCTACAGTATTTACAGTTAGTGTAGTGCGTCCTCTGCACAGTGTGCACCTAAAGCTACCTGAAGACAATTGCTGTTGTTCTGATCCTATTAATACCACAGGCAGGCAGCTGCAGTATTTACAGTTAGTGTAGTGAATCCTCTGCACAGTGTGCACCTAAAGCTACCTGAAGACAATTGCTGTTGTTCTGATCCTATTAATACCACAGGCAGGCAGCTACAGTATTTACAGTTAGTGTAGTGTGTCCTCTGCACAGTGTGCACCTAAAGCTACCTGAAGAAAATTGGTGGTGTTCTTCTGATCCTATTAGTACCGTAGCCAGGCAGCTGCAGTATTTAAAGTTAGTGTAGTGCGTCCTCTGCACAGTGTGCACCTAAAGCTACCTGAAGACAATTGCTGTTGTTCTGATCCTATTAATACCACAGGCAGGCAGCTGCAGTGTTTACAGTTAGTGTAGTGCGTCCTCTGCACAGTGTGCACCTAAAGCTACCTGAAGACAATTGCTGTTGTTCTGATCCTATTAGTACCACAGGCAAGCAGCTGCAGTATTTACAGTTAGTATAGTGCGTCCTCTGCATAGTGTGCACCTAAAGCTACCTGAAGACAATTGCTGTTGTTCTGATCCTATTAATACCACAGGCAGGCAGCTGCAGTATTTACAGTTAGTGTACTGTGTCCTCTGCACAGTGTGCACCTAAAGCTACCTGAAGACAATTGCTGTTGTTCTGATCCTATTAATACCACAGGCAGGCAGACGCAGTATTTACAGTTAGTGTAGTGCGTCCTCTGCACAGTTTGCACCTAAAGTTACGTGAAGAAAATTGTTAGTGTTCTTCTAAACCTATTAGTACCACAGGCAGGCAGCTGCAGTATTTACAGTTAGTGTAGTATGTCCTCTGCACAGTGTGCACCTAAAGCTACCTGAAAACAATTGCTGTTGTTCTGATCCTGTTAGTACCACAGGCAAGCAGCTGCAGTATTTACAGTTAGTATAGTGCGTTCTCTGCACAGTGTGCACCTAAAGCTACCTGAAAACAATTGCTGTTGTTCTGATCCCATTAATACCACAGGCAGCTGCAGTATTTACAGTTAGCGTATTGTGTCCTCTGCACAGTGGGCACCTAAAGCTACCTGAAGAAAATTGGTGGTGTTCTTCTGATCCTATTAGTACCACAGGCAGGCAGCTGCAGTATTTACAGTTAGTGTAGTGCGTCCTCTGCCCAGTGTGCACCTAAAGCTACCTGAAGACAATTGATGTTGTTCTGATCCTATTAATACCACAGGCAGGCAGCTGCAGTATTTACAGTTAGTGTACTGTGTCCTCTGCACAGTGTGCACCTAAAGCTACCTGAAGACAATTGCTGTTGTTCTGATCCTATTAGTACCAAAGGCAAGCAGCTGCAGTATTTACAGTTAGTGTAATGCATCCTCTGCACAGTGTGCACCTAAAGCTACCTGAAGACAATTGCTGTTGTTCTGATCCTATTAATACCACAGGCAGGCAGCTACAGTATTTACAGTTAGTGTACTGTGTCCTCTGCACCTAAAGTTACCTGAAGAAAATTGGTGGTGTTCTGATCCTATTAGTACCACAGGCAGGCAGCTGCAGTATTTACAGTTAGTGTACTGCGTCCTCTACACAGCGTGCACCTAAAGCTACCTGAAGACAATTGCTGTTGTTCTGATGCTATTAATAACACAGGCAGGCAGCTACAGTATTTACAGTTAGTGTACTGTGTCCTCTGCATAGTGTGCACCTAAAGCTACCTGAAGACAATTGCTGTTGTTCTGATCCTATTAGTACCACAGGCAAGCAGCTGCAGTATTTACAGTTAGTGTAATGCATCCTCTGCACAGTGTGCACCTAAAGCTACCTGAAGACAATTGCTGTTGTTCTGATCCTATTAATACCACAGGCAGGCAGCTACAGTATTTACAGTTAGTGTACTGTGTCCTCTGCATAGTGTGCACCTAAAGCTACCTGAAGAAAATTGGTGGTGTTCTTCTGATCCTATTAGTACCACAGGCAGGTAGCTGCAGTATTTACAGTTAGTGTACTGCGTCCTCTGTACAGTGTGCACCTAAAGCTACCTGAAGACAATTGCTGTTGTTCTCATACTAATAATACTACAGGAAGGCAGTTGATTCTGCTAGCTGCAGTATCAATATATATATATATATATATATATATATATATATATATATATATATACACATCCCAGCAATCTGGCAGTCATGTTCCCCCAGCTGCAGCATACTGCCAGCTTTGCTCCAGTGATGAGGAGGGAGGGGATGCTGAGGTCACTGACTCCACGTGGGTGCCTGATAGGAGAGAGGAGGAGGCACATCTCCAATGAGGCAGGATGCCCTCCAGGGGCCAGCTTAAGGGCAGCACGCTGTCTGCATCACACCGCAGAGCTCCGCATGTGCAGGGCGCTGATGACTCTGCGCGTTATTCCAAAAGTTCTTTGGTGTGGGCCTTTTTTGAGATGAGTGCATCAGTTCCCACTGCTGCTATTTGCAACATATGTCTCAAGCATATCTCACATGGCCAAAACGTCACCCGCTTGGGCACCACATGCTTGACCAGACATATGTCGACCTGACATGCAGTTCGTTGGCAAGCGTATCTAAAATACCCACACCAAAGAACAAAGCGGACCTCTCCTTGTTCCTCATCAGCTGGGATCTCCAACCCCACTATACCTTCAGTCTTCTCTGAAACCTGCACTGAGAGGAAGGAAGGTGTAGCAATAGGTGTGTCACAGCCAAGTACTTGTGGGCAATCTGCTATCGGTACACCAATGTCAGATTGTACCAGGCAAATTTCCCTGCCCCAGCTGCTGCACCACCGAAAGAAGTTCACTCCCAGCCATGCACATGCCCAGCGGTTAAATGCTAGCTTGGCTAAATTGCTAGCATTTCAACTGCTGCCTTTTCATTTGGTAGACTCTGCCCCCTTACATGAGTTTGTGGAATGTGCGGTTCCTTAGTAGCAGGTTCCCAAACGCCACTTTTTCTCACAGAAGGCGATTCCGGCTCTCTACCGGCATGTGGAAGGCAATGTCTTGGCCTCGCTGGACAGGGGGGTCAGCGGTAAGGTGCATATTACCGCTGACTCATGGTCCAGCAGGCATGGACAGGGATGTTACCTATCTTTCACCGCGCACTGTGTGACTCTTCTGGCAGCTGGAAAGGATGGAGGACAGGGTGCAGTAGTGTTGGAGGTTGTTCTGCCACCACGCCTCCAAAATTCTACTAGTGGTGATTATGCCACACCTCTCTCCTCCACCCCCTCCTCTTCTTCTTCCTCCATGGCCTCTTCCTGTGCTGATTTATCCTCGGAACCAGCGGTGCTCCGTAGGCGTTCAAGGGGCTACGCAAGCACGCAGGCAAAAAGATGCCATGCGGTGCTTGAGCTGGTGTGCTTGGGGGACAGGAGCCACACTGGGGCAGAGATTCTGTCAGCTCTACAGGGGCAAGTTCAGAGGTGGTTAACACCATGCCAGCTTAAGCCATGTATGGTGGTTTGCGACAATGGCACCAAGCTCCTCTCCGCCCTCCGAGAGGGACAACTGACCCATGTGCCCTGTTTGGCTCATGTCCTTAACTTGGTGGTGCAGCGGTTCTTGGGCAGGTACCCAGGCTTACAGGATGTCCTAAAGGCAGGCCAGGAAAGTCTGTGTGCATTTCTGCAGGTCATATAATGCTAGTGCTCGGCTGGCTGGCTGACCTCCAAAAGGAATTTAACCTGCCCAAGAACCGCCTAATCTTTAACATGCCCACCAGGTGAAACTCAACGTTGGCCATGCTGCAGCGGCTGCACACGCAGCTGAGGGCCATCAATGAGTGCCTATGTGACTATGGCACCAGGACAGGGTCAGGGGACCTTGTTTTTTTTTCCCACGCCAGTGGGCTATGATCAGGGATGCATGCACTATCCTGTCACCATTGCATGCATCCCTCTTGTTCACCTGTTGGAGCACACGCTGCGTGGAATAATGGACAGGGCACTTGAGGCAGAACAGAGGGAGGAAAAGGAGGACTTCCTTACCTCTCAAGGGCCCTTTATCCAGACAGTGTTCCTGCATGCCCGCTGATCACACAGGAAGAGGATGAGGAGGAGGAGGATTGTGTCAGCATGGAGGTGGAGCCTGGCACTCAGCATCAGCAGCAGTCTTCAAGGGATCATTTACAGTCCGAAGAAACCCATGGACTTGTACGTGGCTGGGAGGAGGTGGCTGTGGATCATGTCGTCCTTAGTGACCCAGAGGACTCTGGACCGAATGCCTCAGCAAACCTACGCTGCATGGCCTCCCTGATCCTGCAAAGAAGGATCCTCGTATTCATGGTATCAAGGGGAGGGATGATTACTGGCTGGAAACCCTCCTTGATCCACGTTACAAGGGTAAGGTTGCGGACCTTATCTTGCCTTCACAGAGGGAGCAGAGGATGAAACATCTTCAGGAGAACTTGCAGAAAGGTTTGTGCAATGCATTTCCAGGAGCCTGGGAGGTTACAATTTCCTGGTCCTCCTGGACAACGTGCTGCTGAGGCTTCGGTCAGTCACAGAAGGAGCGGTGGAGATGGTGGCTGTCTGACCGATGCGTTCAGACAATTTCTTAGTCCGCAGCCCCAAGGTCTGATAGGTTCCAGCAACCATCGCCAGCGTCTTATTCACATGGTGCAGGATTACCTAGGAGCAAGATCAGACTTGGACACCTTTCCCACCAAAAATCCTCTGGCTTACTGAGTCTTGAGGATGGATCACTGGCCAGAGCTTGCAATGAAACTACTGGCCTGTCCTGCATCCAGCGTTCTTTCGAAACGCACATTCAGTGCTGCTGAAGGCTTTGTAACCGATCACAGGGTGCGCCTGTCCACCGAATCGGTCGATCGGCTTACCTTCATAAAAATGAATCAGTCTTGGATCACCAGCTACCAAGCACCTGATGCTGATGTAACCGAATGATTTTTTTTTAAATGTGTGATCCCTTCAAGACTGCCTATGCTAATGCTGGGTGACTATCCTGTTATGCTGAGTCACAATCCTCTTCCTCCTCAATTTTCATGCTGATAGCTTGTAAGAACATTTTTGGTTCTGGGCACCGCCACCAGTGGCCAAGGTCCAATTTTTCTGCCCCTGTTTAACAGGGGCGTGTAATTACAATTTTTGATGCAATACTTTGCAGCAGGTCTCATTCCTGTGCTCCAACTATAGTATCTGTGAGGGGTTGCAGTGTTGTGGCACCAGTGCCAAAGGCCCAATTTTTCAGTCCCTGTTTAACAGGGGCGTATAATTACAATTTTTGATGCAATACTTTCCAGCAGGGCTCATTCCTGCGCTCCAACTATAGCATCTGTGAGGGGTTGCAGTGTTGTGGCAGCAGTGGCTAAGGCCCAATTTTTCTGCCCCTGTTTGACAGGGGCATGTAATTACAATTTTTGATGCAATACTTTGCAGCAGGGCTCATTCCTGCGCTCCAACTAGAGTAACTGTGAAGGGTTGCAGTGTTGTGGCACCAGTGCCTAAGGCCCAATTTTTCTGCCCCTGTTCAACAGGGACATGTAATTACAATTCTTGATCTAATATTTCACAGCAGGGCCCATTCCTGCACCCACCAAGAGTAACTGTGGGGGCTTACAGTGCTGTGGCAACACCACCACCACCACCACCACCACTAAAGGCCCATTTTTTCTGCCCCTGTTCAACAGGTGCATGTAATTACAATTCTTGATATAATATTTCACAGCAGGGCCTGTTCCAGCGCCCACCAAGAGTAACTGTGAGGACTTACAGTGTTGTGGCACCAGCACCACCACCACCACCAAAGGCCCAATTTTTCTACCACTGTTCAACAATGGCATGTAATTACAATTTTTGATCTAATATTTCACAACACAGCCCGTTCCTGCGCCCACCAAGAGTAACTGTGAGGGCTTACAGTGTTGTGGCAACACCAACACCTAAGGTCCCAATTTCTGCAGAGTATATAGGGCAGGCCCCTACTTTCAAACATCCAATTTACAAATGACTCCTACTTGCAAACGGAAGGAGACAACAGGAAATGAGATGAAATCTATCCCTAGGAAGGGAAATTCTCTCCTGTAATGCCCTGTACACACGGTCGGATTTTCCGATGGAAAATGTCCGATCGGAGCGTGTTGTCGGAAATTCCGACCGTGTGTGGGCTCCATCGGACATTTTCCATCGGATTTTCCGACACACAAAGTTGGAGAGCAGGAGATAAAATTTTCCGGCAACAAAATCTGATCGCGTCAATTCCGACCGTGTGTGGCCTGTTCCGACGCACAAAGTGCCACGCATGCTCAGAAGAAATTCCAAGACGGAACAGCTCATTCTGGTAAACTTAGCGTTCGCAATGGATACAGCACTTTCGTCACGCTGCAATGTTAAAAATGGTTTAATACAGCGCACTCTCTTCTTCTTTATAATGTGACAAGAATTAAGTAGTTTTGCTGCTCATATTCACACACACTTCTCACAAACTTATTTCGTTACTATTTATCGTGATTCCCTCAATATATTTTGATTTCTCACATCTGACAACATATTTTTGTATATTTTTTATATATTTTTTGGCTTTAATGTAGATTCTTTTTTTGTGTTTGTATTTTTTTTTTTTTTTTGGGCGATTTTGATTTGTACCGAAAATGTTTGTGTGTGTTTTTTGTGTCAAGTTCCCACAACACCATTGATATGTTGTTATATTTAATCTGTAGGAGATTGTTTGGTGTTGTTGTCTCTTGTTAATTTCACATTTTATGTTAGAAATGTACCTGAATCCTCACCAACAAACTGTCATTTTTGGATGAAAACACACAGGAGAGTATAATTTACCTAAAAAATTTTATTAAGGGGTCACAACTAAACAAAGAGGGAGGCAACGCTGGAGAAACTGCAGAAGTGGGTGAAGCCTTGGACCCCCAGGGCACACATCAATAATTTTTAATCAAAATTGGTGGCCTGAGGAGTCCATATCTAAGGGAGGGCAGTCTGGTCAAGAAGTCACAGAGATCCGGAAAGCAGCAGATGACATCTGTGTCCCCAGGCTGTGGTCATACGAGAAACTGCATCTTCTGTCAGACCAGACTGAACCCAGGGACATCACTCTTTGGTCTTCCTTCCACGCTTCCTTACACGCTGTGGCTCTGGTGGTGGAGTTGTGGCAGCAGGAGGAGGAGGAGGAGGAGGATGGTCCAACTCAATGACATCCGTCTTGGGTGTTAGTTCCCCACTCACCCCCTTATGTAGGACTTTGTACAGAAGGTCCTCACAGAGCTTGCGTTGACCCTCCTGCATGCCCTGCAATTTGGTGGCAGCCATGCAGACAAAGGCCTCTTCAGGAGTTGGTAAGGCTCTGAGGGACGCAGAAGCCTCCTGGATCAGCCTGAACGCTGAATCCTGCACGGGACTCGGAGTCGCCTTCCTGGCTCGTTTATGTGGCAGGCGGAGGGGAGGGACCTGAGACTCAGTCAGGCTGCGACTGGTCCCAGGCTTCTCCTGGCTGACACTTAGCCCCGCCTCCTCCTGGCTGCCACTAATCCCCACCTCCTCCTGACTGCCACATTCCACAACCTCCTCCTGGCTGAGGTCTTCCTGTGTATGAAAAAGGGATATAGTTTTAGTATTGTTTTCATCAATCACACACAATTTTCACCTCCTGACTGTTGCAAATTGAATGTTAACAAATATAACAGACTATCATTCTGAGCCCAGCAGTTTTCATTTGTGTCCCAATTTTGGGTGCCCACTACTGTCTATTGATATGTAAAACACTTTTAAGCAGCAATTAGTGATCAATAATAACATCTAGTAAACATCATTTATTTATTGCCCAGAAATCTGTAGAAGAATGCTATACCTGACTCCAGCTGGGCTCCTCCACTTCTTCCTGGCTGGAAGACCCAGGTTGGACATCGGAAGCCGCAGCTGGGGTGGAAGGAAGAGTGGAAGGAAGAGTGGAGAGGGATTCCCTGACTTCAGTGTGGTCTGACAGAAATCGCAGTCTCTCATAGTACCACAGCCTGGGGACATAAACGTCATCTGCTGCAGCTCCGGATCTCTGGGAATCTGTGACCTTCTTGCGCTCCCTAAGATATGTGCTCCTCAGGCCACCAATTTTAGCTTTTAAATAAGGGATGGTTGCTGTGGGGACCACCGGCTTCACCAACTCCAGCAGTTTCTTCAGTGCTGCCTGCCTCTTCTGTTTGTGATTATAGTGGGGGTGTCTCACTTGCCACAGACAGGGCAGCTCCCTGTATTTGTCAATGAACAGGGGCAGGAAATTTTGGTCGTTGAACCCATCCATTTTCTCTGCAAGACACAACACAAGACAAACCCTAATGTCAGGCCAAACTCCCCTAATCTTGTTACAATATAGGCTTCCATTTGGAAGCAGTATAGGCGCAAGTTTAGATCTTACCTTCGTTATCACGATCGGCGTCTCCGATGCTCCTTCCTCCGCTCACAGATCGTATGTAATACGCACGTGTGTTTCGCTTTATACACACTGCGCATGCGTATAACTCCGCCCACCCCTGACATTCTTTCTAGTCTATTCCCCGCCCCTTTTTGTTCGGCACAGTGGGGGAAGAGCACATGGCGGATAGACAGCAGGTGCGTGCTAATTGTAGCAACGAGGAGGAGGGGGAGGAAAGGCCGGAGCCTGAAACGTCCAGATCCAGAAGGAGATTTAAGGGCTCAAATATGTCCTTTGGGGAGATGTTGGAGATGGTGGACATCCTGAAGAGGGACGACTATGATGGAAAGTATGGGCCTTATCCCAACCCCAATGTCCAAAAGGCCAAGATCATGGCGAAAGTGGTCAGGAGTCTGCACCAGAATTTCGGGGTACGAAGATCGAAAGATCAGCTCGGGAAGCGGTGGTCGGACCTAAAATTATGAGAACACGAGCAGTACAGAAAGATCCGGAGAGTGCTGCAAAAAAGTAAGTAGTTATGCTGTGTTCCTATTCTTTTTGTGTTTATTACGTTCGTGCTGCTTCATGTGCTTTTAGGAACTGTTGTACCGTTTAAAATGGCAACTTTCATGTTCATGGGCACATTATTCGTTCGGATCAAACATTTTTCGTTCAAACTATAAAATACCATTGTTTAGGTCATATGCATTTGGCCACCATTTTGACGCCCTATACTTGTCTTCAAAGAATTGGGTTGTGTAGATGGCTTTGTTACTAGAATGAAATGCAAACTAGATTGTGTGTAAGGAGAGGACAGTCAGCAGCTGTTTTCACATCTGGACACTGGAGCACTAGTGTGGGACAAAAGAACACCATTTTTATTAGGGGGCCACACAGGTGCTCCAGTGTATACTATAGGGGGGTCTCCATCTGTGAAGCTTGTACCAAACAGGTAAAGTATTGCAGCTGGACAAAGGACACTAAAAAAGCTACATCTTGGAACTCTGCTAAAATAGACAATTGTACCCCACTTCCAAGCAATGTTTCATCTTTATAGTTCTGCCATCAAATATCTGTGTGCTAAGTATACCATTTTTGTTTTACATAGGGGATAAAAGACTCGGAAGACACCCCTCATCCAAGGAGACCAGAGCCCACCCCCCTCTGGAAGAAGGGGAAATCCCCCCAACACAAGCTGAGCAGGAGGAAGAAGACGTGGTGGAACTAGTCACCACAACAGGTGAGTGTCTGCGACCACAGGCTCAGATAAGAGATGGATGGCGGCATTTTTTTTAGACCTAATTTATTTTGGGGTTCCTCTCTTTTTAGGTGATCGTGAGGTTGTGGATCCAGATCCTTTCACATCCGAAAAGTGCCCAGATCCTGATCGGGGAGATCATGGGGTGTAATTTACAATTGGAAATCATCAAGCAAAACATCAATGATGTTATTCCAAAAAATAAAAAAATCATTGATGTTTTGGGGTGAGTTTAAAGCCCCTCCAAATCACTTTCTTCTTTTGTGTGCTACAATGTGCGAAATGTTTTTGTGATTTTTCCCAAAACCAAATTTGGAGGATGCACACAGTGTGTCCACATGTGCTATCTGCCATCACGGGAGATCAATGGACGCGTTTTGGGGGTGCAACCCCTTCCTCAATTATAAAGTAGCTGAGAGGAAGGGCTTGCTCCCCCAAAACACATCCCTTGATCCCCCGTGATGGCAGCTAGCACATGTTGACATTCGTAAATTGGTGTGCATCTTCCAAATTTGGCTTTTCCAGGGGTGACCCCATCTGAACGCAATATCAAACACAGTCTTCCTAAATACTCATGTATGATATTGCCTTCAAGTTCTACCAAATGTGAGCTTTGTAAGTTCAAGATTTGTGTCTTTCTTGTTGGTTTTACACATACCTGTTTTATGTAAAATGGACATTTTGAGTTTTGATAATGCCACCACAAAAATTGGTATACCACAAACATGTTGTTTTTTTTTCTAAACCTTTGGTAAATGCACATGTGATTGTGCAGGTATTAAAAAGATTGTTAATCAAGAATGTGTGGATTATTGTCTCAACGCTACAACACTTTTGGGGTGATGTAATTGCTGTTTTCATTGCAAATGGGGGTTATTTACTAAGGGCAAATCCTCTTGGCACTACAAGTGCAGTTTCAGTGCATTTGCAAGTGCACTTGTAGTGAAATGTGTTTTTGCATTTAGGAAATAACAGCCAACAGTGCTTTGTATAAGGTTACACAATCACGACATTTTCTGCACTCAAAACATTTCTGTCAGGGTCAGCTAAAACAAACACAAGCAGAAAATGTCCACCCAGAATTTCTTTTTTTGTTTTATTATAAAAAGGCTTCACAGATTGTCTGGCATATTGATAGCCCCCCTACCCGCAAAGAACTCCAGGTAGCGTAACCGTACATCACGGGCACTCAGTGAGGGCAAGCCAGGACGGCCACTTTCAAGCTCCGTCAGTGTGGTTTGATGTAGGATTCCGGCCTCAGGCTCAACTGAGCCAGCATAGTTGGCCGAATGTTTCCTTAAAAAGTTATGGAGAACACAGCACGCCAGTATAATATGGTTCAGTTTATACTCCGCCATATGGATGGGTGTCAGAAATAGTCGGAACCGGCTGGCCAGGATTCCAAATGTGTTCTCCACCACTCTTCGGGCTCTGGCCAGCTGGTAATTAAAAACCCTCTGTTCCGGGGTGAGGGTCCTCATTGGGAATGGCCGCATCAGGTAGTCCCCCAGCGCAAACGCTTCATCAGCAATGAACACGAATGGGAGTCCTTCCACATTGTCCTCTGGAGCTGGCAAGTCCAAGCTGCCATTCTGGAGACGCCTGTAAAACTCCGTCTGGGCGATGACTCCACCATCGGACATCCGGCCATTCTTCCCCACGTCCACATACAAGAAGTCTTAATTAGCCGACACCACCGCCAACATCACTATACTATTAAACCCCTTGTAATTATAATAGTACGACCCCGAGTTGGGTGGTGGGACGATGTGGACGTGTTTCCCATCAATTGCCCCTCCGCAGTTAGGAAAGTCCCACCGCTGGGCAAAGTGGGAGGCCACAGTCTGCCATTCCTGTGGCGTGGAAGGAAACTGTTGAGGAAAAAACAATAAACATTACTATTTTTACTCAGAAACATGGCAAGCAGATTAGACACAAACATTATGGGGCAACCTCCAGATAGCATTTACTAAGGGGAATTTAACAAGGCCAAAGTATAAGGTACACCTATCATATTCCCCCTCCTCCCCTCTCATGGGCCATTTCTAACATTATAGGGGGTGTGTGGAAATCTTGGACAGGTAACCCTTTTCACTTCATTGAGAGATGAATGCCTAAATAATGGGTATTACTTGGAACAGCCCCTCCTTTGTTACACTATTGGCAGACCACTGGACAGGTAAGAAGTGTCATAATACAAAGATATAAATACACATTGTACACATTTGAGGACATTTGGACATTCTGCTATTACCTATCAAGATAATAACAGGATAGAAAAACTTTAAACAGTACCATTGGAAAGTATACAGGCAGGCCCTTGCACTACATGCTTTGGGGAATTCATCCATACATCTGACCACTAAAGAGATGGGTATAGTGTGTATGGGTTTGGCAAAGTCAGCAGATAGATGATTGAGGATAGATAGAGAATTGGGATCAGCTGACTTAGCAGTTGGGGGAGGGAGGGTTACTAAAAAATTTTGGGGGACACCACAAAAAAAAAAACCTCTGGCACTCTGCCTGATTTTAAATCAAAAATAACATTTCAAAACATTTTAGGGGGTGTTTGGGGTAAAGCACTACTATGGAGCTGATAAAATACATTGTTAAGTGACTACATGAGGTGAATATAGGGCAGGAGACACCATGCTGGGGAGGTTAGTGAAGGGCAAATATGTATGAAGGACCTAAAATAATAATTACATAAAAATCCAGCATGCATGAGGACAAAGGGGACATTCACAGCATATTACAATCATGGTAATTAGGGAATGAGGAAATAAATACAATATATTAACAAACATTCAATACAATAAAATGTGATATTAAAGGATAAAAATCTTACCTTCATATACTTCTTCTGCAGGACCTGGATGATGGCAGAACAGGTCTCTGGGATAATGATCCCCAGAGCCTGGGGGGAGATGCCTGTCGAGAACTTCAAGTCCTGCAGACTTCTCCCTGTCGCCAAATACCGCAGGGTAGCGACCAACCTCTGCTCCGGAGTGATGGCTTGCCTCATGCAGGTATCCTGCCTGCTGATATAGGGGGTCAGTGAAGCCAACAAAGGGTGAAACTTGGGGTCCGTCATCCTGAGAAAGTTCCTGAAATCATCAGGATTATTCTCACGGATCTCACGGAGCAAAGGCATATGAGAGAACTGGTCACGCTGAAGCAACCAATTCTTGGTCCATGAACTCCTCCCCACCCTGTTCATGGACTGGACTTGTGTCAAGGTCAGGACCCCAACACCAAGCCCCCGCACAGCACGAACTCTACGAGGAGTACGCATACGAAACATGGCTAGAAAACGGTCGGCTGCTCAGAACGAAGTAACAGAACGCACTGAAGAACAGCAAGGCCTGTGAAGAGCGACCTGAAAAACAGCAACGAGCGGGCAAGATCGCACAGAAAACTCCGATACGAACTGACTGCACGCACTGAAGAGCAGATACAAACCCACAAGCACAAACTGAACGGCAGAAAACGATCTGAAAGCCACGAGTCTGAAAAAGCGCGAATCGTCTCTCACCAAACTTTTACTAACACGAGATTAGCAAAAGGAGCCCAAAGGGTGCCGCGCTTGGTTCTGAACCGGCCTTTTCTAGTCTCGTCGTACGTGGTGTACGTGACCGCGTGGTTGGCGATCGGAAATTCCGACAACTTTGTGCGACCGTGTGTAGACAAAATAAGTTTGAGCCAACATCCGTTGGAAAAAATCCTAGGATTTTGTTGTCGGAATGTCCGAACAAAGTCCGACCGTGTGTACGCCCTATAAGAGTTAATATGGAAAAAACATGTCTCCTCTCCACTGATGCTTTATCACCAATCCTTGTTTCACTAAAAACCCCAAATTTTCAAAAAACATTTGTCATTGGGACAGAAAGGGAGGTGAAATCTTCTGAAAAAAACAGCAAAACAAATGTTACAGGGGTGATAACCCTTTCCTATGTTTTCCAAAAAGCTTAAAAATAGATTTTTTGGCTGCAACTACACTTTAAAAATGTACCAGTTCAAAATTACAAACAGATTCTACTTAACAACAAACCTACAGTCCCTGTCTTGTTTGCACCGCCTGTATACTGCTGTTCAGAGTATATAGGGTCTGGGGTCCCCCACGCCTTTCCTTTCTTTAATTTGGGTGCGGGGTTACCCTTAATATCCATACAAGACCCAAAGGGTCTGGTAATAGACTGGGGGGGGGTACCCATGCCGTTTGTCTCACTGATTTTCATCCATATTGCCGGGACCCGACATTACATTAAAGCCGAAACAGTTTTAAATGACTTTTATACCTTTAAAAATGTCATTTCGTGCAGGGACTGTTCTAAGCACGGGAAACACGCGCCACTTTACAGGCATACTATAGACACCCCCAGGTATGATATTTAAAGGAATATTTCACTTTTATTTTTTCACTTTAAGCATCATTAACCACTTCCCTACCCGCATGTAGACATATGATGTCCACAGATGGGATCTCCCATCCTGGGTGGACGTCATATGACGGCCTCAGGTTCCTGGCCGTCTAGGGGCCGCGCGCGTGTGCCCGGCGGCCGCGATGTCTGCCGGGCACCCGTGACTGCCCGTTAACCGGGACGGACCGTGGATCTGTGTGTGTAAACACACAGATCCACGTCCTGTCAGGTGAGAGGAGAGCGATCTGTGTTCCCAGTACAGCGGAACACTGATCGGTCTCCTCCCCTTGTACGTCCCCGCCCCCTACAGTTAGAAGCATTCCCTAGGAAACACATTTAACCCCTTGTGTCCCCCTAGTGGTTAACCCCTTCACTGCCTGTCACATTTACACAGTAATCAATGCAATTCCCAAAATGGTCCCAAAAATGTTTCAAAAGTGTCCGATGTGTCCGCCATCGCGATCGCCGCTATTACTAGTAAAAAAAATAAATAAATAATTATTTTTTAAAAATGCCATAAATCTATCCCGTATATTGTAGACGCTATAACTTTTGCGCAAACCAATCAATATACACTTATTGCGATTTTTTTTACCAAAAATATGTAGAAGAATACGTATGGGCCGAAACTGAGGAAAAAATGTATTTTATTTTTTTTTAAATTGGGATATTTAATATAGCAAAAAGTAAAAAATATTGTGTTTTTTTCAAAATTGTTGCTCTTCTTTTGTTTATAGCGCAAAAAATAAAAACCGCAGAGGTGATCAAATACCACCAAAAGAAAGCTATATTTGTGGGAAAAAAAAGGACGTCAATTTTGTTTGGGTACAACGTCGCATGACCGCGCAATTGTCGTTTAAAGTGCGACAGCGCTGAAAACTAAAAATTGGTCTGGGAAGGAAGGGGGTGAAAATGCCCTGTATTGAACCGGTTAAAATCACTGGTCCTGAAAAAAAGGCCGTTTTTAAAACTTTTTTTTGCATTGATACATGTCCCCTGGGGCAGGACCCGGGTTCCCAAACCCTTTTTAGGACAATAACTTGCATATTAGCCTTTAAAATTAGCACTTTTGATTTTGAACGTTCGAGTCCCATAGACTTTAATGGGGTTCTAAAGGTCGCGCAAACTTTCGGGTCTGTTCGCAGGTTCTGGTGCGAACTGAACCGGGGGGTGTTCAGCTCATCCCTATACTAAATACTGACTTATATTAAAACTAAGCATTTTTGTGAGTTGCTTAGTGCATGTAATCAATCAGCATACTATATCTCACCTCCATAGTGTTTAGCAATAGGAGTACATGTAGGAGGAGGAAGGAGGGGCTTATAATTTACCACTGTGTGTATGCCCACATGTGACTCTATAATCATGTGGGCTGCACATATAAGAAAATGGAGCCAATGAAGAGCAGAAGGGAACTGAAATTGACCATGGGAACAGAAGGGAACTGAAATAGAGCATTGGTCCCCAACCTTTTTGGCGCTGGGGACCGGTTTTGTGGAAGAAAGCGACCGTGGGTGATTTGTTAGGGCAATGGCTAGTGTTAGCGCTTCAATCCTCACCACACCATGGTTGATACGCTGTCAGGATGATTGAAGCGCATTATTTCTATTATTTCATTGTCATATAACATTAAATAGCTCAACCAACCATAATGCAGAATCAGTGGGAGCCCTGAGTGTGTCGCTTGCCACCATCGCCTGCCACCAGATGCAGCTTGTCACTTGACACCCTTGCCTGCCACCAGATGCAGCTTGACACTTGCCATGGTTGCCTGCCACCAGATGCAGCTTGTCACCTGCCACTGTCGTCTGCCACCAGATGCAGCTTGTCACATGCCAACGTCACCTGCCACTGGATGCATCCTGTTACTTGCCACCATGGCATGCCACCAGATGCAGCTTGTCAATTGCCACTGTCGCCTGCCACCAGATGCAGCGTGTTGCTTGCCACTGTTGCCTGCCACCAGATGCAGCGTGTCACTTGCCACCATCACCTGCCACCAGATGCAGTGTGTCACTTGCCATTGTTGCCTGCCACCAGATGCAGCTTGTCACTTGCCACTGTCACTTGCCACCAGATGCAGCGTGTCACTTGCCACCATCACTTGTCTCTTTAAGAATTTTTAGGGCCACTTGGTAAAGGCTTTCTGCAGTGAAAGAACACACTTACATGTATCCCTCTTCTTGCAGCCTCTCCCAAGCTACAGCATCTGGAACACCTGCATTCAAGAGTGGGGAAACCAGCACATGCGCAGTTGCTATACTGCATTCCATCCTATGACAGTCAGAAGGCGGAACAGTGGTCATGTGAAGCGGGTGGGGAGAGACGATGATGTCAGCCCGAAACACCTCTTTCAGTGCAGCCTCTGCGACCCGGCTTAGAAATAGGGCACAAACCAGTACTGGTCCACGGGCCAGGGGTTGAGGACTCCTACCTTAGAGGACGCCAGCTGGTCTACACAATCTTAGCCTGCAATGGGGACAGAGAAGATGGGAGGGACAGCTAATGGCAAGATCAACCAGATATATATTTTACTCTACACAAAACAAGTGCTTTAGTGGCTTTGTGAGTATTAATACTCTGTTATATACTGTAGCATTTAATGAGAGCTTTTCATAGTCTAGGTTTAATGACACTTTAAAGTATTAATAAAGACAAAACCTTTTTTTAGTTTTGGATAGAGTGCAGAGGGATAGGAACGCTTGTCACTTTTTATTGCTGTCTGGGTTCCCATTAAGGAGATTCATCCTACCTATTTGTCATGTTTGCCATCATCATTGAATGTTAAAGTAACAGAAAATCCCAAATTTTGGGTTGTCCCCGGAAAAGTTATAGAGGGGAAATCTTGCAATGGGGACACTGGTTATGGCAACCAAGGAATTTCCGTTCATTTGCAGGGATTTCCTCTCACTTCCTGTTTGGCTATGGAACAGGAAGTGAAGGGAAATCTCCGCTTTGGGTCGGGACACAGATTGCAAAAAAAATCTGACAGGGGTTATAACCCTCCCTTACTCTATCCAAAATGGGAAAAAACTGAAAATTGTTTCATACTTACTGTAATTTTTTTTTTTCCTATCCATAGTAGCATGCCCATGACAGGCTCCGCCTTGGCTCCTCGCTCAGGACCAGTGAATATTATAAAAGAAAAGGATAAGTGCACTCCCAGCATTCTACGTAATATAGCATACCGAGGGTGGGATTGTATGATGTCATGGCTAGGCACCAGGAAAAAGAAAATTACGGTAAGTATGAAACAATTTTCTGTCTTTCTGGTGCCTCCATGGCAGCATACCCATAACAAATAACTAGCTGAAATGGGTGGGATTATAAGACATAACCACGTGTAGATAAATAGTTGTAGGAACATGGCTCCCATGCAGTGGCGGCCTGTCCATAGGGGGCGCATGGGCGCTGCCCCCCCTCCAGGCAGTCACAAAAAAAATAAATGTAAAAAAAAAAATTAACAGTGGCCCTTTAAAAAAAAATACAAAAAAAGGTCCTTAAGTGCACTGTGTTCGGACGCCGGACACAGTGCGACACCGGACACAGTGCACTTATGGGAAGCGCCATGTTTATGCAATCAGGAGATTGCAGACGTGGCGCTCCATTTGTGGGCATTTATCCCTTTCCGAAGCGCCGAGTAGCTTCCGCCCGGCGCTCGTAGTATCTATTATTACGGCCGGGTGGTTTGATTGACATCTGAGTTTGATGTCACTTCCTGTTTACTTTCTCCCATTGCGCCCGGGAGAGAGAAGACAGGAAGTATGAGAGGAGCGGACCCCTCCATCGCCGATGTGGAAGGAGACACTGCAGGAGAGGACAACACACAGCAAGGCTGCATTATTTGATGTGACACAGGCAGGCTGCATTATTTGATGTGACACAGGCTGCATTATTTGATGTGACACAGGCAGGCTGCATTATTTGATGTGACACTGGCTGGCTGCATTATTTGATGTGACACAGGCAAGTTGCTTTATTTGGTGGGACACAGGCTGCTTTATTTGGTGGGACACAAGCTGCTTTATTTGGTGGGATACAGACGGCTGCATTTGGTGGGACACATGCAGGCTGTATTTGGTGGGACACAGGCAGGCTGTATTTGGTGGAACACAGGCTGCATTTGGTGAAACACAGGCTGCATTTGGTGGGGCACAGGCTGCATTTGGTGGGACACAGGATGCATTTGGTGGGACACAGGCTGCATTTTGTGTGACACAGGCTGCATTTTATGGGACACAGGCTGCATGCAAGGAGGGACTCTGCTGGGGGCACCTGATGTAAGGAATGGACTCCGCTGGGGACACCTGATGGCATCTGGTGGCAGGCGACGTGGCTAGTGACATGCTCAGGGCTCCCACTGATTCTGAATTATGGTGAGTTAAATGATTTCATTTTATATTACAATGTAATAATAGAAATAATGCGCTTCAATCATCCTGACACCATAACAACCATGATGATGATTGAAGTACTAACACCAGGTGTTTGGAATATCTTTATCTGCTGATTGTTAAACTTTCTAGAATACACATATTTCTATTGTTGTGTAGGATCTGGGCCTGCTGTCCCTCCATCCTTAGAGCCACGCCCACTATTTCGCTGAAACCACGCCCATTTTCACCAAGTGGGAGGGGCCCCCCATCCTACAACTTCAACAGCTGCCACTGCTACCATGTAAATACTAAGAGGATCAGACCACTTATAGGCATGCATCAGTTGTAAAGTAGCGGCAAGTGGTGCCCCCCTTCAAGAAGGGAGCACCTTCAAAAGATGCTTCAGCAAAGACTTACGGTATCTCTTACTCGACATAGGGGTCAAATTAAGAAGCACTGCAGCAGGGTTGTCAAGGAGAGAGTAGTCTGTAAGTTTGTGCAAGATTTGGAGTACATGTCGCCAGAAGTGGCGAATCTTTGAACAGTCCCAGAAAATGTGAAATATTGTGCCGTTCTGGGTGCCACATCTCCAACATAGTGGGCTTTGTCCAGGGAAAAGGGACACCAATACAGCATGGGTCCTGTACCAGTGTGTCAAGTTTTTATAAGAGGTCTCCTGATATTTGCTACAGAGGGAAGATTTGTGAGCAAAAAATAATATTAGGTTCTTATGATCTTCTGAAAACGTGAAATTTAGGTCTCTTTCCCATTTGAGCAAATATGGTGGATCTTGGTGAGACGTGACGAGTAAAATACCGTATGAAACGGAGACAGATTTTCGAATAGGACCTTCTCCCAAACAAAGGTCTTCAAATGAAGTAGGTTTTCTCTGAAACCCGGAATGATTGGGAAGGGAACGGAGGAAGTAGGTTAGTTGTAACATTTTCCACTGGCCCAGAGCTGAAGAGTTGAAAGAACTATACAGTTCTGATGGGCGGATCTACCAGATGGGCTAAAGAAGGAAGGAGCTCTGACTAGGTTCAGATCTTGTTGGAGTTGAAAGGCTCTATCAGCCAAGCCCGGAACAAAGTCTGGGTGACCAATGATGGGAGTCAATGGCGAGGGGAAACTGGAAATAGCTGCCAGCTTGTAATATCTAGAAAGTTCTATCAAGGTGGATTCAATCAAGGAATGGGGAGGCGCTGCTCAAGAGTAGGGATGAGCTTCTTGTTCGAGTCGAACCCATGTTTGACTCGAACATCGTCTGTTTGCCCGTTCGCCGAATTGCGTACGATATGGGCCGTTCGTGCCAAATACGTGTGGCATGTCACGGCCCATAATTCACTGCGGCATCGCAGTGCATTGCTGGCTGATGATTAGCCAAGCATGCACTATGACCCACATGCTTGGCCAATCACAGCGCCGTCTGAACAGAGAGCCGTAATTGGCCAAAGCCAAGGATGGCTCAGAGGATTTAGCACACGCCCCACACTATATAAGGCCGCCTGCACGGCGGCCCTGTGTAGTGTGTGTTCCGGCGTTCATAGATAGAGAGAGAGAGAGACAGACAGTGTCATTTGATTTGAGTTAGATAGATTAGGCAGAACAGTCAGTCAGTTAGCTGCACTTACAGTGTATTGTGTATATATATGCATCCCAGGTGTTGCATATATATATATATATATATATATATATATATATATATATACACTGTATTCAGTTTAGCTAGATCCGTTCCTGTTATCTTCTTACTGACAGGCAGGCTTGTCTTGTTACAGTATTTACAGCTACCTGAAGAAAATTGCTGGTGTTCTTTTGATCCTATTAGTACCACAGTCAGGCAGCTAGACTATTTACAGTTAGTGCAGTGCTTCCTGCTCACAGTGTTCAGCTAAAACTACAAGTTAGTGGGGTACATCCACCTCACAGTGTTCAGCTAAACCTAGAAGTTAGTGCGGTGCATCCTGCTCACAGTGTTCAGCTAAAACTACAAGTTAGTGCTGTGCGTTCTGCTCACAGTGTTCAGCTAAACCTACAAGTTAGTGTAGTGAGACCTCTGCACAGTGTTCATCTAAAGCTACAAGTTAGTGCAGTGCGTCCTGCTCACAGTGTTCAGCTAGATCCGTTCCTATTATCTTCTTACTGACAGGCAGGCTTGTCTTGTTACAGTATTTACAGCTACCTGAAGAAAATTGCTGGTGTTCTTTTGATCCTATTAGTACCACAGTCAGGCAGCTAGACTATTTACAGTTAGTGCAGTGCGTCCTGCTCACAGTGTTCAGCTAAAACTACAAGTTAGTGGGGTACGTCCACCTCACAGTGTTCAGCTAAACCTAGAAGGTAGTGCGGTGCATCCTGCTCACAGTGTTCAGCTAAAACTACAAGTTAGTGCGGTGCGTCCTGCTCACAGTGTACAGCTAAAACTACAAGTTAGTGCTGTGCGTCCTGCTCACAGTGTTCAGCTAAAACTACAAGTTAGTGTGGTGCGTCCACCTCACAGTGTTCAGCTAAAACTACAAGTTAGTGCGGTGCGTCTACCTCACAGTGTTCAGCTAAACCTACAAGTTAGTGCGGTGCGTCCTGCTCACAGTGTACGGCTAAACCTACAAGTTAGTGCTGTGCGTCCTGCTCACAGTGTTCAGCTAAAACTACAAGTTAGTGTGGTGCGTCCACCTCACAGTGTTCAGCTAAAACTACAAGTTAGTGCGGTGCGTCCACCTCACAGTGTTCAGCTAAACCTACAAGTTAGTGCGGTGCGTCCTGCTCACAGTGTTCAGCTAAAACTACAAGTTAGTGTGGTGCGTCCTCCTCACAGTGTCCAGCTAAACCTATAAGTTATTTTTTTGCGAGCTCTGCACAGTGTTCAGCTAAAGCTACCGGTAGAAGGTTGGTGGTGTTCTCATACTACAGGCAGGCAGTTGATTTTGCTAGCTGCAGTATCAGTACATTTTTTCGGCAGCTGGCCGTATTGAGCCGCAACATGCGGAAGACTTGGTGGAGTGGATGACCAAGCTGTCCTCATCCTCCTCATCCTCTCTCACCCATGCCCAGGGTACTTTGTCTGGCAAAGCAGCGGCCTCTTCCCTTGGCTCAATGTCATCAGTGACTCCTTCCCTAGCCCCACCATGTCCTCCTGAGGAGTCCCTCAAACTGTTTGACCACAGTGTTGGGTACATGCTCCAGGAGGATGCCCAGGGTTTGGAAGGCTCTGATGATGATACTGAGCTCGATGAAGGCAGTAACGTGAGCACGGACAGAGGGGGTGCCCAAGAAGGACAGCAATCTGGCAGTCATGCTCCCCCTGCTGCAGCATACTGCCAGGTTTGCTCCAGTGATGAGGAGGGAGGGGATGATGAGGTCACTGACTCAACGTGGGTGCCTGATAGGAGAGAGGAGGAGGAGGAGGCGGCACATCACCAACGAGGCAGGATGCCCTCCAGGGGCCAGCCTAAGGGCAGCACCTTGACTGCATCACACCCCAAAGCTCCACATGTGCAGGGCGCTGCAGTCTCTGCGCGTTATTCAAAAAGTTCTTTGGTGTGGGCCTTTTTTGAGACGAATGCATCAGATCGCACCGCTGCTATTTGCAACATATGTCTCAAGCGTATCTCGCGTGGCCAAAACATCTCCCGCTTGGGTACCACATGCTTGACCAGACATATGTTGACCTGCCATGCAGTTCATTGGCAAGCGTATCTAAAAGACCCACACCAAAGAACAAAGAGGACCTCTCCTTGCTCCTCATCAGCTGAGATCTCCAACCCCACTATACCTTCAGTCCTCTCTGAGACCTGCACTGAGAGGAATGAAGGTGTAGAATTAGGTGTGTCACAGCCAAGTACTTGTGGGCAATCTGCTTTTGGTACACCGACGTCAGATTGTACCAGGCAAATTTCCCTGCCCCAGCTGCTGCACCGCCGAAAGAAGTTTGCTCCCAGCCATCCACATGCCCAGCGGTTGAATGCTAGCTTGGCAAAATTGCTAGCACTTCAACTGCTGCCTTTTCAGTTGGTAGACTCTGCCCCCTTCCGTGAGTTTGTGGAATGTGCGGTTCCTCAGTGGCAGGTACCCAAACGCCACTTTTTCTCACGGAAGGCGATTCCGGCTCTCTACTGGCATGTGAAAGGCAATGTCCATGCCTCGCTGGACAGGGCTGTCAGCGGTAAGGTGCATATTACCGCTGACTCATTTTCCAGCAGGCATGGACAGGGACGTTACCTAAGTTTCACGGCGCATTGGGTGACTCTGCTGGCAGCTGGGAAGGATGCAGGACAAGGTGCAGTAGTGTTGGAGGTTGTTCCGCCACCACGCCTCCAAAATGCTAATGATTGTGACACACCTCTCTCCTCCACCCCCTCCTCTTCTTCTTCCTCCATGGCCTCTTCCTTTGCTTTGTCCTCGGAACCAGCGGTGCTCCGTACCCATTCAAGGGGCTACGCAAGTATGTAGGCCAAAAGATGCCATGCGGTGCTTGAGCTGGTGTGCTTGGGGGACAGGAGCCACACTGGGGCAGAGGTTCTGTCAGCTCTGCAGGGGCAGGTTCAAATGGCACCAACCTCCTCTCTGCCCTCCGACAGGGACAAATGACCCATGTGCCCTGTTTGGCTCACGTCCTTAACTTGGTGGTGCAGCGGTTCTTGGGCAGGTACCCAGGCTTACAGGATGTCCTGAGGCAGGCCAGGAAAGTCTGTGTGCATTTCCGCCAGTCATATAATGCCAGTGCTCGGCTGACGGACCTCCAAAAGGAGTTTAACCTGCCCAAGAACCGCCTAATCTGTGACATGCCCACCAGGTGGAATTCAACGTTGGCCATGCTGCAGTGGCTGCACATGCAGCAGAGGGCCATCAATGAGTACCTGTGCGACTATGGCACCAGAACAGGGTCAGGCGAGCTTGTTTTTTTTTTCCCCCACGCCAGTGGGCCATGATCAGGGATGCATGCACTGTCCTGTCACCATTTGAGGAGGCCACAAGGATGGTGAGCAGTGACAGTGCATGCATCAGTGACACTGTCCCCCTTGTCCACCTGTTGGAGCACACGCTGCGTGGAATAATGGACAGGGCACTTGAGGCAGAACAGAGGCAGGAAGAGGAGGACTTCCTTAGCTCTCAAGGCCCCCTTTATCCAGACAGTGTTCCTGCGTGCCCACCGATCACACAGGAAGAGGAGGAGGAGGAGGAAGATTGTGTCAGTATGGAGGTGGAGCCTGGCACTCAGCATCAGCAGCAATCTTTAAGGGATCAGTCCCAAGAAACACATGGACTTGTACGTGGCTGGGAGGAGGTGGCTGCGGACCATGTCGTCCTTAGTGACCCAGAGGACTCCGGACCGAATGCCTCAGCAAACCTACGCTGCATGGCCTCCCTGATCCTGCAAAGCCTGCGTAAGGATCCTCGTATTTGTGGTATCAAGGAGAAGGACCAATACTGGCTGGCAACCCTCCTTGATCCACGTTACAAGGGTAAGGTTGCGGACCTTATCTTGCCATCGCAGAGGTAGCAGAGGATGAAACATCTTCGGGAGGCCTTGCAGAAAGGTCTGTGCAACGCGTTCCCAGAGACTGGGAGGTTACAAACTCCTGTTTCTGGACAACGTGTTGCTGAGGCTTCGGTTGGTCAAAGAAGGAGCGGTGGAGAAGGTGGCCGTCTGACCGATGCGTTCAGACAATTTTTTGGTCCGCAGCCCCAAGGTATGATCGGTTCCAGCAACCATCGCCAGCGTCTGTTTTACATGGTACAGGAATACCTAGGGGCAAGATCTGACTTGGACACCTTTCCCACCGAAAATCCTCTGGGTTACTGGGTCTTGAGGATGGATCACTGGCCAGAGCTTGCACAGTATGCAATTGAGCTACTGGCCTGTCCTGCATCCAGTGTTCTTTCGGAATGCACATTCAGTGCTGCTGGAGGCTTTGTAACCGATCACAGGGTGTGTCTGTCCACCGACTCGGTCGATCGACTGACCTTTATAAAAATGAATCAGTCTTGGATCACCACCAGCTACCAAGCACCTGATGCTGATGTAACCGAATCATTTTTTTTGAAATCTCAGATCCCTTCAAAGACTGCCTATGCTGATGCTGAGTGACTATCCCTGAGTAATTATCCTCTTCCTCCTCAATCATCACGCTGATAGCTTGTAAGAACATTTTTGGTTCTGGGCGCCACCACCAGTGCCTAAGGCCCAATTTTTCAGCCCCTGTTTAACAGGGGCGTGTAATTACAATTTTTGACGTAATACTTTGCAGCAGGGCTCGTTTCTGCTTTACAACTAGAGTATCTGTGAGGGGTTGCAGTGTTGTGGCACCAGTACCAGTGCCTAAGGCCCAATTTTTCAGCCCCTGTTTAACAGGGGCGTGTAATTACAATTTTTGATGCAATACTTTGCAGCAGGGCTCATTTCTGCGTTCCAACTAGAGTATCTGTGAGAGGTTGCAGTGTTGTGGCACCAGCACCAGTGCCTAAGGTCCAATTTTTCAGCCCCTGTTTAACAGGGGCCTGTAATTACAATTTTTGATGCAATACTTTGCAGCAGGGCTCATTTCTGCATTCCAACTAGAGTATCTGTGAGGGGTTGCAGTGTTGTGGCACCAGCACCAGTGCCTAAGGCCCAATTTTTCAGCCCCTGTTTAACAGGGGCGTGTTATTACAATTTTTGATGCAATACTTTGCAGCAGGGCTCATTTCTGCGTTCCAACTAGAGTATCTGTGAGGGGTTGCAGTGTTGTGGCACCAGCACCAGTGCCTAAGACCTAATTCTTCAGCCCCTGTTCAACAGGGGCATGTCATTACAATTCTTGATCTAATATTTCACAGCAGGGCCCATTTCTGCACCCACCAAGAGCGAGTGAGGACTTACAGTGTTGTGGCACCACCACCACCAAAGGCCCAATTTTTCTGCCCTTGTTCAACAGGGGCATGTAATTACAATTCTTGATCTAATATTTCACAGCAGGGCCCATTTCTGCACCCACCAAGAGCGAGTGAGGACTTATAGTGTTGTGGCACCAGCACCACCACCACCACCACCAAAGGCCCAATTTTTCTGCCCTTGTTCAACAGGGGCATGTAATTACAATTCTTGATCTAATATTTCACAGCAGGGCCCTGTGAGGGCTTACAGTGTTGTGGCCACAACAACACCTAAGGCCCAAATTTCTGCTGAGTATATAGGGCAGGCCCCTACTTTCAAACATCTAACTTACAAACGACTCCTACTTGCTAACGGAAGGAGACAACAGGAAGTGAGATGAAATCTACTCCTAGGAAGGGAAATTCTCTCCTGTAAGAGTTAATATGGGAAAAACTTTTCTCCTTTCCACTGATGCTTTCCAATCCTTGTTCCACAAAAAACCCCAAATTTTCAAAAAACATTTGTCATTGGGACAAAAAGTGAGGTGAAATCTTCTGAAGAGGAGGAAAGACAGCAAAACAAATGTCACAGGGGTGATAACCCTTCCCTATGTTTTCCAAAAAGCTTAAAAAAGATTTTTTGGCTGGAGCTAAACACGTTAAAAATGTACCCGTTAAAAATGACAAACAGATTCTACTTAACAACAAACCTACAGTCCCTGTCTTGTTTGCACCGCCTGTATACTGCTGTTCAGAGTATATAGGGCCTGGTGGCCCCACACCTTTCCTTATTTTAATTTGGGTGCGGGGTTCCCCTTAATATCCATACAAGACCCAAAGGGCCTGGTAATGGTCTGGGGGGTACCCATGCCGTTTGTCTCACTGATTTTCATCCATATTGCCAGGACCCGACATTACATTAAACCCGCAAGCAGTTTTAAATGAGATTTTTTCCTTTAAAAATGACATTTTGTGCAGGGACTGTTCTAAACACGGGAAACACGCGCCACTTTACAGGCATACTATAGACACACCCCAGGTACGATATTTAAAGGAATATTTCACTTTTTTTTTTTTTTACTTTAAGCATCATTAAAATCACTGCTCCCGAAAAAACAGCCTGGGGTAGGACCCGGGTCCCCAAACCCTTTTTAGGACAATACCATGCAAATTAGCCTTTAAAATGAGCACTTTTGATTTCGAACGTTCGAGTCCCATAGACGTCAATGGGGTTCTAACGTTCGTGCGAATTTTCGGTCCGTTCGCAGGTTCTGGTGCGAACCGAACCGGGGGGTGTTCGGCTCATCCCTACTCAAGAGTGGTGGACTCCTGACCAGGGAATCCCTTTACACCTTCTTAACCAACTTGATTATCCATGAAACTATTGTACTAGAGCATGGATCTGCAAACTATGGCTCCCCAGCTGCCACAGAACAACATGTCCCATGAGGTATTGTAAAGCTCTGATATTCACTGACATGACTAGGCATTATGGATACTGCAGTTCCGGAATGGCCGGAGAGCCCCAGATGATGCTTCTTTGCCCCTGTTTTTTTTTTTTTTTTTTTTAGAGTATTACAAAGAGGTTAGATGAAAGTCTGAAGGGAGTTGTGGCTTGAAGATAGTGTCTTAGTAACAAAGTAATATTGTCTTCGTGAAGAAGGTATAAATTAGATCTGAAAAGATTGGCAGGGCCCAAGGCTTGGAGATATTAGAGGAAGAGGAGAACTTAGGGATGAATCCATGTACCGTTCTAAGTTCCACTCTATCCGAGGACAAAAAATAATATTATTGTCTTCTGATCCCAGAGCCTGAAGTTCTGATACTCCCCAGCGCGATGCCATCGCCACAAAGAAAAATAGTTTCCAAGTGAGATTCCACAAGGATGCTGAATCAGATGGAGCAAAAGGCTGTTTGGATAAGGGCTCCAGAGTGATAGAGAGATCCCAAGTGGGAAAGATTTGTTTTAATGGGTGGGCTTAGTTTCTTGACTATCTTAAAGAATTTGATTATTAAAGGATCTTTGGCCCATCTCTTGTTGTCACAGCAGAGATTGCCACCAGCTGTACCTTTAAATTGCTTAATCCTAATCCTAAATCAAGTTCTGCTTGCAGGAAGTCAAGGAGTTGGGAGGAAGATTGTACATTAGGATTGAAGTTTTGCCATTCGTGAAAGATCTAAACTTGTTCCAAACCTTGTCACATGTATTGTTCATTGAAGGCTCCTGTGCTTTGAGCAGAGTTGAAACAACTCTGGAGGAACATCCTAAAGATTAAAGCCTCTGTTTTAACATTCTAATGTGAAGGCTCAATCTGTGAGGATTCTGATGGGTGTGATGCCTCGAGCCAGAAGAAAGGGTATCAGTGGAATATTTACCAGAGGCTGGAAACTAATGCCGCATACACATGGTCGGACTTTTCGACCAGACTGGTTCGACGGACCAAATCCGACGGACAATCTGATCGTGTGTGGGCTTCACCGGACCTTCAGCGGACTTTTCCAGTCACAAATCTGACAGACTTTGGATTTGGAACTTGCTTCAAATCTTAATGTCGTAACTCCGCCGGACCCAGAAATCCGCTCGTCTGTATGCTAGTCCGACGGACAAAAACCGACGCTAGGGCAGCTATTGGCTACTGGCTATCAGCTTCCTTATTTTAGTCCGGTGTACGTCATCACGTACGAATCCGTCAGACTTTGGTGTGATCGTGTGTAGGCAAGTCCGTTTGTTAGAAAGTCCGTCGGAAGTCCGTCGAAAGTACGCTGGAAAGTCTGTCGGACAGTCCGGTCGAAAAGGCTGACCGTGTGTACACGGCATAAGAAATATTGCCCTAGGGAATCATGGGTCTCCCTGCAAATATGGCAGGACTGTTATCACTGTTTATTGTTGATATTGCAAGTCTCAAGAGAATTTTTGAGGTAGGAGGCCAGAGGAGGCCTAAATTATATTGCATGCCCAAGGACTTGACAGGGCATCTATTGCTTCTGCCCAAGGGTGGGGTAGATGTGAAATAAACCTCTGCAGCTTGGTATTGCTTGCTGTAGCAAAAGATTGTAGTTCAGGAAAGGTCCACTGGCCCACAATCCAACTGAATAACTTTGGTTGTAGGGACCGTTTGTTGGGATCCAGGAATCCTTGGGATAGGTGATCGGCGTCTGTGTTTAAGTGGGCTGAAAGATAGACTACGCTTAGGTCCTTCAGATTCCCCTCTGCCCAAATTAAGATGGGTTCCACTTCCCTTAGTAAGGAACTGTTGTTGGTTGGTACATCTTGGTGAAGTATGTATGATATTGCAGCTCTATTGTCTATCCAAATCAGAACTGATTTGTCCTTGATCTGAGAGAGCAAATGCTGTCGATGCAAGATAAGCCACTTGGATTTCCAAGATATTTGCGATGATGTCTGCCGCATTGAACGCCCATCTCTCTTGAACCAACATCTGGTTGCAATATGCCTTCTAGCCTATTGCTTTGGCGTCTGTGGTAACTGTGATCCAAAAGACATGCCTTAATGGATGTGGCTTTACAGGCATCTCCCACTTTGTCCACTAGTGCAAACCCCTGTGCATCAAACGTGTTTGATATATGGACTGGGATAGACGGTTTGCTCCATTGCTTCAGGAATTCTAGCTAAAAGGTGCCTGAGGTGTCCATGTGTCCATGGGACCATCTGGATACAAAAAGACTAAAAATACCTATTAAGTTGAGTTAGCTCGAGGCTGTTATTTAGGACCATGTCTTCACACTCCTTACTTTCTGAATGAATGCCCACATTTTCTGAGATGGCAGGGACACCGTCCCTTCTGCGGTGTTGAATAAGGTGCCTAAACTGGAGAAAAGATGACTCGTTTGATGATTTACCATCCAACCGTATCTTGATAGTGTAGGCCACAGCATCCACCTGTGTTCCGCTAGCTGGGCTGGATCTTTTGATAAAAGGAGGATATCGTCTGGTTAGTGATAAGAGCTGAGACCCAGTTCTCATAAAGAAGTTTGGATAGTTATCCAAGCCCTCGTGAGGGCTCTGAGGGAAGTGCAGGGCCCGAAGGGGAGACTCTGGAATTGTAGATGGGCCTGGTTGACCGAAAATCTCAAATACTTCTGTAACAGTTGTAGTATGGGTGCGTGCAAGTAAACATCCCTGAATCCCAGGATACATCTAATTCTGCAGTTCTGGGGATTCAAGTCTTACTTTCCTCCTGTGACGCGGGAAATGGCTTCCTGTAACCTTTCTGCAAAGAGTGATTTACCAAAAAAAAAAGGGTATTTATACTGATTTTGTTTTGACACAGTGTCAGCTGCCCGTACTTCTGACTGCAATACCCATATGGCTATCACAAGTAGTGACATTGATCTTGCGAAGTAACGAATTGTATGCATCGCCGTCTCACCAGTGAAGTCTGCTGAGAGCCATAATTCGTCCAAAACCTTGACTATATTTTCCCTAGGAACATTTTGATGAATCACTGTTTCCATGTTTTTGGTCCATGCCCAAAGGACTTTGGATACATATAAGGCAATTGCTGACTTCCAGGCGTTTTTCCACCATTTGGTAAGTTGGGGTCTAGTCATCTGTCTAAAGGATCCACAGTTGTGGCAGAATTATTAATTGGTGAGATAAAATTCTTTGTTATAGGAACCACTGCTGCGTTTACCTCCAGTGGATCATCTGGCATTGCAGAATCTTGTTCCGACCATGGATGAAGTTTTCCTAGGCAATTGAGCAGAAAAAAATTTTTTTTTCCTTTTCTCTTCTACAATGTCTCTGATATCATCCATCAGAGTAAGCCTATGTTTCCACTATTGCGACCTGAAAGTCGCACGATTTTGCAGCGATTTTCATGCGACTTGAAAAAATGTCTGTGTATTCTTGAGGTCTATGGACCTCAAGTCGCATCAAAATGGGACCAAAGCAGTGTAGGGATTACTCTGAAGTTGCTGCAACTTGAAATCGCACAGATAAACAGTACTCATTGGGGTATGACTTGTCATGCGACTTTGCAGTCCCAAGTCGCATGACAAGTTGCACTAGTGGAAACCGAGCCAAAAGAAGGAAACCTGCTTCTTTAGAAATGGGAAGTACATCTTTTGACTACTCAGATGTAGCGTCGGCTTTCTCCCAGCCAATAGCTGGCTTTACAGGCTGGACATAGGGCTGAACTAGGAAAAAGTTGAAGTCCAAAGGGCCGAGCTCTTCTGAGGTATCCTAAGATGGCCCCCCTTTATCCAGATGTCTAGGAGGGATACTTGCTGCGTGGTGAAAGGATTCTCTCGAGGATGGGCCAGGAAGAGTTAACTTCTCTGGAGGAGATTGAGCTAATTGCTGCAATGGAACTGCTGTTGCTTATTCGCTATGTATCCCTTGCCCATCTTTGAGTAGGACAGCTTACCTGTTAACCCTCTGACTCTCTGTCTGCTGCATAGACTCGAAAACAGCTTTTGAAGACCAATTGGCTGGTAATGGGATGACCCCGCATGCTCGGCATTTAGGGATTTGAGAGTTGGTGAATGTGAAGAACTATGTCTTTTCATGGATGAACCCTCGCCGCTTGTATAGTATCCTGATCTGGTTGGGGCCTTCATAGGTTTATGTCACCTTGATGTCTGCTTGGACTTTTTCTGGCACACAAGGCTGAAATACATAAACGTACCAGCATAAGTGCTCTCTTTTTTTTTTTTTAATCGCCTGAACGACGGTCCCTACCTTAAATGTTGGAGAGGGTCTTACTGCTTATTTTAGGCAACAGACAGAAAAAGCAGCTAGAGAAAGATAAAGGAGTTAGCGACTCATATTTCAGCTGGAGCAAGGAAACGGTATTCATGAGTAGGGATGAGCTTTCTGTTCAGCTCAAACATGAGTTTGACTCGAACATTGGCTGTTCGCCCGTTCGCTGAAAAATGAACATTATGGGCCGTTCGCACCAAATTCGAACGGCGTGCAATGGCCCATAATGCAGTGCGGGAGTGCAGTGCATTGCTGTATGATGTTTGGCCAAAGCATGCACCATGACCGCCAATCCCAGCGCCCTCAGCTAAGAGAGCCATAATTGGCCAAAGGCAAGGTGCCTTTTGCCAAGCATGGCTCAGGGGGACTAAGTCCATGCCCCACACTATATAAGGCTGCCTGCATGTTGGCCCCGTGTAGTGTGTTGTTGGCGTGGGCGGAGAGAGAGTGTCATTTAGATTGAGCAGGCAGGCAGGTTATTCAGTTAGCTGCAGTGTATTTAATATATATATATACAGAGACAGTCTTGTATTTATATATATATATCCACTGTATCCAGTTTAGCTATATCTGACTGCAGTCCGTTCCTGGTGTACTGTTTCTAATATACTTCAGGCAGGCAGGTTATTCAGTTAGCTGCAGTGTATTTAATATATATATGTACAGGCAGTCTCATATATATATAGGTACTCACCAAGGCCGGAATGCTGAGAGCGGCTTCCCTAGCAACTAGGTGCGCGATACCCCTGAAGGTGGCACAGAGGGTATCAGGCACGGAGAGGCACGGTTGCCAGCAGGTGTGCAGGCCACGAAGGTATTCTAAGGTACGTAGAACCCGTGTAGAATGGACTGGTTGCTGGACCGATGAGAAGCCTGGCAGGAGCTCAAACACCTTGACCTGGAAACTGAAGAAGGATCCACTGATGTAGCTGAGGGTAAAACACAGGATTAAGCAAGAACAAGTCCTTTAAACAGGCCGAGGGTCAAAGAATTTTGAGGTAAATTGGATTCCTCTGTCTGATACAATGTTGTGGGGAACACCATGAAGCCTCACGATTTCTTTGATAAAAATATTTGCTGTAGCTAGGGCAGAAGGGGTGCCCATCATGGGCAGGAATGGCGCCATCTTTGAGAGGCGATCAACCACCACTAAGATGGTAGTAAATTTTTCAGAGGGAGGAAGGTCCACAATGAAGTCCATAGAGACCTCTTTCCATGGACGTTCAGGGACAGGCAAAGGTCTCAGGAGCCCCCAAGCCTTAGTGTTTGACCCTTTGTTACGTTGACACGTAGTGCAGGATTGGACAAGTTTTTACAGTCCTGACTCCAACCCAGCCACCAGTAGGAGCGATGAACCAATTCGGAGGTTTTCCGGATTCCGAAGTGCCCTGCCAACTTATGGTCATGGAAGCTCTGTAATACTTGAAGTCTTACTGGAGGAGGAACAAATACTTTATTTTGGGCCCACAGTAGGCCATCCCTCTTCCTTAAGGAGGGTACTTCAGGTTCCGTGCATCGGCTGGATGCCTCTTTGATGGCAGTTTCGAGATCAGGTTGGATAAGAAGGAAGTTATGTGGAGATAAGATGGTCCCAGGCTTAGTTGCCTCATTGACTTCTGGAAACATTCAGGAGAGTGCATCCGCTTTTCCGTTCTTTGAACCGGATCGGTAGGAGATGTGGAAATTGAACCTGGAGAAGAATAATGCCCATCGGGCTTGTCGAGGTTGGAGTCGCTTGGCCGTTCTAAGATACTCCATGTTCCTATGATCAGTAAAAATCATTATGGGTTGAGACGCACCCTACAGAAAGTACCTCCACTCCTCCAGAGCAAATTTTATAGCCAGTAGCTCCCGGTCACCAATGTCATAGTTCCTTTCAGGTGGGCTTAACTTATGAGAGGCAAAGGCAACTGGATGAAGAAGGGCCTTCGGACAGCTCTGCTGGGACAAGATTGCACCTGTCGCTGATTCGGAGGCATCTACTTCCAGTACATGCAATAAGGCTGGATCAGGATGTTGTAGTATGGGAGCTGATGTAAAAAGACCTTTCAACTTATCAAAGGCTTCCTGGGCTTCCTGGGGCCATTGAAACTTGACTTGCTGGCGGGTGAGTCGAGTAATGGGAGAGATAATCGAAGAGAATCCTCTAATGAACCTGCGGTAAAAATTGGCAAAGCCAACGAACCGCTAGATTCCCTTCTTGTCTGAAGGAGGTGGCCACTCCTGGATGGTTTTAACCTTTTGTGGGTCCATTGAGTGGAGTGGAGTTGATGAACCCAAGGAACTGGATGGTGGTTTTTTCAAACTCGCATTTCTCCCCCTTTAGGAATAGCCCATGCTTCCTGAGGACTGAGAGTACCTTTTTTACATGGGTGCGGTGTACTTCAATTGAGGTGGAGAAAATCAAAATATCATCAAGATATACAATCACAAAGTTATCTAGGTATTCACGGAAGATGTCATTGACTAGGTGTTGGAACGTGGCTGGGGCATTACAGAGTCCGAAAGGCATCACTAGATATTCAAAGTGCCCAAACCTGGATCTGAAGGCCGTTTTCCACTCATCCCCGTCACGTATCCGAACAAGATTGTATGCTCCCCGTAGGTCTAGTTTGGTAAATACTTGGGCGGTTCTGAAGCGCTGGAATAGTTCAGAGATGAGAGGGAGCGGTTATTGTTTCTTAACAGTGATCTTATTAAGTTCTCTATAGTTCACACAAGGCCTCAAAGATCCATCCTTTTTTTCAACAAAAAAGATACAGCCCCAGCTGGAGAAGAGGAAGGACGGATGAATTTCTTTTCCAGATTTTCATCAATATAGGAACGAAGAGCTTCCAACTCAGTCTCAGACAATGGGAATATGCTACCAAAAGGAATCTCGGACCCAGGTAGAAGATCAATGGGGCAATCATAGGAGCGATGAGGTGGTAAACTGTCGGCCTTCTTTGTGTCGAAAATGTCCAGAAATTCATGGTATACTGCAGGGACATGCTGAAGATTGTCTGGTATTGGCTGTATGGCTAAGCAGGAAGCCAGTGTACTGGTGGTAGGCACGAAGCAGTGTTGAGAACAGTATATAGATGAGAAGAGAATTTCTTTCTTAGACCAACTGATTTGAGGGTCATGAGCTTGTAACCAGGGAAATCCCAGGATAACAGGGAACATGGGTGAGCTGATAACGTCAAAGCAAAGAAATTCTTGATGGCCAGAGTCTGTGGAAGTGAGAATAGGTTTGGTTTCTTGAGTAACAAGTCCTGAACATGGTAGGGATCCATCAGCTAGATGTATCCGTAGAGGTCGTTTTTTGTCTTGGAGGGGAATATGCAGGGTGTGAGCCAAGGATGCATCCATGAAACAACTGCACGCTCCGGAGTTAATTATGGCCAGCAGCCGAGCCTCCTCTTCCGCCACCTGTAATGAGACCGGAAGAACAAAGTGAGATTGGGTAGAGCCGGTAACTTGAAAGTTCATAGTATACTGTGGGTGGCACTTACTGGGTCTCTCAGGGCAGTTGCGTAGGAAATGACTGGCCTCCCCACAATAAAGGCAAAGGTTGGCTTGGCGCCGGCGGAGTCTTTCATCAGGGGTGAGCGGAGAGCGTACCAATCCCAACTGCATGGGTTCATTGTCTGAGGAAGAGGAAGATACTGCAGAGGGTGCTGGTACAGGAGGAATACGAGGTAACATCCAGGTAGGTCATGAGGACTGGAAGCGTTCAGAGCGGCGCTCACGCAAGCGTCTGTCAAGCCTAACAGCTAGTTGTATCAGCTCTTCCAGGGAAGAAGGAGTATCCACCCGAGCTAATTCATCCTTTAGGTTTTCTGATAGACCCTGGCGGTACTGGTATTTAAGAGCAGCCTCATTCCAGTCGGTGTCCCCAGACCATTTCCGGAATTCAACGGTGTAGTGCTCCACTGGTCTTTTCCCCGGGTCAGGGTGTGTAAGATGGACTCGGCTGTGGCTGTGCGTTGTGGGTCATCATACAGCTGGGCCATAGCATTGAAAAAAGTTTCTACAGTATCCAACAGGGAGCTCTTCTGCTCCAAGAGGTTATGGGCCCAGGCTTGAGGTTCCTCTGATAATAACAAAATGACAAACCCCACTGTTATAGCTTCGGTATAGAAAGTCCTGGGTTGAAGGGCCAAGTAAAGCATTCTTAAAAGCTCTGAATTTCTTTCGAACTCCAGAAAAACGTTCTGGGGTAGGAACCCTAGGTTCAGGGATGGTCATCATTACTGGGTTGACTTGGCTTTGGGAAGAAGAAGCCCCACTGGGTGAAGCTGAAGACGTTTCCGGGGGAGCCGAGGAAGTTGTTAGGTGTTGAAGGCGACCCTCAATTTGGAAGTAACCATCCTGCAGTCTCTGGACAGCCTGTGTAAGGGCTGTAACCTGCTGGCAGAGGGCCTCGAGGGAAGAGCCGGCTCTGTCGGCCTCTGACATGGCTGGTTTGTACTGTCAGGTACTCACCAAGGCCAGAATGCTGAGAGTGGCTTCCCTAGCAACTAGGTGCGCGATACCCCTGAAGGTGGCACAGAGGGTATCAGGCACAGAGAGGCACGGGTTGCCAGCAGGTGTGCAGGCCACGAAGGTATCCTAAGGTACGTAGAACCCGTGTAGAATGGACTGGTTGCTGGACCGATGAGAAGCCTGGCAGGGGCTCAAACACCTTTACCTGGAAACAGGAACTGAAGAAGGATCCACTGAAGTAGCTGAGGGTAAAACACAGAAACCCAAGGAGTTGTACGTGGCTGGGAGGAGGTTGTTACGGATCATGTGATCCTTAGTGACCCAGAGGACTCAGAATTGAATGCCTCTGCAAACTTTTGCAGGCTTTGCAGAATCAGGGAGGCCATGCAGCGTAAGGACCCTAGGATTCGAGGTATCAAAGAGAGGGATCATTACTGGCTGGCAACCCTTCTTGATCCACATTAAAAGGGTAAGGTTGCAGAACTCATCCTGCCTTCACAGAGGGAGCAGAGGATAAAACATCTTCAGGAGTAGGGATGAGCTTCGAGTTCGAGTCAATCTCATGTTCGACTCGAACATTGGCTGTTCGCAAGTTCGCCGAACAGCGAACAATTTGGGGTGTTCGCGGCAAATTCGAATGCCGCAGAACACCCTTTAAAAGTCTATGGGAGAAATCAAAAGTGCTAATTTTAAAGGCTTATATGCAAGTTATTGTCGTAAAAAGTGTTTGGGAACCTGGGTCCTGCCCCAGGGGACATGGATCAATGCAAAAAAAAGTTTTAAAAACGGACGTTTTTTCAGGAGCAGTGATTTTAATAATGCTTAAAGTCAAACAATAAAAGTGTAATATCCCTTTAAATTTCGTAGCTGGGGGGTATCTATAGTATGCCTGTAAAGGGGCGCATGTTTCCCGTGTTTAGAACAGTCTGACAGCAAAATGACATTTCGAAGGAAAAAAAGCCATTTAAAACTACTCGCGGCTATTGCATTGCCGGTCCGACAATACACATAGAAGTTCATTGATAAAAACGGCATGGGAATTCCCCACAGGGGAACCCCGAACCAAAATTTAAAAAAAAAAATGACGTTGGAGTCCCCCTAAATTCCATACCAGGCCCTTCAGGTCTGGTATGGATTTTAAGGGGAACCCCGCGCCAAAAAAAAAAAAAAAAAACGGCGTGGGGTCCCCCCAAAAATTCATAACAGACCCTTATCCGAGCACGCAACCTGGCAGGCCGCAGGAAAAGAGGGGGGGACGAGAGAGCGCTCCCCCTCCTGAACCGTACCAGGCCACATGCCCTCAACATTGGGAGGGTGCTTTGGGGTAGCCCCCCAAAACACCTTGTCCCCATGTTGATGAGGACAAGGGCCTCATCCCCACAACCCTGGCCGGTGGTTGTGGGGGTCTGCGGGTGGGGGCTTATCAGAATCTGGAAGCCCCCTTTAACAAGGGGACCCCCAGATCCCGGCCCCCCCCCTGTGTGAAATGGTAAGGGTTTTGTACCCCTACCATTTCACTAAAAAACTGTCAAAAATGTTAAAAATGACAAGAGACAGTTTTTGACAATTCCTTTATTTAAATGCCTCTTCTTTCTTCTATCTTCCTTCATCTTCTTCTTCTGTTTCTTCTGGCTCTTCTGGTTCTTCCTCCGGCGTTCTTGTCCAGCATCTCCTCCGCAGTGTCTTCTATCTTCTTCTCCTCGGGCCGCTCTGCACCCATGGCATGGGGGGAGGCTCCCGCTCTTCTCTTCATCTTCTTCTCTTCTTCATCTTCTTCTTCATCTTCTTCTCCGGGCCGCTCCGCATCCATGCTGGCATGGAGGGAGGCTCCCGCTGTGTGACGGCGTCTCCTCGTCTGACGGTTCTTAAATAACTGGGGGCGGGGTGGCCCCGCCCCCCATTATTTAAGAACCGTCAGACGAGGAGACGCCGTCACACAGCGGGAGCCTCCCTCCATGCCAGCATGGATGCGGAGCGGCCCGGAGAAGAAGATGAAGAAGAGAAGAAGAAGAGAAGAAAAGAAGAAGATGAAGAAGAAGATGAAGAAGAGAAGAAGATGAAGAGAAGAGCAGGAGCCTCCCCCCATGCCATGGGTGCGGAGTGGCCCGAGGAGAAGAAGATAGAAGACGCCGCGGAGGAGATGCTGGACGAGAACGCTGGAGGAAGAACCAGAAGAGCCAGAAGAACAAGAAGAAGAAGAAGAAGAAGAAGATGAAGGAAGATAGAAGAAAGAAGAAGCATTTAAATAAAGGAATTGTCAAAAACTGTCTCTTGTCATTTTTAACATTTTTGACAGTTTTTTAGTGAAATGGTAGGGGTACCCCCTTATCATTTCACACAGGGGGGGCCGGGATCTGGGGGTCCCCTTGTTAAAGGGGGCTTCCAGATTCCGATAAACCCCCCGCCCGCAGACCCCCACAACCACCGGCCAGGGTTGTTGGGATGAGGCCCTTGTCCTCATCAATATGGGGACAAGGTGTTTTGGGGGGCTACCCCAAAGCACCCTCCCAATGTTGAGGGCATGTGGCCTGGTATGGTTCAGGAGGGGGGGGCTCTCTCTTCCCCCCTCTTTTCCTGCGGCCTGCCAGGTTGCGTGCTCGGATAAGGGTCTGGTATGGATTTTTGGGGGGACCCCACGCCGTTTTTGTTTTTTTTTTTGGCGCGGGGTTCCCCTTAAAATCCATACCAGACCTGAAGGGCCTGGTATGGAATTTAGGGGGACTCCAACGTCATTTTTTTTTTTTAATTTTGGTTCGGGGTTCCCCTGTGGGGAATTCCCATGCCGTTTTTATCAATGAACTTCTATGTGTATTGTCGGACCGGCAATGCAATAGCCGCAAGTAGTTTTAAATGGCTTTTTTTCCTTCGAAATGTCATTTTGCTGTCAGACTGTTCTAAACACGGGAAACATGCGCCCCTTTACAGGCATACTATAGATACCCCCCAGCTACGAAATTTAAAGGGATATTACACTTTTATTGTTTGACTTTAAGCATTATTAAAATCACTGCTCCTGAAAAAACGTCCGTTTTTAAAACTTTTTTTGCATTGATCCATGTCCCCTGGGGCAGGACCCAGGTTCTCAAACACTTTTTACGACAATAACTTGCATATAAGCCTTTAAAATTAGCACTTTTGATTTCTCCCATAGACTTTTAAAGGGTGTTCTGCGGCATTCGAATTTGCCGCGAACACCCCAAATTGTTCGCTGTTCGGCGAACTTGCGAACAGCCAATGTTCGAGTCGAACATGAGATTGACTCGAACTCGAAGCTCATCCCTACTCCTGAAGATATTTTATCCTCTGCTCCCTCTGCGAAGGCAGGATGAGTTCTGCAACCTTACCCTTTTAATGTGGATCAAGAAGGGTTGCCAGCCAGTAATGATCCCTCTCTTTGATACCTCGAATCCTAGGGTCCTTACGCTGCATGGCCTCCCTGATTCTGCAAAGCCTGCAAAAGTTTGCAGAGGCATTCAATTCTGAGTCCTCTGGGTCACTAAGGATCACATGATCCGTAACAACCTCCTCCCAGCCACGTACAACTCCTTGGGTTTCTGGGGACTGGAAACCATCCCTTGAAGACTGCTGCTGAGTGTTATCCTCCACGTCCATGCTGACACAATCCTCCTCCTCCTCTTCTTCCTGTGTGTTTGGCGGGCCTGCAGCAATAATATCTGGATAAAGGGGGCCTTGAGAGGTAAGGAAGTCCTCCTCTTCCTCCCGCTGTTCTGCCTCAAGTGCCCTGTCCATTATTCCATGAAGCGTGTGCTCCAACAGGAAGACAAGAGGGACAGTATCACAGGTGCATGCATTGTCACTGCTCACCATTCTCGTGGCCTCATCAAATGGTGACAGGACAGAGCATACATCCTTGATCAGTAGCCACTGGCATGGCGAAAAGAAGCCAAGCTCCCCTGATCCTGTCCTGGTGCCATACTCACACAGGTACTCATTGATGGCCCTCTGCTGCACACGCTGCAGAATTGCCAACGTTGAGTTCCACCTGGTGGACATGTCACAAATGAGGCGGTTGGTGGACAGATTGCATTCCCTTTCAATGTCAGCCAGCCGAACACTGGCATTGTATGACCGTTGGAAATGACCACAGATTTTTCTGGCCTGCCTCAGGAGATCTTGTAAGCCTGGGTACCTGCTCAAGAACCACTGCACCACCAAATTCAGGATGTGTGCCAAACATGGAACATGGGTCAAGTGTCCCTGTTGGAGGGCAGAGAGAAGGTTGGTGCCATTGTCGCATACAACCATTCCTGGCTGAAGCTGGTGTGGCGTCAACCACCTCTGAGCCTGCCCCTGCAGAGCTAACAGAATCTCTGCCCCAGTGTGGCTCCTGTCCCCTAAGCATTGGTTTAACCTTAAACTATGTAGAGGGTTCTTTACTGTAATGCCCGTACACACGGTCGGATTTTCCAATGGACAATGTCCGATCGGAGCGTGTTGTCGGAAATTCCGACCGTGTGTGGGCGCCATCGGACATTTTCCATCGGATTTTCCGACACACAAAGTTGGACAGCAGGAGATAAAATTTTCCGACAACAAAATCCGATCGCGTCAATTCCGACCGTGTGTGGCCTGTTCCGACGCACAAAGTGCCACGCATGCTCAGAAGAAATTCCGACACGGGACAGCTCGTTCTGGTAAACTTAGCGTTCGTAATGGATAAAGCACTTTCGTCACGCTGCAATGTTGTTGTGGAATCTCATATTAGCCAATATATTTCATATTGTATATATTGATTTGCATATATTTTATTGATAATAATTATTATTATTATTATTCATATTATTATATAGTAGTGGTTTTATCAATATTATTATTCAATAAGTAAAGCAACAATTATTAATCTTTTAATAATGTATACTGTGTTTCCCATAGATTTAGAAAGTCTTCATTTATAAGTATTGAACTTTAAATGACCTCTGCTTTATGACAAGTACTTGTAAACAGGTGTTCTCGAAAATGTATTAAGATAGTCTACTGGATGAAAGTTCATTAGAATAGATTCAAGTTATGTAGAATGGTCTCAGACAGATAACAAAACAGGTGGTTAAAATAATTAGGTGGAATACAGGAAAGTTATGTACAGAACATTAAATTAAGTTTGACAGGGTCAAACAAAGGTCTGCTTGTGCCCTCATTAAAACTGTTAAAATACATGCATATAGTGAAACATATAAAACATCTGGTGGGGTTATTGAAAGTTAATTGTCTCAAAGTTGTAAATCTGCAAATCCTTAAAGCTAGTTAAATCTTATCAAGATAAGGAGAGTCTGATAACACAGCTGGGTGCCAGACTGTCTCTATACAGGTGTTTTTAATTGGACAAAACCAGTTATAAATCACTTTAATGAACATATAGGAATTTTGGGAATAATTAAGTTTATCTGGTTGTAGAACAGGTGTCAGATTTATGGTTGGTTACTTTGATGTAGATCTTAGCGACCAATCATATGTAAGAGATAAGTTGAGATAAGACTTGGGAAATGGTATATAAATGCAAGCTCTGTAATTGTTAGACAGACAAGTCAGATAGGAGCTCATAAGGCTGAACTCTATGTATGCTGCCCTATTGCACGGGTCATAGAGGTCAGAACCAATGGGCAAGTATCTGTCCTAACTTGTCCCCTGGGACAAGTCAGATAGGAGCTCATAAGGCTGAACTCTATGTATGCTGCCCTATTGCACGGGTCATAGAGGTCAGAACCAATGGGCAAGTATCTGTCCTAACTTGTCCCCTGGGACAAGTCAGATAGGAGCTCATAAGGCTGAACTCTATGTATGCTGCCCTATTGCACGGGTCATAGAGGTCAGAACCAATGGGCAAGTATCTGTCCTAACTTGTCCCCTGGGACAAGTCAGATAGGAGCTCATAAGGCTGAACTCTATGTATGCTGCCCTATTGCACGGGTCATAGAGGTCAGAACCAATGGGCAAGTATCTGTCCTAACTTGTCTCCTCGTACGAGTCAGAGAAGACTTCTTAACTTGTTCCGGAGTGTGGTCTCAGGTGAATTTCCCTCACAAACTTGGTTGAGCTGGAACCCAGAACTCTGTGAGGAGACCAGACCACAGGCCAATTGGCTGGTCCCTATCAGGTGAGAGGTTCCCAAGAATTGGCAGTAAAGACCCATTCTGGTTCAAGGTAAGAACAATTCACAATTGTATCAATTGGGGTAGAGGATAAGAATATTTATATCTAATATGCTTGCATTGTAAGAAACTGTATAAATTAGACCTGTATATTGTAATATTTTGAACATAAACCTGTATGTTATCAGCTGTTAATAAACCTGCATTGCTTAAGTTCTGCCTGGTTCGATACTTTACTATTCTACTTCATTGTTCAAAATGGTTTAATACAGCGCACTCTCTTCTTCTTTATAATGTGACAAGAATTAAGTCGTTTTGATGCTCATATTCACATACACTTCTCACAAAGTTTTATTTGTGTTTTTTTAGTGGGATTCCCTCAATATATTGTTATTAGTTGTCACATCTGACAGTTTTATATTTTTTATGTTTTTTTTATTTTGTTTTTAAGCCTTTTTTTTTCTTTAATGTTTGGATTTTTTCCAAGGCTGATCTTTGTTCAATGTTATTTTTATTTTTACCCCAGAATTTTTTTGTGTGTGTTTTGTGTGGCAAGTTACCCCAACACCATTGATATCTTTTATTATTTAATCTCAAGGAGATTGTTTGTTGTTGGTGTCCCTTGTTCATTTCACATTGTATATTAAAAATGTACCTGAATCCTCACAAACCAACTGTCCTTTTTGAAGTAAAACACATAGGAGAGTATAATTCAAAACAAAAATCCTTTATTAAGGGATCAGAACCAAACAAACAGGAAGGCAACACTGGATCAACAGGAGAAATTAGCGAAGCCTGGGACCCCCATGGCAGACATCAATTCTTAAACATCAAAACTGGTGGCCTGAGGAGTCCATATGTAAGGGAGGGCAGTCTGGTCCAGAATTCACAGAGACTTGGATAGCAGCAGATGACATCTGTGTCCCCAGGCTGTGGTACCACAAGAGGCTGCATTTTTTGGCCGACCAGACTGGATCCAGGGTCCTCACTGTCTGGTCTTCCTTTCACACTTCCTTCCGGGCTGTGGCTGTGCAGTTGGAGATGTGGCAGGAGGAGGAGTAGGACCTGGAGGAGGAGGAGGACTGGGGGGACCTGGAGGAGGACTGGGAGGACCTGGAGGAGGACTGGGAGGACCTGGAGGAGAGGGAGGAGGAGGAGGACCATCCCAAAGCTGTGTGTGAGGTATAATTTGGCCCCTCATACCTTTCTCCAGAGCCTCTGATATGAGGGCCTCACACATGGCTTTTTGGCCCTCCTCCATCCTCTGCATTTTATATGCTATGAAGGCAGCAATATTCTCCTGCCTGGTGTGGGGTGCTCCCAGGACCTCTGTAGCCCTCCAAAAGAATCTGATAGCCGCCTCCTCTAGGGCACTCGTCCTACTGCCACTTTCTCTTTTCAGGGGGGGTGGAGGGACCTGCAGATCAGCCAGCCGGCTCGGCCCGGCCACCTCCTGGCTGAGACTTCCCTGTGTATGAAAAAGGGACATAGTTGTAATGTTTTGCATCATCAATCACAATCCTAAATTAGTACTCCAAACTAACATCTAGTTAACATCATTGATTGGACAAGCAGAAATATTTAGAGGAATGCTATACCTGGCTCAATCTGGGCTCCTCCACATGTGGCCTGGAAGGCCCAGGTTGGGCGTCAGAAGCCTCAGCCAGGGGGGAAGGAAGTGTGGAAGGAAGACTGGAGAGGGATGGCCTGGGTTCAGTCTGGCCTGCCAGAAAGTGCAACATCCTGGGGACATAGATGTCATCTGCTGCTCCGGATCTCTGTGAATCCATGACTTTCTTGCGCTCCCTTAGATATGTACTCCTCAGGCCACCAATGAAAATCTTTAAATAAGTGATGTCTGCCGTGGGGATCACCTGCTTCACAATTTCACACAATTGCTCCAGTGCTGCCTTCCTCTTTGCTTGGTTCTTGAAATGGGGGTGGGTAATCTCCCACAGACAGGGCAGCTCACTTAGCATATCAATGAATAGTGACATGAAGTCAGTATCTCTCATTAAGATATCCATGTTCACTGCAAGACACAACACAAGACAAAGCCTAATGTCAGACAAAACTCTCCTAATCTTGTTACAATATAGGCCTCAATCTAGAAGCAGTATAGGCACAAGTTTGTCTCTTACCTTCGTTCTTACGATCGGCGCGTCCAATGCTCCTTCCTCCGCTCACAGATCGTACGTAATACGCACGCGTGTTACGCTTTATACACACTGCGCATGCGTGTAACTCCGCCCGCCCCTGACGTTCTTTCTAGTGTATTCCCCGCCCCTTTTCGTTCGGCGCAGTGGGTGAAGAGCATGATGGCAGAGTTACAGCAGGTGCGGGCTAATTATAGCAATGAGGAGGAGGAGGAGGAAAGGCCGGATCCAGGCACGTCCCGATCCAGAAGGAGACGTTTTAAGGCCACAAATATGTCGTTTGGGGAGATGTTGGAGATGGTACACATCATGAGGAAGTCCGACTATGACGGAAAATATGGGCCTTACCCCAACCCCAACATCCGAAAGGCAAAAATCATTGGTAAAGTGGTCAGGAGTCTAGAGCAGAATTTCGGGGTACGAAGGTCTAAAGATCAGCTCAGGAAGCGGTGGTCGGACCTGAAGTTGAGAGAGCCAGAGCAGTACCGAAAGATCCGGAGAGTGCTGCAAAAAAGTAAGTAGTTGTGCTGTGTTCCTATTCTTTCTGTCTTTATTACGTTCGTTCTGCTCCATATGCTTTTATTAATTGTAACGTTTAAAAGGGCAACTTTAATGTTCATGGGCCCATTATTCGTTCGTATCAAACATTTTTATTTCGGCCTCTAGAACACCATTGTTTAGGCCATATGCATTTTCACACATTTTTTGGGGCCTACTTGGATGCCAAAGATTTGTTTGTGTAGATGGGTTTGTTACTAGAATGAAATGACAACTAGATTGTGTGTAAAGAGAGGACACTGAGCAGCTGTTTTCACATCTGGACACTGGAGCACTAGTGTGGGACCCCAGAACACCATTTTTATTAGGGGGGCACACAGGTGCTCCAGTGTATACTATAGGGGGGGCTACATCTGTGAAGCTTGTACCAAACAGGTAAAGTATTGCAGCTTGACAAAGGGCAATAAAAAAAATATACATCTTGGAACTCTGCTAAAATAGACAATTGTACCCCACTTCCAAGCAATGTTTCCTATTTCTAGTTCTGCCATCAAATATCTGTGTGCTAATTATACCATTTTTGTTTTACATAGGGGAGAAAAGACTCGGAGGACAGCCCTCATCCGAGGAGACCACAGACCCCCCACCTATGGAAGAAGGTGAAATACCCCCAAACGAAGAAGAAGAGCAGGAGGAAGAAGAAGACGTGGTGGAGATTGGCACCACAACAGGTGAGTGTCTGCGACCACAGGCTCAGGTAAAAGAGATGGATGGTGGCAGATTTTTGAGACCTTTTTTTTGTTCTTTATCTCTTTTTAGGTGATCGTGATGTGAGGGATCCTGAACGCTTTACTTCAGAAAGTGCCCAGATACTTATCGGGGAGATCATGGGGTGTAATCTCCAATTGCAAAACATCCAGAACCAAATCAGTGATGTTATTAAAAAAAATAATAACATCATTGATGTTTTGGGGCGAATTTAAACCCCACAAAATCACCTGTTTTATTAATGTGGTCCAATCTTCAAAAAATTTTTAAAATGTTTAGAAAAGCCAAATTTGGAGGATGCACACAGTGTGCCAACATGTGCTATCTGCCATCACGGGAGATCAATGGACGCGTTTTGGGGGTGCAACACCTTCCTCAATTATAAAGTCGCATTGAGGAAGGGCTTTCTCCCCCAAAACACGTCCCTTGATCCCCCCTGATGGCAGATAGCACATGTTGCCATTCGTAAATTGGTGTGCATCTTCCAAATTTGGCTTTTCCAGGGGTGATTTCCCCCCATCTGAACGCTAGATCAAACCCAGTTCCTAAATACTGATGTCTGATCTAGCCTTCAGGTTTTACCTAATGTGAACTTTGTAAGTTCAAGTTTTTTGGCTTTCTTGTTGGTTTTACACAGGCCTGTTTTATCTGAAATGGATATTTTGATTTTTCATAATGCTACTGCAAACATTGTTATACAACAAACATGTTGGTTTGTTTTAAAAACCTTTGGTAAATGCGCATGTGATTGTGCAGGTATAAAAAAGTGCCTTACTCAAGAATGTGTGGATTATTGTCTCAACACTACAACACTTTTGGGGTGATGTAATTGTTGTTTTATGCAAAAATGGGGGTTATTTCCTAAGGGCAAATCCTCTTTGCACTACAAGTGCAGGTTCAGTGCAGTTGCAAGTGCACTTGTAGTGAAATGTGTTTTTGCATTTAGGAAGTACCAGCCAACACTGTTTTTTATAAGGTTGCCCAATCACGACATTTTCTGCACTCAACACATTTCTGTCAGGGTCAGCTAAAACAAACACAAGCAGTAAATGTCCACCAAGAATTTCTTTTGGTTGTTCTTTATTTGAAAAAGGTGTCACAGATTGTCTGGCATATTGATAGCCCCCCTACCCGCAAAGAACTCCAGGTATCGTAACCGGACATCACGGGCATTCAGGGAGGGCAAGCCAGGACGGCCGCTTTCAAGTGCCGTCATTGTTGATGTATTTGGGATTCCGGCCTCAGGCCCAACTGAGCCAGCATAGTTGGCTGAATGTTTTTGTAGAAAATTATGGAGAACACAGCAGGCAAGTATTATATGGTTCAGTTTATACTCCGCCATATGGATGGGTGTCATAAATAATCGAAACCGGCTGGCCAGGATTCCAAATGTGTTCTCCACCACTCTTCGGGTTCTGGCCAGCCGGTAATTAAAAACCCTCTGTTCCGGGGTGAGGGTCCTCATCGGGAATGGCCGCATCAGGTGGTCCCCCAGCGCAAATGCTTCATCAGCAACGAACACAAATGGGAGACCTTCAACATTGTCCTCTGGAGGTGGCAAGTCCAAGCTGCCATTCTGGAGACGCCTGTAGAACTCCGTCTGGGCGATGACTCCACCATCGGACATCCGGCTATTCTTCCCCACGTCCACATACAAGAAGTCGTAATTAGCCGACACCACCGCCAACATCACTATACTATTAAACCCCTTGTAATTATAATAGTACGACCCCGAGTTGGGTGGTGGGACGATGTGGACGTGTTTCCCATCAATTGCCCCTCCGCAGTTAGGAAAGTCCCACCGCTGGGCAAAGTGGGAGGCCACAGTCTGCCATTCCTGTGGCGTGGAAGGAAACTGTTGAGGAAAAAACAATAAACATTACTATTTTTTCACAGAAACCTGGCAAGCAGATTAGACACAAACATTATGGGTCAACCTCCAGATAGCATTTATTAAGGGGAATTTAACAACAACAAAGTATAAGGTACACCTATCATATTCCCCCTCCCCCCCTCATGGGCCATTTCTAACATTATAGGGGGGGGGGAACTCTTGGACAGGTAACCCTCTTCACTTCATTGAGAGATGAATGCCTAAATACAGGGTATTACTTGGAACAGCCCCTCCTTAGTTACACTATTGGCAGCCCACTGGACAGGTAAGAAGTGTCATAATACAAAGATATAAATACACACTGTACACATTTGAGGACATTTGGACATTCTGCTATGACCTATCAAGATCATAATAGGATACAAGAACTTTAAACAGTACCATTGGAAAGTATACAGGCAGGCCCTTGCACTACATGCTTTGGGGAATTAATCCATAAATCTGAGCACTAAAGAGATGGGTATAGTGTGTATGGGTTTGGCAAAGTCAGCAGATAGATGATTGAAGATAGAGAATTGGGATCAGCTGACTTAGCAGTTGGGGGAGGAAGGGTTACAAAAAATTTGGGGACACCACAAAAAAAAGCCTCTGCCACTCTGCCTGAATTTAAATCAAAAATAACATTTCAAAACATTTTAGGGGGTGTTTGGGGTAAAGCACTACTATGGAGCTGCTAAAATACATTGTTAAGTAACTACATGAGGTGAATATAGGGCAGGAGACACCATGCTGGGGAGGTTATTGAAGGGCAAATATGTATGAAGGACCTAAAATAATAATTACATAAAAATCCAGCATGCATGAGAACAAAGGGGACATTCACAGCATATTACAATCATGGTAATTATGGAATGAGGGAAGAAATACAATATATTATCAAACATTCAATACAATAAAATGTGATATAAAAGGATAAAAATCTTACCTTCATATACTCCTTCTGTAGGACCTGTATGATGGCAGAACAGGTCTCTGGGATAATGATCCCCACAGCCTGGGGGGAGATGCCTGTCGAGAACTTCAAGTCCTGCAGACTTCTCCCTGTGGCCAAATATCGCAAGGTAGCGACCAGCCTCTGCTCCGGAGTGATGGCTTGCCTCATGCAGGTATCCTGCCTGCTGATATAGGGGGTCAGCGAAGCCAACAAACGGTGAAATACGGGGTCCGTCATCCGGAGAAAGTTCCTGAAATCATCAGGATTATTCTCACGGATCTCACGGAGCAAAGGCATATGAGAGAACTGGTCACGCTGAAGCAACCAATTCTTGGTCCATGAACTCCTCCCCACCCTGTTCATGGACTGGACTTGTGTCAAGGTCAGGACCCCAACACCAAGCCCCCGCACAGCACGAACTCTACGAGGAGTACGCATACGAAACATGGCTAGAAAACGGTCGGCTGCTCAGAACGAAGTAACAGAACGCACTGAAGAACAGCAAGGCCTGTGAAGAGCGACCTGAAAAACAGCAACAAGCGGACAAAATCGCACAGAAAACTCCAATACGAACTGACTGCACGCACTGAAGAGCAGATACAAACCCACAAGCACAAACTGAACGTCAGAAAACGATCTGAAAGCCACGAGTCTGAAAAAGCGCGAATCGTCTCTCACCAAACTTTTACTAACACGAGATTAGCAAAAGGAGCCCAAAGGGTGCCGCGCTTGGTTCTGAACTGGCCTTTTCTAGTCTCGTCGTACGTGCTTGACGTCACCGCGTTCTTGGCGATCGGAAATTCCGACAACTTTGTGCGACCGTGTGTAGGCAAAACAAGTTTGAGCCAACATCCGTCGGAAAAAATCAGAGGATTTTGTTGTCGGAATGTCCGAACAAAGTCCGACCGTGTGTACGGGGCATAAGAGTGGCAAGGATATGGAATTCCCTTCCACAGGCGGTGGTCTCAGCGGGGGGCATCGATAGTTTAAAGAAACTATTAGATAAGCACCTGAACGACTGCAACATATATACAATGTAATACTGACATATTATCACACACATAGGTTGGACTTGATGGACTTGTGTCTTTTTTCAACCTTACCTACTATGTAACTATGTAACTCTTTTTGCCTCTTGTGCTTGCGTAGCCCCTTGAACGCTTACGGAGCACCACTGGTTCAGAGAACAAATCTGTCACTTGATTCTCATGTAGCTTATCCATCATTAGCAGATCTACATTGGGAATTTTATGAATTTTGGCTGTTGCGCCTATACTTGTATGAAATCTGCAGAAGAGGCCATAGAGGAAGAAGAAGAGGAAGGGGTAGAGGAGAGGCTGTGGCAGAATCACCGCTAGCATTTTGGAGGCGTGGTGGCGGAACAAGCTCCAACAATACTGAACCCTGTCCTGCATCCTTCACATCTGCCAGCAGAGTTACCAAGTGTGCCATGAAGGAAAGGTAACATCCCTGCCCATGCCTGCTAGACCATTAATCTTTGGTAATATACACCTTACTGCTGTCTGCCCTGACCAACAAGACAAAAACATTGCCTTCCACATGCCGGTAGAGAGCCAGAATGGCCTTCCGTGAAAAGAAATGGCGTTTTGGAACCTGCGACTGAGGTACAACACATTCCACAAATTCACGAAAGGGGGCAGAGTCTACCAGCCTGAAAGGCAGTAGTTGCTAGCAATTTGGCCAAGCTAGCATTCAGACGCTGAGCATGTGGATGGCTGGGACCGAATTTCTTTTTACAGTTTAGCAACTGGGGTAGGGAAATATGCCTGATAAAAATCACACGGTGGTGTACTGCTAGCAGATTGGCTGCAAGTACTTGGGACACCTATTGCTATACCTTCATTCCTCTCAGTGCAGGTTTTCGAGAGGACTGGAGGTATAGTAGGGTTGGAGATCCCAGATGAGGAGCAAGGAGAAGTCCGCCTTTTTCTTTGTTGTGGGTCTTTCAAGTGCTGTTGCCAACGGACTTGTTGCCTTATGAGTTTATATGAAATCTACATTAAGTTTATATGAAATCTACATTAATAGCTGTAAAATATTGGCATTATGAATATATTTAATTTAGCTTTTATCTATGTAGGGCGGAACATATTATCTTCACAGAAATCTCTGGTAGACCAGACAAGTCGGTGCCTAGGCTTGTGCATACAAATAATGGGATCCAAACCTCATTGTTTTACACATACTTCAAAGGATCCCATGCTGGGATATGCAATGAAGAGCGGCTAACCCGTAATCAATACTTAACTTCCTGGGAAAATTCAAGTTAAGCTCCTGCTCAGAATAGTCACAAGGATTTGCTTTAAAGGAGGCTGACTTATGCAAAGCATAGGGATTGGAGATGTAGCCAGTCCTTAACCAGGAATAGGAAAGCTCACCAATCAGAGCCACGCTATGCCAACCAATCAGCATGTAATGATATACACAAACTTGATGAGAGGGAAATACACACTTTTATGGAAGAGCAACCATCAGAATGGAACCTTGGTGCAAAGGGTAATTATGGGAAAGGTCTGCATTTTACATGTAACTAAATATGTTTGTAGATTAATATTTTCAGGAATATACTCTGTATTCCTTCATGTAATTCTCTTATTTTAACCTAATATTTTCTTCCTTTGTGTAGACTATAGATAGATGGTTGTGTATTAGATAGACTTTCAACTACTCACCAATACATGTTGTTATTGTGTTAAAGCTTTAATTCATGGTCAAAGAACTCTCATTTAACCCAAATCATATCTGAGAGATATTAAATCTCAAATATAGTATACAGGAAAAAGACTGCATGGGAGGTCGTCATATGTCTGGTCAAGCATGTGGTGCCCAAGCGGCTGCTGTTGTGGCCACGCTTGATCCGCTTCAGACATTGGTTGAAAACAGCAATGGTGCGATCTGCTGCAAACGTGTCCAAAAAGGCCCACACTAAGGAACTTTTCAAAACCAGCGGGGAGTCAACAGCGCCCTGCACCTGTGGAGCTCTGCGGTGTGATGCAGTAGGGTAGCTGTCCTTAAGCTGCCCCCTAGAGGATATCCTGCCTCTTTGGAGTTGCGCCTCCTCCTTCTCCTTTATTCTATCAGGCACCCAAGTAGAGTCAGTGACCTCATCATCCCCTCCCTCCTCATCACTGGAGCAAACTTGGCACTATGCTGCAGCTGGGGGAACATGACTGCCAGTTTCTTGTCCTTCTTGGGCACCCCCTCTCTCTAGGCTCACGTTACTGCATTCCTCAACCTGGGAACCAACATCAGAGCCTTCAAATCGCTGCGCATCCTCCAGCAGCATGTACCCGACACTGTGGTCGAATAGTTCGGGGGACTCCTCCATGCATGATGGTGGGGCTACAGAAGGAGTGACTGTGGACAAGGAGCCAGTGGAATAGGCCACTTTGGCAGCTGCATAGGAAGGAAAACTACTCTGAGCCTGGGTGACAGAGGATGAGGAGGATGAGGACGGCTGTGTTATCCACTCCACCCACTCTTCTGCATGTTGTGGCTCAATAACACTGCCAGCAGCAGAAATAAAAGACAAGTGTGCCCCATGGCCACCGGCAGAGGTTGCACCATGTCCATGACCAGCACTGTTGACTGTAGGCACAGAGCCTGCTTGCCCTTTCACAGCAGGGCCCATTCCTGCGCCCACCAAGAATATCTGTGAGGGGTTACAATGTTGTGGCACCACCACCACCGCCTAAGGCCCAATTTTTCTGCCCCTGTTTAACAGGGGCATGTAATTACAATTTTTGATCGAATATTTCACAGCAGGGCCCTTTCCTGCACCCACTAAGAGTATCTGTGAGGGGTTACAGTGTTGTGGCATCACCACTGCCTAAGGCCCAATTTTTCTGACCCCGTTCAACAGGGGCATGTAATTACAATTTTTGATCTAATATTTCACAGCAGGGCCTGTTCCTGCACCCACCAAGAGTATCTATGAGGGGTTACAATGTTGTGGCACCACCACCACCACATTGGGTATGCTGCCATGGAGGCACCAGGAAAAAGTTTTGCCTATAGTTCTACGTTAAGTGTCTATACAGGTACTGTGTAACAAAAGATACTGAGAAATTCATACAGAAGGCCTGAAGTGCTATTGTGTCATATTGTCAGACGCAGAACAAAAAACAGACATTTATATACTAGGTGTATTCAAAGGTGCAAATGTTGTCAAACTTTTAGGCTGCATTCACACCTGAGCGTAGCGTCTCTCCAGCTTTATGTGCGATTTTGGTGCGTTTTTACACAATGTTTTTAACCACTTGCCGACCGCCTAACGTATATATACGTCGGCAGAATGGCACAGGCAGGCAGAATCACGTACCTGTACGTGATCTGCCTCCCGCGGGCGGGGGGTCCGATCGGACCCCCCCCCCGGTGCCATCGGCGGTCGGCATCTGACTGGGAGCATCGGGAGGCGAGGGGGAGACCATCCGATCGTGGCCCCCCCCTCGCGATCGCTCCCAGCCAATGGGAATCCTCCTCTGCCTGTGTGTAGTTTCACACAGGCAGAGGATGTGATGTCATCTCTCCTCGGTCTGGCAGTTTCCGTCCAGCGCCGAGGAGAGAAGACATGTAAGTCCACACAACACAAACACACACAGTAGAACATGCCAGGCATACTTTACACCCCCGATCCCCCCCCAATCACCCCCCCCCCCTGTCACAAACTGACATTAGCAGTATTTTTTTTTTTTTTTTTTTTTTTTTTTCTGATTACTGCATAGTGTCAGTTTGTGACAGTTACAGTGTTAGGGCAGTGAATATTACCCCCCTTTAGGTCTAGGATACCCCCCTAACCCCCCCTAATAAAGTTTTAACCCCTTGATCACCCCCTGTCACCAGTGTCACTAAGCGATCATTTTTCTGATCGCTGTATTAGTGTCGCTGGTGACGCTAGTTAGAGACGTAAATATTTAGGTTCGCCGTCAGCGTTTTATAGCGACAGGGACCCCCATATACTACCTAATAAATGTTTTAACCCCTTGATTGCCCCCTAGTTAACCCTTTCACCACTGATCACCGTATAACTGTTACGGGTGACGCTGGTTAGTTCGTTTATTTTTTATAGTGTCAGGGCACCCGCCGTTTATTACCGAATAAAGGTTTAGCCCCCCGATCGCCTGGCGGTGATATGCGTCGCCCCAGGCAGCGTCAGATTAGCGCCAGTACCGCTAACACCCACGCACGCAGCATACGCCTCCCTTAGTGGTATAGTATCTGTACGGATCAATATCTGATCCGATCAGATCTATACTAGCGTCCCCAGCAGTTTAGGGTTCCCGAAAACGCAGTGTTAGCGGGATCAGCCCAGATACCCGCTAGCACCTGCGTTTTGCCCCTCTGCCCGGCCCACCCAAGTGCAGTATCGATCGATCACTGTCACTTACAAAACACTAAACGCATAACTGCAGCGTTCGCATAGTCAGGCCTCATCCCTGCGATCGCTAACAGTTTTTTTGGTAGCGTTTTGGTGAACTGGCAAGCACCAGCCCCAGGCAGCGTCAGATTAGCGCCAGTACCGCTAACACCCACGCACGCACCGTACACCTCCCTTAGTGGTATAGTATCTGATCGGATCAATATCTGATCCGATCAGATCTATACTAGCGTCCCCAGCAGTTTAGGGTTCCCACAAACGCAGTGTTAGCGGGATCAGCCCAGATACCTGCTAGCACCTGCGTTTTGCCCCTCCGCCCGGCCCGGCCCAGCCCAGCCCACCCAAGTGCAGTATCGATCGATCACTGACACTTACAAAACACTAAACGCATAACTGCAGCGTTCGCAGAGTCAGGCCTGATCCCTGCGATCGCTAACAGTTTTTTTGGTAGCGTTTTGGTGAACTGGCAAGCACAAGCGGCCTAGTACACCCCGGTCGTAGTCAAACCAGCACTGCAGTAACACTTGGTGACGTGGAGAGTCCCATAAGTGCAGTTCAAGCTGGTGAGGTGGCAAGCACAAGTAGTGTCCCGCTGCCACCAAGAAGACAAACACAGGCCCATCGTGCCCATAGTGCCCTTCCTGCTGCATTCGCCAATCCTAATTGGGAACCCACCGCTTCTGCAGCGCCCGTACTTCCCCCATTCACATCCCCAACCAAATGCAGTCGGCTGCATGAGAGGCATTTTCTTTATGTCCTCCCGAGTACCCCTACCCAACGAACCCCCAAAAAAGATGTCGTGTCTGCAGCAAGCGCAGATATAGGCGTGACACCCGCTATTATTGTCTCTCCTGTCCTGACAATCCTGGTCTTTGCATTGGTGAATGTTTTGAACGCTACCATGCACTAGTTGAGTATTAGCGTAGGGTACAGCATTGCACAGACTAGGCACACTTTCACAGGGTCTCCCAAGATGCCATCGCATTTTGAGAGACCCGAACCTGGAACCGGTTACAGTTATAAAAGTTAGTTACAAAAAAAAGTGTAAAAAAAAAAAAAAAAAACACATACAAAAATATAAAATAAAAAAAAAATAGTTGTCGTTTTATTGTTCTTTCTCTCTCTATTCTCTCTCTCTATTGTTCTGTTCTTTTTTACTGTATTCTATTCTGCAATGTTTTATTGTTATTATGTTTTATCATGTTTGCTTTTCAGGTATGCAATTTTTTATACTTTACCGTTTACTGTGCTTTATTGTTAACCATTTTTTTGTCTTCAGGTACGCCATTCACGACTTTGAGTGGTTATACCAGAATGATGCCTGCAGGTTTAGGTATCATCTTGGTATCATTCTTTTCAGCCAGCGGTCGGCTTTCATGTAAAAGCAATCCTAGCGGCTAATTAGCCTCTAGACTGCTTTTACAAGCAGTGGGAGGGAATGCCCCTCCCCCCCCAACGTCTTCCGTGTTTTTCTCTGGCTCTCCTGTCTCAACAGGGAACCTGAAAATGCAGCCGGTGATTCAGCCAGCTGACCATAGAGCTGATCAGAGACCAGAGTGGCTCCAAACATCTCTATGGCCTAAGAAACCGGAAGCTACGAGCATTTTATGACTTAGATTTCGCCGGATGTAAACAGCGCCATTGGGAAATTGGGAAAGCATTTTATCACACCGATCTTGGTGTGGTCAGATGCTTTGAGGGCAGAGGAGAAATCTAGGGTCTAATAGACCCCAATTTTTGCAAAAAAGAGTACCTGTCACTACCTATTGCTATGATAGGGGATATTTACATTCCCTGAGATAACAATAAAAATGATTAAAAAAAAAAAAAAAATGAAAGGAACAGTTTAAAAATAAGATAAAAAAATAATAATAATAAAGAAAAAAAAAAAAAAAAGCACCCCTGTCCCCCCTGCTCTCGCGCTAAGGCGAACGCAAGCGTCGGTCTGGCGTCAAATGTAAACAGCAATTGCACCATGCATGTGAGGTATCGCCGCGAAGGTCAGATCGAGGGCAGTAAGTTTAGCAGTAGACCTCCTCTGTAAATCTAAAGTGGTAACCTGTAAAGGCTTTTAAAGGCTTTTAAAAATGTATTCAGTTTGTCGCCACTGCACGTTTGTGCGCAATTTTAAAGCATGTCATGTTTGGTATCCATGTACTCGGCCTAAGATCATCTTTTTTATCTCATCAAACATTTGGGCAATATAGTGTGTTTTAGTGCATTAAAATGTAAAAAAGTGTGTTTTTTCCCCAAAAAATGCGTTTGAAAAATCGCTGCGCAAATACTGTGTGAAAAAAAAAAATGAAACACCCACCATTTTAATCTGTAGGGCATTTGCTTTAAAAAAAATATATAATGTTTGGGGGTTCAAAGTAATTTTCTTGCAAAAAAAAATTATTTTTTTATGTAAACAATAAGTGTCAGAAAGGGCTTTGTCTTCAAGTGGTTAGAAGTGTGGGTGATGTGTGACATAAGCTTCTAGATGTTGTGCATAAAATGCCAGGACAGTTCAAAACCCCCCCAAATGACCCCATTTTGGAAAGTAGACACCCCAAGCTATTTGCTGAGAGTCATGTTGAGTCCATGGAATAATTTATATTGTGACACAAGTTGCGGGAAAGAGACAATTTTTTATTTTTTTTATTTTTTTTTGCACAAAGTTGTCACTAAATGATATATTGCTCAAACATGCCATGGGAATATGTGAAATTACACCCCAAAATACATTCTGTTGCTTCTCCTGAGTACGGGGATACCACATGTGTGAGACTTTTTGGGAGCCTAGCCGCGTACGGGACCCCGAAAACCAAGCACCGCCTTCAGGCTTTCTAAGGCCGTAAATTTTTGATTTCACTCTTCACTGCCTATCACAGTTTCGGAGGCCATGGAATGCCCAGGTGGCAAAAAAAACCCCCAAATGACCCCATTTTGGAAAGTAGACACCCCAAGCTATTTGATGAGAGGTATAGTGAGTATTTTGCAGACCTCACTTTTTGTCACAAAGTTTTGAAAATTGAAAAAAGAAAAAAAAAAATTTTTTTTCTCGTCTTTCTTTATTTTCAAAAACAAATGAGAGCTGCAAAATACTCACCATGCCTCTCAGCAAATAGCTTGGGGTGTCTACTTTCCAAAATGGGGTCATTTGGGGGGGGGTTTGTGCCACCTGGGCATTCCATGGCCTCCGAAACTGTGATAGGCAGTGAGGAGTAAAATCAAAAATGTACGCCCTTAGAAATCCTGAAGGCAGTGATTGGTTTTCGGGGTACCGTACGCGGCTAGGCTCCCAAAAAGTCCCACACATGTGGTATCCCCATACTCAGGAGAAGCAGCTAAATGTATTTTGGGGTGCAATTCCACATATGCCCATGGCCTGTGTGAGCAATATATCATTTAGTGACAACTTTGTGCAAAAAAAAAAAAAAAAAAAAAAAATTTGTCACTTTCCCGCAACTTGTGTCAAAATATAAAACATTCCATGGACTCAACATGCCTCAAAGCAAATAGCTTGGGGTGTCTACTTTCCAAAATGGGGTCATTTGGGGGGGTTTTATGTCATCTGGGCATTTTATGGCCTTCAAAACTGTGATAGGTAGTGAGGAGTAAAATCAAAAATGTACGCCCTTAGAAATCCTGAAGGCAGTGATTGGTTTTCGGGGCCCCGTACGCGGCTAGGCTCCCAAAAAGTCTCACACATGTGGTATCCCCATACTCAGGAGAAGCAGCTAAATGTATTTTGGGGTGCAATTCCACATATGCCCATGGCCTGTGTGAGCAATATATCATTTAGTGACAACTTTTTGTAATTTTTTTTTTTTTTTTTTTTTTTGTCATTGTTCAATCACTTGGGACAAAAAAAATGAATATTCAATGGGCTCAACATGCCTCTCAGCAAATTCCTTGGGGTGTCTACTTTCCAAAATGGGGTCATTTGTGGGGGTTTTGTACTGCCCTGCCATTTTAGCACCTCAAGAAACGACATAGGCAGTCATAAATTAAAGGCTGTGTAAATTCCAGAAAATGTACCCTAGTTTGTAGACGCTATAACTTTTGCGCAAACCAATAAATATACACTTATTGACATTTTTTTTACCAAAGACATGTGGCCGAATACATTTTGGCCTAAATGTATGACTAAAATTGAGTTTATTGGATTTTTTTTAGAACAAAAAGTAGAAAATATCATTTTTTTTCAAAATTTTCGGTCTTTTTCCGTGTATAGCGCAAAAAATAAAAACGGCAGAGGTGATCAAATACTATCAAAAGAAAGCTCTATTTGTGGGAGGAAAAGGACGCAAATTTCGTTTGGGTACAGCATTGCATGACCGCGCAATTAGCAGTTAAAGCGACGCAGTGCCGAATTGTAAAAAGTGCTCTGGTCAGGAAGGGGGTAAAACCTTCCGGGGCTGAAGTGGTTAAGCTTTGCTGTTTTTTTATTAGCCAATATAGAAAGCTATGTTCTGTTGCATCATTTGTTGCTAGGTTTTGCCGCTTTTTTAGCTTTTCGAACAGCTTTTATTTATTTTTGTAATATTATTATTAATTTTATATTATTTTTTTGTTAGGGTAAGGGGTTGATGTTAAGGTTAGTTTAGGATTAGGATTAGGGGTTGGGGTTAGGATTAGGGGTTAGGGTTTGGGTTAAGGCTTAATACTTTATGATTTGTCTTACTATTGTTTATTTATTATTTTTTATTTTTTTGTTAGGGTGTTAATACTACTAATAATAATAAATGAATAAATACATGTAAAATAAATAAACAAATAAATAAAAATAGTCATAAATAAATAATAAATAAAAACAATAACTGAATACTATGTAATAAATAAATAAATAATTAACCCCTAACCTTTAAAAAAAGAAACAATAATAATAATAATAATAATAATAATAATAATAATAAAATAATAATAAATAAATATCCTAACCCTAATGCCCCGTACACACAATCGGACTTTCCGACAACAAAACCGTGGATTTTTGTTCGAAGGTTGTTGGCTCCAACTTGTCTTGCATACACACGGTCACACAAATGTTGGCCAACAATTACGAACGTGGGAACGTGGTGACGTGTACAAGATGTACGACGAGCAGATAAAAAGGAAGTTCAATAGCCAGTGTGCCACCCTTTGGGCTCCTTCTGCTAATCTCATGTTTATCTCGTGTTAGTAGGAGTTTGGTGAGAGACGATTTGCGCTTTTTAAGCCTCGTGCTTTTCAGATCGTTTCTGCTTTTCAGTTTGTGCTTGTCGGTTAGTATCTGTTCTTCAGTACGTGTTGTCAGTTCGTTCCTGCCTTTCAGTGCGTTCTATTTATAGTTCGCTTCTGATTTTCAGTGCGTTCTTGTTCGCTCGTTTCTGATTTTCAGCTCGTTCTTTTCAGGTCCTTTCTGATTTTCAGTGCGTAATGTCAGTTCGTTCTGAGCAGCCGTTTGGAAATGTTACGGTTACGTACTCATCGTAGAGTTTGTGCTGTTGTTGAGCATGGTGTTGAAGTTATTGCTTTGACCCAAGTCCAATCCATGAACAGGGGGAGTAGGTGTTCTTGGACGAAGAATTGGTTGCTTAATCATGACCAATTCTCTCATATGCTTTTGTTGCGGGAGCTCCAGGAGAATAATCCTGATGATTTCAGGAATTATCTCCGGATGACGGACCCTGTCTTTCACCATCTGTTGGCTTTGCTGTCCCCTTATATTACGAAGCAGGACACCTGCATGCGGCAAGCCATCACTCCCGAACAAAGGCTCATTGCCATCTTGCAGTACTTGGCGACGGGGAAAAGTCTCCAGGACATCAAGTTCATGACTGGGATCTCCCCCCAGGCTCTGGGAATCATTATTCCAGAGACCTGTTCTGCCATCATTCAGGTCCCGCAGAAGGACTATATTAAGCTAAGTTTTATCGTTTAACATCACATTCTATGTATTTAATATTTGTAATATGCCGCAAATGTCCTCTTTGTCTTCATGCATGCTGTAAGCTTTTAATGCTCCTTTTTTGCCCTTCATGCATATTTGCCTTCACTAACCTACCCAGTAGGGATGAGCTTCGAGTTTGAGTCGAACCCATGTTCAACTCGAACATCGCATGTTCGACCGTTCGTCGAATTGCAAACGCTATGGGCCGTTTGCGCCAAATTCGAGTGGCGCATCACGGCCCATAATTCACTGCGGCATCGCAGTGCATTGCTGGCTGATGATTGGCCAAGCATGCACTATGACCCGCATGCTTGGCCAATCACAGCGCCGTCTGTACAGAGAGCCGTAATTGGCCAAAGCCAGGGTGGCTTTGGCCAATTATGGCTCAGGGGGTTTAGTACACGCCCCACACTATATAAGGCTGCCTGCGTTGCGGCCTTGTGTAGTGTGTTGTGGCGGAGAGAGATAGACAGAGAGACAGTGTCATTTGATTTAAGTTAGATAGAGTAGACAGGCGAGTCAGTTAGCTGCACTTACAGTGTATTGTGTATATATATATGCATCCTAGGTGTTGTATATATGTATATATATGTATATATATATATGTATATATATATATATATATATATATATATATATATATATATATACACTGTATTCAGTTTAGCTGGATCCGTTCCTATTATTCTCTTCCTACTGACAGACAGGCAGGTGTTTTTACAGTATTTACAGTTAGTGTACTGTGTTCTTTGCACAGTGTGCACCTAAAGCTACCTGAAGAAAATTGCTGGCGTTCTTCTGATCCTCTGCACAGTGTGCACCTAAAGCTACCTGAAGAAAATTTGTGGTGTTCTTTTGATCCTATTAGTACCACAGGCAGGCGGTTGCAGTATTTACAGTTAGTGTACTGTATCCTCTGCACAGTGTGCACCTAAAGCTACCTGAAGACAATTGCTGTTGTTCTGATCCTATTAATACCACAGGCAGGCAGCTGCAGTATTTACAGTTATACCGCGTACACATGAGTGGACTTTACGGCAGACTTTGCCCGGCGGACGGGATTTCGTCAGACAATTCGATCGTGTGTGGGCTCCAGCGGACTTTGTTTTCTCAAAAGTTGGACGGACTTAGATTTGAAACATGTTTCAAATCTATCCGACGGACTCGAGTCCGGTCGAAAAGTCCACTTGTCTGTATGCTAGTTCGACTGACAAAAAGCCACGCTAGGGCAGCTATTGGCTACTGGCTATGAACTTCCTTATTTTAGTCCGGTCGTACGTCATCACGTACGAATTCGACGGACTTTGGTTGATTGTGTTTAGGCAAGTCCGTTCATTCAGAAAGTCCGTCATAAAGTCCGTCAAAGTCCGCCGGGCAAAGTCTGCCGTAAAGTCCGCTCGTGTGTACGCGGCATAAGTGTACTGTGTCCTCTGCACAGTGTGCACCTAAAGCTACCTGAAGAAAATTGCTAGTGCTCTTCTGATCCTATTAGTACCACAGGCAGGCAGCTAGAGTATTTACAGTTAGTGTACTGTGTTCTCTGCACAGTGTGCACCTAAAGCTACCTGAAGAAAATTGGTGGTGTTCTTCTCCTTTTAGTACCACAGGCAGGCAGCTGCAGTATTTACAGTTAGTGTACTGTGTCCTCTGCACAGTGTGCACCTAAAGCTACCTGAAGACAATTGCTGGTGTTCTCATACTAATAATACTACAGACAGGCAGTTGATTATGCTAGCTGCAGTATCAGTATATATATATATATATATATATATATATATATATAAATATACATCCCAGCTTTGTGCAGCTACATCTCACTGCAGGCCATTAGTATGTCTGGAAGGCCAACAAAGAGAGGCAGACAGTCACAAGCCAATAAAAGAGGCCAAGCAGGCTCTGTGTCTAGAGGCAACAGTGCTGGTCGGAGACAGTGCATCCTCATCAGCACGTGGCTGTGGGACACGCTTGTCCTTTTTTTTTCGGCAGCTGGCCGTGTTGAGCCGCAACATGCCGAAGACTTGGTAGAGTGGATGACCAAGCCGTCCTCTTCCTCCTCATCCTCTCTCACCCAGGCTCAGGGTACTTTGTCTGGCAAAGCAGCTGCCAATGCGGCCTCTTCCCTCAGCTCAATGGCATCAGTCACTCCTTCCCTAGTCCCACCATATCCTTCTGAGGAGTCCCCCGAACTGTTTGACCACAGTGTACATGCTCCAGGAGGATGCCCAGCATTTTGAATGGCTCTGATGATGGTACCCAGCTAGAGGAAGGCAGTAACGTGAGCCCAGAGAAAGGGGGTGCCCAAGAAGGACAGCAATCTGGCAGACATGTTCCCCCAGCTGCAGCATACTGCCAGCTTTGCTCCAGTGATGAGGAGGGAGGGGATGATGAGGTCACTGACTCCACATGGGTGCCTGATAGGAGGGAGAAGGAGGAGCAGGAGGCACATCTTCAATGAGTCAGGATGCCCTCCAGGGGCCAGCTTAAGGGCAGCACACCGACTGCATCACACCGCAGAGCTCAGCATGTGCAGGGCGCTGCTGTCTCTGCAAGTTATTCCAGAAGTTCTTTGGTGTGGGCCTTTTTTGAGACTAGTGCATCAGATCCCACCGCTGCTATTTGCAACATATGTCTCAAGCGTATCTCGTGTGGCCAAAACATCACCCGCTTGGGCTCCACATGCTTGACCAGACATATGTCGACCTGCCATGCAGTTCGTTGGCAAGAGTACCTAAAAGACCCACACCAAGGAACAAAGCGGACCTCTCCTTGCTCCTCATCAGCTGGGATCTCCAACCCCACTATACCTTCAGTCCTCTCTGAAACCTGCACTGAGAGGAATGAAGGTGTAGAATTAGGTGTGTCACAGCCAAGTACTTGCGGGCAATCTGCTATCGGCACACCAACGTCAGATTGTACCAGGCAAATTTCCCTGCCCCAGCTGCTGCATCGCCGAAAGAAGTTTGCTCCCAGCCATCCACATGCCCAACGGTTGAATGCTAGCTTGGCTAAATTGCTAGCACTTCAACAGCTGCCTTTTCAGTTGGTAGACTCTGCCCCCTTCCGTGAGTTTGTGGAATGTGTGATTCCTCAGTGGCAGGTTCCCAAACGCTACTTTTTCTCACGGAAGGCGATTCCGGCTCTCTACCGGCATGTGGAAGGCAATGTCTTGGCCTCGCTGGACAGGGCGATCAGCCATAAGGTGCATATTACCGCTGACTCATGGTCCAGCAGGCATGGACAGGGACATTACCTATCTTTCACCGTGCACTGGGTGACTCTTCTGGCAGCTGGGAAGGATGCAGGACAGGGTGCAGTAGTGTTGGAGGTTGTTCCGCCACCACGCCTCCAAAATTCTACTAGTGGTGATTCTGCCACACCTCTCTCCTCCACCCCCTCCTCTTCTTCTTTCTCCATGGCCCCTTCCTGTGCTGATTTGTCCTCAGAACCAGCGGTGCTCCATAGGCGTTCAAGGGGCTACTCAAGCACGCAGGCAAAAAGATGCCATGCGGTGCTTGAGCTGGTGTGCTTGGGGGACAGGAGCCACACTGGGGCAGAGATTCTGTCAGCTCTGCAGGGGCAGGTTCAGAGGTGGTTGACGCCACGCCAGCTTAAGCCAAGAATGGTGGTTTGTGACAATGGCACCAACCTCCTCTCCGCCCTCCGACAGGGACAACTGACCCATGTGCCCTGTTTGGCTCATGTCCTTAACTTGGTGGTGCAGCGGTTCTTGGGCAGGTACCTGGGCTTACAGGATGTCCTGAGGCAGGCCAAGAAAGTCTGTGTGCATTTCAGCATGTCATATAATGCCAGTGCTCGGCTGGCTGGCCTCCAAAAGGAATTTAACCTGCCCAAGAACCGCCTAATCTGTGACATGCCCACCAGGGGGAACTCAACTTTGGCCATGCTGCAGTTGCTGCACATGCAGCAGAGGGCCATCAATGAGTACCTATGCGACTATGGCACCAGGACAGGGTCAGGAGACCTTGGTTTTTTCCCCACGCCAGTGGGCTATGATCAGGGATGCATGCACTGTCCTGTCACCATTTGAGGAGGCCATGAGGATGATTAGCAGTGACAGTGCATGCATCAGTGGCACTGTCCCTCTTGTCCACCTGTTGGAGCACACACGTGGAATAATGGACAGGGCACTTAAGGCAGAACAGAGGGAGGAAGAGGAGGACTTCCCTACCTCTCAAGGCCCCCTTTATCCAGACAGTGTTCCTGCGTGCCTGCCGATCACACAGGAAGAGGACGAGGAGGATTGTGTCAGCAAGGAGGTAGAGCCTGGCACTCAGCATCAGCAGCAGTCTTTAAGGGATCATTTACAGTCCGAAGAAACCCATGGACTTGTACGTGGCTGGGAGGAGGTGGCTGCGGATCATGTCGTCCTTAGTGACCTAGAGGAATCTGGACCGAATGCCTCAGCAAACCTACGCTGCATGGCCTCCCTGATCCTGCAAAGCCTGCGGAAGGATCCTCGTATTCGTGGTATCAAGGGGAGGGATGATTACTGGCTGGCAACCCTCCTTGATCCACGTTACAAGGGTAAGGTTGCGGACCTTATCTTGCCATCGCAGAGGGAGCAGAGGATGAAACATCTTCGGGAGGCCTTGCAGAAAGGTTTGTGCAATGCGTTTCCAGAGCCTGGGAGGTTACAATTTCCTGGTCCTCCTGGACAACGTGTTGCTGAGGCTTCGGTGAGTCACAGAAGGAGCGGTGGAGAAGGTGGCCGTCTGACCGATGCGTTCAGACAATTTTTTAGTCTGCAGCCCCAAGGTCTGATCAGTTCCAGCAACCATCTGTTGCCCCTGTTCAAATCATTAGTAAGACCTCATCTGGAATATGCAGATCAGTTTTGGGCACCAGTTCTCAAAAAGGATATCGGGGAACTGGAGGAAGTGCAGAGAAGGGCATCCAAACTGATAAGAGGCATTGAGGAGCTCAGCTATGAGGAAAGATTAGAGGAACTGAATTTAATCACTCTTGAGAAGAGTAGAATAAGGGGGGATATGATCAACTTGTTCAAATATATAAGGGGTCCATATAGTGAACTTGGTGTTGAGTTAGTCTCTTTACGATCAGAGGACATGGGGGCACTCTTTACGTCTAGAGGAAAAGAGATTTCATCTCCAAATATGCAAAGGTTTCTTCACAGTAAGAGCTGTGAAAATGTGGAATAGACTCTCTCCAGAGGTGGTTCTGGCCAGCTCAGTAGATTGCTTTAAGAAAGGCCTGGATACTTTCCTAAATGTACATAATATAACTGGGTACTAACATTTACAGGTAAAGTTGATACAAGGAAAATCCGATTGCCCCTTTGGGGGATCAGGAAGGAATTTTTTCCCCTGCTGTAGCAAATTGGAGCATGTTCTGCTGGGGTTTTTTGCCTTCCTCTGGATCAACTGAGGGTATAAAATTGGGTATATTGGATATGGGATATTTTTTATTTTATTTATTTATTGTTTTTAAGGTTGAACTGGATGGACTTGTGTCTTTTTTCAACCTGACTAACTATGTAACTATGTAACTATGTAACTATCGCCAGCGTCTGATTCACATGGTGTAGGATTACCTAGGGGCAAGATCAGACTTGGACACCTTTCCCACCGAAAATCCTCTGGGTTACTGGGTCTTGAGGATGGATCACTGGCCAGAGCTTGCACAGTATGCAACTGAGCTACTGGCCTGTCCTGCATCCAACGTTCTTTCGGAACGCACATTCAGTGCTGCTGGAGGCTTTGTAACCGATCACAGGCTGCGCCTGTCCACCGAATCGTTCGATCGACTGACCTTCATAAAAATGAATCAGTCTTGGATCACCAGCTACCAAGCACCTGATGCTGATGTAACCGAATGATTTTTTTTTTTAATGTGAGATCCCTTCAAGACTGCCTATGCTGATGCTGAGTGACTATCCTGTTATGCTGAGTCACAATCCTCTTCCTCCTCAATTTTCATGCTGATAGCTTGTAAGAACCGCCACCAGTGGTCAAGACCCAATTTTTCGGCCCCTGTTTAACAGGGACGTGTAATTACAATTTTTGATGCAATACTTTGCAGCAGGGCTCATTCCTGCGCTCCAACTATAGTATCTGTGAAGGGTTGCAGTGTTTTGGAACAAGCACCAATGCCAAAGGCCCAATTTTTGAGCCCCTGTTTAACAGGGGCGTATAATTACAATTTTTGCTGCAATACTTTGCAGTAGGGCTCATTCCTGTGCTCCAACTATAGCATCTGTGAGGGGTTGCAGTGTTGTGGCAGCAGTGGCTAAGGCCCAATTTTTCTGCCCCTGTTAACAGGGGCGTGTAATTACAATTTTTGATGCAATATTTTGCAGCAGGGCTCATTCCTACGCTCCAACTAGAGTATCTGTGAGGGGTTGCAGTGTTCTGGCAGCAGTGCCCAAGGCCCAAATTTTCAGCCTCTGTTTAACAGGGGTGTATAATTACAACTTTTTCTGCAATACTTTGCAGCAGGGCTCATTCCTGCGCTCCATCTATAGCATCTGTGAGGGGATGCAGTATTGTGGCACCAGTGCCTAAGGCCAAATTTTTCTGCCCCTGTTCAACAGGTGCATGTAATTACAATTCTTGATATAATATTTCACAGCAGGGCCCGTTCCAGCGCCCACCAAGAGTAACTGTGAGGACTTACAGTGTTGTGGCAGACAGCAAAACAAATGTTACAGGGGTGATAACCCTTCCCTATGTTTTCCCAAAAGCTTAAAAATAGATTTTTTGGCTGGAGCTACACTTTAAAAATGTACCAGTTCAAAATGACAAACAGATTCTACTTAACAACAAACCTACAGTCCCTGTCTTGTTTGCATTGCCTGTATACTGCTGTTCAGAGTATATAGGGCCTGGGGGCCCCACACCTTTCCTTTCTTTAATCTGGGTGCGGGGTTCCCCTTAATATCCATACAAGACCCAAAAGGCCTGGTAATGGACTGGGGGGGGTACCCATGCCATTTGTCTCACTGATTTTCATCCATATTGCCGGGACCGACATTACATTAAAGCCACAAACAGTTTTAAATGACTTTAATTCCTTCAAAAATGTCATTTTGTGCAGGGACTGTTCTAAGCACGGGAAACACGCGCCACTTTACAGGCATACAATAGACACCCCCCAGGTATGATATTTAAAGGAATATTTCACTTTTTTTTTCACTTTTATCATCATTAAAAAAATAAATAAATAAAAATCACTGCTCCTGAAAAAACGGCCGTTTTTAAAACTTTTTTTGCATTGATACATGTCCCCTGGGGCAGGACCCGGGTCCCCAAACCATTTTTAGGACAATAACTTGCATATTAGCCTTTAAAATTAGCACTTTTGATTTTGAACGTTCGAGTCCCATAGACTTTAATGGGGTTCTAAAGTTCGCGTGAACTTTCGGTCCGTTCGCAGGTTCTGGTGCGAACCGAACCGGGGAGTGTTCGGCTCATCCCTACTACCCAGCATGCTATCCTGGGCCCATACACACCCAGCCTAGTCACTTAACAATGTATTTTGTCAGCTCCATTGCAGTGCTTACCCTAAAAAACCCCTAAAATGTGTCCAAATGTTATTTTTGTCCTTAAATTCAGGCAGAGTGCACAAGGCTTTTTTTGGGGGGCCAAAACTCATTTGGAATCCTCCCCCCCCAACTGCTAAGTCAACCGATACCAATAATCTATCTGCTGACTTTGTCAAACCCATACACACTATATCTATCTCTTTTGTGGTCAGATTTATGGATGAATTCACCAAAGCATGTAGTGCAAGTGCCTGCCTGAGTACTTTCAAATGGTACTGTTTAAAGTTTTGTTCTCCTATTATATTCTTGATAGATAATTGCAGAATGTCAAAATGTGCTTCAATTTGTACAGTGTGTATTCATATTTTTGGATTCTGACAGTTCTTACCTGTCCAGTGGCCTGCCAATAGTGTAAGTAAGGAGGGGCTGGCCAAAGTAACACACATTATTTAGGCATTCAGCTCTCAATGAAGTGGAGAGGGTTACCTGTCCAAAACATCCCCCCCACCCTCAAATTTTTACAATGTGCCATCAGAGGGGGTGAGGAATCTGATAAGTGGACCTTATACTTTTGTCTATAAATACTCATATCAAAAAAATGTTATACTTATGTTGGCCAAGAATGTTTGTGTCTAATCTGCTTTCAATGTTATGAGCAAAAGTACTATTTTTTTTTTCTTGCTTGACCCTACAGTTTCCTTCCAACCCACAGGAGTGGCAGACTGTGGCCTCCCAATTCCACCAGCAGTGGGACTTTCCCAACTGCGGTGGTGCGATAGATGGAAAGCACTTCCGGATCGTCCCACCACCCAACTCGGGGTCATACTACTTCAATTACAAGGGGTACAGTAGTATTGTGATGTTGGCGGTGGTGTGGACGAATTATGAGTTCCTATATCTGGGCGTAGGGAAGAATGGCCGTGTGTCTGATGGAGAAGTCATCGCCCAGACTGAATTTTACAGGCGTCTCCAGAATGGCAGCTTGGGGTTGCCACCTCCAGTGGATAACGTGGTGGGCCTCCTGTTTGTTTTTGTGGCGGGTGAGGCCTTTGCGCTGGGGGAGCATTTTATGAAGCCGTTCCCCATGAGGCCCCTGACCCCGGAGCAGAAGTGTGCCAGAAGAGTGGTCGAGAATGCCTTTGGCATAATGGCCAGCCGATTCCAGTTTTTCCAAACGGCTTTTCCAATCTGTCCTGAGTTGCAACTGAGGCCAACTTTTCATCGGCACTAACAATGACGGCACTTGAAACTGGCCGTCCTGGCTTGCCCCCCCAAAGCACCCGCAAAGTACGGCAAAGCTATGTGGAGTACTTTATGGGTAGGGGGACAATTGATTTACCAGAAAATCTGGAAGCTGTTTAAATTTTTTTTTTTTAAACTAAACTCATATTTCATTTGATTTACTGCTTGTGTTTCTTATCTGTCTCCTAGGTTCTCCAATGGCCTTTTATTTTTGGCCATTTTCTAAAATAGTGCAAACGTAACTTATTTGATACATGAGGTGGCAATCTCTTCTTCAGCTAACTATTATGTTGTGCTGTGGGTCTGCTACACACACACCATGTTTTTGTTGTTAATGTATGTAATGCATTAATGATAAAAATAATCATCCTTTTCAACTCCATGAATTAATTGCTTGTAGTCCCTAAAATGGCCTGATTTTGGCAAATTTTACAGCACTGTGGGGGTTATTTACTAATGTCAAATCCACTTTGCACTACAAGTGCACTTTCAATGCACTTGAAAGTGCACTGAAAGTGCACTTGTAGTGCAAAGTGGATTTGCCTTTAGTAAATACCACCCATTGTCACTGTAACTACACCAACTTAATAAAAAAACTGGTATTGAGCATTGAAAGAAGAAGCCACACATTGTTGAGTATAAAACATTTTACTCCAAGCACATTCACATGTGCGGTATAAAAGAGTTTTTTAACAAACCAACATCTTGCTGTATAACACGTATGTTAAACAGTATATAGCCTTTTTTGTGGCTAAACAGGCATGTTTAAAACCATAACATACACATCCCCAACTCAGGAACTTACAAAGTTCAACTTTGGTAAAGTGAAGGCCATATGAGATATTAGTATGTCAAAACTGGGTTGATTTTGCCTTCATCAGATGGGGTGATCTCACCCCTGTAAAAGCCAAATTTTGAAGATGCACACAAATTGTGACTAAAAATTTTGATTTCCTTCCTAAAATGTGTCTATTTTCCCTACATCTATTTTTCGAAAGCTACAAAACATGTCAACATGAGCTATCTGCCATCATGGGATATCAGTGTATGCGTTTTGTGGGTGCAACCCCTTCCTCCAAACTGAAATAGGTGAGAGGAAGGGATTGCACCCCCGAAACACGTTCATTGATCCCTCATGATGGGAGCTAGCACATGTTGACACACTGGGCCTTAATACAGAAAGTATAAACAGAAAAGTCAGTGCTACTACCCATACACCACATAGATAGCAGAGCTCCCAGGTGCTCGATCCACAGTCGCTAGCTAAGTGGAGTAATGTAGAAAAAATGATCTTCACTCCGGTTGTTGCTCTTAAAATGTCTTCATTTTATTGAATAGCCACAGTGAACAAAAGCAGATTAAGTCAGTTGACGTGTTTCAGCCTATAAGGCCTTAGTTATAACCACATTACAGACCATTACAAGTCTGTAATGGGGTTATGACTAAGGCCTTATAGGCTGAAACGCGTCAACTGACGTTTGTTCACTGTAGCTATTCAATAGAGTTAAGACATTTTAAGAGAAACAGCCGGAGTGCAGATCATTTTTTCTACCTTAATACATAAAGGACAATCCACTTTGCCCTACAAGTGCACTTTCAAGTGCACTTGCATTGCACTTGTAGTGCAAAGGGGTTTTGCTTTTTTTTAAATAAGCCACAGTGTGTCAACATGTGCTAGCTCCCATCATGGGGGATCAATGGACGTGTTTCGGGGGTGCAACCCCTTCCTCTCACCAATTTTAGTTTGGAGGAAGGGTTGCACCCACAAAATGCGAACATTGATATCCCATGATGGCAGATAGCACATGTTGACACACTGTGTGCATCTTCATAATTTGGCTTTGCAATTATTTTAAAACTTTTAAAAAACTTACAACAATAACGACAAAATTTACATTTTTTGGGGGGCTTAGATTTTGCCTAAAACATCAATGATGTTGCTCAGTCTTTTTTGAAAATTATTGATATTTTGGTTGACCTTTTCTAAATCCCGATTGCACACCGTGATCTCACTGATGAGTACTTGTGCACTTGCACTGTTGAAGTGAGTTTCTTCTTCCACAACATCCACATCACCTAAAAAAAAAACAACACACCATGTATTATAAATATGCAGACATCCATCTATTACCTGGAGCTGTGGTCTCAGACACTGACCTGTTGTCGACACCATTTCAACCACTTCCTGAACCTCTGCATCCACATCCTCAGGTTGTGTGCTGAGTTCCCCTTCTTTAGGATGTGTGGGGTTACTGGTGTCCTCAGATGTCACGATTCTTTTCTTCCCTATATGAATACAAAAAAGGTATACTTAAGAGACAGATATTTGAGGCTAGAAATAGTAATATGAAACATTGTTTGGAAGTGTCGCCCAATTGTCTGTTTTGGCAGAGTTCCAAGCTGAAGACATGATTTTTTCCCTTTAAAAAGCTGGAATACTTACTTGTTTTGTGCAAGTTTCACACATGGAGAGACCCCTAGTATCCACTGGAGCACCTGCGTGGGACACCCTAAAAAGGTTGTTATAGTGTCCCACACTAGTGCTCCTGCGTCCAGATGTGTAAACAGCTGCTGAGTATCCTCTCTACCCCGAAAGAGAAGAGGCGGGGAATACACTAGAAAGAAGGACAGGGGCGGAGTTTCACGCATGCGCAGTGTATATAAAGCAGAACACGCGGGCAACGTACGTACGATCTGTGAGTGGAGGACGGAGGATCGTTAGTGCTGATCGTTCAGACGAAGGTTCAATTGTAACTTGGGGCATCAGTGGTTAGTGGCCTATACTGCTTATAGATTGAGGCCTATGTTGGGACAAGATTAGGAGAGTTTAGCCTGACATTAGGGTTTGTCTAGTGTCGTATCTTGCAGATAAAATGGTGGATAAATTCACAGCCCCTGACGTCCTGCCCAACTTCATAGACAAGTACAGGGAGCTGCCATGTCTAGTCCAATGCAGGGACTATTTGAACAAGCAAAAGAGGAAGGCAGCGCTGGATAAACTGTTGGAATTGGTGAAGCCTATGTATCCCATTGCAGACATCAACTATTTGAAGGCCTCAGTGTCAGGGCTGGCTCAGCCCTACCTTCTATGAGCTGGCCGCTCAGCTGTCAGCTAATTGCCAGCTCTCGTCTCTCTCCACAGTTAACCAGCTGTTGTGGATCTGCTCGTCAGTCCTGCCTACTTAAAGATCTCCAGCTCACTTTATTGCTGCCTTCGCCTTTGTCACATCACAAGAAACCATCTCCTGCATTCCTGTTTAAAGACTGGCTTTGCTGACATCCCTTCTGGCTCCCTATCCTGCTTGCTGTTCCTCTTCTTGACTTCTGGCCTGGCTGATTATCTGATCTGGTTACTGAACTCTGGCTTGGCTGATTACCCAATCTGGTTACTGAACTCTGGCTTGGCTGACTACCCAATCCGGTTATTGGACTTTGGCTGTGCTTTGACTACTCTTACTCTATTTACCTTTTTATTTTTATTAATAAACAAGTGTGATTTTACTGTACTTCTGCCTCGGTCTGGTTCATGGTTTCTGACAGTAGGCGAAGGCCATGAATTCAGAAGATACAGTCAATCCACTTGTTGGTAATATTTTTTCCAGATTGGATGAGCAAGATCACCGCATGGATCAGTTTGCCATGGCGTTACAAACGTTCCTGAGTCGCATGCTCACCTGAAATCCCCCACTGTGGCTGCTCCGGTACAACCTGAGTTGCAGGCCGTCCCTGATGCTGTGCCAGTCTCTGTGCAGGCACCCGCCTTGAGTATTACCTCTATAAGAGGTATGTTTGGTTCCGCCCCGCTTCCCCAGCGATTTGGGGACGATCCAGTTCAATGCAGAGGGTTTCTCAAACAAGTTGAGATATACTTTGAGATGCTGCCCCAGGACAGAAGCAAAGTAGGGTTAGTGATATCTTTGCTTTCTGAGAGAGCCTTGACCTGGGCTAACCCTCTATGGGAGACGCAAAAACCTGTTGTCTTGAATTACCCTGAGTTTGTGGCCTCGTTTAAAAGGGTATTTTACGTTCCCGTACGCTCCGCTTCTGCTGCCAAGTGCCTCGTGTCCATCAAACAGAGTATGAGAACTGTTGCCGACTACGCCATTGAGTTCCGTACTCTGGCAGCAGAGGTTGCTTGGAACAATGAGGCCCTCGTGGCTGCTTTTTCTCATGGTCTCTCGGATTCCATCAAGGATGAGATAGCAGCCCGAGATATACCCACTGAGCTGGAGAGCTTGATCTCGTTCGCCATCCTCATTGACTCTAGACTCAGAGAAAGAATTTCTTTTAAGGAGCGCTTGCAGAAGCCTCCTGTACATTTGCCCCTGAGCTTTGCAGTCCCACCCGTGCCTCCCTCACCTCCCATGCCTCCTGGTACCGAGTCGGTCAGTGAAGATGAACCCATGCACTTGGGCTTCACGCGTCTCTCTGCGGATGAGAGAGCCTTTAGGAGGAGGGAGAGATTGTGCCTTTACTGTGGCCAGGCAGGTCACTTTTTGAAGTCTTGTCCTACCCGTCGTGGGAACACCCGAACCTTGAGGTCCTGTCATGGACAGACCTTAGGTGGTGTTGTGTCATCCCTAGTTATCCAGAAGGATAAGCCCCTGGTTTCGGTCACCCTTTCTTGGGCTAAGTCATCTATCGAGATACAGGCTCTAATCGACTCTGGGGCCGCAGATCTGTTCATTGATGCTGCCTTTGTATCAAAGCACTCGATTCCACTCCAGCTGCGTGACACTCCACTTACCATTGCGGCTCTTGACAGGAGACCTCTACAGCCTGCCCATGTGCCTCATGAGACGGTTCCGTTGTCCATGGCCGTAGGGGCTCTTCACCATGAGATAATCTAATTCCAAGTGATTTCCTCTTCTAAGTTTCTGCTGGTTAATGGTTATCCTTCCTTACAGAGGCACAACCCCTGTTTTGATTGGCTCCATGCTGAGGTTCTCTCCTGGTCACCACAATGCAGTGAAACATGCTTCCGGAAGGTAGCCAAGGTCCTGTGTACCTCTTCACTCTCCTCCCTGCCAGAGGAGTACCGTGATTTTAGCAATGTCTTTGACAAAGGTCAAGCCGGTAGTTTGCCTCCACACCGGCTGTATGATTGCGCAATTGACTCCCCCTCATGGCCGGGTTTACCCTTTGTCGATCTTGGAGGATAAAGCCATGGAGGAGTATGTTGCAGACGCACTTTCTCGGGGTTTCATCTGCAAATCCTTGTCTCCTACTGGTGCTGGTTTCCTCTTTGTGAAGAAGCGGTGCAGTGAACTGAGACCTTGTATTGATTATAGGGGTCTCAATCGTTTCACGATTAAGAATGCCTACCCGATCCCGTTGATTACAGAGTTATTTGACCACCTCAAGGGAGCAACGGTTTTCACTAAGCTTGATCTGAGAGGGGCTTACAATCTCGTGAGGATTAAGGAGGGAGACGAGTGGAAAACTGCGTTTAATACTAAAACAGGCCATTATGAGTATCTCATAATGCCTTTTGGCCTTTGTATGCCCCGGCAGTTTTTCAGGAATTTATTAACAATGTCCTCAGAGATTTGATGCAGTTATGTGTGGTGGATTATCTCAATGATATCCTCATTATTTCCAAGTCCCTGGAGAGCCACCACACAGATGTCTGTCCTGTGCTTCAGAAATTAAGAGAGAACAATCTCTATTGTAAACTGGAGAAGTGTGACTTCCATCGGGAACAGGTTAAATACCTGGGCATGTCATTTCCACTGCTGGTTTTTTGATGGACCCAGAGAAACTTTCGGCAGTCCTACAGTGGCCTCGACCCATGGGGTTATGTCCTCTGCAACGTTTCCTGGGTTTTGCCAACTATTATCGGAAGTTTATTCGTAACTTCTCCTCTCTGGTCAAGCCCCTGACCGATATGACAAGAAAAAACGGTAACCCACAGAGCTGGTCTCTCCATTAAGGCCTTTGAAAGTATCAAGGCTGCCTTTGTATCTGCTCCTGTGTTGGCACATCCTGAACCTACGGTACCTTTTATCCTTGAGATTGATGCTTCTCAGACTGGTGTTGGCGCCCTTCTGTCTCAACAAACTACCTCTGAGAGTGCTATGCATCCTTGTGGCTACTTTTCCAAGAAATTGTCACCTGCCGAGTGCAATTATGAGATTGGTGACAGAGAGCTGTTGGCAATCATTTTAGCCCTGAAAGAATGGAGACAGCTCCTCGAAGGTACCACTGTGCCGGTTCTCATTCTTACTGACCATAAGAATCTCACATTCTTGTCTGAGGCTAAACGCCTCTCTCCCAGAAGGGGTGCGATGGGTTCTTTTCTTGTCAAGTTTCAATTACATTGTCTCATTCTTACCCGGTACTAAGAATGTAAGGGCTGACGCCTTGTCACAACAATTTTCCTCCACTTCCACGTTGGAGTCGGTTCTGGTTCCTATGATTCCTCCTGATTGTATTCTGGCTACGGTTCGCACCAGTCTTACTTCTCCTTTGGGTGACAAAATTCATGCTGCTCAGGTTGATGCTCCTCCCGAGAAACCTTGTGACCGCTGCTTTGTCCCAGAATGTCTTCATACTGCCATGCTCCAGACTTACCATTCTCCCAAGGCATTTGGCCACCCTGGCAAGAATCAACTCGTTTGGGCCATTTCCCAACAATTCTGGTGGCCTAGTCTACATGCTGATGTAAATGCCTTCGTAGCTGCCTGTTCCGTGTGTGCTCAGAGTAAGACTCCACAACACCTTCCAGTGGGCATCCTACAACCCATACCCAATGGAGAGAGGCCCTGGACCCACCTGTTTATGGATTTCATTGTGGAGTTGCCCAACTCCCAAAGCAACACAGTTATCCTTATGGTGGTTGACCAGTTCTCAAAGATGTGTCATTGTATTCCACTTAAGAAGTTGCCCACTTCTAAGGAACTGGCTTCCATTTTTGCTCGGGAGATCTTTCCCTTACATGGGCTACCCAAGGTGATTGTCTCGGGCAGGGGTAGTCAGTTTATGTCCCGCTTCTGGCGAGCCTTTTGTGCACAGCTGGGAATTCAGCTTGCTTTCTCCTCTGCGTATCACCCGCAGCCTAATGGGGTCACAGAACGAGCCAATCAGTCCTTGGAGCAATTCCTATGTTGCTATATTTCTGACCATCACAACAACCGGTCAGACCTATTACCATGGGCAGAGTTTGCTCACAACAGTGCCTTGAATTCTGCTTCCCGATTGTCTCCGTTTATGGCGAATAATGGTTTCCAACCTTCCATGTTGCCTGACTCGTTTGTTCCGCAGAGTATTCCTGCGCTAGAGGAGCATCTCCGTGGTCTTCGATCCACTTGGGCACAAGTCCAGGAGGCTTTGCGTCATGCTAAGGATAGGTACAGACTCCATGCTGACTGCAGACACCTGCCTGCGCCTTCCTACCAGGTTGGGGACAGGGTCTGGCTGTCATCTTGCAACCTCCGACTTCGTGTTCCCTCACTGAAGTTCGCACCTCAGTTTATTGGGCCTTTCCATATCCTTTGCAGGATTAATCCAGTGGCTTACGCGTTGGACCTTCCTCCTAGTATGCACATCTCAAATGTGTTTCTTGTCTCCTTATTGAAACCATTGGTCTGCAACCGCTTTACCACCTTGATGCCACGTCCTCACCCTATACAGGTTGAAAACCATGAGGAGTATGAGGTATAATCCATTGTTGACTCCTGTAGGTTCGGTGGGCGCATACAGTACCTGGTGCATTGAAAGGGGTATGGTCCGGAGGAACGCTCCTGGGTCTCATCCTCGGACATACATGCTCCGGCCCTCCTCCGTGATTTCCATAGACATTTTCCCCTCAAGCCCAGTGGTCCTCTGAGGGGGAGGGGTCGTTGAGGAGGGGGGAACTGTCAGGGTTGGCTCAGACCTTCCTTCTCTGAGCTGGCCGCTCAGCTGTCAGCTAATTGCCAGCTCTCGTCTCTCTCCACAGTTAACCAGCTGTTGTGGATCTGCTCATCTGTCCCGCCTACATAAAGATCTCCAGCTCACTTCATTCCTGCCTTCGCCTTGGTCACATAATAAGAAACCATCTCCTGCGTTCCTGTTTAAAGACTGGCTTTGCTGACATCCCTTCTGGCTCCTTATCCTGCTTGCTGTTCCTCTACTTGGATCCCTAAATTCTGGCCTGGCTGATTACCTGATCTGGTTACTGAACTCTAGCTTGGCTGATTACCCGATCTGGTTACTGAACTCTGGCTTGGCTCACTACCCGATCCGGTTACTGGACTCTGGCTATGCTTTGACTACACTTACTCTATCTACCTTTTTATTTTTATTAATAAACAAGTGTGATTTTACTGTACTTCTGTCTCGGTCTGGTTCATGGTTTCTGACACTCAGGCCAAAATTGGTAGCCTGAGGAGCACATATAATAGGGAGCACAAGAAGGTCCAGGATTCCATGAGATCCGGAGCAGCAGCAGATGTCCCCAGGCTGTGGTATTACGACAGCCTGCATCTTTTGTCCGACCAGACGGAACCCAGGCCATCGCTATCAACACTTCCTTCAACACTTCCTTCCACATCAGCTGAGGCTCCTGAGGTCTAACCTGGGCCTTCCACCCATGAAGAAGATGTGGAGGAGCCCAGCTTGACCCAGGTATAGCATAGTTGAACATATTTCTTGTCAAAAATCGAATGATGTTAACTAGATGTTATTGATCACCAATTTCAGATTTGAAAAAGTGGTTTACATATCAATAAACAGTAGTAGCCAAAAATGATTGGGACAAGACTGAAAAATGCTGGGGTCAGAATGATAGTCTTTTCGATTTGTTAACATTCAATTTGCAACAGTCATGAGCTCAACATTGTGTGTGATTGACGACCAAAAACCAAAAACTATGTACCATTTTCATACACAGGAAAGTTTCAGCAAGGAGGAGGCCGTGGAAAGCAGCCTGACAAAATCCCAGGTTCCTCCCCTCCGCCCTCCAACCAAAAGGACCAGCAAGGCAAGGAATCTTGAGGAGTCTGCGGCTGCTTTCTTAAAACAGGCTAATGATACACTTAATACAACCCCTGGTGGCCACGAGGCATTTGGATGTGTCACTGCAAGCAAACTAGAACACATGGAGGAGGGCCAACGCACGATCTGTGAAGAACTTATTCTGAAGGCCCTAAACAAGGGGACGAGAGGCGAATTCACAACTCAAACCCACCTCTGTGAGTTGGACCATACTCCTCTACCACCTCCAGCAACACCACCAACACCACAGCCGCCCAACCCACCACAGCAGCATGGAAGGAAGCTTGGAAGGAAGTGTTGAGAGTGATGGCCTGGGTTTGGTGTGGTCTGGCAAAAAACGCAGGCTGTTGTAAGACCACAGCCTCGTGACATATATGTCATCTGCTGCTGCTCCCGATCTCTCGGAGTCCTGGACCATATTGCGCTCCCTATTAAATGGACTCCTCAGGTTATCAATTTTGACAGGCAAATAATTGATGTCTGCCCTGGGGTATAAGGGCTTCACCAATTCCAACTGTTTTTCCAGCATTGCCTTCCTCTTTATTTCGTTCTGACCTTGTTCTTCCTATTAAATTTAAATTTTTTGTTTGGACAAATACTTGGCTATGTGTTTTACTTCAAAAAGGACAGTTTGTTTGTGAGTAGGCAGGTACATTTCCAAAATACAATGTCAAATTAACAAGGGACACCAACATAGTTTTATCTTTGAGGTTAAAAAATACAGGATAATAATGGTGTTGTCCGAAAAAAATTATGGAGATCACTAGAAAAAAACAAAACAAAAAAAAAAAGATTATTCTGGAGTGTAAAAAAACCAACAAAAACTAATATTATTCATGAGATCACTAGAAATAATAAAAAATACGTTTGTCAGAACTCTGTGAATATCAACAACAAAGCAACTTCATTATTATAGCATTTTAACCCCTTCCCGCCAACCGTACGCAGATGTGCGGCCTCGGCTTTCGGGGGTTATAACGGGATGATGCCTGCAGCTGCAGGCTGTACCCTTTTTTAGAGCCGGCTTTCCAGGGATAACAACCCATGCGGCTAAAAGCCGCTCGGCTGTTATACCGGAGGAGCGGGAGGGGACGTCCCCCCCTCCCGCCGCCTCTCGCCGCTCTCCATGGGCCTCCCGATCCACCGGGAGACCCGATCAATAATCCGCCGCCTCCGGCGGCTAGCCACAGACTGGAACAAAGCTGGAAATGGCTTTGTTCCAGACTCTTGAATGTAAACACGGAAGTGACGTCACTTCCCGTTTACTCGTCTGCCAATGGCGCCGGTTTTAAAAAAATATACAGTATTCAGAATCGCCGAAAACGGCGTTCTGAATACTTTATAGTGCAAAGGAGGGATTGGAGGTCTTTTAGACCCCCGATTCCTCCATAAAGAGTTCCCAATTTCTATATGAACCAACAAGGTGGCCAATCGGTTAGATTGGCTGAAGTTTCTGACACGTTGAAGTCCTTGATTCGGGTATTGCATTGTCCCTTTACATGCTTGGAGCCATGCTTTACAGAGGGATGTTCTACCACTAGCGGGACATCCGGATACAGTTCACTACGTGCTTGGTTACCCTCCATTACGCTGTCCAGAGGATTGCTCTAGTGCTAGTGAGTTGGGTTTATATACATGCTTGTTGTGCTTGCGATCTGGTAAGCGCATATTCTAGGCGGTGGAGGATCACTGTGAGGGGTGTTTTCATTTCTTACCTTTTCACACTGGTTTTTATTAAGAAATATCGGGGTACTCTTCCCATCTCCATAATAGATTTTCTAATTTTCTGAGTTTACGGACTTTATTAATATTTTGCACATTTATAAGTTGATATTATCTGATGCTATTTTGTATCCATTCTTTGAACTGATTGATTTCTATGCATTTTCTCATTTATGGTATAGCGCAGTTTTTTCCTTGTTGTTTTTGCCTCCATAAAGAGTACCTGTCACCACATATGTTTACATTCCTTGTGACAGCAATAAAAGAGAATAAAAAAAATAAATAAAAAAAAAATTTTTTCAAACACAATTTATTAATATAAAAATAAATAAAATAAATAAGAAAATTTTTTTTTTTTAAGCTCCCCGTCCCCGCGAGCTCGCACAGCAAAGAAAACGCATACGGAAGTCGCACCCGCATATGTAAACGGTGTTCAAATCACACATGTGAGGTATCGCCGCGATCACCAGTGCAAGAGCAATAATTCTAGCACTAGACCTCCTCTGCAACTCTAACCTGGTAACCGTAAAAAAAAATTTAAAGTGTCACCTATGGAGATTTTTAGGTATCGTAGTTAGTCGCCATTCAACGAGTGCATGCAATTATAAAGCGTGACATGTTTGGTATCTATTTACTCGGCGTAACATCATCTTTCACATTATACAAAAAAATTGGGCTAACTTTACTGTTTTGTTTTTTTTAAATTCATGAAAATGTTCCTTTTCCCAAAAAGTTGCATTTAAAACACCGCTGCATAAATACCATGTGACATAAAATATTGCAACAATCGTCATTTTATTCTCTAGATTCTCTGCTAAAAAAATATATATAATGTTTGGGGGTTCTAAGTAATTTTCTAGCAAAAAATACGGATTGTATCTTGTAAACACCAAATGTCAAAAATGGGCTTAGTCATGAAAGGGATAAAGAAGAAGAGAATGTGCTGCATTGAGAGATTTCATAATTTGCCACATGACGAATGTGATATCTCCATTACGAACGCTAGATTTACAAGTTCGAGCGCTTCCGGCTCGTACTTGATTCCGAGCATGCGTGTACTTTTGTGCGACGGACTTGTGTAGACACGATTGGAAAGTCCGACAACAAAGTTTTGTTGGAGGAAAGTTTGAGAACCTGCTAGCCAATATTTGTTGGTGGAAAGTCCGACAACAAATGTTCAATGGAGCATAAACATGGTCGGAGTTTCTGCCAACAAGCTCACATCCAACATTTCCCATCGGAAAATCCAACCGTGTGTACGCGGCATTACTCAAAATAAATAAGTATTATTTTTTATTTTATATATATATATATTTTTTTTTTTTTAATTTTTTTTTTTCAGGTTTGGGTGTTTATTTAATATTTTTTTTTTTTTTATTATTATTATTATTATTATTATTATTATTATTATTAATAATAATTTTTTTCATATTTTTTTAAGGTTAGTGGTTAATTATTATTTATGTATTAATTATTACATATTATTTATTTATGTAATTTATTTATTATTTATATATGATGGTTTTTAGTTAGCTGTGTATTTATTTGACATTTATTTATTCATCTATTTTTTATATTTTTTTACTTACATTTTTTCATTTGAGCAGAAAATCGACCAAAAAACGCGCAAAACGCACAGAAATGAGCAAATCGCACGTTTTCATGCATTTCTATGGGAGTAAAAACATGCAAAACTGCCCAATTTAAGCTACCAAAAAAAAAAGCTCCAGAACTTTTTGGGGCTTCGGGCATTTAGCTTCAGCCAGCTTGGAGTGGAGATGTGAACCAACTCCATAGAGAATAATAGATTTTCTCCTCCAGCATTTTGGAGCTTCGAGCTTCAAGCTACAAAACGCTGTGGTATGAATGGGGCCTAAGAAATAGTAACCAAAAGATGATGCAAGATGCAATTTATTGCTTTTTACACACAATCACTGCTGTTACACATGTACAAAAAACAAGACTAGGGCAACTATGCTGGGAAAAGGGCCATGTCAATTCTCTTGTAAATGAGGAGAATCAAGGCAGAAATTAAAGTGGAACTTTAGTCAGAAAATGAAGTCCTGCTAGATCAATTCAGGCTGGCCCCTTTTGCAGGTATAGCTATGTAAAGCATTAAAAATAAGTGCCTATACTGTTTAAAATCCAGTAATACACTGTCTAACCCTGCTCTGCACATGCTCAGTTGCTCTCCCATTTTAGGCTTTTTTAGGCACTACCAACATTGTAGAGGCCGATCTGCTGACACCTTAAAGCAGAATTATACTCTATCATTTACATCCAAGGACACTGCTTCTTTTTAAACTGCAACTGCCATGGTACTGCACATGTGATCAGTTATGACATCAGCCATTTGATGGTTTGACAGTTTGGTTGAGGACACAAGCAAATGTGACAGTAAAGGCTTGTACACACTATAAGAAAATCGCCCAAACATTTTCATCCAAAGAATTTTCGGACGATTTTCGGATAGTGTGTACACCACTTTCGACAGACGATTCAGAATTTTCATACGAAAATTCCCAAAGGGACAAACTCCCAAATTTTTCTCATACAGGAACAGAATGAACGATTAATGTGTACCGTTTGCATACGATTTTCATAAAAGAAAAATCTGAAAAGAAAGACTGTGCATGATCAGAAACAATAAACAACAAAAAAAAAAAGCCTTTGTCGTAGGAGAATTTTCGTTCATTAGTTGCTGTGGAACAATTAGGAAAATCGGACCCGTCGCCCGATCTTGCCTGATTTTCTTATAGTGTGTACCCCACTTTAGCAATCCCAGCATTCCAGGAATGTAACTGTTTTTTTTAAACCGTTAAATCGATGGGTTTAGTTCCACTCTATAATTTACTGCTGTTTGGAGGCCCTGGGTAAAGTCCTGCTTAAATGTAGGGGATCGGGGGAGAGGACAAAATCGGGTGATTTTAGGATTAGCTGACAAGGTTGCCTGCCTGTAATACATACAAACCCCCCCCCCCCCCCCCAAGGTTGCCTGCCTGTAATACATACAAACCCCCGCCCCCCCCCCCCATTTGCTCTTGCTCTTTGTGTTATGTTGTGTTTGTGTTAGGTTGGACTTGATGGACTTGTGTCTTTTTTCAACCTCACCTACTATGTAACTATGTACTATGTGAGGTCAGGAACTAGACGAGAAGGCCTGGCTTGCAGTCTCCGCTCTAATTCATCCCAAATGTGTTCTATCGGTTGAGGTCAGGACTCTGTGCAGGCCAGTCAAGTTCCTTCACCCCAAACTCGCTCTGTGCACTGGTCCAAATCATTTGGTAGAGAGGAGATTATGGTGTGGGGTTATATTTCAGGGGTTGGGCCTGGCCCCTTAGTTCCAGTGAAGGGAACTCTTAAGGTGTCAGCATACCAAGACATTTTGGATAATGTCATGCTCCCAACTTTGTGAGAACAGTTTGGGGATGGCCCCTACCTGTTCCAACATGACTGCACACCAGTGCACAAAGCATGGTCCATAACGAAATGGATCAGTGAGTTTGGAGTGGAGGAACTTGACTGGCTTGCACAGAGTCCTGACCTCAACCTAATAGAATAATTTTTGGGATGAATTAGAGTAGAGACTGCAAGCCAGACCTTCTCGTCCAACATCAGTGCCTGGCCTTACAAATGTGCTTCTGGTAGAATGGTCAAACATTCCCATAGACACACTCCTAAACCTTGTGGACAGCCTTCCCTGAAGAGTTGAAGCTGTTATAGCTGCAAAGGGTGGGCCAACGCAATATTGAACCCTACAGACTAAGACTGGGATGACATTAAAGTTCATGTGTGTGTAAACGCAGGTGTCTTAATACTTCTGGTAATATGGTGTATGTAAACAAAATTGTATGAATTGTAGTTCCTGCTCATATGGCAAACTAACAATTCATACATGACCTACAGTATGTACATATGTACAGAATTATTTGTATAATGCATGTAACATGTTTTTCTGTGTAAAACAACCATGTTTTCTTTCTCCAAATAAGTGGAAAATATGTTAAATAGCTATCAAGCGGTTTTAATTATTTGCCTTTAAAAAAAGGATAAAATTCTATACAAAATATTGATACACATACTGTATACTATGCCGTTCTATTAAATAAAAACACAGAGATACACCTAGGAAGAGATACACGTTCCATCCACTGTGAGGAATCTCCCTTCTCTGGTAACCATGGCAACTGGCTATATTTAGTATATTTTATTCTGTTTTTCTTCTATATGAATTCCCTAAATGTGCCCCAGACAACACAAGAGCTACCACACCAGTAAGTTATGTCAGAGGCTGATAAGATTTGACATCCACCATTTGATCAGATATCTCAAATGGGAAATAAAAATGACATCACTGTACAAAATGATTATATTAACAAGATGGCTGTAACAATCAGAATAAAAGTATTCTTTGTTCATTCTTTGTTACAATCCAATTAAAGAGATTTTTGAAGATTTTAAGAAGTTTAAAAATATCAAATTTAACTAGAAATTACCTTTCAATAACTAATATTTTTGCACCTGTGATGTTCAATATTTACTGCCTTTGTCTCTGTGTCTATTTACCTGGAAGATTACAGAAGTCAGAGGCTTTTGTTTTATGTGTCCATCAAATAAGAAATACAAAAGGTAAGACAATTCTAAAGGAATTATTATACATTTCACTTTTCTTTCCAGTGTATTATGGTTTTATACAGTACATACCTAAACAATATCAGTCAGTAGTATATTAGATTTTTAAAGTCCAGCTGATGCTCTTTTGTCTGTGCTATGAACACTGAACATTCCCCATTGCTTACACTGTACATTTATATCTACAGGAAAATTAATTTGTATCTAATTTATTCTAATACTAAAAGCTTATGCTAAAAAAAAAATAATGAAAACATTTTTTGTGAAAATGGTCTACTGAAAAAATAGTAAAGGTACTGTATACATTGTTTCTAAAGTGACTGTAAACCCTCACCTTGTAAAACAACCCATTTAGTTTAAAATAGAAAAGAAAAGGCAAAACATCTATGTATAGATTTAAAAAAACATTATAAACAATGTTTTCCCTTTCTTATAAATGATCGCATTCCCTTTATTCTCAGCTGCATAAGAGCTGAGAGGAGGAGAAACAGCAGTACACTGAGCTTCCCAATGAAAATCTATGCTGGGAAGGGGATGTCAAGTCTGATCATTGGAGGAGAGTAGGCTGAGTTCCCAGCTTAGCTAGAGAACTGACCACAGTGTTTTCTCCTGCTTAGTGTGGTCAGTTTTTAATAGGCCAGCAGAGGGACTGACAGAAACACCAGGGATTTCACACAAAGTAAGAAATACAAAGAGAACAGGATACTTTTTCATACAAGTACATGGGACAGCAGGCACACATCAGGAATGTGAAATGTTGGGTTTACATACTTTTTAACTTAACCACTTGCCGTCTGGTGTATAGCAGATTGATGGCCAGGCGGGATTCTCCTCCTTCCAGGTAGACATCATATGACGTTCTCCCAGAAACGCCACTCCCAGTCCGGGTCACGCGGCAATCGGTGGTAGGCCATGTGCCTCAAACAGAGAGCATCAACTATCAGGGTAAAGAGCAAATGGCATTGGCTCTTTACCATTCAATCAGCTTTTCCAATCACAGCTGATCCCATGTAAACAAATGCCAATTTCCTTTCCTCAACGGTGTCACTGTATGAGGAAAGTAAAGCCAATAACTGTCTTTCCTGGGACAGCAGATGTATACACTGATCATAAAGCAGCCCCATCAGTGCCAATCAGTGTCCATCAGTGCAGCATATCAGTACCCATCAGTGCTGCCTATCGGTGCCCATCAGTGCTGCCTTACCAGTGCAGCCTCATCAGTGTCTTTTCATAAATGCCCATCAGCGCAGCTTATCAGTGCTCATCGGTGCCGTCTCATCAGTGCCCATCAGTGTCGCCTCATCCCATCAGTGCACCCTCATCAGTGCACATCAATGTAGCCTATTAATGCCCATCAGTGTTAGCCTATAAGTGCCCATCAGTGCAGCCTCATCGGTGAAGAATAGGGATGAGCCGAATACCCCCCGGTTCGGTTCGCACCAGAACTTGCGAACAAGCAAAAAATTTGTGCAAACATGCGAACACCGTTAAAGTCTATAGGACATGAACATGAAAAATCAAAGGTGCTCCTTTTAAAGGCTTATATGCATGTTATTGCCATAAAAAGTGTTTGGGTTTCCAGGTCCTGCCATAGGGGACATGTATCGATGCAAAAAGGGCTGTTTTTTTCAGGAGCAGTGCTTTTAATAATGCTTAAAGTGAAACAATAAAAATGAAATATTCCTTTAAATATTGTGCCTGGGGGGTGTCCTTAGTCTGCCTGTAAAGTAGCGCATCTTTCCCGTGTTCTTAATAGTACCACAGCAAAACGACATTTCTAAAGGAAAAATTTTCATTTAAAACTGCTTGCGACTATAATGTATTGTTGGATCCTGGGGGTTCTGTCGAGAAGTGCCTCCCATCGGCCTGAACTGCGCATGTGCAATGCATGCGCCGTACGTAACAGCAGAACAGCTGATTTTAACATCAGCTGTTCTTACAGCGAGACGGCACAGGCGCAGAATAGTCGATAGATTTTTTCTTTTCTGTCAGATTGTGCCCCGTGCTCTGCTGCGCTCCCGTGACCAGTTCATGTGCATGATGGGCGGTTTTCTACACTTTGTGGGTGGAATTAGCTGGCCACTGCAGCAAAAAAATAAAACTTTGTGATGGGCAGATATGAAACTTTGTGATGGGAGGAAAATAAAACTTTGTGATGGGTGAATATAAAACTTTGTGATGGGCGGATATAAAACTTTATGATGGGCGCATTTTTACATTTCTTGTGGGCGGATTTATGGGCACTTTTGGCCATAATTAGATGGCCAGTGCTGCAAAAAAAAAAAAGACTTTGTGATTGGCGGATTTATGCTTGTGGGGCGTGTTTAGCTAACTGATGGGCATCAAGTACATGGCCAGTGCTGCAAAAAAATATAACTTTGTAATGGGCGGATTTTAACATTTCTTGTAGGCGGATTTATGGGCACTTTGGGGCAGAATTAGATGGCCAGTGCTGCAAAATATAAAAACTTTGTAATGGGCGGATTAATACTTTTCTTGGGGGTGCCATTTGTGCCCATCATATGCAGCCACTTGTCCCAATCAAATGCAGCCACTTGTTCCCATCATATGCAGCCATTTGTGCCCGTCAACTGCAGCCACTTGTGCCTGTCATATGCAGCCACTTGTGCCCGTCCAATGTGCCCATCATATGCAGCCACTGTACCCATCATTTGCCACCACTTGTGCCCGTCCACTGTGCCCATCATATGCAGCCACTGTGCCCATCATATGCAGCCACTTGTGCCCATCATATGCAGCCACTTGTGCCCAGCAAATGCGGCCACTTGTGCCCATTATATGCAGCCATTTGTGCCCATCAAATGCAACCAGGCATGTCCCCCGGCTCGGCTGTCACTTCACTAACCCCACCCCCCTGGTGGGCAGTCCAGCGGGACTTACCGAGTCACGGGGCTTCCTCCTCCTCTTCTGTAGCAAGGGCTGCGGCTACTGTATCAGGCTTCCTCCGCCATGTCTCCTCTTTTCTGCCAAAGCGTTAGGCATCCAATAGGATCACCTAATGCTTTGGCCAATTGAGAGACAGGTCTCATTGACCTGCCTCCTGATTGGCAGGGGGGAACGTTAGTGTTAAAATAGCGAAAATTCATTAGCTATGCTACACAACAGAGTGGGATCGGGAAGCAGGGCTCTGCACCCCGAGCCCACCCTATTTTGAAGCCTATTAGAGCCTCTGGCTCTAATCACATGCTTCAAAATACACACACCTATCATAGTATTTCATGTGTCCAGTGTCCTGAAAGGGGCCAGGCACATGAATAGGGAGGGCGGCAGAGGTGACAGGGGGTGGTGCCCACAATGCACAGGCCGCCACTGGTCTGTGATCTCTGTCAAATGCTGGGGGCTGGAGACACCTCCGTGGCTTTTCCTCCAATCAGGGGCCAAAGAAGCTAAGTGTGAGTTTAACTGTAGCCCTCACAATGGAGACTTGTACACCATTATCATGGCATCCCAGGGCGGTGGGTACCGGGTCCCCGAAGGCAGAGTACATGGGTGACTTGCTTTGGGGTCACTGGTGGCTTAGGGAGAAGGAGAGGGCCCCTGGGTGGACGTGGGAGAAGGAGAGGGCTCCTGGGTGGACGTGGGAGAAGGAGAGGGCTTCTGGGTGAACGTGGGAGGAAGAGAAGGCTCCTGGGTGGACGTGGGAGAAGGAGAGGGCTCCTGGGTGGACGTGGGAGAAGGAGAGGGCTCCTGGGTGGAGGTGGGAGAAAGAGAGGGCTCCTGTGTGGACGTGAGAGAAGGAGAGGGCTCCTGTGTGTATGTGGGAAGGAGAAGGTCCCTGGGTGGATGTGGGAGAAGGAGAGGGCCCCTGGGTGGCCGGTGGAGAAAGAGAGAGCCCCTGCGTGGTCGGTGGAGATGGAGGGAGCACCTGGGTGTTTGGAGGAGAAGAAGGCCCCTGGGTGGCCATTTAGTGAAGAACAGGGCCCAGGGTGGACATTTGGAGGAGGAGAGGGCACCTGGGTGTATAGAGTAAGAGAGGGCCCCCAAGGTGAATGGGGAGGAGGAAAGGGCCCCCAGGGTGGTTGGCAGAGAAGGAGTTGGCCCCCTGGCTGTTTGGTGGAGAAGGAGATGGAGAGAGCACCTTGGTGTTTGGAGGAGGAGACGGCCCCTGGGTGGCCATTTAGTGAAGAAGAGGGCCCCTGGGTGGATGTTTGGAGGAGGAGAGGGCTTCTGGGTTAACGTAGGATAAGGAGAGGGCTCCTGGGTGGACGTGGGAGAAGGTAGAGGGCTCCTGGGTGGACGTGGGAGAAGGAGAGGGCTCCTGGGTGGACATGGGAGAAGGAGAGGGCTCCTGGGTGAAAGTGGGAGATGGTGAGGGCTCCTGGGTGAAAGTGGGAGATGGTGAGGGCTCCTGGGTGGACAATGGAGAACGAGAGGGCTCCTGGGTGGACGTGGGGGTTGGAGAGGGCTCCTGGGTGGACGTGGGAGAAGGGGAGGGCTCCTGGGTGGACGTGGGAGAAGGAGAGGGCCCCTGGGTAGACGTGGGAGAAAGAGAGGGCCCCTGGGTGGCCAGTGGAGAAGGAGAGAGCCCCTGGGTGGCCGGTGGAGAAGAAGAGAGCACCTGGGTATTTGGAGGAGAAGAAGGCCCCTGGGTGGCCATTTAGTGAAGAAGAGGGCCCAGGGTGGACGTTTGGAGGAGGAGAGGGCACCTGGGTGTATAGAGTAAGAGAGGACCCCCAAGGTGAATGGAGGAGGAGGAAAGGGCCCCCAGGGTGGTTGGCAGAGAAGGAGTTGGCCCCCTGGCTGTTTGGTGGAGAAGGAGATGGCCCCAGGGTTGGCCAAAATTGGAAGAGCTGGTCCTTGGGTGATTGGAGGAGGAGAGGGTGCCACCCTTCTCCCCTGGAGACAGGGACACCCTTCTCCCCCGGAGGACAGGGACACCCTTCTCCCCCGGAGGACAGGGACACCCTTCTCCCCTGAGGACCATGACCTCTTCTCCCCTGGGGACAGGGAAACTATCTTCCCTAGGGATGGGGAACCCATCTTGCCTAAGGACAGGAACCCCATCTCCCCTGGCAACGGGGTATCCATCTCACCTAGGGACCCCATCTTCCCATCCTCCCTGGGGACCAGGACCCCACCTCCCCTAAGAACAGGAACCTGATCACCCTGAGTGTACCAACCTCAGCCCTGCCTGCCATGTGTCCTGTGTGAAGGCCCTTCTGTGACAACTCGTATCAGGATTTCACCCCACTGTGTGCTCCCCCTACATGGATACATGGATGTGCTACCATTACACGACTGTAAAAATATATTACTAAATATAAACTTGCGCTGATGGAAACAACTAAATGGTGATGAAATGCAGTTGCTGTAGACAAGGTGCTAATCACTTGAAAAAATGTGGATAAAGAAATACAGTGCTCGCAACATACAATATAAGTGAAATCAACAAAAAAAAAGTCCAGATGAAAATCCAAATAAATGTAACTGCAGTGTAAGTCCACAATGAAGTAGGTGCAAAAAATGCTTCACAGACTTGCAGGAGTACAGTGACACCCCCTTTTGCATTCCCACTCACCAGAACAGGACGACCCCCAGCTTTGCAGTCCAGGGGTCACTTCAGGTTTGTAAATGGTATCCCACACACGTGGATTGGTGTCAAAACATCAGATGGTATATCGGTGTAAATTTCCACTCAGAGGCTCACCACAGGATATGCAGGCACCCAGAAATGAAAAGAGGATGGACTAATAGTGAAGTACTGTTATAAAAGTTAATTTATTGCGCATAGGGATCGGTACTTACAAAAAGACGATTAAAAACAGGCATGGATATAGAGCTGTGAATACAGGAAACAGCCGTTCATAGCATGCGTTCCACGGACCGGAAGTGACGTCAATCGAAACAGGAAATTATGTCAATGCATTTCGCCCTCCCACAGGGTGTCATCAAGGACCTAATTTCCTGTTGATAGTACCATTCCTAAATACTAGGAGAGAGAGAGAAACTCCCCTACTGAGAACCATTCAGAGTGGCATTGCGGCCATCTTGGTTGGATAAAAACTGTTGCTCCTATGGATGGAGCAAGGTCCATAGGTGTGACAAGGTCGCCATGGACCTGGTTAGAAAAAAATTGACTTAGAGAAAACTTTGACGTCAATTCTGGTAACATGGTGGAAATGGTGCCAAATATGAAAATACAAAAAAACTAAACTAAACACATGAAATGAATAAAAATGAATACAAATAAAAAAATAAAAAATAATAAATCCAAATAAAAAAAAAATAAATTAAAATGAAAAATAGAAATAAAAATAAAAATAAAAATGAAAAATAAAAATAAAAATAAAAATGAAAAATAAAAATAAAAATAAAATAAACAATAAGATGAAAAAAAGAAAAGAAAAATAATAATAATGAAAAAATAAAAATACAAATAGAAATCAAAATAACTACATACAAAAAACTACAAACAAAAAAATATGAAACTAAAAAACATCCCCTAACACAACAGCAGTACTAAACCTCCCATACTAAAAATTGGACAAGAAACAGTTCAGGTCTAGTTTGATGTTTAACCTCTGAGAGCTCATAGTCTTAAACGATGGATCCACTGAGTCTCATTGCAAGAAATGGCTCTTTTAAGATTTCCTCCTCTCCAATGCCCTTCAATTCTGTCAATACCACAGAAGGTAAGCCCACTTGGGTCCTTACCGTGGACCAACCTAAAATGATTGGATAAACTGTGATGTTTAAAACCCTTTTTAATTCTGTTGACATGTTCATGTAGTCTGACTCCCAAAGTTATAGTTGTCCTGCCTACGTATTGGAGACCGCAGGGACAGAACAAGAGGTAAGTGACATGGGTCGTACCACATGTGATGAATTTGTTTATTTTAAAAGACTCGCCTGAGGAGTGTGAAGTCCATACTTTTTCTTACCCTATGTTTGGATGTTTTGCACATTACACATTTCCCACAACTAAGAAAACCTAATCCAAGAAAGTATATGTTTTCTTAGGCGGATCAACAACGTTGGGTGCTAATCTCAGACGTAAAGTGGGGGGTTTAGTATAGATAAACTGTGGTTTGTTTGGTAGTACCTTAGCAAAATCATTGTGCTTCAAAAAAAGGTGTCAGTATTTACGAATTATTTTTTCCACCTGTTTGTACTGACGTCTAAAACCTGTCATGAATGAAATGCAAAAGTCTCTATCATCCACCGCTTTTTTCTTAAATAGATCGTCTCTCTCAGTACTTCTTACAACTGCTAAAGTTTTATTTAACTCACAAGGGGAATATTCTTTTTCCAAAAAATGGTCAAACAATACCCTAGCCTGTAGGTCAAAATCCTGAATTCTGGCACAATTCCACCTAACCCTTAAGAATTGGCTTTTAGGAATTGTGCTAAGCCATCAGGGGGTGGTGACAGCTTCCTAGCGGGATATAGCCATTTCTGTCCACTTCCTTGAAATAGTTTTTTGTGGACAGTTGGTGGTTCTCTTTGAAGATGACTAAATCCAAATAATTAATGCTTTGAATGTCAGAAGTTGACGAGAAGGAAATACCAAATCTATTCTCATCAATTTTTGACAAAAAACGTAAAAATGACTAATTTGATCCTGCCCAAACAATAATGATGTCATAAATATAACGCTTGTAAAATTTAAGCTGAGGGAAGTTACTACTAAGGATGGCATGTTTTTCCCAGTAACTCATGAACAAGTTGGAAACTGAGGGGGGCGTACTTGGCCCCCATTGCTACCCCTCTCTTCTGCCTATAAAACTGCTTGTCATGCCAGAAAAAATTATGGCTCACGGCCAGGTCTAAAGCATGAACCAAAAAATCTTTTTGTTTGTTCTTCATCTTCGTGCTGTTTAGGGCCCATACCACAGCTTCAACAGCATGTTTCTGTTGGATATTGGTATATAGAGAATTGACATCGATGCTGGCCAGTATGTCACCTTCATTGAACTCTACTTGTAACAATTCCATGAGGTTCCTACTATCTTTAAGATATGCAGAACAACTCTGAGCCAACGGCTGCAAGAAGCTGTCCAAGTATTTGCCAATTCTGGTAAACAAAGAATCCACCCCACTTAAAATAGGTCTCCCTGGTGGTTTAAGTGGGTTCTTGTGGATTTTTGGTAGTTGGTAAATAAGTGTTACTCGCGGGGCATCGGGCACCAGATATTTCGCTTCCTTTTTGTTGACAATACCTTCATCAAGGGCACTTTTAACCAGACGTTTCAGCGTAGCTTTGACTTTATTAGTGGGATTACCCCCCAATTTTTCATATGTATCAGCATCATGGACAAGTCTGTTAAGTTCCATTAAATAGTCAGATTAATTAAGGATAACTAACCCCCCCTTTGTCAGCACTTCTAATGACGAGCTGCTTGTTTTTCTCTAAAGATTTATTACCCCTTTCGGTGTCAGTTTTACGCCTACTAGGTTTAATGACTAGACCTTCTAAGTCACGTTGGACTAAGGATTTAAAAACCTCAGAGAAATGGCTATTGGGATTTCTAGGATTAAAGACCGATTTGTTCCTTAAATTCGTATGATGATACTCGGAAGTTTCTTGTCTTGATTCGGGTGTAACTTTACTAAAATGTTTCTTAATATTTAATTTCCTCATGAATTTTTGAAAATCAATAAAAATATTAAATGTATTAAAATCCCTATCAGGAGCATGTTTCAGACCCAATTCTGAAACTGTCAACTCATCTGGAGTGAAAGTGACATTGCTTAAATTAAAAATACCCTGCATTAAGTCTCTTGTTTTCTTTTGCCTCCTCTACAGCCTCTCCGTTTGCCATGCCTGGAGCCTCCACATATGGTCTGGGGGGGTGCCATGGGGTACCAAGGTTTCCATTCCTCTCCCCCATTCATCTGAGGATGTTGGCCTCTCCCCCTCCCTCTGGGATGATTGAATCCCCTCCCCCTCCACGGGGGACCACCATAACCCCTTTTCTGAAAATCCCCCCTATAATTAGAACCAGGGTGTCCTCTCTGTGCTCTCTGAGGGGGACCTCCCCTAGATCGTGATAGGAGCCAACCTGGACTGTTCCATCCACGGTTATTGCCATAATCCTTCTGATGGCGACCACGACTATAATCAAAATCCTGCTGGTGATAACCATCAGAAGTATAGCAATCATCCTGTTGCAAGAGTTCATACCTATTGTGTGTAGGAACTCCATAGGTGTTAGTATCAACCTGGGATCTCCCATAGTTTGGGCCCTGTTGGGATACCTGTGGGGTGGGACCACTAGTATAGGATGAAGTATAGGGTGTGGCAGGAATGGTATCTTGGTCATCCGAGGCTGTGACCTCTTTAGTTAATATAACATCCTGCCACTTATACACCTTATTGGCTTTGTAATCATTAGTATCTCTTACATATTTTTTCATCTTTTTCTTCTGGGTGTCTTTGTCAATTTTACTGACAAAATCCTGTAGATATTTCATTTTATTTTTTCTTTAAACTCAGCTGAACCCTCTAAAGGTGGTGGTCTCCCGTGGAGGGGATTCAATCATCCCAGAGGGAGGGGGAGAGGCCAACATCCTCAGATGAATGGGGGAGAGGAATGGAAACATTGGTACCCCATGGCACCCCCCAGACCATATGTAGAGGCTTCAGGCGTGGCAAACGGAGAGGCTGTAGAGGAGGCAAAAGGAAAAAGAAAACAAGAGACTTAATGCAGGGTATTTTTAATTTAAGCAATGTCACTTTCACTCCAGATGAGTTGAAAGTTTTAGAATTGGGCCTGAAACATGCTCCTGATAGGGATTTGAAGAAATTTAATATTTTTATTGATTTTCAAAAATTCATGAGGAAATTAAATATTAAGAAACATTTTAGTAAAGTTACACCCCAATCAAGACAAGAAACTTCCGAGTATCATCATACGAATTTAAGGAACAAATCGGTCTTTAATCCTAGAAATCTCAATAGCCATTTCTCTGAGGTTTTTAAATCCTTAGTCCAACGTGACTTAGAAGGTCTAGTCATTAAACCTAGTAGGTGTAAAACTGACTTCGAAAGGGGTATTAAATCTTTAGAAAAAAGCAAGTAGATCGTCATTAGAAGTGCATACAAAGGGGGAGGGGTTAGTTATCCTTAATAAATCTGACTATTTAATGGAACTTAACAGACTTGTCCATGATGCTGATACATATGAAAAATTGGGGAGTAATCCCACCAATAAACTCAAAGGTAAGCTGAAACGTCTGGTTAAAAGTGCCCTTGATGAAGGTATTGTCAACGAAAAGGAAGCAAGATATCTGGTGCCCGATGCCCAGCGAGTACCAGTTATTTACCAACTACCAAAAATCCACAAGAACCCACTTAAACCACCAGGGAGAACTATTTTAAGTGGGGTGGATTCTTTGTTTACCAGAATTGGCGAATACTTGGACAGTTTCTTGCAGCCGTTGGCTCAGAGTTGTTCTGCATATCTTAAAGATAGTAGGAACCTCATGGAATTGTTACAACAAGTAGAGGTCAATGAAGGTGACATACTGGCCAGCATCGATGTCAATTCTCTATATACCATAATCCAACTAAAACATGCTGTTGAAGCTGTGGTATGGGCCCTAAACAGCACGAAGATGAAGAACAAACAAAAAGATTTTTTGGTTCATGCTTTAGACCTGGCCATGAGCCATAATTTTTTCTGGCATGACAAGCAGTTTTATAGGCAAAAGAGAGTGGTAGCAATGGGGGCCAAATACGCCCACTCAGTTTCCAACTTGTTCATGAGTTACTGGGAAAAAGATGCCATCTTTAGTAGTAACTTCCCTCAGCTTAAGTTTTACAAGTGTTATATTGATGACATCATTATTGTTTGGGCAGGATCAGATGAGTCATTTTTACGTTTTTTGTCAAAAATTGATGAGAATAGATTTGGTATTTCCTTCTCGTCAACTTCTGACATTCAAAGCATTAATTATTTGGATTTAGTCATCTTCAAAGAGAACCACCAACTGTCCACAAAAACCTATTTCAAGGAAGTGGACAGAAATGGCTATATCCCGCTAGGAAGCTGTCACCATCCCCGATGGCTTAGTACAATTCCTAAAAGTCAATTCTTAAGAGTTAGGCGGAATTGTGCCAGAATCGAGGATTTCGACCTACAGGCTAGGGTTTTGTTTGACCGTTTTTTGGAAAAAGGATATTCCCCTTGTGAGTTAAATAAGACTTTAGCAGTTGTAAGAAGCACTGATAGAGAAGATCTGTTTAAGAAAAAAGCGGTGGATGATAGAGACTTTGGCATTTCATTCATGACAGGTTTTAGCCGTCAGTACAAACAGGTGGAAAAAATCATTTGTAAATATTGGCACCTTTTGTTAAAGGACAATGATCTTGCTAAGGTACTACCAAACAAACCACAGTTTATCTATACTAAACCCCCCACTTTACTTCTGAGATTAGCACCCAACATTGTTGAACCGCCTAAGAAAACATGTACTTTCTTGGATCAGAATTTTTTAGTTGTGGGAGATGTGTGATGTGCAAAACATCCAAACATAGGGTAAGGAAAACTATGGACTTCACTTCACACTCCTCAGGCGAGTCTTTTAAAATGAACAAATTCATCACGTGTGGTATGACCCATGTCACTTACCTCTTGTCCTGTCCCTGCGGTCTCCAATACGTAGGCAGGACAACTAGGGCTTTGGGAGTCAGACTACGTGAACATGTCAACAGAATTAAAAAGGGTTTTAAACATCACAGTTTATCCAATCATTTTAGGTTGGTCCACGGTAAGGACCCAAGTGGGCTTACCTTCTGTGGTATTGACAGAATTGAAGGGCATTGGAGAGGAGGTAATCTTAAAAGAGCCATTTCTCGCAATGAGACTCAGTGGATCCATCGTTTAAAAACTATGAGCCCTCAGGGGTTAAACATCGAACTAGACCTGAACTGTTTCTTGTCCAATTTTTAGTATGGGAGGTTTAGTGCTGTTGTTGTGTTAGGAGATGTTTTTTAGTTTCATTTTTTTTGTTTGTAGTTTTTTGTATGTAGTTATTTTGATTTGTATTTTTTATTTTTATTTTTTCATTATTATTATTTTTATTATTATTTTCATTTTTTTCATCTTATTTTTTATTTTATTTTTATTTTTCATTTTTATTTTTATTTTCTATTTTTAATTTTCATTTTTATTTTTATTTTAATTTATTTTTTTATTTGTATTCATTTTTATTCATTTCATGTGTTTAGTTTTTTTGTATTTTCATATTGGGCACCATTTCCACCATGTTACCAGAATTGACGTTAAAGTTTTCTCTAAGTCAGTTTTTTCTAACCAGGTTCATGGCGACCTTGTCTCTCCTATGTACCTTGCTCCATCCATGGTAGCTACAGTTTTTATCCAACCAACAAGATGGCCGCAATGCCATTCTGATTGGTTCTCAGTAGGGGAGTTTCTCTCTCTCTCCTAGTATTTAAGAATGGTACTATCAACAGGAAACGAGGTCCTTGATGACGCCCTGTGGGAGGGTGAAATGCATTGACATTATTTCCTGTTTCGATTGCCATCACTTCCGCGGAACGCACGCTATGAACGGCTGTTTCCTGTATTCACAGCTCTGTAACCATGCCTGTTTTTAATCGTCTTTTTGTAAGTACCGATCCCTTTGCGCAATAAATTAACTTTTATAACAGTACTTCACTATTAGTCCATCCTCTTTTAATTTCTGGGTGCCTGCATATCCTGTGGAGAGCCTCTGAGTGGAAATTTACACCAATCTACCATCTGATGTTATGGCACCAATCCACGTGTGTGGGATACCATTTACAAGCCTGAAGTGACCCCTGGACTGCAAGGCTGGGGGTCGTCCTGTTCTGGTGAGGGGAATGCAAAAGGGGGTGTCACTGTACTCCTGCAAGTTTGTGAAGCATTTTTTGCACCTACTTTATTGTGGACTTACACTGCAGTTACATTTATTTGGATTTTCATCTGGACTTTTTTTTGTTGATTTCACTTATATTGTATGTTGCGAGCACTGTATTTCTTTACCCACTACATGACTGACCCCTCTGTGTGCTCCCACTACACAACTGACCCCTCTGTGTACTTCCACTACACACATGACCCCTCTGTGTGCTCCCCCTACATGTCAGCATACTCTGACCACCTCCTGTATCCCATCCGCATCCTCTGACCACCACCCGTACCACTTCCACATCCTCTGACCACCACCTGTACCATTTCCACATCCTCTGACCACCATGTGTACCATTTCCACATACTCTGACTGCCTCCTGTATCCTGTCTGCATCCTCTGACCACCTCCTGTACCATGTCTGCAGCCTCTAACCATCTCTGGAACCATGTCTGCAATCTCTGACTATCTCTTGTCTTTTATCATGTCTGCAGTCTCTGAAAGGAAGTCTGGAGAGGAATCAAGAGTGAGAGCGCTGCCAGGTTGGGGATTACTGGAGGAGTCAGACATGTATGGACTGTGGAGAAGAGACTATAGAATAAAACCAGAGCCACCAACTTGGAGCCGCCTAACTGAGCCCTGTACGGTGCACCTGAGAGGAGGTCAGTGACAGCGCCATCAGGCCAGTCTGGGGGGGGGGGTCACTGATGTAATAGGGAAAGTAAATACAATAATGTAAGGGGGCACCGATATAAAGATTTCATCTTAGATTAGTAACCCCCCTTACCTTAGTGTATTCTTTCTGCAGAAGGTGGTCTCTAGTCACCAGAGTCTCCCCCACCCCCCTACATCACAGTTTCCGGCATTCCCCTTTACATCAGGGTCTGCAGGATTCTCCCTTGCAGTGCACGGGAACTCAGATGTAAAGGAAAATGCTGCAGAGCATGATTTAAGGAGGAACTCTGGTGTAAGGGGTGCTCTGGTCACCAGAGACCACCTTCTATCAGAGTCCACTGCATCCCATTTACATCAGAGTTCTCACTTACATCAGAGTCTGCAGCATTGCCCTTTACATCAGTCTTCCCCTTTTTGGCCTCTGATTGGAGGAAAAGCAGCGGAGGCGATCCAGCCCTCAGCACTTGACAAAGATCACAGACCAGTGGCGGCCTGTGCATTGTGGGCACACGGGCGCCGTCCCCCTGACACCTCCACTGCCTTCCCTATTCATGTGCCCGGCCCCTTTCAGAATGCCAGACACATGAAATAGTATGACGGGGATAGGCGGGGGTGTGTATTTTGAAGCATGTGATTAGAGCCAGAGGCTCTAATAGGCTTCAAAATAGGGTTGGCTTGGGGCGCAGAGCACTGCTTCCCGATCCCATCCTGTTGTGTGGCATAGCGAATGCATTTTCGCTATTTTCACACTAACGTTCCTAAGTGCCAATCAGAGGGCAGGTCAGTGAGACCTGTCTCCCGATTGGCCAAAGCATTAGGCGATCCTATTGGATGCCTAATGCTTTGGCAGAAAAGAGGAGACGCGGCGGAGGAAGCCTAAGGAGCCCAGCGGACACAAGAGCCCCAGCCATCACTACAGAAGAGGAGGAGGAAGCCCCGTGACTCGGTAAGTGCTGCCGGACTGGCCGGGGGGGGGTTAGTGAAGTGACAGCTGAGCAAGGGGACGCGCCTGGCTGCATTTGATGGGCACAAATGGCTGCATATAAAGGGCACATTATACATTTTATGTTCGTTTGTTGCAACTACCATTTTATGTTTTATGTAACTTTGGCTTTTTCAGATGTGTTGTTTGGTTGGAGAGCCTGTGTTTGAGGCCTCCCAAGGTCCCTAGTGGTATGTAGAATAAAATGTTTGTAAGTGTTCATTTGGTGTCTCAAATGTGTAATTTTGTGGGGAGAAGTTTATGTTCCTAGTGAAGAAATCTCAATTTTGGCGGGAACAACAACTACATTTCATGTGTTAATGGCGCCATTTTGTTGACCATTTCGGTCTCAAAACTTGTGGTTTTACTTCCCAGGGGATATTTGAGTCAAGGGGGATTCCCTCCCATTTGCAATATGGGGGTTTATTCTACCCTTTCCTGGACAAAAGTTTTTTAATTGTTGAAATATATATGATGTTAGCCATAGATTTTTTTAATGTCTTGATAGACATAATATGAAGCTATTCAAGGCTTCCCCCCCCCCTTCCTGTTCTGGTGTGCAACAGGAAGTTGGTGGGAGGAGCTTAGGGTCTTTTGACTCATGTTTGGAAGGACGAAATTAATTCCAGTTGTTTTTTTCTAAATTGTGTACTGTAATACAGTTTTGGATAGAGAGTAAACAGGAGGTATCCATGTAATTGTTGTAACATCTAGGACGGATAGAAGCCACATTTTTAAAATTTTGGATAGCGGAGGATTTCATGGTATTTTGTAGTTGTCGGACAAACACATTTAGAAGGCTGTATATCGTGAGACCGGTCGGGCCGTGCATAATAGTCAGAATTCCAGTGCGTGATAGTATTAGCATAAAAGTGAGGAGTAGTACGCTAACAGCCCCGCTCAGACCATGTACAATAATTGGGAAGCAGGGCGGTTATAGTGATAAAGGCGCAAACAATAACCACTCCGAAAGTAAAGCGCAGGGTTCTCAGGACGCAGAGTTCGCCAAAAAAAGCGTTTCGAATCGTCATGGGCAATGGGTCGTCCATGCACCCCAGTCAGACAGCAGCACAATACATGAAATCTGGGTATGGGGCTAAGGCCATTAGACCCCTTAAAGATTGGCAGATATGGTCAGAGGGTACAGCAAGGTGTATTCTAGGGATGAGCTTCGTGTTCGAACCGAACCCATGTTCGATTCGAACATCGGCTGTTCGATCGTTCGTCGAACTGCGAACGATATGGGCCGTTCGTGCCAAATTCGTGTGGCGCGTCAACGGCCCATAACTCACTGTGGCATCGCAGTGCATTGCTGGCTGATGATTGGCCAAGCATGCACTTTGACCCGCATGCTTGGTCAATCACAGCGTCGTCAGTAGAGAGAGCTGTAATTGGCCAAAGCCAGGGTGGCTTTGGCCAATTATGGCTCAGGGGGTTTAGAACATGCCCCACACTATATAAGGCCGCCTGCACATCGGCCCTGTGTAGTGTGTTCTGGCGTGCTTAGAGAGAGAGAGGGACAGTGTCATTTCATTTGAGTTAGCTAGATTAGGCAGGACAGTCAGTGAGTTAGCTGCACTTACAGTGTATTGTGTATATATATGCATCCCAGGTGTTATATATATATATATATATATATATATATATATATATATATATATATATATATATATATATACACTGTATTCAGTTTAGCTAGATCCGTTCCTGTTATCTTCCTACTGACAGGCAGGCTTGTCTTGTTGCAGTATTTACAGCTACCTGAAGAAAATTGCTGGTGTTCTTTTGATGCTATTAGCACCACAGTCAGGCAGCTAGACTATTTACAGTTAGTGTAGTGCGTCCTCCTAAAAGTTAGTTTAGTGACCTCTGCACAGTGTTCAGCTATAGCTACAAGTTAGGGTAGTGCGTCCTCCTCACAGTGTTCAGCTAAAGCTACAAGTTAGTGTAGTGAGACCTCTGCACAGTGTTCAGCTAAAGCTACAAGTTAGTGTAGTGCGTCCTGCTCACAGTGTTCAGCTAAAACTACAAGTTAGTGTAGTGCGACCTCTGCACAGTGTTCAGCTAAAGCTACAAGTTAGTGTAGTGAGACCTCTGCACAGTGTTCAGCTAAAGCTACAAGTTACTGTAGTGCGTCCTGTTCACAGTGTTCAGCTAAAACTACAAGTTAGTGTAGTGCGACCTCTGCACAGTGTTCAGCTAAAGCTACAAGTTAGTGTAGTGCGTCCTCCTCACAGTGTTCAGCTAAAACTACAAGTTAGTGTAGTGAGACCTCTGCACAGTGTTCAGCTAAAACTACAAGTTAGTTTAGTGCGACCTCTGCACATTGTTCAGCTAAAGCTACAAATTAGTTTAGTGTGACCTCTGCACAGTGTTCAACTAAAGCTACAAGTTAGGGTAGTGCGTCCTCCTCGCAGTGTTCAGCTAAAGCTACAAGTTGGTGTAGTGTGTTCTCCTCACAGTGTTCAGCGAAAACTACAAGTTAGTGTAGTGCGACCTCTGCACAGTGTTCAGCTAAAGCTACAAGTTAGTGTAGTGTGTCCTCCTCGCAGTGTTCAGCTAAAACTACAAGTTAGTGTAGTGAGACCTCTGCACAGTGTTCAGCTAAAGCTACAAGTTAGTGTAGTGCGTCCTGCTCACAGTGTTCAGCTAAAACTACAAGTTAGTGTAGTGTGACCTTTGCACAGTGTTCAGCTAAAGCTATAAGTTAGTGTAGTGAGACCTCTGCACAGTGTTCAGCTAAAGCTACAAGTTAGTGTAGTGCATCCTGCTCACAGTGTTCAGCTAAAACTACAAGTTAGTGTAGTGCGACCTCTGCACAGTGTTCAGCTAAAGCTACAAGTTAGTGTAGTGCGTCCTCCTCACAGTGTTCAGCTAAAACTACAAGTTAATGTAGTGAGACCTCTGCACAGTGTTCAGCTAAAGCTACAAGTTAGTGTAGTGCGTCCTCCTCACAGTGTTCAGCTAAAGCTACAAGTTAGTTTAGTGTGACCTCTGCACAGTGTTCAGCTAAAGCTACAAGTTAGGGTAGTGCGTCCTCCTCACAGTGTTCAGCTAAAGCTACAAGTTGGTGTAGTGTGTCCTCCTTACAGTGTTCAGCGAAAACTACAAGTTAGTGTAGTGCGACCTCTGCACAGTGTTCAGCTAAAGCTACAAGTTAGTGTAGTGCGTCCTCCTCGCAGTGTTCAGCTAAAACTACAAGTTAGTGTAGTGAGACCTCTGCACAGTGTTCAGCTAAAGCTACAAGTTAGTGTAGTGCGTCCTCCTCACAGTGTTAAGATAAAGCTACAAGTTAGTTTAGTGTGACCTCTGCACAGTGTTCAGCTAAAGCTACAAGTTAGTGTAGTGCGTCCTGCTCACAGTGTTCAGCTAAAACTACAAGTTAGTGTAGTGCGACCTCTGCACAGTGTTCAGCTAAAGCTACAAGTTAGTGTAGTGCGTCCTGTTCACAGTGTTCAGCTAAAACTACAAGTTAGTGTAGTGCGACCTCTGCACAGTGTTCAGCTAAAGCTACAAGTTAGTGTAGTGCGTCCTCCTCACAGTGTTCAGCTAAAACTACAAGTTAGTGTAGTGAGACCTCTGCACAGTGTTCAGCTAAAACTACAAGTTAGTTTAGTGCGACCTCTGCACAGTGTTCAGCTAAAGCTACAAATTAGTTTAGTGTGACCTCTGCACAGTGTTCAACTAAAGCTACAAGTTAGGGTAGTGCGTCCTCCTCGCAGTGTTCAGCTAAAGCTACAAGTTGGTGTAGTGTGTTCTCCTCACAGTGTTCAGCGAAAACTACAAGTTAGTGTAGTGCGACCTCTGCACAGTGTTCAGCTAAAGCTACAAGTTAGTGTAGTGTGTCCTCCTCGCAGTGTTCAGCTAAAACTACAAGTTAGTGTAGTGAGACCTCTGCACAGTGTTCAGCTAAAGCTACAAGTTAGTGTAGTGCATCCTGCTCACAGTGTTCAGCTAAAACTACAAGTTAGTGTAGTGTGACCTTTGCACAGTGTTCAGCTAAAGCTACAAGTTAGTGTAGTGAGACCTCTGCACAGTGTTCAGCTAAAGCTACAAGTTAGTGTAGTGCATCCTGCTCACAGTGTTCAGCTAAAACTACAAGTTAGTGTAGTGCGACCTCTGCACAGTGTTCAGCTAAAGCTACAAGTTAGTGTAGTGCGTCCTCCTCACAGTGTTCAGCTAAAACTACAAGTTAGTGTAGCGAGACCTCTGCACAGTGTTCAGCTAAAGCTACAAGTTAGTGTAGTGCGTCCTCCTCACAGTGTTCAGCTAAAGCTACAAGTTAGTTTAGTGTGACCTCTGCACAGTGTTCAGCTAAAGCTACAAGTTAGGGTAGTGCGTCCTCCTCACAGTGTTCAGCTAAAGCTACAAGTTGGTGTAGTGTGTCCTCCTTACAGTGTTCAGCGAAAACTACAAGTTAGTGTAGTGCGACCTCTGCACAGTGTTCAGCTAAAGCTACAAGTTAGTGTAGTGCGTCCTCCTCACAGTGTTCAGCTAAAACTACAAGTTAGTGTAGTGAGACCTCTGCACAGTGTTCAGCTAAAGCTACAAGTTAGTGTAGTGCGTCCTCCTCACAGTGTTAAGATAAAGCTACAAGTTAGTTTAGTGTGACCTCTGCACAGTGTTCAGCTAAAGCTACAAGTTAGGGTAGTGAGACCTCTGCACAGTGTTCAGCTAAAACTACAAGTTAGTGTAGTGTGTCCTGCTCAGAGTGTTTAGCTAAAGCTACAAGTTAGTGTAGTGAGACCTCTGCACAGTGTTCAGCTAAAGCTACAAGTTAGTGTAGTGAGACCTCTGCACAGTGTTCAGGTAAAGCTACTGTTGTGGAAAATTTTATATTAATGTATTGTCATAAGAGTCTCCCAGTGTCTGTCCTCTTGCAGCCTGCTCTAAAGAGCAGACTGGGGTAGACTGACGCTGGTTGAGATCCGTTTGGTAGTGAAAAGCTCCTTGGGGATGTAGAGAAATGTTTGTGGAGTGGGGACGTGTCCGCCAGCTAAGGGCCCCTGTGCGATGCACAGAACGATCGTCTGGTGGGGGTGTGTTCGCTCTGCAAAGACATTATCGGTTTAACGAGTGTGCTCTCATGTTGCCCCTGTGTGCCTGATCAACACATTTGTGGCCCAATGAGTGTACGCCTGCCGATAATCTCTCATCCACAAAGACAGTAGAATAATCCAGGTATACATTGTCCTCTGGAACAATGTATAATAGGAATTTCTATCAACGGAAATACGGGAGTCTTTTGGGTTGTTCTGGTTGGAGACAGAGTTAATGTTTGAAAGCCATGTGGCTTCTAAAAGCATGCATGCACCCTGTCTCTGCTCAGACACACCCATAAGACTCCTGTAGTCATTCATAGGTTGTTGCATTTTCCTGTGTTGTTAAATCCTTATATGGTCATTCACATCCTGTGAGGTCATATCCTGTGAGGTCACAAGCTTTGTAAGAGGTGTTTGGCTGTTGGAAGCCGAACCCTTGAGTTTTGGGGACTTCCTGTTATGCTAATAAAGAGTCAGCACACGGCTGAGGAGGCAGTGTGATCTTGGAACTGGAAACGTAAGGATGTGCTTTGTCTATTTGTAAGCATGGTGCACACACCAGAGGATGGGAAAACATATGATCAAAAGGTGAGATGCATTTATATCGTTAGACAAAATTGTTATTATGATTATAAACAGGAGATTTAGCTGTGTGCTCTGTGTGCAGCCAAATTTCCATAACACTACAAGTTAGTGTAGTGCATCCTGCTCACAGTGTTCAGCTAAAACTACAAGTTAGTGTAGTGCGACCTCTGCACAGTGTTCAGCTAAAGCTACAAGTTAGTGTAGTGCATCCTCCTCACAGTGTTCAGCTAAAACTACAAGTTAGTGTAGTGAGACCTCTGCACAGTGTTCAGCTAAAGCTACAAGTTAGTGTAGTGCGTCCTCCTCACAGTGTTCAGCTAAAGCTACAAGTTAATTTAGTGTGACCTCTGGACAGTGTTCAGCTAAAGCTACAAGTTAGGGTAGTGCGTCCTCCTCACAGTGTTCAGCTAAAGCTACAAGTTGGTGTAGTGTGTCCTCCTCACAGTGTTCAGCGAAAACTACAAGTTAGTGTAGTGCGACCTCTGCATAGTGTTCAGCTAAAGCTACAAGTTAGTGTGGTGCGTCCTCCTTACAGTGTTCAGCTAAAACTACAAGTTAGTTTAGTGTGACCTCTGCACAGTGTTCAGCTAAAGCTACAAGTTAGTGTATTGCGTCCTTCTCACAGTGTTCAGCTAAACCTGCAAGTTATTTTTTTGCGAGCTCTGCACAGTGTTCAGCTAAAGCTACCTGTAGAAGGTTGGTGGTGTTTTCCTGATCCTATCACTACCGCAGGCAGCTAAATAAGCTACAAGTTATTTTTTGGCGAGCTCTGCACAGTGTTCAGCTAAAGCTACCTGTAGAAGGTTGGTGGTGTTCTCATACTACAGGCAGGCAGTTGATTTTACTAGCTGCAGTATCAGTACATACATACATATATAATATATATATATATATATATATATATATATATATATATATATATATATATATATCCCAGCTTAGTGCAGATACAGGCCATTAGTATGTCTGGAAGGCCAAGAAGGAGAGGCAGACAGTCACAAGCCAATAAAAGAGGGCAAGCAGGCTCTGTGTCTAGAGGCAACAGTGCTGGTCGTTGAGATGGTGCATCCTCATCAGCACGTGGCTGCGGGACACGCTTGGCCTTTTTTTCGGCAGCTGGCCGTGTTGAGCCGCAACATGTGGAAGACTTGGTCGAGTGGATGACCAAGCCGTCCTCATCCTCCCCATCCTCTCTCACCCATGCTCAGGGTACTTTGTCTGGCAAAGCAGCGGCCTCTTCCCTCGGCTCAATGTCATCAGTGACTCCTTCCCTAGCCCCACCATGTCCTCCTGAGGAGTCCCTCGAACTGTTTGACCACAGTGTTGGGTACATGCTCCAGGAGGATGCCCAACGTTTGGAAGGCTCTGATGATGATACTGAGCTAGATGAAGACAGTAACGTGAGCACGGACAGAGGGGGTGCCCAAGAAGGACAGCAATCTGGCAGTCATGCTCCCCCTACAGCAGCATACTGCCAGGTTTGCTCCAGTGATGAGGACGGAGGGGATAATGAGGTCACTGACGCAACGTGGGTGCCTGATAGGAGAGAGGAGGAGGAGGCACATCACCAAAGAGGCACATCACCAAAACTCAAGGGTTCGGCTTCCAACAGCCAAACACCTCTTACAAAGCTTGTGACCTCCAGGGGCCAGCCTAAGGGCAGCACACTGACTGCATCACACCCCAAAGCTCCGCATGTGCAGGGCGCTGCAGTCTCTGCGCGTTATTCAAAAAGTTCTTTGGTGTGGGCCTTTTTTGAGACAAGTGCATCAGATCGCACCGCTGCTATTTGCAACATATGTCTTAAGCGTATCTCGCGTGGCCAAAACATCTCCCGCTTGGGCACCACATGCTTGACCAGACATATGTTGACCTGCCATGCAGTTCGCTGGCAAGCGTATGTAAAAGACCCACACCAAAGAACAAAGAGGACCTCTCTTTGCTCCTCATCAGCTGAGATCTCCAACCCCACTATACCTTCAGTCCTCTCTGAGACCTGCACTGAGAGGAATGAAGGTGTAGAATTAGGTGTGTCACAGCCAAGTACTTGTGGGCAATCTGCTTTCGGTACACCGACGTCAGATTGTACCAGGCAAATTTCCCTGCCCCAGCTGCTGCACCGCCGAAAGAAGTTCGCTCCCAGCCATCCACATGCCCAGCGGTTGAATGCTAGCTTGGCAAAATTGCTAGCACTTCAACTGCTGCCTTTTCAGTTGGTAGACTCTGCCCCCTTCCGTGAGTTTGTGGAATGTGCAGGTCCTCAGTGGCAGGTACCCAAACACCACTTTTTCTCAGAGAAGGCGATTCCGGCTCTCTACCGGCATGTGGAAGGCAATGTCTTGGCCTCGCTGGACAGGGCGGTCAGCGGTAAGGTGCATATTGCCGCTGACTCATGGTCCAGCAGGCATGGACAGGGACGTTACCTAAGTTTCACCGCGCATTGGGTGACTCTGCTGGCAGCTGGGAAGGATGCAGGACAAGGTGCAGTAGTGTTGGAGGTTGTTCTGCCACCACGCCTCCAAAATGCCACTACTGATTGTGACACACCTCTCTCCTCCACCCCCTCCTCTTCTTCTTCCTCCATGGCCTCTTCTTGTGATTTGTCCTCGGAACCAGCGGTGCTCCGTAGGCGTTCAAGGGGCTACGCAAGTACGCAGGCCAAAAGATGCCATGCGGTGATTGAGCTGGTGTGCTTGGGGGACAGGAGCCACACTGGGGCAGAGGTTCTGTCAGCTCTGCAGGGGCAGGTTCAGAGGTGGTTGACGCCACGTCAACTTAAGGCAGGAATGGTGGTTTGCGACAATGGCACCAACCTCCTCTCTGCCCTCCGACAAGGACAAATGACCCATGTGCCCTGTTTGGCTCACGTCCTTAACTTGGTGGTGCAGCAGTTCTTGGGCAGGTACCCGGGCTTACAGGATGTCCTGAGACAGGCCAGGAAAGTCTGTGTGCATTTCCACCGGTCATATAATGCCAGTGCTCGGCTGGCGGACCTCCAAAAGGAGTTTAACCTGCCCAAGAACTGCCTAATCTGTGACATGCCCACCAGGTGGAACTCAACGTTGGCCATGCTGCAGCTGCTGCACAGGCAGCAGAGGGCCATCAATGAGTACCTGTGCGACTATGGCACCAGGACAGGGTCAGGGGAGCTTGGTTTTTTTCCCCACACCAGTGGGTCATGATCAGGGATGCATGCACTGTCCTGTCACCATTTGAGGAGGCCACAAGGATGGTGAGCAGTGACAGTGCATGCATCAGTGACACTGTCCCCCCTGTCCACCTGTTGGAGCACACGCTGCGTGGAATAATGGACAGGGCACTTGAGGCAGAACAGAGGCAGGAAGAGGAGGACTTCCTTAGCTCTCAAGGCCCCCTTTATCCAGACAGTGTTCCTGCGTGCCCGCCGATCACACAGGAAGAGGACGAGGAAGAGGATTGTGTCAGTATGGAGGTGGAGCCTGGCACTCAGCTGCAGTCTTTAAGGGATCAGTCCCAAGAAACACATGGGCTTGTACGTGGCTGGGAGGAGGTGGCTGCGGACCATGTCATCCTTAGTGACCCAGAGGACTCCGGACCGAATGCCTCAGCAAACCTACGCTGCATGGCCTCCCTGATCCTGCAAAGCCTGCGTAAGGATCCTCGTATTTGTGGTATCAAGGAGAAGGACCAATACTGGCTGGCAACCCTCCTTGATCCACGTTACAAGGGTAAGGTTGCGGACCTTATCATGCCATCGCAGAGGGAGCAGAGGATGAAACATCTTCAGGAGGCCTTGCAGAAAGGTCTGTGCAACGAGTTCCCAGAGACTGGGAGGTTACTCCTGTTTCTGGACAACGTGTTGCTGAGGCTTCGGTCAGTCAAAGAAGGAGCGGTGGAGAAGGTGGCCGCCTGACCGATGCGTTCAGACAAATTTTTAGTCTGCAGCCTCAAGGTATGATCGGTTCCAGCAACCATCGCCAGCGTCTGTTTTACATGGTACAGGAATACCTAGGGGCAAGATCTGACTTGGACACCTTTCCCACCGAAAATCCTCTGGGTTACTGGGTCTTGAGGATGGATCACTGGCCAGAGCTTGCACAGTATGCAATTGAGCTACTGGCCTGTCCTGCATCCAGCGTTCTTTCGGAACGAACATTCAGTGCTACTGGTGGCTTTGTACCCGATCGCAGGGTGCGTCTGTCCACCGACTCGGTCGATCGACTGACCTTCATAAAGATGAATCAGTCTTGGATCACCACCAGCTACCAAGCACCTGATGCTGATGTAACCGAATAATTTTTTTTGAAATCTCAGATCCCTTCAAGACTGCCTATGCTGATGCTGAGTGACTATCCTGAGTAATTATCCTCTTCCTCCTCAATGATCACGCTGACAGCTTGTAAGAACATTTTTGGTTCTGGGCGCCGCCACCAGTGCCTAACGCCCAATTTTTCAGCCCCAGTTTAACAGGGGCGTGTAATTACAATTTTTGATGCAATACTTTGCAGCAGGGCTCATTCCTGCGTTCCAACTAGGGTATCTGTGAGGGGTTGCAGTGTTATGGCACCAGCACCAGTGCCTAAGGCCTAATTTTTCAGCCCCTGTTTAACAGGGGCGTATAATTACAATTTTTGATGCAATACTTTGCAGCAGGGCTCGTTCCTGCGTTCCAACTAGAGTATCTGTGAGGGGTTGCAGTGTTGTGGCACCAGCACCAGTGCCTAAGGCCTAATTTTTCAGCCCCTGTTTAACAGGGGCATGTAATTACAATTTTTGATGCAATACTTTGCAGCAGGGCTCGTTCCTGCGTTCCAACTAGAGTATCTGTGAGGGGTTGCAGTGTTGCGGCACCAGCACCAGTGCCTAAGGTCCAATTTTTCAGCCCCTGTTAAGCAGGGGCATGTAATTACAATTCTTGATCTAATATTTCACAGCAGGGCCCGTTTCTGCGCCCACCAAGAGCGAGTGAGGACTTACAGTGTTGTGGCACCACCACCACCACCACCAAAGGCCCAATTTTTCTGCCCCTGTTCAACAGGGGCATGTAATTACAATTCTTGATCTAATATTTCACAGCAGGGCCCTGTGAGGGCTTACAGTGTTGTCCCCACAACAACACCTAAGGTCCAAATTTCTGCTGAGTATATAGGGCAGGCCCCTACTTTCAAACATCCAACTTACAAACGACTCCTACTTGCAAACGTAAGGAGACAACAGGAAGTGAGATGAAATCTACCCCTAGGAAGGGAAATTCTCTCCTGTAAGAGTTAATATGGGAAAAATATTTCTCCTTTCCACTGATGCTTTATCATCAATCCTTGTTTCACAAAAAACCCCAAATTTTCAAAAAACATTTGGCATTGGGACAAAAAGTGAGGTTCAATCTTCTGAAAAGGAGCACAGACAGCAAAACAAATGTCACAGGGGTGATGTTTTCCAAAAAGCTTAAAAAAGATTTTTTGGCTGGAGCTAAACATGTTAAAAATGTACCCGTTCAAAATTACAAACAGATTCTACCTAACAACAAACCTACAGTCCCTGTCTTGTTTGCACCGCCTGTATACTGCTGTTCAGAGTATATAGGGCCTGGTGGCCCCACACCTTTCCTTTTTTTAATTTGGGTGCGGGGTTCTCCTTAATATCCATACAAGACCCAAAGGGCCTGGTAATGGACTGGGGGGTATCCATGCCGTTTGTCTCAATGATTTTCATCCATATTGCCAGGACCCGACATTACATTAAAGCCGCAAGCAGTTTTAAATGACTTTTTTTCCTTTAAAAAAGACATTTTGTGCAGGGACTGTTCTAAGCACAGGAAACACGCGCCACTTTACAGGCATACTATAGACACCCCCCAGGTACGATATTTAAAGGAATATTTCACTTTTTTTTTTTTACTTTAAGCATCATTAAAATCACTGCTCCCGTTTTTACAACTTTTTTGTGCATTGATACATGTCCCCTGGGGCAGGACCCGGGTCCCCAAACCCTTTTTAGGACAATACCATGAAAATTAGCCTTTAAAATGAGCACTTTTGATTTCGAACGTTCGAGTCCCATAGATGTCAATGGGGTTCTAACGTTCGTGCAAATTTTCAGTCCGTTCGCAGGTTCTGGTGCGAACCGAACCGGGGGGTGTTCGGCTCATCCCTAGTGTATTCCCTAGACCCCAGAATAAAAATACCTTGGAAGTAGTTCAGCTGTGGCTTCAGAAATCTGTAATGATGAGTGGGTTGATGGAGTAGTGTGTAGTACACGTTTGTGTGATTAAAAATTCTCAGGCCTGTTTTTGAACTTTGTGTGGCTAGTCCATACAAGATTCCGAGATGCTCTTGTGTCTTTCCCATTGTATTTTTTTTCTATCGCTAAAAGAGTGAAGGTAGCATTCCATCTGGTTGTTTTGTTTTTTCATTTTTGTTTTGGGAACTATCGCCCACATTTGTATCTAAATGTTTGTCTCATGTTTTAGTCTTCTCATGTTTGTATGTGGTAACAAGAATATGTTTGAACCTTCCATGTGTCGCGGGTGTTGTATTTTAGTAAGAATGTGAAAGTAAGTGTTACAGAGGGTTTAGTTATTATCGGTTTTGAGGAATGTCAGTGACAATTTACCAATGTACACAAATGTTGTATTGTTTACCATTCTTTGCAGGTTAAATATGAAGGATAGAGTAATAACTTTTGTTTATAAGTGTCTTTTCAGGTCCAAGGAGTTTGTACCTGAAGTGTATGTACATAGAAAGCAGGTGTATAAGAAGGTAAAAGTATCATAGGGTATTTCACTGTTTTCATTGTTTTTTTCTGCACCATTGTAAAACCTGTGTGTCTTCCTCTAGTTTGTAATGAGGAGGAAAAGGTGGGGGGATGATAGTGGTAAGAATGACAAATTCTAGCCAAGTTTGTGACCTAGTAGGAACAACAGGTTACACGACTTTCTCCCTTTGATGGAATTTGAATCAGCAGTCTGGTGAAGGATGCTCCCATAGGAACCTTTTTGACAATGTTCAAAGTATTACACCACAGATGGTAAGATGCAGTGACCACAGTCATTAAGTTCTGAGTTGTACTTTCCTCAGCAGCTGTCACCTACATGGGGTGGGTGCAGTCACTGTAACATGAACTTCAAAAGGTCCACCACATGGTTCATGAGTCCCTCCTGGACCCTGACACAATAACCAGTTTACATTCCTTCTAACCAGGTGACTGGGTCGTTGTAAAGAAGCTTGAGGGATGAGACCAGGCCTGCCACTGCAAGAAGCTGCTCAACTACATCAAAGGATGAGGAGTATCTTTGTTTATTTATATTTTTAAAGTGTATTTTCCAACTAGCTAAGAAAGCGAACAGGACACATGGTTGGGTCTAATCTAAATCTCCACCGAGCTCTAGTGCCCCAGCGATGACAGCTGTACATGATATATAGGATGTTCAAATTGGTATGAGGAAAACTAGTAAAATCCAGACACTTGTCAGTAGAATTTAACGATACATTTCTAGAGGGTAAAATGAATTATAATTTTAACAATAGCTCTGGTTCTTGCCAGCTTTGGTATCAGGACAACTAGGTAGCCCACAATTGTGCTTCAACTTTAGTTTGGTATTAATGCGGATCTACAGCTTATAAGGTAATTCCCCTAATGCAAGAGGTTCATGTGTTCTGGTGACACTCGTCCGAGCATCTTATGTTGCGACTGATCGTGAGGATCTGATGGCACGAGAGAAGGTAAGAATGGCAGGGACAGCTGGAAGGGAATTGCTCACCAACCCTGTCCAGGTCTGTAACTGTTGAAGTTCCCACAGTCCAAGGGGGGTTTCTGGGAATTCATAAGTAAAGATTGTTATACCTGGATTGGGGATACTAGTGACAAAGTTCAGGCCCATATGGATAAGGTTTAGATCCCTGCAAGGCAAAGCCAGAGCTATAGCTAGAGAAGGTTGGAGTCCTTTTAAGGGTCTGGGAATCTTTAGGGATTTAATTTTTTATTTTGCAGCGGATCATAGTTGAAGGAAGTAGGGGTATATATACTCATGTTATTTTTGTTTCTATTCCTGCTATATGCCGTGATGAGGTGCTACTGTTGCCTGATTGGATGAGTGAACAGAGCCTGAGCAGATGACGATGCCCTGAAGCCCAACCCACGTACTAGACACAGAGGATCCCAGACCGACCGGCCTTCACGTCCTCCTCTAGGTCATCCCTCCTGAAGAACAGAGTCTACATGTCAAGCCATGTTTTCCTTTTTATGGATTCATATGGACTGTAAGGACTGATTCATTTCCAGGTGTAAGAAGAAGATCAAGATTCATTGAGGGACACATGGAGCATATGACAAGAGGAGGGACTGTTGTGGAAATTTTATGAAGATGTATTTTAATATGTATTGTCATAGAGTCTCCCAGTGTTAGTTCTCCCGCAACCAGCTCTAAAGAGCTGACTGGGGCAGACTGACGCTGGTTGAGATCCGTTAGGTAGTGGAAAACTTCCTGTTGTTGGAGAGAGGTGTTTGTGGAGTGAGGATATGTCTGCCGGTGAAAGGGCCCCTGTGTGATGCACAGACGTTCATCTGGGGGGGTGTTCGCTCTGCAAACACATTATTGGTTTAGCGGATGTACGCTCGTGTCACCCTGTATGCCTTATCAACATATTTGTGGTGCCATGGGCATACACCTGAAGATAAGCTCCCATCAGCAGGTTGTTGTATAAATTCATTTTTCCTGTGTTGACATTCACATCCTGTGTTGTTACGTCCTTATTTGGTCATATCCCGTGTTGACATTCACATCCTGTGTTGTTACATTCTGTGTTGTCACATCCTGTGTTGTCATATCCTTATTTGGTTATATCCTGTGAGGTCACATCCTGTGTAGAAGGCGATTGGCTGTTGGAGCCAGGACCTCCTGTTTGTGAACGCCTCTCATGGAGGTGGAGTTTTTCCGTTTTTTTCCTCGGTCCGTCTGCGCTGTGATTGAGGATGGATGGAGAGCACTCTCTCCTCCCCCCTTTTTCCTGTGGCCTGCCAGGTTGCATGTTCGGATAAGGGTCTGGTATGGATTTTGGGGGGGACCCTTATGCCATTTTGTATTTAAATTATGGCGCGGGGTTCCCCTTAAGATATATACCAGACCTGAAGGGCCTGGTATGGATTTAAGGGTAGGACCCCCACGCCATTTTTTTTTTTTAATTTGGCACAGGGTTCCCCTTAATTTCCATACCAGACCCAAAGGGCCTGGCAATGGACTGGGGGGGGGACTCAAACTTTTTTTCTATGATTTTTATCTATATTGCCGGGATCCGGCAATACATTACAGCTGCGAGCCATTTTAAATGACATTTTTGCCTTTACAAATGTCATTTTGCTGCTCTTATTCATAAAACTATGTAAGCAGCCTAGCATAGTGTGGGGCGTGCACTTAGCCCCCTGGGCCATGATTGGCCAAAGGCACCCTGCCTTTGGCCAATCATGGCTCTCACAGCAGAGCGCGCTGTGCTTGGCCAAAGCATGCAGGTCAGGTGCATGCTTTGGCCAATCAGCATTCGTCAATGCACTGTGATCTCACAGTGTATTGACGATCTCACCGATCATTATGGGGCGTTCCGTGGGTGCTCGAATTTCCCGCGAATGCCCAATAATATTCTAAATTTAGTGAATGAGCGAACACCCGATGTTCGGGTCGAACGTAAGTCGGGCTCATCCCTAGTGAAGAAGAAAAAATACTTATATGCAAAATTTTATAACAGGAACGAAGAAAAAAAGTATTTTTTTTCAAAATTTTTGGTCTTTTTTCATTTGTTTAGCAAAATATAAAAAACCCAATGGTGATTAAATATCACCAAAAGAAAGCTCTATCTGTTTAAAAAAAAAATGATAAAACTTTCCTTTAGGTACACTAAACTTTCCTTTAGTGTTGCACAATTGTCATTCAAAGTGTGACATCACTGAAAGCTGAAAATTGGCCTGGGCAAGAATGGGGTGAAAGTGCCCAGTACGCACGTGGTTAAAGTGGTTTTAAACCTCTACATATACCCAGTGAAGTGGCTTGCCTCAGGTGATACAAAGTGATGAAACAAATCTTTTTTTACATAAGTTGTACCTCTCTATGTAGCTCACGGCCAAAGTTAAAAAGATAAACAGTATTTATCGGCGTATAGCACGGACCCCAAGTTTAGGAGGGAATTTTAAGGAAAAAATTTTTTTAAGGAAAAAAACTTACATTTAAATGCCCATCAATGCAGCCTTGCACAGCGTCCATCTGCATGCTTGTCCAGTGTCATTTGCAGCCTTGCAGTCATTTGCAGCCTTCGTGTCATTTGCAGCCCTATCAGTGCCATTTGCAGCCTTGTAGCTTTGTCAGTGCCCATCTGCAACTTTGTGTCCATTTGCAGCCTTGCAGCTTTGTCGGTGCCCATCTGCAACTTTGTCTGTGTCCATTTGCAGCCTTGCCCAGGCTGCGGTTAAACTGCAGTGACTTGTCAGTGTCACTGCAGTTAGAAAATGGCACCGCCGGCGCCAAGATACATAGCTGTGACTTGCAGCGGCTCTCGGCCACTTTCGGCTCCACTCGTAGTCCCACCCGGGATGGGCGTGACTGTGAGCGGAGCGAGCGCCGCCCTTATACAGATAGCCGAGTGTGCTAGGTTCGGTTAGCTCTGCTCACAGTCACGCCCAGTCCCTGTGTCCATCATAGGGCAGGACTGGGCGTGACTGTGAGCGGAACTAGCCGAACCTAGCCAAGTACACTTGGCTATCTGTATATGGGCGGCGCTCGCTCCGCTCACAGACACCCCCATCCCGGGCGGGACTACGAGTGGAGCCGAAAGTGGCCAAGAGCCGCCGCAAGTCACGGCTATGTATCTCGGCGCCGGCGGCGCCATTTTCAAACTCCGCTATCTATGTATATCGGTGGCCTGCGATCGCTCCACTCACAGTCAGCGGGGGATCGCATGGGATCGGCGTATAACACGCACCCGCAATTTTCCCCTGTTTTTAAGGGGAAAAAAGTGCGTGTTATACGCCGATAAATACGGTAAATAATAAGAAAAAAAAGTTTACAAAATATAAAAATGAGGGAACACTATCATCATTTAAATATTACAAAGAATATAACAAAAAAGGAAATCAAGGACGCAAAAATTCTAAACCAACGATAAATTGTAAAAGATAGGATAAACCCCCAAAATTTCTTAAAATATATTAATAGTAAAAAGGTCAAGTCTGAGCATGTAGGCCCTTTACATAATAATCTACAATGGGTGACTGGGCTCTGTCATTTCAAAGCCATTGTTTCTAATTTTTAGGGATTCTTTAATGACTGTCATATTACCACAGGATTGAGGTAGAGTCAATGCGGTGCCCGTGTTTAAAAAAGGATCAAAGTCTTTACCAAGTAACTGTAGACCTGTTAGTTTAACTTCTATAGTTGGGAAGATACTGGAGAGTTTAATAAAAGACCACATAGATGAGTTCTTCCTGGAAAAAAGTATTTTAAGCAACAGACAGCATGGGTTCACGAAAGACAGTAGTTATCAGACAAATCTGTAGTAAGTAAAATCTTGGACAGAGAGGTGGCTGTGGACATGGTATACTTGAATTTTGCAAAAGCATTTTGACACAATTCCCCACGCAAGGCTAATGTGTAAGGTAAAGTCTACAGTCTACAGTTTGTAAATGGATAGAAAACTGACTAAAAGACCAAATTCAGAGAGTAGTGGTTAATGATTCTTACTCTGAATGGTCTAAGGTTATCAGTAGTGTATCCCAAGGTTCAGTGTTGGACCCTTACTTTTTAATATATTTATACATTATATAGGGTCTGGGAATAAAAGTACTATTTCAGTGTTTGCAGATGACATCAAGCTATGCAGTAGAATAATGTCCTTACACGATGTCTCCGACCTACAAACCAATCTCAGTGCACTGTTTAATTGGGCAACTATGTGGCAAATGAGGTTTAATGTTGATAAATGTAAATTTATGCACGTGGGGGCCTAAGAATATGCATGCATCATACATACTAGGTGGAGTACAACTGGGCAATCAATAGTGGAGAAGGATCTAGGTATTTTGGTAGACCATAAGCTTAATAATAGCCTGCAATGCCAAGCTGCGGTTTCCAAAGTGAACCAAATTCTTTCTAGTATTAAGAGAGGTATGGACTCCAGAGAGAAAGATATAATTTTGCCCTTGTACACATCATTAGTAAGACCTCAACTGGAATATGCAGTTCAGTTTTGGGCACCAGTTCTCGAAAAGAATATTGGGGAACTAGAGAAAGTGCAGAGAAAGGCAACCAAACTGATAAGAGGCATGGAGGAGCTCAGCTATGAGGACAGATTATAGGAACGTAATTTATCCTCTCTTGAGAACAGGAGATTGGGGGGGGATATGACCAACATGTATAAATACATAAGTGGTCCATATAGTGAACTTGAGTTTATTCACTTTAACCACTTAACGACCGAGCCTCTTTTTGAGATGTGTTGTTTATAAGTTAAAAACATTTTTTTTTGCTAGAAAATTACTTAGAGCCCCAAACATTATACATTTATTTTTAACACCCTAGAGATTAAAATGACGGTCGTTGCAATACTTTCTGTCACACCGTATTCGCGCATCGGTCTTACAAGCGCACTTTTTTTGTAAAAAATACACTTTTTTTAATTAAAAAATAAGACAACAGTAAAGTTAGCCCAATTTATTTTATATTGTGAAAGATAATGTTACGCCAAGTAAATTGATACCCAACATGTCACACTTCAAAATTGCGCCCGCTTGTGGTATGGCGACAAACTTTTACCCTTAAAAATCTTCATAGGTGACGTTTAAAAAATTCTACAGGTTGTATGTTTTAAGTTACAGAGGAGGTCTAGGGCTAGAATTATTGCTCTCGCTCTACCAATCGCAGCGATACCTCACACGTGTGGTTTAAACACCGTTTTCATATGCGGGCGCTGCTCACGTATGCATTCACTTCTGCACGCAAGCTCAGCGGGACGGGGCGCATTAAAATATTTTTTTTTCTTATTTATTTTACCTTTTTAAAAAAAAAAAAAAAATGTGTCACTTTTCTTCCTATTACAAGGAATGTAAACATCCCTTGTAATAGAAAAAAAGCATGACAGGACCTCTTAAATATGAGATCTGGGATCAAAAAGACCTCAGATCTCATATTAACACTAAATGTAATAAAAAAATAAATAAATTGTTTAAAAAAAAGGCCCTTTAAGAGCTGTGGGCGGAAGTGACGTTTTGACGTCGCTTCCCCCCTGCTTTGTTATGTAGACGGTTGGGGGTCATCTTCCCCTCGCTCGTCTCCATGCCCAGCCAGGGTAAAGATCCGATTGCCTCCACCGCTGCCGATGGATCCGGTAAGCGGTGGAGGGCACCGGAGAGCGGTGGGAGATGATCTTGCGGCGATTTGGCCGCAGAGACTACTTTTATCTGAAACCGGACCGCCGGCCGAACACGAGGATAGCGGGGTTATGGCAGCTAGCTGCCATAACAACAATATCCCCCGTCAAAGTTAGGACGTATATCGGCATGCGGCAGTCTGGAAGTGGTTAAGGTCATCACAGAGGACAAGAGGGCACTCTTTATTTCTGGAGGAAAAGATATTTAATATCCAAATATGGAAAGGGTTCTTCACAATAAAAGTTGTGAAAATGTGGAATAGACTCCCTCAAGAGCTTGGATTATTTCCTAAATGTACATAATATAACCGGATACTAACATTTATAGGTAAAGTTGATCCAGGGAATATCCATTTGCCTCTCGGGGGATCAGGAAGGATATTTTCCCCCTGCTGGAGCAAATTGGATCATGCTTTGCTGCGGATTTTTGCTTTCCTCTGGATTAACTGTGGGTATAGGATTGTGTATGTGGGATTGTATGATTTTTTTTCCCTTTTATTGGTTGAACTAGATGTTCTTGTGTCTTTTTTCAACCTGACTAAGTAACTATGTAACTATCTTTCTTCTCTACATACTTTCAAAGTGCTGAATTTACAAAGCTTGTCTGGGAGTTCAGAAAGAAAGGGGATGGAGAGCTGACATTACACTCTGCAGAATTCAGCGAGGAGAGCTTTGATTGCTGATTGAAGGGAAAAGACACACCACCTTCCACACAGTTAACAGAGCTGAGGCTGTCAATCAGCTGGAGGTCCCTTCCTTGTCACCATTTTTCTTTTGATGTCAGGAAAACTTGTCAGAAGTGGCTGATAGCAGAGGAATGTAACAGCAGACAGAAATGACACTTAGCGCTCTTAATTGAGGAAAGCACAACTGTGCCCCCCAAAGCCCCCAGACCACCCCCTCCCCTCAACTCTGGATGCTCTGCCTGGCCACTGAACTCCTTTTGCATCTTAAGTAGAGGTCCACAAAAAAATTGCACCAAAAAATCCCTAAAAAATAGGAGGAAAAAAAATAAAAATGTTTTAACTCACCTGAAATGGCTGTTGCTAGGCAGTCTTCCTAATCTGCCTCTTCCTACATCACGGTGATGTTCTGTCTTCTCCTCCCTGCTTTGTCTTCTGGGGAATGGGGCGCAGTGTGTTATGGGAACTGTGTATGTCCCACAACACATCGCCTCCCATTCACAAAGCGCTGCGCGACTCGCGCATGCGCAGTAGGAAATGGGCAGTGAAGCCGTAAGGCTCCACTGCCTGTTTCCCTTAGTTAGGATGGCGGTGCCGGGACCCGAGAGCCAAGGGACTGGTCGGCCTCGAGGCGCCCGACATCACGGGCACCCAGGACAGGTAAGCATGTGTAGCTCTGGTAGATTTTTAATCTACTGCTAATAGGTAAATTTAGTGGGTTATCTGTTCATACATAGTCAGATTTGCCTCTGTTCCAGCTCGGCTGAGTTGCATGTAATTTCACATTGTGCCTGTGGGTGTCGTTGTTACTATGGGCCAGTGTTGGAAAGGCAACACATTGAAGTGTATGAGTGCTCCTCTGTCCCGGAGATAACTCGGTGGAGGTGGTCCTCCGAGTTGCATTCTGGGAGAGGGGACAGACGCCATGTTTCAGGGGTTTTTTTTCCATCCACCTGCTGGCCCTCCTGGCCGACAGGTATGCGCTAAGAGTACTACCTCGTGGTCCTCCGATCGGGAGGCCCATGGCGCTGCGGCGTGTGGGTGGGCCCAGAGGCTTGTCTGGGGCCTACTACAGCCGCAGTGGAATGGTCCTGGGCTGTCTATCCTATGTGAAGAAGCTGGACAACTGAGAAGATCCCAGGGGAGGACCCGTCATGGAAGGATCATGCAGAGTGCTGGTCTGGAGAGGGGCCTGGTGACTCAGTTGGAGGATGTATCCTAAAGTAATCCTACCGTATAGCACTGCTGGGTTGGCTTAAAAGTCCTGGTGCTGTGTTCGTTGTTCATCGAGAATCAATACATCCTGTGGCAGAGGATCATACGGGTTTTGTTTCAATCAAGTCTGTGGCAGAGACTTTTGTTCGTGCTACGTACTGGCTGCTAAGTTAGTGAGAGGAACCTATCCAGGCGGGTAAAGATTCAACTCTACAGAGAGAGTATATTCAGCTACAAGTTTCAATCCCTAATGCTACACAAAAGAACATTAAGAAAAGGTATTTGAGCTTCCCTGCAACTTTCCTTCTACCTCTTTCCTGCTACTTCCTTCAATTTACGTTCATTAAAGCATTGGAAAAGATTTGCCATCTGTGTCCCATTGGAGAGATTTCCCTTCACTTCCTGTCCCATGGCCAACAAGATGAGGGTATCCCTAGTTGTCATCAAAATCACCAGAAATAGTATCTTCATTGGAAGGTTTCCCCTCTATTAGGGCTCATTTACACTTGCTTCAGCTTCAACACACATTAACGGCTAGTTTACACTTGCTTAAAAACAAGGCTTTGAACATGCTTTGTTAAAGATCTCTGAACGCTAGTCAAAGCCCCTGCCAATAAATAAAATAAAGAAACAAGGGGAGAACAAGTGCGGGACTTTAAATAAGGCACATGGGAGCAAAAGTATAAATTAGATAGGAAATGCAATTTATTAATAGAATGATACAAAAATACATATATTTACATATTTAGGCACATAGCTCTACATATGTTGGCACATAGCTCTATAATGATAATTTGTAATCAAAAAAATCCATTCCATCAAGGACTTCTAATACAAACAAATAAATACATTAAAAGTGGAATGTTCATACATATGGGTTGATAATTGTGTACACATAACGGTAGTTGTAAGCTCTACTCCGTTTCGGGACCTTATAGCCACTCATCAGGAGCATAACCGTAGTGACCACCTATGGATTGGGGAAATAGCAGTATTGAATAGTTTGGAAACACAAGTGAGTAAATATAAAGCATAAATCTCACATTATTTGTCTTAAGCCCTGGACTTACAATAGTGTCTGCGCAGAGGCAGTGCGGCCCCGGATGCCAAGCCGTGTGTGGATTCCGACCGTGTGTGGACAATTCCGACGCACAAAGTGCCACGCATGCTCAGAAGAAATTCCGAGACGGAACAGCTCGGTCTGGTAAAATTAGCGTTCGGAATGGATAGAGCACTTTCGTCAGGCTGCAATGTTTTAAACTGTTTAATACAGCGCATTCTCTTCTTCTTTATAATGCTAGAAGAATGAAGTAGTTTTGCTGCTCATATTCACACAGACTTCTCACAAACTTCTTTCTTTATTATTTATAGTGATTCCCTCAATATATTTTGATTTGTCACATCTGACCAAAAATCTAGATATTTGTTTTTTTTGGTTTGTATTTTTTTCAAGCCTGATTTTTTTTTGGGGGGGGGGGTTGTATTTTTTTCAAGGCTGATGTTTTTTAAATTTTTTTATTTTTTTTTACTCCAGAATATTTTTGTGTGTGTTTTGTGTGTCAAGTTACCACAACACCATTATTATCTTCTATTATTTAATCTCAAAGAGGTTGCTTGGTGTTGGTGTCTCTTGTTAATTTCACATTGTAGTTTACAAATGTACCTGCCTCCTCACCAACAAACTGTCCTTTTTGAAGGAAAACACACAGGCGAGCATAATTGAACCAAAAATTCCTTTATTAAGGACTCAGAACCAAACAAAGAGGGAGGCAACGCTGGATAAACATCATAAATTGGCAAAGCCTTTGACCCCCAGGGCAGACATCAATTATTTTCCTGCAAAATTGGTGGCCTGAGGAGTCCATATCTAAGGGAGTGCAGTCTGGTCCAGAAGTCCCAGAGATCATGAAAGCAGCAGATGACATGTATGTCCCCATGCTGTGGTCATACAAGAGCCTGCATCTTTTGTCAAACCAGACTGAACCCAGGTCATCACTCTCTGGTCTTCCTTCCACGCTTCCTTCCCGGCTGTGGCTCTAGTGTTGGAGATGTGGCAGGAGGAGGAGTAGGACCTGGAGGAGAAGGAGGAGGAGGAGGACTATGGGTGAGGTGACAAATGTGGGTTGCACATGTGAGTTGGCCCCTCAACCCCTTATTTAGAGCTTCCAAAATTAAAAACTCACATAAGAGGCGTTGGCCCTCCTCCATCTGCATCATTTTGCATGCAGTTATGCCAGCAAAATCCTCCTCCACACTGTGGGATGTTCTGAGGGCCTCAGTAGCCTTCCAAAATAGGCCTATGGCAGCCTCCTCCAGGTTACTCCTCTTCCTGCCACTTTGTCTTTGAAGGTGGAGGGTAAGGACCTGGGTATCAGGCAGCCTTCTGGCCCGGCCACCTCCTGGCTGAGACTTCCCTGTGTATGAAAAAGGGACATGGTTTTAGTTTTTGCTTCATCAATCATAAATTAGTACTCCAAAATAACATCTATTTTACATAATTGATTGGACAACCAGAAATATTTAGAAGAATGCTATACCTGGCTCAAGCTGGGCTTCTCCACATGTTGCTGCCTGGAAGGCCCAGGTTGGACGTCAGAAGCCTCAGCTGGAGGGGAAGGAAGCGTGGAATGAAGAGTGGAGAGTGCTGGCCTGGGTTCAGTCTGACCTGACAGAAAATGCAATCTGTCATAGTACCACAGCCTGGGGACATAAATGTCATCTGCAGCTCCTGATCTCTGGGAATCTGGACTTTCTTGTGCTCCCTTAGATAAGTGCTCCTCAGGCCACCAATTAGGATCTTCAAATAGGTGATGTCTGCCGTGGGGATCACCGACTTCACAAATTGCAGCAAATTATCCAGCGCTGCCTTCCTCTTTGTTTGGTTCTTATAATCAGGGTGGTTTATCTGCCACAGACAAGGCAGCTCCCTGAAAATATCTATGAAGATTGGCATAAAGTCATGATCCTTCAAGATATCCATTTTAACTGCAAGACACAACACAAGACAAACCCTAATGTCAGCCTAAAGTCTTCTAAACTTGTGCAAATACAGGCCTCAATCTAGAAGCAGTATAGGCCCAATGTATCACGATCGGCGCCTCCGTTACTCCTTCCTCCGCTAACAGATCGTACGTACTACGCACGCGTGTTACGCTTTATAGACACTGCGCATGCGTGAAACTCCGCCCGCCTCTGACGTTCTTTCTAGTCTATTCCCCGCCCCTTCTCGTTCAGCGCAGTGGGGGAAGAGCACATGGTGGAGACAGAGCAGGTGTCTGTTAATTACAGCAACGAGGAGGAGGAAAGCCTGGAGGCAGAAACGTCCCAATCCAGAAGGAGACGATTTATGGCATCAAATATGTCCTTTGTGGAGATGGTGGAGATGATCGACATCCTGAAGAAGGCCGACTATGATGGGAAGTATGGACCTTACCCCAACCCCATTGTCCGAAAGGCCAAGATCATGGTGAAAGTGGTCAAAAGTCTGCACCGGAATTTCGGGGTACGTCGATCCAAAGATCAGCTCAGGAAGCGGTGGTCGGACCTGAAATTAGGGGAGCACGAGCAGTACAGAAGGATCAGGAGAGTGCTGCAAAAAAGTAAGTAGTTGTCCTGTGTTCCTATTCTTTATGTTTATTACGTTCGTGCTGCTCCATGTGCTTATCTTAACTGTTGTACAGTTTAAAATGGCAACTTTCATGTTCATGGGCACATTATTCGTTCGTATGAAACATTGTTGGTTCGGCATAGAAAACACCATTGTTTTGGCCATCTGCATTTGAATACATTTTTTATGGCCTACTTGGTTGTGTAGATGGGTTTGTAACTAGAATGTAATGCAAACTAGATTCTGTGTAAGGAGAGGACACTCAGCAGCAGTTTTCACATCTGGACACTGAAGCACTAGTGTGGGACACCAGAACACCCTTTTTATTAGGGGGCCCACACAGGTGCTCCAGTGTATACTATAGGGGTGTCTCCATCTGTGAAGCTTGTACAAAACAGGTAAGTATTCAAGCTTGACAAAGGACAAAAATATTTCTTCATCTTGGAACTCTGTCAAAAGAGACAATTGTACCCCACTTCCAAGCAATGTTTCATATTTCTATTTCTGCCATGAAATATCTGTGTGCTAAGTATACCTATTTTTTTTTACATAGGGGATAAAAGACTCGGAGGACACCCCTCATAGTCACCACAACAGGTGAGTGTCTGCGACCACAGGCTCAGGTAAGAGATGGATGCCGACATATTTATAATACATGGTGTGTTTTTGTTTCTATCTTTTTAGGTGATCGTGATGTTGTGGATCCAGACCATTTCACCTCTGAAAGTGCACAGATCCTGATCGGGGAGATCATGGGGTGTAATAGGGACTTGGAAAACATCCAGAAAAACATCAATGATGTTCAAAAAAAAATGAAGAACATCATTGATGTTTTAGGGAGAGTTTAAAACCCCTCCAAATCCCTTTGGTTTTTTGTGCTTTTTGTGATCTAAAAATTTCTAACATTTTTTGACATATTTTCGAAAAGCCAAATTTTGAACATGCACACAGCGTGTCAACGTGTGCTATCTGCCATCACGGGAGATCAATGGATGCATTTTGGGGGTGCTCCCTTTGGTTTTTTGTGATCTAAAAATTTCTAACATTTTTTGACATATTTTCTAAAAGCCAAATTTTGAAGATGCACACAGCGTGTCAACGTGTGCTATCTGCCATCACGGGAGATCAATGGATGCGTTTTGGGGGTGCAACCCCTTCCTCAATAAAGTAGCTGGGAGGAAGGGGTTGCACCCCCAAAACACGTCCCTTGATCCCCCGTGATGGCAGGTAGCACATGTTGACATTCGGCAATTTGTGTGCATCTTCAAAATTTGGCTTTTCCAGGGGTGACTTCACCCCATCTGAACGCAATATCAAACACAGTTTGTAAATACCCATGTCTGATGATGCCTTCAAATTCTACAAAAGTTGAACTTTGTAAGTTCGAAATTTGTGTCTTTCTTGTTGGTTTTAAACATGCCTGTTTTATCTTAAATGGACATTTCTACTTTTTCTAATGTGACCCAAAAAATTGTTATACAACAAACATGTTGGTTTGTTTTAAAAACCTTTTACTAATGCACATGTGATTGTGCTGGTATTAAAAAGATTGATAATCAAGAATGTGTGGATTATTGTTTAAACGCTCCAAAACTTTTGTTGTGCTCTAATTGGTGTTTTCTGTGACAATGGGGGTTATTTCCTAAGGGGAAAACCACTTTGCACTACAAGTTCAGTTTTAGTGCAGTTTCAAGTGCACTTGTAGTGCAAAGTGTCTTAAGTAAATAACACCCAACAGTGCTTTGTAATGTTACACAATCACGCCTTTTTCAGGACTCATCACATTTCTGTCAGGGTCAGTTAAAAGAAACAGAAGCAGGAAAGATTTTAGTAGTCACCAAAGATTTTAGTAGTTAAAATGATTTTTTTATTTGAAAAATGTTTCAGACATTGTCTGGCATATTGATGGCCCCCCTACCCGCAAAGTATTCAAAGTATCCAAGAAGGACTTCTCGGGCACTCAGGGGGGGCAAGCCAGGACGGCCACTTTCAAGCGCCGTCAGGGTTGGTTCATTAGGAATTCCGGCCTCAGGCCCAACTGAGCCAGCATAGTTGGCAGAATTTTGCCGTAAAAAGTTGTGTAGAACACAGCACTCCAGGATGATATGATTCAGTTTGTACTCCGCCATGTGTATGGGTGTAAGAAATAGGTGGAACCGGCTGGCCATGATTCCAAATGTGTTCTCCACCACTATTCTGGCTCTAGCCAGCCGGTAATTAAAAACCCGGGGTCCGGGGTGAGGGTCCCCATCGGGAATGGCCGCATAAGATGGTCCCCCAGCGCAAACGCTTCATCCGCAATGAAGACGAATGGGAGTCCTTCCACATTGAATTCTGGAGGTGGCAAGTCCAAGCTGCCATTCTGGAGATGCCCGTAGAACTCCGTCTGGGTGATGACTCAACCATCGGACATCCGGCCATTCTTCCCCACGTCCACATACAGGAACTCGTAAGTAGCCGACACCACTGCCAACATCACAATACTATTGAACCCCTTATAGTTGTAATAGTATGACCCTGAGTTGGGTCGTGGGACGATGTGGACGTGTTTCCCATCAATTGCCCCTCTGCAGTTAGGAAAGTCCCACAGCTGGGCAAAGTGGGAGGCCACAGTCTGCCATTCCTGTGGCGTGGAAGGAAACTGCGGAGTCAAACAAGAAAAAAAAATTAATCATTTTGCACATAAACAGGGAAAGCAGATTAGACACAAACATTCTTGCCCAACATCAATATAACATTTATTTTAGGGAGTTTTGAAAGACCAAGGTATAAGGTCCACCTATCAGATCCCCCCCCCCCCCTCATGGGCCATTTCTAACATTATAGGGGGGGGAGCTCTTGGACAGGTAACCCTCTCCACTTCATTGAGAGATGAATGCCTAAATAATACTTAGGTAATACTAAGTATTACTTTGGCCAGCCCCTCCTTAGTTACACTATTGACAGCCCACTGGACAGGTAAGAAGTGTCATAATACAAAGATATAAATACACACTGTGCACATTCTGATATTACCTATCAAGATAATAATAGTATACAAAAACTTGAAACAGTACCATTTGAAAGTATACAGGCAGGCCCTTGCACTACATGCTTTGGGGAATTCATCCATACATCTGACCACAAAACAGATGGGTATAGTGTGTATGGGTTTTGCAAAGTCAGCAGATAGATGATTTAGGATAGATAGAGAATTGGTATCAGCTGACTTAGCAGTTGGGGGGAGGGAGGGTTCCAACTGATTTGGGGACCCTAAACAAAAAGCCTCTGGCACTCTGTCTGAATTTAAAGCACAAATCACATTTTTAAACATTTTAGGGGGTATTTAGGGTAAAGCACTACTATGGAGCTGATAAAATACATTGTTAAGTGACTACATGAGGTGAATATAGGGCCAGGAGACCATGCTGGGGAGGTAAGTGAAGGCAAATATGTATGATGGACAAAAAAATAATTACATAAAAATCCAGCATGCATGAGGACAAAGGGGACATTCACAGCATATTACAATCATGGTAATTAGGGAATGAGGAAAGAAATACAATATATTATCAAACATTAAATACAATAAAATGTGATATTAAAGGATAAATCTTACCTTAATATACTCCTTCTGCAGGACCTGGATGATGGCAGAACAGGTCTCCGGGATAATGACCCCCAGAGCCAGGGGGGAGATGCTTGTCGAGAACTTGAGGTCTTGCACGCTTCTCCCCGTCGCCAAGTACCTCAGGGTGGCGACTAGCCTCTGCTCCGGAGTGATGGCTTGCCTCATGCAGGTATCCTGCCTGCTAATATAAGGGGTCAGCAAAGCCAACAAACGGTGAAATACAGGGTCCGTCATCCGGAGAAAGTTCCTGAAATCATCAGGATTATTCTCATGGATCTCACGGAGCAAAGGCATATGACAGAACTGGTCACGCTGGAGCAACCAATTCTTGGTCCATGAACTCCTCCCCACCCTGTTCATGGACTGGACTTGTGTGAAGGTAAGGACCCCAAAACCAAGCCCCCGCATAGCACAAACTCTACGAGGAGTACGTATACACAACAGAACGCACTGAAGAACAGCAAGGCCTGTGAAGAGCGACCTGAAAAACAGTAACGAACGAACAAGAACACAATGACAGAATCACGCGTAACTCGCTGCACGCACTGAAGACCAGATACAAACCCACAAGCACAAACTGAACAGCAGAAAACTATCTGAAAGCCACGAGTCTGAAAAAGCACGAATCGTCTCTCACCAAACTTTTACTAACACGAGATTAGCAAAAGGAGCCCAAAGGGTGCCGCGCTTGGTTCGGACCTGCCCTTTTCTAGTCTCGTCGTACGTGGTGTACGTGACCGCGTTCTTGGCGATTGGAAATTCTGACAACTTTGTGCAACCATGTGTATGCAAAACAAGTTTGAGCCAACATCCGTCAGAAAAAATCCATGGATTTTGTTGTCGGAATGTCCTATCAATGTCCAATCGTGTGTACGAGACATTACAGTACGGTGCAAACAATGTGAAGCATCAAAATGTTTCTTAATCTGAAATAATGTAAACTAACATATACAATAAATGTTTTCCAGACAAAATGAGGAAACAAATGAGGAGTAATCTCTTACGAGTAGTATATCACTTGAAAGTTTGAAATCAGTAAAAGAGACCCTTGCTTTGTATGCAAACACAATATACGGTAATGTGCAAATGTGCAATGGCCTACTGAACCCACCTACACACAAAAGGTTCACAGTTTTGTTTCTTCTATGGATGTGAAAATAGTTGCATTACCCACTTAGGGATCGGAAGGATTTGCCCCCTTAATGCCAGGCCATTTTTTGCGATATGGCACTGCGTCGTTTTAACTGACAATTGCACGGCCGTGCGTCGTTGTACCCAAACAAAATTGAAATTTCCCCCCCAAATAGAGCTTTCTTTTGGTGGTATTTGATCACCTCTGTGGTTTATATTTTTTGCGCTATAAACAAAAAAAGAACAACAATTTTGAAAAAAAAAAACAATATTTTTTACGTTTTGCTATAATAAATATCCCCCCCCCCCCAAAAAAAAAAATTCTTCATCAGTTTAGGCCAATATTCTTCTACATATTTTTGGTAAAAAAAAAATAGCAATAAGCATATATTGATAATATATATGAATAAGAGAAAATAATTCCAGCATAAGAATACTACAAAGAAATCTATTTGATGCAAAGACACCTGGCCGGCATGTCAACTGTGCATGCGCCGCTGCCGCTCAGGCAAGCACGTACACGTTTGGTAGTTTTCTAAAAGGCGGGCGCATGCGCAGTGATGTAATGGCGCCATTTTTTTAAATGTAAGGCAGCAGTGGCACGTGCCTCTCATCATGGCCCAGTAAGACCCCTCCATAGCCTCTGACATCTGTACCATGTCCCCAGCCTCTGTCCTATACCATGTCTGCAGCCATGGCATGTCCACAGCCTCTGTTCTGTACCATGTCCACAGCCTCTGTCCTGTACCATGTCCACGGCATCTGTTCTGTATCATGTCCGCAGCCTCTGTCCTGTGCCATGTCCCCAGCTCCATCCTCCTGTACCATGTCCACAGCCTCTGTCCGTTACCCTGCCCACAGCCTCTGTCCTGTACGATGTTCCCAGACTCTGTCCTGTACCGTGTCCCCAGCCTCTGTCCTGTACTGTGTCCCCAGCCTCTGTCCTGTACCATGTCCCCAGCCTCTGTCCTGTACCATGTCCACAGCCTCTGTCCTGTACCATGTCCCCAGCCTCTGTCCTGTACCATGTTCACAGCCTCTGTCCTGTACCATGTCCACAGCCTCTGTCCTGTACCATGTCCCCAGCCTCTGTCCTGTACCATGACCGCAGCCCCTGTCCTGTACCATGTCTCCAGCCTCTGTCCTGTACCATGTCCACAGCCTCTGTCCTGTACCATGTACCCAGCCTCTGTCCTGTACCATGTACCCAGCCTCTGTCCTCTACTATGTCCACAGCCTCTGTCCGGTACCATGTCCCCAGCCTCTGTCCTGTACCATGTCCACAGCCTCTGTCCTGTACCATGTCCCTAGATATGAGATGAGATATATTGTGGAAATATTGTTTAATTATATATATATATATATATATATATATATATATATACATATATATCAATGATGACAAACCATGGGATCTGCACAGAGCCAGTGTCAGGTCTCCATATCAGTGCTAGCTGGTCCTGGGAGTGATAGTCTGCAAGCAAGTGTATGTGCTGGAGGTTGAGGATAAGAGATTGTATATACCAGAGTGTATATAGTTAAAGCCCTATCAAGGCCCTCTCCGAAACACCTCACTCTAAAGAGGCGTGTCAGTGGGGGGGGTCTCCTACTCCTCTTATCATGATGCATGTACAAGGTGTTGAGCACCACATCATATTAGGCTCCTAAAATAGGAATTCTAAGGGCAGAAACCACATGAGTAAGAAAAGCCAGCACCGGGGTTGGGATACTGAAATCATAAAATATAGGGCTTAAGCAATCGGCAGTATAGCATCTGTGCCCTGGATAGAGGAGTCCCACCCAAGGCCTCAGACTAAAAGGTCAAAAGGCGGGTAGCCATAAAGGTTTCCAAGTCTGAGGGCCTACACTTAGGTGGGTGCTGAAAAACGAAAAGACTTTGTTGCAGAACTAGTGATAAAACAGGAACAGTTCCATCAGTCAGACTTCTTTGGTTTCCGGATCAGAACGAGCTGAAGAAGATCGTGGATGACCTAGATGTGAGCGTTGCTTTCTCTGGAGTCTTGGGCAAGACTGGGGGTTGGCATCCCGTAGCTCCGGCAAATCCAGCCAGTCAGGAACTGCTTCACAAACCATGAAATGGAACAGTTGCTGAAGTTGCACAGGATGTTGGAGGTGGAAGTCATGGTTGTTCTTCTTGACCATGAGGGTAAAAAGGAAAACACCATTGGTATGTTGCTCTCTAGGCTCGCAGATGATCGAGCAGGGGTCTCATCAGGCCGGCAGCGAAATAATGTTTGAGGGCAAAGTTCTGGAAACAACCTGTCAGAAACCATGAATTAGACCGAGACAAAAGTGCAGTTAAAATCACACTTGTTTAATAATAATAATAGAAAAAGGTAAACAGAGCAACGTAGTCAAATCATAGCCAGAGTTCGGTAACCGGAACGGATAGTCAAACAAGCCAGGACATCAAGGAGCCAGAGATCAGCGTAGTTCAGGACAGGCCATGAAATCAGGAAACCGGAGAATCAGCGTAGTGGAACAGCAAGCAGGATCAGGAACCAGAAGGGACGTCAGCCAAGGAAGTCTTCAACAGGTACACAGGAGAGAGTCTCTGGATATGTTGACCAAGGCGAAGGTAGAGAGGAACTGAACAGCTTAAGTAACCATCAGGTGAGTCACTGTGGAAAAGATTGGAGCTGGCAATTAACTGACAGTTCAACGGCCTGCTCTGAGAAGGAAGGGCCGAGCACAGCCCTGACAGTACCCCCTCCTCAACGACCGCTCCCCCTTGGAGGACCGCCAGGTTTGAGGAAAAACGTCTATGGAAAGCATGGAGGACAGAGGCATGTACGTCCAAGGATGAGACCCAAGAGAGTTTCTCCGGACCGTACCCTTTCCAATGCATCAGGTACTGTATGCGCCCACGGAACCTACGGGAGTCAACAATGGACTGTACTTCATACTTCTCATGGTTCTCAACCTGTACTGGGTGAGACCATGGCATCGAGGTGGTACAGCAGTTGCAGACCAAAGGTTTAAATAAGGAGACATGGAATACCTTTTAGATACGCATATTATAAGGAAGGTCTAAAGCGTAAGCCACTGGGTTAATCCTGTGGAGAATATAGAAAGGCCCAATAAACCTAGGTGCCAACTTCAGTGAGGGAACACGGAGTCGGAGGTTGCGAGATGATAGCCAGACCCTGTCCCCAACCTGGTAGGAAGGCGCAGGCAGGCGTCTGCGGTCAGCATGGAGTCTGTACCTATCATTGGCATGTTGCAAAGCCTCCTGGACTTGTGCCCAAGTGGAACGAAAATCATGGAGATGCTCCTCTAACGCAGGGATGCTCTGCGAAACAAATGAGTCAGGCAACATGGAAGGTTGGAAACCATAGTTTGCCATAAACAGGGACAATCGGGAAGCAGAATTCAAGGCACTATTGTGAGCAAACTCTGCCCAAGGTAAGAGGTCTGACCAGTTGTTATGATGGTCAGAAATATAGCAACGTAGAAACTGCTCCAAGGACTGGTTGGCTTGTTCTGCGACCCCATTAGACTGAAGGTGATACGCAGAGGAGAAAGAAAGCTGAATTCCCAACTGTGCACAAAATACTCGCCAGAACCAGGACACAAACTGACTACCCCTGTCAGAGACGATCACCTTGGGTAGCCCACGTAAGTGAAAGATCTCCCATGCTAAAATGGAAGCCAGTTCCTTAGATGTGGGCAACTTCTTAAGTGGAATACAATGAGACATCTTCGAGAACCGGTCAACCACCATAAGGATAACTGTGTTGCCCAGAGAGTTTGGTAACTCCACAATGAAATCCATGGACAAGTGGGTCCAAGGCCTCTCTCCATTGGGTATGGGTTGTAGGAGACCCACTGGAAGGTGTTGTGGTGTCTTACTCTGAGCACACAAGGAACAAGCAGCTATGAAGGCGGCTACATCAGCACATAGGCCACCAGAATTGTTGGGAAATGGCTCAAAAGAGCTGATTCTTCCCAGGGTGGCCAGCAGCCTTGGGAGAATAGTAAGTCTGGAGCACGGCAGTACAGAGACTCTCAGGGACAAAGCAGCGATTACAAGGTTTCTCAGGAGGAGCATGGACCTAAGCGGCAAGAATGTCACCCATAAATGTCCTGTCACCTAAAGGAGAAGTGAGAACCGTAGCCAGAATACGATCAGGAGGAATCACAGGAACAGGAACCGATTCCATCTTGGAAGTGGAGGAAAATTGTTGCAACAAAGCGTCAGCCCTTACATTCTTAGTACCGGGTAAGAATGAGACACTGTAATTCAAATTTGACAAGAAAAGAGCCCATCATGCCCTTCTGGGAGAGAGGCATTTAGCCTCAGACTGTGAATGTGAATGTGAGATGCTTATGGTTAGCAAGAATGAGAACCGGCACAGTGGTACCTTTGAGGAGATGCCTCTATTCTTTAAGGGCTAAAATGATCGCTAACAACTCTCTGTCCCCAATCTCGTAATTGCATTCTGCAGGTGACAATTTCTTGGAAAAGTAGCCACAAGGATGCATAGCGCTCTCAGAGGTAGAAAGTTGAGACAGAAGGGCACCAACTCCAGTCTCAGAAGCATCAACCTCAAGGATAAAGGGTAACGTAGGATCAGGATGTGCCAACACAGGAGCAGAAACAAAGGCAGCCTTGAGACTCTCATATAATGCAGTACTCTGCGCTGCCTAAAATATTAGCAGCTAACACAACAAACAGAAAATTTGCTCAGATCCGACCATCTGTAAAGGGATCCAGCACTGTCCTCACTCGAGAACCGACTCGAGTGAGGACAGTGCTGGATCCCTGGACAGACGGTTTTTCTATGAAGGTCTAAAGAAACTCCAGGTTTTAATCATGGAGGATCCCCAAGGTTTCAGCTCCATTGTCGGCTGACAATATAAGCCTGTTTGATTCATAGAACGTATGTTTTGAGTTCAAATTTTCTGGTAAGCCTGCATCTATTCTGGTGGTGGCTTCATCACATTGGTGTTTCTACCTTCCATCTACCATACTGGCTTTGTGTGTGGTGATCGAGACCATCCTATTTCAATATGGACTGTAATTATTCACTGCACATTGTGGACCTCTGAGATTTCTATGGACTGTATTACCTACTTTGCACTTGCTTTTGATTTTTTTCACATATATGCTCTATGTCACATGTGTTATCTATATTTATGTATATAAGTTCACTGTGGTTTGCTTATTGATTTATTTCATTTGTTCATACTCATGTTAGAGCTTTGTTAACCTAGTTTAGCACTTTAGCGTTACACTTATGCACTTTTTCAGCCTTGAATGGCCTCTCAAAGGCCTTAATGGACTCCGGAGACCAACTCTGTGGGTTACCGTCCTTTCTGGGATCAGTCAGGGGATTGACCAGAGACGAGAAGTTACGAATAAACTTTCAATAATAATTGGCAAAGCCAAGAAAATGTTGCAGAGGACGTATACCCACAGTTCGGGGCCACTGTAGGACTGGTGAAAGTTTCTCTGGGTCCATCGAAAAACCATACAGTGGAAATGACATAACCCAGGAATTTAAAGGGGTTGTAAACCCTCGTGTTTTTTCACCTTAATGCATACTATGCATTAAGGTGAAAAAACTTCTGACACTGACCGGCCCCCCAATCCCCCATTTTACTCACCTGAGCCCATTCGTTCTCTTGGAGGAGACGCGCTTTAGCTCTGCCCAGGGTTCTCGGCTCTTGATTGGATAGGTTGATAGAAGCGCAGCCATTGGCTCCCACTGCTGTCAATCAAATCCAGTGATGCAGGCTCCGGGGGCTGTGTCTATGCATGCATATGCTGGACTCGGAAAGACCTTAGCCACATTCTGGAAACATGTCTTGCTGCATTGTGGCAACCAGGAGAGAACCTCGGCACAAAGCCAATCAAAAGAGGTGTTGTGCCTCTGTAACCAAGGATAACCAATAACCAGTGGAAACTTAGGTGAGGAAATAACTGGAATTGGATTATCTCATGGTGAAGAGCCCCTACGGCCATTGATAATGGAACAGTCTCTTGAGTCACATGGGCAGGCTGTAAAGGTCTCCCGTCAAGAGCCTCAATGGCAAGTGGAGTGGCACGAAGCTGCAGCGGAATCGAGTACTTAGATACAAAGGCAGTATCAATGAACAGGCCTGCAACCCCAGAGTCGATTAGAGCCTGTATCTCGATGGACGACTCAGACCAAGAAAGAATAACCAGGACCAGAGGCTTATCCTTCTGGATAACTGGGGACGAAACAACGCCACCTAAGGTCTGTCCACTATTGGACCTCAAGGTTCAGGCGTTCCCTGGACGGGTAGGACAAGACTTCAAAAAGTGACCTGCCTGGCCACAATAAAGGCACAATCTCTCACTCCTCCTAAAGGTTCTCTCATCTGCAGAGAGACGTGTGAAGCCCAAGTGCATGGGTCCATCTTCACTGACCGACTTGGTACCAGGAGGAATGAGAGGTGAGGGAGGCAAGGGTGGGACTGCAAAACTCGGAGACAAATGTACAGGAGGCTTCTGCAAGTGCTCCTTAAAAGAGAGAGTCTTTCTCTGAGTCTGGAGTCAATGAGGATGGCAAACCTGATCCTCTTCTCCAGCTCAGTGGGTATATCTCGGGCTGCTATCTCATCTGGTACCTGAGAGACCATGAGAAAAAGCAGCCATGAGGGCCTCATTGTTCCATGCAACCTCTGCTGCCAGAATACGGAATTTAATGGCGTAATCAGCAATAGTTCTCGTACTCTGTTTAATGGACATGAGGCACTTAGCAGCAGAAGTGGAGTGTGCGGGAACATCAAATACCCTTTTAAAGGAAGCCACAAACTCTGGGTAACCCAGGACAACGGGTTTTTGCCTTTCCCATAGAGGATTTGCCCAGGCCAAGGCTCTCTCAGAAAGCAAAGATATCAGGAAACCTACTTTGCTTCTGACCGTGGGAAATGTCTGGGGCAGCATGTCAAAGTATATCTCAACCTGAATGAGAAATCCTCTGCATTGAACTGGATCGCCCCCAAATCGATGGGGAAGCAGAGCAAAACCAGACATACCTCTTATAGAGGTAATACTCGAGGCGGGTGCCTGCACAGAGACTGGAGCAGCAGCAGGGACAGCCTGTAACACAGGTTGTACTGGAGCAGCAACAGTGGGAGATTCCAGGTGAGCCATGCAATTTAGGAGCATCTGTAACGCTAAGGCAAACTGATCCATTCGGTGATCCTGCTCATCCAACCTGGAAAAAATATTACCAACAAGTGGATTGACTGCATCTTCTGAATTCATGGCCTTCGCCTACTGTCAGAAACCATGAATCAGACAAAAGTGCAGTTAAAATCATACTTGTTTAATAATAATAATAGAAAAAAGTAAACAGAGCAATGTAGTCAAATCATAGTCAGAGTTCGGCAACCAGAATGGATAGTCAGACAAGCCAGGACGTCAGGGAGCCAGAGATCTTCAGGACAGGACAGGAAATCAGGAAACCGGAGAATCAACATAGTGGAACAGCAAGCAGGATCAAGGATCAGCAGGGGACATCAACCAAGCAAGTCTTCAACAGGTACACAGGAGAGAGTCTCTGGATGTGTTGACCAAGGCGAAGGCAGAGAGGAACTGAACTGAACAACTTAAGTAACCAGCAGGACTGACAAACAGGATATCATCATCAGGTGAGTCCCTGTGGAAAAGATTGGAGCTTGCAATTAACTTACAGCTAAGCAGCGTGCTCTGAGAAAGAAGGGCTGAGCCCAGCCCTGACACAACCATACCATGGCACCATCAAAATCCAGGGCACCTTGTCACCATGCCGCCTGCAGGATGTCCTCTTTAATTGTATACAAGTGTACCCTGCAGAGCACGTCCCTCGGTTCTGGCTGTGAAGGATTAATAGTGGCAGGGACTCTTTGTACGCTGTCCAATTCAATATGAGTGTCCGGGGGGTTTCTCAAGAGTTGATTGAAAATGGCAGAGACTGTTCTTTTCAGGTCAGCTCCTGTGGTGGCCTCTGGGATGCCCCAGAGCCTTATGTTGTTGCTTCTGCTCCTGTTCTCTGCGTCCTCCTGCTGAAGCTGCATAAGAGGTAGCAGGTGATGAAGGGATGGTGCGGGGTGACTGTGTTCTGTCAAAGAGCCAACTCATCAAAATCACCAACCACATCACTTTCAGTGACTCTCCAGCAGCTGTAATTGGAGATTTGGATGATTTACCTGTTTTCACAGAACACCGGTAGCGTATACACTGCGGTACAGAACATCAGGTAAGGAGGAAAAAGTTGTTGGAGGCAGCCATGTTGTTGGTTATTACCAGCCAGACTAACAATGTTTACTCATTTTAGCGTGTACCGTAGTGTACACTCTGCCGGTGTTTTGTGAAAACAGATAACTCGTCTAAATCTCCAATTACTGATGCTGTAGAGTCACTGGAAGTGACAGAATTGGAGATTTTGAGGAGTTAGCTCTTTTGACAGAACCCCAGGCATATTTGAGAGTTTTCTATGCCTTGGTATGTGTGAATGAAGCTAGCAGGGCGGGTGAGCTGCTGATAATTCCCCCACCACAACACAGAGCTCAGAGCTGGAGCTTCCTCACACCGCTTGGGTTGAGCCACGCCCCCGGCTATAAGCTTATTGACTCTGCAAAAACATTGTCAATATTTAAGATTAAGAAGTAATACATATATCAGTTTCTGGTAGCTTTCCTGGCAATACTGTCTTAAAAATGTATTTTCTAAGCATTCCATACAAAAAAGATGACTGTCAAGAACAGTCAGAAAGGTAATAAGGGATTTTATTGGTGTATTACTACTCAAATAAGAACAGACATGCACCATTAAAAAACAAACTTTTATTAATGTCAACTCAACCTAGCACTACCAATTCCACTTTTAAAGGCATAACTGAGAGCAACAATGAGAATACCAAGAAAGCAGAAATCTATTGAACCTATTGATTTGTTTTTTTAATACCTAAATGATGAATGTAATAGGATAAGATAAATTCTTCCTCTGCAGATCCTCAGGCACCTCCTCCAGCAAGGCTTTAAAAATGAGTAATACTTCACCACATTTCTTCATAACCACTTTGAGCTCAACTCCAGCTAAAACCTTTTTTGTTTCTTGCTAAATACTGAAAAGGTTAAAACATCTGTTAGCATTGTATTGTTGCCTATGTCCCCACTGACTTTTTGGTTTATTTGACAGCTGTCAGATTGAACAAGAAATTATAGCAATAGGGACAGGCAGCAATTTAAAAAATTAGTAAAGCAAAAAAGGTTTAGAGCCTTTCTTACGTTTTTTCTGTGTACTTATATGGGAGCCTTCCTCTTGCTAATAATTAAATTACAGAATGTGTATTAGAACAAATAGATTCAGTATATTTTTTCAACAAAAGTGACATTTTTTTCAAGTCAAAATGTTTTTCATCTTTTTTCAGAAGCATTTTCTCGTGATTGCCTTCTCTTGAAAGTTGTGGTTAAAATTAGACACCTAAGCTGTGCAGCTGAATGTCTCATTTCCACAAAATGTCATGACACAGAAGGGTCAGTGTAAATCCCCTTCACAGTTACTAATTGGGTGTCTATGTTCTATGATTCTAACTCTAGCTTGTTTGATTGTGTTGCCAACTAGGCTTGCTGCTAAGCCAGACAGACATTTTTTATTTTATACATACAGTATACAGCAGGTAAAATAAGTATTGAACATGTCAACATTTTTCTAGGTAAATATATTTCTAAAGGTGGTATGTAACCCATGTAATCCATACATACAAAGAAACCAAAACAAATAAGTTCAGAAATTAGGTTATGTGTAATAAAATCAAATGACACAGGGAAAAAGTATTGAACACGCTAAGGGCCCTTTCACACTGGGCCGGGGGCGGCGTCGGCGGTAAAGCAGTGCTATTGTAAGCGGCGCTTTACCGTTGGTATTCGGCCGCTAGCAGGGCTTTGCCGGTGGTATAGCTGCGCTGTCTTATTGATTTCAATGGGCAGGAGCGGTGAAGGAGTGGTATACACTCCGCTCCTTCACCGCTCCGAAGATGCTGCTAGCAGGACTTTTTTTCCCGTCCTGCTAGTGCGCCGCTCCAGTGTGAAAGCGGCTTTCACATTCAAGAGACAGCAGTGGCACTTTCAGGTCGGTTTGCAGGTGCTATTATTAGCGCAATAGCGCCTGCAAACCACCCCAGTGTGAAAGGGCCCTAACACGCTAAATGTAATTAATACTTCATACAAAAGCATTTGTTGGTAATGACAGCTTCAAGACGCCTCCTGTATGAAGAAACTAGTCGCATGCATAACTCAGGTGTGATTTTGGTCCATTGTTCCACACAAACAGTCTTAAAATCTTGAAGGTTCCGTGGGCCTCTTCTATGAACTCTGATCTTTAGTTCTTTCCATATATTTTCTATTGAACTCAAGTCAGGTGATTGGCTGGGCCATTCTAGCAGCTTTATTTTCTTTCTTTGAAACCAATTGAGAGTTTCCTTGGCTTTGTGTTTGGGATCATTGTTTAGCTAAAATGTCCACTCTCGTTTCATCTTCATCATCCTGGTAGATGGCAGCAGATTTTTATCAGGAATGTCTTGGTACATTTTTCCATTCATCCTTCCTTCAATAATATGAAGTTTGCCAGTACCGCATGCTAAAAAAAGCCCCACACCATGATGTTCCCATCTCCAAACTTCACTGTTGGTATAGGGTTGTTTTTGGGGTGATGTGCAGTGGCATTTGACCTCCAAACATAGTGTGTATCATGGCATCCAAAGAGTTCAATTTTGGTCTCATCCGACCAGACTATATTCTCCTAGCATTTCACTGGCTTGTCTAAATGTTGTGCAGCAAACTACGAGCTTCAACATGCTTTTTCTTCAGCAATAAAGTCTTCCGTGGTGTGCGTGCATACAGGCCATGGCAGTTGAGTCCATTACCTATTGTTTTCTTTGAAACAGTTGTACCTGCTAAGTCCTGCTAGGTCTTTCTGAAGTTCTCCACAAGTGGTCCTTAGCTCTTGGACAACTCTTCTGATAATTTTTTTCACTTCTCTGTCAGAAATCTTGCACAGAGCACCTGGTCATGGCCGGTTTATGGTGAAATGATGTTCTTTCCACTTCCAGATTATGCCCCCAACAGTGCTGAAACATTCAGAAGTTTAGTAGTCTTTCTGTAACCATTGCCATCAGTATGTATTGCAACAATAAGGTTGCAAAGGTCTTGAAAGAGCTCTTTGCTTTTACCCAGCATGAGATGTTTCTTGTGTGACACCTTGGTAATAAGACACCTTTTTATAGGCCATCAGTTGAGACTGCAAGCAATGGGGGGAAAAGCGAACTTAGGACTTTAATTGGGACGCAAGGGAAAGTTTGTTCCCCCATCCTTAATATCACGAAAAAGAGGGGGGGAGGTTGGGACTTTAAATGAGGTGCGCATGATGCAGCCCAATCGCACTAACAGAGGTGCAAACATATGTATGTTTATTAAGGACCAATGATCAACATGGCATAAAAACGCATTGCAAACATTAGAGATAAAATAATCGCATATAGACAATAAATCTATGTATATACAACCATAGGACATGGGTAGGTACAATTATGCATCTTAATCCCCCAAGCAAGATAAAAGTCATGTGAAGTAAACAACATCTGAAAATTGGTCAATGTGTGTTTGATGCATCAAAGGTAGACCCGACGCTGCGTTTCATGGACTTCAATCCACTCTTCAGGAGCCGGATGCATCTAAATTCTATAAAAAATGTATGAAAAGCAATATAGTTTCATGGGTCTAACAAAATCAGAAGAAAAAGGGGGAAATTGGGCATTATTTTATATCTAATGTTTGCAATGCGTTTTTATGCCATGTTGATCATTGGTCCTTAATAAACATACATATGTTTGCACCTCTGTGAGTGCGATTGGGCTGCATCATGCGCACCTCATTTAAAGTCCCAACCTCTTTTTCATCAGTTGAGACTGAACCAGCTGATAATATTTTGCACTGACAAGGGGCAGGATTGCTTGCCCATGATGTTGAAACGCTCCTCCTGGAGTGAGCCGTTATTCTCTCTGGAAGTGCCAACCTCTTATCCTTGTATGCCATGGCAATTTGTCTTTGCGAGCCAGGCGGCGATGATCCTGCTGGAGGCCTTATATCCCTTGCGTATTCCGTTAGGAATTACAAACAGGGAGTCCGAGACTCTGACACAAGAGGTTGCTTCAAGGTACACTTTCAATGTTCCACCCACATCCAGTAGGTTGACTTCTTGTCCATACTCCTGGAAATAGGTGGGTAGCACTATCTCCTGAAACTTGGTGGCTACCTTAGGAATGAAGTCTGGCACAGGCCTTAGAATGACCCTAACTGCCCCGAAGGACATGTGGGGCTCTTTAGCCCCCAGAGCTGCTATTTCCGAGACCCTCCTGGCCGAGGTTATTGCAACCAGGAAGGATGCTTTCATCGTCAAATCCCACAGTGACACGCCTTTTGAAAAGGAAATTCAGAATTAGTGGCAGGTCCAACTTGGAAAGTGTGGGTGCTCTGGGAGGCCTTCGTTTCACTACAGCCTTAAAGAACTGGATGATTAGTTCAATAGAGGTCCACTAAATTCCCGTGACTGTGGAAAGTGCTGACACTTGGCCTTTGCACTTAGTCCCATTTCAAGGCCCTTCTGCAGGAACTCAAGGATGTGACGGGCTCTGAGTTCCTCCATCAGAAATCTGCTGCATACACTTGGAACTTTTGCCAGCTTTTATTGTAGACACTGCTTGTAAGTGTCTGTACCACTTTCGTAGAGCACCTCTATGTTTATGAACCTCCACCTTTCAATATCCAAGCCATTAACCTGAGTTTCTCAGGCGCTGAGTGTAGAACTAGGCCCTGGCTCAGGAGATCTTGCCTCATCTGTAACATCCGAGGCGCCCTGAGACTCATGCATAAGAGTAGAGGATAACATGGGCGTTTTGGCCAATCTGGGATCACTGCCAGTACCATGATGTCTTCCCGTCTCAGTCTGTTCAGAAAGAGCAGTATTAACGGCACAAGGGGGAAAAGTGTAAGCTGTCTGAAAGTCCCACTTCGCAGTCCGAGCGTCCACCAGGGCTGCCCTTGGATGAATCAAATTTGTGCAGAATCTGGGGAGCTTCGCATTGACCAGAGATGCAAAGAGGTCCATTTCTGGGAGAAAAGACCAAGCTACCAGTTCCCTGAATACTTGTGTCAGAAGGGACCATTCATTGTTGTCCACTGTAGTCCTGGACAGGTACTCCGCTTGGAGATTTGCATGTCCGGGTATATGTACTGCTGAGAGGTAAAGCAGGTTCTCTTGGGTCAATTCAATTCATTATGGGTTCCACCTCTTCCAGGGGGGACAGACTCTGCGTGCCTCCCTGCTTCTTGATATAGGCTACAGCCATTCCGTTGTCCATCTTTAGGAGGACAGAGCCCCCACGGATTACCTGGGCAAAGGCCAGAAGAGCTTGATATGCCGCCCTCAGCTTCAACCTGTTGGCCACAATTTCCTTTGGTGAGTGAGACCATCTGCCTTGTGCCCACTGGTCTCCGCAATGGGCTCCCCATCTTGACTTGCTGGTGTCTGAGGTGATCACTATCCAGGATGTTGGGAGAAGGGAGTGACACTGCAGCAGTCTCCTCTTTTCTTCCCACCAGGCCAGACTCTGTCGCATGGACTGTTTTAGGGATATGTTCTGATACAGATTCTGGGAGTCTTATTGCTGGAGGAACCTATACTGGAATGGACGAACGTGCCACTGGCCCATTTCACCATGGGTGTTACTGATATCATCGTTCCCAACAGCTGGAGGCAGGTCCTGGAGGGGAGACAGTTGGCTGACCTTGCAGGCTTTGCCCGCTCTAAGATAGGGGGAATCTACACTGTATTTTTTCGTGTGTCCAGCTCTGCGTTCAGGTAGACCAGCGGCTGGGATGGATCTAACTGGCTCTTCTCCCAGTTTATGAGCCACCCGAAGGGTTGTGATGACTCGTCCCTGTCTGGGTCCAGCGAAGGATGTCGTCCAAGTAGTGATGAATGCAAATCCCGCATCTTCTCAGCTGCGCCACTACTGCCAGCAGGACCTTGGAAAAGACCCTGGGGGAAGTCGTCAACCCGAAGGGCAGGCAGACAAATTGGTACTGAAGAGGGCCAATTGTAAACCTCAGAAAACTCTGGAAGCTTGGGGCAACTGGCATGTAGAAATATACGTCCTTTAAGTCCACCTTCAGGATGGTCTGTAATGATTCCATTTTGAAGTGTTCCTTCTTCACGTAGTTGTTCAGCCACTTGAGGTCAATTACCGGCCTCCAGTCTCCCGACTTTTTCTGTACCAAAAATAAACTCCTGAAAAGCGCTCCCTCTGGGACACTGGTTCTATTACCCGCTGTTATAGGAGTGTGTTCACGTACTGAAGCGGAATCTCCTTTTTCAGGAAGCATGAGGGGAGAGTGGTCGGTACGAAGTTTGTTTTCGGTTTCTTGAAAAACTCCCAGAAATGCCCTATTTTTTTGGTGGAGAGCACTAGGGGTGCAACAGATCATCACCGATCCGTGATCCGAACGGTTCAACCTGTTTGGATCGGCACACATGCGCTCCGCAGAGCGCGCCGCTGCCTCGGCCGCAGCCATCTTGGTACACCCGACGGCGGCGGTGCTCGCTGACGTCATCACCCCTCAACTCGTGTATCTGATCTGGCCGGTTTGGCGGCTTCTATTCTGTAAGGTAAGACTAAACAACACTATTCTTCCGTCCTAATTCCTATACTCATACTGTATACAGTGGGGGAGATTTTGCATATTACAGCAGTGGGGGAAATTGTGGATATTACAGTGGGGGAGATTGTGGATATTACAGTGGGGGAGATTGTGGATATTTCAGTGGGGGAGATTGTGGATATTATTACAGTGGGGGAGATTGTGGATATTATTACAGTGGGGGAGATTGTGGATATTAAAGTGAGGCAGATTGTGGATATTATTACAGTGGGGAGATTGTGGATATTACAGTGGGGGAGATTGTGGATATTACAGTGGGGGAGATGACGTGGATATTACAGTAGTGGGGGAGATGACGTGGATATTACAGTGGGGGAGATGACGTGGATATTACTGTGGGGGAGATGACGTGGATATTACAGCAGTGGGGGTGATTGTGGATATTACAGTGGGGGGAGATGACTTGGATATTACAGCAGTGAGGGAGATTGTGGATATTACAGTGGGGGAGATTGTGGATATTACAGTGGGGGAGATGATGTGGATATTACAGTGGGGGAGATGATGTGGATATTACAGCAGTGAGGGAGATTGTGGATATTACAGCAGTGGGGGAGATTGTGGATATTACAGTGGGGAAAATGACGTGGATATTACAGTGGGGGAGATTGTGGATATTACAGTGGGGGAGATGACATGGATATTACAGCAGTGAGGGAGATTGTGGATATTACAGTGGGGGAGATTGTGGATATTACAGTGGGGGAGATTGTGGATATTACAGTGGGGAGATTCATTGTGGATATTACAGTAGGGACTATATGGTGGTGGAATTTTCACAGGTTTTTGTAAATTCAATTAATTGCATTTTGCACATTTATCCCAATTGACTTTTAGATTATCCATATATTTTTCTAAATATTTTTTATATTTTTGGTGTTCTTGTCAATTTATGTGTTTACGTTTACGTTGTTCACTATTGTAATATTACGTTTAGCGCAATCCTTATTTTTTCTATATTTTATTCACCGTATTGGGGTTTTGCAGAAGGATTGCTGCTTCCACTGCGTTTTAGGCGATTTTTGTGGTCGGCCGCACAAGATCGCTTCCAGGTCTTAGCGCAGTTTCTTTCCTTTTTTCCAGATGAGCTCCTCTGCCTTCCCTGACTGGCGAGTCAGGCGACCAACTGCTCACTGTGCCCAGTGTTCCGTCCTCCCCTGGAACATCCTCCAGGCTACCAAAGCCCCTCCACATCCTGCCTCTACTTTGGGGAAGGAATCAGTCCACAGGACTCCACACACACACACACACACACAGTGTGGTCATGGTGAGCAGAGGAACGGAGGAGCTTGAAAGCCCCGCGTCATTTAAATCCCCTGTATGGGAGCATTTTGGCTTCCCTGTCAAATATGATGATGAAGGATAGGGGTTAGTGGATAAAACCGTGACGGTGTGTAGGCACTGTGGCACAAGAAAGCCATATGACACTGGAAACACATCAAACATGGCCACGCATTTTAAGCGACATCACCCTGGTGTTTCACTGACAGGAGTGAAAACGAAAGCTGGTCAACAACCGCTTATCACTGCGGCGTTTAAGCAGCCCCTTGTTGCACAATCAGACTGGGCTAAAGCCATCACAAAAGCTATCGGTGTGTTTATAGGAGCAGACATGAGGCCATATTCGGTTGTGCAAAACGAGGGCTTTAAACACATGATGAAAGTGCTTGAGCCACGTTACAACATCCCGTCGTGCACCCACTTCAGCGAAAAGATTGTGCCAGATCTTTATGAGCAGGAGAAGAAAAAAGTTGTGGATGAACTATCCCGAGCATCCTCTGTTGCGCTCACGACAGACGGGGGGGGCGTCCAGGGGAAAGGAGAGCTATGTGACGATAACCGCTCACTTCATCACCGCAGACTGGGAGATGAGTAGTCTGGTGCTGCAGACACGCCCCCTCTACAAGAGTCACACAAGCACTCATCTTGCGCAGGTACTGACACAAGCAGTGGAGGAATGGAAGATGAAGAGGCCCAGTACTAATATCCCAGTCACAACTGATAATGGCAAAAATCAAATAAATGCAGTGAATGAGGCAGGACTGGGCCCACATATAGGGTGCTTTGCACATGTAGTGAATTTGGCATCACAGAAGGGAATCTCAGTCAACAGGATGTCCGCCTCCTTGGGAGGATCAGGAAGGTGGTTTCCTACTTCCACTGAAGCACAACAGCTGCTCATGTGCTTAAGACAAAGCAAGAAATGCTAAAGCTGCCTACTCATAAGCTCATACATGATGTCAAAACAAGGTGGAACTCCACTTATGATATGCTGGAGCGTTATCTGGAGCAGCAGGCAGCTATATACTCTGCAGTGACCGACAAGACCCTGAAGAAAATTGTCAAAGACATCATTACCCTGTCTGATGAAGATGTGAGAGTGGCAGAGGAGGTCCTCCAGGTTAAACCCCTCAAAACTGTTACATCTCTGCTGAGCACTGAAAGTTCACCATCCGTGTCAATGATCCTGCCGCTGAAAACAAGGATTTTACAATCCATGGCTCCAAGTGACGAAGACAGCACCATCACTCGAGATGTCAAGACTGCTGCTAGAGAGGACCTGCAGCACAGATACACTTCACCCCCTACTTTACAGGACTACCTTCACAGATCTACTGCCCTGGATCCGAGGTTCAAGTCCCTGTCTCACATGGACCCTGCCCTACGCCAGAGGACATACAATGACCTCACCACTGAGATTGTGAGCAGTCTGGGCGCTGAAGACTGTGCTGAGGTAAACAAAAAGAATATTATTTAAAAATGATAAATTTAAAGCTAAATACATTTTTTATTTTCGTAATAATGGCTTTTATTAAATGTTATTATTTTCATGTTTCATAGACATGAAAAATGTGGCCATAATATTGCCACATTTTTCATGTCTATGAAACATGAAAATAAATAATAGGTTTAATTAATCAACATTTTTTTTTTCTGCAGGGTCAAGCTGCAGAGCCAACAGGAGCAAACTTGGACTCCTCTTCTCCTCCACAAAAGAAGTCGGCGATGGCAGAGCTTTTTGGAGAGACCTTTGCCAGCAAAGACAACAAGACTCCTGCTGACATCATCAAAGAGGAGGTGGCATCCTACCTGGCAGAAAGCGACATTACAGTGGATGGTGATCCGCTGACATGGTGGAAAAGCAATGATTGTAAATACCCTCATATTGCCACAATGGCAAGATGCTATCTCGCTGTGCCAGGCTCTTCAGTTCCTTCCGAGAGTGTTCTCTACAGCAGGGGACATAGTGACTGCAACGAGGTCCATGCTCTCCCCAGACAATGTAGACATCCTTGTCTTTTTTAAAAAGAATTTGAAATGATAAGCTCAGGAATGCTTTGCTTTCTTTCTTTTATTCTTCTTTGATGATGTGGACATACTAGGCTTTCACTATCCATATTTCAAGGAAGATGATGTGCCTTCTTATGTTGCACTTTAAGTTGTTTTTGGCTCATTGCCCATCAGTCCATGTTTAAAGGAAGGAGATATGACTTATGTTGCACTTTAAGTTGTTTTTGGCTCATTGTCCATTGCTGTTTAAAGGAAGGAGATGTGCCGTTTTTATGTTGCACTTTAAAGTGGATGTAAACCTGAAAAAAGAAAAAAAAAAAAAAATCATACTGTAGAGTATAAGATTTGCTATCATTTGAGCCCAGTCTTGCCACACAGAGTTAATCCATCTCTGAGCAATCCTCTTTTATTGTTCAGTGAGACAATTCTTGACAAACTGAGAAAAACTTGCTGTGAGTGACAGGTGATTTACATCTCGTGTACTAGCCTAAGACACAGGCAGTATTTTTAAATTCCCTCCCCCACTCCTTTCTTCAGCAGCTCTGCAAGGATTGGCTGTTCCACACCTCACCATGATTTGGCATGCTGAAGTCATGTGGTTACTTTCCTGTCTTTTCACTGGATGTTAGAGATCATAGCAGAAGTTCAGCAGAAGTTCAGTGTTAGAAATACACAGGGGAGTTTAGAGGTGGGCGGGGAGTCTACTGACATCACGACTCCACCCACCGAGCTCCAGACAACAGACCCACCCACAGAATATGCAGTTTTTCGGGTCTCATAACAGACAGAGGGGAGACATTTGACAGGTAAGGATACATGCAGGAGGCATGTATATCCTTATAGATAACCCCTATGGCAGTAGTTTAGAAAGGATGACATTGGGTTTACATCCACTTTAAGTTGTTTTTGGCTCATTGGCCATTGGTCCGTGTTTAAAGGAAGGAGATATGCCTTTTTATGTTGCACCTTAAGTTGTTTTTCATTATGTTAAAAAGAAGATATTATGCCTTGTGCACTTTAACTTGATTTTATATATTTTCCTTGTCAAAAGAAGTTTATTGAGTATACAATGTTATAAAGATACATAAAGCAAGTTTACAAGGATCTATAAAGTAAGCTCATTGTTTTACAGTAGGGTTTATATAGGTAAATATCATGAAATTTCAAATATTAAACATTGGGTTCACGTAAACCTAAATTAAAGATATATATCATTTCCTTAGTTACTTTTGTGGGTATTTAAATGATTTATACCTACTATACATATTGTTTACAAGTAGAGTATATATAGGTCAAATAAATTCTGATAATGAGCTTTAATCGTAAGGTGGAGAAAAGGAAAGAGAAAGAAGAAAAAGGGTTGAAAGGTAGAGGTATGGTCCACAAGGTTGTCCCGCTCGTCAGTTTATTATTCTTTTTAGTTCTCTTTGAAGCCTTAGAATGGGTGTCTCTGTAAGTCATTTAATCTGTTACCATGGCAACAGGACAGAGTCATTGAAGTTTGACAGGAACTGTTGTTTTATCCAAGGATGCCAAAGTTTTTCAAATTTTGGAATTTGATTTTGATCGATGGCTACCATCTTAGCATGGGACATTGTATTATTCATTCTGTGAATTGTTTCTGCTAGTACCAATGTAGGAGATTTCCATGCCTTGGCCACTGTTTGTTTTGCAGCCGTTATTAGTTGGATCATAAGTTTGAATTGAGAGAGTGTTAACCATTCCGGTTTTAGATTAAGTAAAGTTAAATATGGATCTGGTTGTATTATTTTTTTAAATATTTTAGATGCAATCACGAAGACTTCCTTCCAGAAGGTTTGGATTACTGGGCACGTCCACCATATGTGTAAATATGTGCCTATTTCTGGGCATCCTCGAAAACAAAGAGCTGAGGTATTAGGTGAATATTTTGCCACTCTAGCGGGTACAAGGTACCAGCGAGTTAGGACTTTATAATTTGTCTCCAGTGCTAAGATGTTGGGTGAAGATGACTTAGATGTGAGCCATATGTTAGACCAGTCCGTGTCTTCTAAAGTTCGTCCCAGGTCCTCCTCCCACCTCTGAACGTAAGAGGGTCTATTAAGATTTGCTACTCCATATAATTGATTATAAAGTGATGAAATTGTACCTTTAGCAAATGGATCTTTTGTACAGATTGATTCAAAAATGGATAATTGGGATAATGGTGTATCCCCCTTTAGGAATGGTGTATAGAAATTTTTGATTTGGAGATATCTAAATATCTCAGAGTTTGGTAGATCATATTTTTCTCTAAGCGATGGGAATGAAAGGAATGATTTAGATGCTATGAAGTCATTTAGTGTCTGAATGCCTGATGTTGTCCAAGCTTTAAAAGAATTTGGGTAGATCCATGCCGGATAAAAGGCCGGATTTCTGATAAAAGAAAGGAGAGGATTGTGTGGAGATTGTAACTGATATTTGGTTTTTAGTTTATCCCAGAGAGATAAGAAGTGTTTAGTTACGGGATTATGAATTTTAAAGCGGTCTTTAGGATCAAGCCATAATAAATTTGATATTAATAGAGGGTCATTTTCTGAAGCCTCTATAAATACCCATAATGGGATTTCCTGTTTTGCATGGTATTTGGACAGACTGGCCAAATGTGCTGCTCTGTAGTAGTTAGTAAAATTAGGGTATCCCAGGCCTCCTTTATTTTTGGGAAGATGTAGTGTGTGTATAGGTATACGTGGTTTAGAAGAGCCCCATATAAACGAAGTTGCTCTTTTTTGTACTATTCTCAAAAAATAGGAAGGAATTGGAATAGGGAGGACTCTGAATAGATAAAGCAATTTGGGTAGAATAGTCATTTTGATTGCATTAATCTTCCCTATCCAGGATAAAGGAAGTTGCGACCATTGTTTTATTAGATTTGTGATCTGTCTTAATACAGGAGGATAATTGGTTGAGAATAAGTCAGAATGAGATGCTGTTAAATGAATTCCAAGATATGGGATTGATTTTTCTGCCCATGTGAATGGGAGTGCAGCCCCAGCCGGGATCAATTCCATGTTTGTGAGTGAAATATTAAGCACTAGGCATTTCTTAGGATTAATCATAAGGCCGGATAGGGCTGCAAACCCATCAAGAGCTGGTATTAAGTTAGGACCAGAGACCTGTGGTGATGATAGAAAAAGTAATATATCGTCTGCAAAAATACATAATTTGTGTGTAATACCTCCTACTTCAATGCCAGTTATAGTTTGGTTTGTTCTGATGTATTGGGCCATGGGTTCGAGTATAAGGGCAAATAATAAGGGAGATAATGGGCAACCCTGTCGGGTACCTCTTTCGATATTAAAGGCTTCAGATTTGTATCCAGCATATTTTATATAGGCTTTGGGTTTATTATATAATGCTTTGATCCATGTTAAAAAGTGGGGTCCAAAACCCCATTTTTGTAATGAATATTGCATATATTGCCAGGATACTGTGTCAAATGCCCTCTTAATATCGAGAGACAGAAAACATAAAGGGATTTTCCGTTTTTTAGCAATATGTGCCAATAACACTGCCCTGCGTATATTATCGCCTGCCTGTCTATTTGGCATGAAGCCTACTTGATCTCTATGTATTAATTTTCCTATTATGCTATTGAGGCGTTTTGCTATTATTTTTGCTAATAATTTAATATCGAGGTTTAACAGAGAGATAGGCCGATAATTCACACAGGAAGTATCATCAGAAAGGGGTTTTGGGATCATACAAACAATTGCCATTAGTGTTTCTTGCCGAAAAGAATGTCCATCTAGAAGTTTGTTAAAAGTTTCAGTGAGAATGGGAGAGAGTATTTTTGAGAATGTTTTATAGTATAAAGCCGAGTAGCCGTCTGGGCCTGGTCTTTTATTAAGTTTTAGGTCTTTTATGGCGTTAGCAACTTCATCTATAGTTATAGGCTCATCCAAACTGCTTTTTTGATTTTGAGATAACTCAGGTAAGGTTATTTTTGAGAAGAAGGATTCAGCCTCTGTAGGATTAAATTCATTGTTTGTCTTGTATAAAGTTGCGAGATGTGAGTGAAATTTATGAACTATTTTAACTGGATTACAAGTGTAAACATTTTTTGATAATTTCAAACGTATTGGTTTGAAAGATTTGTTAGTTGAATTTAATGCCCGAGCCAAATATGTACCTGGTTTGTTTGTATTCATGTAGAAATTGTGTTTGGAGCGTTTGAGGGATTTATCAACTGACTCCGTGAGAAATAGATCGTATTCCAATCTAGATTTTTCCAGATGAGATTTTGTACTCTGAGATGGATTATCTTGGAATGATATGTAGGCTGCATTAAAATTGAGTTCTAGTTTTTTTGCTAGATTTTTGCGTTCCCGTTTAAATAGTGCCATTTGTCTTTGTATTGTACCACGCAAGACAGGCTTATGAGCTTCCCACAGTGTTATTGGGGAGATGTCTGTTGTATTATTAATTGATATGTATTCCTTTAAAGCTTGTTCAATGGCCATCTGATGTAGTGGGTGTTTGAGCATTATGTCCGGTAAGTACCACGTTGGGTCATGCGCTTTTGGTATGGCTGAGGCTATAGTAGTGTATACTGCATTATGGTCAGACCACGGAATCGGAATTATATCTGATGCAATAATTTCTGGTATCATTCCTATTGTTAGAAAAATATGATCTATTCTGGTGAAGGTTTGATGAGGGTGCGAGAAATAAGTGAATTTCTTTTTCATTGGGTTACTTTCTCTCCATGAATCTACCAGATTGTATTTGGAAAGAAGTTGAGAAAAAGGTAATCTAGAGGTTATTTTGGATGGTGTAAAAGGTGATTTATCTAGAAATGGGAGGAGGACCTGGTTCGAATCCCCACACATTATCACTGTTCCTATTTTGTGTGTATTAATCACTTGTAATATATGTGAGAGGAATGGTGTAGGTTGTTTGTTAGGAGCGTAGTAGGAAATCACCGTGATTGCTGTATCCATTATATAACCCATGAGTATCAAGTATCTACCTTCTGGGTCTTTAATTTCTGATGATAAGGTGAATGGTGTGGATCGGTGAAATGCAATTAGAGTTCCCCTTTGCTTGGTACAGGCAGAAGCCGTGTAAATTTGTTGATAAAAAGGAGAAATATATTTTGGAGTAGAATCTTTGGTGAAGTGTGTTTCTTGGAGGCATACTATGTGAGCCTTCTTGTTATGGAAAGTACGGAAGGCTTTGGTCCTTTTTTGAGGGACATTTATTCCCTGAACATTCAGGGAAAGTATATTCAGTGGTGCCATGGCAATAGATCAAATAGTTTTGACTTACTTTTTGTTATGCAGAGCTGACTGCGCAGATCAACCTGTGTGGACTGAAGAGATGAATAGATAGAAAAGAAACCAGTGAATTCTGGAGTAAAGAGTAAACAAAAAACATACGAGATTAGATGATACATTGTATAAATTATTTTTTGCAAGTAATCATAATTTACCCGTGAAAGAGAATAAATATCTCTCTCAGGGGAATAAGTGCCTTCGTCACACTCCCACATAATATGGTTGGGAGAATGAGGAGGGCTAATGGGGGTACACGGATCTTCCGCTTACAGGAGAGAAGTGCTATGTCAAAAGACATCAAAATGATGTTTCATTAATTGGAGTGCAGAATATAGTTTTTGTTGAAATTATTTATTCCAGGGTGGTTGTATATGGTTAGTCTTGCCCTAGGCTAAATAATTCAGTTAGAAAGGTACTGTTAATAACTTTGGTATTGATGAAGATAGTTTGAATTATTTTGTGATTTTAACCCTTTTAGAGTAAACAATTACATATTTTATTCATACGTAACTGTTTAGATATGTTAACTCATAAAATTGAGGTTGTATTGCTTCAGATTAGAATAAACAAAAACATAATTCTAGGAACTAGTTAGATAATAATATATTTGTTTTAAGAAAAGAAAGAAAAAGCTTCCATTACTTCTGGATTATTGAACATATTTGTCCTAAAAAGTAATAAATCTATTGTTATTACCTGATAATATATAACTGAACAAGAATTTCCTTATTTCACTTATATATTCTAAGGCTATATGAATCAGAAGTAATAAGAAATATAACTGGAATGTAACATGATCCCACACAGTGTGTGACTATCAGAATGCAGTTACATTCAGTTATAAATATAGGTTTTTTATAGAGAACCATCTCTTAGTATAATAAATGAAAAGATATCAGGAATTAGGATGTCAGTCCATTGAATCTTCTTGGTCCATGGATGATGTGGCATAACGGCCTCTTTTGTGAGAATGGTGATTCCCATTTTGTTCTGAAATTTTCTGGGTGCTGCCTGAAGGTGAAGATGCCATTCTTCTGCGTGTGGGGGTGTTGCTGCTTGTGGGTTCTGTCAGATTTAATTTTAAAAGGGTTTGTTGTAGTTCATCTGCTGATCTGCTTCTGTAAATTGTACCTTGGTAGTTAAATCTGACTGAAAAGGGGAAGCCCCATTGATACATAATGTTGTGGCGTTGCAGTTCCATTAGTTGGGGTTTCATGGATCGTCTTTTAGTAATAGTAAGTTGGGATAGGTCAGCAAAAATTTGATAATTGTGTCCTTGAAAATTAAGTTCCTTTTTTTCTCTTGCAGCAATTAGTATTTGTTCTTTCGTTCTGTAATAATGAAATTTTGTGATTATATCACGTGGGGGTCCATCTTTCTTTTTGGCTGTGAGGGCTCTGTGTACTCTGTCCAGTTCTAAACGTTCAATAGGGATATCTGGCTTTAGTTCTTGTAATAGAGCAGTAATAGTAGATTGCAGGTCTGTCACAGTTTCAGGTATTCCCCTTATGCGTAAGTTTGAACGTCTGGCTCTATTTTCGTAATCTTCGAGCTTAGTTTGAAGTATTAAATTCTCTTTTTTTAATTGTTCCAATTCTGTTATATTTTCTTGGGTTGTAATTTCAATTTCATCCATTTTTATTTCTAAAGCTGCGGTGCGGTTTCCCAGCTCTCTTATTTCTTTGGTTAGGCTTTTTGTTATTTGGTCTGAGGTTTGTTTTAAAGCCTTATGAAGCATATTTTCAAATTGTAATAATATTACTGGGGATACTGAGGAGGCTTGTGGAGAAGTTTGTGAGAGAATTTGTTCTGTATCTGACTCAAATGGAGAGTCTTGCTGTGACATTTTCTGTCTGTGAGAGCGCCCTGATGCTGTATCTTGTGAGGTGACTGGAGCTGCTTCAGCTGCAGTGAGTGCCTGTGAGCTCTTTGTGAGGTGATTTTTATTTCTGCCATGGTTTCCTCCCAGTACCATATTTCCTGCCCAAACTTTCACAGTTTGTTCCCTGGGGCAAAAAGGTTCAAATGGATACCTTTTGAGCCTGCAGGCTCCGCTTTGTCCTTCTCTTCTCTCCTCAGCGGTGTGGAGCTCTAACAATGCATGTCTGCTCTGCTAGGCTCCGCCTCCTGCCCCTCCGATTTTATATATTTTCAAGTAATTTAAAAGTGTTAATAAACAAAAATACAAAACTTATGTTTATTTGTCTTGTCTTTTTTTTTTTTTGATCCGAAAATGATCCAATCCGTGACTCCTGATCCAAGGAACGATCCGAACCGTGAGTTTTTTTATTTTTTTGTTTTTTGATCCGTTGCACCCCTAGAAAGCACCCAGCGGTCCTGGATGTTCTCCGTCCATACTTGCCAGAAACTGCGCAGCCTGGCTCCCACTGGGCAAGCAAGGATGTGGATATCGTCAAAACGATTTCTGGAGCTCCCGGCCCGCAGGGGTGACTGCCTTCTTCTCTTTCGACCCCAAGGGAGTATTCCAAGGCCTGTGGAACTCCCTCCCTGGCCTATAGGATCTTGCTTCTCTCCCTCTTGTTCTTGCGGGCCAGCCAAAGGCCGGATTGTTCTGGCGGAATAACCTCTTATCCTGGGGGGTGAAGCCGGACTGTCGATTGCTGTTTTGAGCTTATCTCCAAATAGGGAGCCTCCCTCAAAGGGGATCCTGCAGCAGTCTTGTTTGGAGGATGGGTCTGCCACCCAAGGTCTGAGCCACAAGGCGCGTCATGCTGTGACTGCGCCAAGCATCACATGTGCCAGGGATCAGCCTCAGGTTGTTGAGCGAGGACAGTTTTATCCCAGTCGCTGGCAATGGATGATTCTGAATTGTCTAGTCATACCTCCATGGCTCTGAAGATTGCTAACAGGGCTATCAATGGCTTGCATGCTCCTCCTGCAACTGTGTAGACCTTTTTCAGGTCCAAGTCTACCCTCCTATCGAGGATATCCTTGAAAGAGACCGCATTGTCTAGAGTCAACTAACATGCCTGGCTAGATGCATCATGGCTGCACCGACTACAGGTGGGTTTTCCCAGATGTTTAACATCCTCCTTTTAAAGGGGTACAACTTAGCTAAGCGGCTCTGAAAAAAAAGTGTTTTTCTCTGGCTGCCTCCACTCATCTTCTATTATGCATTTAATTTCATCCATGAAGGGGAAGGTGAGCCCCTCTCTCTTCCTGTTCTTGAAATATCGTTGCTGTTTCTTCAGTGGCTCCTCGATTATATCTTTCTATTGTAAGGCCTCCCTGACATCCTTAAGGAAGGGCTGTACCAGGTTGAAATCGAATCCTTCATAACCTGCGTCCCCTTCCTCTCCAGAGTCTTCGGACACTGATCTGGGTAGTGCCTAGGCCTCTTCAGCCCCGGATCTTAGCTGAGGCGTAGTCACTTGGGACAAAGAAGGGGCTTGCTGATGTGACGGCTGCAGCTGTTCAGCAAATGACTTTATCTTTAAACGCTTCTTTCATAAGAGACACCATTTCCTCCTTCCCTGCTTCCTTATCCTTGGTTACCTCCTTAAGGCAGGTTTCACAAACTGTTTTGCCAGGAAGCGACTCCTTTGGACAAGCCCAGCACATCTGGGGCCCAGGTTGAGGATGGCGGGATGGGCTTCGAGTCCTCACAGGGGAAGCTACGGTGTCTGGAGCTCGGCCGATCACATCAGTCTCTTGACCTTTCTCTGCGCTGGCTACCCCTGGACCTGAAGCGGTACCCTTGTTAAGACCAGCTTCACTCTGAGCGGGGAGATGAATGGTGTCTTAATGAGCTGGCAGAAAATCTAAAATAATAATAATAAAATATATGGTTTTTGTTTGTTTGTTTTTTTTTTTACCACAAGTGCCAAAAATTGGAACACGACCATTCCTTCTACCTTCTCTGCAAACGCTGGTCTTTTGGGGTTGACATGGTCTCATTTGCAGCAATAGGAGATGCAGATTGTTCAGGAAACATAGGATGACAGGTCATCTATGGTTCACACAGCCCACAAGCTCCACGGCAGGCAGCCCTGCCTACCTCACTCTCCTCCTTGCAATCACAGCAGCACCAGCACACTGTCTCTGGTGAGGCAGCATTATACTGAACCTTCACCAGTTTAAATCCTGTAGCAAGTCATCTGGCCCGCCCCCACGACATCCGATTGGTCACTAACCTCACACATGCTCCGTCCACCCGACTTCCTGGAACTACTGTGGAACACACCACCATCTGGCTACGGCTGGAGGGCTTGACTGTAGCTGTACAGCGGGATCCCTGGGGCTCCATGAGCGTCCGGAGAGGAGAGACAATGCCACCCCTGCTGCAGGCCCTTGGTCCACTTATTGATGCCCCAAAAACCAGCAGCGGGGACCCCATACAGCCTTTGCATTTAGCGGGCATAAAAGGGGGCTACGTCCAGGAGGCCCACATTGGACGGACGTCCGGATCATTGATCCAGCAAGGTAGGAGACTGCACCAGGTCCTGAGCACATAGAAGAAATAAAAGGAACACCGTTCAGGGCATGGGGGTAAAATTTATGAGTTCGGTCCTGATTGCATGGGGGTGGGTGGGGCCTTACCCGGTAGTGGCTGACATGGAGCTGTCAGGAAATATATTTACCTAGAAAAATGGTAACGTGTTCCAAACTTATTTTACCTGCTGTATATGTAAAACTTACCACCAAAGGGGCCGCTGAGAATATACCCAGGTCTCCCAATGTAATACAAAGGCCATCAGTCACACAGGCACCGTCCCATGTACACCAACAATTCAGGCTCAGTCTAGAGGATTTCTTTTTAATATTTATTGCTGAAGAACTTTTTTTTTTTTAATTAAAATTTATTTTTATTAAATATTTTGCACAAGTACAAATACACAAACAGCATATCACAGTACGCTTTCATGAAAAATCAAGGCCACGCAGGGCCAGACATAGTCAATCGTTGCTTATACCTGAGCTAAAATCTGGTGATAGTAACAAAAAACAACTACACAAAACTGGCAACAGAAAAAAACAAATAAAAAAATCAGCAAAAAACATACCCAGTGGCAGCACTAGGAACCATTAGAGTCTACTACATTTGATTGTACATTAATAAGAGAAAAGAAAGGGCTACAGTAACCGGTTCTTAATAAGTCAGGTACCCAGTGGACATTTACAAGGGTTAATAAAGCATTATATTATGCAGTGCAAAAATAATCACGATGCAATTACCCTGTGGTAAAGCAGGATGACAACCACACCTGCCAGACCTTGTCAAATTTCTTCACACAACCCCTGGAAAAATAGGTGGCCCTATAGAGCAGAATCATGGAGTTTACTAGGTATTTTGTCAGAAGGACACCATAGCAGTGGCGGCCCGTGCATTGTGGGCACATGGGCTCCACCCCCCATCCTTTCAGGATGTGGGACGCATGGATTCCTATGGTGGGGGTGGAAGGGGGTGGTACATTTTGAAGCACCTGATTAGAGCCTGAGGCTTCAAAATAGGGTGTACTCGGGGCACAGAGAGTGTGCCCTGATCCCACCCAATTGTGTGATGATAGCGAATTAATTTTCACTATTTTCACACTAACCTTCCTCCCCACCAATCAGGAGGCAGGACGTCAGACCCTATTGGATGCCTGGCACTTAGGAAGAGGAGCAAGGAGACTCGCGCTGGAGCGGAGGTCACTGGCGTTCTGAGAGAGAAGTCCCTTCGGCTGCATCCCCCCCACCCCCCCTTGAGTGCCAGAGCCGCAATCCACGCTATGCAGGCGGGGGTGGGGGTAATGCAGCCAGAGCCGCAAACCCCACGAGTGGGGCAGTCGGTGGGCACAGTGGCTGCATTTGATGGGCAAAGGTGGCTGAATTTGATAGACAAGTGGCTGCATTTGATGGGCACAAGTGGCTGCATTTAATGGGCACAAGTGGCTGCATTTGATGGGCACAAGTGGCGGCATTTGATGGGCACAAGTGGCGGCATTTGATGAGCACAGGTGGCTGCATTTGATGGGCATAAGGGGCTGCATTTGATGGGAAAGTGGCTGCATTTAATGGGCACAGGTGGCTGCATTTGATGGGCACATGTGGTGGCATTTAACAGGCACAAGGGGCTGCATTTTATGGGCAAGTGGCTGCATTTAATGGGCACAAGTGGCTGCATTTGATGGGCACAAGTGGCGGCATTTGATGGGCACAGGTGGCTGCATTTGATGGGCACAAGTGGCGGTATTTGATGGGCACAAGGGGCTGCATTTGATGGGCACAGGTGGCCACATATGATGGGCACAGGTGGCTGCATATGATGGGCACAAGTGGCTGCGTTTGATGGGCACAAGTGGCTGCGTTTGATGGGCACAATGGATGTGTTTGATGGGCACAATGGCTGCGTTTGATGGGCACAAGTGGCTGAGTTTGATGGGCACAAGTGGCGGCATTTGATGGGCACAGGTGGCTGTGTTTGATGGGCACAATGGCTGCATATGATGGACACAAGTAGCTGCATATGATGGGCACAAGTGGCTGCATATGATGGGCACAAGTGCCTGCATTTGATGGGCACAGGTGGCTGCATTTGATGGGCACAAGTAGTGGCATTTGATGGGCACAGGTGGCTGCATATGATGGGCACAAGTGGCTGAATTGATGGGCACAATGGCTGCATTTGATGGGCACACGTGGTTGCATTTGATGGGCAAGTGGCTGCATGTGATGGGCACAGTGGCTGCATATGATGGGCACAAGTGGCTGCATTTGATGGGCAAGTGGCCGCATATGATGGGCACAGGTGGCTGCATTTGATGGGCACAGGTGGCTGCATATGATGGGCACAAGTGGCTGAATTTGATGGGCACAAGTGGCTGCATTTGATGGGCACAATGGATGCTTTTGATGGGTACAATGGCTGCGTTTGATGGGCACAAGTGGCTGCGTTTGATGGGCACAATGGCTGCATTTGATGGGCACAATGGCTGTATATGATGGGCAAAAGTGGCTGCATATGATGGGCACAAGTGGCTGCATATGATGGGCACAGTGAGGCTGCAATTGATGGGGGGGTTTCAGTATTTTTCAGTTTGTTTGCACCCCCCCCCCAAAAAAAAATCACACCGTAATGATGGTAGGTTTCTTCCAGTTTAAAATATTAGTCTTATGAGCATAGAATAATATTATGACTAGTAGGGTTCTATGGGCATTGGTCGGGATCACAGACTCTGCTAAGCCAAGCAGGCAAACAGAAACTGTCATTGGAACGAGGGTGGCCAGGACCTCTGCAATACATTTTGTGACTTCTGTCCAAAAGTCATGGATCATCGGGCAATGCCAGAAAACATGGTCAAAATTGTCAGGGGTATAGACACGTCTCCAGCATTCTGCGGAGCAATATGAAAACATCCCTGCCAATCTGGCCAGGGTAAAATAAATCCTGTGTAGGAACTTCAAGTGAATCAAGTGGTCTCTAGCTGAAACCAAATGTTTAAACGGATGGTCCCACATGTCATCCCCATCCTCACCTTGAGTATCGGCAACCTCAATATGCCACCTCTCTTTACACCGTATCACAGAGGGAGGTTAAGTTCCAAAACATTCTTTTTATATACCACAGACAAGGTTTTTGTCAAGGAATCGTCAAGTAACAATGTTTCAGGAACCGAAGGCTGAGTCTCAATGGTCAAGCTGCCAAACTGTGAATGATATGCATGTCTTTCTTGGAGATAGCAAAAAAAATATTTGGAAGACTATAGTTAGCTTTCAATTTGTCAAAGGTAAGTGGATTGCTCCCTCAAACAATGTCTACTACCCTTGTAATAGACCGTGTAGCCCACAACATTGGATGCGAAGTATAGAAAAATGTGGAAGTCGAAGACTCATCAACAACGGAGAGGAGCGCGAGACCCCAGTCATCTCAGGCTGCGTTCATTTTTGTGAGGTTTCCGAGGCCTTAAATAATTTGTTACCCCAACACTTCATATTCCTGATATGTGCCCATTGTACAATGTGCAAAACTAAGCAGAAGATCACACCGTAGTCAGTTCTCTAGGTATGCTGGGAACTCAGTGTACTCTCCTCCAATGATCAGACTTGAGCAGCAGGGTAGAGCGTGTCCCTCTAAAGCAGTTTTTTCCCAACAATTTTCCAGTCAGGTTGCCCTTGAAAAATATTTTCAGTCTCGAGGCACCCAGTCTAAGGCTTGGCTCACAGTACTGCAAAATCAACCATATTCCTGACACACAGAGTTCTTTACCAGGTGTGCCATTGGTGTGGCGTAATTTTTAAAAAGTGGTCAGGGACTTCTTCCCCTATGTTTCTTTGGGAAGGGCAGCCCATTAAAATGAACAGGCTGCCCAATACGCAGCTGCACAGATGTAAACATAGGGCTCACTCACACTTATGCCGCGTACACAGGATCTGAATTTCCGTCCGAAAAAACTTGGATGGTTTTTCCGACGGAATTCCGCTCAAGCTTGCCTTGCATACACACGGTCACACAAAAGTTCTCTGAACTTTTGACCGTCAGGAATGTGGTGACGTACAACACTACGACGAGCTGAGAAAATGAAGTTCAATGCTTCCGAGCATGCATCGAATTGTTTCCGAGCATGCGTGATTTTTTGCGTGTCCGAATTGCATACAGACGAACACATTTTCGGATAGAAACTTTTTCTGACTGAAAAATTGAGAACCTGCTCTCAATCTTTTGCTAGCGAGAATTCTGCCAGCAAAAGTCAGATGGAGCATACACACAGTCGCATTTTCCGACCAAAAGCTCTCATCGGTCTTTTGTTGGCCAAATTTCTGATTGTGTGTACGCGGCATTAGGGGGACGTAAAAACCACAGGGTTGAACCACGTTTTTACTCCCCCCAATTGTTCTCCCTTTAGCAGCCATGGACTTATATATGCTGTCGCAAGAAGTAAACCCCCAGGTGAAGGGGACCACGCTGCAACTTCCCTGCATTGCACGTGGTTGTGGTACGGTGATTCTGCATTTAAGGGATTAAAACAGGCACTGAGGAGGCACCGTCTGTCAAAAATCCTCTGATAAGCGATCCAACAAGTCGCCATTGTGAATGAGCCCTAAAAAGCTTATTTTTGTTTGTTTTTTTGTTTTTGTTTTTTAGTTGGCTATACTTTTGTAGTGCAATTTTTTTTAATTTTTTTTTTTACTTTTTGAGTTTAATAGCAATTGGTTTTAATAGCAATGAACCAAATAGTGTATCATGGGTATGTATTGTAGAGGTATACTGTATGTAACACACAACACACACTGTAGATGGATATATTTGGATATCTCTATCTCTCTTTAAGATTGTGGGCAGGTTCATGTTGCTGCGATATTAGGCTTCGCATGTGTTCGTGTGTGGTCTGTGTTGCATCGCCATTAGGGATGAGCCGAACACCCCCCCCGGTTCGGTTCGCACCAGAACCTGAGAACGGACTGAAAGTTTGTGCGAACTTTAGAACCTCATTAAAGTCTATGTGACTTGAACTTTCGAAATCAAAAGTGCTAATTTTAAAAGCTAATATGCAAGTTATTGTCCTAAAAAGGGTTTGGGGACCCGAGTCCTGCCCCAGGGGACATGTATCAATGGAAAAGAAAGTTTTAAAAACGTCAGTTTTTTTGGGGAGCAGTGATTTTAATGATGCTTAAAGTGAAAAAATAAAAGTGAAATATTCCTTTAAATATTGTACCTGGGGGTGTCTATAGTATGCCTGTAAAGTGGCGCGTGCTTCCCGTGCTTAGAACAGTCCCTGCACAAAATGGCATTTTTAAAGGAATAAAAGTCATTTAAAACTGCTTGCGGCTTTAATGTAATGTCGGGTCCCGGCAATATGGATGAAAATCAGTGAGACAAATGGCATGGGTACCCCCCACCCCCCAGTCCATTACCAGGCCCTTTGGGTCTTGTATGGATGTTAAGGGGAACCCCGCACCCAAATTAAAAAAAGGAAAGGCGTGGGGCCCCCAGGCCCTATATACTCTGAACAGCAGTATACAGGCGGTGCAAACAAGACAGGGACTGTAGGTTTGTTGTTAAGTAGAATCTGTTTGTAATTTTGAACTGGTACATTTTTAAAGTGTAGCTCCAGCCAAAAAATCTATTTTTAAGCTTTTTGGAAAACATAGGGAAGGGTTATCACCCCTGTAACATTTGTTTTGCTGTCTGTGCACCTCTTCAGAAGATTTCACCTCACTTTCTGTCCCAATGACAAATGTTTTTTGAAAATATGGGGGTTTTAGTGAAACAAGGATGCGATAAAGCATCAGTGAAGAGGAGACACATTTTTCCCATATTAACTCTTACAGGAGAGAATTTCCCTTCCTAGGGGTAGATTTCATCTCACTTCCTGTTGTCTTCTTCTGTTTGCAAGTAGGAGTCATTTGTAAGTTGGATGTTTGAAAGTAGGGGCCTGCCCTATATACTCTGCAGAAATTGGGGCCTAAGGTGTTGGTGTTGCCACAACACAGTAAGCCCTCACAGTTACTCTTGGTGGGCACAGGAATGGGCCCTGCTGTGAAATATTAGATCAAGAATTGTAATTTACATGCCATTGTTGAACAGTGGTAGAAAAATTGGGCCTTTGGTGGTGGTGGTGGTGGTGCTGGTGCCACAACACTGTAAGTCCTCACAGTTACTCTTGGTGGGCGCTGGAACGGGCCCTGCTGTGAAATATTATATCAAGAATTGTAATTACATGCACCTGTTGAACAAGTGCAGAAAAATTGGGTCTTTGGAGGTGGTGGTTGTGTAGCCACAACACTGTAAGCCCTCACAGTTACTCTTGGATTGGCGCAGGAATGGGCCTTGCTGTGAAATATTAGATCAAGAATTGTAATTACATGTCCCTGTTGAACAGGGGCAGAAAAATTGGGCCTTAGGCACTGGTGCCACAACACTGCAACCCCTCACAGATACTATAGTTGGAGCGCAGGAATGAGCCCTGCTGCAAAGTATTGCATCAAAAATTGTAATTACACGCCCCTGTTAAACCGGGGCTGAAAAATTGGGCCTTGGGCACTGGTGTTGGTGCCACAACACTGCAACCCCTCACAGATACTTTAGTTGGAGCGCAGGAATGAGCCCTGCTGCAAAGTATTGCATCAAAAATTGTAATTATATGCCCCTGTTAAACAGGGGCTGAAAAATTGGGCCTTGGGCACTGGTGCTGGTGCCACAACACTGCAACCCCTCACAGATACTATAGTTGGAGTGCAGGAATGAGCCTTGCTGCAAAGTATTGCATCAAAAATTGTAATTATACGCTCCTGTTAAACAGGGGCTGAAAAATTGGGCCTTGGACACTGGTGCTGGTGCCACAACACTGCAACCCCTCACAGATACTATAGTTGGAGCGCAGGAATGAGCCCTGCTGCAAAGTATTGCATCAAAAATTGTAATTACACACCCCTGTTAAACAGGGGAAGAAAAATTGGGCCTTGGCCACTGGTGGCGGTGCCCAGAACCAAAAATGTTCTTACAAGCTATCAGCATGAAAATTGAGGGGAGGGGGAAGGGTAGGAGGGAGGAGCCTGGTAATGGCTCTGTGCACGGCGTGAGGATCCTGAGAACCCTCTCCCTGCAGCTGAGAGGAATGATCGGCCTGATGAGAAGGTGTAGGTAGCTTCCCTCCCCGCCCCCCCTGCTCATCACTCTCATCACTCTCTGAGCTGTCTTGTGGTGTAAGCCAGAGGAAGTTTGTACCTGCGTCTGCCTGCATCCCCCCCCCACCCCTCCGTAGTCGGACGGGCTAGAAGGCTCATCGAGGACGGGGGGTTAGGAGAACTGGAAAACCGCGGAGATCGGAGCGCTTCGGAAGCGACGGCAGCAGGGAAAACGGTGCGCTGCTGGGGGCTGTTTCAAGTCCCCAGCGGTGTTGCCGGCCGCGGAGAGCGGAGGAACCAGCTGAAGTGCACCGGGGAATTTCGGAGGAGAGAGCCAGGAAGGTGGGTGAGCAGAGCAAGGAGCAGCGGACACTGAAGAGCTGAGAGCGGAGAACAGCTGCGACTTCAGCGGGTCAGACAGACCCGGGCAGATTGATAACATCAGAGACAGCACCTGAGCGTTCGCAGCATCAGAGAGCAGCAGCAAGCAGTAGTGAGCGTCCCTTTGTGTCCCAACTTCAACAACAACTAAAAGATAAGTACCGTATTTTTTTTTTTTTTTTTTCTTTCCTCTTTTGGCTTTTTTCTATTGCAATTGTCTTGAAGTGAACAAGCAAAGGAAAAGTAATAGAACAAAAGAAAGGGAAAGGGAAAGAACACATTGAAATAAAATGGAATGAAAAGCGAAAGTAAATGAAAGTAAACGAAGGCGAAAGAGCTGAAAAAGTAGAATCAAGTGAGCTAAGAAAAATAATAAAAACAGGGGAGAAGAGAAGGAGAAGGTGAAAGAGAGACAAGCCAACGGAAGAGTTGTCTCCCAGCCCCCACCTGTTTGCTGCTGCTGCTGCTGCAGTATCTCCCTTTCTTGTGATTTTTTTTTTTTTTTTGTTTTTTTTTTTTTTGTTTTTGGTTTTTGTTTTTGTTTTTTGCAATTGGTACTAACTATAGGCTTGATAGTACAAACTATAGAATAAGAAGAAATTTCATAGTAACAAAAATGTGGAACATATAAGCTCATACTGGAACTATACTGCTGAATATATAAATCATCTTGCTGAATACTTGAATTAGATTACATTATATCGCTAAAACATTTGAATTATTTTGCTGAGCACCTGGGCCCTCATGTACACGGGCTGTTGGGAGAACGTTGTGAAAACGCCAGTGTCTTTGCAGTGACTTTTTTTAACTTTTTTCAGCTTTTTTCAGTGTTTTTGCAATAGCGTTTTTTTTTTTTTTTTTTTTTTTTTTTCCTCTTTTGGCTTTTTTCTATTGCAATTGTTTTTTTGAAGTGAACAAGCAAAGGAAAAGTAATACAACAAAAGAAAGGGAAAGGGAAAGAACACATTGAAATAAAATGGAATGAAAAGTGAAAGTAAATGAAGGCGAAAGAGCTGAAAAAGTTGAATCAAGTGAGCTAAGAAAAACAATAAAAACAGGGGGGGGGAATAGGGGAGAAGAGAAGGAGAAGGTGAAAGAGAGACAAGCCAACGGAAGAGTTGTCTCCCAGCCCCCACCTGCTTGCTGCTGCTGCTGCAGTATCTCCCTTTCTTGGGATTTTTTTTTTTTTTTTTGCAAATGGTACTAACTATAGGCTTGATAGTACAAACTATAGAATAAGAAGAAATTTCATAGTAACAAAAATGTGGAACATATAAGCTCATACTGGAACTATACTGCTGAATATATAAATCATCTTGCTGAATACTTGAATTAGATTGCATTATATCGCTAAAACATTTGAATTATTTTGCTGAGCACCTGGGCCCTCATGCACACGGGCTGTTAGAAAAGCGCTGTGAAGACGCCGGTGTCTTTGCAGTGACTTTTTTTTTACTTTTTTCAGCTTTTTGCAGCGTTTTTGCAATAGCGTTTTTGAGCGTTTTTTTTTTTTTTTTTTCTTCAATGGATCAAAAACGCTGGAGGACGTTGGAGAATGATGTTTTTGGGCGTTTTTGAGCATTTTTTAGCGTTGGAGCGTTTTTGCAGCTGAAAAACGTCTCTCAGAACCCATTGGGCCTGGGTTTTTTTTTTTTTTTTTTTTTTCAGCTTAGGAACGCCTATGCCACTTACAGCTCAGAGACGCCTAGGTGGGCATGAAGCCATAGACTAACATAGACAGGCCTTTTTGAGCTGCAGAAAGGGCTCAGAAAAGCAGCTGTAGAGATGTCCGTGTGCATGGGGACTTAATACCATGGTTTAAACAATTGAACAGCACCAAGGAATGCTTAATGTACTTAAGGTAGTAACATAACTTCTGGGAAACGGAGACTACTCATATCTCATTAATTATCTCTATTATTGGATTGTGAGGAGGATGGTGGGTATGAGAACGGAACAAAAGAAATATTAGTAAAAATAAGTCAATTTAAGAAGGCTGGGAGATTTTTTCATCATTAAGAGACCCCAACCAAGGGGTATTCTGGAAGGCAGCTTCGAAGATCTTATAAATCCAGCCATAGAAACAAACATGAAGGGGAAAACAACAAGAAGTGCGGGAGCAATACCGAAATCACCTAGGACCAGCCTAGGCCCAAGTCCAGGCCCTATGAACAGGTATATACAGCAAGGAATCGGAGAAGGAGAGAAACAAGTGGGTTCAAAGGGCAGACAAATAGATACAAAAGAGAAGGACAACAAGGATAAAAAAGGCCAGTATAAAGTACAAACAGAAACCAGCCACCTCTCAGAACCCAGAATGGAGCCAGAAATGGGAGAGGAAGACAGAGGAAAGGAGGAAGGACAACAAGGGCCACAGTTGCCAACAAAACAGGATATGGAAAAAATGTTCGCGGCACTAGAGAATTCCCTAAAAGCAGAGATATCAACACTCCATAAAGACATGGGATATATGTTAAACAGAGTGGAAGAAGTAGAGATCAAAGTAGACCTACATCAAAAAAACATAAAGGAACTGGAAGAGGAAATAAAGAAACTAAAACGGGAACAACAGGAACAATCATATAAAATAGAAGAGCAAGAAAATAGAGATAAAAAGAAAAACTTGAGAATACGCGGGTTACCGGAAACAGAACAAGCAGAAAACCTAATAGAAAAAATGAACAATCTCTTCAACCAAATCTTGGGAAAGGATGCAACCAACATAATAGGAATAGAAAGTGTCTTTCGAGTAAAAAAACCTCAAAGGTTCTCAAGGGAAACACCTAGAGATGTAATAGTACGCTTCGAAAAATGGGAAGAAAAAAAACAGATCTGGATAAACCTAAAGAGGAAAACACAAATAGAGTTTGCGGAAGGTAAATTACAAATATTTCAAGATTTGTCTCAAGAAATGTTGAAAAGACGACGGACATTAAAACCACTATTAGGAATCCTCCGGGAGCAAGAAATTCAATACAACTGGGGTTTTCCAGCATGTCTAATAGCAAGGAAAAATGGAATAAGTGCGAGGCTAAGATATGTGGAGGAGATTCCGGACTTTTGCAACAAACTAGAAATCCCCTCCCCAGAACTGGAAAAATATGCAAATAGACAGGAGCGAATAACGGCAGGAGATGACCTGCAATGGCAATTAAATTCAAGGAACAGACATCAAGATGTGGAATCTCGAGGAAATTAATAACTGAGAAAATACCACACATTAGTGTAAGGGGCCTTAGAGTGGAAAGGGGGGGGGGGGGGGGCTGGGGTTGATGGGATGGGAAAAAAGGAAAGTGAAAGGATTGGTAAAACACAACTAAAATGCAGGGAGAGGAAGACAGGGACTCACGGAGTGGACAGGGGGTCGCCCTATTAGTGCTTAGGCGCGGGGGGAATAGGGTGTCTCACAGAGCTCCGCCTCACAATAAATAGAGCAGAGGGGGCAGGGTGTGCCCCACAAAACAAAGTAAAGTGCTCTCAGCTCTAGAGAATATGGGGGTAAAAAACCCATATCAGAAAAAAGGGAGGGGGAGGGTGGGAGGAGGGAAAAGGGAGGGAAGGAGGGAGGGGAGGGAAAGGTCTGATCCACATGAGTGGTTACATAGGCGCACCTATTTTGAGACAAGAGATGAGGAGACCCCGTGCGTCCGCTGGGTGTCCCCTCCACCCGGCCTTCTAAGAGGACCGGGTGGGGGGGAGGGCCGGAGGACGGGCGGGGAAGAAAAGGCACAAGAATGGAAAACGTAAACAGCATAAAAATAATCTCCTATAATGTCCGAGGACTAAATTCCCCAGGGAAGAGAAACATCATTCTCCGAGAACTAGAAAAAAGTGAAGCAGAAATAATTTTCCTACAGGAGACGCATATAACCCAAAACTCAAATACCAAAATTTATTCAAGAAACATACCAACATGGTATCAAGGAGACTCGCCAATAAGAAGGGCCAAAGGAGTAGCCATCGGTTTAGGGAAAAATTTACGTTTTCTAATAGATCAAAGGAAAATAGATCCGGAGGGTCGATATCTTTTTATTACAGGAACTATACAAGGGGTAAAATATACATTGGCTAATGTCTATTGTCCTAATAAGAACCCTAAAAAATATTTGATAGATATCATTAAAATACTAATGGAATTCAAACAAGGAAAATTAATACTAGCCGGAGACTTCAACTTCAGCATGGATAACAAAATGGACAGCACCTCAATAGTAAGGGACAAAGAGGTAAAACAACTAAAGAAATTAAAAAGAACACTATATGAACAGCAACTAATAGATCCTTGGAGAATTCAGCACCCCAGCACAAAGGACTACACATTCTACTCAACAGTACACAAAAGTTACTCCAGATTGGATTACATCATGGTCGAACATAGAAACTTGGAAGAAATAGAAGAAACAAAAATAGGTATAATAACCGCCTCAGATCACAGCCCAGTAACGTTGAGAATGAAAATAAAAGGAGAAGTCTTTGAAAGGGGTCCATGGAGAATCAACGAAACTTTATTAGAAGACAACGAGACCGAAAAAAGTATCATAGAAGAAATTAAAAGATATTTTGAGGAAAACGATACACCAGAGGTATCGAAAGCAACTATATGGGAGGCGCATAAATCTGTTATTAGGGGCAAATTAATAGCCATAGGGGCAAGAAAAAAACAGGAAAGGAAAACAAACATGCAACAAATAATTAAAGAAATTTATGAATTGGAACGAAAACACAAAAATCAAGTAAACAACAAAATCTTCGGCCTATTATCTCAAAAGAGAGAGCAATTAAAAGACTGGATGGAACAAGAAGAAAGGAAGGAGTACAACAGAGTAGTACAAGAAAAATACAAATGGGGTAACAAACCAGGAAAATACCTAGCAAATTTGGTAAAAAAAAAGAAGTCTTTGAATTACATTGAGAAGATCAAAAATGAAAAAGGAGAAGTGGTAAATAAAACTACAGATATAGCGATAACATTTCAAAAATACTTCAGCTCCCTATATGCAATAAAAGGACAGGAAAGTTGGAATGAAGTGAATACAAGAACAAAGAGAATACAAGAATATCTTAAAAAAGCAAATTTACCAAAAATAAAAATAGACCAACTAGAAGAATTGGAAAAAAATATTACGCAAGAAGAGGTAAAACTGGCATTAAAGGAAACTCCCGTAGGAAAAAGTCCAGGACCAGACGGGTTCACGGTCAAATACTATAAAAAATTTGAAGAACAGCTGACTCCAAAACTATTAGAATATATGAATTCCTTAGGGGAAGATGAAGAAATAAGAAGTGAATCGCTACTAGCTCATATTACAATACTACCAAAAGAAGGGAAAGACAAAGTTAACTGCTCAAGCTACAGGCAATAGCCCTATTGAACGCTGATACGAAGCTGTACTCCAAGATCCTGGCCACTAGGATAAAAAAACTAATCCCACAGTGGATCAACCCGGACCAGACTGGTTTTGTCCCGGGGAGAGAGGGGCGGGACAACAGCCTAAAATCATTACTGTTGTTGCACAAGAAGGTGCAGAATGAGACCCCAGTTCTATTCCTGTCATTGGATGCAGAAAAAGCATTCGACAGGGTAGACTGGGGTTTCATGATGAATACATTGCGGCACTTGGGTATCGGGACAAAAATGATGAAGTGGATAACAAATTTGTATAATGGCCCGACAGCAGTCGTAAAAGTAAACGGTAGACTCTCTCCAAAAATTAAGATGCAGAACGGAACACGGCAAGGCTGTCCACTGTCTCCACTATTATACGTATTGGCTTTAGAACCATTATTAGCAACACTCCGCAATAACAAAGAGGTAGAAGGAGCGAGACTAGGAGGAAAAGAGCATAAGATCGCAGCTTACGCGGACGACATCTTGATGTACGTATCCAACCCAAGAGTGTCACTCCCAAACATATTGAAAGAAATAAAAAAATACGGAGAACTGTCAAACTTCAAAATTAATCCAATAAAAACGGAAATATTAAACATAGGACTAGAGAAAAAGGAAGTTCAGTTTTTACAAAAAGAATTCCCATTTACGTGGGTAAAAGAACTAAATTACCTTGGAATTAAAATAACTCCTAGAGTCGAAAAAATTTACCAGGCAAATTTTATCCCATTGATCAATGAGGTCAAAGAAGAAATGAAAAAGTTAAGAATACAGCCACTTTCATGGATTGGAAGAATAAATATGTTCAAGATGATGATACTATCCAAAATAAATTACAAATTACAGATGTTACCAGTAAAGATCCCGCAGAGCTTTTTTAAAATAATTAAAACAATTTTGTTAAAATACATATGGTTTAATAAAAAACCAAGAATCAAATACACGCTGATTACAAGGAAAAAGGAGCACGGAGGTCTGGCCGCTCCAGATATAAGTAGGTACTATAAAGCCATAGTTTTAACACGAATGTTAGAGTGGACAAATGAGAAAAATGAAAAAAAATGGGTGGAAATGGAAAACATAATAAGCGGAGTCACATTACATAAGAATATTTGGATTCCACGGAAATATAGAACATTGGACACTGACACACACGAAATAACAAAAAATGTATTTAAAATTTGGGACACTATTCACTTAAAGAATGAATGGAAATATAATTCACCACTATTAGCACTCACAGGATCGAATTTCTTCACCCCTGGGAAGGAAATATTTGGAATTCAAGGAATACGTAACCCACAATTGAAAGATATCACTAGAAATGGCAAAATAAGAACACGCGTAGAAATAGAGGAAAGGAATGGATGGAAGATGAATGAATGGAATTATAATCAACTAAGGCACTTAGTAAGCACAATACCACACCCACTGAGAGACGAAACGAAATTAACCGCACTGGAAAAGCTATGTAGCAATGAAATACCATTGAAAAACGGAACATCAAAAATTTATAGTACACTGACAGATTTGGAAGCACAAGAAAGACCAGAATACATAAATCAATGGGAAAAAGAAATTAATATAAAAATAGATAACCAAAAAGTGGAAAAAATGATAGAAATGGGATATAATAAGGCCTGGGACATGAAGACTATTGAAATGAATTATAAACTAGTATCAAGATGGTATATGACCCCAGTAAGAATACACAGATTTCATCAAGACAAAACCTCTTTGTGTTGGAGAAAATGTGGCCAAATAGCAACGATCATACACATATGGTGGGAATGCCCAATAATAATGGAGTACTGGAAGGAAGTGTTAAATAACATAAAAGAAATAACTGAAGAAGAAATAGAACAAAACATCTGGACTTGCCTCTTCCATATCTATAATAAACCTAAGAAACAATATAGAAAATCAATAGTACCTAACCTCCTGAATGCGGCCAAGGCCTTAATTTCCAAGAATTGGCTAAAAAGTGGAAAACCAAACATTAGAAACTGGCTAAAGGAAATAGATTATCACTACAAAATGGAAGGAGGAGAGAAAAGGGATAATAGTAGATGGGAAAGTTGGAAAAAATACAAAGTCTCAGACATTTATTTAGATAAGATAAAAGAAAGAATAGGTGCAGAGCCAAGTGGATAAATAAATAACATAAAGGAACGGACCAAACACAGGGGAGGGGGAGGGGGGGGTGGGGGGAAATAAGAGGGACTGAGAGAGAATAAGATAATAGTTGGTTCATATTTATAGGAGGCGTTTTGTCGTCGATTTTTAAAATTATTAAATAATATCCTAGAAGGGGAAAACAATAAAGATGTGACGGAAACAATCCACAATGATGTGAAAAATGAGAAGAGATAAAGTTTGACATATAAAGTTGAAATAATGTCTCTCAGAAAAATTTTCGCTGAAGTGGAAAAAAAAAAAAAAAAAAAAAGCATGAAAATTGAGGAGGAAGAGGATTGTGACTCAGCATAACAGGTGTCACGAAGATCCTGCCAGTAACCGGCGTCCCAGGCGCACGGGAACCCGGCCACGGGTCCCATTGCGCATGTGCGCGCGTTCACGGGTGCGGTCACGCACGGGCACGCGCGCGCGCACTCCCGCTGGTGTCAGGCGGGCTATTTAAACCTGCCTGTCACACTCCATCCCCGCTGTCTGCTCTACAGCGTTCTGTGAGTGTTACCTGATCTGATCTGTGTTTCCTGTTATCTGACCCGGCTTCCTGTTTGACGATCCTGCTATCTGCCTGCACCAGACCCTCTTGGCTTGCCTGACCATCCCTCTGCATTACCCCTGGTACCTCTGCTGTCCGAACGTTACTGACCACCGGCTTGTTGACCCTCCGCTGTGTTCATCAGCTTCCAGTCTGGTATTACCTGCTGTTGTTCCTGGTTCCAGTCCAGCTTCCAGTTTGCTATTACCTGCTGTTGTTCCTGGTTCCAGTCCAGCGTTCCAGGCTACCTTCTGCTGTGTTCCAGCCCAGCGTTCCAGGCTATCTTCTGCTGTGTTCCAGTCCAGCGTTCCAGTCTATTACCTGCTGTTGTTCCTGGTTCCAGTCCAGTGTTCCAGGCTATCTTCTGCTGTTGTTCCAGTCCAGCTTCCAGTCTGCTATTACCTGCTGTTGTTCCTGGTTCCAGTCCTGCATTCCAGTCTCTGTCCTCAGTCTACTCCTCAGACTACTGACTCCAGAGGGTGCCACCACTACTGAACTTTTAGCAACTGTTGATCCTGCCAGACACCCATACCACTCTTCACTCCTGGCCCTCTGTCTCCATTCCAGGGGAACGGGAGTGGGAGCTGTAAGGGAGGTCTTTTCCTGCACTTCAGGCTCACAACCTACCAGGTACGTGACAGTAGCAGACAGCCATGTCTGAGCCTGAGCAGGGAACGTCTCCCATGGAGGAACTCTGTGTACACCTGGCAGGATTGACTGAAGCAGTCAAAAATCTGCAGCAAGGATACACCAGACTGGAGGAACGAGTTTTAACCCTGTCTAACCCCATTGGGGCCCAGGGAGCTTCCTCTGCTTCTGCTCCTTCAGTTGGGCCTTCCTCAACGGTGGTGATGCTCCCTCCGGAACCTAAGGTTCCCACACCTGAACGTTTCTTTGGAAATCGCCATAAGTTCAGAGCCTTCCGCAACTCCTGCGAACTATTTTTTGCTCTTCAGCCACGTACCTTTTCCCTGGAGGCTACAAAGGTGGGCTACGTGATTTCTCTACTCTTTGGTGACCCCCAAACCTGGGCCCATCGCCTCTTAGAGCAAAAGGACATATCTCTGACCAACCTCTCCACTTTCTTTGACGCACTAGGCCAGTTATATGATGACCCCCAGCTATCTGTAACTGCAGAGGCGGCTCTACACTCCCTTCAACAAGGTCGCAGAGCAGCAGAGGATTATGTGGCTGAATTTGGGAAGTGGAGTGCGGATACTAACTGGAACGATGCGGCTCTCCGTTATCAATTTCGGTTGGGACTTTCTGATCCTCTGAAGGATGAACTGGCCAGGGTGGGTACACCACAGACTTTAAATGCTTTAATCGATCTAGCTATCCAGATCGATCGACGCCTACGAGAGCGCAGGTCTGAGAGAGCTATGGGGTCTTCCCGTCCAACTTGGGTTACCCCTAAGGTTTCCCATCACCCATCATCAACACCACCTACCACCACGCTTAACTTACCTGAGCCAATGCAATTAGGAGTCCTGCGGCCTTCACTCACCCCAGAGGAACGACAACGCCGTCAAGCAAATAACTTGTGCCTGTATTGTGGGGAACCCAGGCACTATGTCAGGAACTGTCCCCTCAAACTCCGTAAATGTTTATCCCTATCTAATGACTATGTGACATCTCTGGTTAAAAATACCACTCACCTTGCTCTTCCTCTTCTGCTACAGCTTCCAGGGAAGGATCTACAAATCACCGCCATTATTGACTCAGGAGCTTGCAGCTGTTTCATGGATTCTCGTTTTGCCATCCAACACCAAATACCCTTGTCACCTAAAGCCCATGGACTTTCTATCCATCTAGCTGATGGGACCGCTATCAAGTCTGGACCTGTCACCCAAGAGACTATGCCAATACCCGTTTTCATTTCCAACGTCCATCAGGAACAGCTGCGCCTGGACATTATCGCTTCACCCCTGTTCCCCATAATACTCGGCATGCCATGGTTACAGGCCCATAATCCGGACATAAATTGGATCACGGGTGAGGTGACCTTTCCCTCTCCTTACTGCCAACAGTTTTGCAGAACCCAGAACATCCAGGAGAACTCTACTCTCTTATGCCTAGATACAGATCCTAGTCTACTTCAATCCATTCCTTCCGCCTATCATGATTTCCTGGACATATTTAGTAAACAGAGGGCAGAGGTGTTACCCCCTCACCGGGCCTATGACTGTCCCATTGAGTTACTTCCTGGTGCTGAAATTCCTTTTGGAAGAATATTTCCCCTGACTGAGGTGGAGCAAGGGGCATTGAAGGAATACATTGACGAAAACCTCAAAAGAGGCTTCATTCGTCCATCCACGTCCCCCGCAGGTGCAGGCATCTTCTTCGTGCAGAAAAAAGATAAAACCCTCAAGCCGTGTGTGGATTACCACGAACTAAACAAGATTACTGTGAAGAATCGGTACCCTCTCCCCTTAGTACCAGAGTTGTTTCAGAGACTGGGGACGGCTACCATATTCACCAAACTTGATCTCCGTGGGGCCTACAATTTAGTTCGTATCAGGGATGGAGGCGAATGGAAGACCGCTTTTCGTACCCGTTATGGACATTTTGAGTACCTCGTTATGCCTTTCGGCCTGTGTAATGCCCCTGCCACATTTCAATACTTTATTAATGATGTGTTACGTGACTTTCTAGACCTGTTTGTCATCGTCTATTTAGATGACATATTGATTTTCTCTTGTTCCCTTGAATCCCATCGCAGGCACGTCAGAAGTGTATTGGGCCGACTTCAACAACACGGTCTATATGCAAAGGCTGAAAAATGTGAATTCGAACAGGAAAGTATTCCATTTTTAGGGTTAGTCATCTCCAGTAAGGGCATTAAAATGGACCCCCAGAAGGTCACGGCTGTTCTAGATTGGCCAGTCCCGACTGATAAGAAAGGAATCCAGCGATTCGTTGGATTCGCTAATTTTTACCGCAAATTTATTAAAGGGTTCTCAGCCATCATTGCACCCATCACACAGCTTACCAAACAGGGTACACGCTTCCATTGGTCGGCCGAGGCTCAAAAGGCTTTTGAGACTCTCAAGGGCCCTTTTTACCTCCGCCTCTGTACCGAAGCATCCAGATTCCTCTCTGCCATTTATTCTAGAAGTAGATGCATCTGAAATTGCTGTAGGAGCAGTATTATCCCAAAGACAGGGAACCAAAGCCCTGCTGCACCCTGTGGCTTTCTTTTCTCGTAAATTATCCACGGCAGAGAGAAATTATGATGTAGGTGACAGAGAGTTGTTGGCAATCAAGTCAGCATTGGAGGAGTGGCGCTATCTGTTGGAGGGTGCCGCTCATCCAGTTTTAATCTTTACAGATCATAAGAACCTGGAGTATTTGAGGTCTGCAAAGAGGTTGAAACCACGTCAGGCCAGGTGGGCTCTCTTTTTCTCCAGGTTCTCCTTCCATGTCACTTACCGTCCTGGCTCCAAGAATACCAAACCTGACGCCCTGTCTAGAATGTTTCACAAACCTCAAGAGATTTCCCCTCCAGACACCATTTTGTCTCCAGGGAACTTTCTTCTACTTCAGGGAAACCTGCTTTCCCAGATTAAACAGGCCTCCGCAGAAATAGAATCTTCCATTAAGACAGAGCTACAGGTTAAGGATGGGTTATTGTGGCATGAGAGTAGGATCTTTATACCTGAAACACTACGAGTTCCAGTACTAGAGCTTTGTCACGATCATGCGCTGTCTGGGCATTTCGGTGTGGCTAAGACCACTGATTTGGTTCAGCGCACCTTCTGGTGGCCTCAGCTGCGCAAAGATTGTAAAGAGTTTGTAGAGTCCTGTACCACCTGCCTTAGGAACAAAGGGCACAAAACAAAGGCATGGGGTCTACTAAAACCCTTGCCTGTCCCAGATAGACCCTGGAAAATGCTCTCAATAGATTTTATTGTAGAACTACCCCCGGCCGGGGGCTTCACTTCAATCTTTGTCATAGTGGACCGGTTGTCGAAGATGGCGCACTTTGTCCCAATGAAGGGTACCCCTTCAGCTACAGAAACAGCACAAGCATTCATTAAAGAGGTCGTCAGGCTCCATGGGGTACCAGTTAACATCGTTTCAGATCGAGGGGTACAATTTACCTCTCGATTCTGGAGGGCTTTGTGTAAAACCTTGGACATTGAACTCTCATTTTCATCGGCTTATCACCCCCAGACTAATGGGCAAACAGAAAGAACAAACCAGACCCTTGAACAATATTTGCACTGTTTTTCTTCCTTTGCCCAAGATAATTGGATTGCTGTTTTACCATTGGCCGAATTCGCTTATAACAATTCTATTCATTCTGCTATCAAGCAAACTCCGTTTTTTGCGAATTATGGTTTCCACCCCTCATTTTTACCAAACTCTCTTCCAGAATGCACAGTACCCGCAGTCCAGGAGAAATTGGATTTCTTTACCTCTAACAACCAAGTTCTACAGGACACCATGACCAGAACCCAGGAGTACAACAAAGCAACCTTCGATAAAAAGAGGCGAGGTGAGCTCTTACTTGCACCTGGGGATCAGGTATGGTTGTCCACCATAAACCTCAGGTTGGCCTGCCCTTCCAAGAAATTGGGTCCCAAATTTGTTGGACCATTCCCTGTTAAACGGAGAATTAATGAAGTTGCATATGAACTTGAACTCCCGGATTCACTAAAGGTACATCCAGTTTTTCACGTGTCCTTGCTTAAACCATCTATTACTAACCCATTTCCAGGTCGAAGTACGGATCCTCCTGATCCAATCCTGGTAGATGGGGAAGAGGAATTCGAGGTGGAGGCTATCATGGACCACAGGAAAAGAGGTAACCAAAATCAATTCTTAATAAAGTGGAAGGGGTTTGGCCCAGAGGAGAATTCTTGGGAACCAGAGGATAATATCCATGCTGAAGACCTGTTACAAGCCTTTAAGACAGCTCATCCAGAGAAATTTTTTCAAAGGGGCATCCGGAGGCTGCCCCTTAGGTGGGGGGGCAATGTCACGAAGATCCTGCCAGTAACCGGCGTCCCAGGCGCACGGGAACCCGGCCACGGGTCCCATTGCGCATGTGCGCGCGTTCACGGGTGCGGTCACGCACGGGCACGGGCACGCGCGCGCGCGCGCACTCCCGCTGGTGTCAGGCGGGCTATTTAAACCTGCCTGTCACACTCCACCCCCGCTGTCTGCTCTACAGCGTTCTGTGAGTGTTACCTGATCTGATCTGTGTTTCCTGTTATCTGACCCGGCTTCCTGTTTGACGATCCTGCTATCTGCCTGCACCAGACCCTCTTGGCTTGCCTGACCATCCCTCTGCATTACCCCTGGTACCTCTGCTGTCCGAACGTTACTGACCACCGGCTTGTTGACCCTCCGCTGTGTTCATCAGCTTCCAGTCTGGTATTACCTGCTGTTGTTCCTGGTTCCAGTCCAGCTTCTAGTTTGCTATTACCTGCTGTTGTTCCTGGTTCCAGTCCAGCGTTCCAGGCTACCTTCTGCTGTGTTCCAGCCCAGCGTTCCAGGCTATCTTCTGCTGTGTTCCAGTCCAGCGTTCCAGTCTATTACCTGCTGTTGTTCCTGGTTCCAGTCCAGTGTTCCAGGCTATCTTCTGCTGTTGTTCCAGTCCAGCTTCCAGTCTGCTATTACCTGCTGTTGTTCCTGGTTCCAGTCCTGCATTCCAGTCTCTGTCCTCAGTCTACTCCTCAGACTACTGACTCCAGAGGGTGCCACCACTACTGGACTTTCAGCAACTGTTGATCCTGTCAGGCACCCATACCACTCTTCACTCCTGGCCCTCTGTCTCCATTCCAGGGGAACGGGAGTGGGAGCTGTAAGGGAGGTCTTTTCCTGCACTTCAGGCTCACAACCTACCAGGTACGTGACAACAGGATAGTCACTCAGCATCAGCATAGACAGTCTTGAAGGGATCTCACATTTGAAAAAAAAATAAATCGGTTACATCAGCATCAGGTGCTTGGTAGCTAGTGATCCAAGACTGATTCATTTTTATGAAGGTCAGCCGATCGACCGATTCGGTGGACAGGCGCACCCTGTGATCGGTTACAAAGCCTCCAGCAGCACTGAATGTGCGTTCCGACAGAGCGCTGGATGCAGGACAGGCCAGTAGCTCAATTGCATACTGTGCAAGCTCTGGCCAGTGATCAATCCTCAAGACCCAGTAACCCAGAGGATTTTCGGTGGGAAAGGTGTCCAAGTCTGATCTTGCCCCTAGGTAATCCTGCACCATGTGAATCAGACGCTGGCGATGGTTGCTGGAACCGATCAGACCTTGGGGCTGCAGACTAAAAAATTGTCTGAACGCATTGGTCAGATGGCCACCTTCTCCACCGCTCCTTCTGTGACTGACCGAAGCCTCAGCAACACGTTGTCCAGGAGGACCAGAAAATTGTAACCTCCCGGGCTCTGGAAACGCGTTGCACAAACCTTTCTGCAAGGCCTCCCGAAGATGTTTCGTCCTCTGCTCCCTCTGCGACGGCAAGATAAGGTCCGCAACCTTACCCTTGTAACGTGGATCAAGGAGGGTTGCCAGCCAGTGATCATCCCTCCCCTTGATACCAGGAATAAGAGGATCCTTCCGCAGGCTTTGCAGGATCAGGGAGGCCATGCAGCATAGGTTTGCTGAGGCATTCGGTCTAGAGTCCTCTGGGTCACTAAGGATGACATGATTCGCAGCCACCTCCTCCCAGCCATGTACAAGTCCATGGATTTTTTCGGACTATAAATGATCCCTTGAAGACTGCTGCTGATTCTGAGTGCCAGGCTCCACCTTCATGCTGACACAATCCTCCTCCTCCTCGTCCTCTTCCTGTGTGATTAGTGGGCACACAGGAACACTGTCTGGATAAAGGGGGCCTTGAGAGGTAAGGAAGTCCTCCTCTTCCTCCCTCTGTTCTGCCTCAAGTGCCCTGTCCATTATTCCATGCGGCGTGTGCTCCAAGAGGGACAGTGTCACTGATGCATGCACTGTCACTACTCACAATCCTCATGGCCTTCTCAAATGGTGACAGGACAGTGCATGCATCCCTGATCATAGCCCACTGGCGTGGGGAAAAAAAAACAAGGTCCCCTGACCCTGTCCTGGTGCCATAGTCGCATAGGTACTCATTGATGGCCCTCTGTGTGCAGCCGCTGCAGCATGGCCAACGTTGAGTTCCACCTGGTGGGCATGTCACAGATTAGGCGGTTCTTGGGCAGGTTAATTTCCTTTTGGAGGTCAGCCAGCCGAACACTGGCATTATATGACCTGCGGAAATGCACAAAGACTTTTCTGGCCTGCCTCAGGACATCCTGTAAGCCCGGGTACCTGCCCAAGAACTGCTGCAACACCAAGTTAAGGATGTGAGCCAAACAGGGCATATGGGTCAGTTGTCCCTGTCGGAGGGCGGAGAGGAGGTTGGTGCCATTGTCGCAAACCAACATACCTGCCTTAAGCTGGTGTGGCGTCAACCACCTCTGAACCTGCCCCTGCAGAGCTGACAGAATCTCTGCCCCAGTGTGGCTCCTGTCCCCCAAGCACACCAGCTCAAGCACCGCATGGCATCTTTTTGCCTGCGTGCTTGCATAGCCCCTTGAACGCCTATGGAGCACCACTGGTTCCGAGGATAAATCAGCACAGGAAGAGGCCATGGAGGAAGAAGAGGAGGGGGTGGAGGAGAGAGGTGTGGCAGAATCACCACTAGTAGAATTTTGGAGGCGTGGTGGTGGAACAACCTCCAACACTACTGCACCCTGTCCTGCATCCTTCCCAGCTGCCAGAAGAGTCACCCAGTGTACGGTGAAAGATAGGTAACGTCCCTGTCCATGCCTGCTGGACCATGAGTCAGCGATAATATGCACCTTACCACTGACCACCCTGTCCAGCGAGGCCAGGACATTGCCTTCCGGTAGAGAGCCAGAATCGCCTTCCGTGAGAAAAAGTGGCTAGCAATTTAGCCAAGCTAGCATTCAACCGCTTGACATGTGGATGGCTGGGAGCGAACTTCTTTCGGTGGTGCAGCAGCTGGGGCAGGGAAATTTGGCTGTGACACGCCTAATTCTACACCTTCTTTCCTCTCAGTGCAGGTTTCAGAGATGTCAGACTTACCCGTACCAGACTGACGAACCTGATGTAGCAGAGGATGGCCTCCCGTATGTATCTGGTTCCCAACCCCTGACAGAGTACACAGAAGGCACAGGAGCACAGAATGGTATGAGAGCCTGGCGGGTGGTTTGCAGGAATAAGGCCCAGGATCCTGACACAAGCTGGCAAGTGGTAATAGGTAGGCTGGAGATCAGCTAACAGGTGCAGAGCAAGCAGATCCGGTCACTAGCAAAGTTGGCAGCAGGCGGTCAGCACGGTACAAAGGGAGCAGGCAGATACAAGGTCCAGGTCACAGGCAGGTTTTGGCAACAGGCAATCAGCACGGTACAAGGGTTCAGGCAGGTTCAACGTCAGAGGCAGGCCGGGGTCAATTTGCAGGCGGATAGCAGAGAGAGAGAATCCAGTAAACAAGCCGGGTCACAGGGAGATCAGAGCAATACACAGGAAACAGGAAGTTCGGAAACAGGAAGCTGATGATCGGACAGCACTGAGCACAGCATCCCATCAGCTTAAATAGGCAACCGGCGCCCTCTAGAGTGCCCAGCAAGTGTCCTGAACCAAGAACCTCTCTGACAATGCCCCCTCCTTAAGGGCAGCCTCCGGATGCCCAGCCGGGCCAGTCTATCTGCATGGGTGTTCCGAAAATCCCTCAAGAGTTCTTCAGCGTGTAAGTTACCCTCCGGCTCCCAAGAATTATCTTCTGGTCCGTACCCCCTCCACTTGATTAAATATTGGATTTGGTTTTGTCTCTTCCTGCAATCCAAAATTGCCTCCACCTCAAACTCTTCCTCGTTGTCGATAATTACGGGTTCAGGCGGGCCAGTATTGCGACCCAAGAAGGAATTGGGGGTAACGGGTTTAAGTAGAGACACATGAAAGACCGGATGGATCTTCAGTGAGTTAGGTAAGTCCAGCTCATAGGTCACATCATTGATCTTCCTCTTGACTGAAAAGGGACCCATGAACCTGGGACTTAACTTCCTCGAGGGACAGGCCATCCTTACATTACTGGTAGACAGCCATACCTGGTTGCCAGGTTCCAACAACAATTTGTTGTTACTGATGAAGAAGTTCATAGTTTCAGAGACTGCAGGAATCGCACATTCAGGTAAGGAGCTGGTTAAAAAGAATGGGTGAAAACCATAGTTTGCAAAAAATGGTGTTTGCTTGATGGCCGAATGCACAGAGTTATTGTAGGCAAACTCGGCAATAGGCAGAAGAGAGACCCAGTCATTTTGTGAGAAAGCAGAAAAACATCAGAGATACTGTTCTAGAGTCTGATTAGTTCTCTCCGTCTGCCCATTTGTCTGGGGGTGGTAGGCCGATGAGAATGCCAATTCTATCTCAAGAGATCTGCAGACAGCTTTCCAAAACCTGGAAGTAAACTGTACCCCCCGATCAGATACTATACTTGAGGGTACAATTTCCTTAATGAATATTTTTGCAGTTTCCAAAGCTGATGGGGTACCCTTCATGGGTAGGAAGTGGGCCATTTTGGAGAGTCTGTCTACAATGACAAAGATGGTGGAGTAGCCTTCTGCCGGCGGGAGCTCAACGATGAAGTCCATCGCGATCATTTTCCATGGCCTTTCCGGCACGGGTAAGGGTCTTAATAGACCCCAGGCCTTCGCTCGACTGCTCTTGCTCCGAGCACAGGTGATACAAGACTCCACAAAACTCTTGCAGTCGCTTACCAGCTGGGGCCACCAAAAGGTACATTGTACCAACTCTGTTATCTTCAACACACCGAAATGCCCAGCCAATTTGTGGTCATGACAGAGTTCCAGTACAGCAATCCTCAGATCCTCTGGGACCATGATTTTGTCCTTGTATTGGAACAGGCCGTCTTGCGAGCTTACATCAACTTCCACGGGAGGGGACCAATTCCTTGAGGCCTGTTTAATTCGTGATATGAGATCTCCTTGAAGAAGCAGGAAGTATCCAGCCGGAAGAATGGTGTCTGGAGGCAAAGGTTCCCTGGAGTCATGGAACATACGAGATAATGCATCTGGTTTGGTGTTTTTGGTACCTGGTCTGTACGTTATGTGGAATTGGAATCTAGAGAAGAACAGAGCCCACCTTGCCTGCCGTGGTCTCAATCTCTTGGCTGACCTCAAGTACTCTAGATTCTTATGGTCCGTGTAGACCAAAATGGGGTGAGCAGCCCCCTCCAATAAGTAGCGCCCACTCTTCAAGTGCGGCTTTAATGGCCAGCAACTCCCGATCTCCTATATCATAATTTTTCTCTGCATCGGAGAGTTTACGCGAGAAGAAGGCCACGGGGTGAAGAAGAGCCTTGGCACCTTGCCGCTGAGAAAGCACTGCCCCCACCACGAGCTCCGATGCGTCCACTTCAAGGACAAACGGTAAAGCAGGGTCTGGGTGCTTCAGGATAGAAGCGGACGTAAAGAGTTCCTTGAGCCTTCCAAAGGCCGATTGTGCCTGAGGGGACCAACAGAATTGATTTCCCTGTTTCGTCATTTCCGTGATGGGGGCGATTATAGCAGAAAAGCCCCTTATAAATTTCCGATAAAAATTGGCGAAGCCAATAAAGCATTGGACCCCTTTTCTATCGGAGGGAGCGGGCCAGTCCAGGATAGATGCAACCTTTTGAGGGTCCATCTTAACACCATCGGTAGAGATGATTAAGCCGAGGAACTGAATGCTCTGGAGCTCAAATTCACATTTCTCCAATTTGGCATAAAGTCCATGCTGCCTGAGCCGGGTTAACACATTCCTGACATGCCTGCAGTGTTCATCAACTGAGGGGGAGAAGATCAGGATGTCGTCCAGGTATACTATAACGTATAAATCTAGAAGGTCACGAAAAATGTCATTGACAAAATGTTGAAAAGTCGCCGGTGCGTTGCACAGGCCGAAGGGCATGACGAGGTATTCGAAATGTCCGAACCTGGTACAGAAGGCCGTTTTCCACTCGTCTCCCTCTCTAATGCGAATTAAGTTGTAGGCCCCACGGAGATCGAGTTTGGTAAAGATTTTGGCTGAACCCAATCTTTGAAACAGCTCTGGCACGAGAGGTAAGGGATAGCGATTTTTGATGGTCACTTTATTGAGTTCCCTATAATCGATGCAGGGGCGTAGCGAGTGGTCTTTTTTTTCAACAAAAAAGATGCCGGCTCCGGCTGGTGAGGTAGAAGGGCGGATAAAGCCTCTCTCAAGATTTTCATCAATATACTTTTTGAGGGTAACCAACTCCTGCTCAGTTAAAGGGAATATTCTCCCAAAGGGAACTTCAGATCCCGGCAACAGTTCTATGGGACAGTCGTAGGGTCTATGGGGCGGAAGGGTTTCTGCCCCTTTCTTACTAAAAACATTGGAGAAGTCTCGGTAAGCATCAGGAATCGCCTGCTGCGATTCCATGTCGGTGTTCAGACACAAGAGTTGACTGGGTTCCGCAAGAGTTCTGTATAAACAGTGCTGTTGGCAGTAACTGGACGGGAACTTGATTTTTCCAGAAACCCAATCAATGCTGGGGTTATGAGCCTGCAACCAAGGCATTCCGAGAATAATAGGGAAGAGTGGTGAAGAAATGGCGTCCAGCCGGAGAAACTCTCGATGACAGTTGTTCAGGATAGCTAGCAGTGGGATGGTTTCCTGAGTGACCGGACCAGAGCTAAGGGTGGACCCATCAGCGAGGTGGACAGCAAGTCCCTGCGACTTTGATTGAAGAGGGATGCGATGATGGGCCGCAAAGGCGAGATCAATGAAGCAACTGCAGGCTCCTGAGTCAATGATGGCCGAGGTAAGCAGATCCTGTCCTGGAAGCTGGAGGATAACGGAGAGAGCCAGATGGTTAGCAAGGTTAGGCAAGGCAGGTGCAAACTTAGAAGTAGCTGAATGAGACTTACGTGTCTTATTTGGGCAAGACCTCACGTAATGACCTGGTTCTCCGCAATACATACATAAGTTATTGACTCGTCGGCGCTGTCGTTCTTCAGAAGTGAGGGACTGGCGGAGAACCCCCAGTTGCATCGGTTCAGAAGTATCAAGGGCTGAGGCAGCTGGTGCATGAAGACTTTGGCTTACAGAGCTGGTAGCACTTGGGACCTTGGGGAGGACCCAAGTGGGACGGAACTGGCTAACAGACCTCTCGGAACGGCGCTCTCTCAAGTGCCGATCAATCTGCACCGACAGGTTAATGAGATCTTCCAGGGTTTGGGGTATGCCAACCCGTGCTAGTTCGTCCTTGAGTGCATCGGATAACCCCAAACGGAATTGGTAACAGAGGGCCACGTCGTTCCATTCCGTGTCTGAACTCCACCGCCTAAATTCCAGAACGTAGTCTTCCGCGGGCCTGCGCCCTTGTTGTAGGGTGTGTAAGGCGGATTCAGCGGTGGCTTTTAACTGAGGGTCCTCATATAATTGAGACATGGCGGTAAAGAAAGTATCCAGGTTATCCAGACAGATTGATTTTTGCTCCAAAAGGCGGTGGGCCCAGGACTGTGGTTCTCCAGATAGCAGGGAGATGACAAAACCCACCTTGGTTGCTTCCAAAGAAAAGGTGCGTGGTTGCAATGCGAAGTACAATTCGCAAGTGTTGCGAAACGCTCGATACTTATTGCGTTCACCGGTAAATCTTTCGGGAGTAGGGACCCTGGGTTCAGGGGGTAACATAACCACTGAGGGTGCAGGTGAGAGTCCAGCAGAGGAAGCAACTTGTGGGTTCGCAGGTGAGGACAACACCTGAACTCGTTCCTCCAGTCTGGTATAGCCCTCTTGAAGGCTTTTACCGCCTGTGTGAGACCCGCCAGGTGTCTGCATAATTCATCCATGGGAGAGGTCCCCTGCTCGGGCTCGGACATGGCTGTCCGATACTGTCAGACTTACCCGTACCAGACTGACGAACCCGATGTAGCAGAGGATGGCCTCCCGTACGTATCTGGTTCCCGGCCCCTGATAGAGTACACAGAAGGCAAAGGGGCACAGAATGGTATGAGAGCCTGGCGGGTGGTTTGCAGGAATAAGGCCCAGGATCCTGACACAAGCTGGCAGGTGGTAATAGGTAGGCTGGAGATCAGCTAACAGGTGCAGAGCAGGCAGATCTGGTCACTAGCAAAGTTGGCAGCAGGCGGTCAGCACGGTACAAAGGGAGCAGGCAGATACAAGGTCCAGGTCACAGGCAGGTTTTGGCAACAGGCAATCAGCACGGTACAAGGGGTCAGGCAGGTTCAACGTCAGAGGCAGGCCGGGGTCAATTTGCAGGCGGATAGCAGAGAGAGAGAATCCAGTAAACAAGCCGGGTCACAGGGAGATCAGAGCAATACACAGGAAACAGGAAGTTCGGAAACAGGAAGCTGATGATCGGACAACACTGAGCACAGCATCCCATCAGCTTAAATAGGCAACCAGCGCCCTCTAGAGTGCCCAGCAAGTGTCCTGAACCGAGAACCTCTCTGACAAGAGAGGACTGAAGGTATAGTGGGGTTGGAGATCCCAGATGATGAGGAACAAGGAGAGGTCCGCTTTGTTCTTTGGTGTGAGTCTTTTAGGTACGCTTGCCAACGAACTGCATGGCAGGCCGACGTATGTCTGGTCAAGCATGTGGTGCCCAAGCATGTGATGTTTTGGCCACGTGAGATACGCTTGAGACATATGTTACAAATAGCAGCGGTGGGATCTGATGCACTCGTCTCAGAAAAGGTCCACACCAAAGAACTTTTGGAATAACGCAGAGACAGCAGCGCCCTGCACATGTGGAGCTCTGCGGTGTGATGCAGTCGGTGTGCTGCCCTTAAGCTGGCCCCTGGAGGGCATCCTGCCTCGTTGGAGATGTGCCTCCTCTTCCTCCTCTTACTCCTCTTACTCCTCCTCTCTCATATCAGGCACCCACGTGGAGCCAGTGACCTCATCATCCCCTCCCTCCTCATCACTGGAGCAAAGCTGGCAGTATGCTGCAGCTGGGGGAATATTACTGTCAGATTGATGTCCTTCTTGGCCACCCCCCTCTCTCTCTGCTCACGATACTGCCTTCCTTTAGCTGGGTACCATCATTGGAGCCTTCAAAACGCTGGGCATCCTCCTGGAGCATGAACCCAACACTGTGGTCAAACAGTTCGGGGGACTCCTCAGGAGGTGGCGCTAAGGAAGGAGTGACTGATGCCATTGAGCTGAGGGAAGAGGCCATGTTGGCAGCTGCTTTGCCAGACAAAGTACCCTGAGCCTGGGTGAGAGAGGATGAGGAGGATGAGGACGGCTTGGTCATCCACTCTACCAAGTCTTCTGCATGTTGCGGCTCAACATGGCCAGCTGCTGAAAAAAAGGACAAGCGTGTCCGATGGCCACGTGCTGATGAGGATGCACCGTCTCCACGACCAGCACTGTTGCATCTAGACACAGAGCCTGCTTGCCCTCTTTTATTGGCTTGTGACTGTCTGCCTCTCCTTGTTGGCCTTCCAGACATACTAATGGCCTGCAGTGAGAAGTAGCTGCACAAAGCTGGGATGTATATATATACTGATACTGCAGCTAGCAGAATCAACTGCCTGCCTATGGTACTAGCAGGATCAGAAGAACACCATCAATTTTCTTCAGGTAGCTTTTGGTGCACACTGTGCAGATGATACAGTACACTAACTGTAAATACTGTAGCTGCCTGCCTGTGGTATTAATAGGAGCAGAACAACAGCAATTGTCTTCAGGTAGCTTTAGGTGCACACTGTGCAGAGTACGCAGTACACTAACTTGTAAATACTGCACCTGCCTGCGGTACTAATAGGACCAGAAGAACACCACTAATTTTCTTTAGGTAGTTTTAGGTGCACACTGTGCAGAGTAAGCACTACACTAACTTGTAAATACTGCAGCTGCCTGTGGTACTAATAGGATCAGAAGAACACCACCAATTTTCCTCAGGTAGCTTTAGGTGCACACTGTGCAAAGGACCCACTACACTAACTTGTAAATACTGCAGCTGCCTGCGGTACTAATAGGATCAGAAGAACACCACCAATTTTATTCAGGTAGCTTTAGCTGCACACTGTGCAGAGGATGCACTACACTAACTTGTAAATACTGCAGCTGCCTGCGGTACTAATAGGATCAGAAGAACACCACCAATTTTCTTCAGGTAGCTTTAGGTGCACACTGTGCAGAGGACCCACTACACTAACTTGTAAATACTGCAGCTGCCTGTGGTACTAATAGGATCAGAAGAACACCACCAATTTTCTTCAGGTAGCTTTAGGTGCACACTGTGCAGAGGACACAGTACACTAACTGTAAATACTGTAGCTGCCTGCCTGTGGTATTAATAGGATCAGAACAACAGCACTTGTCTTCAGGTAGCTTTGGGTGCACACTGTGAAGAGATCGCACTACACTAACTGTAAATACTGTAGCTAATAGGACTAATAGGATCAGAAGAACACCAGCAATTTTCTTCAGGTAGCTGTAAATACTGTAAAAACACCTGCCTGTCTGTCAGTAGGAAGAGAATAACAGGAACGGATCTAGCTAAAGTGAATACAGTGTATATATATATATATATATATATATATATATATATATATATATACACAACACCTAGGATATATACACAGTACACTGTAAGTGCAGCTAACTGGCTCGCCTGCCTACTCTATCTAACTTAAATCAAATGACACTGCCTCTCTCTCTCTCTCTCTCTCTCTCTATCAACGCCGGAACACACTACACAGGGCCAACGTGCAGGCGGCCTTATATAGTGTGGGGCGTGTACTAAACCACCTGAGCCATAATTGGCCAAAGCCACCCTAGCTTTGGCCAATTACAGCTCTCTGTACAGACAGCGCTGTGATTGGCCAAGCATAGTTCATGCCTGGCCAATCAGCCAGCAATGCACTGCTATGCCGCAGTGAATTATGGGCCGTGACGCGAATTTGGCGCGAACGGCCCATATCGTTCGCAATTTGACTAACAGTCGAACATGCGATGTTCAAATCGAACATGGGTTCGACTTGAACTCGAAGCTCATCCCTAATCGCCATGCAGATCGTGCATGATGTCAATGCAATAAGAGTTCGGCTTTACAGACTGTGGGGCATAGTTTGCACTGCATTTGTATCAAAGTTGTGTAAGATCTTTTAGGCTCACACTAAAAACTAGGTGTTTACACCCATGCGATCTGATTCTTGACTGAGGTGAAGGTCCGCCATGGTTTTTGTTTTTGGTTGGCTGTGCCTCTGTAGTGCAATCGTTTTTGCAATATTTTCTTGGGTTTAATAGCAATGAATCAAATATTTGCTCTTTATATGATATATGAGGTGCTAAGGTGGTGCACTGTACAGGTATAGATAAACAATTTACTTGTTATGAGATTATATTAACGGTCTGCTAATTACTAATTTTTGCGATTTGACAAGTATTATAATCTAATACTCTCTGTGGAGGGTTTTTGTTTTTGTTTTGTGTGTTTTGTTTTTTTGTGTTTTTGGTTATTTATTTTTTTTCTTTAGGTTATGGTTGTCCAGTGTCTTTTCCACATGGTTCACGATGTTTGGATTAATTCGATTAAATTTCGGGCTCCAATGTATATTGCAGTAAGCTATGTGGAAGATATGGCATATCTACTCTGTCTGTCCCAGGTCTCTGTCGTGATACACCCTCTGTGCTCACCCACTTTCCCCCCTTGGTGGCATACCAGCCCTTCGGTAGTGTTTGGTGTTTTTTATTTGGATATATTCCATTTCCTTTTGTTCTGCTCCCTTTTCTTTGTTCTTTTTCTTGTTTCCCATTTATTGTTATCCCTTGTGGCCCCTGGGCAGCCCAGGGTCCTGAGAGAGGGATCCTCTCTCTTTTTATTCCCAGTTTCCCCTTTTTCCTTTTATTACATTTTTTTATAAGAAGATGGCAAAAAATTCTTCAGCATTTTCATTGAAACGTCGTACTTATAAAGTTAAAGGCCTTAATAATGAGTCAAAAAGAGGTCAGATCTTATATAGTTTGCAGAAAGCTAAGGCAGACATTATACTCCTCCAGGAGACCAATTTTTGTACTGATGGCATTCCTGTGTGTTCTCATAAACATTATTCCCAGTGGTTTCATAGCACAATGCCTAACTCAAAGGCAAAGGGGGTTTTCATCGCCTTTCACAAACACTTACGGTGCTATTATTTGGAACATATAGCTGACCCTAACGGTAGATATCTCTTACTTAAAGCGGGGTTCCACCCAAATTTTGAACAATATCTGTATGTATTCTCTTCCTTGCCTAGATGCTGACATGCCGTTTAAAAAAATTTAAATCGCCGTAATTACCTTTTATTTTTCTATTCTTCTTTGCACTTCCTGGTTCTCCTCCCGTGGGAGTAGGCGTGTTTCTAGCCTCTCCCAGACTCCTGGGAACTAGTCTCAGGCTTCCCAGGATGCCACTGAGCATGTGCGGGAATGAGCGGTGAATGCTGGGAGCACAGCATTCACCACATCCAGGAAATAAATGCTTGTGGGCTTCAAATGCCCACAATGAAGATGGAAACCGCCTGCAGTGAATAATATAAGTTATTCTTTCCGACGAAATCTGACACAGGCGGACATATTACACACAATATGTCAGTATGTAATGCTGAGAAGAAAAGTTTGTGAATGAACTCAAAAAAAAAAAAAAACGATAGGTGGACCCCCGCTTTAAATTTTGGTTGTGGGATAAACTTTTCACAATTGCTAATTTCTATATTCTGAATCATGATCAAACCACAACAATTTCCCATTATCTTCGTCTTTTAGCGGGTTTTGCAGAAGGTATTATCCTTGTGGGAGGAGATCTTAATGTAGCTCTAGAACCCCAGTTGGATACCTCTGCCCAGCGATCTAATATCTCGTACTCTCGGTTGAGGGCCCTTAAAAAACAATTGTTTGACCACAGGTTACTCGATCTATGGTGGATCTTCTATCCTAAAGATCATAATTATACATATTTTTCATCAGCCCATAATTCCTATAGTAGGCTAGACTACTTTTTATTGGGTCCAAGCTGTCATGGTTATGCAATACAGTTTGTCTGTAAGCTTACCTATCACCATGTGTTCATCTCTAGAGACCAGCCGACTCTCACCTGACTGCTTTTATAATCTCTCCTCTAGCATGGGTCCACCCCAACTCCTATCAGAGAACTCTATATTAACCCGTGCACTGCAGGCCAGCCCTGCTGATCAACCTTTGTGTGTTTGGCTTCTTGTTTCCTGCTGCCGTGTGCTCTACGTTTGTTTTCTGTTACCAACCTTGGCGTGTTCTCAACTATTCCTGTCTGCTCGTGACCCTGACCTTTGGCGTGTCCCCAACTATTCCCAACTAACCCTGGGGGTCGCGTCCTGGAGCCAGTTGCAGCCCAGTCCATCCTCAACTCCCTCTTCCTATGACCCGTTCTTCCGAAATTCCAGCTTTGGCTACTGTTCAGGAATCATTCAATTCCATGTGGGCTGATATTCATGATTCCCTCCAGAAAGCTGCCAACAAATTCAAGAGTTTTGTTGACCATCACAGGTGTAAGCCGCCTTCTCTTCAGCCAAGAGACAAAGTCTGGCTCTCCACCAGGAACATCAGGTTTCCTTCTCTCAAATTTGCCCCAAGATTCATTGGTCCGTACACGATAACTTCTGAACTGAATCCGGTTTGTTTCAAGCTCCAGATTCCCAAAAGCCTCAAAATCTCTAACTCCTTCCATGTTGCCCTTCTGAAGCCTTTAGTCCTTAGTAAGTTCTCTTGTCCTCTCTCTACCACAGTGCCGGTCTCTGAGGATAATCAGGAGTACGAGGTTAGCCAAATTTTGGATTTCCGACTCTGTAGAGGCATTCTCCAGTGCCTCGTGCATTGGAAAGGGTTTGGTCCTGAGGAGAGGTCATGGATCACGGCTTCTGAGGTCTTTGCACCTCGTCTGTCTGAGGAAGTTTCATTTGAAGTTCCCCTCTAAACCTGGTACCAGGCAGGGAAGGGGGAGGCCTCGTAAGAGGGGGGGTACTGTCATGGTTATGCAATAGAGTTTGTCTGTCAGCTTACCTATCACCATGTGTTCATCTCTAGAGACCAGCAGACTCTCACATGACTGCTTTTATAATCTCTCCTCTAGCATGGCTCCACCCCAGCTCCTATCAGAGAACTCTATATTTACATAGTTACATAGTTACATAGTAGGTGAGGTTGAAAAAAGACACACATCCATCAAGTCCAACCTATGTGTGTGATTATGTGTCAGTATTACATTATATATCCCTGTATGTTGCGGTCATTCAGGTGCTTATCTAATAGTTTCTTGAAGCTATCAATGCTCCCTGCTGAGACCACCGCCTGTAGAAGGGAATTCCACATCCTTGCCGCTCTTACAGTAAAGAACCCTCTACGTAGTTTAAGGTTAAACCTCTTTTCTTCGAATTTTAATGAGTGGCCACGAGTCTTGTTAAACTCTCTTCTGCGAAAAAGTTTTATCCCTATTGTGGGGTCACCAGTACGGTATTTGTATATTGAAATCATATCCCCTCTCAAGCGTCTCTTCTCCAGAGAGAATAAGTTCAGTGCTCGCAACCTTTCCTCATAACTAAGATCCTCCAGACCCTTTATTAGCTTTGTTGCCGTTCTTTGTACTCGCTCCATTTTCAGCACATCCTTCCTGAGGACTGGAGCCCAGAACTGGACAGCATACTCCAGGTGCGGCCGGACCAGAGCCTTGTAGAGTGGGAGAATTATCGTTTTATCTCTGGAGTTGATCCCCCTTTTAATGCATGCCAATATTCTGTTTGCTTTGTTAGCAGCAGCTTGGCATTGCATGCCATTGCTGAGCCTATCATCTACTAGGACCCCCAGGTCCTTTTCCATCCTATTAACCTGTGCACTGCAGGCCAGCCCTGCTGATCAACCTTTGTGTGTTTGGCTTCCTGTTTCCTGCTGCCGTGTGCTCTACGTTTGTTTCTGTTACCAACCTTGGCGTGTTCTCAACTATTCCTGTCTGCTCGTGACCCTGACCTTTGGCGTGTCCCCGACTATTCCTCTTTGCCTGTGACCCTGAACCTTTGGCATGTCTCTGTTGTCCTTGTCTGGTTGTGGCCCCGACCTTGGCTTATTCCTTTACTATCCCTATCCTCCTGTTGCCTACTGTGGGCATGAGCTAGGGGACCCTGGGGGTCGTGACCTGGAGCCAGTTGCAGCCCAGTCCATCCTTACCACTAGAGGCTCTGGTGAACACCTGCTGGCTCTTAGACTCCGCACCCTAGGAAATCTTACGCTCTAACCCCGGGGGGATCCGTGTTGGTGTTCCAGCGGCCCTGCCTTCCTTAACACCCTGACTCCCATCCACAGCAGTTAGCCGTAGGGTCCACTACCTTGCGGTGCACCCCTGATCCCAACAGTGTGCATCTGTCACCTAGAGTCAGGTGACCTGACACAAGGGTTCTGGAGTGGAACCCCTCTTTAGAAATAGGGTATTTTATTTGGTCTGACCATTCACCTGTATTTTTAACAATATATTCCCCTCAGACTCGGAGCACAAGGTGGTCCTGGCGTCTGAATGATACTCTTATGTCAAACTCACTTTGTCACAAGGCAATTGTAGAGGCAATTGGCAACTTTGTCTCTGATCATGAACAGGATGAGAATGCGTTACCATTAAAATGGGAAGCTCTTAAGTCAGTATTACATGGGTTGTTTATTCAACACGGTTCTCGTCTTAAAAAAGAAAGGTCGGCGACCATTCAAAATACTTTGTCAAAGCTTCATTCCCTAGAAACTTTACATAAAGCTTCCCAGTCCGCAGAAACATTAGCTAACATATTGTCTACCAGGAAATCTTTATTGCAGCTCTTGGAAGCGTCCCACAGTTCCTATCAACATACAGTAGATGTGCCTTAGGTAGCTACAGATATGGGAATAAATGTGGGAGATAGTTAGCACGTACACTACATCCCTGATCTTCTCTTTATACCTAGTATTAAGAAGTCATCAGGGGAAACTACCTCAGATCCACAATGTCTTCAACAAACATTTAGGAAATATTTCTCAGATCTCTATAACCTGGTTCCACCAACATCTTTGGAAGACATGGGATCTAGTATTCGTCGTATTGAAGTCTATGTGCAGGAAACTGCCATTCCAATACTAGACGATGATACTAGGAAATCTTTGGATTGTCCTTTTTCAAATGAGGAATTATTAGGTGTAATTACTGACATTCCATCAGGTAAGAGTCCTGGGCCAGGTGGATTTACCCCAAAATTTTATAAAACATATAAAGAATATCTGTCCCCATTTATGCTTTAGGTATTTAATTCCATCTCTTCCACTAACACATTTTCGATTCAAACACTGGAAGCCCATATTACTTTGATTCCTAAACCAGATAAGGATTCAACATTATGCGCTAGTTATCGTCCAATATCTTTAATTGGGGTAGACATAAAAATGTACGCCAAACTGATTGCGTTATGTCTCCAACCCCTTCTTCTGAGCCTGGTACATATAGATCAGACCAGATTTGTCCAAGGAAGAGAAGGACATGACAATAAGATTAAATCTCTCCTACTTATGAGCTATGCCCAAAAAGCTAAAATACCAGTATACCTTCTCTCTGTTGAAGCGGAGAAGGCCTTCGATCGGATCAGGTGGCCCTTTCTTGAGCATTCTTTGATGCAAATAGGGTTGGGCCCAAACTTGCTTAATAAGATTCTAGCACTATATTCTAAACCTAAGGCCAGAATAAGGATCAATGGATCATGTCACGGAACGTCCCTCACTCCGCTTGAGTGCTTCCGTCAGTATACTGCTTCCTAAGTTCTGGAACACGAGTCCAATGGATCTGGCTATAGGAACCCCCAAGAATTAGACAACACCAGTCTTGGAGTACATCAGGACTAACTCTTTATTTGAGATCTCACACACATTTATACAGCAAGTTGACTCAAAGCTAACCTAATTAACATGAGCTAATTTACTAAAAAATTTACCCAGACCAGATGACAGACTTGTGGGCACCGAGCTTCACACAGTAGTATAAACACAATAGCTGGAGCTAATTACAATTAACAATACAAACAACAATCTCCCCCTTCCTCAACCTAGACTGTTCGTCTCCTAGCCAGTGCTGGTGGCTAATGTGATCAGCTCATTCAATTAACACACATTACCATAAACATCAACACAGGGTTAATTAGAACAAACAACAATGAGTTGAATACCCTTAGAACCTAGACTAAACTTATTTACATTAAACACATTATAGCTGACATCAGACAGGTGAGTGGAGTTGATGACATTAGCATCTTCTCACAGTATGAGCCCCAACAGTATGGCTCAGTCACTATTGCTACTATGGCAAATACAGGGTCCCCAGAGTCTGTGTGTTTTGGGGGGACATGGAGCTGAATCCAAAGTAACGCCAACCCCAGGGTCCCCAGGCATACAGCTCACAGAGAACACCATTTCCCCAAATGCCAGGGCCCATAATCTGTTGGCAAGAGGCTAGCGTTCAGTCCCCTCCAATAGCCTCTGTCTCGGGTGAGTCTGTCACATTTCTCCCCCATCAAAGGTTGACTAACAAGGTCCCAGACCTCCACCTGGTCTGGACATGCGTTAGTCAGGCAGAGTGAACTCACATAGTCTTCCCGCATGATCTCCATTCTTGGCTGCAAGGAATAGTTGACCTCAGTAGGTGTGGGGCAGAGGTCATTTACTCTCTGTCTGGCTGCCAGGGCTTCAGCTGGATTGTTTTTTAACATTCCTGGGCTCGGTCTGCTGCTGGGCAGAGGGGCCAATCACCCCTGCTTCTTGAAGCTGTAGAGAGACACTAGGTGCTAGGCAGAGGCCAGCGGTGCTCTGCCCTGTTGACAGCGATTCAGCTGGGAATAGCAGCTCCACTACATCAGCTTGTCGTCGGAGAGAGGGGCCAACTGCCCCGGCTCCCTGGATCTCCACAGTTGTTGCCGGTGCTGGGCAGAGGTTGGTAACACTCTGCCCTGTTGCCAGCACTTCTGCTGGGGACTCCGCATCCTCCGCTCCGGCTAACCGTTGGGGCAGGAGGCTGGCTTCCTCCACTCCCAAACTGTGTAGCTGCCATTGGGGAGGTGAGCTGGCTGCTTCCTTTTCCATTCCCTCATCTGGTTGCTTGGACGACATGTCTATGGTACTGTCTCCCAGGTGCACTGATCTTTGCTGGGGAGGGAAGGCCGCTTCCTCCACCCTGGCCAACTGTTGGGGAGGGACAACACACACCTCCTCTCCCTTCTCCCCCTATATCTGCTGCTGGGAAGTGATTGCCACCTTCTCACCCTGCGCCTCCAAAACTGCCACAGGTGTGGGGCAGAGGTCTTGGACCCTCTGTCCGGTTGCCAGCACTTCTGCTGGGGGTTTGCTAGGTGGTTCCTCCTCTACAGAAATGTCTATTAAATCCCCAGTCTCTGGAATTGGTAAAAGTGTGGGACAGAGGTCTTGGACCCTCTGTTCAGTTACCAGATCTTCAGCTGGAGAAGTTTGTTTTAACTCCATAGATGCTGCTGGCAGAAAATCACATGTCCCTGTCAGTGTTGTGGGAGAAAGGCCGACTACCTCTTCTCTCAAGAAGGCCGAAGCCACTGTTGGTGCTGGGCAGAACACAGTGAACTTTGGCCCTGATAGCAGCTCTTCTGCTGGAGGCTCATCAGGTTGTTCTTCCTCAGCAGAAAAGTCTATCAAATCCCATGTCTCTGCAACTGATGTCTGGGGATAGAGGTTCACCATCTCCTGTCCATGGAACCCAGAAGATGCTATCATTTCTGGGCAGAGGTTAGCAGAGCTCTGCCCTGTTGTCAGCACTTCAGGTTTGAGGATGGCAATCTCCGGATTTTCCACTGCCGATTCTCTGGCATGCTGCTGAACTTGTTCTAGTAGTTTCCTGTATGCCCTTTCCAGATGCTGTTCCTTCCTTAGCAAATGGTCCAGATCAGGTTTGAGCTCTGAGACCCCTGCAAGACCGAGCATAGACTCTCTATATTCTCTCAGGTCCTCAAGGTCAGGTTCCCCTTCATCGCCAAACATAAAATGATCTGTAAGGCTCTCCCACAGCAATCCAGGGCCGCCAAAGTCATATCCCTCCGGAGAGCATTCTGTTGTCTCCCCTAAATATCCCTCCTCTGCGTGCCATTGCAGAGCCCGATAACGATTGTCCAGCTCTATCTCCTGCTGGACCAGCCTGTCCAACTCAGTCACCCATTGCTCCTGGGGCTGCTCTCCCAGGAATGCCATCCGCAATGCCCGTTGGTCACTGGCCCATTGCTCTTGGGTTGGAAAGCACTTGTCCTGTTTTATACCAGCGACCTGAAGGGCTCCAATCCAGAGCTTCACCCGAATCAGCTGCCTGAGCTCCAGGTATTCATCCTCAGACACCATTCTGGTGTATGTTGAAAGGATGATCCGCAGCAGCCCCGCGAACTCTGATGCCAGGTCCATATCTCCACTGGGTTGACTGACGTCTGCTATGCTGATCTTGGATCCAGTTGGAGGTTTGGATGTCCCAGACTGCAGGAAGCTTTCCCGCTGCTTGCCACCAATGTCACGGAACGTCCCTCACTCCGCTTCAGTGCTTCCTTCAGTATACTGCTTCCTAAGTTCTGGAACACGAGTCCAATGGATCTGGCTATAGGAACCCCCAAGAACTAGACAACACCAGTCTTGGAGTACATCAAGACTAACTCTTTATTTGAGATCTCACACACATTTATACAGCAGGCTGACTCAAAGCTAACCTAACTAACATGAGCTAATTTACTAAAAAATTTACCCAGACCAGATGACAGACTTGTGGGCACCGAGTTTCACACAGTAGTATAAACACAATAGCTGGAGCTAATTACAATTAACAATACAAACAACAATCTCCCCCTTCCTCAGCCTAGACTGTTCGTCTCCTAGCCAGTGCTGGTGGCTAAAATGATCAGCTCATTCAATTAACACACATTACCATAAACATCAACACAGGGTTATTTAGAACAAACAACAATGAGTTGAATACCCTTAGAACCTAGACTAAACTTATTTACATTAAACACATTATAGCTGACATCAGACAGGTGAGTGGAGTTGATGACATTAGCATCTTCTCACAGTATGAGCCCCAACAGTATGGCTCAGTCACTATTGCTACTATGGCTAATACAGGGTCCCCAGAGTCTGTGTGTTTTGGGGGGACATGGAGCTGAATCCAAATTAACACCAACCCCAGGGTCTCCAGGCATACAGCTCACAGAGAGCACCATTTCCCCAAATGCCAGGGGCCATAATCTGTTGGCAAGAGGCTAGCGTTCAGTCCCCTCCAATAGCCTCTGTCTCGGGTGAGTCTGTCACAGATCATTGACTACAAGTTTTCCTATAAAAAACGGTACTCGCCAGGGATGCCCATTATCTCCCTTGCTCAAAGTAATGGAACATTTAGCAATAGCAATTAGACAGAACCCCTCTATCACTGGCATACAAATAGATGAACAGAAAGTAAAACTTGCTTTGTTTGCTGATGATCTGTTACTTTATGTTACCAATCAACCTGTTTCTATGCCTTCTATCCTATCTGAATTTCAGCTTTTTGGAGCCTTGAGTAACTTCAACGTAAAGGTATCAAAATCGGAAATTCTTAATGTGTGACTTTTACCACACACCACAAGTTATGAGGTTAAGCAATAATTTTTCATTTAAATTTTGCTCATCTGCTCTAAAATATTTAGGTATTAATATCCCTCCTGATCCGGTCGATTTATACTCAACAAATGATATCCCTCTTATGCAACGTACTTTACAGGATCTAAAAAAATATGATTTTAATCTGTATTCATGGTTCGAGAGGATTAACAGTTTGAAAATGGATATAATACCCGTTTTCTGTACCTTTTCCAAACTATTCCTGTTTTTGAAAAGAATAGTGGACCCGCGCAGTGGAGATGGTAAAGATATGATTATAAACACTACGGAACTGCTGCCACCCAACATGCAGTCACCCTAAATGGGGACAGCTGGATTGATTAGTAAAGTGGAAGGGTATGGCGCTGTTCCTTTATCCAAATTGTGATTTCCTATCTATGTGCTATATACTTCATAAAATAAAACATAAAAAATATCAAATTCTATGCATGGTGTTGCTGTACATATCATATATTTCAAATGGCACCTTGTGGACGTGCATATCAGTGTGGAAGAGGTGGTCGGAAGTGAGGAAAGGGGGAGGGGGGGAGGGGAAAGAGAGGGGGGGGGGAAGGGGGTGGGGGGTCAAAAAGGTGATGGAAAAATCCACTTAGTATCCAAAACACAATCTAATAAAGTGCAAACATGCTGTCAAATTGAGGTGCTGAAAAAGTCCACTATGTATCTAAAAAACAATCTAATAAAGTGCAAACGTGCTGTCAAATTCATATAAAAGTCCTTATTCGTGCAATAACTTGGCACATGTGATGTTTGTGTTTGTAATCCTTCTGCTGTCAAGAATCTGTACTCTAAATGTGCAGCCACTCACCAGCTCACTTCACCCCTGCAGGGGTATCAGGCGGTTACAGTTTAAGCCACTGTGCGGCACTCTCTGGCAGACTCAGGATCGCAGTGTGTCATGAAAAAAGAGAGAAGGGGTGCCCATAGTGTAAAATCGTTTTTTTAAAAAGATTTATTTAAACAAGTGGAGAGGTACTCACAATTTAAAGTATGTATCAGGTAAAACAGACAAAAATCACGGTTAACCATCAGCTGTTGCGAGCAGGTTGTTTTGGGACGCACAGATTAGGCCACGCGTGCAGGTTGTTTTGGGACGCACAGATTAGGCCACGCGTGGCCTAATCTGTGCGTCCCAAAACAACCTGCTCGCAACAGCTGATGGTTAACCGTGATTTTTGTCTGTTTTACCTGATACATACTTTAAATTGTGAGTACCTCTCCACTTGTTTAAATGAATCTTTTGAAAAAAAAAAAAAAAAAAAACGATTTTACACTATGGGCACCCCTTCTCTCTTTTTTCATGACACACTGCGATCCTGTGGCCACCAGAGAGTGCCGCACAGTGGCTTAAACTGTAACCGCCTGATACCCCTGCAGGGGTGAAGTGAGCTGGTGAGTGGCTGCACATTTAGAGTACGGATTCTTAACAGCAGAAGGATTACAAACACAAACATCACATGTGCCAAGTTATTGCACGAATAAGGACTTTTATATGAATTTGACAGCACGTTTGCACTTTATTAGATTGTTTTTTGGATACATAGTGGACTTTTTCAGCACCTCAATTTGACAGCACGTTTGCACTTTATTAGATTGTGTTTTGGATACTAAGTGGATTTTTCCATCACCTTTTTGACCCCCCACCCCCTTCCCCCCCCCCCCTCTTTCCCCTCCCCCCCCCTCTTTCCCCCCCCCCCCCCTCTTTCCCCTTCCCCCCTCCCCCTTTCTCCACTTCCGACCACTTCTTCCACACTGATATGCACGTCCACAAGGTGCCATTTGAAATATATGATATGTACAGCAACACCATGCATAGAATTTGATATTTTTTATGTTTTATTTTATGAAGTATATAGCACATAGATAGAAAATCACAATTTGGATAAAGGAACAGCGCCATACCCTTCCACTTTACTAATTATTCCTGTTTTTGCCCCTAGATCATTTTTTACCACTTTACAATCTGCCTTTACAAGGTTTATCTGGGAGTATAAGAGATCTAGATTACATAGAAAAACTTTATCATTATGTAGCGGTGCCCCATGAGGGCTGCTAATAGACTTTGTACCCCACTGATTACCTTGAGTGCAAATCCTCCATTAGCTCTGACACCTTGGGTTCAGTCATCTTACCAACTGTAGTAGTAAATCTCTATTACTATATTAAATATTAAATACTATTAAATACTCACACAGTATTAGAGAACAGTTCAAATATGTTTACTGTATTAATGAGAACACAAAGTAGGTATATATCAACTTGGTCAGTTAGCTAGAAAACACTCCTACACAAAGTTATTTTATCTAACTTATCGAAGAGACAATAATATGACGCAAAGTTCCTTCAATTGTGGATGAACACAAATATTAACCCAATTACAGAAACCTACGTGAACAGATTAACAGGAGGGTAGACAGCTGGCACTATATCTTCTGTGCCAGGTTTCTCCATGCTGCTTCCTCAACTCACAGGACATTAACTCTTGAACAATATAAAGAAACAATATACAGACTATGTATTCAAATAGGCTGGCTCCCTCTAGATGAAGTCCAATGCAATCAAGGCAGATGAGGAAAAAGGATAATAAAAGGGTAAAGGGTATTCCTTGAAATCCAGATATCTTCAGCTAGCCTGTTTGTGTTGTAACTAAAGTAATCCTTTAACAAATTTGGCTGAACCTTGGTTTATCCTTGTTGTATTGTAACTTCCTTCTTTTATGATCCTAATGAGGTTATCCAATATAGCTGCTAGAATCAATAACGTGAACTGGGCATAGATGTCTGCTTTCAGTGTTTGTTATAACATATAATCTAACTTCTGTGGGACTACAAGTACCACAAGCTGAATTGTGTATGATGTCTGAAAGCAGCGTCTTTAACTATAACATGGGCTATGCCCGCTCACCACTCTGGGACTCAGATGAAATTGGCAAGGATGCAGATGATGAGAAGACTCTAACAGGAACTCTCTCTCTGTATCCTGGCTCTGGGTAATGGTGCCCGCCACGCCACTCTGCAGCCCACTTGGATCTGAAATGCAGGCATCTCTGAATGGCACCTTCCGATTCGCTGCAAAGAAGTGATGCTGTCACGCTCCCCACTGTGTAGGCTGCAAATCATCAGCAACTCTCTGTCACACAGACCTCCTGCTGGCAGAGTCAAACGGCATCCCGAGAGGCTGATATAGGCCACGCCAGCCCCTTTTATATCCTTTCCCAGCAATCTATTCTATCCACTCAGCATTCTGTTAATTGTAGTTCAGATCAGTCCTGCTGGCATAGTCACTTCAGCATTCTGAACTACACATCCCATGATGCTTTGCTCTAAATCCTCTCACAGTAAAAAGGAAATTTACATATAGAGTCCAGCAAACACTAGAGGGAACCAACCACATTAATAACACAGAAAATGTCTCTAGATTGTAGGCATAATAGCCAGCCCTGGCTACAATTACCTAAAACGAAAGCAGGAGCAGGCGCACCGGATTTATACTATTATTATGTTGCGGCAGTCCTGACTAGGTTGGTGAACTGGTTCCATCATTCTGATACTAAACAATGGGTATTAACAGAGAAGTGGTTGAATCAATTTGACCTCCAGGCACTTCCTTGGATAGATTTACCTTTCCGTGGTACCCACCAAGACCCATCCTCTTCCCTACCCTTTCTTACATCTCATCTATTGAATATCTGGGATAAAATGGTCTCGCGGATAGAGCTTTCCTCACAAGTAGGACCAACGACACCCCTATTCTGTAATCCTCAATTCCCACCTGCAGTAGACCGGATAACTTTCCTTACATGGAATAAGGAGCCTCACCGAAGAGTGAGCAAGATTCTTTGCCAGGGAAAACTTCCGCCCTTATTAAATTTCATCTCTACATAACAACCTTCATTTATGCAATGGTTGGAATATCAGCAATTGTTGTCATTTTTGTCCTCTACTCCTTTAAACAACTTTCTTAATTTGTTTGAGTCCCTTCTGTTGCAGAACTCTAAACCAAAGCATGTCCTATCAGCAATATATAAGATTCTTATAAAAAATCAGCCTGAGCTCCCGGAATTGACACAAACAAATGGGCATGCGATCTTAATGTTCAAATTGGAGCAGAAGAATGGGAGAAGTCGTTCACCCTCACACATTGTCTGTCTTTGGCAATTAAAGCTCAAGAGACAAGCTATAAGCTTGTTTCTCACTGATATAGATGTCCAACGTCCTTGCAGCATATATACCCAGAGGCATCTGACATATGTTGGCGGTGTCACTCTGCTAAGGGTTCGCTGTTACATATCTGGTGGCAATGCCCTCAAATTCATAATTTTTGGGACAGGATCATGCAGTTGTATTCTACAGTTACAAGGGAGGTTAGTTCCCAACACACCACAAATTACCTTGCTTTCTATTTTACCAGGTTCATATTAAAACATTAAAACGGGTCTTGCTCAGACATTGGTTGACAGCCGCAAAACTGGTTATTCCGCGGCATTGGCGATCAATACAATCCCCTTTGGTGAATGAATGGGCTATAGAAATGGACCACATTGAGAGGATGGAGATCCTATTGGTACATCATATGGATACATACGAAAAATGCAGTCAGGTATGGGCCCCCCCTGAGGATTTTCAGGGAATCAACTGAAAATTAGAAGGCTTTAGGGGAATTAGAGTAAGACCCAAATGCGATTAAGTAGGATTGCAATATATAATGTTTATTTGTGGCCTTTTTCTCTTTTTTTTTTTCTCTCCCCCTTTTTTTTTTCTTTTTTTAGGAGGGTTTCTTGTATTTTGTCTTTGATAGTTTGTGTAAATGTACAAGTTGTAATATGTTTGATGGTATGACAATGCCATTTATGGATGTATTCTTGTCTATATGTATAACAATGTTCTAATAAAATTCAGACTGAAATAAAAAGCAATTCTGGTCATACAGGATTAGGGGTCAAAATTAAATGTAATGTACATACATGTGTTGCGTTTGTTAAAATATGATTGTTTTTATACTAATCAGACATAACATTACACAATAGTGGTTGTTCATAGAGATACTGTCAGTTTTTTTGGCTTGAGTAGATTTCTCAAACAAATGCTGTTTCATACAATGGGGTTAGATACCATTGTTGTATTCAATTTACAGTTTTCAACAGGCTATTGTCTCTATAGCTACAGTACACAAGTAAGAGATTTACTTGTTTGAGGTTCTTTCAGCTCTCAAACTGATAAATGACTATTAGATTACTGTCAGGTGTTGGCTTGAGGAGACAATGGGTATGTAGATACAGTTTTCAACAGTCCATTGTTTCTACAGCTACAGTAAACAGGCATGTTTTCTGTTGTATAGTAACTATGGTAAACAGCCTGACACATAAAAGGGGAATTCAGGCATAAGCTAGGGACACACACACACACATCATCATGCTTTGAAAATCAGAAGCCGCCACTCATGATACAAGAACAGTGCCTGGAGCCAATGGAGATCACAAACATAAAGTAACAGAAGATAAGTAACTTTTAAGTGTATTTGTACTGATATAGACCATAGGCTGTTCATTTGCTAGGCATTTTGCTTGTTATAGGTATCTGTCAGTCATGTATTGTATTCCTAAGATTGTAATAGTTTTGTATGTACAGCATCTTTGTATAGTAGAAGCCAGTGGCGTAGCGTGGGGGGTGCAGGGGGTGCCGTGGCCCCGGGCGCGACATTTAGGGGGGCGCCAGTATGTGTCACTACTGGCTGCCTCCTCCTAATTTCAAGTTCCTGTGTCCCCCGTGCTCCGGCCGCCATGTTAAGTGTCCGGCGCCCTGTGATTGGGTGTATGGGGGGTAGGTCTGGCCTGTCCTCGATTGCTCCTGAAGTCCCGCCTCCGCACATGACCCCACGTGAGCCGCAGCTGTCTTCTCCTCCTCCTCCGGACCAATGCAGGCCAGGACAAGAAGGTGAGTGAGACTCCCTCGTGAGAGTCATGTTACTGGCCCCGGGGGGCGAGGGCAAGAGAGAGAGACACTGTAGGCAGGACAGTATAGTGTAGGCTGTGTAGTATAGTGGACAGTGTAGTGTAGTATAGTGGTCAGTATAGTGGACAGTGTAGTGTAGTATAGTGTGTAGTATAGTGGTCAGTGTAGTGTAGTGGTCAGTATAGTGGACAGTGTAGTGTAGTATAGTGGTCAGTGTAGTGTAGTATAATGGTCAGTATATTGTAGTTTAGTATGGAGGTCAGTATAGTGGTCAGTGTAGTATAGTATAGTGTTTAGTATGGAGGTCAGTGTAGTGTAGTGGTCAGTATGGTGGTTAGTGTAGTATGGTGGTCAGTATAGTGGACAGTATAGTGGTTAGTGTAGTATAGTATAGTGGTTAGTATAGTGGTCAGTATAGTGTAGTTTAGTATGGAGGTCAGTGTAGTGTAGTATAATGGTTAGTATGGTGGTCAGTGTAGTGTAGTGGACAGTATAGTGTAGTATGGTGGTCAGTGTACTATAGTGGTCAGTGTAGTGTAGTATAGTTGTCAGTGTAGTATAGTGCTCAGTGTAGTATAGTATGGTGGTCAGTGTAGTATAGTGGTCAGTGTAGTGTAGTGGTCAGTGTAGTGTAGTGGTCAGTGTAGAATAGTATGGTGGTCAGTGTAGTGGACAATATAGTGTAGTGGACAGTATAGCGTAGTGGACAGTATAGTGTAGTGGACAGTATAGTGGTCAGTGTAGTATAGTGATCAATGTAGTGTAGTATAGTGGTCAGTGTAGTGTAGTATAGTGGTCAGTGTAGTGGTCAGTGTAGTATAGTATGGTGGTCAGTGTAGTGGACAATATAGCATAGTGGAAAGTATAGTGTAGTGGACAGTATAGTGGTCAGTGTAGTATAGTGATCAATGTAGTGTAGTATGGTGGACAGTGTAGTATAGTGGTCAGTGTAGTGTAGTATGGTGGACAGTGTAGTATAGTGGTCAGTGTAGTGTGTAATGGTCAGTAAAGGAATCAGGTTGGTCAGTGTTGAAATCAAGTAGGTTAGCATAGTGGTCAGTATAGGAATCAGGTAAGTCAGGGCTATTGTATTGGAAGGGACTCGGGGAGTGCTAAAAGTCCGCATGTTAGGGGGCGCAAATTACTTGCCTTGCCCCGGGTGCTGACAACCCACGCTACGCCACTGGTAGAAGCACAGTTACACACTGCACAAATCTCAGCGTCCTTGCTTATACCACAGAGTAACCTTGCTAGATAGACCAAGCAAAACATTTGGGGGCTCGTGCCACGCTCTGTGCTATAATTCAATTGAAGCAGACCTGTTTTTATGTAGTGTGTTGTGTAGCTTGTGCTAGGTAAAATGCTGCGTAAGCTGTTTGGGAAAAGCAAGGCTGCAGAGGGTTCTGGTGGCCAGAAGGAAGTGTGCAGTTTACCTATCTGGGCCAGAGACAATGAGTGGGAGCCTCTTGCTAAGGAATTTGTGAAGTATGCTTCTCCCTTGAAGCTGACTTGGGGTGATAAAGTCTCAGATCATTTTGTAGATTTTAGCCTTAAGGGGTTGGATTTAAGTAAAAAAGAGAAGAGGACAGCAAGTCCTGAGGGGTGCCCAGCCTTTGGACCCCATCACGCTCCAGTTAAGAACCCGTCAAGATGATGGCATCCTGAGATATCCAGACTTGATCTGATATGTGCGTGAGGAGGAGGCCATCCTTGAGAAGAAAAAGGAAGAAGTCCAAAGGCCAGAATCTGTTGTTGGAGTCAGAACGGCTAGTACAACTGATGGCGACCCTCAGATCAAGCTTCTCAAGACCCAGGTGTCACAACTGATAGAGATGATGGCTCTGTTGACCGCCAGGTCCACTATTCCACCCGACGAGGGAGCTCCAACGCCCAAGAAGTTGTCAAGCTCTACAATTGTGGAAAAACAAGAGTTCTGTTTCAACTTCGGAGGAGTTGGACACTATAGACGAGTGTGCCCAAGTCCAAAGCCAGAAACATTGCACCAAAAGCCGGTGGGAAACTTCAGAGGGCCCCGATGGAGTCAGCCGGGCACCCTGTTACATCAGCAAGCTCCAAAAAAATCAGCGACATCAAGAAAATGCAGCAAGATTTCAAACACCCACACGAGGCCGCAGTTGTCGCCTCCAAGCAACCCAGTGTCCCCTCCCCTTTGACTCGGGCTACCCAGCATCAGGGAGTTAATGCGCACCAGACCCCCAGAGCCAAACAGAAACTAAAACAGGATCAGAATCTCCGAAAGAGAGGAGCCAGGATACGACTCACCAAACAGGCTAAACCTGCCACTTCCCATGGATTCCCTCCTAAACTGGTGGGACCTTCTCCAATTGTCCCCATTCAAGTGGAAGGAATCTACGTCAAAGTCCTGTTGGATACTGGAGCCCAAGTGACTCTACTCTACAGAGACTTCTATGAAAAGCATCTCAAACACTTGCCACTACAGAAGCTGGAGGAATTAGAAATATGGGGCCTAGGGACCCAGAATTTCCCTTATGACGGCTACCTACCCATTTATCTCACCTTCGACCCGAGTGTGGCAGGAAAGGACGAAACCTTCGATACCCTGGCAGTGGTGTGTCCTCGCTCCCTGGGGGCTAATAGAAGTTCTCTCATCATTGGGACCAAAACTGACCTGGTCCGAAGACTCCTGATACCGCTTGTCCAAGGACAGGGCACTCCAGCCATAAGGGTACACCCAAAGTTAGCACAAGCGCACCAGAATCTAGTACAAGAGCAGAGAGCCCCGTCAGAAGGGGTGGGAAAAATTTGGCACCTAGACAGGAGTGAGAAGGTTGTGCAACCAGGTGAAGTAGTCTGTTTAAAAGCCTCTATCAAACTCAGTTGAAGACAACCTGGCCCTTTCATCGTCCTTGAGACGGACAGAGAAAAGGAAGATAAGGGGTTGGAAATAAATCCCAGAAGTGTTGTCAACCAAGGCACTTCAGAGAAGGTCTCAGTCAGTGTCCATAACATAACAACCTCACCAGTGAAGATGCCAGCCAGAGTGTTGCTGGGGCAGGTGAATCAGGCAACCCCAGTCTCACCATGTGGTATCGTGGAAGGACAGGAGGGAGAGATTCCCATGGAGGAGTTCTACCGGAAAAACACTCCCCTTACACCTGCTGGGATGGAGAGAGCAAAAAAACAGCTCTTGAGATAGAGAACTGCCTTTTCCAGAAGTGAGTTCGATGTGGGGCTAGCAAAAAGTGCTGAACACAAAATCCGATTGGAGGAAGATAAACCCTTCTGAGAGAGAGTCAGACGGATTCCACTGGGAGACTTGGAAGACCTGCGGGAACAGCTGGCTGAGCTGAAGAACACAGGAATTATCCAAGAGTCTCGGAGTCCGTATGCTTCTCCTATAGTGGTGGTGAGGAAGAAGAATGGGTCATTACGGTTGTGTATTGACTATAGGACACTGAACCGAAGGACCATTCCTGACCCATACACCACACCCCGAATAGAAGATGCCTTACAGAGCCTGTTAGAGGCGAAGTGGTTCAGTGTGCTGGATTTAAAAAGTGGGTACTACAAGATCCCCATACACCCCGAAGATAGGGAGAAGACCGCTTTCATCACCCCTGTAGGATTCTTCGAATTCAATCGCATGCCACAAGGTCTGCCTGGAGCCCCAGCCACTTTCCAGATATTGATGGGGAAGACTGTGGGCGACATGAATCTGAGTGAAGTGTTAGTGTATTTGGATGATGTGATAATGTTTGGCAGAACATTGGAAGAGCTTGAAGAGCGCCTGGAGAAAGTCCTGAAGAGACTCCACGATGAAGGCCTGAAGCTCTCTATGTAAAAGTGCCAATTCTATCAACCCTCAGTGAACTACCTAGGCCACATCGTGTCTGCAGAAGGAGTGGCCACAGACCCTCAGAAGCTGGAAGCTGTCACCTCTTGGCCCAGACCCACGAATGTGACCAAGCTTAGGCCATTCTTAGGGTTCTGTTCGTACTACCGGAGGTTCGTAGAAGGGTTTGCCAAAATAGCTCACCCACTCACTGAGTTGTTGAACCAAGAAGAAGTTGGTTTAAACTCAGACAAGCCTGGAAAACCAAAAGAGGGACCCAGGAAGAAGAAAGAGTCTATCCAAGAACAGTGGACTCCTCAATGTGAAGAGACTTTCAGACAGCTGAAGTGGAGCCTTACCACTGCTCCGGTCTTGGCCTATCCAGACCCTACCAGGCCTTACGAACTGCACGTGGATGCCAGCCGAGACGGGCTGGGCGGAGTGCTTTACCAAGAACATGAACACTTAAGGCCCATTGCTTATGTGAGCCGAAGTCTAGCACCTGCTGAGAGGAATTACCCCACCCACAAACTTGAATTCCTGGCCTTGAAGTGGGCTGTGGTGGACAGGCTAAAAGACTATTTGAATTTGTGATCAAGACGGACAATAACCCTCTCACGTACTTGCTCACTATGGCAAAATTGGACGCCACAGGCCACAGATGGTTGGCTGCACTCTCGGGATTTACCTTCAGCCTGAAATACCAACCAGGAGTTGGAAACCGAGATGCAGATGCACTGTCAAGAAGGCCCCATTGTTCCCAGGACCACTCAGAAGGATGGACTCAGCTTACCCCTGAAGGAGTAAGAGCCCTTTGTGAAGGGGCGGAACAACAAGCAAAAGGAGGAGCAAGGGCTGAGGAAGTCGGAGTGTCCACTGCAGGGGTGCCTAAGTGCTATTGTGATGTCACTCAGATTGTGGAAGAGGGTCTGCCTAAGTTATCTCGGAAAGACCTCCGGAAGGATCAACAAGAAGATCCTCTCTGCAGCCTGGCATTGAAGGCCTTGGAGAACCAACATCCTGATCTACTTCTCCAGAGCACTCAGAAGGAAGCTCACCTGCTACGTAAAGTGTGGGATCGGTTGCAGCTGCAACAAGAGGTGGTCTACCGAAGGGGCCCCTCTGAGGATACTGAAGAGAAGTGGCAGTTGTTTCTGCCAGAGAAACATAGAGAGAAGGTACTGATCGCCTTGCGTGATCAGCATGGCCATTTGAGATCAGAAAGGACTCTCCAACTAGTAAGGGACAGGTTCTATTGGCCTTACATGAGGACTGAAGTGGAGAGCTACTGTTACTCCTGCCTCAGGTGCATACAAAGGAAGACCTTGCCCCCAGCGAGCCGCCCCAATGGGTCATTTAGAGAGTCAAGGGCCAATGGATCTGGTCTGCATGGACTTCCTATGCTTGGAGTCTGACTTGAGTGGGCAGGGAAACATCCTAATAGTCATTGATCACTTCACCCGCTATGCTCAGGCTTTCCCTACTAAAGATCAGCAGGCATCTACAGTGGTGAAGATTCTAGTGGAAAAGTTCTTCGTCCACTATGGCTTACCTCAACGGATCCACTCAGACCAGGGAAGAGACTTTGAGAGTGCTCTCATCAGACGACTGTTGGATCTACTAGGCATTCAGAAGTCCAGGACTACTCCCTACCACCCACAAGGAGACCCTCAACCAGAGAGGTTTAATCGAACTCTTCTCAATATGTTGGGGACTCTGGCTTCTGATCAAAAGCAACATTGGAGTAAGCACATCACCGCCTTAGTACACGCTTACAATAGCACCATGAGTGATGCTACAGGGTATTCACCCTACCGTCTGATGTTTGGATGAGAAGCCAGACTACCGGTAGATTTAGCTTTTGGAAGTTCTGTAGACCATACCTCAGAGACTTCCCACCAAGGGTATGTAGACAGATTGCGGAGGAGTCTGAAAACCGCATATGAAAAGGCTTGAGCCACGTCAGACACCAGAGGAAGTAGAAACAAGAGGAACTTCAACCTCAAGGTACGAATTCAGGATCTACAACCTGGTGACCGAGCCTTGTTATGAAATCTGGGCATACCAGGGAGACACAAGCTGGCTGATCGCTGGAAGTCACAGCCATGTATTGTATGCAGACAACTTCCAGGGCTGCCGGTGTATGAGATCAGGTCGGAGGGGAGTACGGTACCACTGAAGACCTGGCATCAGAACCACCTTCTACCTCTTACAGAAGCAGTCAGAATACCTTCACAGGAGGAACTACCATCTACGTCTACTACCATATCTCGACCAGCAGCTAGGTCTCAGTCTGGACCCCTAGCAACGGAAAATAATGAGGAGGAAGGAATGGAAATTAGCTGGCTGTGGCCATCTGAAATGCCAGGAGCTGCTGTGGGCATCTCACCTCACACAAGCAGGAGCGAAAGTGGGACTCTTAGGCCAGAAGCCCCAGAATTCGTGCCACTGACTGGACACTCTAAAGAGCACTTGTCCCCCACTGGCATTGAAATTTAGGAGGCTGAGGTGGGAGAGAATAATACTTGCCCAAGGGTGGTGACCACACAAAAAAGACAGAGAGTTAAAAGAGACATTCGCCCACCGAAAAGAGTAACCTACGATGCACTGGGCGAATGCTCTGAAGTGACCCAAGTTACCAGCAAAAGAAATTCTGAGATGCCTGGTCCTTCTACTGTCAATTCAGAAAGGGACAACCCCATCTCACCCCTTGACACATCTGTACCAGACACCATGGTGTCAACTGTGAATGCACAGAACAGTCTCCCATCACATGAGAACTGGTGGGAGGCTCCTCTGTCAGTATTGTGCAATCGCTTAGAGCAAGGAATGTGCAATAGAGCAAGGATTTTGCATATCTTTGGGGACCAAAGACTTAAAGCAGGAGGGGTATGTAGCGGTGGCATTTTTGCCATGTAATGTTAAATGGTTACAATGCTATAAACTGGTATTTGGCTCCCTCCAGTGGTATACTTGTGAATAGACTTGTTATTTATTCACATTAAAGCTAAGCAGGAAGTGACTTAATTATTTACTTTGTGAAAAGATTTACCTACCCACAATGCCCACTTACCTACCCATGAACACTAAGTGGCAGAACTGCATGCTGGGTAGGTTATAAAAGTCCCGGCGCGGCCATTTTTGGTCTCTTCTGGATGCGTGGCCTGCCTGCAAGGATCTGTGAGGAGGTGTTCCAGAGAGTGCAGCCTGCATCTTGTGGAGCGGAGCAAGCCACGGACTCTGCTCTACCCCAGTGTGCTGAAGAAGCAGTATGATCGGATTGGGAAGGATCCAGAGACACCTGACGGAGCCATTTGAGGGTCCCGGTCAGCAGGAGCGGAGGTTTCCAACTTTCCAGACCTGGTGTGGTGAGAGAGCGAATGCCTAAAGTTCTTTAACGCACTTTACACACTTAGACTCATACCACAGTGTTGCTGAGACCTGCAGATCTGCAGAGGGGTCTCAATCAAGTAGACTGAGTTCAAGCAGGCCTCAAGCCTATACTTCACTGAGAACTGACACTGTGACAACTAAACTGGAGGCAGTTATAAGTGCGTTACACATCAAGAACAGTTTCAATCATCAGTTTATATTACTTCTTTGCTTGTTAAACCCTTGGATTACAAACACTGCAGTATAATAGTTAGCAGAAGACAGAAGACCAAAGACTGCATATTTCACTGAAAGGTCTTGTGTTTAGTTACAGTAACAAAGGACTGCATCATGCCTCAGGGGGAGCTCTTGAGTAGTTGTACTGTGCTGTGTTTGATAACCTTGCATTACTTTGTTATTACAGCGTGCTGGAAGTGGGAAGGTGCCCAGTGTTAAGGCATTGTCACTCTGAGTACTAGTCCCACTTGGAGACGCGCCTGCAGGGGTCATCCAAGAAATCTTTACACATTAATAATTTGTGAATTCTTATCACATTGTCATATTACGTTTGTGTGGGAATGCAGTTATTATGATTACCGTTTATACCAGTCTCAGAAAAATTACATTCTGGTTAATTACAATTGGTGTGGAGTGTTGTTCGTTCTTCTACAGGTGGAAAAACAGATACCCAGGTAATGGTAAAGGTACATTATTGGCATATTGTTATTGTGGGATTGTCCTTTGTTGTTTAGCTTCACACTAAAACTGTTCTACAGCTGTGCCAAGTGGGTCGAGCCAATTTATTGGGGGTGAAATAGCGGAGTACAGGCCCAATCAAATACCAGCAGCTCCTTCGGGGGTCAGTGCTACACGTGAGATGGGTTGTATAACTGGATTAAATACATTTCCAGAATGCATGGGTCCAGATATGGAACCCTTTACGTTTGCTCTGCGCTCTAAGCTGATGAAGTCTGCGCCATTTAATCTCAGGGCTCCATTATTGTCCTTGTTGGGAGGCCTGGGATTAAACAGCAAGATTCATGAAGCCACAACCCTTTTAAGCCAGTTGGGGGAGCTAGAGGAGGCTAAAACAAAAGCTGTCAGGGCAGTAGATAAGGTCAAGGCCAGACAGGAAGAATACAAGCAGAAAATAACAGAGAAGAAAGGGAATGGGGTAGAGAAGACAGAAGGTGAAGAGAAAACCAGGCTAGTTCTTTCTAGGAAAGAAATGTGGGTGGACCTATTAAAGGCAGGAGTATCTAAAGATGAGATAGATGGCATTTCTACTGCAGAAATGCTGAAGAGGTGGAAATATTTAGTAGGGAAAACTGTCAGGGTTAGAAACACTACTCCTAGTGAAGATAACATCAGCCTAGACTTAGAGAAAACACAACAGACCCCTCCTGTTAGCCCCAAACCAATTCCCGAAACTGAACATGAACCCAAACCCAAATCCCTTTATCCTGGGGTGGAGAGAATCAGAAAAGGGGATTGGGAAGTTCCTTATCCTTTAGTAAGGGAAGGTGAGTCTCCTGTAATAGCTGTGAGGGCAGTGACAGCAGGAGGCCGACGCCCATATGCACCTGTCACTGTATGGTGGGGGAAGTCTTCTTCTCCTAAACATGTAATGGCTTTAGTTGATAGTGGAACCGAAGTTATAATTTTTACACTTTTGCAAGGAAATCCTTCGCATCACAAAGGAGAATTGATTTATGTAGAAGGTTTGGGAGGGCAAACTACACCAGCAGTTAGGATACGGGTGAAATTGGCTATTGGCAAGGGATCAGGATTTATGACAAATGTTTTGGTATCAGAGTTACCCGAAAATATTCTTGGGATGGATGTACTTCAAGGTCAGTCAATTCAGACTTAAAGAGGTACATTCACATTCGGGTATCCTGATAAAGCGTATCTGGTAAGGGCGGTGAAGGCTGTGGTCAGAGGTCATGTGAAATTAACCCCTGTCTACATTCCTCCACCAGAGAAGCCAGTCTGTCTCAAGCAGTACAGACTTCCTGGAGGCCACAAAGAAATTGGGGAGACCATTCAAGAATATTTGAGAGTAGGGATCCTTAGACCTGCTGCAAGTCCTTTCTCATCTCCGGTGTTCCCAGTAAAGAAACCCGATTGGACATATAGAATGACTGTGGATTACAGAGGTCTAAACAAAGTGGCAACTCCATTGAAGTCAGCTGTACCAGATATGATCTCAATTGTTGAGAAAATTGCTAAAGATGCAGGAGAATATCGTGCTGTGATAGACCTGGCTAATGCTTTCTTTTCAATTTCAGTTTCAAGACCAGTTTGCTATGGTGTAGGACGGCCACCAGTACACTTTCATCATGCTTCCTGAAGACTATGTTCATTCTCCAACGATTTGTCATGGACTGATTGCCCGAGATTTAAGTACCCAGAGTTTGAAAGTCGCTGTGTTTCACTACATTGATGATATCATGATCTCTGGAACAAAAGAAGATGTAACTGAAGCACTGCACCTGCTGATAGAGCACTTGGAGAACAGAGGGTGGGCTATCAATAGAGACAAAGTCCGAGGACCTGCCACAGAAGTGAAATTCCTGGGAATGATGTGGACTGGGTCGCAGAGGAAAAATCCAGAGACAGTTGTGCAAACTATCCAGGCTCTGTCGCCCCCTACTACCAGGAGGCACAGAAATTCATTGGAGTTGTGGGGTTCTAGAGATTGTTCATCCCACATCTTGGACTGATTCTGAGGCCTATATATAATGTCACCAGAAAAAAAGACTTCTCATGGGGTTCAGAGCAGCGAACTGCATTCCTGGCTGCTAAAGAAGCTATTTTGCAGCATCAGGGATTAGGACCCATGAGACAAGGAGTACCATTTCAGCTGGATGTAGTGGAGCAGAATGGTACCATATCTTGGAGTCTGTGGCAGCCAAATGAAAAGAAAGCACTGAGAGCAATATCCATTGGATTTTGGTCCAAACAACTGACAGGGGCACAGAAGAGATACACACCCCTAGAGAAGTACCTGTTTGGGGCCTACACAGCACTTCAACATGTAGAGACCATTACAGGAAAGGACACAGTCACCATCCATACTGCATTGCCAATAGCAGGATGGGTGAGAGATAATGGACTGACCACTAGGGCAGCTGTAGCCCAGAACCAGACACTGATGAAATGGAAGTGGTACCTTCAAGAAAGAGGGGGTATTGCAGCTGGAGATGTTAGAGACATGGCAAAGCTTCAAAACTTGTTACTTTTACCAGCACCTGGCCAGAAGAAGAAATTCCTGTGCTGCAGTCATCTCCCATTCAAGAGGCTCCACCCTTTGAGTCTCTGTCAGAAGACATGAAGGAGTCAGCGTGGTTCACTGATGGTTCAGCCATAGTCGCCTCGTCTGGGCGTAAGTGGACAGCAGCAGCCTACAACACAAGTACAGACACAGTCCTGCAGGAGACCGGAATTGGAGGGTCCAGTCAGTATGCAGAGTTGAAATCTGTAGTGATGACTCCTTCTTCCCATGTCACTATCTACACTGACAGCTGGGCGGTTTTTAAAGGACTGACAACTTGGATGCCCACGTGGAAGTCCAATGAATGGATGATTCATGGAAAGGTGGTGTGGGGAGGCAAGGAAGTACATCTGGAAGGAAGCTCACTCCCGCACCATAAAAGTGGGGCATGTTGATGCACATGTGCCCCTAATCCCAGACTTTGAGAACTATAACAGAGTTGTAGATGAAATCACCAAAGTGAAGGCAGTTGTGCCAATTGATCCTGTCTTGATGAACTTGGCCAACTGGGCCCACAAGCAATCTACATATTTAGGGCAGAAAGCAACATATGAATGGGCACAGCAGAGAGTTCTAAGCCAATAGCCAAAAGCATACCATATGAGAGGATGGTAGGGGCTGGGGCACAGATTCCACAGCTGGAGTGCAGAGTTCAATATTTATGTAAGGTTCCTGAAAGAACAGGGTTTAACAGATACCATGTTACTGCTTCCCATGACATAGAAACCAAGAGTGACGTATCTGAAACTGAAGCCTATCTAGGAATGAGAGGGAATCTGGTAGGAAGGCTTGAAGTTATATTTGCATTGGCAGATGAGCTTGAAAACAGTGGCTGGGACTCTGACTGGTTAGTGGATACTTCTCAGCAAGAGTGGAAAGTGAGGCTACATAACATCAAACCTTTCAAAATAAACAGCAGGGATCTTCTGGGAAATATCAGTATATTTCCTCTCCTCGCTATTGATGTTCTTTTTGAGGGTCAGAAGTGGGTACAGGCAGAGGGCAAAGTGTTAGTCAGATATCCAGGCAAGAAGCCACTTAGAGGAGAGATTGCAGCTGAAGGGCTTGGATCTATTGTTTATGTATTATTAGAAGGAACAGATAATCCGCTTTGTTTTCCACTCCACAGGCTGTCTCCAATTTGATCCATAGGACATGATGGAAAGAATGACGGAAGATCGCAAGAGCTGTGGAGAGCAAGGCCTTTGATGTATTACAAGCCTGGACTTGTTTCTAAAGAACTTTAGAATGGACTTTCTAATGAACTTTTAGTTAAAGACTGAAACACCTTCTCAATGACAGAAATATGGGAGGTGTTGCATTCAAGGAAAATGAATGTTTAGAATGAGTTTCCTTAGTAATGAAGTGATTTTCTGTATGGAGTCTGAAAGAAAAAAAAATCTAGGGCGGAATGTTTTGCGTTTGTTAAAATATGATTTTTTTTATATTAATTAGACATAACATTACACGATTGTGGTTGCTCATAGAGATACTGTCAGGTTTTTTGGCTTGAGTAGATTTCTCAAACAAATGCTGTTTTTTACAATGGGGTTAGATACCATTTTTGTATTCAATTGATAGTTTTCAACAGGCTATTGTCTCTATAGCTACAGTACACAAGTAAGAGATTTACTTGTTTGAGGTTCTTTCAGCTCAAACTGAAAGAATGACTATTAGATTACTGTCTGGTGTTGGCTTGAGTAGACAATGGGTACATAGATACAGTTTTCAGCAGGCCATTGTTTCTACAGCTAAACAGGTATGTTTTCTGTTGTTTGGTAACTATGGTAAACAGCCTGACACATAAAAGGGGAATTCAGGAATAAGCTAGGGACACACACACACATCATCATGCTTTGAAGATCAGAAGCCGCCACTCATGGTACAAGAACAGCGCCTGGTGTCCTAGAAGCATTGTTGCCAATGGAGATCATGAACAGACAGTAACAGAAGATAAGTAACTTTTAAGTGTATTTGTACTGATATAGACCATAGGCTGTTCATTTGCTAGGCAATTTGCTTGTTATAGATATCTGTCAGTCTTGTATTGTATTCCTAAGATTGTAATAGTTTTGTATGTACAGCATCTTTGTATAGTAGAAGCACATTTACACACTGCAGAAATCTCAGCTTCCTTGCTTATACCACAGAGTAACCTTGCTAGATAGACTCAAGCAAAACAATACGTGCATATAAACATACTGTACATACATACATACTGTATACTGCTGAGCAGGGGATTAGAAGAGTGACACAAGACAGTTGTCTTAGGAAGGGGGAAGGGGGCAAAAGTATATCTGTTCTGGTCAGTAAGCAAACACACAGCTTCTCTGTGACTTTCACCATCCCCACGCAAGCCTGGACATCACCATGCCACCGGCAACACCTGGGCACCAGTACCTCACCTGTCAGACCTGGAGACACCTATATTTAATTATCACAGCGATGGCAGCCTTCATGTAACAAATTACAGAGCAGGCTGTATTGGACACTGTCACTGCCTGTCCCCTCTAAAAGAGAGCCAGATGGAGACTCCCATACTGACCCAATACCGCCGCCTTCAGCACCATGGCCATATCCCCATCATCCTCCAGGAGCCAATGGTGTGCAAGCACCATTTGGCCTGCAAGATAATATTTTTGCCAATCAGGTAAAACCACACTGACCCTGGGCTCCTGTAATACTTTTAAACCAATTCGGGGAGGTGAGGAGGACCAAAGGGAAGAGTTAATGAGGCTGCTGAGGTTCTTAAATTAGGTCTTGGGAATCCTAACTGGGTCAGGAGTCTTGTAGTTTGCTAACTTGGGATTCCCCAGGGTGTGGAGTCTAAGCCCCAGCCTGCTTCTTCACCAGGGCCCCTGATGGTGGGGATGGCCTTGGAGCAAGCTGGAACCAGGTCGCAACTCCCAAGTTGGCCCAGCTGAGAATGTGGAGACCACTTGGCGAGTGCAGAGTACAACAGGAGACTGAAGGGAAAACCAGAAAACAAGTCGAGGTCAAGGCAGGCGGCAGACAAGCATAGACAGAAGACCCGGTAGAAGGGTAGTCGAAGTGAATACACACGTAGTGATCAGACAAGCACTCAGAGAACTGTGAACTTTCTCAGGCAAAGAGCACTACACTGAGCACGTGTATATATAGGGAAGCAAACAGGGAGGTGACCCAGGAAGTAATAGGGAAAGGATATAAACCCACAGTAGAGCAGGGGAAGCCCATGGGTGAACAGAGAAGCCAAACAACACATGTGAAATGAAGTCTTAGATCTAGCAGAACACTGCAGCAAGGAGGTAAGAATTTCACAAACAGAAATCTGCAGGCTACACCATGACACATGGCGCATAATAGTAAAGGATAACAGGAAGGATTTTCATCGGAATAGGTTGATCCTGCCAATCAGAGATAAAGGAAGTTTCCTCCAGGCTCTTTTCAAAAAGGTAAGAAGAGGAGTCAGGTTCAAGGCCATATAATCCTTTATGTTAGCTGTAGTTTGGACCCCAAGAGAAGTCAACTAGGACACCCAACATAACAGGAGAGCAGGATCCAGTACTGCCCTAGCGTCCGAGTCCAAAGGCAAAATAGAGGATTTGGACCAATTAACCTGAAAACCGGAGTAGATGGCAAAGTCATTCAGAATATGCAGCACCGCCTGCAAGGAAGGACTCAGATGCCTAAGGAAAAGGATCAAGTCATCAGATAACAAATCAAGGCACTCCCGAGTGCTACCCACTCACAGAGCTGCTACCGCAGGGGATGACCTTAGTACAACAGCCAGGGGCTCCATCATTAATGCAAAAAGGGAGGGCAATAACAGATACACTTGTCTGGTCCCCTGCCAATAGAACAGAAGGGGGAGATAGAAACCCAGATTTGACCACCACCTGGGGACTGCTGTATAACAAGGTCACCCAATGATGGAAATACTGGCCATATCCCATCATCTCCAGGACCATGTGCATATACCTCCAGTCAACAGAGTCAAAAGCCTTTTCTATATCAATGGACACCAGGACTCTAGTAGACGAGCCATCTTGCGGGATCTAGAGGTGGGTAAAGACTCTAAGTTAGTGTCTGTTGATTTTCCAGGCATAAAGCCAGTTTAGTCAACATTACCTAGGAAAAGGATGACTTTAGTTGGTCCTGTGGCAGTTTTTACATTGTTTTTTACATACGCCAGGTAGAGTCATAACCACTTGTGTCCCAGAGCCATTCTTTCATGAAAAAACAGACCGTTTGTCCATTTACATCTGTTTTTCATCCAATCCGTTGTTTTAATGAAAGAAAAATAGGGCTTTGATCTGTTCCAAAAAACAGAACAGATCAAACACTGCAGTTTTGGTTACTGAAACCCCCCCGATTCCCTCATGAAGACTGAGGAGAAGAATAAATTCAATACCTTCGCCATCTCCTCATCCTTTGTAACCAGACCATCCAGCTGACTCTCAGGAGATCTTCCAGTAATGCTGACCTGCTCCTGCTGTCCTCATTCCTTGCTCCGTCTCTCCAGGAAGGGCTTTCTCCATGTGTTATGGCAGGATGCTTTCAGAACTCGAGCCCCAGCCCAAGGCCACCCTTTTCCAGACTAGGGGGCACCCTTGAGGGCTGCCGACAGCTACCTCAGCACTCCATCTTCCACCTGACTCCCCTGCTGGCATGACTCATGCCTATTTATGAAGTGTCATGCCCCTTGCCAGCCCTTTACTGGGGATTGGCTGAGGCCTTCATAAATATTTCAAAGCAGCTCCTCCTAACTTCCACTCACTATGTCTAGACCATTCTCCAGTGTCCCAGAAAACAGGGGGGGGGGGGGTTACCAGAGAGGCTGCTAGGATGAGTCATTCAGCCCTGGCTCACTAAACCCTGACTCAGATTCACAGTTCCGGCTTAGCCCTGAGCGAAAAAAATTTACCTACACTAATACCTAGAACTAAAGGGTGCTACACTAAATAACTGCCTATGCAGATAAGGAGTGTCTGTAGATATAAACAAACTGTGCAGCTCTCACTAAAGTTGAATAATGCCCTTGCTATAGTTGTGGACTGACTGGAATACTCCCAGGACATAGTTGCCAACATTGCAAAAAAAAAATGTGGGACACTTTTTTGGCTGTAGGTGGAGCTGTACAATAATTAGGGGGCGGGGCATTTGTTTGTAGGCGTGGTTTATAAAAAAAATACAAGTGTGGCGCATGAAGCCGCGGCGAAAAATGGGCGTGGTTTATGAGAAATAGTGGCGTGGCTTAAATGGGCGTGGCTCAAGAGGGTGTGGTTAGAGTCTGAGATGAACGAGGGATGGAGAGGGAAAGGGGGAGATCAGGAAAGGGGAAGAGGGGGAAAGGGGAGAGGGAAAGGGGGAGAGGGGAATGACAGCACAGCAGCCCCAGATCCTACACAATAAAAATATGTGTATTCTAGAAAATCAGCAGATAAAGATACTCCAAACACCTGGTGTTAGCACTTCAATCATCCCGGCATGGTTGTTATGGTGTCAGGATGATTGAATCGCATTATTTCTATTATTACATTGTAATATAAAATGAAATCATTCAACTCACCATAATGCAGAATCAGTGGGACCCCTGAGCGTGTCACCTGCTACGTCACCTGCCACCTGATGCCATCGGGTTCCCCCAGCAGAGTCTGTCCTTACATCAGGTGCCCCCAGCAGAGTCTGTCCTTGCATCAGGTGCCCCAGCAGAGTGCCTCCTTCCATCAGGCATTCCCAGTACAGTACCTCTTACGTCAGGTGCCCCCAGCGAAGTGTTGGCTGCAGTCTAGCTACATCTCCTCTAGAATGGTGACAAGGGGAGAGAGGTGTGTGGGTGGAGGCATGGTGACTTGGGGTGTTACAGGCTGACTTGGGGAAGGGTGGAGACAGTGTGGTGATTTGGGGGTGCAGGGATGATGGTGACCTGGGGGGTGCAGGCATGGTGGTGACTAGGCCGGAGGGGGTGCAGGCATGGTGGTGACTAGGCCGGAGGGGGTGCAGGCATGGTGGTGACTAGGCCGGAGGGGGTGCTGGCATGGTGGCGACTAGGCTGGAGGGGGTGCAGGCATGGTGGTAACTAGGCCAAAGGGGGTGCAGGCATGGGGGAGGGGGATGCAGGCATGGTGTTGTCATGGGGGGAGGCGGGTGCAGGTATGGTGGTGATATGGGGGGAGGGGGTCAGGTATGGTGGTGATATGGGGGGAGGGGGCCAGGGCTGGACTGGGACAAAAATGTGGCCCTGGACATCATCCAGACCGGCCCAGGGCACAACACATCAGGGTATGGTACATCAGGCCACATCAGGGCACAAGGCACATCAGGATACAAGGCACATCAGTGCACAGCATATCAGGGTACAGCTCACCAGACCACATCAGGGTACAGGGCACAGCACATCAGGGTACAGAGCCCAGCACATCAGCGTATAGGGCACATCAGGGCATAACACATCAGGGTATAGAGCCCAACACATCAGCGTATAGGGCACATCAGGGCACAACACATCAGGGTACAGAGCCCAGCACATCAGCGTATAGGGCACAGCACATCAGGACACAGCACATCAGGGCACACGACATTGAGGCACAGGACATGGGGGCACATCAGGGCACAGGGCACCGGGCCACAAGGCACATCAGGTCACGGGGCACATCAGGGCATAGGAGATCGGGGCACAGCACATCAGGGCACGGAGCACATAGCACATCAGGGCACATCAGGGCATATAGCACATCAGGGCACATAGCACATCAGGGCACATCAGGGCATATAGCACATCAGGGCACATCAGGGCATATAGCACATCAGGGCATATCAGGGCATATAGCACATCAGGGCACATAGCACATCAGGGCATATAGCACATCAGGGCACGGGGCAAATCAGGGCACATTATGGCACATCAGGGCACATGGCACATTATGGGGCACATCAGGGCACGGGACACATCAGGGCACGGGCACATTAGGGCACGGGGCACATTATGGGGCACATCAGGGCACATGGCACATCAGGGCACAGGGCACATAGCACATCAGGGCACATTATGGAAAAATCAGGGCACATGGCACATTATGGTGCACATCAGGGCACATGGCACATCAGGGCACGGGGCACATAGCACATCAAGGCACATTATGGAAAAATCAGGGCACATAGCACATTATGGGGCACATCAGGGCACATGGCACATCAGGGCACATGGCACATTATGGGGCACATCACACATTATGGGGCACATCAGGGCACATGGCACATTATGGGGCACATCAGGGCACATGGCACATCAGGACACATGGCACATTATGGGGCACATCAGGGCACATGGCACATTATGGGGCACATCAGGGCACATGGCACATCAGGGCACGGGGCACATCAGGGCACATGGAACATTATGGGGCACATCAGGGCACATGGCACATCAGGGCACGGGGCACATGGCACATCAGGGCACGGGGCACATAGCACATCAGGGTACATTAAGGAAAAATCAGGGCACATGGCACATTATGGGGCACATCAGGGCACATGGCACATTATGGGGCACATAGCACATCAGGGCACGGGGAACATCAGGGCACATTATGGAAAAATCAGGGCACATGGCACATTATGGGGCACATCAGGGCACATTATGGCACATCAGGGCACCTGGCACATTATGGGGCACATCAGGGCACATTATGGGGCACATCAGGGCACATTATGGGGCACAGGGCACATCAGGGCATACAGCACATCAGGGCACGGGGCATGTCAGGGCACATGGCACATTATGGGGCACATCAGGGCACATTATGGGGCACATAGCACGTCAGGGCATATAGCACATTAGGGCACGGGGCACATCAGGGCACGGGGCACATCAGGGCACATAGCACGTCAGGGCACATAGCACATCAGGGCACATAGCACATCAGGGCACATAGCACATCAGAGCATATAGAACATCAGGGCACATAGCACGTCAGGGCACATAGCACATCAGGGCATACAGAACATCAGGGCACATAGCACATCAGGGCACATAGCACGTCAGGGCACGGGGCACGTCAGGGCACATAGCACGTCAGGGCACATAGCATGTCAGGGCACATAGCATGTCAGGGCACATAGCACATCAGGGCACATAGCACGTCAGGGCACAGGGCACGTCAGGGCACATAGCACATCAAGGCACTAGCACATCAGGGCACATAGCACGTCAGGGCACAGGGCACGTCAGGGCACATAGCACATCAGGGCACATAGCACGTCAGGGCACATAGCATGTCAGGGCACATAGCACGTCAGGGCACGGGGCACGTCAGGGCACATAGCACATCAGGGCACATAGCACGTCAGGGCACATAGCACGTCAGGGCACGGGGCACATCAGGGCACGGGGCACATCAGGGCACATCAGGGCATATAGCACGTCAGGGCATGGGACACGTCAGGGCACGGGGCATGTCAGGGCACATAGCACGTCAGGGCACATGGCACGTCAGGGCACATAGCACATCAGGGCACATAGCACGTCAGGGCACATAGCACATCAGGGCACATAGCACGCCAGGGCACGTCAGGGCACATCAGGGCACATTATGGGGCACATCAGGGCACATTATGGGGCACATAGCACATCAGGGCACGGGGCACGTCAGGGCACATAGCACATCAGGGCACATAGCACGTCAGGGCACATAGCACATCAGGGCACATAGCACGTCAGGGCACATAGCATATCAGGGCACATAGCACGTCAGGGCACATAGCACATCAGGGCACATGGCACGTCAGGGCACATAGCACATCAGGGCACGGGGCACATCAGGGCTTATGGCACATCAGGGCATGGGGCACATCAGGGCACATGGCACGTCAGGGCACATAGCACGTCAGGGCACATAGCACATCAGGGCACGGGGCATGTCAGGGCACATCAGGGCACATTATGGGGCACATCAGGGCACATTATGGGGCACATCAGGGCACATAGCACATCAGGCCACATTATGGCACATGGCACATTATGGGGCTCATCGGGGCACATAGCACATGGCACATTAGGGCATGGGGCACCTCAGGGAGCACATTACCAACTAGCCAGGTATGCAGAGTAGCGCAGGAAGCGTGTCTGTAGTAAGTTCTCTGTCAGTGACGAGCGGCTGCTCCCCGGCGGCCCCCCCTCTCTTCTTGTCATAGACAAGACACTGACACACACGGGGCAGAGCAGAGGGAGGATTTCCTTGTGTTCAGTGGAGAGGGGGGAGGGGTCTCCAATCCCTGTAGCCAATAGGCTTCAGTGTACAATAGAATTTTCTATTTGTACACTGAAGAGAGAAGCCGATTGGCTGCCCCTCTCCCCTGCACTGAACACAAGGGGAAACAACTGACTGACTCACTCGTGGGGCGACGGCAGCCATTTTTGTGGAGCCGTTGCCGTTTTTTTTACAAAAACACTCACGATTTTCTCGGGACAATCCCAAAAATTCGGGAAAACACCCGGGACAAGATTAAGTCGGGACGGCGGTCCCAAAATCGGGATTGTCCCGGGAAAATCGGGACTGTTGGCAACTATTCCAGGACATCACAGGAGTAAGCTTTTTTCTGATTCAAACCCACCCACATGCTGTTTCTCTCCTGAGCTCAGCATTTGAGAGCTCACTCCTGTGGGGGTGAGCAGTAACAATTTAGGCCTCATTTAGCAACCCTGGCAAGGTCCAGGGAGTATTGCCTTATCTGCATAGGCAGTTTTTTCATAAAGGTGAACTAACCCCTTAAAGCAGGGGTGTCCAAACTTATTTCAAAGAGGGCCAGATTTGATGAAGTGAAGATGCGTGAGGGCCGACCATTTTGCCTGACATTCTTTGAACCATTAAAATTCGGTCTAAGTGTGTTCGTTCGAGCACTAATACACTGCCCAACAAGAATTCTCTTGCCTTTATGGCTGTGTGTGAGTAAAGAGATGAGCTCGGGCATATTTTTTGGATATACCGTATTTATTGGTGTATAACACGCACCTTCACTTTAAGAGGGAAGTTTCAGGAAAAAAAAAAATGTAAATAAAGAACTGTGAAGCACAATAAGGGTCAGTGCCCATCTGCAGCCTCACAAGTGCCTATCTGCAGATCCACCATTGCCATGAATGTAGCCTCACAATTGCTAGGAATGCAGCACCCACCATTGCTAGGAATGCAGCACCCACCATTGCCAGGAATGCAGAACCCACCATTGCCAGGAATCCACCCACCATTGCCAGGAATGCACCCACCGTTGCCAGGAATGCACTCACCATTTCCAGGAATGCAGCACTATTGCCAGGAATGCACTCACCATTGCCAGGAATGCAGCACCATTGCCAGGAATGCACTCACCATTGCCAGGAATGCAGCACCATTGCCAGGAATGCAGCACCATTGCCAGGAATGCACTTACCATTGCCAGGAATGCAGCACCATTGCTAGGAATGCACTCACGAGCGCCAAAGATCGTCGTCCAATGGCAGTGCCGGAGACGGGACTTCCTATTACAGAGGCTGCCCGTAAACAGGAAATTCTCCTGTGTGTGTACGGCGCTCGCCTCCTCTCTGTCCCCTCCAAGGCACATACATCTTTTGTGGCACCGGCGCTGGGAGATCGACGGGGGCCACAAAAGATATATATGTCCAAATAACCAGGCGGGCCGTTCAAAACCGGAAAGCGGGCCGCGATTGTCCCAGAAATGCCTGCCTTAAAGGCATAGTTCACCTTTACCAAAAAACTGCCTACGCAGGTAAGGGTCACCTGTAGATAAAATCTAACTATGCATTTTTTTTACTGAAGTTGAATAATGCCCTTGCTATAGGTGTAGGCTATTTACATACCTCCTGAATCCTGACTGAAGAACTCCTAGAGATGACATCCTGCCTTGTTGTTAGGACATTGTTAAGACACTTCCAGCCTTTACTGCTAATCCCCATAATCACAGGAACAAGCTCTTAAACCCCCGCACATGCGTCGTCCACTATCTTCTCCAACTCAGCATTGCTATTGCAACAGGGGAGAGTGCACGTGAGGGGATTTGAATTGGCTGGGAATGTCCTAGCAACGGCCTAGCAACAAGCCAGGACAGGATGATGCCTTCTCTGGGAGTTTATAGGCCAGGCTTTGGGAGGTAGGTAAATGGCGTACACCTATACTAAAGGCATTATTTTTATTCATAGCTGCATAGTTTTTTTTTTTAATCTACAGGTGCCCCTTACTTGCATAGGCAGTTTTTTGGTAAAGGCAAACCAATCCTTTAAAGGGCACTTTAGGGCTTTCTGCAGTCAGCTGCAGACAACTGCGGTCGCTGTCAGCCTATTGCTTTGTACATTTTCAGCAACAGAAACTGTCTGCATCCACTTGTATATCCAGTCTCTGGATACGTTGGGTTCTTGCTACAGCTAAAACATTTATACTGTGTGAATGTGGACTAGTCTGCAGATACTGGGAAAAGTAAAGATTTTGCCTGCGAAGAGCCGCGTTTATCCACACAAGGATGTACAGATGTCCCATGCATGCCTGTGCAGGCAGTCCTATTGATCTCAATTGGGATGCAGCAGCTGCAAGGACACAGGATCCAGCGCTGTCTTCGCCTGGCCGGTTTCTTCACAAGACTTCCCTTCACGAGCCCTGGCATACTAACTGTGGGCAGGTGGCTGTGACTGCTTACGGCTTCACAGCCAGATGCTCACTGCGCATGTCTGAATGAGACCTGTGACGTGTGACAGAAGGCTGTGGGTGAAGGGGAGGAGGGGGAAGTGGCCAGAAGTAGGGGAGCACTTTGGAGTAAAACTTCCCTTTTGGGTGAAGTTCTGCTTAAAAGTGGTAGTAAACTCCAATGTATAGTTTTTGTTTTAGGGCCCCCCAGGTGGGTTATGCCATAATGTGGTAGTATGCACAACATATTAGTACATTGTGACAGACTTATCTGTCAACAGGTGCCCTCCAGGGCTGTGGTGGGAGGGATCCAACTGGCCCCTGGTGGTTCCATCTTATCCCAGTCTTCCTTCCGGGTCTTGTGCCTTTGATAGGCTGGGATGACGACACTTCCGCATGCGCACAGGGGTCACATTACCGCTGCACAGATCTGGGCTGTAAATATTTGCTGAGCTGTGCATGGGCAGCTTAGTGGACATGACAGCTGACAGGCAGGAGGAAGCATTTATGCCAGAACAGACCGATGTGGTTTCTTCTGTCATAAATACCCTGCCTGTCAGCACATTTTTAGAAATGTACTTTACTTCCACTTTAATGAGGTTTTGTGAGCCCATCACTGTGTTTACATATTTGATGAATGGAACATTCAATTGGACATTTCAAACAGCTTTAAGCCTAGTTTAAACTAGCATTAGCCCCCTGAAGGGCGGTCTGCGGTGGATTGCTGTACAGAGGACATTTGACAGGTGGTGAGAGGGAGTTATGTGACCTCCTCACTGCCTACTTACACCCCTAAAAGCCCGCACCACAATGGCAAATATTGTACAAGGCAGCAAGGACCTATTCACTTGAATGGTGCTAGTACTGCCCGCTAAATGTGACAGGGGCTTAATATCTGCCATGGCCCATGTAGCATGTGGGCACCCCTGTCTGCTGCCTTGCAGCTTAAAGAGGAAGAAGACTCTGATGGGTTTTACTTCCTTTTTTTGTTCCCTGCAAAGTAAAGGCATAATGTGCTAGTATGCATCGCATACTAGCACATTATGTGACACTTACCTGCAAACGAAGCTTGTGCTGTCCCCACTGGAGGCTGCATCCATGTTCCCCCATCTTCCTTCCGGGTCCGCGGACTCAGACTCTGTGACTGGCTGGAGCCGTGTGACGTGCCAGGCACGACACTCGCTTGTGAAGAAACGGCACGGGGGGCAATCTCTTCACAGCGCATACACCGATGACCTCATCGGCGCAGTACAAAGTAGATATCTCATAAACGGCGCATGTTTAGGGGATATATTTACTGTACCTATAGGTAAGCCTTATTATAGGTTTACCCAGGGCTTTTTTTCTCAAACAATAACTGCTGGAACTTAACCATGGCCCCACAAATCCCCTCCCCCTACACACACCCTCCAAATACCATCAAATAGTGGGTGTGTTCAGCCAAATTTCACGAAAACAGTAGGAGGATCTTAAAGGGCATTAAATACCAGGATTGCATTACAGTGCAGAGCTGTCACTTGTAAACACAGAAACCAGACTTCTGTGTTTACAAGTGATTGTGGTGAGCAAGCACCAAAGGGTCTGAGACAGAGGTGGTGGAACTGAGTTCCACCAAGTTCCCCCTGAAAAAAAGCCCTGGGTTTACCTATGGGTACAACTTGAAAATGGAGCTTCAACCTCTTTAACCACTTCCCGCCCGGCCTATAACAGAATGACGGCCGGGAAGTGGTTCTGTTATCCTGACTGTTCGTCATATGATGTCCAGCAGGATAACATGCCGGCGTGCGCCCCCCGGGGGCTGCGCAGCGCGGCGATCGAGAGTGCGGCATGTCAGTCTGACACACCACATCTCTGATCGTGATAAGAAGCCTCTGACAGAGGCTTCTTACCACGTGATCAGCTGTGACCAATCACAGCTGATTATCGCGTGAACCAGGAAGTGCCGGTAAACGGCATTCCTCGGTTCGTGCTGACAGGGAGAGACGATCGGCAGCTCTCCCTGTCGGGGGGGGGGGGGGGTCTGTGCTGATAATCAGCACACTGATTATCAGCACAGCCCCCATCAAATGTACCAATAAGCTGCCAATCGGTGCCCAGTCAGTGCCCCATCATAACCCCCTGCCAGTGCCCAATAAAGTGCCAATCAGTTCAAATCAGTGCCCACCATCAGTGTCCATCACAGTGCCAATAAGTGCCCAGCATTAACACCTGTCAGTACCTGCCCAATCAGTGCTGCCTATCAATGCCATATATTAGTGTCCATCAATGCCACCTGTCAGTGACAATCAGTGCCACCTATCAGTGCCAATCAGTGCCGCTGGTCAGTGCCCATCAGTGCCGCCTGTCAGTTCCCATCAATGCCACCTGTCAGTGCCCATCAGTCCCACCTGTCAGTGCCCATCAGTGCTGCATATCAGTGCCACCTATCAGTGCCCATCAATTCTACATATCAGTGCCTCCTCATCAGTGCCCATGGGTGCCAGCTTATCAGTGGAAATGAAGAAATCCTGGACTGCCGCTCTCTGAAGAAAGACATCTTTATTTGAAAATTGTTTAAAATCCAACAAAAGCCACCTCACAGGAACAGTGTGTAGCTCCCCAGCCACCTTATCAGTGCCAACTCATCAGTGCCAATCAGAGCCGCCTCATCAGTGCCCATCAGTGCAGACTCATCAGTGCCCGTCAGTGAAGGAGAAAACAAAATTTTATAACAGAAACGAAGAAAAACATTTATTTTTTTCAAAAATTCTGTCTTTTTTAGTTTGTTTAGCAAAAAATAAAAACCGTAGAGGTGATCAAATACCACTGCTATTTGTGGGAACAAAATGCTAAAAATGTTGTTTGGGTACAGTGTAGCATGACCGCGCAATTGTCATTCAAAGTGTGACAGCGCTGAAAGCTTAAAATTGTCCTGGGCAGGAAGGGGCGAAAGTGCCTGGTATTGAAGTGGTTTAGGTGTAGCATTTGAGGATGGGTTCACACTAAAGATCGCAGCGGCTCACAGCAGGAGTCTAGTGCGTTTCCATTCAATTTTTGGCTGAATTCGGACCAAAAGACACACAGGACTCCTGTGCAATTTGCACTGGAGCCGCTGCGGAGATGTGTGAACCAGCTCCATAGAGAGCCAGTCACAATCTCCTGCTATACTTATTGGACGCAAGGAAACCGCATCCAATTCCCAATAATGTGAACCCAGCCTCAGGGTGGTAAAAGCATGGCTCTACTGCTTGTTTTTACTAAAATGTAAATGAGCCCTTAGGCTTGTTAGCTGTTTTTATCACCCCCTCTGAAAAGCAAGCTACGTTGGATATGTTTGCTTGATATCTGTTTTGACCTTTGAAAGTTTGCAGCTGCCTGCATTACACATAGCTGAATAGTGTTTGCAGCGTGGCCCCATGCAAAACCGCAAATCTACCGCCTATTTTTACTGCTCCTCGGCCAGCTGTGTAAGCAAGGCCTAAAGCACAAAAAAAGGGAAAATAAATGAAATGGATCGATGCAACCATAAGTGAGGTTGTAATATAAAAATATTGAAGTACTTTATTCACACAATTTGTCATAAAACTTGTTGGTACACAAGAACTTTCTTTAAAACCTTAAGCACGTTTAATATGTGGAAAAAGAGGCCCTAAACCTACAGTGACAAAGGGGCTCTCTGGCTCTTGGGCAACGCAGCAGCTATTTCTAGCTGTGAATCCGGCATATTTATTGAATCCCCTAACTTCTTCTGGTGACGTCACCGTTGATTTTACTCTCGCGGCACCATACGCAGCTTTAGACTCGGGAGCGCGCGATACGTCTTGCACATGCGTTAAAGTAATTGCAGAGGCGTGAGCGCGCACTGTACCTGTTCTTCACTAGTTTACGGGCTTGCAGGTAGTTTGGACACCGAGAAGTTTTAAAGCCTAACAGAACGGTATCTTGTGAAAGTGGCGCCAGCAGCTCCAGGTAAAGGGATGTGTTTTTACTTATGTGGAGAAGGTCTTTTGAGGTGGTTATTATAAATGAAGAAAAGAAAAAAAAAAAAAATAATAGTCGCTGAGTGTTATTATGAGACATGTGTACATTACCAGATTGAGTTAATGAAACAGTCAATGAGGTGAAAGGTTTGGCAAAGTGATAAAAATCTACAGAGGTATAGTGGGCACAGACCTCGTGGCGCAACGGTAGCGCGTCTGACTCCAGATCAGAAGGCTGCGTGTTCGAATCACGTCGGGGTCACTTTTTTTTTTTCTTTTTTTTTCCGAACTGCTTTCTTTTTAATTAAAAAGAAAAGCTCTAGGTGCCTGTTAATATCTGTTGTGTTTACTAGCTGATCTGCAAGACTTTATACTAGATAATTACATTTAGGAGATTCTGATATATTATAGAGTTCAGGGTAGGGTAAGACTGCCATCTACTGGCAGCTTCCAACCAGTGTTTTCAGTCATCAACATGCACTACTGGGGTTTTAGTTTGAAAATCGAGAAGTCGCTTGTCATCTTGCAGTTTTAGCCCCGATTTACGCTTCCAATGCCGTGTTCAAATCGCACTGCCCTTGCAATCCGTAGCGGATGTCAGTGCAATCTTAATGACACCCCAAATGCTGGTCACAAACACAGTACGTTTGCCTGCACCTGGGCGTATGGTACAAAAATACCATGCAATCAGGTTGCAGTACAGTTCCAAAACTGGTGCACGAATAACTTTGGTGTGATGTGGTCCTCAAATCACACAGCATGCGGCGCAGGATTTACAGCGATTCCTGCTAGCGTTGCCACCTCATCCCTTTAAAACTGAACGCATATTACACAGGTTCTGTTGCTGATTAAGGTGGTAATTGAATTCACTTCGTGCCTTACCTACATTAAATTCGCTCCAAAACCTGTGCAAATAATGTTTGTTTTTTTAAGGGATGAGGTGGCACACCTAAATCCTGCACTGCTTCACAATCTCACTGCATTCAGGCAAACCGCTGCAAATGTCAATCTTAAGATAACGACAAAATATAGTAAAGGTCTTGCGATCTACCAAATCAAATATCAGCTGTCATTATACTATCTTTATAATAGTATAATGACAGCTGCTAGCACTAATCACATCCCATACTAATGTGTGAGAATCACAGATAAATCATGTGCTGTGCTATCCTCTTAATGATCTGCTGAACCTGCAACAAAACCCTAAAAACAAAATTGTTAAAGCGATGTGCCTATAAATCAAATCCAAGAATATAATAATATATAAGCGACTAAAGTCGTCATTCAGCTTTCAACATCAAATAGCGTGAATATACACACATTTCATAAAATATATATATATTGATACAAAAGTGATCCATAAAGTGCTCAAGTGCATATACGTTCGTGATGCTCTGACCATCCAGGGTCAGTTTTCAGCATCCTTAATACAGCAATAATAAACGTGACTTGATAGGTGACTGTGAATATAGTGATTACAGTCAGGTGCTCCCCAACCCAAGGTAATGGTCGCTCACCTCAGAGCGTGTGACCTTGCAATTAAGTTTGGTCAGTACACGCTTTTGAATCGAAACGGATTCCAGGTCAGGTTGCAAGGTCCAAATGCTGCTCAAAGATGTGGCATCCTCATATATAAATATCAAAAGGAAACACCATAGTGTGATACTGTTTTAAAAGATTTTATTTAATGCAAACAAAGCCCTATTATAGGGTACTCACATGGGTCTGGTGCGTTAGTGCACTGCTCTAATAGCCTTATTAGTGCCAAGCCGTGGATGAGATTGTGTGCTCCTACTCCATAAAGTAGACCAGCTGTCTCCTACACCGTCCAGACTGGTTAACTACATAAACAAGGTAGGCTTTACTTCTACTTTAAGCTGCAAAGGCAGCAAATGGGGGTATGCACATGCCAAACAATTGCAGCGTGGCAAAAATAACCCCCCTGGTCGCATTTGTTGGCAGCACTACCTCATACCTCCCTCGTTCCTATCTCAAAAAAATTGGGACGCCTATTGGCAAAAGTATGTAGGCATAGGACACAGACCCCTTGCCACGCCCCTTAAAGGATTATTATATATATAAAAAAAAAAAAGACTAGTTAAACCCACAAGTGATATATATATATATATATATATATATATATATATATATATTTTTTTTTTTATTTATTTTAACCACTACTATTCCTTTATATTGGCTTTTGAAATTTACAAATGTAGTAATTTAGAAATTGGATAAAAGGTTTAGCATTGGGAAACACCTTTTGAAAGATAAAGTGCATTTTATATACAACTATATAGATCAGACCAAATGAGGTGGAAAGAGGGACTTGGTTCCAAATCAGGGACAGTTGCTCAAAATCAGGGACAGTTGGGAGCTATGCTACCTGCCGTACGCGACCCATTTAACTATCTGGAACTGTGGTTTCCATGCAGTGATGTGGTTATTGGGGTTTAGTACAGGCAGCGAGGACACAACATAATGCCCTTCTCCGCCTGTCAAAAGCCTTCTACAAAGTAATGCATAGTTGTTTGTGCTTCGGAGGGTGAAGCATGTGTATGTGTGGCCGTGTTGAAATGATCCAGACTTTGTGGTACAGCTGTTCAGTGTTGACTTGTTTGGATTACTGTAGGTCATAAGAAAGAGCCAGCTCACTTCAAGTTGCCTACACATTTTACAATTTTCGTGTACAGTTTTCCTTTTATATTTACCAAAATCCTATAATATGAGGTCAAACCTAAACACTTTCAAATTGTATGCAATTAGGCAGGCTCTTGCACTACATAGTTTTGTCATGTTGCAGCCAAAAACGTAAATGTATTTTATTAGGATTCTATGTGATAGACCAGTGATGGTGAACCTTGGCACACCAGATGTTTTGGAACTACATTTCCCATGATGCTCATGCACTCTGCAGTGTACAGTACCTGACCGCGAGATTGTGTTTCCAGCGCGATAGCATCGCGCTGGTTCTCGGCGACAGGGTACTGTGAATGTCGCGCTGGCTCGCTCATCGGGAAAGGAAAACTTTGTTTTCCTTCCGCGATGAGTGACAGGCAGCGCTGACAGCTGCCTGGTATGAATCCTGAGGCGGGAACACCGCGCCAAATTTTAAATGAAAAAACCGGCGTGGGTTCCCCCCTCGGAGGCATACCAGGCCCTTAGGTCTGGCATGGATTGTAAGGGGAACCCCCTATGCCGAAAAATCGGCGTGGGGGTCCCCCCCCAAATCCATACCAGACCCTTATCCGAGCACGCAGCCCGGCCGGCCAGGAAAGGGGATGGGGACGAGCGAGCGCCCCCCCCCCTTCCTGAGCCGTACCAGGCCGCATGCCCTCAACATGGGGGAGTGGGTGCCTTGGGGGAGGGGGGCGCCCTGCGGCCCCCCCACCCCAAAGCACCTTGTCCCCATGTTGATGAGGACAAGGGCCTCTTCCCGACAACCCTGGCCGTTGGTTGTCGGGGTCTGCGGGCGGGGGGCTTATCGGAATCCGGGAGCCCCCCTTAATAAGGGGGCCCCCAGATGCCGGCCCCCCACCCTGTGTGAATGAGTTTGGGGTACATGGTACCCCTACCCATTCACCTAGGGAAAAGTGTCAATATAAAAAAAAACACACTACACAGGTTTTAAGAGTCATTTATTAGTCAGCTCCGGGGGTCTTCTTCCGACTTCGGGGGGTCTCCTTCCGACTTCTCCCGGTGTTCGGCCTCTTCTCCCGGGCCCCGCCGCTATCTTCTTCCAGCTCTATTGCCAGCGAGGGGCCCGGTCTGCTGCCGCTGTCTTGTCGCCGCTGTCTTGTCGCCGCTGTCTTGTCGCCGCTGTCTTGTCGCCGCTGTCTTGTCGCCGCTGTCTTGTCGCCGCTGTCTCTCCGCCGCTGTCTCTCCGCTTCTTCTCTTCTTTTCTTCTTCCCCGATGTTGACACGACGCTCTCTCCGGCTCGAATGCTGTGTGCGAGCTGCGGAGCCATTTATATAGGCGGTAACCCCACCCCCTTATGACGTCATGGTCCCAGCATGCGCAGGGACTCTGGGGCCACGCCCCCTTATGACGCCAGAGTCCCTGCGCATGCTGGGACCATGACGTCGTAAGGGGGTGGGGTTACCGCCTATATAAATGGCTCCGCAGCTCGCACACAGCATTCGAGCCGGAGAGAGCGTCGTGTCAACATCGGGGAAGAAGAAAAGAAGAGAAGAAGCGTAGAGACAGCGGCGGAGAGACAGCGGCGACAAGACAGCGGCGGCGAGACAGCGGCAGCAGACCGGGCCCCTCGCTGGCAATAGAGCTGGAAGAAGATAGCGGCGGGGCCCGGGAGAAGAGGCCGAACACCGGGAGAAGTCGGAAGGAGACCCCCCGAAGTCGGAAGAAGACCCCCGGAGCTGACTAATAAATGACTCTTAAAACCTGTGTAGTGTGTTTTTTTTTTTTTTTTATATTGACACTTTTCCCTAGGTGAATGGGTAGGGGTACCATGTACCCCAAACTCATTCACACAGGGTGGGGGGCCGGCATCTGGGGGCCCCCTTATTAAGGGGGGCTCCCGGATTCCGATAAGCCCCCCGCCCGCAGACCCCGACAACCAACGGCCAGGGTTGTCGGGAAGAGGCCCTTGTCCTCATCAACATGGGGACAAGGTGCTTTGGGGTGGGGGGGCCGCAGGGCGCCCCCCTCCCCCAAGGCACCCACCCCCCCATGTTGAGGGCATGCGGCCTGGTACGGCTCAGGAGGGGGGGGGGCGCTCGCTCGTCCCCATCCCCTTTCCTGGCCGGCCGGGCTGCGTGCTCGGATAAGGGTCTGGTATGGATTTGGGGGGGGACCCCCACGCCGATTTTTCGGCATAGGGGGTTCCCCTTACAATCCATGCCAGACCTAAGGGCCTGGTATGCCTCCGAGGGGGGAACCCACGCCGGTTTTTTCATTTAAAATTTGGCGCGGTGTTCCCGCCTCAGGATTCATACCAGGCAGCTGTCAGCGCTGCCTGTCACTCATCGCGGAAGGAAAACAAAGTTTTCCTTTCCCGATGAGTGAGCCATCTCGGCGCTGGCTCCTGCGACGGGGCTTGTAGGTGTCAAATCTCGCCGAGAAGTGCGGCGAGATTGACACAATATCGCGGTCACCTACTGTAGTTGAGCATTATGGGAAATGTAGTTTCAAAACATCTGGGGTGCCAAGGTTTGCCATCACTGTGATAGACCAACACAAAGTGGAAGGAAAATGATACATGGTTTTCAGATTTTTATTACAAATATCTGAAATCTGTGGCGTGCGTTTGTATTCAGCCCCCCTGAGTCAATACTTTTTTAGAACCACCTTTCACAGCAATTACAGCTGCAAGTCTTTTTGGAGATGCCTCTACCAGCTTTGCACATCTAGAGAGTGACATTTTTGCCCATTCTTCTTTGCAAAATAGCTCAAGCTCTGTCAGATTGAATGGAGAGTGTCTGTGAACAGAAAGTCTTGCCACAGATTCTTATTGGATTTAGGTCTGGACTTTGACTGGGCTATTCTAACACATGAATATGCTTTTGATCTAATCCATTCCATTGTAGCTCTGACTGTGTTTAGGGTCGTTGTCCCTGGAAGGTGAACCTCCACCACAGTTAAGTCTTTTGCAGACCCCAACAGGTTTTCTTTTAAGATTGCCCTGTATTTGGTTCTGACCAGCTTCCCTGTCCCTGCTGAAGAAAAGCATCCCCACAACATGATGCTGCCACCACCATGTTTCACAGTGGGGATGGTGTGTTCAGGGTAATGTGCAGTGTTTAGTTTTCAGCCACACATAGTGATTTGCTTTTAGGGCAAAATGTTCAATTTTGGTCTCATCTGACCAGAGCACCTTCTTTCACATGTTTGCAGTGTCCCCCACATGGCTTCTCACAAACTACAAACGGGACTTCTTATGGCTTGCTTTCAACGATGGCTTTCTTCTTGCCACTCTTCCTTGACTAATAGTTGTCCTGTGGACAGATTCTCCCACCTGAGCTGTGGATCTCTGCAGCTCCTCCAGAGTTATCATGGGCCTCTTGAGTGCTTCTTTGATTAATGCTTTCATTGCCATGCCTGTCAGTTTAGGTGGATGGCCATGTCTTGGTAGGTTTGCAGTTGTGCCATACTGTCAGAAAAATCTCCTGATCATCTTAAATCAGGGGTGTCAAACTCAATTTAATCGTGGGCCGCATCAGCATTATGATTGCCCTCAAAAGAGCCGGTTGTATCTGTAAGATTAGATGTCCAGCACATCCCCTCCCCTTACATTAGATGTCAAGAGCCACCCCACCATCAGAAGTTGAGTCCCCCACTCTCCCTTACATCACAGTGCATCCCCCTTTTCTTATGCTGCTGCTGGGAAGAAGCTGGATGCATTGCTTGAAAGTAGAAAGTAAGGGTCTGGAGGAGGACCAGAGGAGGGCTGGAGCTCTCCTGCACCTGCAGGAGAGGTGCGAGGGCCACATGAAATGGCCTGTAGGGCTGGATTCGGCCCGGGGGCCTTGTGTTTGACACCTGTGCTTTAGATCAATCAAGACTCTCGGTCTGTAGCAAGGAAGAAGCTTTATTCGTAGGTATTGATGCATATGGGTGAAATCCTTACATGCATAGATTCAAGCGAAACTGGTCACACCCAGTGACCACAGCCTCGGCCTTTAATAGTAGTAAAAAGAGGAAGTTACAGGAGTCATAAGTCTCTAGGTGTATGCTGGCAGCTGATTGGCCTTAACTTTGTCTGCATCAGCAAACCTTACGATCTTAGAATATTACCATATATAGTTAGAAGAAAGTAAAACGCTTGTGTTTGTGCAGGATATATTCGCCATCTAGCAATACTTAAGTGTCCTTAATTAAGCCTATAAGATGGCGAACAGGCACAAATGGTTCTTTTGATAATTCCAGATGATGGATTGAACAGTGCTTCATGAGATGTTCAAAGCTTGGGATTTTTTTAATAACCTAACACTGCTTTAAACTTTTTCACAACTTTTATTCCTGGCCTGTCTGGTGTGTTCCTTGACCTTCATGATGCTGTTTGTTCATTAAGAACCCTTTCACACTGAGGCTTTTCAGGCATTTTAGCTCTAGAAATAGCCTCTAAACACCTGAAAACCGTCTTCCATTCAGTTCAGTGTGACTTTTCACACTGGGGCGGTGCGCTTGCGGGACGTTAGGGAAAAGTCCCGCAAGCAGCATCTTTGGGGCAGTTTGGTAGCGCTACGCGCTAAGGCTTAAACGGTGCTAAAGCGCTGCTAAAACGAGCGAGGCTTTAGCGCTAATGCCGCCATGGCTCAGTGTGAGAGGTCTAAGGTTCTCTAACAAACCTGAGGGCTTCACAGAACAGCTGCATTTATACTGACATTAAATTATTCACAGCTGGACTCTGTGACTTCTGAAGGCAATTGGTTCCACTAGATTATAGTTAGGGGTATCACAGTAAAGGGGACTGAATACAAATGCATTCCAAACTAAAACCATTTATCATTTCCCTTCCACTTCACAATTATGTGCCACCTTGTGTTTGTCTATCACATATCAAATCCCAATAAAATACTGTATTTATCGGCGTATAACACGCACTTTTTTACTCTGAAAATAGAGGGTAAACCGTGCCTGTGTGTTATATGCCGATATCTGGTTTTTTTTTTACCAATACCCGCCCTGGGTGTCACCTATTGGGAGGGTGTCAGGCCGGCCGCCCCGCCTCTCCTGGCCATGGGACAGGGCTGCCAGTAAACTCTACAGTTCAGAAAACATTACTGCCAGCCGTTTGTCACATACCGCTCCTCCTGTGTAACTCTCAATGTAAATCTAAGCCTCTGAATCCCTTAATTAACACCGCTTGTTGTGGCTGCTCTCCTCCGCCTCCTTGTGTGTAGCTTTTGATTGGAGGAGGAGAGCGGTCACATGACCGTCAATGAAAGAAAGGGGAGCAATTGCATGACCAGGTCCACGAGAGAGAGCGGCATTAATGGAGGTATTTAGAAGCTTTGATTTACAATGAGTGACACAGGAGGAGCGGTGTATGAGAAGGGGCTGTCAGTGTGAAGTTTTCTCAACTTTAGAGTATGCTTGTAGTGCTGTCCCTGTCCCAGCACTGGGGGGGGTACCTTTATAATGAAAAGGGGCTGTGTGTTGTACAGGGATCCGTGTACTATGCAGGGGGGCTGTGTAAAGTGTTTTTTTTTTCCCCTAATCGTCTTTCAGGACAGCCACCTGAGAGACCTTGGCTCCTCCCCTCTGTAGGAAACACCGCGCCAGCCTCTATACATTTCCTCCTCCCCTGCTGGCTCCTCAGTTATTTGTGTTTCCTCCAGAGGGGAAGACACCACAGGAACCAAGCCAAGAGAGCCAGAGGGAGGCTCAGGCAGCATGTCCTGAAAGAGGAGTAGAGACTCCTAGGACAGACCAGGGAAGATGTTAGTGTGCAGACCCACAGCGGTTTTGACACTAACCTGGTCAGAAATGTTTTCTTCTTATTGCCACCCCCGCATCCCTGATCGCAGGTTGAGGTCGGGGGGGCGCCTTTTCAACACTGAGCGCGGTGCAATGGAGCGCAGCTCCTTTAGTCCCATGCCCCCAGCAGCGTGTGAAACAGCAACCATGCCGGGTACTGGGACGGCATGGCCTGTGGCGGTTGATGCCATATCCGGCGTGCACTTCCGGGTTTGTGGCTTTCGGTTCCGGCCACAAATAGTGAAAAGGAGCTAGGCATGGGCTGGAGAGGAGCCGTTCATGCTGTAGAGACAGCAAAGGCTCCGGAGGTGACTCAAGGATGGCGGATGCAGAGGATTCAGACCGCGCTGCTCCAGCAGAGACCAGCTCCAGCCATGTAAAGGTAAGGGGAACCTAGGGTGGAGCTCCCCTGGCCTGAAACCCCCCCCCCCTTAGTGTGGAACATATACGGGGGGGGTAGGTAAAGGACCCTCCGGTGTCAGAGGGTGGATTCATAGGGCCCCTGGTGAGGCAAGCCCAAATGAAAATGTTGCACTCCTGCAGTTATGCAGGGGAGGGTACTGTATATTAATTATTGTGGGGTTTTTCCTTATGTGTTTTCAGAAAACAGAAAAAAACAGGGCCCCTCATGTTTCAAAAAAGAGGTGCCCTTCCTGTAAAGTTACCCTTAGAGATTCCTGGGAAAAGGCATTATGTAAGGATTGTATTAGTAAACTAGTACAGGAACATTCTTCAGAGCAGGGGGAGCTAGCGGCATCTGTTAAGGAATTGTCCAATACTTTCAAATCCTTTTAAAACCTTTTTTGAAGGGTTTCAAATGCCACAGCTTCAGACTGCTCCTCCGACACAATGTTACCAAAAACGCAGGCAATACCCTCCACTAGCGCAGGTCCTTCAGTAGCCCCTAGAGAGGAGGCGGAAGAGTAATCTGACAGTGCAACATCCGGCTCCCAAGAGTCTGAGGGTGAAGCTCTGGATGGGGATTCCAGAAAGCCATCCCGATATAAACTCTCATTAGAAGAGGTAGATCATCTTTTAGGGGCCATTTATACCACACTAGGTATATCAACAGAAAATAAACCGTTATCCTTGCATGATCAGATGTATGAGGGCCTAGGGGAACAGGAAAAGAGGAATTTTCCTGTTCATGAGGTCCTAATAGAGGCTATTAAGAAAAAGTGGCAGGAACCTGAAAGAAAACCATTTTTTTTCTAAGGCCTTAAAAAGACGGTTTCCCTTCACAGAGACGGACTTGGCATTTGAGGACATGGGGGTTCTATCTGAGCCAATGGATAAGAGGATGGACTCGTTATTAAAAAATCATGGGACTCGACAGTGGGTAGCCTGAAGCCAGCTATGGCGGTCACAGTGGTGGCTAGGAACGTAGAATTCTGGTTAAACCAATTACAGGCTCACATTGAAGAAGGAACTGCGAAGGAGCAGATCCTAGCTTAATTTCCCACACTGCTGCGAGGCATTGCGTATATCACAGATGCTTCTGCAGAACTGGTTCGGATGGCAGCAAGATCCTCCGCACTAGCCAATTCCACAAGAAGGGCCTTATGGCTAAAGACATGGCAGGGAGACTGCGTGTCCAAAGCCAAACTGTGCGGGATTCCCTTTACATGGGACCTGCTGTTCGGACCAGGGTTAGAGAAGGTACTGGACCGAACCGCAGATAGATAGAAGGCGTTCCCATTAAAGCGTAAAGCAAATTGGAATCGGCCACAACAAAATAAGAAGAGGCAAAGAGGGGAATACAAGATCCCGCTTTACAACTACCAAAATGGAGACCCAGAGGAAACCTTGGGTTCAGAGAGGGAAAGGCAAGGGAGGAGCGATTTTTTTTTTTTTTTTTTTTTTTTTTTTTTTTTTTTCCCCTCCTGAGCAAACCCTACTGTCGTCACAGTAGGAGGAAGATTGGGGGCCTTCCTCCCGCAATGGGAAGAAATATCTTCCAGCCGATTTATTCTGAGAACAATAAAGGAAGGATATCGTCTAGAGTTCTCAAGATCGCCCCCAAACAGGTTATACACCACCAAACTTCCAAAAGACAAGGAGAAGGCCAGAGGGTTGATGAGATCCTTAAAGGAACTCAAAGAACAAAGGGTGATCATCAAGGTACCAAAAGAAGAGAGAAGGCAGGGTTTCTACTTCCACATATTCGTAGTGCAGAAACCTTCAGGAAAGGTCAGACCAATCCTCAACCTCAAACCTCTAAATTTGTCTATAACCTACAGGAGGTTCAGAATGGATTCCATATATTCAGTAAGGGCGCTATTGCCCCCAAACTGTTATACACCAGGAGTGTCAGAAATTCCTAAGATTAGCAATAGAGACGGAAGAGGGAATCGTGCACTTTCAATTTAAGGCTCTACCCTTCGGCCTCTCCTCATCACCCAGAATTTTTACAAAAATTCTGGCCGAAGCTCTGGCACCATTACGGGTCAAAGGCATATCCATCATTGCCTATTTGGACGACCTTCTCCTGTTTGCAGAGTCGCCCGGGAAGTTACTAGAAAACCTCAAAAATGCGCAGACGTTCTTAGAGTCTAGGTTGGCTGGTAAATTTGGGAAAATCCAATCTACAACACACTCAGCAATTAATATACCTGGGGTATGTCATAGACTCAGCGCAACAGAGTGTTTCTACCCAAAGAGAAAATAGGAAAAATTCAGAGGGAAGTAAGCATACTGCAAGCCAATTTACCATGTGCCATAAGGCAGATAATGTCAACGCTGTGACTGTTAACATCTGCAATCCCAGCGGTACAGTGGGCAGGCCTGCATTTCCGGCCACTGCAGATGTTCCTGTTAAAGATATGGGATCACAGGCAGGAATCCTTAGACACCAAGGTTCTGTTGCCAGCGAGGGTAAAAAGAACCTTGTGGTGGAGGAGAACAAGAGAACATGAACAAAGGACGGCTGTGGAGTCTACCCATTTCCCGAATCTTAACCACAGACGCAAGCGGCGTAGGGTGGGGAGCACATCTAGGCTCTCAGATAACACAAGGGACTTGGGAAAAGGAGGAGAGGATGAGATCATCCAACTGGAAGGAATTGAGAGCAGTATGGTATGCACTTCAAACCTTCCAGAAAGAGTTGAGAGGTCATCATTTGCAGGTAAGGTCCGACAATGCGTCAGTGATCGCCTATATAAACAAACGGGGGAACAAGAAGCGGAACCCTGTGGACCTTAGCAGAGGAAATCTTGAAATGGGGGGGAGAAGAAAACATACTCTCATTAGCAGTCCACTTAAAAGGGGATTTAAACAAAGTGGCGGATTTCCTCAGCAGGAAAAAAGTGAGAGAAGACGATTGGGTGCTGAAGCAGGAGGTATTTCAGCAGATTGCTCAAAAATGGGGAATACCTCAGGTGGGCTTGTTTTCCTCAAAGGAAAACAGGAAAGTTAGAGCGTTCCTCTCCCTGAAAAGAGAGGACGGAGCGCTTGGGGTATATGCGTTAGCACAAAGGTGGGCGTTCAATAGATGCTATGCCTTTTCCCCCACCAGTATTGCTACCAGCAGTAATAAGGAAATTGCGTACGGAGAATACAACACTAATTCTCATAGCGCCTTACTGGCCCAGAAGACCGTGGTTCTCTATGCTCGGAGAACTCGCGGTAGAACCCCCCTGGTTATTACCCATCCAGGAAGATCTACTCTCCCAGGGTCCAGTACACTGCCCCCAAGTGGAAAGATGGAACTTGGCCACATGGTGTCTGAGGAGCAGTTGCTGGAAGCAAAAGGGTTCTCAGGCCGTTTAAAAGACACACTGCTGAAAAGCAGGAAGATAGACACATAACATCTACCAGAAAGTATGGAGGTGTTTTAACACATGGTGCACAGACATTAACTTCGATACACAGAACTCAGTGACAGTCCTAGAGTTTCTACAGAGCGGGATAGACAAAGGACTAAGTCTTAGCACGCTTAAGAGTCAAGTATCAGCACTTTCGGTTTACCAGGAAAAGAGATTAGCATCTGATCCGTGGGTTATCAGACTCTTTAGATTGCTGAGCAGACAAAGACCGATACAAAGTACAGTCTTTTCAAAGTGGGATCTGTCATTAGTGCTGCAAAATATGACAGCAGACCCCTTTGAACCATTGGATAGTTGCAGCCTGAAGATACCTACCGGACACAGGGGGGCCCCGGTGTCATATTATACATTGGGGCCTCCCAATTTTCCCCGCTCAGGGTTTTCTTCGGGTGGGGATTTTCGTGTCGGTGGTTACTAGTCCTAGTCCCCTTCCCACTCTATCCGCCTTGAGTGGGATCTGGGAACTCTGTGTGGTTGTACATTTTTATTCATTTATTATTTCAATGTTTCTGACCTACTCCCCCTCCCCGCAGTTGGCTGGTCCGCCTGCCGGGACCCACCACCCTGGCGGGCGGTTACCTCAGCCTCTGAATCAGGGGTTTGTTAAGGGTTCCCTGGGGGGTTTCCTATATTAGGCCAATCCATCTACGGCATCTATATATACTCTTTGCCTTGGGTGGCTTTATTAACATATATTTTTAAGTATGGGCACGGCCCTTTTCCAACATGGCAGCCGGCCCATACATGTTGCCTCACGCTGTTACAGACGCGGGACGCCGCGGTGCACGTGCGTGATCAGACGCACGCCTTCGCGGTGCGCATGCGCGTTCTTCGTGGCAGGGTCCGTCTCCAAGGTGACGTTTAGCGTCTCCACGTGGAGCGCACCTGACGGCGGTCCAGATAGGCGAGCCGCGCCATTGGTTGGCGCGGTGCCCTATCCCCGCCCACACCACATAAAGGACGGCAAAATGGCGTCACTCCTCCCTCGGGACTCACCGAGGGCTATCAGGGCAGATGTCCTGCTGGATCTACAAGGATTTTCACCACTCCAGGTTATTCGACCTGCACCCTTGGTTAAAGTAAGTGTCCTTGCCCCTTACTATTACATTTGAATAGGACCCTCCCTGCATGGGAGGTTAGACATTGTTGGCTATTTGGTGGTGCTTGGATGGGTGTGTGTGTGTGCGGGGGGAGGGGACGGGACTTGCTGTGGCGCCCGCCCGCCCCCCCCCCCCCCCCGCTGTCATCTTTTCTCATTATGCCCTATCTTTTTAGACAGCTATCAGTATTTGATGCTGAAACGCCAATTGGATCGAATTTATTTATCCAGCCATCTTGTAGGAGTTATAGGAAACTCTAACCCTTGGAGACTTGGGACTCTTTACACTGGCATGGGTGCTTACAGTTGCCCACGGGATGCTTTAGGAGGATGTGAGCAATACATTAGTTCCATAGTGCAGAAATGTACACATATACATATTCATAAATTGTAATATTATTATTTTGGGTTTTTTTAGACTGTGATGCATTTCCCTGAAGAAGACTTTTGCTTGAAATATATATGTTGAAACGCATTGGAATCCCACTACTCGACGCCACGGCTGTCATCTGTGGTGATTGTATCGGGTGGTGTGCTGTATCACTTCTTTCCAAAAATTATCTTTTTATCAGTTAATGCAATATTTGCAATGTGATTCATGAATATTTTGATGTGTATATATAATTTTTCTTGAATTTTGCAGTTCATTTGATCCCTTTTTTTTTTTTTTTTTTTCTTTTTTGTAACTTTCGTGCTTCTTTTACTCTGATGACAATAAAATTTGTTTTACTTAAATCAAAATTTTCAAAAAATTCTCATTGCCTTAAAAATCCCGTTAGAGGTTTATATAATTTTCTACAAATTGATATGGGATGATGGCAATGACATATCCATACCACCGAGGTCACATGTATACGAAGATGCTAACGCTTAAAGCAGTCTTCCTGGTGGCAATTACTACAGCCAAAAGGGTCTGTGAGATAGAGGCCCTATCAATTGGGCCCCCCTTTTTTCAGATTTTTCCGGATCGCATAATCTTTAGGATGGATCCGGGATTTCTGCCTAAGGTGTCCTCGAAATTCTACAGAGGCCAGGAGATTGTGTTACCATCGTTTTGCCCAAATCCCTCTAAGGAACAAGAAGTAAAGTTCCATAGTTTAGACGTGAGGAGATGCGTCTTACATTATTTAGAAGCAACAAAACATATTAGGAAGACGGATTCCTTATTTATTTTGATTTCTGGAGCAAGAAAAGGCCATAGGGCCTCAAGACGCACCATCGCAAGATGGCTAAAAGAAGCCATTGAACAGGCTTATAGGTTAGGAGGCAGGCAGGCAGGTCCCAGAGGGTATCAGGGCACACTCCACAAGGGCAATGGCAGCGTCGCAGGCAGAGAGAGCTGGAGCAACGCTGGAACAGATTTGTAAAGCGGCAACCTGGTCCAGCTTTGCTACCTTTTGTAATGCACTATAGAGTGGATCTTAGAGCGGCTAAAGATCAGACCATTGGACGCAAGGTCTTGCAAGCCATGGTCCCGCCCTAGGGGTAAGTGCTTGTTTATCCTCTCAGGTGGCTGTCCTGAAAGACGATTAGGGGAAAAACAAAGTTACTTACCGGTAACGTTCTTTCCCGGAGTCTTTCAGGACAGCCGGGTACCCACCCAATTGTGTATTAAGACAGATTTCCTTACAGGAAATGTGTCTCCCCAGAGGACTGGAGGTGCTCTTTAAAGAACTGAGGAGCCAGCGGAGGAGGAGGAAATTTTATAGAGGCTGGCGCAGTGTTTCCTACAGAGGGGAGGAGCCAAGGTCTCTCAGGTGGATGTCCTGAAAGACTCTGGGAAAGAACGTTACCGGTAAGTAACTTCGTTTTTTTTTTTTTCCTGAAACTTCCCTCTTAAAGTTAAGGTGCGTGTTATACGCCAATAAATACGGTACTTTTACGTTTTTGGCAAAATGTTGAAAATTTTCAAGTAGTATGAATACTTTTTCAAGGCACCATAAATCTAAAAGAAATCGTACAAAAAAAATTGTATAATGTGTAGCCAGAATTGGACCTCATATGGAATGAGCCTCGTGTGGAATCGCATTGCATTCCTGTGCATATCACATGCGTTGTCTGTGCGTTTATAATGTGAAGAACAGAGGCGCTACTCTGAGTGCTGTATAATAAAATGATTGATGAATTAAGATACAAAATTAAATAAGAATTGACTTGCAGGGTAAGGGTTAAAATGGCTAGTCACAAGAGGAGGCTCGCTGTGTAGTCCTGATCCAGATAGCCGGTGGTGTGGGGTGCTGCTGCTGTCTCGCTAGCTGCAGGGGTTTCCAAGGCTCCGAGTCAAGCTGGCAGTCGTCTCCCCGTCGGCTGTGACGTCACAGGATGTGGGGCACAGGGCCAGGAGGCGCGCGTTTGGAGCATGCGTGCTCCTTCAGGCTGAGATCACAGCCTGACTCAGCATGACTCAGATGAGCGCTGCTGTTCTCCACATTTATATATCTATAGAGCTGCTTCCTCTTCCACAGCTGGCTGCACCCCCCTAGAGCGCTATATACATCTTTTAACCCATCAAACTTGTTTCTAACCCATTCAAACCTGAACTGAACTTTCCAGGGTCCAAGCCACCCCTAACCACTGGATTTTTATTATCAAAATCACCTTTACCTATAGTTTGGTTTCCCACCCATCCGTCTCTCTCCAAGCGCCACTATACTCCGCCCCCCCCCCCCCTAATCTTCTCAATAATGATGTCTGTGCGTTGTGATTTGAGCCATACATTTTTGTATGGCTCAAATCGCATTGTATCCGCACCAAAATGGTGCAGGATCCATTTTTTTTCCCACACCTGAATCGCATTGCATGGGTATTCATACCCATGCAATGCGATGCTGCCAATTGCACTGCGTTTTGCGTTCTGTTTTGGGGTGTTTATCTAACATTGACACCCACAGCAGATCACATGGAGGCTGTGCAATGCGTTACGGGCAATGCAAAGGATTTGGTGCTTTTCCCATATCGCATCAGTGTGAACCTAGGCTAAGTGTTTGCTCTGCTCTTCTGAACACATTTTCTACTGGCAGGAGAAAAGCTGCTTACAAAATGCACCTAAAGCTGTGTTTTGCACATGCATTTAGGTGCTTTAAGCATTTTATGGATTCTGTTGGCCATAATAATTTATTCTGGCCGCTGGAATGAATGCTCATATTTAGGCGCATTTAGACACATTTATACCTCATGCACACGAGACGCTGATGCAAACTCTGCTGAACACGTTTTTAAAAGCTGAAACCGGCATTTAGAAAGACCCGTTTTGCCACGTTTGCATCTAGAAGCGTCTGCAGAGCAGAGAATTACATTTTGCGACCCAAATTTGGGGCCCCTATCTAGGAACCCCTAATTTGGTGTGCTAACACAGTGGAACTAGTACTACAACGTGTCCAAATTTGGGGTTCCTAGCACCAAGTGGCCCCGAGATATGGGGCCCCAAAGTCGGGTCGCAAAATGTCAAGCACTTCTGCAGCAGAATAAAACAAATAATTCCGCGCTGCCCTAGAAAATAAGCAGCTAACACAGCCAGTAGGATATGTGCAAGAATCAGAAAACAAAATAAGTGTAGCGCTAATATGAGGATAAATAAAAAAGACCATTACATCATCAAAGTTAATTCAAAAAAAGATTACCTGCTGGTGTCTTCAGACATCACCCCTGAGGGACATACCGATGTACAGACTATCCCGGGATTTTCCTACAACCTCTACGGAAATCCACCAGCCGCTTTCCATTCAAGCTTGTTTGACCCGATCGAGCGTATGCTCTTTTGGGTTCAAACTTTCCGGTAAGCCTCTCCATTGTTGGTGGGGGTGTTCCCTTCATCACAGATGTTACGTGCACATTAAATATACTTATGAAGCCATATTCATATTGAGGACTGTCACCAATTTATAAGAGTCACACATCCACTGAGGACTTTCATTTTGTTGGATGCACTATGTTTGTTGACTATCTTTTTTTGAGTTAACTTTGATGATGTAATGGTCTTTTTTATTTACCCTCATATTAGTGCTACACTTATTTTGTTTTCTACTTCTGCAGCAGAGAATGACATTTTGTGACCCGACTTTGGGGTCCCATATCTCGGGGCCACTTGGTGCTAGGAACCCCAAATATGGATATGTTATAGTGTTTCACTGTGCTAGCACACCAAATTTGGGGTTCCTAGCACCAAGTGGCTATATGTCGCCTATATGTGCCTATAAAAGCACCATTGTTTCTGCCCAGTGTTCATGAGGCTTGTATGCTGGTCACACATTTAGTATTTCTATATGAGTTGTCCTACACTTCGGAGATTCCCTGACAGTGAAAGTTTTTGAAAACCAATAAATATAAAATATAAATGGTCTTTAGCTGGTAAACTCGGTTCCTAATACTTCTGCATGTCTTATAAGTTTTAGGGTTGGCTCACATATGAGCATGCATTGGCTCACAGCAGGGGTCTAGTGCGTCTCCATTCACTGTTTCGGGTCTGATTCCAGCCCAAATTTTTGGCTAAATTCACATCTGAAACGGAACAAGATGCACAGGGCTCCTGTTGCAAATCGCATCGGAGCTGCTGCTGAGATGTGTGAACTGGCTCCATCTCCTGCTGTGTGAATTGGATGTGAGGAAATTCGAACTAGTGTGAACCCAGCCTCAAACTTCAGTTAAACATATTTGTTTAAGGGCAATTAAATATATTATGGTAGGGATAGATTGTGATTAAGGTAGCAATCTGGAAACAATAGTTTTAAGTCTGACAAATATGTATAGTGCCTATGAGAGCCTTCCTCGCTGAGCTGCACAGCAGATTTTAATAGAGGCCTAGCTAGCTAATGAGACATTTAACTCCTTTTCAGGTCAATGAGCCTAGACCGAAGATAGGGAGACTGTGAGCTAGGGGCTTGCACAGCTAGAAGATTGCAGGGATGCTGAAGACTTTCTGAGGAGGCAGGAGGAAATTGGATCTGACAGGTGGCTGACCTTCCAGTGTGGGGAGACTGAGCTCAGAGCCTGCACATCTAAAATGGTTCTGGGAAGCCTTTACTCTGCATAACTAGTGGCTCTGACAAGGCAGGAAATTTTGAAGTGGCAGGTGGCTGAGTATCTCAGTGCAGCTCTAAGTGGACAGAAAAAATAGCTGAAAGGTTGGTTATATTTGCCTGCCTATGTTAGAGCCCAGGTATGTTAAAGTACTCTTTTTGAATGTAGTTTACACTTGTGGATTAACTTTGTATAACTCTTCAGTGTCTATATCTAATCAGCATGTCAGTTTCTGAGGAGGTGGAACAGTGAGGTAGTACTGCCTGCTCAGGACTCTATTACAGCAATCCTCTTTGCTTGTGCTTTAGATATGTTTAAATAATGCTAACAGACTTATGTTATGTGTTTTTTATTAGTGAAGACACAATGGAAACAGGAGTTAGGCCTAATGTACACTGCTGCTGGTAAACGGACGCTTAGGAGCAGTTTTTTTTTTTTTTTTTTTTTTTTTTTTTCCCAACTGCCCCTGAAGTGAACTCTCTTCTGTTCAGTACTTATCTTATCAGTACATGTACACAGGGTCCTTTAGAGGCTTTTTTTTCAGACATCCCAAGTCTCCTGTGAGGTGCGGGAGCCTCCCGCATTTTGGGGGGCGGCTCCCAGACACCCGCAAGTGCTGCCCGATATCCCGGCTGCGGGGCTGATCCTGGTTCACAGCCGTGGATGATTGGTGCAGCAGGAGGGATAGCTGTGAACACTGATCTCCCTGTATAGCTGACAGCCGCTTCTCCTCTCCCTCCCGCAGCTGACGGCAAAAAGGCTATAAAGGCAGATCGGTGATCACAGCTGTCCCTCCTCCTGCACCGATCATCCCCAACTGTTCCCTGTATCCTCCTCCAGCCCCCCTCCGTGTCCTTCACCCCCCTTCTTCTCCGGCTCCCTGTCCTCCTCCGCCCCCCCTCGTCCCCTGCAGCCAGCTTCCCTTCTCTTCTCTCCCGCCAGCTGTGGGGGTCTGTCAGGATGGCGAGCGGAGGAAGGGACTGGTCATTTACTGGCCCCTGCCTTTTCTTAATTGGACACAGTGAGCGAGATCACTCATATGAAAACTGAGCAGTGTTTACTCTGCTCAGTTTATGAATGGACAGGAGCCGCTGTCTCCTGTCCATTCATCTTCAATGCTGAGAAAGGGACTGGGGAATCTGTGTCCTCAGTCCCTTTTCATGTCTCAAAGAGGAGATGTCAGGGGTCTGTTTAGACCCTTGATATCTCACCAAAGCACCCCCCCCAAGAGTTTTGATTAAAAAAATGAATTTGTAAACAAAAATTATAAAAAATATATATAAAATAAAAAAACTGACACCACCCCTCTGCCCTACAAACACTGTCCACTGCCCCAACACCCTCCCCCCAAGGCATTGTGAATTAAAAAAAAAATTAAATTGTAAAAAAAAAAAAAATATGCAAAAATAAAAACTGACACCGCCACATACTCTCCACCCCTTCCCCAGAAACACTGTGAAAAAAAATATTTTAAAAAATGATTTAAAGAAAATAACAACAAACTACTGACACACTGCTCTACTGACACTGTCCACTACCCCAGCCCTAATCATTGTGAAAAACAAAAAGTAAATTGTAAAAAATTATTTAAAAAATACATAAAAGACTAAAAAAAATAAATAAACTACTGACACCGTCCACTACCCTACTGACACATCCTGCACATACTACTCACCGCTGTACACTCCTCACATGCACATATTACCAATTGCCATACACTCCGCACTGTATATTCCCTTTTTAACATTACTTCATTCTGCACTATGTACGTCATCTCAGACTCTATTAAACCACACCATTTAAGTCACGCACAATATGTAGCACGGCTTAAGCCATGCCCACCTCCCTAAAATTTAGTTTTTGCAGGTTGGGATGTCTGCATTTTTTGGAACGCAAAAAATGGGTTCAGAAGATGAGTTCAAGCACGGTAACTCGCATTTAGCCGCATTTTGTTTACATGCTTTTTTTTTTCCTCTAAACGTGGCAAAACCAACGTTTTAAAGTTAAATTGTTCAGGAGAGGTTGTAAAAACGTACCGTGTACGTGAAGCCTTAATGCACCACACAAGGCTCATGTACACCAGTGGGCACATGTTTGCTCCTTATATAATTTGCATCTGTTGGTGTGTGCTGTAACAATGCATTGCACTACCGCTTCGCAGTGCATCACGTTGTTTTATTTAATTTTATTGAAATGTCACAAAATTATTTTAGCTTTATGAACCGCAGCACACTGCAGCAGGTTTTTAATGTATCCTAGCCTAAACAATAGGATATGAGTCAAATTTGCCTTGTCTGTGCCTTGGGAAATGCTACCCAACACATATGGTGTGAATTAGCCCTGTTCTAAAAGCCTGAAAAACCCTCTCAATAAGGTTTTGAAAGTACTTTTGACTAGACCATTCATGTAAGGCCACACATATACAGGTTTCACTATGTCTGGCAAGCTTTTACAAAAGTATTTTAAAAGCTTTAAGTAAACTTCAAGCAAAATTTTTTTGAAGAATTTACCCCTTTTGCGGCCAGCAACATAAAGATTATTTTGGCAGTGCAGGCTTTTAAAGCGGTTGTATACCCCTTTTACCTACATTTAAGCCTATAATCGGACTTACCTGTAGGTAAAATTAATATCTCCTAAAACTGTACGGTTTTGGAGGTATTCACCTTGCATGTGCTCTGAAGGTCCGGCGCATGCTGCTGGAAAATCAGAGCTCCTTGCTGGAAAGAAGACTCCAGGGCGCATGGGCGGGAGTGACGTCATCGCGGCTCCCGACACTCGCAGCACTGGAGCCGCAAACCCTTTAGAATCGTCGAAGGCAAAATGTCAGCTCCCTTGACGGTGACCGGGAGACGGTGCGGGGGCTTCGTACTAAGGTAAATATTTCATAATGAGCTAGTATGCGGTGCATACTAGCTCATTATGCCTTATGCCTTTGCCTGATAGGGATTTTTTCTTCTTCTGGGTATACAACCGCTTTAAACACACTTCCTGCTGCTATAGTGATAATCCTTTCATGGCCAATTCACACACTATATGCGGTGACAGACGTTTTACCACTTGATAAACCACTTGATAAAACATCTGTTTATTTGCCACACAGTTATTGAGATCTCAATATGGCGGCAAATGGGAATCTGTGTGAAACAAATGTGTGTTGCATTTAGGACAATGGAATGCAATACAAAGTATGCTCTGAGCTGCTTGACTTTGCTGTTGGACCCAATGGTTAGAAGGGGCTTGACAGTGGTCAAACACCTGCTGTGTATTCCCTTTAACGTTCATAAGGATATACCTAAAGCAGAATTAAACCCTCTCCTAAAAAATTAAAATGGCCCCTTGGAGTTTTGTGTCATGTATTGGTATGCACCACATATTAGCACATTTTGGCAGGAATGCCTTCCAAATTCCCTCCAGTGCTGTGGCGTCAGCACTTTTGAGTGCCACGGGCACCACACACACACACTACAGCATAGTTCTGTGCTGTAAATGTACACAAAGCTGCACATGTGTTGCTCAGTGTAAAATGTAATGCTGGCAGGCAGAGAAAAGTGCTTGTGATTGAAGAATCCCATCGTACACGTTCCTGGAAATGGCAAGATGTAAGTTGGTGGTGTAGCAATTGCCAGCTGGAAAAAATGAGAATGGAAAAGAAGTTGGAAGGTGGTCTCCTTTATGGGTTTTTAATGGTGGATGGAACTTTAAACCCTAAGCCCACGTTCACATTGGAACGATTTGGAATGTGATTTGACATGTGAAATTGGAGCCTATTGCTGGCAATGGCACCGTCCGATCAGTGCGATGCTGACTTTGCGACACCGCACTGATTCCCACAAGTAGTTCCTGGACTACTTTGGTGACTTCTGGGACGATTTCAATAGACATCTGTGCATGAACCTGCACAGATGTCTGTCAAATTCCGAACTGAAATGCCAGTTTGAAATTGTGCGAGTTCAGCTGAATTTGCAAAATTTCAATCCCACCCTCAGTGTGAACGTGGGCTTAGAGCAGTGTCACACTGCCATGCTGAAGTTTGGCTGCAGCGGGGGTGCAGATAAGTGTACCCACGGTTTCTGGTGCGTTTTCTGAAAGCGTACCAAAGTATTACTTTCATAAAATGCACCAAAAATGTGCAATCTAATAGAAGTTTGTCGGAAAATCGCGGTTACTCTGTGCTGCACCCGTGCTGCGGCAGTGTGAAACCGTCCTTATACAGTGCATCCGGAAAGTTTTCACAACGTTTCACTTTCCAGTTTGTTATGTTAGTTTTATTCCAAAATGGATTCAATTCATTATTTTCTCACTTCGTCTTTCAGGACAGCACCTGGAGAGAGCGCAGCTCCACCCACTTTCCCAGGAAACACTGCAGTTGCTTTCTTTAAAGACTGGTCACTTCCACCATAGCCTTAATTGTAGTGTTTCCTCCGCCATGGTGGAAGTGCTGCAGGGAACCAGGGGTGTGCTACGCTCTCTCCAGGTGGGGATAGTAAGGGGCATACCTGTGTGTCATCTGATTGTTGCAGGTCAGCCCAGTACTCTCCCTGATGGGAGGGGGGTGCTCCGTTGTCACCTCCTCTTCATGCCCGGCGAGGGTTCAGGCTGCTTGGGGTCCCCACTCTCTTTAGACCGGCAGCTGCGGGCTGGGAAAGGGATGGCATTGTCTGTTACTTCTTGCCTCCATGCTTTTTGGGTGGCGAGCACGTCCTTTCCGGCCGGGGGCGGGACTTCCGGTGGTGCGCGTGGCTTCCGGTTCTGGCCGCTGGAAAGCAGGGGGAGGAGGCGGCCTCAGCTGGAGTCATCTCCGTTCCTCGCAGTGGCGAAAGGACTGGGAAAATCAAATATAAAAAGCAGCTGGACACCACTGGAGTCTCCGCAGGATGGATCCAGAGGACCAGGTGGTGGGAGCAGGAGCTACTAACATCAGCCAGACCCAGGTAAGCAGGGGCAGAGGTCCCTGTCTATTATCTATGGAAGTCATGCGTTTTGTTGTTCCCCCTCACTTACCCCCCGGGGGGGGGGACCCTGCATCACTCTCCTTGGGTTCAAACACTGAAGAGAGTGATTTTAAGCATAGTGACTTAGTGGTTTGTTTGTTTTTTTTTTTTTATGGTTCAGACACCTGCTTCCCAGCCGGAGCAGTTGCTCAGCTCCTTCTGGAAAGAACTGTACTTTTAAAGCGCTCCGATCTTTCCTGGACAACGTCCAGTTGCGGGGCCTAGAAGCAGGGGCAGTTCACCATCCTGTTCTTGTCCCTCTATTGTGGCACCCAGAGAGGTCAGTGAAGGGGGAAGTGATTCCCCAGGTTCAGAGGAAGATGAGGAAAAAGAAGTCTCTTCTTCACGCTACAGGCTGTCTCTAGAAGAGGTGGATGATCTATTAAAGACCATCCATACGACTTTGAACATTAAAGAGGAGCCCAATTATCTTTACATGATGAAATGTTTCAGGGCTTGGGGGAAGTTAAACACTGTGTGTTTCCAGTACGTAAGTTCCTGTCGGAAACCATGAAGAGGGAGTGGAAAGACCCTGAAAGAGCACCTTTCTTCTCCAGCTCACTCAAGCAGAGATTTCCTTTTGAAGAGGATAGCGCCCAAGTATGGAACAAAAAACCTAAACTTGATGCAGCATTTTCACATGTGTCAAGGAATACAGACCTGGCATTTGAGGATATGGGCGTCTTAAAAGACGCCATGGATAAAAGGGCAGATTCTCTGTTGAAGAAAGCCTGGAACACAACCTTAGCCAACTTAAAGCCAGCTATGGCTTCAACTGTGATGGCCAGGAACCTAGAACACTGGCTTGAACAGTTGAAAAGCCATATTGAAGCGGGAACTTCTCGCAAGGATCTGTTGGACACTCGGCTAGTATTACAGAAAGTGGTAGGGTACATGGCAGATGCCTCCGCAGAATCCATAAGGATGTCTGCAAGATCCTTGGCCCTGGTAAACTCGGCACATTGAGCACTATGGGTTAAGTCAAGGTCAGGAGATACTGCCTCAAAGGCGAAGCTATGTGGTCTTCTGTTTGAGGGAGATCTAGTGATTGGCCTGGATCTTGAAGCTGTGTTGGACAGGACAGACAAGAAGGCCTTTCCAGTACAAAAATAAGGTAACCCTACAGGGTAAGAAATATTTCATTGCTACCCAGACGGAGGGTATTTCAATTTGATGTGCCTGAAAATGTTGGAACGCATCCATTGATCTCTTTAATCGTTCGTGATCCTTGCCATTTGTCCAAATGGCATCGGATGAAGCTGTATCTTCTCAATCTAATATGAACTTTGGCAGTATTCAGTGTATAGCCAGGAGGAGATGGACACAATAATTTTTCCCAAGATGCAGGTAAAGCATTTGGGACTGATACCACCCCAGACCTTCTAAGGGGAATTAAATAATTGAAAAAATAGACTTGTGGGTCTTGGATTGCACGGTCAGACATTGTCGGAACACTACAGGACAAAAGATTCTGAGAGGTTTGTGCGCTAGGAACCAACTTGCAGTTGGGTGCCATAAATGTGTTTTTTTTGTTTTTTTTTTTTTGTTTTTTTGAGGGGTGGTGCAATGTGACAACCTAGAACTCTCTGTTAATTATCATGAACTATTCGGACTATAGGGATGAATGCTCACTATGCTGGTACACCACAAGTTATATAATGTTGGCTAAAGTCCCGTTATAAGTACTAAGAACAACTTGGCTATCTTAATTAACATTGGCCGATCCAATGGTTGAATAACTGATGAGGTGGCAGATTTTGGGTGGGTGTTGGTTTTTTTAACAATCAGCTAGCGTTCGTTAAAATTTAGCCTGAATCGACCACCTCTTATTTAACCACTTGCCGGCCGCCATATAGCAATATGGCGTCGGCAAATCGGTTTAGTTATCCTGATCGGACATCATATGACGTGATCAGGATAACAAGCCGACACGCTTGTCTGACAAACCACAGCTCTGATCGTGGTACGGAGACTTTTTATCACATGTTCAGCTGTGACCAATCACAGGTTTTCATCGCGTGAACCAGGAAGTGCCGGTAAACAGCTTTCCTCGGTTCATGCTGACAGGGAGAGCCAATTGGCGGCTCTCCCTGTCGGGGCGTGGGGGGGGGCTGTCTGTGCTGATAATCAGCACAGCCCCATCAAATGTGCCCATCACCTGCAAATCGCTGCCAGCCTGTGCCCCATAAAGAGCGCTTGTCAGTGTGCATAAAAGTGCCAATCAGTGCCCCATCAGTAATGTATGTCAGTGCCACTTGGTAATGCTGGTCAGTAGCCCCTCATCAGTAAACAGGGGTGCACACACCGCTTCAGGCAAAAAATGGACACACCCAGTCCAAGGTGCTATTCCTGGCTCATCACCATAGGCAATATCAAGAAGAGAAGAAATGATTGATTGCACACTTGAATCCAAAAGATGCTGTAGAAATCTCTTTGAGATTCTATTATGGAGAAATTGGCGCTGTTCAAAAAAGTATTCAACAAATAATATTAAATATTAATTAATACCAATCAGTGATTAAAAGGTGTATCAATAAATAATATAAATGCTTCAGGTGAAAAAATGCCATAAATACACTAATGTGCTATAAAGTGCAAAAAAATATGTGATCTGAATATATGGAATAAATACACTTCATGTGAATAAAATAAATAAATCACTAACGGTGATATTAAACATTAAATAACATGTTGTAAAAAAAGTCTTTCAAATAACTCCACAATAAACCACTGTGAAAAAATGATAAAAACCACAAAATGTGATATGAAAAATACTGGGTGTGAAATATAAAAAATATAAAAAACTGTGTCCTAAAAAAGATGAATACAGTCTGTGAAAAAACTATGGTGTATCAATCCAAAAATAATTCTTGATATGGTGATTCAACAAGTGCTCCCCGTCTTCAACTGCAACCCCAATCGTGCCCTCGCTCACCAGAGCGCCTAACCCCTGCAGGGGTAATAGGCGTGTAAGCTAGTGATGTTTCTTGGTGGTGGTTAATCCTTCACACGGGTGCCGTTTTCTTCCCCTTTGCTTATGTACCACGGAGATCCTCTCAATACTTCCCGGCGATGGACATCTGCGCGCTGATGTTGAGCCAAAAATAGAAAGACGGACACTGAGCTGCACACAAAAAACTGGCCAGGAGGAGCCCAGGAACAGAGCAAAGGCCAATATCTCATGTAAAGAAATGTAACCGCATGGCAACTCCGTCCAGTGTCTACCAAATAGGAGTGAAGGGGATTCCTTTTATGTGTGCACATGCCGTGCAAGACAGCACTGGGGTTACTAGCTCCTCCTACGCGTTACATCACTGGCACGTGACTTTTTCAACAACATTCACTCCTATTTGGTAGATTTGGTAGAAGGATTACCCACTACTAAGAAACATCACTGCTGGATCCTAGCTTACACGCCTATTACCCCTGCAGGGGTTAAGTGCTCTGGTGAGTTAGGGCACGATTGGGGTAGAATGTGGAAGACGGGGAGCACTTGTTGAATCACCATATCAAGAATTATTTTTGGATTGATGCATCATAGTTTTTTCACAGACTGTATTCATCTTTTTTAGGACACAGAGTTTTTTATATTTTTTATTTTTCACACCCAGTATTTTTTCATATCACATTTTATGGTTTTTATCATTTTTTCACAGTGGTTTATTGTGGAGTTATTTGAAAGACTTTTTTTTACATCATGTAATTTGATGTTTAATATCACTGTTAGTGATTTATTTATTTTATTCACATGAAGTGTATTTATTCCATATATTCAGATCACATTTTTTTTTTTTTTTTTGCACTTTATAGCACATTAGTGTATTTATGGCATTTTTTTTCACCTGAAGCATTTATATTTATTGATTCACCTTTAATCACTGATTGGTATTAATTTAATATTTATTTATTATTTGTTGAATACTTTTTTGAACAGTACCAGTTCCCCCATAATAGAATCTCGATTGCTTGAATTCCCCTTTTTTTCCTAAGCGCGGAACAATTGACTTTATTGAAATCTCTCTTTATTTGTCATGAGCCAGACAAAATTGCAATCATGATCAGTTGATGTGTTTCATGCGAAAAGAACCGTGCTTGTTCACAACAAAATTTCGGTCTTTTTTAGTTTTGTTTAGCAAAAAATAAAAACCCCAGTGGTGATCAAATACCATCAAAAGAAAGCTCTATTTGTGGGACCGCGCAATTGTCATTCAAATTGCGACAGCGCTGAAAGCTGAAAATTGTCCTGGGCAGAAAGGGCAAAAAGTGCCCGTTATTGAAGTGGTTTAATGAATGCTTTTGGTCACTTAGACAGGTATATGCAACATTTACGCAGCGTTTTAAATAAAGCATAAACTGCATGTGATAACCGATTGTGAATTGACCCCATTGTCTCAGTGGGGATTATTCCTCTATCCAAAAGAAATATATGCAGCGCTAAAATAAAGAAAATCTAAATTTAAATGTGTTATACAGTATCTAGAGGTACACATAATAGCATATGTTCGAGAAAAAAAAAAAAAACTAAAGACAGAAATCTCTAAAACATCCACATAGAATGTGTATCTAAAAGACTATCTGTATAGGTGAGTCCACATATCCAAACTGAATATGTGTATATTGATAGTCCACGGGTTAGCGTGAGTAATCATACAAATAAAAGTCCATAGGGCAATACGAATTTGTTATACACCTAAAGTGTAGGAAATGGTGTTCAAATGTTGATAGTAGATCCACCACCGTAATTGAAAATGTGGGGGGGCTTACCAGAGAAAATGGACACAGATGGGTATACACTCACTGTGTCGATAGAGCTGATATAATTGTAGATCTCTGGAGATGGGATAGGAGTAGTAGAGATGCTTGTAGAGATTGTACACGATAAAGGCAAGTCCAATCAAGTATCGCCAGCGTGTAAGGAAAAAATTTGAAAGTACATAGCGTAATACTGCTTGGATCGTCTTGAGGTAATACTAGTACAAATAATTGCATATACATAAGTAGACCGATAGGGATGGAGGATTTAGAACACCCAGAAGTGTAAATAGCAAAATAGTTAAGTGGTAATAGTAGGTCCACCACCAAAGGTAAAAGTGGGGGGCTTACCAGAACAAGTGGACACGGATGGGTGTACACCCACCGTGTCTATTGAGCTTGTATGACTGTAGATCCCTGGAGACCGGATGAGGATAGCCAAGGTATATGTGGGGAGTATATATGGTGAAGACAAATCACGTATTCACAGCATAAGGAGAAAGGGTATAAAAACACATAGCGTAATACTGTATGGAAAAGCTATGAAGCGTATTTATTAAGGTAAAACACTCACATTTTTAAAGATAAAATACAGCGCTGAAAGAGAGTAAAAACGGCAGTGTGGTGGTGTCAGCAAGCGTTCCCGACGCGTTTCATCCTAGGGGACATCATCTGGGGTGCTGCACTACTCCACACACTGCCCCTTAGATAAGAGACCCCCATGTTCTAATGTGGCTCCAAATCATTGCCGCTGAAAATACCTCGCCACTTCCGCGTGCGTTACAAGCCTCATTTTGGTAAGATAGGTGGAGTGCAAACATGTGCGTCGCCCTAGCAACACATCATGTGAGTTGCCTGTATGTAAGTGTAACACTGTCCAAATGGGGATGAGGCGGTGCGTAGCTCTGAGTCACGGCTGACGTCATGACGCCGCGCATCACGCCTCGCTCTAATGAGTGGATGGCTGGACGAGGCTATGTATTGCTCACAGTCACGACGCACCTCATGATGCCGCGCATCAAGCCTCGTTCTGGCTAAACGGTGAACCGCATGAAGGGGAAATGTATTAATCTCATGAGGCGGTGCGTAGCTCTGAGTCACAGTTGGCGTCATGACGCCGCGCATCACGCCTCACTCTGAGTGAATGGCTAGACAAGGCTATGTATTGCTCACAGTCACGACGCACATCATGACATTGCGCATCAAGTCTCATTCTGGCTAACCGGTGAACCGCATGAAGGGAAAATATATTGATCTCATAGCGGCAGTACTCGGTTAATCTGCTGAAAAAGGAAAGGGGGAAATATATTGGACATGGATACAATAAAAAATAATGGTGGAGGACTTAAGTTATATGATAACTTAATCCAAATGAGAAAATGGAGAATGTTTTAAAAGGTATACTGAAAAAATATTCCATTTGATGGAGCCACAGTTTCACAAGGTGATCCAAAGAAAACCATATAATAAAAGAAAATGTACATATCAGTATTCTAGTCTAAATAAAGCAAAGTTACAATGGTCATTATTGTATAATTAAATCTGGTGTTGACATTGGTAGAAAAAAAGGGAAAATACCTGGTATTATGTAGAGAGACAAGAGAAAGGGTATTATATTTTATGATTGATTAATAAACGCGTTGATATCCCATTCAGCGTTGAGTCCCAATGGTTTATGGGACTGTATTTCGTATATCCAATACGTTTCCAATTGGGACACCCCGCGGGTTATTGCCCCACCTCGCCAGGGGGGGACATAACGATCAATAATAAGAAACTGCGACCCTGAAGGGTCTCTATGGTGGTACTGTCGGTAATGTCTGGGGACAGTATGTTTAGTGTCCCCTCCTAAGATTTTAGCCACATGCTTACCGACCCGTGTGGAGAAAGTCCTAGTGGTACGGCCCACATAGTGTTTTCCACACGAGCAGGTGATCATGTAGACCACGTTTTTAGTGGTACAGGTGCAAAACCTCTTAATAGGGTAGGTTTTGTTAGTTACATTGGATTTGAACTCTATGGTTTTGTGTCTGCCACTAATGTTGTAGTGGCACACAGTACATTTTTTACATGGGTAGTATCCTACTAAGTCATGAAAAAAAAGTGGGACGTTGGGGGGGGTCGATAACATTAGGGGCAATTTTACCTTGCAATGAGGGAGCCCCTTTGTGGATGACTTTCGGTCTCCCAGGTAAAATTTTCCCAATATGTGATCATTTCTTAATATCCCCCAATAACGTTCTATAATCATTTTAATATCTCTATGTTGAGATGAAAAAGAGGTCAGCATAGAGTATTTGAAGGTCTCATTTGGGGTATGGCTCTTAGGAGACAGAGATCTCCTATCCATTTGAGTGCCGTGATGTATTTCAGTATCAAGGGTGGCCGTATCATACCCTTTATCTATAAACTTTTGCTTGAGAGATAAAGCCTGCATATGAAATGTTTCAGTGGTAGTACAGATCCTTCTTAGTCTCATGAATTGGCTGCGAGGGACTGAATTCAACCAGGACCTGTGGTGACAACTATCGGTCGGTATGAAACTATTGCTATATGTACTATATGTACCTGGCCCAGAACATCAACTGTGGTCTCTGTTCCGAGTAGACGACATCCTCCTCCCATTTGGCCATAAAGAGATTTGCGAGACTGGGGGGCGAACTTAGCCCCCATTGCTACGCCTTTATGTTGTAAATAAAATTTGTTACCAAACCAAAAATAGTTGTGCGTAGTTGCAAATTCTAATAATTCAATGATATATTGTCTTTGATTACTCGTGAGTGATAAATCTCTCTGCAAAAAGTGTGTAACAGCTTCTAAACCTAAATGATGTGGGATGCACATATATAGCGATGCTGCAGTGGCAAGTAGATAGTCTCCCTTTAAAGTGATACTCTCTAGTTTCCTGATGGTATCTGTAGTGTCTTTTAAATATGATGGAGTATTCCTAACTAGTGGTTGTAAGTAGAAGTCCACATAGCGACCAATACGTGATGTTAATGAGTTTATCCCACTTATTATGGGTCTCCCTGGAGGGTGAAGTGGGTCCTTATGGATTTTTGGTAGGTGGTAGATAACAGGAATCCTAGGTGCCGTAGGTATTAAGTAGGCCTTTTCTTTTTTATTAAGTATTAATCTATCAAAACCCTTATTCACCAATGCGGCTAGGTCACGTTTGTATTTATTAGTAGGGTTAGAAGGTAATTCAGCATAGGTGTTGAGATCGCTCAAAATCCTCTGCATCTGTGAAATATAGTCTGTTTTATCCATAACTATAATTCCTCCTCCCTTGTCTGCTGGACAGACCGTTAAGTCTTTACGTTTTACATAGGGATTTGAGACCTTGTTTGTTGACGGAAAAATTATGACATTTTTTGGTGGGTAAATCAGCTAAATCTTTAAGTACCAAATCTCTGAAGATATTGACTGCAGGTCCTACTGGTACTGGGGGGTTGAACAGGGAAGGGTTAGCTAGACCTGAATGTACCGTCCCTGAAGTTACAGCTCTATCCACAGATGGAGCTGTTATTAGTGGAAAGGTAACGTTGAATGTTGATTTTCCTTATAAATTTGTGGATATCAATAAAAGTGTTAAACTTATCTAATTTTTCTGGAGGGGCAAATTTCAGGCCTTTATTAAGTATAGCCAGCTCTTCTTTAGTTAGTTGTTTAGTACTAAGGTTGAATACCCCCTGACCTATTGGACCCTTTTTCTTTTTCCCTTGGACTCTCCTCCCCCCTCTGGAGCCTCTCTTGGGTCTATGTATCGTTGGGGTCCTGGTCTGGCCTGTTGAAAATCCGTATGATAAGGATCCTGAACATAGTGGTCATGATCATAGTGAGATCTCGTGTATTCGTCTCGATAGCTATCCCGTCTATCGTAGAGCGGAGCATACCTATTGTGAGTGTTAATAGGTGGGCGATTAGTTTGATAAGGATCACAATTATTCCTCTATCCACCTCAATTGTGGGGATGAAGAAATCTATTCTACCTTTTTTTTTTTTTTTTTGTTTTTTTTTTTTTGTTAAATCGACTGGATGAATGGGGAAAGAAATGATCCATCTACGGCCAACCTTACCTACCTAATTAGTAGTCCAGCAGGTGGGAGGGAGGGAAGAGACCGCTGTTTTGTTTGCTTCCTCTGGTAGATCTGATAAACATTTGCACGCTAATTTTTTTTTTTTTTTTTTTCTACAGGTCCTCTGTTTTTAGAAAATATATTTCCTTGCTGGAGGGTCCAGAATAAAGCATCTTAAAAAAAAAAAAAAAAAAAGTAAGCTGCCATTTTTATTTATTTTAAGCTAAGGTATGGTTTGTGATTTGGGACAAATGTAAAGTAGGGGTTATCCCAATTTGGCTGCAAAAACATTGCCATATTTGGCATGGCATTTTTTTTTTTTTTTGTCGTATGGGACACAACGGTGGAGTTGGCTGCGTGGTTGCTGCCCACAATTAGGATGGCTGAAAGCTGCTTGGTCAGCTGCCCACAAGATGCCACTGCTGGAAGCCTGAAGGCCTAGTAAAGAACTAGCAGGGGTGAGAGCGATGCTGGATTCCTGGACAACTAGGTGTCCTTATATTAAAAGTCAGCAGCTACAGTATTTGTAGCTGCTGACTTTGTTTTTTTCCCCCAGATTGGACAACTGCTTTAAGTTCTGCTCCTTTCTCCTCCCTTCGGCAATGGTAAGTGAATACTGCAGCACAGGAGTATACTTACACGGTGATGAAAATGTTGCTACATAGAGAATTGCACAGGGAAGGACTGGTCTTTTTTTCAGTATGTGTGACTGATTTAACACTCTAGAAATCTAGTAACTGCAAGAACAATTAGTTTCTACCACATCAAATTGCCAGTCTGATTTTTTTTTTTTTTTTTTTTTTTTTTTTTATTATTTTTAAAGATTGCTGATGATAAAAAATGTGTATAGATGATATAATTAAGTTTGGTCTCTACCCAAACATTTAAGGCCCACTCAGTCTCTTGGTTATTACAGACCATTCCATTAAATGGAATACCATGTTATACTCCAAGGCATCTTCGGGCAGCAGGAAGCTGTAAGCTGCAGCAAATGCGTTTCTTCAGCGCTTGTGCACACTAGGCATAAAAACCACTGCTTTTTAATACTTTTTTTTTTTTTTCCTTTCTCTAGATGCCTCTCTATTAGTCTGTGGCCATGCACAAGTAGACATTTTCTAGAAGTATTAGAAGTGGAGTATTTAGAGGCTAAAAAAAAAAAAAAAAAAAAAAAAACGCCCTTAAACATTAAGCGTGTTTAGCTCTTCGGCATTCATTCCTTTCACTGACCAGAATAAACTAATATTCTGGCCACTGGAATAAATGAATGCCCAAACACTTGACACACCTAAATACGTTTGCAAAAAAGAGAGGCTTTAAGAGGGTTCACGAGGCCTCAGCTCTAAGACAAAGAATGTCAGTGGAGGAGGAGAGTCACTTGTATGATCAGCTGTGGTCACTAGGGCAGACTTTGAGGTCACCACTGTGGTGGAGGGATGTCACCATTAATATACTATTAACATCATTATATGGCTCTTTAGATCGTGGCATGATGTGTTGCTTTTATTGTAGCTTCTATTTAGGCGATTTCTTGATTCAACAGGTCTGATAGTAATCAGGCCTGGGTATGGTAAGTGAAATATTTTTTTTTTTAAATTTATTTCAGGTACTTATATAGCGCCGTCAATTTACACAGCGCTTTACATATACATTGTACATTCACATCAGTCCCTACCCTCAAGGAGCTTACAATCTAAGGTCCCTAACTCACATTCATACATACTAGGGCCAATTTAGACAGGATCCAATTAACCTACCAGCATGTCTTTGGAGTGTGGGAGGAAACCGGAGTACCTGGAGGAAACCCACGCAGACACAGGGAGAACATGCAAACTCCAGGCAGGTAGTGTCGTGGCCGGGATTCGAACCAGCGACCCTTCTTACTGCTAGGCGAAAGTGCTATAACTGCGCTTTCCAAAAAAATCTGGCTAATCACAGTTCATTCGTGATTTAGCAGGGGGGGGCGCAATTACTTTTTTCACAAGTTGTCTTCCAAGGCAGCATCTAAGAGAGAGGGCTCCTCCCACCTGCGAATGGGAAACATAATGTCCACCATTATAAAAAATTTGCACATGCATGCCTCCGTTCTTGTGTTTCCTTTCAACCAACAGGATCATCACACAGTTTACTTTTCTGTCCTTGTGCTGGTTGCAGGGGGCTCCCTGTCCGGTTGCCTTTCTGTACCTCTGAAGGGAGGGGTCAGGCGGCACAGGGCCAGGGCACCCAGAGACCCCCAGGGAGTCTCCTTTCATCTGTGAGAATAGAAAAAGAGGGCGCACTGGCCTAGTGCATTATCCAACAGATTTATTTAAAAAAATATGAATAAAATCATCAAGATGTCTACTCACAAATAGAGATGAGCTTAGAGTTCGAGTCAAACTCATGTTCGACTCGAACATCGGCTGTTCGCAAGTTTGCCAAATGGCGAACAATTTGGGGTGTTCGCGGCAAATTCGAATGCCGCGGAACACCCTTTAAAAGTCAATGGGAGAAATCAAAAGTGCTAATTTTAAAGGCTTATATTCATGGTATTGTCATAAAAAGTGTTTGGGGACCTGGGTCCTGCCCCAGGGGATATGGATCAATGCAAAAAAAAGTTTTAAAAACGGCCGTTTTTCGGGAGCAGTGATTTTAATAATACTTAAAGTGAAACAATAAAAGTGTAATATCCCTTTTAAATTTCGTACCTGGGGGGTGTCTATAGTATGCCTGTAAAGGGGCGCATGTTTCCCGTGTTTAGAACAGTCTGACAGCAAAATGACATTTCAAAGGAAAAAAAGTCATTTAAAACTACTCGCGGCTATTAATGCATTGCCGGTCCGACAGTACACATAGAAGTTCATTGATAAAAACGGCATGGGAATTCCCCACAGGGGAACCCCGAACCAAAGTTAAAAAAAAAAAAGACGTGGGGGGGGCCCCTAAATTCCATACCAGGCCCTTCAGGTCTGGTATGGATATTAAGGGGAACCCCGGCCAAAATAAAAAAAAAAAACGGCGTGGGGTCCCCCCAAAAATCCATACCAGACCCTTATCCGAGCACGCAACCTGGCAGGCCGCAGAAAAAGAGGGGGGGGACACGAGAGCGCCCCCCCCCCCTCCTGAACTGTACCAGGCCACATGCCCTCAACATTGGGAGGGTGCTTTGGGGTAGCCCCCCAAAACACCTTGTCCCCATGTTGATGAGGACAAGGGCCTCATCCCCACAACCCTGGCCGGTGGTTGTGGGGGTCTGCGGGCAGGGGGCTTATCGGAATCTGGAAGCCCCCTTTAACAAGGGGACCCCAGATCCCGGCCCTCCCCCCTGTGTGAAATTGTAAGGAGGTACAAAAGTACCCCTACCATTTCACTAAAAAACTGTCAAAAATGTTAAAAATGACAAGAGACCTTTTTTGACAATTCCTTTATTTAAATGCTTCTTCTTTCTTCTATCTTCTATCTTCCTTTGGTTTCTTCCTCCATCTTCATCTTCTGGTTCTTCCTCTGGTGTTCTCGTCCGACATCTGCTCCGCGGCGTCTTCTTCCCTTCTTCTCCTCGGGCTGCTCCGCATCCATGATGGCATGGAGGGAGGCTCCCGCTCTTCTCTTCATCGTCCTCTTCTTCTCTTCATCGTCCTCTTCTTCTCTTCATCGTCGTCCTCTTCTTCTCTTCATCGTCGTCCTCTTCTTCTCTTCATCGTCGTCCTCTTCTTCTCTTCATCGTCGTCCTCTTCTCTTCATCGTCGTCCTCTTCTTCTCTTCATCGTCGTCCTCTTCTTCTCTTCATCGTCGTCCTCTTCTTCTCTTCATCGTCGTCCTCTTCTTCTCTTCATCGTCCTCTTCTTCTCTTCATCATCGTCCTCTTCTTCTCTTCATCGTCATCCTTCTTCTTCTTCTTCTTCTTCTTCTTCTTCTTCGTCATCCTTCTTCTTCTTCTTCTTCTTCGTCATCCTTCTTCTTCTTCTTCTTCTTCGTCATCCTTCTTCTTCTTCTTCTTCTTCGTCATCCTTCTTCTTCTTCTTCGTCATCCTTCTTCTTCTTCTTCTTCTTCTTCGTCATCCTTCTTCTTCGTCATCCTTCTTCTTCTTCTTCTTCTTCTTCATCACCCTTCTTCTTCTTCTTCTTCTTCGTCATCCTTCTTCTTCTTCTTCTTCTTCTTCGTCATCCTTCTTCTTCTTCTTCTTCTTCTTCTTCGTCTTCTTCGTCTTCTTCGTCTTCTTCTCCTTCTTCGTCTTCTTCTTCTTCGTCCTTCTTCGTCCTTCTTCGTCCTTCTTCGTCGTCCTTCTTCGTCGTCCTTCTTCTTCTTCTTCCTTCTTCGTCGTCCTTCTTCTTCTTCTTCCTTCTTCTTCTTCTTCTTCCTTCTTCTTCTTCGTCGTCGTCGTCCTTCTTCTTCTTCGTCCTTCTTCTTCGTCGTCGTCCTTCTTCTTCTTCGTCCTTCTTCTTCTTCGTCCTTCTTCTTCTTCTTCTTCGTCCTTCTTCTTCTTCTTCTTCTTCGTCCTTCTTCTTCGTCTTCTTCTTCTTCTTCTTCTTCTTCTTCTTCTTCTTCTTCGTCCTTCTTCTTCGTCTTCTTCTTCTTCTTCTTCTTCTTCTTCTTCTTCTTCCTTCTTCTTCTTCGTCGTCGTCGTCCTTCTTCTTCTTCGTCCTTCTTCTTCGTCGTCGTCCTTCTTCTTCTTCGTCCTTCTTCTTCTTCGTCCTTCTTCTTCTTCTTCTTCGTCCTTCTTCTTCTTCTTCTTCTTCGTCCTTCTTCTTCGTCTTCTTCTTCTTCTTCTTCTTCCTTCTTCTTCGTCCTTCTTCTTCGTCCTTCTTCTTCTTCTTCGTCTTCTTCTTCTTCTTCTTCTTCTTCTTCTTCTTCTTCTTCTTCTTCTTCTTCTTCTTCTTCTTCTTCTTCTTCTTCTTCTTCTTCTTCTTCTTCTTCTTCTTCTTCTTCTTCTTCTTCTTCTTCTTCTTCTTCTTCTTCTTCTTCTTCTTCTTCTTCTTCTTCTTCTTCTTCTTCTTCTTCTTCTTCTTCTTCTTCTTCTTCTTCTTCTTCTTCTTCTTCTTCTTCTTCTTCCTTCTTCCTTCTTCCTTCTTCCTTCTTCCTTCTTCTTCCTTCTTCTTCCTTCTTCTTCCTTCTTCTTCCTTCTTCTTCCTTCTTCTTCCTTCTTCTTCCTTCTTCGTCCTTCTTCGTCCTTCTTCGTCCTTCTTCGTCCTTCTTCGTCCTTCTTCGTCCTTCTTCGTCCTTCTTCGTCCTTCTTCTTCTTCGTCCTTCTTCTTCTTCTTCTTCGTCCTTCTTCTTCTTCGTCCTTCTTCTTCTTCGTCCTTCTTCTTCTTCGTCCTTCTTCTTCTTCGTCCTTCTTCGTCCTTCTTCTTCTTCGTCCTTCTTCGTCCTTCTTCTTCTTCGTCCTTCTTCTTCTTCGTCCTTCTTCGTCCTTCTTCTTCTTCGTCCTTCTTCTTCTCTTCATTGTCTTTTCGGGCCGCTCCGCATCCATGATGGCATGGAGGGAGGCTCCCGCTGTGACGCTTCTCCTCTTCTGACGGTTCTTAAATAACGGGGGGGGGGGGGGCGCACACGGTGACCCCGCCCCCCTCTGACGCACAGTGACTTGACGGGACTTCCCTGTGGCATTCCCTGTGACGCCACAGGGAAGTCCCGTCAAGTCACCGTGCGTCAGAGGGGGGCGGGGTCACCGTGTGGCCCCCCCCCCCGTTATTTAAGAACCGTCAGAAGAGGAGAAGCGTCACACAGCGGGAGCTTCCCTCCATGCCATCATGGATGCGGAGCAGCCCGAGGAGAAGGGAAGAAGACGCCGGACGAGAACACCGGAGGAAGAACCAGAAGTAGAAGATGGTGGAAGAAACCGAAGGAAGATAGAAGAAAGAAGAAGCATTTAAATAAAGGAATTGTCAAAAACTGTCTCTTGTCATTTTTGACAGTTTTTTAGTGAAATGGTAGGGGTACTTTTGTACCCCCCCTTACTATTTCACACATGGGGGGAAAGCTGGGATCTGGGGGTCCCCTTGTTAAAGGGGGCTTCCAGATTCCAATAAGCCCCCCGCCCGCAGACCCCCACAACCACCGGCCAGGGTTGTGGGGATGAGGCCCTTGTCATCAACATGGGGACAAGGTGTTTTGGGGGCTACCCCAAAGCACCCTCCCAATGTTGAGGGCATGTGGCCTGGTATGGTTCAGGAGGGGGGGCCGCTCTCTCGTCCCCCTTCTTTTCCTGCGGCCTGCCAGGTTGCGTGCTCGGATAAGGGTCTGGTATGGATTTTTAGGGGGACCCCACGCCGTTTTTATTTTTATTTTGGTGCGGGGTTCCCCTTAAAATCCATACCAGACTTGAAGGGTTTGGTATAGATTTTTAGGGGGACCCCACGCCATTTTATTTATTTTTTTTAAATTTTGGCCGGGGTTCCCCTTAATATCCATACCAGACCTGACGGGCCTGGTATGGAATTTAGGGGGACCCCCCACGTCCTTCTTTTTTTTTTTTTTTTTTTTAACTTTGGTTCGGGGTTCCCCTGTGGGGAATTCCCATGCCGTTTTTATCAATGAACTTTACAGCGCCCCTTTACAGACATACTATAGACACCCCCAGGTATGAAATTTAAAGGGATATTACACTTTTATTTCACTTTAAGCATTACTAAAATCGCTGCTCCCGAAAAAAACGTCCGTTTTTAAAACTTTTTTTTTTTTTTTTTTTGCATTGATCCATGTCCCCTGGGGCAGGACCCAAGTCCCCAAACACTTTTTATGACAATAACTTGCATATAAGCCTTTAAAATTAGCACTTTTGATTATTCATGTTCGTGTCCCATAGACTTTAACGGTGTTCGCACAAATTTTTTGCCTGTTCGCATGTTCTGGTGCGAACTGAACAGGGGGGTGTTCGGCTCATCCCTACTCACAAACGTGAGCTAAAAACACGCTCGTCAGACCACATCTCTCATCGGTTGCTCGAATCACTGAACCTGGGGGTGGGGGGTCCTGGATAAGACCCCTTAAGGTGATGCATTTTGAAGAACTGGCCGCCTTCTTCAGAGCCTAGCTTGAAATGGCTTAATTCACAATACTTATACCCCACAGACACACCCATGACGTGAAAGCCATGGCCCCACCCATGGGATGAAATTAGGGTGGCTGAGAGGCGAAGTGAAGCAATGCACCAAACCCATGAACACCACCAAAGACCCACAAGGCAGATCTGCAGCTAACCAGGGGATGGCCAAATGCACATGCTACATTGTTACACAGTTAGGTTAAAAAAGACATAAGTCCATCTAGTTCAAGCAAAAAAAAAATAGTCCCGTATACACAATCCTTCATCCACAGTTGATCCAGAAGAAGGCAAAAAATCCCAGCAAAGCATGATCCAATTTGCTACAGTAGGGGAAAAAAATTCCTTCCTGATCCCCTGAGAGGCAGTCTGATTTTCCCTGGATCAACTTTACCTATAAATGTTAGTACCGAGTTATATTGTGTACATTTTAGGAAAGAATCTAGGCCTTTTTTAAAGCAATCTACTGAGCTTGCCAGAACCACCTCTGTCTCTTCCACATTTTCACAGCTCTTACTGTGAAGAAACCTTTCCGTATTTGGGGGTGAAATTTTTTTTCCTCTAGACTTTGTGTCCCCTTGTCCTCTGTGATGACCTTTTTAAAGTGAATAACTCAACACCAAGAACACTATATGGACCACTTATGTATTTGTACGTGTTGATCATACCCCCCCTTAATCTCCTCAAGAGGGAATAGGGTAAATTCCTCTAATCTTTCCTCATGGCTGAGCTCCTTAATGCCTTAATCAGTTTGGTTGCCCTTCTCTGCACTTTCTCCAGTTCCCCCGATATCCTTTTTTGAGAACTGCTGCCCAAAATTGAACTGCATATTCCAGATGAGGTCTTACTAATGATTTGTTCAGGGCCAAAATGATATTTCTCTCTCTGGAGTCCATGCCTCTTAATACAAGAAAGGACTTTGCTTGCTTTTGGAAACCGCAGCTTTTCATTGCATGCTATTATTGAGCTTATGATCTACCAAAGCCCCCAGATCCTTCTCCACCATTGATTCCCCCAGTTGTACTGTGCCCCCCCCCCCCTCCAGTATGTATGATGAATGCATATTCTTAGTCCCCAAGTGCATAACTTTACATTTATCAACATTAAACCTCATTTGCCCAATTAGACAGTGCATTGAGGTTGGCTTGTAAATTGGAGATATCCTGTAACGATGTTTTTCCACTGCATAGTTTAGTATCGTCTGCAAAGACAGAAATGTTACTTTTAATCCCAGACCCAATATAATTTATAAAGATCTTAATAAGTAAGGGTCCCAGCTAGAGGTCGACCGATATATCGGCCGGCCGATATATCGGATGATATTTGGTGTTTTTTTTTTCTTAATCGGCATCGGCCGATTGTGCTGATAAAAAAGGCCGATATAACGTGACTTGCAAATGACTTCTGAAGTCAATACAAGTTGCCTGTATTCTTCTGTGAAGCACTTCTCTCCCCTCTCTGGGCAGCCTGCCAAATCTGATAAAAAGAACCTGAATTGATACAATGTTTACACTTCTGAATGAACTGAGCTCTGTGTGTAGAAGTTCTCAGTTTAACCATTTAAAGACTCAATCTTTTCTGACACTTGTTGCTTACAAGTAAAAATCCTGTATTTTCTGCTAGAAAATCACTTAGAACCCCCAAACATTATATATATTTTTTTAGCAGAGACCCTAGGGAATAAAATAGCGGTTGTTGCAATATTTTATGTCACACGGTATTTGCGCAGCGGTCTTTCAAACGCAATTTAAAAAAAAAAAAAAAATACACTAATAAATGTAAAAAAAAAACTAAGCAGTAAAGTTAGCCCATTTTTTTTCGTCCAAAAGTTTTGATTACCTGTTTTTGTGTATTTATTTTTAAGATATAGTTTTTTTTTTATATATATTTTTTTTTTTTATCTAAATTCTACATACAAGTGAACTGATTGGAGGTTTGTTTTGTTTAATAAATGTTTAAATGTAAAAAATTTTCTGTATCACTTTAGGTTGCTTTCACACTGCAACGGGCATGCGTTGACGGTAAAACGCTGCTAGTTTTAGCGGCGCTTTACCGTCATTTTAGCGGCGCTATTCGGCTGCTAGCGGGGAGCTTATAACCCAGCTAGCAGCCGAGGAAGGGGTTGAATGCTCCCCTGAAGCGCCGCTGCCGAAACGCTTTGCAGGCCCTTTGGCAGCGGTGCGCATTCATTTCAATGGGCAGGAGTGGTGGAGCAGCAGTATAGACTGCTCCAAAGATGCTGCTTGCAGGACTTTTTTTTTAACATCCTGCCAGCGCATTGCCTCAGTGTGAAAGCACTCGGGCTTTCACACTGAGACTGCAGGGGAGCCGTTTTACAGGCACTTTACAGGCGCTATTTTTAGCCCAAAAGCGCCTGAAAAACGCCCCAGTGTGAAAGGGGTCTAACTGTTAAATTTTATGAGATGAAGGAAAAAAAAAAAAGAAAAAAAAAATCGGCCTAATATATCGGCCCAAAAAAATCGGCATCACATATCGGCCATCGGCCACCGAGATTTCTAAATATCGGCATCGGCCAGAGAAAAACCCATATCGGTCAACCTCTAGTCCCAGCACTGAACCTTGGGGTACATCACTGATAACCTTAGACCATTCAGAGTAAGAGTCATTAACCACTTCTGTATTTTAGCCAGTTTTCTATCCATTTCCAAGCCTGTGAACTTTAACTTACACATGAGCCGTGTGTGGGGAACTGTGTCAAATGCTTTTGCAAAATCCAGGTATACCATGTCCACAGCCACCCCTCTCCAAGATTTTACTTGCCTCCTCATAAAAATAAATCAGGTTTAACAACTTCTGTCTTTCATGAATCCATGCTGTCTGTTGCTTAAAATATAGTTTTTTTTTTCCAGCAAGAACTGGTCTATGTGGTCTTTTATTAAACTCTCCATTATCTTCTAAACCACAGAAGTTACTTGGTAAAGACTTTGATCCCTTTTAAATATAGGCACCACATTGTAGCATGTGCAATTGGCCATTGCCTGGGCAGCTGCAGATCTGCCTTGTGTGTCTTTGGTGGTGTTCATGGGTTTGGTGTATTGGTTCACTTCGCCTCTCAGCCCCACCCCATTCCATCCCATGGGAGGGGCCATGGCTCTCACATCATGGGTGTGTCTGTGGGATATAAGTATTGTGAATTAAGCCATTTCAAACTGGTAGAAGGCCAGTCCTTCGAAACACATCAGCCTGAGGGGTCTTATCCAGAACCCCCTGGGTTCAGTGATTCAAGCAACTCATGTGGCCTGACAAGCATATTTTTAGCTTGTTTGTGAGTAGACATCTTGATGATTTTAATAATATTTTTAAAATAAATCTGTTGGATAATGCACTAGGCCAGTGCGCCTTCTTCTTTTCTTTTTTTTTCTATTCTCACAGTGCTGACAACCCCAGGCCTAGAGGGAAGCAAGGCATCTATGAGATTATCCACGGTTTGACCAGGCACCTGTGACACTACACAGTCAGCTGACTCTAGCGCAGGAGTGTGTTTGTTTGTTTTTGTCTCCTCTCATCTGCCTGAGGTTTCGCCCCCTTGAGGGGTAAGCAACCGTCCCCCTGAGCCAACAGATATCTTGGGATGCCTCTTTGCAGTGCCCTCTCCAGCTCTGCAGTGCAGCAGCAGTGCTTTCCAGGCCGTTGGCCCCTCTCCCTGCTCATCTCTTCCCCCCTGGATGTAGCAAGATGGTGGCAGGCGAGTCCTGTGACATCGATCTCATCAATTCTGGTGGGCCGAGCTTCCGGTAAAGCATTTACGTCCGGCGCCATCTTTTTGGTGGGCGCCTGAGCACTGAAGGGGACAGTCAAAATGCAACATAACAGTGAAATAACATCTGGTCGCAAGCGACGACCAGAAACCTGAAGACATGCAGGCTGAAAACCACAGTGCGGGTATGTGTCCACCCATACCTCGGCAGGGTGGCAAGAGGTGGGGCTGGAGCAGAGGGCAGGGCAGCCTTAGAGCACCTGGGGAGGTAGCTCAGTGGGTTGAGAACGACTAGGACCAGCAGTAATGGATGCACTTCATGCTGTCCCAAAAATGCATCATCAAACTGGTGACACAGGAATCTCGGGATTCTTTAAAGATCTCATGTCAACTTCTAAAAAGCAAATGTGGGACATGTTTAACCCCTTGCGTACAGCAATTAAAAATCGTCAAGCCCCAGGGAACGAACCGCCTTGGAGCAACCCCTCCACTAGTCAGGCAGCCATTCTGTCCTGTAGCAGGGGACAGCCTGGCAGATCTGACCAAGATAAGTGTTCAGAAGCCACCTCTTCAGAATCTGATGTTGGCCTATGCTCCAACTCGGAAGAGGAAGACCTCTCATTTAAGGACTCCAGTACCCTAAAAAGACCCCATGGATATGAAAGCTGAATCACTGCTAAGTAGAGCATGGGAAGCAGGAGCATCAAATCTCAATCTGGCGATCGCATCCACATGCACAGCATGAACCCTGCTACTATGGCTAAACCAGCTGCAATACTTTTAGAAGGGGACATACCCAGGAAAGTTACAGAAAACTATTCCAACCTTGACAAGAGTGGTGACCTTTGTAGCAGATGCTTCAAAACCACAGCCAGGACAACGGGACTGATAAATTCTGGCAGGGGGGCCTTTTGGCTTAAGGATTGGACAGGAGATGTCGCCTCCAAAAACAAGTTGTGCAGTATCTCCTTCACAGGCAAGCTTCTCTTTGGGCCAGATTTGGAACAAGTACTTGACAGATCAGCAGATAGGAAAAAGGGTGTTTCCTCAGCCAAAGCACAACAAGATTCTTCTTTCTTCTTTCTTCTTTCTTCTTTCTTCTTTCTTCTTTCTTCTTTCTTCTTTCTTCTTTCTTCTTTCTTCTTTCTTCTTTCTTCTTTCTTCTTTCTTCTTTCTTCTTTCTTCTTTCTTCTTTCTTCTTCTTTTTTTATGCCTAGGTATGTGAGGCCATCTGCTTTCCAGTGGAATGGGAAATTAGTCTGACAGAGTTTTGCTTGCGTCTGTCTAGCAAGGTTACTCTGTGGTATAAGCAAGGAAGCTGAGATTTCTGCAGTGTGTAAATTGTGCTTTTACTATACAAAGATGCTGTACATACAAAACTATTACAATCTTAGGAATACAAGACTGACAGATCCCTATAACAAGCAAAATGCCTATCAAATGAACAGCCTATAGTCTATATCAGTACAAATACACAAAGTTACTTTATCTTCTGTTACTGTGTGTTCGTGATCTCCATTGGCAACGATGCTTCTTGGACACCAGGCAGTGTTCTTGTATCATGATTGGCGGCTACTGATCTTCAAAGCATGATGGTGTGTGTGTGTCCCTACTCACCCCTTTTATGTGTCAGGCTGTTTGCCATAGTTGCCAAACAGAAAACATGCCTGTTTACTGTAGCTGTAGAAACAATGGACTGTTGAAAACTGTATCTACGTACCCATTGTCTAATCAAGCCAACACCTGACAGTAATCTAACAGTCATTCTTTCAGTTTGAGAGCTGAAAAGAAAAAAAACTAAATGATATCTACCATTGTATAAAACAGCATTTGTTTGAGAAATCTACTCAAGCCAAAAACTGACAATATCTCTATGACCAACCATTATTGTGTAATGTTATGTCCCATGTATCGTAAGTCTGATTAATAAAAAAATCATATTGTAACAAACGCAACACAAGGAGGTAGAGAGAAGTTTAATGCAAAGGATTTTGAGTAATCTTCAGGTTCGAGATGATAATTTTAAATTTTTCCAGGACCTGTATTAGATTGGTAAAGGATGTTAACAGGGATGAGAGGAAAAGCAGAATATCCGCGAAGGTGGCAATTTTGTACTACCGTTGGTGTACTGTTATGCCTTTTTAATGTTCGGGTTCGCTCGGATACACTGAAGGAGGGGTTCTAATGTAAGCATGTACAATAAGGGAGAGAGGGGGCAGCCTGCCTGGTCCCGTTATGGATGGGGAAGGCATCTGACACGTGGCCATTGACTTGGACTCTAGCTCCGGGACCGGCATATAGTGCCTTGATATAGGCCCACATACAGCTTCCCAGTTCCAGGGCCTCCAGGACTACGTCCAGGTAGTCCCAGGCCACGCGGTCGAATGCCTTCTCTGCATCCATGGCTAGAAAGCAGCCCTCTCGCTGGGTGGAGGTGAGCCAGTCATGTATGTTGAGGGCCTTGATGGTGTTGTCCTTAGCCTCCCTTCCTGGAACAAAGCCACCCTGGTCTAGACCTATCCATGCAGGCAAATGGTAGGACAATCGAGTGGCCAAGATTTTGGCAAACAGTTTCACGTCCACATTCAAAAGGGAGATGGGTCGATAGCTACATCTGCGGGATCTTTGTTTTCTTTGGGGATAACCGTAATATATGCCACTAATGGGCTTCCTATTATAGGTGCAGGGAGCATGGGAGAGGGTATTGAAAGCCTTGAGGAAGCCCGGCACTTCTGCAAAGCTTTTGTAGTATTGTGCCGGGAAACCATCCGGTCCCGGGCTTTTGCCAGGCTTCATGGCCTTCAAGGCCTCCCCCCATTCCTCCACTGACAGCGGGGCTTCCAAGGCCTGCCAATCGTCAACCAGAAGTGCCTGGGGGCTATATGTGCCCAGAAACTCCTGTATGAGGTCTGCACGCGTGGTTTCATCTACCGTGCTATGCTCGTGTGATTGAAGATCATAAAGATTGCTATATAAGGATTGAAACCGACAAGCAATCTCCTCGTTTTTGCAATGGGCTACTCCACCTCTATCCACTATATGGTGGACAGTAGATGCGAGAGTGCGCTTTTGTGTAAGTCTTGCTAAGAGTCTCCCTGGTTTGTTGCCCTGTTTGTAGAATAGTTTCTGTACGAAAACCTGTCATTTCCGGGACCTTTTGAATAGTTCTTCCAATAGAAGAGGTCGTGTGTCAGCTAGGTCTTTTGCTACCCATGATGCCAGTGAGCGTTTGTGCTGCGCTTCCAGGGCGGCTGTCTTGTCAGGCTGCTAATAGTAGCTTGGTGTTCGTTTTTTATTTTTAATTTTTTCTGGCTGCAATCGAAAGCAGTTGTCCTCTTACGATGCATTTATGCGCCTCCCATTGAGTCATGGGGGACACATCTGGTGTGTCATTATGTCTGAAGTAGTCTTTAATGGTCTGTGTGATATCTGCAAGGTCCCTAGGTTCAGAGAGTAGGGAGGCATCCAGCCTCCAGATTTTAGTCGACGTTTCCCCCTGTGGGAATTGCAAGGTCAGGGTGATGGTCAGAAAGAGCCATGGTCTCTATGGTCGCATCAGAGAGGCAAGTCAGGTCTGTTTGGTGAATGAAAATGTAATCAAGCCTAGAGTAACGATTATGCTGAGCTGAGAAGAATGTGTAGTCTTTCTCCTGTGGGTTTATTGTGCACCAGGTGTTGAGTGTGAGGGAGGCTAATGGAAGCTTTACTTGACGTAGAGCAGAGAATGGGAGAGTGGATGCGCAATTGGAGGTGTCAAGCAGCGGGTCCAGGGCTATATTAAAGTCCCCTCCTGATATTAAAAGGCCTGCCTGAAATGACGTGAGCTGCAAGAGGACCTCCTTCAAAAAAAACTACTTGTCCAGAGTTTGGACAGTATACGTTCGCCAATGTTACCGTTTTGTTTTTCCAGATCCCTTTTAAGGAAGAGCAATCTGCCCGCTGGATCAAGAACTTGGTTAGTAAGACAAAATGTGAATGATTTTGCAAGACACACTTTGTTTTGGTGTCGGCACAAGTCGCATGATACTCCTCCGGGTATCGGCCATTGGACAGGCGGGGGGGTTGAGCCTGATTTAAAGTGGGTTTCTTGAAGACACACCACCTGAGCGCTATGGCGTTGTGCTTCAGCAAGAACACTACTGCGCTTTTCTGGGATATTAAGGCCTTTGACCTTCAGGGAATAAACCTTGAGAGATAGAGGAGCTGATGACCGCACTGTAGAGGGCATGTTCAGTTAATACCACCTCCGAGTGTGGAGTAGAAAAGTTTTAGGGGGATGGGACGGGGAATGGGCGGTAGGTGAAAGTAGGAGGGAGAGTGAGCAGGAAGAGAGGTTGTATAAGGGGATTGAGCCTGCCTCGGGGGGCCACTCAAAGTGTGCCCAGTACCTGAGGGGGGCCCAGACCGAGCATGTTATAGCTAACCTCTATATGGGGTTTGCTACAAAAAAACAAAAAAAACAAAGGTTCTGTCAGTCCAGCTAAGATACCCAAGGTGGGAGAGTATGGGGTGTAAGGGTAGTAAGCTTTTCCGGCTAGATTCAAGGGGGAAACCTGGCTCCTTGTGGTGGGGAGGAAACTTGGCACCAAAAACAAAACTGCGACCTGCCATCCAAAGGCTCCAAAAGGCTAAGATAGGATTCGGGGAGGGGTCCCGCCCCAACAGGTTGGGGAACGCCGAGCCGCCCCGCCCCGCCCAGAAAAGGTGAGCGGATCGCCTCTTGGCATCCCACCACCTGCCACGCCGGGGGTCCCCCCCAAATCCAAGTTACCCGTAACATTATATGATCACATGTAATGGTATAAAGTATGACTATTAAGAGGTGAACATGCAAAACTAAGAAAACATAGTCAACCTGGCTACCACCGTGACTACATGGCGGTCTATCAAAACCCTTGTCCATGGGGGCACCCAAGTCGAAGATGCACCCGGGGGAAAGAGGTCCGGTCCACCAGTGCAGTGGTCATCAACTCCTGTCCTCAGGGCCCATTAACAGGCCAGGTTCGCAAGATAACTGAAATACATCACAGGTGATCTCATTTGCTGCTCAGTGATTGCAGTATTCTAGTCTGAATCTCCCCAAGGTAATACATAAAACCTGGCCTGTTAGTGGGCCCTGAGGACAGAAGTTGATGACTGCTGCACCAGCGGATCTCCAGGGGGGGAAAAAGAAAAGAGAAAAAACAAAACAAAAAACACCCCTCAGGACAATTTGCTTAAAGAGAGCTATGTGACCCAACAGAGCATCGCCCAACTCAACTATGGGAGCATACCCACTGCCCGAATCGGGTAAAGTGTGAGCGCTCCCTAACTTCAGGGTCTCTACGTCCTCTGGCCTCTAGAATCTGACCTGTTATACAGCAACAAGCCAAAGGTCTTCTCCGTTAAGGTACACTATAGGTTGATCTGGCTGTGAAAGAGATCATGCATGGGGAAACAATATGAGTCAAACAGTAATACACAAATACAATTTCGGCAAGCTGTAGTGGTCGCCTACCTCCTCTGAGCCCATGTAAAGGGAGGCCTAAGGAGGTCTCAGTACCGCCAGTGCAGTTTCTACGTCAACCGCGTAGCAAGCTTGTGTCCCCGCAAAAAAAAAGGGGGGGTGGGGGAAGCGAGATGGTTAGGATTTTGGTATCAAGTTCAGCAATTCCGATGCTAAAAGCAAATGGCCAGTGTCCCGCTTATCCATCCCTCTGCCAAGGTCGCCCGCATTTCAGTCACACCTCGAGGGTCGCTTGAGGGGGACAAAAAAAGAGGGCATCTCTAGGTTATTTTAGGCAGTAGCTTTCTGCATTTTAGTAGGTGACTTAGAGCTGTGAGATGGGAAGGGCACGCTTCTTCCCACGGAACAGCTACCTCTGCAGGTAGGGGAATGTTCTTTTTGATTCGGCTAGGGCCAAGTAAGTCACGGAGGGAAAGAGGTTTTTTGTAGTGCATACCTCTACTGTAGAACAAATCAGAGTACTTTAAAGAGGTCACCTTACCATGGTCCTTAGATGCATCACTGCCTGGACAGATAAATGTCTTCCCTCAGATCTGAGAGGAACACCGTGGACTCTCGCACCAGTGTGGGGTAGAGCCCTTGCCGGAATGAAAAAGAGAGAGTGCATGGGTAAATGTCAAAAGCCCCCCCCACAGTACCTTACCCAATGTTCGCTACTTGGTTAGAGCCAGGGTGCCCTTGTGGGCCTGTGCACTGGTCAGTACGGGTTGATGGGGATAGTCAGGGATGAAGAAAGGTTATAGGACAGTTCACCAAATCTTGATTGTGTGTTCAGTCATCAGTTTTGCGTCGAGCAGATGGTGGGGAAACATGCGAGCTTTTATCAGTTTCCATGTCTCAGCGTCTATTCTGCGAAGATTTAGCTGAGGGTCTGCAGCGGCACTGCCTGCTTATTTATGACCTCGGTGTGTCTCCAGGGTGGGTAGGGATCCAGGGCTCTGCTTGCAGCAATGCGATGTACTAGTCTGGAACAGGAAACACCGGTATGCCTGGGGTTTCACAGAAGGGTTGGAGGTCCGCTGGCGTGCGCAAATGTGTTGTGCGATTTTCAGTGGTGGCTTGCAGGTAAAAAGGAAATCTCCACCGATAGGGGATGTGTCTGTCCTGCAAGACTTGCAGGAGCGGGCGGAGATCTCTCCTATACTACAAGGTGATGGCGGACAAGTCCTGGAATAGTTGGATGCGCGCCCCTTCATATGCCTGGTAGGAGTGGTTGCAGGCCAGGCGCAGTATGTCCTCTTTTTTGGTAAAGCTGACCAGGCAGCATACTGCATCCCTGGGATGATCAGTGTCCCTTCCCCTAGGTCTCAGCACTCTGTGACACCTCTCCATTTCTACTGGTGCATCTGGTGGTCTGCCCAACAGAGTATTAAAGCCCACACAGCAACTTGCAGTTGGGGACCCTCCACTGTCTCAGGGATCCCCCGGACACGTAGATTACATCTGCGTCCCCTGTTATCAAGGTCCTCCAAGTGCCTATGCATGTCCATGAGGTGCTGAGAGTCAACATTCACTACTTGCTGTACCTGTGTAATGGCCGCTCCATGCGTCATGGCCACTGACTCCACATGTGCTGCCACAGCCTTAAGTTGTGAGAGTGCTCTTGATATCCAGAGCCACTTGCTGCAGATCCTCTAGCCTCAGGAGGGGAGAGGCTTGTGAGGAGGTCATGTTCGAGAGGGAGATTGCTGGGGCATCAGCGGTGGCGGTGTAGCCTGGATTACTACAGTCCACAGCTTGGGATCCGGCCTGCGGGTCCGTGTGCTGGGTGCGGAACATCGCTGGTATGTTCCTGTTAAGCTGTGTGGATGGGTCCAGCTGCAATTGGGTGGTAGACTGGTTCCTGCCAGTCATCTATCTGTGCGGTCTTGGGTCGGGTAATACCGCTGCTGAAAGGCTTAGCTGGAGTGCTGGATGGCGGAGCTCTTATCCCTAAGCAGCCATTCTGTTCTGGTGCTAGGCCACGCCCCTCTCCTAGGTGTCTTCTATACAGGTAACCAGCTGAGATTAGAAGCACTCTCTCTTAAAAGGGGTGCTCCTAATTTCAGCTTTTTACCCGTATAAAAGACACCTGTCCACTATGGCCACGACCAAAGATCTGTCCAAGGATGTCAGGGACAAGATTGTAGATCTTCACAAGCCTGGAATGGGCTACAAGACCATTGGCAAGCAACTTGGTGAGAGGGTGACAACAGTTGGGGCTCCATGCAAGAGAATATTGTCAATGATCTCAAGGCGACTGGGACCATAGTCTCCAAGAAAACAATTGGTAACACACTTAAAGGACTAAAATCCTGCAGCGCTGGAGATTGCTAAGGAACATCTGATTCAGAGGCGAACTGGGTAAAAGTGTTGTGGTGAGATGAGACCAAAATCGAGCTATTTGACATCAACTCAACTCTCTGCCTATGACCCCAAGAACACCATCCCTACCGTAAAACATGGAGGTGGAAACATTATGCTTTGGGGGTGTTTTTTTGCTAAGGGGACAGGACAACTTCACCACATCAATGGGACAATGGACGGGGCCATGTACTGTCAAATCTTGGGTGAGAACCTCCTTCCATCAGCCAGGGCATTGGAAATGGGTTGTGGATTGGTATTCCAGCATGATAATGACCCAAAACACACGGCCAAGGCAACAAAGGAGTGGCTCAAGAAGAAGCACATTAAGGCCCTGGAGTGACTTAGCCAGTCTCTAGACCCCTATCGCATAGAAAATATGTGGAGGGAGCTGAAGGTTTGAGTTACCGAACGTCAGCCTCAAAATTGAATTACTTGGAGAGGATCTGCAAAGAGGAGTGGGACAAAATCCCTTCTGAAATCTGTGCAAACCTGGTGGCCAACTACAAGAAACGTCTGACCACGTACTAAGTTATGTTTTCCGAAGGGGTCAAAATACTTATTTCACTCATAAAAATGCAAATCAATTTAACTTTTTTGAAATGCGTTTTCTGGATTCTTTTTGTTCTGTCTTACTGTTAAAAAAAAAAACCTACCATTTAAAATTTATAGACTGATAATTTCTTTAAGTGGGCGAATGTATAAAACCAGCAGGGGATCAAATACTTTTTCCCTCACTGTACCTCTGAATTTTCCAACACTCTGCCAAACAGATTCTTGATGACCTCACTCCCCAGAGACAAAGAGAGGACAGGGGGGTTTCTATCCTCCCTAGAAAGCCTGCTGACACAGTCATCTCGGCGGTCCCGCAGGACAAACTAGGCAAAGGTTTTTATGCACATATCTTTGCCAGGAAGAAAACACCTGGAAAGTACAGGCTCATCCTGAACCTAAAACCCCTTGACAAGAAAATAAAATACAAAAAGTTCCAGATGGATTCCATCTACTCGGTGAGAAACTTACTACCGCCAGGAATCTTCATGGTAACGGTAGATTTGCAGGATACCTACCTGCACATACCAATAAAGAAAGATCGCCACAAATATCTAAGGTTCGCAATACAAGGGCCAAAGGCCACTCTGTATTTCCAGTACACCCCCTTTGCCCTCCAGCATCTCTTCAGCACCCAGAATTTTTAACCAAAATCCTGGCAGAAGCACTGAAGAGTCTAAGACTAAAAGGCATGGGAGTCGTACCATACTTGGATGACCTCCTCTTCTTCTTTGCCAGCATGAAAGAGACCCTGACAGAAAACCTCCAATCCAGTACCGGTTACCTAAAGGGTATAGGGTAGATAATAAACGACCAAAAAATCCCACCTAAACCCCAGCCAAAAGGTGGACGCTAAGGAAACAAAGATCTTACTCCCACAGGACAAAATACAAAAGGTAATGGGAGAGGTCACAGCCTTATGTCTCCCCAACCCTGTCACTATCAGGAAGAGCATGAGGCTGCTGGGTCTCGTGACATCCTCTCTACCAGCCATCACGTGGGCACAACTGCACACAAGGCTGTTACAGAACCTCATCCTGGCACATTGGGACAGGAACCCGCGATCTATGGAGGCCCGGATCATAGTCCAACAAGAGGTCAGATCGTCTCTGCAATGGTGGTTCAAACCACATATATACAGTCAGATGCGCCTGTGGACACAAATTTATATGATCCGTATCGCTACAAATGCCAGCTCCTCAGGCTGGGAAGAGCACTTGGCAGAGCACCTAGCCCAAGGCATCTGGAGTCAGGATTGGTATTGAGCCTCATCAAACAATTGTATTTGAATGTGTCTGTCCTTGATCAACGTTTGGAAGGATTTTAGCGCTAGATGCACCGCTAGCACTAGACATCCTTTATAATTTTTTTACAGGCTACCAGTTTAGAGTTACAAAGTGTGGAGGTTTTTAATTACCAAAGTTTGGCGCCATTCCACAAGTGTGTGCAATTTTAAAGCGTGACATGTTGGGTATCTAGTTACTCGGTGTAACATCTTTCACATTATACAAAAAAATGGGCTAACTTTACTGTTTTGTTTATTTCGTTTTCCAAAAAAAGTTTTAAAAATTTGTTGCGCAACGACCGCTATTTTATTCCCTAGGGTCTCTGCTAAATATATACTGTATATGTGTGTGTGTGTGTGTGTGTGTGTGTGTGTGTGTATATGTGTTTGGGGGTTCTGTGTAATTTTCTAGCAAAAAAATGTATGATTTTTACATGTAGGAGTAGTGCCACAATAGGCCCGGTATGGAAGTGGTTAGAGATATACTGTCAGCCCAGATTCAGCCAAATGCAGCAAAATTGATTGGACAGCACTTCACAGGACAATGATCCAAAACACACTGCAAAGCAAATCATGAGCTTTTGAGGGAAAAGAAGTGGAATATTCTGCAATGGCCAAGTCAATCACCTGATCTCAACCCAATTGAGCACGCACTTCACTTGCTGGAGGCTAAACTAAAGGCAGAAAGACCCACAGACAACTGAAGATATCTGCAGGCAGAGCCTAGCAAAGCATCAAAGGAAGAAACTCAGTCTTTGGTAATGACCATGAATGAGTTCCAGACTTCAGGCAGTCATTGCCAGTAAAGGATTGTTAACAAAATATTAAAAATGAACATTTTATTTATGATTATATTTGTCCAATTACATTTGAGCCCCTGAAAATGAGGGGACTGTGTATAAAAAATTATTGCAGTTCCTAAAATTTGTACTTCATATTAATGTTTAACCCCTTGAATTAAAGCTGAAAGTCTGCACTTCAAATTAATTTGTATTGTTTTGATTTTACTCTGGAAACGGGCACACTTTTCATACTTTTGGCTCTGTATGCCACCAAATATATATGGACCTAACTGTATGTGTGTGTGTTTACAGTAACTCCACAAAAGTGAGTTTATGCCTCAAATTTTTGTAAATATTTTATTATATCTTTTCATGTGACAACACTGAAGAAATTACACTTTGCTACAATGTAAAGTACTGAGTATACAGCTTGTATAACAGTGTAAATATGCTGTCCCCTCAAAATAACTCAGCACACAGCCATTAATGTCTAAACCGCTGGCAACAAAAGTGAGTACGCCCCTAAGTGAAAATGTCCAAATTGGGCCTAATTAGCTATTTTACCTCCCCGGTGTCATGTGACTTGTTAGTGTTTAAAGGTCTCAGGTGTAAATGGGGAGCAGGTGTGTTAAATTTGGTGTTATCACTCTCTCTCATACTGGTCACTGAAAGTTCAACAGGGCACCTCATTGCAAAGGACTCTGAGTATCTAAAAAAAAAGAATTGTTGCTCTATATCAAGATGGCCTAGGCTTATAAGAAGATTGCCAAGACCCTGAAACTGGGCTGCAGCACGGTGGCCAAGACCATACAGAGGTTCCACTCAAAACAGGCCTTGCCATGGTCGACCAAAGAAGTTAAGGGCATGTGATCAGTGTCATATCCAGAGTTTGTCTTTGGGAAATAGATCTATGAGTGCTGCCAGCATTGCTGCAGAGGTTGAAGGGATGGGGGTCAGCATGTCAGTGCTCAGGCCATACACAGCACACTGCATCAAATTGGTCTGCATTGGTGTCACCCTAGAAGGAAGCCTCTTCTAAAGATGATGCACAAGAGAGCCCGCAAACAGTTTGCTAAAGAAAAGCGGAATAAGGACAAAGCTTACTGGAACCATGTCCTGTGGTCTGATGAGCCCAAGATAAACTTATTTGGTTCGGATGGTGTCAAGCATGTGTGGTGGCAACCAGGTGAGGAGTATAAAGACAAGTGTGTCTTGCCTGCAGTCAAGCATGGTGGTGGGAGTGTCCTGGTCTGGGGCTGCATGAGTGCTGCCTGCACTGGGAAGCTACAGTTCATTGAGGGAACCATGAATGCCAAAATGTACTGTGACATACTGAAGCAGAGCATGATCCCCTTCCTTCGGAGACTGGGCCGCAGGGCAGTATTCCAACATAACGACTCCAAAGGAGCGCAAGGTCTCTAACATCCACTAGCTCCATGATGTCGTCACGGAGGAGTGGAAGAGGACTCCAGCGGCAACCTGTGAAGCTCTTGTGAACTCCATGTCCAAGAGGATTAAGGCAGTGCTGGAAAATGACGGGCACATAAAATATTGACACTTTGGGCCCAATTTGGACATTTTCACTTAGGGGTGCACTCACTTTTGTTGCCAGTGGTTTAGACATTTAATGGCTGTTTTGAGGGTACAGCAAATTTACACTGTTATACAAGCTGTACACTCACTACTTTACATTATAGCAAAGTGTCATTTCTTCAGTGTTGTCACATGAAGATATAATAAAATATTTATAAAAATGTGAGGGGTGTACTCGCTTTTGTGAGATACTGTATGTTGGTAATGTCTGACTTGCTCAGTGGCCTAGGGGGACCTAGTCAAGCATGGCAAACCAGATCCTCCTACTCTACAGTGGCTTGTGGGTAATTTCTCACTGTGGTGGTTCATGAAGTGGCTCTTGTCAGTAATGGCTTCATTGTACTGTGTGCACAGTGGCCTGTGGTGACCTGTTCAAGCATGGGCATTAACCCTACTGCCCTGCAGTAATCTGTGATTATCTGTTCCTCTGTATGCGCACTGGAGCACCATATTCACTATGGGCACTATAAGGTACACCCCCCTGGGCACTTCTCTGACAGGGGGGTGTACCCTATTTATTCTGATGGGCGCAGTCTAAAGGACTCCTAGCATAGCGTTATTAGCATTGTTCTGAGCCAAGAAAAGGGTTTTAGTAGGCCTCTTTCTAAAAGAAACTTGGCTTCTCTTGGTTCCTTAGGCCCACCCCAGGAACTTTAACAGGGATTTTTCTCTGGCCTTGCCTGTGCGATTGATTGCTTTCTCATCATTATTGCTTCTACTCAGTGAGTTCTGAGTTGTTGTTGTGTTTTTTTTTTTTTTTTTTTTAACGGTAAGAAGCCTTCTTGTCTTCAACAAGGTTGTTTTGAGACCATGGCCTCTTTTCCTATGGTGTAAGGTGCTATAAGTTGCTCTGCATTCTAATCAAGCTGTTCTTGACCATTTTCATACGTGAGCCTGTTCGCATTTGTTTTCCATATGGCCCATCCCTCAGTTGTATTTCTTTTGGACATCCCATGGTTAATGACTGAATATCCTGTTTCCTGCATGACTAAGAATTTTTGACCTGTGTGCGGTACAGTTCCATTACAAAGGTCCCTCCCCCCCTGTTCTTTTATATGTTCTCCCTCTTGTTTGCTACAAAACTTAAAGGGTAACTCCACTTTCATGGGGGGGGATAGCAAAGAAAAAAATATAGCGCATATAATATTGTAATTTAATGTTATTAAAAATGACCTTTCCAATCTGCAGCCGATGTATGTTTCTAAGAATGTATTGCAATATGGCTACCTGGAGTTGTTCTGTACACAGTGTACTGACCACTCCCCAGAAACATCATTTTTTGCTTGTGTGATTGGCGCACCAATTTTCCCAGAAGTCTGCTTAAGATATAAGTCAGATTTCAGGCATCCCCTGCAACAAAAATGTCATTTTTTTGGGGAGATGCACGTCTAAAGGAATGCAGGCCCATCAGATTTCCTCATTAGAGCCCTGCAGCTGCACACCTGACAGTTAATTATGAAACCACTCCTATTAGACCCACTCAGAACAGAGGCATAGACAAACAGGGATTTCTTCAGAATAACAAAAGGTAGGAATCTGCAATAACGTTTGTTATAATCCTTGCAATGTACATAGATCACCCAGAGGGGAATGTTTTTTCTCAACAAAGTGGAGTTACACTTTAAGCTGGCCATAGATGGTTCGAATCTCGACCGATTCAGCAGAGATTCCAACAGTCTATGGGTAGGCTGAGTGTATCCAAATCAATCCATTGATCGACTTGGGTACAACCAGCATGTTGGATTTTTACATGCGATTTATTGTTAGCGACTATTAGTCGCTAGCAATAATCCTTGTATTCCCCCAAGGCAGTGATTACTCCCAATGTCCCCCCACTGGGAGAACACAATAGCTCCATGGAAGGGATTCCCCCCCCCATCAATACTGGTTGTGTTGGGGAAATCAAGCAAAAACTTTTTTTTTTTCCTTTTTTTTTTCTTTCCTGCAACATGTGCAAAGAAAATTGCATCATCTATGGCCTGCCTAAGGCTTGCTGCGAGTGAGAAGTTATATTGGGGAGGTCCATGTTGCTTTAATTTTCACCAGTGTCCAGCCACCTTGAAGGTAGCGTCATATAATCGATGGTTAATGACTTAAAGATCCTGTGTTTTGTGCTATACTTAAATTAATTTTACTTGCAAGTCAAAATCTTTATTTTTTTTTTTTTTTTTCTGTAAATTACCTAGTTTTAAACCTACTAATGGACATAAGACTGTAATTGGAAAACTACCATTGCAGAATAATCACTCTGAATACAAGTCTTGATAGAAACGGGCACAGTAATTTTAGCCAAATATTGGTGCTGGACAAACAACTTTTTTTTTTTTTTTTCCTACAACCTTTTTATGTGAGTGGCAAATTTAAAGTGTTAAAACCTGAATTGCTCCCTTAATTCTATTAATATTTTCATGTTTGCCTGTGCTAATTAGTGATTTGTGCTTCTGCCTGACTGAATTGCTTTTAACACAGATTTTTCTTTTCTCAGCTCCTGCCAGTTGAAGACTTCCAGGAAAATAGACAGAAGATGGACATAAGAAGTTTGAGCAATATTGAGCTCAAAGAACAGTTGCTGAAGCACGGGGTCAATCCAGGACCTATTTTACGTATGCATATCATATTTTACAGAACTTTTGTGTGGGTAGTGTCAGATGAATCTTGGGCAACAAGCACTGATAATCCTTCATAAATGTAACGTTTTAACGTGTAGTTAAACCTAATAAAGTTAGAATATATTGTATGCAAATAAGTCTAATCTAAACCCAAGAACAAAAAAGTAATACATTAGGCTTAATTCACAATGGTAACACACCAGGTTAAGGATCTTTTATTTAAAAAAAAAGTTATTTTCAGCTGAGTTCAGTCTCATGCTTGATGTAAAGCCTTGTAAATTGAGCCTATTGTAGCTCAGCAGTCCTTGAAAGTGGTGGCAGTATTAGTTTTCTTTTTTTTTTTTCCTTTCATTTTCACCAGGTGATACTGCCAGTAACCCTTGTCCCATCAACATAACGAGAAGGTGTTGTATAGTTAAGAGATGAACTAGGCTGGACTGATGAGGCTCCATGGGAATTCAGCTCACTTTGTTGTCAGCTCAATAACTGAAGTCAGGAGCTTCTTAATTGTACAGTTATCAAACCAGCAGGAAACAAATAAGATTAGTTTATCATTAAGGTTTCCCTGATGCGGATGGAAGTACCTGTGCACCTTCCTGTGTGCGTGCCCACTGTGATTTGCTGTGTCACTCAGACACAGTGGATCACAGATCCGGATGCAGGACCAATGAAATGACCAATCACAGTGATCACATATGTAAACAAAGGCTGCATGCTTACAGCCTTTGAGCTTTTCCGTCTCAGTGATCAGTTGTGGGAGGGAACTGACTGCTTACTACAGTCATTCGGTCTAGTAAGAAGTCAGAGTATAAAGAAAAAAATGTATGTATGTGTGTGTATGTATATGTATGTATGTATGTGTGTGTATATATATATATATATATATATATATATATATATATATATATATATATATATATATATTGCCTGGCATGACAAATACCTTATGGTACCCGTTGATGATGTCCCACTCTTCAAAAAGACTTTGTGAGCAAAATGTTCAAGGCTGTCTTTAAAGTGGAAGTAAACCCTCCTATCGTTTTCAGCCAAGGAAGCTGCCATCTTGGCTTCTGTTTAATCTTCAACTGCCATGATGCTGCACATGTGATCAGTTATAACACCAGCCATTGGATGGTTTGACAGTTTGGTTGAGAGCACAACCAATGTGACAGTTATATTCCCGGAATGCCAGAAATGTAACCGTTTTTTGAAACTGTTAAATAGATGGGTTTACTTACGCGTTAAAGCTTCATTTGCACAGTCAAGCTCAGGTCTTGCAACCAGTGGTGGTGTCTATGGCAGTTTGCCAAACCCTGGCAGTCTGGGATATGGACATGGCGTGCAACCCCGGAGTGACTCAAACAGATTCCTCAGTGCTGAAAAACTAGAGCTTCTCCTAGGAGCCCTGAACTACTGCGTAGGTGGGTTGGTGGACTTGCTACGCCAAAATTCTCACCTTGCTCTCATGTTAATGCAAATGTGCTGAATCCTCTGGCTGCTGAATTGGTCTGTGGACATTGTAAGAATAGCCTAAAAATAATTCTGTTTGAACGACCCTTCGGTGAGTAAATAAACACCTTTTATTAAGGAAGTCACAGGTGAAAACCCAGTAAAATAGAATACTAAAGGGCAAATTGCAATGTCTGCTACTTCCGGGTTATCTAAGGTTTCATTTCATTCCTCTCAGACATGCTCTAAAAGCCAAGTCCTCCAGTTAGTCTGTCACAAAACCTGGTTGAACAATCCAGCCAGGCCTGGAACCCAAGTCCCCTTACAATAAAGGGGCCCCCACTTGCACAAGTGGGGGGATGTCTGCTGGCCTTTGCAGCCTTCAGATCTATGGGTCACAGGATGTGGTGTCCTAAGGGTACAGGCTTTATTTACTGCCTGGAGTTTGCATGTTCTCTCTGTGCCTTCAGGGGTTTCCTCCGGGTACTCTGGTTTCCTCCCACAATCCAAAGACATGCTGGTAGGTTAATTGGTTCCTGTCTAAATTGGCCCTAGTATGTGTATGTATGAATGTGAGTTGGGGACATTAGTTTGCAAGCTTCTTAAGGACTGGGACTGATGTGAATGTACAATGTATATGTAAGTGCTGCGTAAATTAATGGCACTATATAAGTACCTGAAATTAATCATTTTCGCTTCCTCCTGTCTCCCTGATTATGCCCTATGACCAGGCCACCACTCCAAGATTTTGGACTCTTCAGACTGCCTTACTACTGCTTCATTCTTTGAGAGTGATTGTACCAGTTCCCTCTAGTTCCTTTCTTCTAAAGCCCAAAGGTGGCATTCATGCAATACAAGACTTGAAGGTTCTCAACACCTTAATTCAGTTCTGTCAACTTAAGGGGTGACCAATCAACTTAATGGGTGACCAACAAGGGTTCAGTCAAGCAACAACACTACCATGGTTCACATAAACCATCAGGGTTCGGAAACTGCATGCCCCTTACAGAAGGAGACCTAATTATGGCTTGAGCCAAAATGCACACTCCTGCCTTTTGTGCGCAGTTCATATTCCCAGAATAGACAATTGCAGGTTCGCTTAAAGAGAAATATGCCCCCCCCCCCCCCCCCCGCAACATGGGACTGATGCTGCGTTTGTCCCCCGGCCTCTCTTCACTGAGAACCAAGCCATCAAACACGGTTCTCACAGATCCCCGAGAGGAGAGCTGCTGACTGTCAATTAGCAGCTCTCCTCCCCCATGCTCACTGGAGCGCTGAGCTGTGGGGGCGGGGGATCGGCCTCTCAGCAGATCGCTGAGACGGGCATCAGTCCAGACACCTGGCAGATTCGGACTTCATTGTCGTGATGTCGTGGTGCCTCGACTGATTCTAGTGACGTCAGAGAGCGGACTTTAGACTGCTCTCTGCTGAATATGGGTCACAGGAGTGCAAAACGAATTGCACTTCTGTAACCCTTAGGAGAAGCTCAGCCAAACAAACTCAGGCTGGACTTCTCCTTTAGTAACCAGTGCATGGATGTGGGAATGGTCTCTTCACGCTATACTTTTCTGGGACATTTGTCACCACTGGGGGATGCCAGATGTAGATCTGTTGGCATCCAGATTCTAGAACAAGGTGGATTTTTTTTAGTTTTGTAGCCAGGATCAGGGATCCAAAAGCCTTTACTGTAGAGATGCTAGAGACTCTGGGATAAGTTATGGTTGATATACACCTTCCTTCTGCTCCAGAGTCTTCCTCAACTGCTTTGCAGGATTGAGGTGGAGGACATTCTGGTGGCACCAAAGTGGCCTAAAAGGCCTTTCTACCATCCTGAATATATGGATTAACCGTGCTAGCAGAATTTTAAATAACAATTGATGATGTGCTCAAAAACATTAGCAGTGATATATATATATATATATATATATATATATATATATATATATATATATATATATATATATATATATATATATATATATATATATATATATATATATATTGCTGAGTGCTCCAAGATAGTGCTTGGAGCACGCGTGACCCCACTCACCAGAATTAATGGACCCTCAGCTTTACATTCTGGGGTCAAGAGAGCTATGATCTGGTGTGTTAGGAATGGACTCTCAGAGAAACTTTCATATGGGTATTCGCGTAGATGGACCGAGGTGGATCAATCATAATGGGAAAAAAAACAAAAGTGAAGTGCCGCTAGTACTGTGTGTGCTGCGCAAACAAACAGCGCCACTCATGAGACATCTGTGTTCAAACGGGCATCAGGTTATGATCCGGGTTTGCCGCTGGATGGCATGCATTCCACGGACGGTGGAAGTTGCATCGCTGGTTTTTACAGAACTGAAAATGCGTTTCGCCCCTCCAGGACTTCATCAAGGACACGTTGTCAGACTGTATGTCATTAAGTTGAGCTTCAATGTCCACATAGGTCTCCTCAGAGTTAGGAAGGGCTTGATGCATTGTTCTTGAGACTGCGGTTTCAATCAATCTTTGTGAAAGTCCTTGAATACAGGGAATGCAGCAGCATCCACAAGTCACCAAGATGGCTAAAACCTCAGCAATTGAGATCAAACATGATGTGTTAAGTCCAGTCCACTTACCGAACCATCCTTCAAGCCAGTTTGTGAAATGGATAATTAATACCTGAGTTTTCCGCCAATTCATTCGATAGAGTAGTCAATCCTTCTAGGGCTCTGGTCGCGGTCCCTCCAGGAGCTGTATTGTTGGGGATAAAGGTACAACACATGCTACCAAACCTTTTGCATACCCCTCCTCTTTCACCTAGGACCATATCTAAGGCCATTCGGTTATGCCATGCCATTAGAGATGTGGGGGCCCGTTGTTCTACTAGGCCTTTTACAGAGTCCCTAGTATAACTTACTAATCGTTGTTGGTTATAGTATATATAGTTAATCCACTCATCATTTTTATTTAGTCACCCACCAGAGAAGAGACTCAAACCCAGCTATCACCTGATTCCTGGCCTTAAACTCATCCGGCAACCCATGATGAACCCCAATCTCAACTATGTAGATCTGAGAGTCAAAGGACCCTTTGGGAGAGATGTCCCTCTGATACCGTTGGGGACTCTTAGTCCACGGGTGTTCTGACAGGATCCTCAGGGGCATAGCTAGCTGGACCATAGCACAATCCCCTTGGACATTGGCCGGTATCCTAGCTTGCAGTTTCTTATTTCCACACATCCACCAGACATCAGCTCTCTGAGTGTTGTGTTCAACACAGTCACCATTGCCCTTGTTTATCCTCTCCACACAGTAGTCATCAGACAGTGACCTAAGATCTACCCCGCCACTGTAGATCAGTGAGAGTGCAAAACAAGTAAAGTTGCCCGGATGTACAGTAACCGCTGTAGGTACTGAGGTCTCTGTACTGGGGGAAACAACAAACTCAACGTGTGACAGGTAGAATTTGTTTCAGGTTTATAGCTCTTATTATACAACTGCAACATACATTTCAAGCCTTCTGGATCTGTACTGTGATCTAGAGGAAAAGGGACCGTTGCTAAATGTGGTCTGCCGGCACAAACTAAACAGTTTTCCTTTTTTAGAGTTTTAACCATGTACCGCAACCATTCTAACCACTCATTTTTTTTCCTGGCATCCTGTCTCCAAGGCTATGGCATCTTCTACTGTTAGTAAATCTTATAGTTTTACTCAGAACTTCTGTTTTAGTATGGCCTTCTTCTATTCCTTCTGTGTCTACCTTTTCCTGTTGTCTGTTTTTTTTTTGGATGGTAATACCTCGAGGAAATATTTACCTAAAGGATCTGTTCCCGACACCCGTGCTCCCATAGGCTATAACTGCTGATCTTTTTTTTGAGGTTCTTTTAGTGTTCTTAGCAATTAGTTGCAATCTCTGCTATGTGTACAGGGGGAATTGGCTGTCTTTGTTGTGGTCAGTCTTTTAGGCCACTTATGTCTGGAAGGTTGTACCCCCAATCTTGGTGTGCTGTGGTCCATAGGGCCCGGTTCCATAATGTACACCCAGTCCCACTTGGAAGATAACAAACATATTTATCTGCCCATAGGAGCCTTTTTGCTTCAGTTATGTCCCTACAGTCCACAATTTGGCAAAAGTCAACTAAAATCGTACTAGTTATTCCTTCTATGAAGGTTAAGTTCAAAGCCTTTCCTGTACTTGCCCACTCTAGAGGTTCCTCCACTTTCCAGTTTCTGCCTCCCGGTATAGATGTCTCTCCTAGAGTCACCAGTAGGCCCAAGATAATTACTAACTCTTTCATCCTAACCAGCTACAGAGCTCCAGCGGATAGGGTAGTGGAGTTGACAGGGGGGGGTTCTTCACTGGTTTGAGACAAGTCCCACCTTGTGTGAGACCTCCCTTCGTAGCCAGACTTGCTGGTTCTCTTGTAGCCAACTGGCCCTGCTCTGCCTGTAAAACCTTTTTGCAAAGGGACTGGTGAATCCAGGTAGACCTTTCTGCAATCCTTATAGCCGTGGGAGTGGTGAGAAGAACCTGATACGGCCCCTCCCACTTGGGCAAGTGCCAATGTTTTCTTCTTATTACTTTTACCAGGATGCAGCCTCCAATATGGATTTTCTCTTCTTGGATTAGACCTTCTGGAATAGAACAGACTTCATTAATTTGTTTCTGTTTAAACAAGTTAGACATATTCTGCCAAGGTACGTTTAGATTCTTCAACTGGTGTCTCATTTAGTAGTAAGGGTATTCTATATGGCGTTCCATGTATCATTTCAAATGGACTTAAGCCTTCTTTTGTGGGTGTAATATGCATACTAGTCACAGCTAATGGTAAGCAGTACATCCAATTTTTACCTGTTTCTTCCATAGCTTTTCTCAGTTTATTCTTTAGGATTCCATTGTGTCTCTGGTAGGCGCAATGGTTTTTTACTTGGATACCCATCACTTCTGTCAAATGTTGTATAGTTTTATGTACAAAATGGGGTCCATTATCACTGTAGATCTTTTCAGGGATTCCAAATCTAGGAATTATATCTCTTAGTAATGCTTTGGCCACAGTCTGTGTGTCCGCACTTCCTGTCAGGAATACCTCCACCTATTTGGTCAGGGTGTCTCTGATTACCAAACAATATTTCTTCCTTTCACATTTGTCTAATTCAATAAAATCCATGCAAATGTGTTGGAATGGATATTGCGGTGTGGGGAACTTCCCTTTCCGTGGTCTTATGCCTCCCTGAGCATTGTGTCTTGCACATATAATGCATTGAGAACAAAAATGTTTTAAGTAGTTTGTGAAGCCATAGGCTGTACATACCTTATTTAACTTCTGTCATCTCCCTGTTTGACACATGAGTTACTCCATGTGTCAGTACTGCTGCATACCTAAATAGGGATTTTGGCAATGTTGGTTTTCTTTCGAGTGATGTGTAAATGTTATCTATTATTGTGCAACCTTTTGTTTTCCAATATTGTTTCTCCCCGGGGGGTACATTCTGCTGCATATTAGTAAGGACTGTATGATTTATCTCTGATTTCCTATTCTGTCGTTATTTGATGTTTCTTCTGCTTCTATTTTGGCCGCTTCATCTGCCCTTTTATTTCCCTCCGAGATGGGGTCTTTGTTTTGTGTGTGCTTGATATTTACAGATTGCAAGCTCCTTTGGTAACTGTATTGCATCTAGGAGTTCTAGAATGAAATCAGTGTGTGAAATTGGCTTACCACACTGGAGGTGACCATCCCCCTGTTTTTCCATTGTTGTGCAAAAACATGTTGCATAGTAAGTGAGGTCAAAAAAAGACACAAGTCCATCAAGTCCAACCTATGTGTGTGATTATATGTCAGTATTACCTTGTATATCCCTGTATGTTGTGGTCGTTCAGGTGCTTCTCTAATAGCTTCTTGATACTATCGATGCTCCCCGCTGAGACCATCTCCTGTGGAAGGGAATTCCAAATCCTTGCCGCTCTTACAGTAAAGAACCCTCTACGTAAAAAGAGGTTAAACCTCTTTTCTTCAAATTTTAATGAGTGGCCACAAGTCTTGTTAAACTCCCTTCCGCAAAAAAAAGTTTTATCCCTATTGTGGAGTCACCAGTATGGTATTTGTAAATTGAAATCATATCCCCTCTCAAGCGTCTCTTCTCCAGAGAAAATAAGTTCAGTGCTTGCAACCTTTCTCATAACTAATATCATCCAGACCCTTTATTAGATTTGTTGCCCTTCTTTGTACTTGCTGTCCAGAACTGGACAGCATACTCGAGGTGCGGCCGGACCAGAGTCTTGTAGAGCAGGAGAATTATCGTTTTATCTCTGGAATTAATCCCCTTTTTAATGCATGTCAATATTCTGTTTGCTTTGTTAGCAGCAGCTTGGCATTGCATGCCATTGTTGAGCCTATCATCTACTAGGACCCCCCCCCCCCCCAGTAGGTCCTATGTACTGTTGAAAAGGCATATTGACTGTCAGTGTATATGCTTACGGATTTTTCTTTTGATAGTATTGTCAGTGCTACAAGTTCTGCTACTTGTGCTGAATAATGTTTTGGTAATGGCCTAGCTTCCAAGATTTCATCCTGTGTCACTACTGTATATCCAGTTGCATTTGTGCCATCTGGATTTTTCTTACTGGAACCATCAATAAAAAGTGTCATGTCAGGGTTAGGTAATGGTACATCTTTCAGATCACTTTGTGGCAGTACCTTTTCAGTGATGACAGCAGTACAGTCATGTTTTATGACCATCAGTAGGAAGTGGTAGTAGTGTGGATGGGTTTAATGTAGTACATCTCTGTATTGTTAAGTGAGGTTGTGTCAAGAGTATTGTCATACAGGAAAGTTGTCGTGCTGAGCTCAAATGTGATATCTTTTGTTGTAAAAGGATAACAGACACTGCATGTGGTACCTTGAGTGTCAATGGGTGATATAGCACTATAGATGCTGAGGCCTTAACTGCTTTGGCTGCAGCTACCACTGCCTGTACACAGGGTGGAAGTGCTCTACTTACACTGTCTAGTTTTGTAGAATAGTAAGCAATCTGCCTCTGGCGCCCGCCACATGACTGTGCAAGTACTGATGTCATGTGACCTATCCTCGAGTCTGCTGTTTGTTCGAAAGGTTTGTCATAGTTTGGTAAGGCTAGCACTGATGAACTAGAAAGGACTTGTTTTAGGTCAGTAAAGGGTGTCTGTTTCCTCACTCCATTCCACAGTATCCTGGGGGGCCATAGGGCTCCCATGTGTTGCCTGAACCAACGGGGCCGTCGGCATGGAATACCCGGGAATCCAGGCTCTACAAAAATGTGTCATACCCAGGAAGGACATCATTTGTTTGTCTTCGGTTTCGGTACCTGGAGGAGGGCTCGAATTCTCTCATTCAGGTGCCGACTTTCTTTTGAGATATTATATCCCAAGTATTTGACCTGCTGTTGCCACATCTGGAGTTTAGTTTTATTTACCTTATGCTCTTGGTCATGGAGGAAATGCAACAGAGCCATTGTGTCAGTCCAACAAACCTCCTCTGAGGGAGACGCCACTAGGATTTCGTCTACATAGAGGAGGAGCTGGCTTCCCCCTGGGGGTACAAATTGAGCCAAGTTTGAGGACATTGCCTGTGAAAAAATGGTAGGGGACTCGCAATAGCCCTGGGGCAACCTGGTAAAGGTATACCTTTTTCCCCGGTAGGTGAAGGCAAACCAAAATTGATGGTCGGGGTGCACCGGAATGCTAAAGAAGGCGTTACTGATATCAATCATAGAAAATAATTCATTGCCTGGATCTAAATCATTCAGCAGTGTGTGGAGCTGGTACCACAGGAGCTCTTGGTATAACTGCCTGGTTAACAGCTTGTAAATCTTGTACCATTCTCTAGCCTATGAAAGGCGGAGCCTTATTAACAGGAAAAAGAGGGGTGTTGCAAGGGCTGTCAGGACATGGAATAATCGCCCCGCTTGTAAAAGTTTGTCTACTATAGGGGCTATCACCTCCTCTGCTTCCTTCTTAAGGGGGTATTGTCTTTGGTGGGGTCTGTGGTGTGATTTTGGAATGATGGTTACTGGTTGGACTCCTTTCATGAGTCCCACATCTGCTGGACTTCTAGTCCAGAGTGTCTCTGGGAGCCCATCTAACAGGTGACCCTCTTTATGTCAAGTATCATTCCGTTCCCGCAGCCCACATGTGTGCCGAGGGTGTTGTAATGATTTCGTGTCCTAAGGGTTTGTGACCGAAATTACCTGTCTACTTACTTTTGTATAGGTCAGGTAGGCCCACAGGAGCCCAATCTGTTAGGTCTTGGCACTCCTTCACAAACCCTCCCACATCCCTCCAATCTTGGCTTTTGGGTTTAGCCAGGGATAGATGAGGGGTGATTCCCCTAAACAGAACTTGTTCCTCGTGGGTATACAACATGCCGATGCACAAAATCCCTCAGCACTCCAGTAAACATTAGTTAATTGCAGGGTAACTTCCTTCTTTGAGAAAAATCTGGAAGCGTAATACCTATCAGGCCCTGGTGTTCTCTTAAAATACAATGTGCAGTGAGCCCTATTTGGTGCCTGTAAATCCACTGTCCTACCTTCTGTCACGGTTTCAGCATAATTAATCATTTTGTCAACAGTATCAACTGTCTCCTTGTCTTTCATATACACATCTAAGGAGTAATAATAATGTGTTTCTTCTATTGGGTTCGTGGGTCCCTGTCCTACCTGACCTGCAAACCCATTATTTCTCAAGTCATCTTCCAGGACGGCACACCTGAGAGATGAGAGGCTCCTCCCCACAGGAAACACAATCAATCAACAGCTGTTTTAAGTCCACACCCTTCCCCCTGATCCTCAGTTTTTGATTGTGTTTCTCCCTACACGGCGAAACTGTTTGTTTTTTTCCAAATGACCGAAGCCTGGGGCTGGTGGTCTCCCCCTGGGAGCCGGACCAAATGCCTGGGAAGCCTCTGGGTCTGGCGGGATATATTTATCCTTCCTGGGGGGTTCCCCTATCCTTTCCTCGGGGGGGGGGGCAGCAGAAACTGGGAAAGCCCCCCTGAGAGCTGAAGGCTCCTGGGTACAGTGGTGTCCCCAGAACTTCAGGGGCCTTTATCCTGTCTCCCCCCTTTACCTGTCCGGACGTCCGTTCAGATGGGGGTGCTGGCCGTCGGTTCTTTCCAGGGGGATCGTATCCCCTGACTCCTGGGACCCTGGTAGCTCGCGTGGGCTGCTGGGGAGGGCACCGCCTGAACGACCCGCGTTCTTACCCAGAAGGGAAGGCTGAGAGTCAGCAGGAGCAGGCGCCCACATCCTCCTTCATAGTTTACTATGGTGAATGTCTGCCTAAACCACCTCATGGGAATGAGGAACGTACGGCATTGCCCCCCCCCCCCCCATGTGTATATACTGACTGGACAGTGCAGGACACAGCCTAACCTTGCAGCTCCCTAAAGGGACAGCAGTTGTGGGGGGGGGGCACTTTGGCGGCTATCCTCCTTGCGTGTGGACCATAAGGATAGAAAAGCAAGCCCGGTGGCTGTGGAAAAAGGGGAAGACGACAACGGTGAGTCAAAAATCCCCAATCCCAGCCAGATGGTTTCTGGGCATTTGAGATAATCTCCCCTGGGGTCTGGATTCAAATAGCCCAGAAGCTTTTGCTAAAGACACCAGCCACAGCTCCCTCCTACATCAGAGATGCTGTATGGTGGACAAGTGGTGCAGAGGAGCGAGTGTGCCTAAACCACCTCAGTTGGGAAAGAGGTAGGTAAGGCATTTTTTCCCCTTCCACCTGTATTTACTGAGTGGTGCAGTGCAGGACCTGGGGTCTCCATAACAAAATAGCCCAGAAGCTACTGCTAAAAACCACCAGCCACAGCTTCCTCTTATAGCAGAGACACACTGGTTATCACAACAGTAGGTTGTCAGCCTCTCCCTACATACCCGGTTGTGGTACATTAGTAGGGGTGAATACAGCAAAGAGGGTGACCTGGTAGAACAGAGTTCCTTACTGGCCAGGTATATCACTGAACAAGTTATTAATGGTGCAATGGTTGAAGGATTCAGGAGTAAGCTCCCTTGCTCAGCAGGTGCACTAGGTTATCTGGCCCTATTAGCCCAGCTGCTAGGAATCTGCTTAAAGTTGCTCCAAGATGCTTAAAAGCTGACCTAACTTTCAACAATGTGGCAGGGACCAAGCTTCTGTGTGGCACAGTAGGGGTTCCCTTGTGACAGATCCTCCTTTTGGGGGTTGCTTGCTATGGGTAACTTTTCATAAGCTCCAACCTCCCACTCCACTCTTACATTGTGGTTATATTTTAATGCAGGGGGTAAGAAAAACCTTTTTGTTGGTTTGGGCTACAGTCCACTCAGTGACAGATCTAAAAGCGATTTACCATAAATCGTTTTTCCTATATCCTTTGATTAAGGATTTTCTGTGCAAACATATGCAAGAGCTAGATGGCTATATGATTGCTTCTTTAAGGGCTGCAGGTGGCTATTTACCTCCAGGCTAAATTGGTAACCACCCTTTTTAGAGGTCTTATATTGGTCTCTAGGGCTGGGCTCATTGAGACTTTAGTTACTGATCAGCCCCACCCGTGTATGAGCTGGCTAGCGTTTGCTCAATCTACGGAGGTAAGGTAGGACAACAGCTACTATAGTAAGGTGTCCAACCATTTTAGGATTGGTTCCTTCACTGGTGGTGAAGGATTAGTATCTACAGCCCAGGCTATGCCTATGAAATAATTTGCTCCTGTTTGGTTATTTCATAAAGGGATACACCATGACTCCTTCTTGGCTGCTCACCAGTAGACCTCAGTAGTGAAGGTTTGTCCTTGCTGGGGTGTTTGGTGGCACAACTAAAGTACACATTGAGATTTGTGACATCTCTGCTGAAGCTTGTTGGGTGTCCTTTATATCCTAAAGGTACTGCTTTGTTTGGCTACAGATCAGAAAATACAACAGGGAAGGTGGTCTGTACTTTCTGGTTTTGTGCTGCACGCCAGAAACGCACATCTTTGAGTCTGGTGATGACATTTCTGCTCATAATTGTTATATTGCTGCACATCAGACCTACACAAGATTGGGGTCTGTCTGTGGGGTTTTTGTGTCCTGTATTACTGCCTTATTGGTTGCTTATCAGAAAGGCAGCAGGAAAGATTGATGGCAGGGGTAGTACATATACTGCCTTTGGTAATCGGTACAGCACCACAAGGTGGCGTCGTGCTGATTCAGACAGTGCTATTAACGGCAATAGCTGCCGCTTTTAGGCATGCGATTTGACATGTGAGTCGCATGCCAAATCGCTTCAATATGGATGTGCTATCTCTATTCAGAATTGTTAGATTGTTGCACATTAGAGATATACACGATTGAAGTTTGTCTGTGGGTCCTGTATTACTGCCTTATTGGTTGCTTATCAGAAAGGTAGCAGTGAAGATGGATGGTCCTGATTTTGTTGGAAAATACAAATTGAACCTGTGCCATGGATAGTACACATACTGCCATTGGTAATCGGTGCAACACCACAAAGTGACGTGCTGATTCAGACAGCGCTATTAACAGCAATGGCTGCCGATTTTAGGCATGCGACTTTGACATGTTGAGTTGCATGCCAAATCACTTCAATATGGATGTGCTATCTCTATTCAGAACTGTTATATTATTGCACATCAGAGATATACAAGATTGAGGTCTGTCTGTGGGTCCTTTATTACTGCCTTATTGGTTGCTTATCGGAAAGGCAGCAGTGATGATGGATGGTCCTGATTTTGTTGGAAAATACAAAATTGAACCTGTGCCAGGGGTAGTACACATACTGCCATTGGTAATCAGTGCAGCACCACAAAGTGGCCCGGGCTGATTCAGACAGTGCTATTAACGGCAATGGCTGCCAATTTTAGGCATGCGATTTGACATGTTGAGTCACATGCCAAATCACTTGAATATGGATGTGCTATCTCTATTCAAGATTGTTGTTGCACATCAGACACATACAAAATTGAAGGTTTACTGCCTTATTGGCTGCATATCAGAAAGGACACAACAGTGAAGGTTGTTTGTCTTTTTCTGATTTTTTTTTTTTTTTTTTGCTGCTCAGCAGGGAGACACATTGAGGGTAATGACATCTCTGCTCAGTATTGGTATATGCTACACATCAGACATACACAAAGATTGAACATTGTTTGTGTCCTGTATGTCCTATATTTACTGCCTTATCGTCCGTATATCAGAAAGGCACAGCAGTAAGTGGTGTTTCTCATTGATCTTCCTTGCTGTTTCTTAGGTATACACAGTAGGGGGTTGTTGGCTGCACTCCTCCAGGGAGCCACAGCATGGGGACCCCTTGTTTGTTCGACCCGAAAACTGCTTTTCCTGCGACCTGTGTAATCTTGAGGTCTGTGGTTCCGTAAGCAGGGACTGCTGGATACGCTGCGACCTGGAGTCGCACAGTCACGAATGATACCCTTTGGAAGCCATAGTATGACTTCTCATGCTTCTTGCAGTCCCAAGTGGCAGGTTGGGTTGCACGGGTGTGGGAACCCTAAGCTTATCTGTCCCTTCTGGTTCAGGTTTTGCAATGCTGCAGGAATACTCATTGTGGAGTTATTGCCTTATTTTGCAGTAGACCAGAAAGATCGCAGCTGTAAAGGCTGTCTGTTGTTTCTTTGTTTTTATGTTGCTGCACAGCAGAAGTACTCAACATTGAAGCTTGTTGGTGCTTTCTGTTTCATATTGCCTTACCTTATGGCACTTCAGAAAAACACAATGCTGTAGGTTGCTTGTGTTCTTTCTCTGTTGGTTCTATGTAACTGCACTACAGAACTGCATAACAGGAAGGATTGTCTTATAACTGTACTTGGTGGTTCGTCATAAATGCGCAACATAGAAGTTTGGGTCTTTCTGTCTTCTCTTTATAGCCTTGTTTTGCTGTACATCAGTAAAACACCACTGTAAAAGGGGGTTCCCGTCCTTTCTGTATTTACCAGTTATGACCTAGCTAGCTGCACTTCAGAAATGCGCAGCATTTAAGGTGTGTTTGTGTCTTAATGCTTACATATTGGCCGCACATCAGAAAACCAGACTATGAGGTTCAGATTTGGGTCTCTTCCCATATTTGATATTTTGGTTTAGCTAGGCACACTCAGATACACAACATTGATGTCTATGCTTGTGTCCTTTCTGTCTAAATCTATTGTGCTATGTCCACAATCTATGATTTTTTTTATTTGTGATATTAATAATACATGTATCACCTTTTTGTATTTCAGCCTTCTCTTCCGTGAAAGGGCCAGGAGTTCTGGTGCAGATGTCACATGTCAGAAAGCCTCGACCCCTTACATTCAGGGATGCCAGAGCCATTTCCTAGGGTTGAAGCCCAGTAGAGTTATGGGTCACTGGAGGAAGGCGATAATGAATCGCCCTGTTTAATAAGAACTTAGGAAGTTCCATTCAGAGGAGTTTTATGGCCTGAAGATGAAGTATAAACATGTATACCCGACCAAATAGGTTACAGCTCGGTGCATGGCCTTCATTTTGCCCTTCTAGCAAACTAGATGTAGCAATATGAGTGTTCTTCTCCTGCTATAGATGTTAATCTCCTGAGTAGGCTCTCAGGCGTAAGTAAAACTATAGATTGGGCATGCCTTAAACCCAGGGATTAAGTTTTTGTTAATCTATTTCCCTTAAGTAGGTTTCCCTTCAGTCTTTGCTGACGTAAAGCTAAAAATGAACAAAAAGGGGTTGTCTGTCAGGGGCCCCCCTTTTTTGGCAGTTTTATTTCCCTGGACAGGGTTGTGTTAAGACAGGCCCCCTTATGGATCAATGTAGTGTCCTTGTCTTACAACACAGGTCTCTGATTAATCTTTTTAGTGGTTCTAAACAGCACCTATAGGCAGAATAGGCCATTGTTGGTAGATGTGTGACAGGCAACATTGATAACCTACAAGTTTAACATGTTTTCTGATTCCATCTTTAAGAGCCCACTCCACCTAGATCCTGCATCCGAAACAGAGAAGGCAGGGACACCGGTGGAGTAGACCGGCAGATCAGCCACATGATCCAGCTAAGATACCTTCATCAAGCATATGGAGTAAAGGTAAAGCTTACTGCAGAACCGAGGTTCGCCAAGAGTCTTGCAGTGGTCCCACCCTAAGGTAGGCCTGAGGTACTTGATTATCCTCTCAGGTGTGCCGTCCTGGAAGATGACTTGAGAAAAGTACTAGTTACTTACCGGTAACTGTCTTTCTGGGAAATCTTCCAGGACGGCAGGCCTACTTCCCACCCGTTGGAGGAGGGAAAATTTTAGAACACTAGAAGGTGAGTATCTATGAGGAATGATTTCCCTTGTGAACCAGGTTCAGGAGTTACTTCTCGACAAACTGAGGATCAGGGGGAAGGGTGTGGACTTAAAACAGCTGTTGATTGATTGTGTTTCCTGTGGGGAGGAGCCTCTCATCTCTCAGGTGTGCCGTCCTGGAAGATTTCCCAGAAAGACAGTTACCGGTAAGTAACTAGTACTTTTTGTGCACTGACTGACATGCGCACGGCTGACATTAGGTCTCTACCCAATAGATTTACAGTGCAGACAGTAGACAAGATCACTCTGGTTGTGGTCCTGACCCGTCTTTGGCTCCTCAATGGTGACATACTCAGACAATGATTCCCTCACCAATTTTCCACTTGCTCCTTGTACCAAAATAGATTTTGTAGATTGATCAATATGAGGCACATCTGCAGGGTGGATTAAGGTCCTAGAGGCCCCGGAGTCCACCAAAAACTGTACACATTTTTCTTTCAACCATTAAATCCACCTGTGGTAAGTTTTCAACGTACCCTATCTTTTCTAGGTGGCTCACACATAACGTTTCTAGTCAATCCGATTTGTGGGGGCCTTGCCCGTCAGGGCAGTCCCTGGCCAAATGCCCTTGTTTTCCACAAACCCAATATTCCCTTCTTTCTACCCATTCTTTATTCTTCCATTGTCCTCTACCCCTTCCTCTTCCTCTCGACCTGTTCCTTCCTCTAAAACCACCTTTTGTCTCTCCCTCTGAGACACCTCTGGTTCCGCCTCGGCAGTGTACTCTTCTACATCCTCATCTCCATCACCTTGCACAAAAACCTTTACTTTCACATTCTTTTTTGCCATCGTTTTCAAATACTTCTCAGAATGCTTAGCATATTGTAAAACATCTAAAACCGATGCAGTTCGTAACCATATTTTTAACAATGTAATCCTTATGATCCTGTTTTAATCCGTTTACAAAAGCTATCTTTAGCTGTTTCTGATGTGCATGATTCACATCCTCAGCTTCGGGGAGCCCGGAGAACACTTTAAAAACCTCTCGTTTATTTAGGTAGTCACTGACACTCCTTATCTGCCTGTACTGTCATATTTATTTTCTGCCAATCAGTCCGTTGTACCCATCTAAGCTGGCATCTTTTCAGTAAGGCAGTCAACCTGTTTCCTAAATCTGAGCTATCTGGAGGCAATGGATCCTCTCGCCCCTGTCCGTTTTCTAGGGCGCCCCCTTTACTGAAGCCCAATCTGATCCTAGTACTCTCCTAAGGGCTCTCTTCACCTCCATCCTGTCACCCTCTTAGGTTCAGGACTTCTATCAAGGGATATTCCTCAGCATCATCTACACCATACCTAATAGGAGGCTTACTTGGTCTCTTGGCTCCTGCTGGGGCACCTAGTGCATGGGTTTTGGCGTCAGTCAAAGTTTCAAGGATCGATTTGTTCGTCGCTGAGACTGTACTACTGTCTAGAGAGGTTGGGGAAGTGGAGTTGGGGTTTTGTTCAGAGGCGGTTCCTTTGACAGGGGTGGATGTCACAGGGAGAGTGGTACTCTGGGCAGTGGCTTGCTCCTGAGGGTGAGAACCATTATAAGAAAGTGGTCTCTGGGTGTAAGAAATGAGATCATCCTCTTTGTCCACTAGGGGCAGTTGGGCTTGGCATTTTTTTTTGTTCTCGTTCCTTCTGCTCTAATTCTAGGTTGCTCAAGCCAGTGCTCCGCCATTTCCAACCCATACCTTTTTTGATCTTTGGATCCTAACAATTTTAAGCTTATCCACCAAATCCTGACACCCTTTCACAGTTAGTTTACCATTGAATCCAAACTTCCTTTCTCAATTAGCACAGTACTGAACAGATTTAGGTTCTTTGCTATGCATACATTTCTTATGTCCTTCTAACGGCACATTAGAAACACAACAGCAACATAAACAGGCACAAGACATTCTTTTACAGAGACTATTCCCCATTGTCAGCATTAGTCGGGTCTCTCATTAACCTAGAAAAAACTGGATAGTGACCCTTGGCTCACTCACAGAAGAAAGTTAGCCTTGCGATCTTTCTAGATCACTCAGCTAAATAGCGCTTAAACCATCGGGCAATCAACTTCCGACGACATCAGGCAATCAACCTCTGACGTTTGATATACCTTTCAACAAATCTTGTTATTTATTTTTTTTATCTGTCCCGGATAGCGGGTGACGTTTATTTTTACTTTTAGGCAACGTCCCCAAATGCCTCTGTCTTCGAGCATCAGCATTATCGAGGTGTTGTACGATCAATCCCAATGTTGGCAAATACAACTCTTCTATAACTCATGAACCCACAATCAAATGGAGGAGAAGAGATTTTAGAAAGAATTAAGAATAATTTATATTATCTTACCTTTTAAACACCCAGGAGGACTGGATTGAAACCAGTCACTGGAAATCACTGGATTGATTGGATCCGGGTCCCGGTGCCAGCTAGCCCCTTGCCACTAACGTTGAGTGGGGGGTCTTTGGTTCTCAGTGAGCTTTGAGGTCTGATACTCACCGAGGTCTTGGTCGGGACCGTCCAACCCCCAATCCACTCGTTGGTTCTGGCTCGAAGGACCAAAAATGTTAGGATTATTCTTCTTCTTTCATCAGTCAAACTCCAGATGCATTGAAAAGCAGACAATTTTATTTCAGATGTGTCGACACAAAAGGGTGATCCTTACAAGCCAAAGAATGGAGCAGAGGGACACAGAGGGATGTACAACCCCCCTCCTAATACTTACAATAATAGTTCTAATGCTTCTATTGGCTGAGGAAACACTGATAGCTCCTGGTACATCATGGTACATACTTTATTTGCTAATCAGTGTTCCCGTGCAATCTGTTACCATATAGGGTAAAGCATAATCACTCTATATTTTACTATGGGGTTAGTTAAAACAAAAGATACATCAAGTTAATACAACATGTGCTCAGAATCCATCTTAAAAATCAGTCTCAGGTTTTTTTAATAGTCACACAATAAACATTTAAAACTTTTCTAACAGTAAGTTACCTTGTGTCTATTAGGGGCACAGGGTGATCGAGAACCCCGGTCATAGTTACATAGTAGGTGAGGTTGATAAGACACGTCCATCAAGTGCAACCTATGTGTGTGATTATATGTCAGTATTACATTGTATATACCTGTATGTTGCGGTGGTTCATGTGCTGCTCTAATAGTTTTTTTAAACTTGATGCCCCCGCTGAAACCACCGCCTGTGGAAGGGAATTCCACATCCTTGCCGCTCTTACTGTAAAGAACCCTCTATGCAGTTTAAGGTTGAACCTCTTTTCTCATTTTGGTGAGTGACCACGTGTCTTATTAAACCACCGCCCGCAAAAATGTTTTATCCCTATTGTGGGGTTACCAGTATGATATTTGTAAATGGAAATCATATCTTCTCTCAAGCGCCTCTTCTCCAAGCGCCTCTTCTCCAGGGAGAATAAGTTAAGCGCTCGCAACCTTTCTTCATTACTAATATCCTCCAGACCCTTTATTAGCTTTGTTGCCCTTCTTTGTACTCTCCATTTCCAATACATCCTTCCTGAGGACTGGTGCCCAGAAATGGACAGCATACTCTAGGTGAGGCTGGACCAAAGTCTTGTAGAGTGGGTGAATTCTCGCTTAATCCCCTTTTTAATGCATGCCAATATTCTGTTTGCTTTGTTAGCAGCAGCTTGGCATTGCATGCTATTGCTGAACTTATCAGTCGAGTCTGCACTAGCCACTCTCACCGTACAACCACACATGACTCAGCATTTTGTTACCCCTGTTATCCAGGGTTCTATAAGTGTGGTTTGTGTTGAAAGAATGAAGGGGCTCTTTCACTTGGGACAGTAACCTTTATGAACAATATTCCTCAAGAAATATATTAAGACTGCTGGAATTTTGTAGGCGCTTGGTCTCATGGACTGTTGTGGACATTTTACTAGATCGTTTGAGGTGTGGCTGTATCCCATTTGTTTTTTTGTTTTTTTTTATCTTTTTATTGCAAATTTTGAACAAAAACACATATACAACAAACAAGTGCTTAACAAACATCTGTAGGGCCAGCATGTAATTGAACAGTATGTGATTGTAGGTGCGCTTAAATGAGATGCAGCAAGATAACCGGTATTACTTGGGGGACCAACTATTTCTCGGTCGGACATAAAGTTCACCGGCCTATACAATTGGGGACAGATGAGCACAATCTGATATGTAAACCTGACTAGTTGTCACCCCCTTTATCTAATAAGCCGTAGTTGGGTCAGCTAGCCATGTACGCCAAATTTGTTCACATTTCAGGGGGCAACCTCTATTAATATATGTATCCTTGTATAGTGGAAGGCTCTCGTTTACCAGACGTTTCCATTGAGCCAAGGAAGGCACAGTGGGTTTTTTCCAGTGCATAGCAATATTTTTCCGGGCATAAAAGAGTAATAAACCAATTAACGTCAGCTTTGCAGCAGTCGGCACTATTGTTTCTATCAGTCCCAAGAGACACACCTCCATCGTCTTCAGTATTTTGACCGAGGCAACTAGATTAATCATATCCAGCACCTCAGCCCAATATTGCTGAATCTTTGGGCAAGCCCAAAATATATGTGTGAAATCGCCTGGCGAGGTATTGCACCTCTAACATTCTGCGGAAAGCTCAGTTTTCATCTTATGAAGTCTATATGGTGTGTAATATGCTCTATGTACTATTTTAAACTGCACAAGTCTGTCGCGCAGTGAGACCAGGGAGCTAATGAGAAATCCCAGATATCATCCCAGTCATTGTTGTCCAGTGTAGGGATATCTTTGCCAACAGGACCAGAGTTTATTCATGGGTGGGAGAGACACATAAATCAGGTGTTTGTACAGATGTGAGGTCCGTTTCTCGGCACATCTGGAGCGGAGTGTCTTCTCCAACCCCAACTGGACCACCTTGCAGGAGGATTGTGGGAATTGTGCAGCGAAAGCATGGGACAATTGTAAATAACGGAATACGTAGTGATTTGGTGCTTTGTGACACAGAGTTGAGAGAGGGGGACTTAGGTGTTCTGCGATATTATCTGAGATACAGGTTTACCCCATATTTGGTCCATGCGTATGGATCCAGCATTTTGTAAAGGTGGGGGAAATTAGGATTCAGCCAAATCAGAGCGTTCGGTGAGATTTCATTAGGTTTATATATTTCCACGGCTAGCCCTGTTCGCCATGCCCGTAAGGTTGTACGCATAGAGGGGGGTCAGGGGGTATGGGGCAGGGGGGCCCCTGTAGACCAGCATTTTATGTGCCTCTAATGATCCCACCACCGCTGCCTCCAAAACTTTGGCTGAGTTTGTTTTATCCGGGTCTAACCACCATGCCACAGTCACCAACTATTGGCCAGATAGTATTTGTAACAATCTGGGAATGCCATACTCCCCTGTGTTTTTGGTCTCATCAAGGTGCTCATCTTGTATCTGGGCGGGGAGGGGCCCCATAGAAAAGATGAGAATATCTGATTACGTTTTTTAAAAAAAGGATTTGTGAATCCATTGCGGGGAGTGTCTAAAGAGATTGACTCAACCCTATAAGGACAGTGGCAAATTTCCCCATGACTTGAGTTTAGTCTTTATGTCAAGTATAACTGGGTCTAGGTTGAAAGGGATGAAATCTGTAGCTTGGGAGGAAACAATGACACCTAGGTATTTGAAAGTGTCCACCCACTGAAGGGGGACACCCGGGGGTGAATTTGTCCTAGCAGCCTGATCAATTGGGAATTGTAAAGATTTGGACCAATTTACTTTAAGCCCTGTGACCGTAGCAAAGGAATTCAGAACTGTTAGTGCACCCTGTAATGATGGGCCTGCATCACCGAGAAAAAGTAGCATGTCGTTGGCGTACAGGGCTACCCTCTCCTACAGCAGACCGATGTGCAAACTCCTGTGCGGGGTAGTGTGCAGCGCCTCTGCCACTGGCTCTATGGCAAGGGCAAACAATGCCGGAAAAAGAGGGCAGCCCTGTCTGGTTCCCCTGAAGAGCCTGTAGGGATCAGACAGGCGACCGCCCCAGGTGCACCGAGGAAATAGAACATTTGTAGACCACCTGAAGCCACTTAATGAAAAGCAAGGGGAACCCCATTCTCCGTAATGTTTCCCATAAGAAGGGCCACTCGATGGTGTCAAAGGCCTTCTCGATGTCTAAGGAAGCAACAGCTCGAGATCCATCATTAATGTGCTGGGCATGAATATTTGTGAAGAGTCTGCGGAGGTTAACTCTGTGGCTCTACGGGGCATAAAACCTGTTTGATCAGAGTCTATTACTGAGGGTAACATGGGGTATATTCTGATGGCAAGGAGTTTTGGTAAAATTTTAAAGTCATTGTTTAGAAGCGCAATTGGCCTGTAGGAAGCACAAGATGTAGGATCTTTCTGGGGTTTATATATCGAGGTCAGGTAAGCACGGTACATGGAATCTTGCAACTTCCCCTCTGAGAGGCATCTCGTATACAATGAAGCCAACTGTGGCACCAGCATCTCACCATGACTTACAGAAGTCAATGGGCAACCCATCTGGACCTGGTGCCTTTGTGGAGGGGAAGGATTGGATTGCATTGAGAACCTCTAGGGCCATGAAAGGTTGTACTAATGTCTCGCGTTCTGCGTCCGAGAGCCATCCGAGGGCCAGGAAATCTAATAGATCTCGTAGCTCCTCAGGCCGAAAGTCAGAGGGCAAACCGGAGGTATACAATTTTTCATAAAAGTTGTTAAATTCTTTTAGTATACCTGAAGGGGAAGACACCTTTTCACCGCTAGGAGTGGTTATAGTGGAAATGAGTGTGAGGGGTTGGTCATCTTGAGCCATCATGGCTAAGAGCCTGCCATTTCTGTCACCCTGCTCAGAAAATCGTTGCCTGTTTTTATAGGTCTCTAACTTTTGTGGTCTCTGTCAGGTGAAGGTTCAGTTCCCTTTGGGCAGCCATCAAGAGATCAAAGTTACCTGGGGCAGGGTCTGAGTTATATGTAGTAGTGTGATCTATTACCGACTGCTGCAAAGACTGAGTTTCAAGCGCCTGTTGCTTTTTGATAACAGCAATAGAGGAAATATACTGCCCCTAGTGTAAGCTTTGAAAGCATCCCATGTAGTGTCTGGAGAGGAGGACTCAGAGTTTCGCTCCCAGAATTCTGTTAACAATGGTGATAATTTATCTGTGAGATCTGGATCAGAGATCCATTCTGGACCCAGCCTCCACAATGCTGTGCAATGGGAGGTAGGACAGTGGAATACAACAGCCCCAGGGGCTTTAATCTGACAGTCCACTAGGTAGATAAGACACCTCCAGTACATCTGCCAGCGGCAGTGGGTTGGCGAATGCCAGGTCTATGCGTGAGGCTGTTTTATGGGAAGCTGAGAAACAGGAGTAGGATCAGATGGTAGGGTGTTTCCATCTCCATATTTCAACTAAGCCTATTGCCTGAGCCCAGATGGACAACTCTGTAAAATGATTTTTAGAGGGAGTGGGTCTGTCAAGATCTGGTGACATGGTGGCATTAAAGTCGCTCATGACTAGTATCTTCCCAGGACAAAAAGGGGTGATCCTCGCCAGAACTGTGTACAATATTGTAGGGGAGATAGGCGGAGGAACATAGATATTTACCACAATATACCTTTGTGCCCACAAGGTGAACTGGGGGTCTGTACAAATCTCTTCTATTACACATGAGAAGTTCTTGTGTACCAGGACTTGGACCCACCTTGCGTAAGAGGAGTATGTGGCGTGAACCATCTTTTGAATCCATGGCTTCTTTAATGTTAGGATTCTGCTGCCCATAAGGTGGGTCTCCTGAAGGAGGATAAGTTTGGGGGAGTTGGATTTTAGGTATTGAAACAAGAGGGCTCTCCTAAATTTGGAGTTGAGGCCTCTAACGTTCCACGAGAGAAAGGTAAAGGAGTCAGCCTTTTGATCAGCCATTAGGCATAGACCTCTTCAGCATGACAGGACATCGAGGAGGGTGAGTCTGGAAACCAGTCATGAGCAACATAATCCCATCTATGGCACACCATTGATTATTAGCACTTAAAAACATTAAAAACTTTAAAAAACAAAAAACCGAACAAAAAAACTTGAAACCAGCCCAAGCACAACATGCTTATCCTACTAGTTCCCATCACCTTCACAGAACAGAGGAAGGGAATAGGAATAGTTTTCAACCAAAACAAGAAACAAGTAGCATATATCTAGTAGAGGGACCCTATAACTTGGGTCTCTACCAGGTCCACACCAGTCTAAAGCTGGCCATACACCTATAGATTATCTGCAGATTTTCTATGGTTAGATGGAAAAAGTGGGAGATTCCTCCATCCACACAGTTTAGCGAACATGGAGAAATCTGTTGCACTTTTTCCATCTAACCATAGAAAATCTGCAGATAATCTATAGGTGTATGGCCAGCTTTAGTATTTAGCGGCATGTAGCTGTCACACACCACCGCGTTTTGAAGTCCTGGGGGGGCAGGTGTGGAGTGGGGTTCAGAGAAGTGGATGCATTTCTTTAGCAAGCCGTAACGATGTGCATCTGGGAAGTTTGGGGGGGGGGCAGTCGGACGGCAGTTTTCAGGAGAATGGGGGTCAAGTCCATTCCAGCTCACTGGGATAGTTCCTTGACTTGGGTGTTGTGACTGTACCTCTTAGATCTACACAGACTTGCTCCAATTTTGTGCTCACAGCAATGTGCAGCTGGAAAGTGATAACGTGTGCGTGGAAGGGGTTAACGTATACCTTCAATGGATCCCTGAACAGGGCCATCCAGGAGTCGAAAAGACCCTAAAGGTTTATGGCAGGGACAACTGTAAAATTCAAATACTGCAAAAGCCCCCAGGGGAATATAGAGAGATGGGGAAATATAGCTCCTATACTCGCCGTACAGGAGGGGTCACTTAGCGGCTATCCAGTCAGGATAAACCTGGCTCCGGATCTTCAAAAAATCAGTCTCCCAGTCTCTGTCAATCACCCGAAGTTTGCTGGGGTAGAGGAGGCTGAACTTGAGGCCCTTTTCTCTTAGGCGACATCTTGCCTCTGTGAAGGAGCGGGGTCTCTGCTGCACCTCCTGCACCTCCAGGGAGTAGTCTGGAAAAAGCAGGATCTTTGCATTGTTGAAGCGAAGATCCTGTTTAGCTCTGGCTGCTGCCAGCACCCGGTCCCGGTCTCTGTAATTCAGTAATTTCAGCAGGAAAGATCGTGACAGGTTCCCGGGGATTGGAGGTGCAGGGGGGACTCTGTGTGCCCTCTCTACCATGAAGGTGGACGGCATGTCTGGCAGGTCCAACAGTGTAGTGAGAAAGGATTCCGCAAATTCGGCAGGCCTGGCTCCCTCCGTCCATTCCGACAGATCCAGGATACGGACCTTCTAAGCCGGTTTTCATTGTCTATGGCTTTGTTTTGTAGGGCCTTGACCTGAATTTGAAGTGCCCAGAGGTCTCGTGAATCGACCCTGATGAAATCTTCTAGCTGGGATATGCGGCCTTCCGCCTCAGCGAACCGAGACCTAAATTTGTCCATGTCGTGGTGGATGAGACTGACATCCGTCACCAGGTGGTCTATCTTGATCATCCTGGAGTCGTTGCCCGCTTTTATGGCAACCAGGATCTCTGCATGGGAGGAGGTCTCCGGCTCCTGTGCCGTTTGGGTGCCGACCGACATGGTAGGAGCGGGCAGCCTCGTGGGCAAGATGGCCGCAGCGGAAAGGATGGTGTTTGTGGAGGACGATCTTAGCTTACCCAGAGACAACGGAGGCGCCAGCGGAATGCCGTGTGCCCTTTTGGACCCCAGGGTGACTGTGAAAAAGAGGTTTGTGTGGATTTTCAGCTAAGTAATAGCTGGCAGGATAAGCGTAGGAGCCGAGCTCGGTCTCTACACGTCTTCCTCCTTGCACATCTCAGCCACGCCCCCCGGCTGTATCCCATTGTTCTTTTGTTTCTGTCTGCCTTGGGCGCAACCTGTTATGGGGATGTATATGTGTATCTAGCATGTAGACTGGGGGCAGAGCGGAGGAAGGAGGGGAATTCCTCCAACGGCCCTCCCTGCTGATAAGTTTGAATGTACCTGTGCCTCTCTTTTTACTGAATGTAGTTTACCCTGCCCTGTGTCATTATGCAAAGAAGGGGGGTTGTCCCCTAAGTGTATATCTTTGTGCCTGTGTTTGAATAAACAGCCTTATGCTTCTCTTCACCCTACACTGATATCTCGACAAGTGACTGGGTGAGCTAAGGGACCTTGGATCGTGCTAGTACTTGGCAAGGGAAGCTTATATGGCAGACATACTCCTCTTGAGTACAGGGTCCGTCACATTGGCAGCAGTGAGATAGTGCTTCCTTCCTATAAACATGTCCAAACCACCACCGGGATCCAAGATCGGGATAGCAGACTTTTAGTCCACCCAGCAGAGATATGGACCTGGCAGCAGAGTTGCAGGGGCTGCTGCAGTTTACCCTTTTGGCAATCCCCAGGACTGACTGCGGATCAGTACCTAGAGATCAAGCAGCGGATTCGGGTGAAGGTCTGGATTGGAGCCCTCCGGGTGGCTGGTACACACCAGGGCAAGTGCTTTCCAATGCCTGGGCAAGGGCCAGTTGCGGATGCCATTCCTGGGAGAGCGGCCCCAGGAGCAACGGGTGTCCGAGTTGAACAGGCTGGTCCAGCAGGAGATAGAGCTGGACAATTGATATCAGGCTCTGCAATGGCACGCAGAGCAGGAATATTTAGGGGAGACAACTGAATGCTCTCCGGAGGTATATGACTTTGGCTGCCCTGGATTGCTGTGGTAGAGTCTTACTGTTGGTTTTGTGTTTGGCTATGAAGGGGAACCTTTCTTTTGAGGACCTGCGAGAGACTATGCTCAGTCTTGCAGTGGTTTCAGAGCTTAAACCTGATCTGGAATACTTGCTAAGGAAAGAACAGCACCTGGAAAGGGCTTACAGGGAACTGCTAGAACACGTTCAGCAGTATGCCCCAGAATTAGCAGCGGAAACGCCGGTGATTGCGGTCCCCAAACCCTGAAGTGCTGTCAACAGGGCAGAGCTCTGCTAGCCTCTGCCCAGTACTAGTAACATTTTCATTCTACGGACAGGAGATGGTGAACCTCTATCCCCAGACGCCAGTTCCAGAGACTGGGGATTTGATGGACTTCTCTGCTGAGGAGGAACAACCTGGTGAGCCTTCAGCAGAAGAGCTGGCTGCAGAGCATGGCGCTGTTGACCTCTGCCCACAAAAACCAACTCTGCGGGAGCTCCAGGAAGAGCATGCAATCTGCATCTGACAACTGCAGCTTGAGCTGATATTAGTGAATGGGACTCCACTTACATCAACCCAGCAGAAGAGCTGGCAACAGGGCAGAGTGCTTCTGGCCTCTGCCCTCAACTAAAAGAAGATGGAATTCCTGTGGTAGTGGATGGGACTTCGGTCTCTGGTCTCCAATGATACAATCCCAGAAAAGGTCTGGCATTGGGACAGCAGGATGTCAGCCTTGCTCTGCAAGCACTGGGGGATTTTCATCTAGCAAAAGGGGATGGGAATTCAGTCGCCACTTGTATACCCCAGGGATGCTAGGCAGTCAGCCCAGATCCCCAACATCCTGACAAAGTGAACCCAGCCACCCTGTCTTCTCTCCATCGGCTGAAAGGACTCCAAGGGGAAGGACCAGTCCACACTTCTCCCCAGCAGCGGGTATGTTCTACGAGAGAGGCAGAGGTTGGCTGGGTGAGTAATGCTCTGTTTGGGACAATCTGTTTGGGGTACTGTGTGGGTACAGGCATTGGAGGACTGGAACTACGGACTAACTTCCAAGTCAACCCGGTTGGGGCCTCCTTCTGTGTTAGGCTTCTGCCAAAAGGTAAGATGTGTGACGGGAGTCACTTTGGGTAGGGGGCTTGTGAAACCCAGCTTACCTTGGAGAGCTCTGGAAACTCCTTGTCCAGCTCCCCTGGCCCCTCATATGTGTAAGTTACCCTGTGTCTATTAGAAGCACAGGGTGACCAAGAACCCCAGTCAGGTCTGCACTAACCAGACTCGCCATACAACCATACCGGACTCAGCATTTCATGTTATCCCTGTTATCCAGGGTTCTATATGTGTGGTTTGTGTTGAAAGAATGAAGGGGCTCTTTCACTTGGGACAGTAACATTTCTGAACAATATCCCTCAAATATATGAAGATAAATTAATTCCACCTTTCCGACTGCTGGAATGTTGTATGAGCTGGTTTCGTGGACTGTTGTGGACTTTTTTACTAGATCATTTGAGGTGTGGCTGTATGCCAATAGTTCTATTGTTTCTGTCTGCCTTGGGAGCAACCTATAATGGGATGTATGTTTCTAGCATGTAGACCAGGGGCAGGGTGGAGGGAGGGGGGAATTCCTCCAACAGCCCTTCCTGTTGATAAAAAAATAATAATCTCCAGCGCTTGGGTGCTTAGTCTCTAAGTGGTGCGACCAACTCTTTAAATTTAGGTAATGCCTACAGTCTTGCAGCCCTCCTCAGAACAATGGGTATTCTTGAAACTGGAACAAAAGAGAAAAAAAAAAAAAAAAGGAAGGGCGCACCAACCTTGCGAATTACCAATGATAACATTTTATTAAAAGCATAAGAACAATGTTTATACTCACAAACGAGCAAGTAAATGAGGCTTGTCAATTGATGAGACAGTGTCTCTAATGACTGGCAAACCAGACCAGGTGTTGAGGGGATCGGATCATATCCCAAACGGGTGACGCGTTTCAAGGGCGCACCTTTTTCATCAGAGCCTAAACGGGCAATGGCTCATCTCTCCTAAATCCCTCTATATGTATTCACGTGTCCATGCCTCAAGTGCCACCCACCCAAATGGGTCACACCCATCTGCGTGGACTAGCACCGCCCAATAAGTCTAATAAAGCCCAAACCTATCTTCTGTTAGCAAAGAACAACCCCCATCAAAAATACAAAGGACAGAGGTGTATTGCAAGCTGAGAATGCTAAGGGGATACATTGCCCCACTATATTGTGACTTACTATATTGATAGTAAGGCACCTCTTACCTTGGCCTCACAGTCCCTGCAGGTCAATAGGAAGAGGGATATGGGGAAAGCCCCCCCACCTGATTGTAGGTGATGTACGGCCTGTACAATACAGGACCGCCAGAAGCCTGGAATAAACCGCATGCCGTACTAAACGCTAGGAGGTGTGGGTATATTTGCGTTCCACCCACGACTTCCGGGGATCCACGGCGTCACTTCCGCTCCTGCGTGCACATACTGGCCAATGCCATGCATGCAGGAGACGCGGATGTGCGGGTGTTTACATTTCATCCGCCACTTCCGGCCGCTAGTGAGGTCACTTGCGCCCGGGATAATCACCATTCATTGCATGTTCCAGCTCTACAATTGTGTTTGCGCGCGCATACCCACATGCGCGCACACACAAACTCCCTACTAACCTAATACATCCCCCTTCAGCGGGCAAATACAGATATTGCAATAAGGCGCTACTAGAGGGGCATGTTAATTGAATAACTAAATAATTGTACTGGGTAGGGATGCATCGAATGGGTTTTCTGGTGCCGTAACCGATACCGAAAATAAATCTTCCTTGATCCCGAAACAGCACCGAAACCGAAATAGGCTTTTTTTTTCTTTTTTTTTTTTTTTTTTTTTATATATTACCCAAAAAAAATATTGGATATACAAAATTGTTACATTCGTATTCGTTATATTATTTATATTCAACTTAATCATTTATTGTATGAAGAAAAGAATACTACAATCCAGTAATATCAAAAAGTACTTTAGTAAAAAGTAACCCACATAAAATTGGACAGTGGACATAGAAGATAAAAATAAAATAAAATAACACTGCAGTCAGTGCACATTGCACCACCATACCAAATAAAACAGGCATAAAAAAATTAAATAATATATAATATTAATAATAATAATAAAATAATAATATAAAAATGCCAAAGTCTGACTTTTTTATACTTTATTAATTTCCAACTTACATCAAAACTAGTAAATCCGTTCTCTCTCCCTAAGGTGTCAGTGGCTGGATGTGCGATAAGTGTATGTATGTAGCTGAGGATTACATACATAGTCATACAGTAGACCGCACTGTGTTCCGGCCCCAGGTATGGGTGGAGACATCCTGGAAAACAGACTAGTCTACAGCAGCGGTGCTCAGCCAATCACAGCAAGCAATGTAGACTAGTCTGTGTTTATGGAAGTCTCCGTCCATACCCGGAACACAGTTTGGTATAGTGTATATAGTACTATAATATGTAGACAGCCACAGATACAGAACATACAGTTTTGCACATGCAGCGGGCTGACAGCTTAGGGAGAGACAATGACATAGTTTGGCCCAACAGAACAAACTATGTATAAGTAAGTACTTTAAAGAACAACTCTCAACTAACTATAACAGAAATATTGCAGAAGGCCGTTATTCTGTTTCACAGTTTCTGTAAATATATCATGGTACAGTGCTATGCTACAATAAAATTTTTATTTTATTATTTTCTTTCAACTTAAATGAGAACTAGTAGGTTTTTTTCCCCCCAAGTTCTCTCCCTAAGGTGTCAGCGGCTGGATGTGCGATTATAAAAGTATATGTATGTATGTGGCTGCGGGTTAGATACATAGACAATACAGTAGACCGCACTGTGTTCTGGCCCTGGGTATGGGTGGAGACATCCTGGAACACAAACTAGTCTACAGCAGCGGTGCTCAGCCAATCAGAGCAAGCAATATAGACTAGTCTGTGTTTATGGAAGTCACCCTCCATACCCGGAACACAGTGCGGTATAGTACTGTAGTATGTAGACAGCCACAGATACAGAACATAGTTTTGCATTTGCACATGCACCGGGCTGACAGCTTAGGGAGAGACATCGTTTGACCCGACAGCAACAAACTATGGTACAGTAGTTCAAAAGCTGGAGTTCTCTCTTAGATTGAAGTGCAAAAACTGTAGAACTACTACAATGAACAAGCAACAAATGGCACAACTAGATAATTGGAACATACTAGGTAGTCAGTCATACTATGTTGTATGTTCCAATTGTCCAATAGCACAGTTCACTACCAATTCATTTACTATGTTCAACATGGTAAATGAATTGGTCTATGCTATGGATTTTTAAATCTATTTCAGTAAATGTGTCAGATTTCGCTTTAAGAACAAAAGCTGTTCAACTTTCTCACAGGAGAGACTGTTTCTCTTCTCATCAAGAATATGAGATGCTAGACTGAATAGTCTCTCACTCTCTGTACTGGTGCTTGCGGCAGATAAATATCTGCGTGCAAGCAAGGGAAAACGTTCTTTGTTGATGCGCCAGTACTCAAGGGAATTGTCGCTTCTGGCAATAGGCTGTTCAGCTAAATATATGTCCAGCTGTTGGGTAGCTGCACTTCTTGAGGCACCGCTATGGATTGGGGTGCATTCATGTAAAAATGCATTCAAACATATCAGATATGGAGGGAGTGTGTTCCACTTCACTTGTATGCAACCGTTTCTCACTTTCCTCTGTGCGACACCTCGAAACACCTTCACTAGATCCTTCCACCACCTCCATTTGTGCCAGTATAATTTCCCGTGCATGCTGCTTTTTCTCCACATTAAAGTAATGCTGTTTAAATCGAGGATCTAGAACTGTTGCAATGCAGTACGGAGGGTTGGACTCGGTGTATTGAAACTGGTTGGTAGCGGCCTCTAGTAGAGTGGTTTTAGCCGTTTTTACGCCATAGTCTGTTTCTACCTCTTTTCCAAGCAGACGCTTCAGTGAAGCAATCAAGGGGTTAACTTCAGCAATGGAAGCATTAGTTGAGCTTATTTCTTTTGTTAACTGTTCAAATGGAGATAGAAGAGACAAACTGTTTTCAACTGATGTGCACTCAGTGTTGATGGCAGCTCGTAATCTGCAATGTATGCAGCTAAAACACGCTTTTGTTCAAAAAGACTTTGTAGCATATAGTAGGTGCTGTTCCAACGAGACGAGTGGTTACATCTTGCTGCAGTTGTTTTGGTGCCATTCCAAACTGCATCTGCAAAGCTTGCAATCTGGAATAATTAAGCGGGGAATGCTTAAAGTGACCCACAATTTTTCTTCCTTTTTGATACGATATCAGATATGGTGCGCTGACTCAGAAATCCTTCATTCACAGCCATGCCATGCACGGTATGCTTTGAAGTTCACTGTCCCTCATTGCCTTTTCCATGTTCCACGCGTTATTTTGGACAATCAAATGCACTTTAAACTTCTCAATGTGTCAAGCATGGTTTTGTCATCTATCCACTGCGCTGTCAGGCTGAGCATGCTCGTTGGACTGACATCTGAACTCCAAATGTCGGTAGTAAAACTGATTGCTATGATGTCGGTAGTCATGAGCTCCTGAATGTGTTTTCTAACCCTGCTAAACAATTCATGTAGACTGGTATCTGCAAAGTAGCGTCTGCTTGGTAGTGAGTAACGCGGCTCAATATGTTGCATGAGCCTACGGAATCCAATGTCCTCCAGAGAATGGCTGGTCATCTAATGCAATAAATCCCACAATTTTAGCTGTACTGGCACGAGCTTTGGGACTGTCACTTGCATATTTTTTAACCTTTTCAAACACTGTGGCCACAGCTGGTGTTAAGCCTGAGGCACTTTTTGAAAGTGGCGCTGTTTTCTTATCAGAATACTGAACTGGATGACATGTTTTCAGGTGGTGTATCAAACCTGTTTTTGAAAAATTCTTTGGCACTGTACCCCCCTCTTGAAATTTCTGTTGAGCAAAGAGTACAGATTGCAAATTTGGGGTCTTTATCAGAAACTTTAAAATATTTCCACACTGCAGACATGGTCCACCTTTGCTGGCAACATAGAACGATTTATAGTGGGAGTAAAATCTGAGGGGGGGGGGGGGGTAGGAGGACGAAATCAATTTTTAAAAGCTAAACCCCAGGAGGCAGCTTTAAAAAATAAAATAAAAACTAACCAATCTTCTTCTTTTTTTGTTTTTTGTTTTTTTTATGGTGCTGCTCTTGGCATGCAAGGTAGTTACGTCTGCACTGCAGTACATCTGACTTGTACCAAAAAAATATAATTGAACTGAATAAATTTGATTTGAAATGGAATGGATTGCTTGTAAATTGCAATTGCATGCTATTTTATTTTTTTGAGTTATTCTGTAGTATACTTCATGTGTTGTCATTGAATAAAATTTTCACTTTTGCCTCAGCGTAGTATTATAAGTTATACAGTTATACGACACTGACAAGACAGCAAGCGCATTCATTTTTTTAAACATGACAGTACGCAATAAATATAATATATTGCATACTGTCATGTTTAAAAAATTAATGCGCTTGCTGTCATGTCAGTACTGTATAACTTATACTACGCTGTCAAAGTGACACGTTCAATAACAGCAAGCGCATGAATTTTATACTGTATAGTACAGAATAGCTAAAAAAAAATAGCTTGCAATTTGCAATCCATTCCATTTCAAATCCTATTTAATCACTCAGTTCAATTATATAATTTTTTTTTGCTACAAGTCAGATCAGATGTACTGCAGTGCAGACACACAGTCATTTTAAATAGTCAGCACTAGTACTATAATAAAATAATCAAGAAATAAAATTACTAGTTTTGTTTCTGCCAGTTTAAGAAGGCAAAAGCAGCAATGCTCACCGGCGAATAGTAATGGTAGCCATCCAGGAGTGACAGTGCCCACTCTTGTACTTGAGTATGCTATGTGCAGCCCTCTATGAAGCTGTCTCTCGCTTCCCAGCAGCGTCTCACAAGCACGAGGAGCGTACGCGGGGAAGGTGCCAGCGCCCAAACAACGAGTGACTTCACCCACTGATTCTGCCGCCTCTACTGCGCATGCGCGATTTTCGGCGCCAGTATCGGCAAGAATTCTCTTTTGGCTTTTTGCTGAAAGGGCCATTTTCGGCCGATATGGTCAGGTGGCCGAAATTTCAGTGCATCCTAGTACTGGCGATCCTTCAATGGGCATTAAGGCACGCAGATACATACAGGGGACCTAAAAATGCACAGTGGGTGGGATCAACAGTCAGCACCACAACCACAGCTATAATTGACATACAAAAATTAAAAATGAAATTTTAAAAAAAGGTTTTTGTAAAAACCAATATAAAAGTATTCCGAGGAATCCTACAAACAGTTCATAATAACATATTCTGCATTCAACCATATAACCATGCCTATAGTTACACAGATATAAAAACCGGCGCATAAAAACATCCAATACTAAAATCATTGGAATATATATGGATAGATAGATATATAATTTATGTATGTACACACACAATAATAAATACTTCTATGGATACATTACCACCAACCCACTGTGCATTAGATGGAACTAAACTAGTTTAATATATGATAAATGGCAATACTTCAAAAACAATATTGAAGCCTCCATATACTCATAGTTATAATAAACATACCCAATTTATAATATATAGTCATTATGTTCCATTTTTCCACGGAGAGCCCATTAGCCGACTTTTAGTATAATCATAAAAACAAATCCTGTTAGTTAAAAATATTGTTACAAAAGGATTCATATCAAGAAAAATCTATTAATACCTCACTATCACACTACCCTATCCAGACCTACCAACCACACACATTACTCTTACCCATATCTCAGCAAAAGGGCTCTTTGTGCCTGTCATCTAGGCCCAAACAATCATCACGGCATGATTCCATGCCATGGGTGTGACTAGACTAGATCTTTTGGCCAAGTCCCTATGGATAGTATCTATATCATAGAAAGAGGGGTCATGCGTCCGAGCCAGTTGTCAAAAGAATAATAAAAGTAGTGATAAGATAGAAAAAAAAAAAGGATCACCATAGCAAAAACACATATACAAGAGGCCTCTATGGGTACTCCAAGAGTCATATTACAAGAGTTATACTGCAGTTTGATTCCCTCATTCAAGCCTTGCGGTGCTAGAGTCCCCAAAGTAAAAATCCAAAACGCCTCTCTTGTAGGGATGAGGTTCGAGTCGAACTTATGTTCCACACGAACATTGGCTGTTCGCCCGTTCGCCGAACAGCGAACAATTTGGGGTGTTCGTGGCAAATTCGAAAGCCGTGGAACACCCTTTAAAAGTCTATGGGAGAAATCAAAAGTGCTAATTTTAAAGGCTTATATGCAAGTTATTGTCATAAAGTGTTTGGGGACCTGGGTCCTGCCCCAGGGGACATGGATCAATGCAAAAAAAGTTTTAAAATGGACGTCGGGAGCAGTGATTTTAATAATGCTTAAAGTGAAACAATAAAAGTGTAATATTCCTCCTCCATGATGGCATGGAGGGAGGCTCCCGCATAGTGACACTTCTCCTCTTCTGACGGTTCCTAAATAACGGGGGGCGGGGCCACCCGGTGACCCCGCCCCCTCTGACGCACGGGGACTTCCCTGTGGCATTCCCTGTGACGTCAGAGGGAGGCGGGGTCATCCGTTACGTAACCCCGCCCCCTTCTGACGTCACAGGGAATGCCACAGGGAAGTCCCGTCAAGTCCCCGTGCGTCACCCCCCCCGTTATTTAAGAACCGTCAGAAGAGGAGAAGCGTCACAGCGGGAGCCTCCCTCCATGCCATCATGGATGCGGAGCGGCCCGAGGATAAGAAGACGCTGCGGATGAAGATGCAGGACAAGAACACCGGAGGAAGAGCCAGAAGATGGAGGAAGAAACCAATGGAAGAGAGAAGATAGAAGGAAGAAGAAGCATTTACATAAAGGAATTGTCAAAATCTGTCTCTTGTCATTTTTAACATTTTTGACAGTTTTTTTGTGAAATGGTAGGGGTACCCCCTTACCATTTCACACAGGGGGGAGGACCGCTCTCTCGCCCCCCCTCTTTTCCTACGGCCTGCAGGTTGCGTGCTCGGATAAGGGTCTGGTATGGATTTTTAGGGGGACCCCACGCCATTTTTTTTAAATTTTGGCCGGGGTTCCCCTTAATATCCATACCAGACCTGAAGGGCCTGTTATGGAATTTAGGGGGACCCCCCACGTCATTTTTTTTTTTTTTTTTTTACATTTTGGTTCGGGGTTCCTCTGTGGGGAATTCCCATGCCGTTTTTATCAATGAACTTTTATGTGTATCGTCGGACCGGCAATTCATTAATAGCCGCAAGTGGTTTTAAATTACTTTTTTTTTCCTTTTGAAATGTCATTTTGCTGTCAGACTGTTTAAACACGGGAAACCTGCGCCCCTTTACAGGCATACTATAGACACCCCCCAGGTACGAAATTTAAAGGAATATTACACTTTTATTGTTTCACTTTAAGCATTATTAAAATCACTGCTCCCGAAAAAACGGCCGTTTTTAAAACTTTTTTTCTTTAAAATTAGCACTTTTGATTATTCATGTTCGTGTCCCATAGACTTTAACAGTGTTCGCGTGTTCGAACAAATTTTTTGCCTGTTCGCAAGTTCCGGTGCGAACCGAACAGGGGGGTGATGGGCTCATCCCTACTCTCTTGTGCATAGTATCTGATACTTTTTACCACTATCCAAATCGTTTGATATGGCCTCTATTCCAAACACTTTAAGGCCTTCTGTACTACTGTTGTGGATCTCCTTGAAGTGTCTTGGTACTGACAATATACTGACAATAATATTTATCTTTTTCTGTCGAGATACTACTTCTGTGCTTGTTCATCCTTGTCCTCATTGGCCGTGACGTCCGACCAATATACATGAGGCCACAAGGGCACAGGAGGCCATATATGACATGTGGGGTGCTGCTGTTGATGAACTGCTTAATCTTATAGCTCTTGCCATCAACTCCGACTACCTCCTTTTTTCTATGGCACATATGGACACAGCTCCCATAATTACTACTCCCGCACCTATAACTGCCTTTTTGATCAAAGATGGTAGACCAAGGATTGCTGGGCCCTCTATTCCTAGTCCTCTTTACTCTACTCGGGGCAATGATACTCCTTAAATCCTTGGGTCTCCTAAAGACTAGATTTGGATGTGACGATAAGCTAGTCTTCGGGATCGGATATGATTTGAGAATCTTCCAGTTTTTTTTCTGAAGATTTTTTTGTATTGTAGTAGCTTTATTATTGAATCTGGTGCAGAACCGTACTTGTGGTTGTTCATCTCTATCGCATTTTGCCGTTTTCTCACCCCCTGTGCAGACATTGTCATACAGCTGTAGCTATTTTTGGAATGCTTCTAGAATATGTTTATTAAGTGGTGCTAGTCCACGCAGATGGGTATGACCCATTTGGGAGGGTGGCACTTGTGGCATGGACACGTGGATACATATAGCGGGAATTAGGAGAGATGAACCATTGTCCGTTTAGGCTCTAATGAAAAGGGTGCGCCCTTGAAATGCCTCAGCCATTAGGGATATCATCCGATCCCCTCAACACCTGGTCCGGATTGTTAGGGCTTAGAGACACTGTCTCATCAATTGAAAAGCCTCATTTACTTGCTTATTTGTGAGTATAAACATTGTTTTTATGCTCTTAGTAAAATGTTATCATTGGTAATGTGCAAGGTCGGTGCGCCCTTCCTTTTTTTCTTCTTTTTTTTTTCTCCCTGCTGATAAGACAGCCTACTGATGACAAGTTTGAATGTACCTGTGTCTCTCGTTACTGAATGTAGTTTACCCCACTCTGTGTCATTATGCAAAGAAGGCGGATTGTCCTCTGTATGTCTTTGTGCCTGTGTTTTTAAATAAACCATCTCAGGCTTCTCTTCACCCTAGACTGATGTCTCGACAAGTGACTGGGTGGGCTAAGGGACCTTGGATCGTGCTGGTACCAGGCAAGGGAAGCTTATACTGTGTACATACTCCTCTTGAGTACGGGGGTCTGTCACAAGAAGAAAAAAAGGAATTCAGAAGGCAGTAGTATTGACTCCTGAATGCATTGCAGTTGCTCCTTTCCTGCCATAGTCTTTAACCCCTTAACAACCGGCCCATAGCCGAATGATGGCTACAGGGCGGTTTCTTAACTCTGGGAGGGCGTACAGTGACGTCCTCCCAGAATTTCGCTCTCGCGCGCCCCCTGGGACGCACACCCGAAATTATCCATGACCGCGGGGTGCAGAGGACCTGACGGATCACGGTAAACGGCCGCTGACTATGATCGCTCCGTCAAATGACGGAACGATCACATGTAAACAAACCATGACGCCGGTTCCTCTCTCCCCTCTCTGTACTGATTGGTACAGAGGAGGAGAGATCGGATGGCAGCAGCCAGCCATCCATCCATCCATGCTCAGCCATCCCTCCATGCTCAGAAATGCCCTGTTCAAAACTCTGCAATTCCCTGTTCAAAACTCTGCAATTCCCTGTTCAAAACTCTGCAATTCCCTGTTCAAAACTCTGCAATTCCCTGTTCAAAACTCTGCAATTCCCTGTGCAAAACTCTGCAATTCCCTGCGCAATACCATGTGCAATGCTCGGCCTCTGTATGTGGCCAGGCTGTGGAAGTCTCACACACATGGTATCGCCGTACTCAGGAGGAGTAGGAGAATCTATTTTGGGGTGTCATTTTTGGTATGTACATGCTATGTGTTAGAAATATTGTATAAATGGACAACTTTGTGTTAAATAAAAAAAACGTTTTAACCAGCCGTCATATGACATCCTTGACTTTGTGCGAGGATATCTGAATGATGGGTGCAGCTACAGGCATCATTCAGATATCAGCTTTTTCTGCCGGCGATTCCCTACACCATAAGAATGATCATATCGGCTGTTCTGCTGCTTGATCGTTCTCACGGGAGGCCCCATATCTCACTGTAAAGAGGACCTGTCATGCCATATTCCTATTACAAGGGATGTTTACATTAAAAGTGATCAAAAAATAATTTTTTGGGAAAAAAGTGTCAAACTAAATAAAGTAAAATGAACAATAAATAAGAAAAAAAAAATTTAAAGCACCCTGTCCCCGTGTACTCTCATGCAGAAGCGAACGCATACGTAGGTCCCCCCCACATATGAAAACGGTGTTCAAACCACACATGTGAGGTATCGCTGCGATCGGTAGAGCGAGAGCAATAATTTTGGCCCTCCTCTGTAACTCAAAACATGTAACCAGTAAAAAAAATTTAAAGCGCCGCCTATGGGGATTTTTAAGTAGCGAAGTTTTGGCGCCATTCCACAAGCGTGTGCAGTTTTGAAGGGTGACATGTTATGTATCTATTTACTTGGCATAACTTCATCTTTCATATTATGCAAAAACATTGGGCTAACTTTACTATTTTGTTTTTTTTCAAAGCACAAAACTGTTTGTTTGTTTTTTTTTTTTTTTTTTTTTTCAAGGAAAACGCATTTGAAAAATTGCTGCGCAAATACCGTGTGAGATAAAAAGTTGCAACGACCCCCATTGTATTCTCTAGGGTCTTTGCTAAAAAAACATATATAATGTTTTGGGGTTCTATGTAATTTTCTAGCAAATAAATAATGATTTTTATGTGTAGGAGAGAAATCTCAGAATTGGCCTGGGCACTCCAGAACGCCTGAAGATGCTCCCTGCATGTTGGGCCTCTGTATGTGGCCACGCTGTGTAAGTCTCACATGTGGTATCGCCGTACTCGGGAGTAATAGAATGTGTTTTGGGGTGTAATTTGTGGTATGCATATGTGGCTTGTGAGAAATAACCTGTTTAATATGACAGTTTTGTGAAAAGAAAAAAAAAAATCTTGATTTTGCAAAGAATTGTGGGAAAAAATGACAACTTCAAAAAACTCATCATGCATCTTCCTAAATACCTTGGAATGCCTTCTTTCCAAAACGGGGTCATTTGGGGGGTATTTGTACTTTTCTGGCATGTTAGCGTCTCAAGAAATTAGGCCGTCAGTAATTCAGGTGTGATCAATTTGCAGATATTGGCAACATAGCTTTTTGGCTAACTTTCACAAAGACCAAATAATATACACCAATTTGTACTGATTTTTACCAAAGATATGTAGCAGTATACATTTTGGGCAAAATTTATGAAGAAAAATTACTGATTTGCTAAATTTTATAACCGAAACAAAGAAATTCATTATTTTACCGAATTTTCAGTCTCTTTTCTTTTATAGCGCAAAAAATAAAAAACCCACCAAAAGAAAGCTCGATTTGTGTGGAAAAAAAAGGACAAAAATTTCATATAGGTGCAGTGTCGCATGACTGAGTAATTGTCATTCAAAATGTGAAAGCACCGAAAGCTGAAAATTGGTCTGGTTATTAAGGGGGTTTAAGTGCCCAGTGGTCAAGTGGTTAAACAATAGCATTGCAGCATCCCCAAGCAGATAAGCTGTATAACCTTTGAGCACACTTCTAGAGGCTGTCATATTGGAGAATATGTAAAAATTGAGGTTGGTGGCCCTATGTGTTTGTATATACAGTTTCTCACAAAAGTGTGTACACCCCTCACATTTTTATAAATATTTTATTATATCTTTTCATGTGACAACACAGAAGAAATGACACTTTGCTACAATGTAAAGTAGTGAGTGTACAGCTTGTATAACAGTGTAAATTTGCTGTTCCCTCAAAATAACTCAACTCACAGCCATTAATGTCTAAACTGCTGGCAACAAAAGTGAGTACACCCCTAAGTGAAAATGTCCAAATTGGGCCCAATTAGCCATTTTCCCTCCCTGGTATCATGTGCCTCATTAGTGTTACAAGGTCTCAGGTGTGTTAAATTTGTCTCTCTCTCTCTCTCTCTCTCTCTCTCTCTCTCTCTCTCTCTCTCTCTCTCGTTACTCTACATAAGGATGGCCTAGGCCAGTGATGGGGAATCTTGGCACCCCAGATGTTTTGGAACTACATTTCCCATGATGCTCATGCACTCTGCAGTGTAGCTGAGCATCATGGGAAATGTAGTTTCAAAACATCTGGGGTGCCCAGGGTTGCCATCACTGGCCTAGGCTATAAGAAGATTGCCAAGACCCTGAAACTGAGCTGCAGCCTGGTGAAGAGGACCATACAGTGACAGGTTCCACTCAGAACAAGCCTCGCCATGGTTGACCAAAGAAGTTGAGTGCACGTGCTTAGCGTCATATCCATAGGTTGTCTTTGCCCGCAAACAGTTTTCTGAAGACAATCAGACAAAGACATTTACTGGAACCTTGTCCTGTGGTCTGATGAGACCAAGATAAACTTATTTAGTTCAGATGGTATCAAGCGTGTCTGGCAACCAGGTGAGGAGTACAAAGACAAGTGTGTCTTGCCTCCAGTCAAGCATGGTGGTGGGAGTGTTATGGTCTGGGGCTGCATGAGTGCTGCCAGCACTGGGGAGCTACAGTTCATTAAGGGAGCCATAAATGGCAACACGTACTGTGACATACTGAATCGGAGCATGATCCCCCTCCCTTTGGAGACTGGGCCGCAGGGCAGTTTTCCAACATAACACCCAAACACACCTCCAAGACGACCACTGCCTTGCTAAAGAGACTAAGGGTAAAGATGATGGACTGGCCAAGCATGTCTCCAGACCCAAACCCTATTGAGCATCTGTGGGGCATCCTCAAATGGACAGTAATGACATAATTATATCGTGAAAGAAGTTTGTTTGAAATCTTTGCAAATGTATTAAAAATGAAAAAAATCACATGTACATAAGTATTCACACCATTTGCCATGATGCTCAAAATTGAGCTCAGGTTCATAATTTTTTCCACAACTTGATTGTAGTCCATCTGTGGTAAATTCAGTTGTTTGGACATGATTTTGAAAGGGACACACCTTTCTATATAAGGTCCCACAGTTAACAGTGCATGTCAGGGCACAAACCAAGCCATGAAGTCCAAGGATTTGTCTGTAGACCTCAGAGACAGGATTTTATTGAGACACAGGGAAGGGTACAGAAACATGTCTGCGGCATTGAAGGTCCTAATGAGCACAGTTGCCTCCATCATCTTTAAATGGAAGACGTTTGGAACCACCAGGACTCTTCCTAGAGCGGGCCACCCGACAAAATTACTGATTGATCAGGGGAGAAGGTCCTTAGTCAGGGAGGTAACCAAGAACCCGATGGTCACTCTGACAGAGCTACAGCGTTTGTGGGAAGAGGAGAACCTTCCAGAAGAACAACCATCTCTACAGCACGCCACCAATAAGGCCTGTATGGTAGATTAACCAGACAGAAGCCACTCCTCAGTAAAAGGAACGTGACAGCCCATCTGCAGTTTGCTAAAAGGCACCTGAAGGACTCTTTGGCCTGAATGGCAAGGATCATGTCTGGAGGAAAACCAGGCACCGCTCATCACCTACAGTGGAGTATGGTGGTGGCATCATCATGCTATGGTGATCTTTTTCAGCAGCAGGAACTGGTAGACTAGTCAGAATCGAGGGTAGGATGAATGCAGCAATGTACAGAGACATCCTTGATGAAAACCTGCTCCAGAGTGTGCTCTGGACCTCAGACTGGGACAAGGATTCATCTTCGAACAGGACAACGACCCTAAGCACGCAGCCAAGATAACAAAGGAGTGGCTGCTGGACAACTCTGTGAATGTCCATGGGTGGCCCAGCCAGAGCCCTGACTTGAACCCGATTTGAACATCTCTGGAGAGATCTGAAAATGGCTGTGCACCAACACTCCTCTTCCAACCTGATGGAACTTGAGAGGTCCTGCAAAGAGTAATGGGAGAAAGTGCCCAAAAATATGCTAAGTGTGCTAAGCTTGTAGCATCATACTCAAAAAAACATGAGGCTGTAATTGGTGCCAAAGGTGCTTCCACAAAGTATTGAGCAAAGGCTGTGAATACTTGTGTACATGGGATTTTTTTTCGTTTTTTTTTTTCGTTTTTTTATTTTTAATAAACATGCAAAGATTTCAAACAAACTTCTTTCACATTGTCATTATGAGGTATTGTTTGTAGAATTTTGAGAAAAAGAATGTAATCCTTTTTGGAATAAGGTTGTACCATAACAAAATGTGGAAAAAGTGAAGCACTGTGAATACTTTCCGGATGCACTGTACACTGATTATAATTGCTCATAGAAATAGCTGGGATGTGAAGTAAGAAATGAAGTGGAGAAAAAGGCAGGTCAATGTAAATTATAGTTTTGATTTGAGTTTGAACATTGGACAAAAAAGTATGGATTTTGGGGCATCCCTACTATATATGCAGGAATCTGCCTCATTGACTACAGTCCCTCCTGTAAATGTCTGGGGCAGAGAATGCCAATTTAGTGGGTACCCAATACCACCTAGTCAATATCTTACTAGTTTCTTGTGTTTTAGGTATAGCAGAACTTGAGTGGGTCAGTTAGTAGAGGTAACACAGTTAAACTGAAAATTCATGTTGCATTTCACATCCCCAGTCTGAAAAAAGTGCTTGCTTGGCGTAAACCAAGGGAAACCTTCAACTGGTGAGCGCAAACAGGAGTGGGGACAGCAGGCACCCCTGTTGCATACTATTTTGAATGGGGAATGGTCAAGAGTATGACATTTATTTTAACATGAGCCTTGGGGTTAGTATACATGGCTGAAATCCACCCATGCATATGTGGTCCTAGATCCAGCATTTCCAGTGTTGATTGTGAGAAGGTCCAGTCCACCCTATCAAATACTTTCTTAGCCTCAGCAGAGAGCAGAAAATAGGGTGAAAGGTTGATGTGAGTTTGCGCCCACTACTAGTTGTAGTGCTTTAATAGAGTTGTCCCTTGCTTCACGGCCCACAATGAAGTCCATCTGTCAAGATGGATAACATTGGTAGAAAGTGTTTCAACCGATTAGCCAAGATTTTGGATAGACTTCTTTTATGTTGGTGTTAAGTAAGGAGATGGGGAGGTAGTTTTGGGGTGAGGTACAGTCTTTTCTCTTTTGGCAGTAAGGTAATATGCACAAGAACGGCCCTTTTTAGGAATATGATCTCCTTTGGTAATAGAATTTTAAGTAGTGGCAAAAATTTCAAATACTATGCTTTTGTATAACCATTTGGACCTGGGCTTTTACCATATGGGAGTTCTTTAAAGCAGAGCTCCACACAAAAGGTGGAAGTTCCGCTTTAAACATCCCCCCCCCCCTAGTTTTGACAAGTATCCGCTCCCATCCCACTTCCGATCAGACCGCCTAGGGGACCTGACCGGATTTCCCGACCATTAAGGAGGTGCAGCGCGGTATGAGCAGTGCGTACCCAGCTGTGAAAGCCACAAGCTGTTACAGCTGTGTGCCAATAGTTGTAATGCCAGCACTGGGGACAGAAGAGCAGGAGAGAACCGAGGGTTCAGGTGGCCACATCACTGGATCGTGGGACAGGTGAGTGTGTTTATTAAGTCAGCCGCTACAGTTTTTTTAATAGCTGTTGACTTTAATAAACACAAAGACTGGAACTCCGCTTTTTGTGTATCATAATGGGGGATTTTAATTATCCAGACATAGACTGGGCGGAGGGAACCATGCATTCATCTAAGGCTCGCCAGCTCCTAAATGTCCTGCAGGACAATTTTATGGATCAGATGGTAGATGCACCAACTAGAAATAAAGCGTTACTGGATCTGATCTACTGATTACCAACAATACAGACCTGATCACGGATGTGGATATACAGGGCAATTTAGGTAACAGCGATCACAGGTCAATTGGCTTCAGTATAAATCACACAAATAGGAAACATAAGGGGAATACAAAGACACTGAAATTCAAAAGAGCCAACTTCCCTAAACTACGAGCCTTGCTAGAAGGCATAAATTGGGATAAAATCTTAGGAACAAAGAACACGGGGGAGAGATGGATTTGCTTTAAGAGTGTATTCAATAAGGGCATTAGCCAATGCATCCCATTGGGTAATTTAAAAGAGCGAACAAAAAGTCCTGGATGGCTTAACTCCAATATAAAAATGCATATAAAAGCAAAGGGGAAGGCCTTCAAAAAATACAAGGTTGAGGGATCATCCTCAGCATTCAGACTTTATAAAGAATGCAACAAGAAATGTAAGGGTGCAATAAGGACAGCTAAGATAGAACATGAAAGACACATAGTGGAGGAGAGCAAAAATAATCTCAAGAAATTCTTTAAGTATGTAAACAGTAAAAAAAGGGAGGACAGGCCATATTGGCCCCATAAAGAATGAGGAAGGACATCTGGTTACAAAGGATGGGGAGATGTCGAAGGTGTTGAATTTATTCTTCTCAGTCTTCACAAGGGAATCTGGGGGGCTTCGGTAACCAAAACGACAGTGTTTATCCTCATGACACATCACAGGAAGCACCTCCATGGTTAACAGAGGACAGAACTAAAATTAGACTTGAGAAAGTTAACATTATTTAAATAACCGGGACCAGGTAGCTTGCACCCGAGAGTACTTGGGGAACTCAGTCAAGTAATTGCCAGATCATTGTTCCTAATTTTTACTGACAGTCTGACTGGAATGGTACCAGCTGATTGGAGAAAAGCCAGTGTAGCACCAATGTTTAAAAAGGGCCCGAAATACATCCCTGGGAATTGCAGACCAGTTAGCCTAACATCAATAGTATGTAAACTCTTGGAGGGGATGATAAAGGATTATATACAAGATTTTAGTTATGAGAACGGTATCATTAGCAGTAATCAGCGTGGATTCATGAAGAATCGTTCTTGCCAAACCAATTTATTAACCTTCTACGAGGAGGTGTTGCCATCTAGATAAAGGAAGGCCCGTAGACGTGGCGTATCTGAATTTTGCAAAAGCATTTGACACAGTCCCACATAAACTGTACAAAATAAGGTCAGTTGGCATGGACCATAGGGTGAGTACATGTATTGAAAACTGGATGGAACTTGAGAGGTCCTGCAAAGAGTAATGGGAGAAAGTGCCCAAAAATATGCTAAGTGTGCTAAGCTTGTAGCATCATACTCAAAAAAACTTGAGGCTGTAATTGGTGCCAAAGGTGCTTCCACAAAGTATTGAGCAAAGGCTGTGAATACTTGTGTACATGGGATTTTTTTTCGTTTTTTTTTTTTCGTTTTTTTATTTTTAATAAACATGCAAAAATTTCAAACAAACTTCTTTCACATTGTCATTATGAGGTATTGTTTGTAGAATTTTGAGAAAAAGAATGTAATCCTTTTTGGAATAAGGTTTTACCATAACAAAATGTGGAAAAAGTGAAGCACTGTGAATACTTTCCGGATGCACTGTACACTGATTATAATTGCTCATAGAAATAGCTGGGATGTGAAGTAAGAAATGAAGTGGAGAAAAAGGCAGGTCAATGTAAATTATAGTTTTGATTTGAGTTTGAACATTGGACAAAAAAGTATGGATTTTGGGGCATCCCTACTATATATGCAGGAATCTGCCTCATTGACTACAGTCCCTCCTGTAAATGTCTGGGACAGAGGGGCAGAGAATGCCAATTTAGTGGGTACCCAATACCACCTAGTCAATATCTTACTAGTTTCTTGTGTTTTAGGTATAGCAGAACTTGAGTGGGTCAGTTAGTAGAGGTAACACAGTTAAACTGAAAATTCATGTTGCATTTCACATCCCCAGTCTGAAAAAAGTGCTTGCTTGGCGGAAACCAAGGGAAACCTTCAACTGGTGAGCGCAAACAGGAGTGGGGACAGCAGGCACCCCTGTTGCATACTATTTTGAATGGGGAATGGTCAAGAGTATGACATTTATTTTAACATGAGCCTTAGGGTTAGTATACATGGCTGAAATCCACCCATGCATATGTGGTCCTAGATCCAGCATTTCCAGTGTTGATTGTGAGAAGGTCCAGTCCACCCTATCAAATACTTTCTTAGCCTCAGCAGAGAGCAGAAAATAGGGTGAAAGGTTGATACCGTTCTCATAACTAAAATCTTGTATATAATCCTTTATCATCCCCTCCAAGAGTTTACATACTATTGATGTTAGGCTAACTGGTCTGCAATTCCCAGGGATGTATTTCGGGCCCTTTTTAAACATTGGTGCTACACTGGCTTTTCTCCAATCAGCTGGTACCATTCCAAGGGTGATTTCAGAGGGTGGTCATAAATGGGGAGTATTTGGAATGGTCAGGGGTGGGTAGTGGGGTCCCCCAGGGTTCTGTGCTGGATCAATCCTGTTTAACCGGTTCCTGACCGCTGCATGTAGATATACGTCAACAGAATGGCACGGCTGCGCAAATGGGCGTACCTGTACGTCCCTTTGAATTTGCTGACGTGGCATCGCTGACACGCGCACCCGTTGTGGGCTCTGAGTAGGATCGCGGGTCCCGCGGATTGTATGTCCGCGGGGATACCCGCGATCGTCTCACGGAGAGGAAGAACGGGAAAATGCTAATGTAAACAAGCATTTCCCCGTTCTGCCTAGTGACAATGTCACTGATCACCGCTCCCTGTAATTGGGAGCGGTGATCAGTGATATATCACACGTAGCCCTTCCCCCTTGGTTAGAATCACTCCCTAGGACACGCTTAACCCCTACAGCGCCACCTAGTGTTAACCCCTTCACTGCCAGTCACATTTACACAATAATCAATGCATTTTGAATCGTACTGATCGCTCTATGAATGTGAATGGTCCCAAAAATGTGTCAAAATTGTCCGATGTGTCGGCCATAATGTCGCAATCATGATTAAAAAAATTGCTGATCGCTGCCATTACTAGTAAAAAATTAATAAAAATGCCATAAAACTATCCCCTATTTTGTAGACACTATAACTTTTGCGCAAGCCAATCAATAAACGCTTATTGCGATTTATTTATTATTTTTTTTTTTTTACCAAAAATATGTAGAAGAATACGTATCGGCCTAAACTGAGGAAAAAAAATGTTTAATATATTTTTTGGGGATATTTATTATAGCAAAAAGTGAAAAATAATGTGTTTTTTTTTTTTCAAAATTGTCGCTCCCTTTTTTTTTTTTTTTTTTTTTTTTTTTTTTTTGTTTTATAGCGCAAAAAATAAAAACCACAGAGGTGATCAAATACCACCAAAAGAAAGCTATATTTGTGGGAAAAAAAGGACGTCAGTTTTGTTTGGAAGTCACGTCGCACGACCGCGCAATTGTCAGTGAAAGCGACGCAGTGCCGAATCGCAGAAAGTGCTCTGGTTTTTGGCCAGCCAAATGGTCCAGGGCTGAAGTGGTTAATTTGTTCATAAACTACCTGGAAGATGGGGTAAACAGTTCAATCTCTGTATTTGCGGACGATACTAAGCTAAGAAGGGCAATAACTTTTCCGCAGGATGTGGAAACCTTGCAAAAAGATCTGAACAAATTAATGGGGTTGACAACTACACGGCAAATGAGGTTCAATGTAGAAAAATGTAAAATAATGCATTTGGGTGGCAAAAATATGAATGCAATCTATACACTAGGGGGAGAACCTCTGGGGGAATCTAGGATGGAAAAGGACCTGGGGGTCCTAATAGATGATAGGCTCAGCAATGGCATGCAATGCCAAGCTGCTGCTAACAAAGCAAACAGAATATTGGCATGCATTAAAAAGGGAATTAATTCCAGAGATAAAACGATAATTCTCCCGCTCTACAAGACACTAGTCCGGCCGCACCTAGAGTATGCTGTCCAGTTCTGGGCACCAGTCCTCAGGAAGGATGTACTGGAAATGGAGCGAGTACAAAGAAGGGCAACTAAGCTAATAAAGGGTCTGGAGGAATTTAGTTATGAGGAAAGGTTGCAAGCACTGAACTTATTCTCTCTGGAGAAGAGACGCTTGAGAGGAGATATGATTTCAATTTACAAATACCGTACTGGTGACCCCACAACAGGGCTAAAACTTTTTCGCGGAAGGGAGTTTAACAAGACTCGTGGGCACTCATTAAAATTAGAAGAAAAGAGGTTTAACCTTAAACTACGTAGAGGGTTCTTTACACCTATGTGTAATGGGACGGTCCAAAATCCTCTCTAATGGCAGGTAACTACCTCTTTATTTGAAATTGTTTTTCTGCTGAAAAACAGTATTTCCCATGGGGTTTAGGTTGTAAACATTGGCATAATAATCACAGAACACCAAAGCATTTTGGAAGTACGTACTACCGTGGTACCTGAGGTAGTCTGGAACTTGTGCACATATGTTAATGTTCTCTGTATCTGAAAGGCTCATGCCAGCATCTTACCACATTTTTTTCCATACTAACAGTATCTGCAGATACACAGGTCTAACAATCCAGTGAGTTTTTTTATTCTTTTAACTTGTTCCTGCCGTGAGCTTTTATTCTTACCTGTGACAATATCACAAGGCTTGTAAAATTCTTTCAGGGTCAGCTGCTCTGATCTCTGTTCCTGTTGACATAGACATGTGCACAGAACTACTGTGGATCTAAGTACTGTACACGGATGCAAAAATCTATAAAGTCTACTGCACGCTTTGAAAATGGGATTGACCAGGGTCATATGTCCAAAAGTTCAAACCTATACCCTTAAAGCGGAGTTCCACCCATAAAATGAACTTTATGTTATTCAGCAGCAATAAACATAACCAAGGACATTTGGAAAATTTTTTTTTTTTTTTACTTTTTCATGCCTGTTATGTGGTCCCTTGTAATCTGCTCCTTCCTTCCTCTCCACGTCGCCTGACGTCATTTGCCTTGGCGTCTGTGCTCGCTAGTGCTCCTGGGAGATGTGTGTCATCATTTCCCAGGAGTCAGTGGGTAGCGCCGAGGGCTAGAATCATGGTATTTCAAAACCGGAAGTGACGCAGCTTACGTTCGTTGCCATCACAACGGGGCGGCCACTGCCGCCGCCTGTTATGATTGCAACCTGTGAAGTTTCCTGCGCCGCTACGTGCTCTTACTGCACATGCGCGAGAACGGGCAGTGCATGCTGGGAATACAGCAGCTCTGTATCCTGGAAGTTTTGTGCTTGTGGTCTTTGCCTGCCCTCAAGTAAGATGGGAACGCCCGAGCAGGATGGATCAAAGGTAACTTTTTAAATAAAATATTAATAAATGCCACGCTAATGACAAGATTAACCAATGGTAAATATACATTAAGTAACAGTAATAGATAGCTGACCTGAGCTCCGCGCTGGGTCGGCCGCGACCAGCCCCATTCTGGTCTGGGGCGGCCGGTGAGATAGACGTCTCGCAGGGACACATATGACCAGACACCTGAAGTCTGGGTCACAGTGTCGCCATGTCCGACAGCCACTCTGTCTAGGCGGGAGGTGGATCTGTCTGTAGTGTGTGACCCGCAATCCCTGCAGGAGGGGTAAGTATGTGCTCCACCAGTCCGGGCACAGTGGAGCAGCTGGGTACTCCCTGGGGTGGTCGGTTTTGGGAGATGGTTTCATCCCCCCTCCCCCCGGTTGCGCTGCCAATTGCTGGGCTCAGGGAAGGTGTGTTTGGCATCTACCTGGCCTGGTGGGTTCCCACCGGGTGGTCTCTGGGCGTTCTAGGTATGGGGGGGATAGCTGGCATTTTTCCTCCACGTGTATAGCCGCCATTAATTGGGGGACGGGAGCCGCGACGGCCATTTACCTGTAGTCTCCAGGCTTTCCAGGCACTTGTGCTCTAGCTTGGGAAGCGCGGCTGGCGGCCATTTTCTTGTAGCCGTGTGAGGAGTGTTTCTGCTGGGCCTCTAGCCCTGGACTCTGCAATTGAAGCCAGGCAAGAGCGCGGATCTCCTCGTGGCTTGTCCCTGGTAGTGTCGGGGTAAGCATGGGACCTGAAGCAGGTGCCTCTCCCCCAGACACCCCTGTGATGGCAGCTGGCTCCTCTGGGTCTGAGGTGCCCCTGGATGCTTTGTCAGCAGTCCTGGAATCATTAATTTCCCAGGTTGAAGTGGCGTGCGGGCGTAAGGCGGGTAAACACCCCCTTCCCCCTCCATCTTCCGGGGAGGACTCTGATCCGGACTCGGGCCCCGCCGTAGCAGGCGGCCCCTGCCTGGACGGTTCAGATGATGCGGCCCCTGATCTTTCGGACAGTGAGGAGGAATCCTCCGCGTCCGTTGTGCCGCATGAGAAAGTGCTGGTTTCCTTACCTGTCTTATTTTGATAAGTTTATTTACAAGGATTGGGAACGCCCGCAGCGCTCCTTTTCAGTTCCGAGGCGGTTTTCAATGAGTTACCCTTTTGAGGAGAGTCTGTTGAAGAAATTGGCTTCCCCCCCAGTTGTTGATCCTCCAGTGTCCAGGTTAAATAAGCCAACCATCATTCCAGTGGAGGGGTCCCCTTCTTTCAACGATCCTGCCGAGGTGGTTGCTTGGTCTATGTTTACGATGGCGGTGTCGGGTCCTCGTCCGGTGCTAGCCACGGCTCTGGTGTCGCAGACACTTACTGAGTTCGCCAAGTTATTACACAGTGAGTTTGTGTAATAAGCAAGCTTCCCCAGTCTGTGTGAAGCTGGCAGACCAGTTAGTGCAAGGACTTAAGTATGTCTGTGGTGCGGCCCTAGATACGGCCCCGTTGCTTTCAAAGGTCTCTGTGTTGGCCGTAGTTCTGTGCCGGCTACTTTGGCTCAAGTGTTGGTCTGCGGACCAGACATCTAAGAAAGCTTTGGCGGAATTGCCTTTCCAGGGTGGGAGGCTATTTGGAGCCTGTCTGGACAACCTTATTAAGGACATCACTGGGGGGAAAAAAGTACTTTTCTCCCACAGTCCAGAAAGGGCAAGGAGACCTGTTGTAGGCAGGGCCCCTCTTTTTCTGCTCACAAGCGTCTTTTTCGCCCGGTTCTGCAGGCAAGCAAGTCCTCTTCTGCATGAAGGTTTACCCCCGCCCGACTTACGGGTAGGGGTCGCCTTCGGTGGTTTGTATACCGGTGGACTTCTCTTCTTTCCGACCGGTAGGTCTGCAAACTAATTTTGTCCGGTTATAAGATGGTTTCTTTCTTGTCCGCCAGACAGGTTTTTCCCTCCAATCTTCATCTTCTCCCGTCTCGTTGGCAGGCTTTGTTTGGGGCGGTACAAGACTTGCTACTACGGGGGGTGATAGTTCCTGTACCAGCTTCTGAAAGGTTTCGGGGTTTCTACTCCAATCTGTTCGTAGTTCCGAAGAAGGAAGGGGTTCGTCCGATCCTGGATCTCAAGGCCATCAATTTGTTTTGTGAGGGTACGGAGGTTTAGAATGGAGTCTTGTCCGTTCAGTGTTGGCTGCGCTTCATCGGGGATTTCCTGGACATCAAGGATGCATACTTGCATGTCCCCATCTGCGTCGGGCACCAGCGGTTCCTGCGATTTGCGGTCGGGGTGCGCACTATCAATTTGTGGCACTTCCCTTTGGCCTGGCGTCATTGGCAGGCTTTGTTTGGGGCGGTACAAGACTTGCTACTACGGGGGGTGATAGTTCCTGTACCAGCTTCTGAAAGGTTTCGGGGTTTCTACTCCAATCTGTTTGTAGTTCCGAAGAAGGAAGGGGTGCGTCCGATCCTGGATCTCAAGGCCATCAATTGTTTTGTGAGGGTACGGAGGTTTAGGATGGAGTCTGTCCGTTCAGTGGTGGCTGCGCTTCATTGGGGATTTCCTGGACATCAAGAACGCATACTTGCATGTCCCCATCTGCGTTGGGCACCAGCGGTTCCTGCGCTTTGCGGTCGGGGTGCGCACTATCAATTTGTGGCACTTCCCTTTGGCCTGCCGTCAGTGCCAAGGGTCTTCACCAAGGTGCTGGCTCCGGTTCTGGTGCTGCTGAGACAGCAGGGGATCGCGATCATGAGCTACCTGGACGATCTCTTCCTGAGAGCGGTGCCAGCCTCAGAACTGAGAGAAGATCTGGCGATCACCATGCAGACCTTACAAGAGTTCGGCTGAGTGTTGAATCTTCAGAAGTCTGTGTTGCTCCCGACCCAACGCCTGGAGTACTTGGGGTTGATTCTGGACTCTGCAAGGGCGAAGGGTTTTTCTTCCGTCGATCAAACTGCAGACCCTTCACTCCGCGGTGCGATTGCTGCTGTCCCGCAAGTGGTCGTCGCTGCGCTTTTGCATGCAAGTTCTGGGCCTCATGGTATCCACCGAGGCGGAACCGAGGCGGTTCCGTATGCTCAATTTCACACTCGGGTCTTGCAGAGGGAGATTTTATCCAAATGGGACAAATCCCCGGCATCTCTGGATTGTCAGATCTGTGTGGGCCATCTAACCAGGGCTTCGCTCCTTTGGTGGCTACCATCCCTGGCTCTACGGTCCGGGAAGTCGTTTCTCCCTCTCCATTGGACGGTGATCATGACAGATGCCAGCCTGACCGGCTGGGGGGGATGTTTTGGGTCTTCGTTCGGCCCAGGGCCGCTGGACGCCAGAGGAGTCCTGCCTATCGATCAATGTTCTGGAGTTGCGTGCGATCAGGTTATGCCTCTCTACATGGTCGCAGCTGCTGCATGGTCATCCGGTCAGGATCCAGTCAGACAATGCCATTGCAGTGGCTTACGTCAATCACCAGGGGGGGATGAGGAGCTCAGCAGCAGCGCCGGTGGTCTCGCATTCTGCGTCACGTGCCGACTCTTTCAGCTGTTTACATTCCGGCCATAGAAAACTGGCAAGCGGACTACCTCAGCCGTCAGTTGCAGGATCAGGGGGATTGGTCGCTTCCTCCGGAAGTGTTTTGTCTCATTTGACTGCAGTGGGGCACACCGGACATGGATCTTCTGGCCTCTCCTCTCAATCGGAAGGTGCTGAGATTTGTGGCCAGAACAAGGGATCCCTTGGCAGACCGTCAGACGCGCTAGTGGCCCCATGGGGGCATTATCAACTTATTTATGCCTTCCCTCCCCTCAAACTCCTTCCTCGTCTGCTGCGCACAGTGGAGGCTGAGGGAATTCCGGTAATTCTAATTCTTCTCGGAAGATTTATCATCGCACCTGGAAGGCTTACATCTCGTTGTGCGAGGCTGTGGGGTGGTATATAAGATCCTTGTGTTTTCTGCAGCATGGTGTTGATCAGAAGCTTGCTTTGAGCACTATCAAGGGGCAAATATTGGCTCTGGCTATCTTTTTTTTTTTTTTTTTGTTTCAGCGGCCTTTGGCTGCTCACTCGTTGGTGCGCACATTTATTCAGGGGGTTCGTCATGTGGCTTCCCCGGTACGTCTGCCGCTACCTCTGTGGGATCTGAACCTGGTGCTCTCGGTACTCCAGAAGCCATCGTTCGAGAACATTAGGGAGATCCCCTTGCGCTTTCTCAGAAGGTTGTCTTTGTGGTGGCTATTACGTCCGCTCGGCGGGTTTCTGAGCTGGCGGCCTTGTCATGCAAGTCTCCCTATTTGGTTCTCCACAAGGATAAGGCAGTGCTGCGTCCGCATCCCTCTTTTCTTCCTAAGGTGGTATCTACCTTTCATCTAAATTGGGACATTTGCTTCCTTACTTGTGTCCTCGACCGTCTCACCCCGAGGTGATCGCCTTGCACTCTTTGGATGTGTTACAGGCTCTCAGTGTTTATCTGTCGGCTATGGCTCCTTTTCGAAGGTTGGATTCGCTGTTTGTCACTGTGACTGGTCCAAGGAAGGGCCTGGCGGCTTCTTCTGCCACTATTTCTCGTTGGATCAGACAGATTGTTGTCCAGGCTTATGCCATCAGGGGGCGGGTGCCCCCCTTTCCCGTCACGATGCATTCCACCGGGGCGGTTAGTGCTTCCTGGGCCTTCCGGCATCAAGCGTCCGTTTCTCAAGTGTGTAAGGCGGCTACCTGGTCGTCAGTACACTTGCGCCAAGTTTTATAAGGTGGATGTTGGGGCATCTTCAGATGCGTGTTTCGTCTGCAAAGTTTTGCAGGCAGCCGTCTGAGGTTTTGGCTCCTCTTATGGGGGGTTTTTTGTTTCCAGTGGAGTTTTTTTGGAAATATTTTTCAGCGTTCCCACCCCTCGTTGTGGCACTGCTTTGGGAACGCCCCTAAGGTCAAGACTGGAAGTGCTGTGTCCGTCAATGAACAAAAGAGAAAATGGGATTTTTTTTCTACTCACCGTAAAATCCCTTTCTCTGAGTTAATTGACGGACACAGCACCCACCCCTCCTGTTTGTGTTTGTACTGCTTTATAACGAACTGAGCTGCCTGTAGCAGAGTGGGGGGTTACTGCCAGTGAGGACCGCCCCTAGGCGGTGCTGTCCTTGTGTTTTTTTTTTTTTTCTTTAATTTCTGCCTAGTCCTACTCCTGAAGGTGGCGATATAACCCTAAGGTCAAGACTGGAAGTGCCGTGTCTGTCAATTAACTCAGAGAAAGGGATTTTACGGTGAGTAGAAAAAAAATCCCATTTTATGCGATACAGCACTGCATCCCTTTAACTGACAATCGCATGGTCGTGCAACACTGTATCCAAACAAAATTGTCCTTTTTTTTTTTCCCACAAATAGAGCTTTCTTTTGGTGGTATTTGATCACCTCTGCGTTTTTTTTATATTTGCGCTATAAACAAGAGTGACGATTTTGAAAAAAACAGTGTCTTACTTTTTGCTATAATTATCGCACATTTTTTTTCAAAAAAACTATTTTTTTTCCTCAGTTTAGGCCAATATGTATTCTTCTACATATTTTGGTAAAAAATAAATTGCAATAACCATATATTGATTGGTTTGCGCAAAAGTTATAGCGTCTACAAAAAAGGGGCTAGGATTATGGCATTTTTATTATATTTTTTTTTACCAGTGATGGCGGCTATCTGCGTGTTTTTTTTTGTTTTGTTTTTGTTTATCGGGACTGCAATATTGAGGCAGACAAATTGGACACTTTTGACACATTTTTGGGACCATTGACAATTATACAGCGATCAGCGCTATAAAAATGCACTGATTATGGTATAAATGTCACTGGCAGAGAAGGGGTTAACACTAGGGGGCGATCAAGGGGTTAACTGTGTTCCCTAGTTGTGTTCTAACTATAGGGGGGATGGGACTGACTAGGGGAAGAGAGATCGGTGTTCATACTTGGTATGAGCACACGATCTCTCTCCTCTCCCCTGAAAGAACTGGGATTTGTGTGTTTACACACACAGATCACGGTTCTCGCGCTGTCACAAGAGATTGTGGGTGTCCGGTGGTCATCGCGCCCGCGCCAGGCATTCACAGTGGCTGCGGGCGCCCCTAGTGGCTAAAAGGCGAAGCGACGTAAGGCAACGTCGTTTTGCCCAGCCGTGCCATTCTGCCGCAGTAGAACTGTGGCAGCTGGTCGGCAGGCAATTAATGTCTCAACATGCTCTGAAAATAAAGCACATAAGCAGTTGGACATAAAGGAATTGTTTTCTTTAAAAAAAAATGTAATCTGAATTTTTGACTGAAAGTAGCCACCTTTTGCAGATATTATAGAAAGAGGGTGGGTTTGGGACTTTAAATGAGGCGTATGATACACCTCCATCCCTGTTAATTAAAAGAAGGGGGGTTGGGACTTTGAGTGAAATGTGTGTTTGTACAACTGAAAATTATTCCACAATATTACAGAAGTTTATTCATAAATTGCACATGAGACATGGCACATTGCAAATATGACGAGCTGATGTACATAATAGACAACCATTGAAATTCCATTGTTACACATAAGTGAACTTCCTTTATAGGATAGGATGTAAACGCATAAAAAGACTGCATTTAAAAGCTTGACGCGTTTTGTGGGACTTGACAAACGCTTGACGTGGGACCCTATCTTTCACCTTTGGGTTCTTTTTGTCCTTGTCCTTTTTCCTTCTATTTGGTTTCCCTTCTTTTTCCTTGGTCACTTTAGGCATTTCCTGATTCTCTGGACAGGATTGGTCTGTCGCGATCCCTGGACATTTGCACTTTTCTCTTTTTTTGGTATCAAGCTTTCTGGTGGTTTCCAAACACAATTTCCTCTGCCTTCCCCCGCTTTTTTTCTTCACATTGACCTCACTAGTACACAGGCTGTATGCCTCTTGCTAGTCACACCTCATTGATCACACTTAATTTTCATTAATTTAGATATTGGAGCTGCTTCCAGGCACCACTATGTCATTTCCCCATGGACACCCTTAATTTCTCCTCTCCTCCCCTTGAGTGTGGTGTTGCCCGCCTTGGCTGCCCGCAGATTCACCTCCCCTCAGCTCCCAACAGGGACATTTTCCAGCCTTCCTCAACTTTCAGTTCTCAGCATTTCATGACCTATTACAGAGCTGACATGTAAGTAATTTTTGGGGTGTCTGGCTTTTTTTCCTACCCCCTTATCTTTTATTGATTTAAGTAATTTGGAATATCTTTCATATTTTTTGTTGATCTGCATTTGCTTCTGAAGAAAAGGAACTATATCCACGAAACACGTCAAACTTTTAAATGCAGTCTTTTTGTACGTTTACATCCTATATAGGAAGTTCACTTATGTGTAACAATGCAATTTCAATGGTTGTTAATTATGTACATTAGCTTATCATATTTGCAATGTACCATGTCTGATGTGCCATTTATTAATGAACTTCTGTAATATTGTGGAATAATTTTCAATTGTACAAACACACATCTCACTCAAAGTCCCAACCCCCTCCTTTTATTACCTTTTGCAGCTATAACAGCCGAACACACGCATGACTTGCTTTCTACAATGGAAATCAAATATTATTAGAAAAGATCTTCCCAACACTGATGCAAAAGTTCCCACAAATATGTTGCACTTGTGGGCTGCTTTGCTTTCACCCTTTGGTCAATTTCATCCCAAACCAGGTAGATGGGACTTTGGTTTAAAAACTGTGCTAGCCATTCCATGAGCTACTGACTTGTATCTTCTTCTAAGGTAGTTCTGACACAGCCTGGAGGTATGTTTTGGGTCATGGCCTTGCTATAGGATGAACACCTGACAGAATAAATATTTTACCATATATTGCATGGTGCTGCAACAGTACTTTTAGTTTAGGGTGCCATTCGCTCTGCAAGTTGCCTACTCTGGATCCAGCAAAAGAGCCCCAGACAATTTCTCCTCCAGGTTTGACAGTTGGTGTCTCGCACCGAGGAACCATCCTTTCACCTACTTGACTGCATACAAAAACCCTGTGTGATGAACTGAAGATCTCAAATTGTGATTCATCGGTCCATAAGACCTTCTTTGTCTTCAGTAGTACACTGGCAGTGCTTCATGGCCCAGGCAAGCCTTTTTTTCCTTTGCCATTTTAGCAATGGCTTTCTTACAGCCACTGGGCCTGTCAAACCTGCAGCTCAAAGTCTCTTCTCTATAGCTAATACTGAGACTTGTCTACTTCAACCATTGTTGAGCTGTGCTTGAAGCTGTCATCCTGCAAGCTGCTTGTCACACAAGCTGTTGACTCAGAAACTTGTCTTCTATTTCTGTTGAGGCTTTGGGTCTGCCAGACCTTCTCCTGTCAGTTTCCCCCAGTTTCCAAGTGCCTTTTGATGGTTTAGCAAAATGTACCCAATGACACCTTTGCTTTCTTTGCAACCTCTCTAAAGGAAAGACCTACACTTTTAATGGTTGTAATTAGGGATGCACCAATGCCACTTTTTTGACACAGAGTACGAGTACCGATATTTGACATCATGTACTCGCCGATACCTTATTTTGGTCACGTGACCATTTAAAAAAAAAATTAGATGAAGAATTGAAACGCAGTCAAAAGATTATGAAAGAAAACATGTTTATTTGCTGGTCACAAAGCTGTTAAAGCACAAATTGCACAGAACATGTTATATAAAAAAATGTCAGTCATCAATAACATGTACATTGCAAGTTCATAATGTTTAGGCATGAGGAGAAGCAAGAACAGTACAGTACCTCAGTCAACTCACAAGACATTATTTATAAAATTTCAAAAACAAAAAAACAAAACACAACGTGTTTATTTCCAGTTCAACTTACATATGTAAGAGAAACACATTTCACAGACAGAACATTCCAGGATGGGAAGGATGTGTGTTAGGTTGGCATGTAGGCTGCAGTAAGGCCTCATGCATAGCTCAAAGCAGCTGCTTCTCTAGGTGTTTTAGCTCTTTTGAGCTTTTTTTTTTTTTCTCTACCTGTTACCTCTTCCCCTCCATGTTAGCCTATGTGTTCATTCATGGCCATTGGCCAAGGAACACTATGCGGTTTCAGAAGTTAAGTGGCAGGGCAGCTTACAGGCAGCAGGCAGAAAAAAAAATCCAAAGAAATTGGAAATGGAAATCTTTGGATTTTTTTCTGCCTGTAAACTTTCCTGCCACTAAACTCCTGAAACTAGGTTGCAATGGGCTGACATGGAGGGGAGGCGTTAATAGGCAGGAAAAAAGCTTAAACTCCTTGAGCAGATGCTTTTAGCTGCATTGTACAGGCATTATGCCTTGAAAAAGAAAAGCTCAAATGTCTCAGAACATTAAATATCATCATTGTTGATGACGCCACGTATAAAACAAACATCACAAGTTCACGTCATCACATCAACCAACCCAACTGCAATACAGTTAAATAATGTTAGGCCTGAGGAGGAGCAACTGATCAGTACCTCAAAACTAACATTATTTTGTAAACATTTTTTTAAATAATAAAAAAGTGCTAGCTTCTAGTTCAACTTCTTATGAAACTCATGAAAAAACATTTTTCACAGACCAAAATTAGGGTAATTCCAGGATGGCAAGGCCAAGGAGCCAAGGTCTTAGCAGCAGTAAGGCCACATGCACAATAAAGCTCAAAGTAGCTGCTCCTACAGGCATTTCAGCTCCCTGTTTTTGAGCCTTTCGTTTGCCTGTAGTGTTAACTCTGTGCCGCTCCATATTAGGCTATGTGTCCCCCATGCATTGCACGTTGAATCACCTATGGTGTGCAATGTGCACACCATAGGTGATTCACTTTTTCACTTAAGGAAAAAGGTTGTGGCATGGAGTTAAAAAGGCATTTTTTTTTTTTTTTTTTGAAGGCTAACATGGAGGGGATTTAACAGGCAGAGGAAACGCAAAAAAAAAAAACCAAACGCTCAAATGCTAGGTGGTGCAGTTGCTTTGAGCTTCAGCATGCAACTATGCATGATGCCTTACAGTTGGACAGTAACAGGCGGTAGATTACTTTTCCAATTCAAACGCAAGTGGCAAGTCTTTTTTGAGAAACTGAAGAATCTCTGCATGTTCAGTTAGAAGTTGGTTTCTGGTGTCAGTCAGAATGTGTGATGCTGCACTGAACAATCTCTCACTTTCCACACTACTGCAAGGAGCTGAAAGATATTTTTGTGCCATTTGGGCTAGAGTGGGAAATTGCAGTTTGACTGCCCAATACTCGAGAGATTTATCCGAACGAGGCACAGTGACCTCTCCAAGATATGCTTCTAGCTGTATGGTAGCAGCTGTGGGAGCACTGTTCTCAAATGTAGATGAATAAGCAATTTCTTGAAAAACACTGTCCACAGTCACACCGGTACCTGGCTGTTGCTCAGTGTGAGGCCTTTTGGTAGCTGGTTTCTCAAGCACCTCAGGTGTAGCTGCCTGTGCCTGTAGTACCTGTACAGAAGATATTTGTTGCATTTCCAGCACGAACATCTCTTTGGCCTGCCTGTCAGCGTCTGCATTTGAGAAAAACCGATCTTTTTTACCTAGAAGAAGAAAAATACAAGACATTAGACAACGTCATGCAAGCAAAGCAACAACAATTGATTACCTTGGATCGAGTAAAGTAGCAATGCAGTAAAGTGGATTTTGCTCCATGTCAGAGAATCGTTTCTGCAAAGCACCAAGCAATGTGTTCTTCATCGTTTTTAACACCCTGGTCCTCCTCCACTTCTTTAGATAATAATTGCTGTAGCACAGTCACTGCAGGAATTGCTCTGTGTATACAAAGGAGCATGGGGGAGCTTATGTCCATAATGGGGGTGGTAGTGACACAGCCCCGAATGATCCCCAATGGCTCAAAAGTGATATGGTCCAGAATTATTTAGACAGAATAAAGGTGGCTAAAGCACCTGGACCTGATGGCATCCACCCACGGATCCTAAAAGAATTGAGCTCTGTAGTTTTCAAAGCCATTGTATCTAATTTTTAGGGACTCATTAATGACGGGAATAGTACCACTGGATTGGCGCAGGGCGAACGTGGTGCCTATATTTAAAAAGGGATCAAAGTCTTTACCAAGTAACTATAGACCTGTTTAACTTCTATAGTTGGGAAGATACTGGAGCGTTTAATAAAAGACCACATAGACGAGTTCTTGCTGGGAAAAAACATTTTAAGCAACAGACGGCATAGATTCATGAAAGACAGAAGTTGTCAGACAAACCTGATTTCTTTTTATGAAGAAGTAAGTAAAATCTTGGACAGAGGGGTGGCTGTGAACGTGGTATACTTGGATTTTGCAAAAGCGTTCAACATAGTTCCCCACACGCGGTTCATGTGTAAGGTAAAGTCTACAGGCTTGGAAATATCAGTTTGTAAATGGATAGAAAACTGGCTAAAAGACAAAATTCAGAGAGTAGTGGTTAATGATTCTTACTCTGAATGGTCTAAGTTTATCAGTGGTATACCCCAAGGTTCAGTGCTGGGACCCTTACTTTTTAATATCTTTATAAATGATATTGGGTCTGGGATCGAAAGTAACATTTCTGTCTTTGCAGATGACACCAAGCTATGTAGTAGAATAACGTCCTTACAGGATGTCTCCAATTTACAAGCCGACCTCAATGCACTGTCTAATTGGGCGACTGTGGCAGATGAGGTTTAATGTTGAGAAATGTAAAGTTATGCCCTTGGGGGCTAAGAATATGCATGCATCATACATGCTAGGGGGAGTACAACTGGGGGAATCCGTGGTGGAAAAGGATCTGGGGGTTTTGGTAGCTCATAAGCTCAATAATGCAATGCCAAGCTGCGGTTTCCAAAGGGAGCAAAGTCCTTTCTTGTATTAAGAGAGGTATGGACTCTAGAGAGAGAGATAATTTTGCCCCTGTTCAAATCATTAGTAAGACCTCATCTGGAATATGCAGTTCAGTTTTGGGCACCAGTTCTCAAAAAGGATAACGGGGAACTGGAGAAAGGTGCAGAGAAGGGAACCAAACTGATAAGAGGCATGGCGGAGCTCGGCTATGAGGAAAGATTAGAGGAACTGAATTTATTCACTCTTGAGAAGAGGAGAATAAGGGGGGATATGATTAACATGTTCAACTATATAAGGGGTCCATATAATGAACTTGGTGTTGAGTTATTCTCTTTACGGTCAACCCAGAGGACACGGGGGCACTCTTTACGTCCTAGAGGAAAAGAGATTTCATCTCCAAATACGCAGAGGTTTCTTCACAGTAAGAGCTGTGAAAATGTGGAATAGACTCCCGCCAGAGGTGGTTCTGGACAACTCGGATTGCTTTAAGAAAGGCCTGGATACTTTCCTAAATGTACATAATATAACTGGGTACTAACATTTATAGGTAAAGTTGATCCAGGGAAAATCCGATTGCCTCTTGGGGGATCAGGAAGGAATTTTTTTCCCCTGCTGTAGCAAATTGGAGCATGCTCTGCTGGGGTTTTTTGCCTTCCTCTGGATCGACTGAGGGTATAAAATTGGGTATATTGGATTGTACGATATTTTTTTATTTTATTTATTGTTTTTAAGGTTGAACTGGATGGACTTGTGTCTTTTTTTCAACCTGACTAACTATGTAACTATGTAATTACATTTTGAGGCAAAAGAATCTGAACAACTCACATGCTGAGTCAACTCTTCAAAGGGAGCCAAGATGTTGATCATCTTCTCCATGAGATTCCACTGATTTGCAGTGATCGTTGCAGGCAGCTTATGTTCTGACACATATACTCCAATGGCCCGTTTTGCTCTATCAGAGACTGCATAATGTAAAAAGTGCTGTTCCAGCAAGTCTGAACATCTTGTTGAAGTCTTTTAATGGGTTGACTAAGCTGGATCTGAATATCATGCAGCTGAGAATATGCCAGGTTTGAATGTTTAAAGTGCCCAACTATTTTCCGCCCAACTCCCACAGCCTCCGTAATGCTGCGCTGTGATAAAAGCCCCTCTGAGACAGTCAGCTGCAGTGTATGTGCCACACATGAAACACTCTGAAGACCAGCATCTTTACACCTTTTATAATATTTCTGCCATTATCACGGACTACCACATGGACAGAACTTTTGGGAATCGTCCAAGTGTCAAGCATTTCTTCTAGTATGCTTCTTATAGCTTGGCCTGTGTGAGAGCCTTGAAATTTCTTTGCATGATGCATGACTTGGTGCAGAGTGAAATTGGCATCAATCCACTGTGCAATTAAGCTAATTACAGACACGGGACTCACACTACTGCTCCAAATGTCCGTGGTGAAACTGATGGCCTTTATGTCCTCCTGTAGCATGTTGGTAATGTGTTTTTTCACTGTGTTGTGTAATTGTGGCAACATGACATCTGTGACATGACGGCGGCTGGGAATTTCGTACTTTGGCTCCAAAAGATTCATAAGTCGACAAAAACCCACATTGTCAACTATTGATCGTGGCTGATCATCAAGAACGATGAATTGGGTAACTACTTCAGAAATTTTTTTAGCCCTTGGGTTATCCATGGAAAATTTTTCACGTCTGGCAAGGGTTTGCTGCAGTGTCAGCTGCTGAGTGCCAGAGCTAGTGACAGCTGTAAATTTGCCATGCTCAGTCTTGTGTTTCATTTTGAGGTGTTTTATGAGATAACTGGGATTATAAGAACTAACTTTTGAACCTCCTCTGGATATTTTGGCAGAACAGAGTTTGCAGTCTGCAATGCGTTGTTTGGTTTCATCAATTTTAAAAAACTTCCAGACAGCTGACATTTTTCTGGCAGTGGCATCCGTTTGCATTGCACTTAAAGCCAGAAATAAGTAAGACTCTCCACCTTATGGGGGAAAAAATGAGGAAAATGGGGAAAAAATTTTGAGCCCAAATGTTTTGTTTTTCTGATTTTCTTTTTTTTTTTTCACACATGATGACACTTACTATATTTTAGAATAATGAAGCTGCTCTCACTGTTGCTTGTTGTTTGTTAATGCTGCATCCAGCATCTTGGTATGGCCAAGTAAACCAGCGGGGATTATGACATCCATCTGTTGGGTACAATGGTCGGTATCTCTACAATACAAAAAGCAGAGGATGGTCACAGGCACATGCAGGAAAATGTTAGGCAAGAAACAATGATGATTTATGTAACAGCAGCAGTCATTTGCCGCCATGATGGACATGTTAGGCAACAGAGACAATGTGGGACACTAAGTTACGTAACACACAGAAACACAGGCCGGCCGCCATGCTGGACAGGGGACATTATGTTAGGCAAGAGAGAGAGACAATGTGGGACAAACTAAGTATAACACAGGCCGGCTGCCATGTTAGGCTTGATAGAGAGGCAATGTGGGACAAAACTAACTAAAGTATAACACAGGCCGGCCACCATGTTGGGCAAATGATGATGTAAGCAGTGTATGTACAGCAATCACCGGCCGTGGGACACATATGAAGAAAGCAAGCAACAGTTAGAAATAGAGAAGAGCACTCACCGGCCGCCATGAGGGGACATGGTGTAAGGCTCGCCATGTGGGGCAGCCATGTAGCAGGTGCAGCAAAACACGTCTGTCATCAGGGAAACGGCACTCACCGCCGTGTGGAGAGGCCGCAACCTTATCCAGGTACCGCGCTCTGCCCAAGCTGACAACACTTCCGGTATCGGTTTCTGGTATCGGTGAATTTTCACGAGTACCAATACCCCTGAAAATGGCAAGTATCAGCACCGATATCGGTATCGGTGCATCCCTAGTTGTAATGGTTGGTCTGTCTTCCTTTTGTTAATTGCCTTTTTAATTGTCATTTCCAGAGCAGTATACTACTTCCCTGCAGTACAGTACTGTCCAAACATTGCTTGAAAGGGTTGTTAACCCATTACTGTTGCCCTGGAAAAAATTAAACTTTTATAATTCTGAAATGTACATTTTTCAGTTTTTGTAAACTGATTAACTTGCAATGTATATGTGTGTCTAACTCTTCTTGTTACACTGAAATGTTCAATGTATTTTATGTGAAGCATAGTTTTTTTTCTTTAGATGAAGTATTCTTTTACATAGTGGTTGCTCTGGTCTTAAATGCTAACATTTGAGGGGTTAAAGCACACATTACTCTGCCTTATATTGGATGTTATGCCTTTATTTTACTGTTGCATCTTCTGTTTTTAGCCAGTACTAGAAGTGTTTATGAAAAGAGGCTGCAGCAGCTGTTGGAAAAAGTGAAAGTCCAAGAAAATGGTGACGATCAGTATTCAGACAGTGATGATGAAGGTTGGTGCAGACTGCTACAAAACAAAACTTTCTTTGTCTAGTCCATGTATGCATGTGTGTATGTGTATACAGTGTCTCACAAAAGTGGGTACACCTTACATTTTTATCAATATTTTTTTATATCTTTTCATGTGACAACACTGAAGAAATTACACTTTGCTTCAATGTAAAGTAGTGAATGTACAGCTTGTATAACAGTGTAAGTTTGCTGTCCCTCAAAATAACTCCACACACAGCCATTAATGTGTAACCCACTGGCAACAAAAGTGAGTACACCCCTAAGTGAAAATGACCAAATTGGGCCCAATTAGCCACACCCCCCCCATTGTCATGTGACTCAGTGTTACAAGGTCTCAGGTGTGAATGGGGAGCAGGTGTGTTAAATTTGGTGTTATCGCTCTCACACTCTCATACTGGTCAAGTTCAACATGGCACCTCATGGCAAAGAACTCTGAGGATCTGAAAAAAAGAATTGTTGCTCTACATAAAGATGGCCTAGGCTATAAGAAGATTGCCAAGACCCTGAAACTGAGCTGCAGCATGGTGGCCAAGACCATACAACAGTTTAACAGGACAGTTTTCACTCAGAACAGGCCTCGCCATGGTTGAACCAAAGAAGTTGAGTGCATGTGCTCAGCATCATATCCAGAGGTTGTCTTTGGAAAGTGGAAGTATGAGTGCTGCCAGCATTGCTGCAGAGGTTGAAGGGGTGGGGTCAGCCTGTCAGTGCTCAGACCATAGGCAGCACACTGCATCAAATTGGTCTGCATGGCTGTCCTCCCAGAAGGAAGCCTCTTTTAGATGATGCACAAGGCCTGCAAACAGTTTGCTGAAGACAAGCAGACTAAGGACATGGATTACTGGAACCATGTTCTGTGGTCTGATGAGACCAAGACAAACTTATTTGGTTCAGATGGTGTCAAGCGTGTGTGGTGGCAACCGGGGGGGGGGGGGGGGGGAGAGTACAAAGACAAGTGTGTCTTGCCTCAAGCATGGTGGTGGGAGTGTCAGGGTCTGGGCTGCATGAGTGTCTCTGACACTGGGGAGCTACAGTTTGAGGGAACCATGAATGCCAACATGTACTGTGACATACTGAAGCCAAACAAGATTCCCTCCCTTTGCAGACTGGGCCGCAGGGCAGTATTCCAACATAACAACCCCAAACACACCTCCAAGACCACCACTGCCTTGCTAAAGAAGCTGAGGGTAAAGGTGTTGGACTGGTCAAACATTTCTCCAGAACCTAAACCCTATTGAGCATCTGTGGGGTATCCTCCCTTCTGAGACTGGGCCGCAGGGCAGTATTCCAACACTAGAATGACCCCAAACACACCTCCAAGATGATCGCTGCCTTGCTAAAGAAGCTAAGGGTAAAGGTGATGGACTGGCCAAGCATGTCTCCAGACCTAAACCCTATTGAGCATCTGTGGGGCATCCTCAAATGGAAGGTGGAGGAGCACAAGGTCTCTAACATCCACCAGCTCAGTGATGTAGTCATGGAGGAGTGGAAGAGGACTCCAGTGGCAACCTGTGACGCTCTGGTGAACTCCATGCCCAAGAGGGTTAAGGCAGTGCTGGAAAATGGTGGCCACACAAAATATTGACACTTTGGGCCCAATTTGGACATTTTCACTTAGGGGTGTACTCACTTTTGTTGCCAGCAGTTTAGACATTAATGGCTGTGTGAAGTTATTTTGATGGGGCAGCAAATTTACAATGTTATACAAGCTGTAAAGTCACTACTTTACACTGTAGCAAAGTGTAATTTCTTCAGTGTTGTCACATGAAAGGATATAATAAAATATTTACAAAAATTTGACTTTTGTGAGATACTGTATATACGTGTGTGTGTGTAAATATACTGTATATAATATGCACAAAATAGGGGACAGACACAATAGACATGAATGTCAGACATATAGTTTTTTATTTTTTTTTTTTTTTTTTTTTTCTTCTTATGTCTCCATTATTATACTGTGCCATTGCTCCAAAATTTGAGGTGTGTGTAGGAGGAGTTTGTGTGTCCAATAGCAACCAATAAGTCTCCCTTTCATTTCTCTATTTCACCATGGGTAATCAAAGTAAATAGCTAATTAGTTGCTGTAAGAAGAAAAAGATTACAATACCACAGCAGAATAAGGAGACAAATAAGCCAAGAGAGACACACCTCAGAGGATGTAGATGCAAAATGTGGGTTCAGTCAGATACACGTTAGACGCAAACACAAAGGGCTCGATAAATATTCCATACTAAAGCTGAGCTCCAGAAAAAATGCTAAATACATACAGTGGGGGAAATTAATTATTTGATCCCCTGCAGATTTTGTAAGTTTGCCAACTTACAAAGAAATAAAGGGTCTATAATTTTTATCATATGTGTATTTTAAATGATAGAGACAAAATAGCAACCAAAATTCCAGAAAAAAACACATACAAATGTTATAAATTGAGTTGCAGTTCAGTGAGTAAAATAAGTATTTGATCCCCAAGCAAAACATGACTTAGTACTTGGTGGTGAAGCCCTTGTTGGCAAGCACAGAGGTAAGATGTTTCTTGTAGTTGGTCAACAGGTTTGCACACATCTCAGGAGGGATTTTGGTCCACTCTTCTTTATAGATCTTCTCTAAATCCTTAAGGTTTCTTGGCTGTCTCTTGGCAGCTCCAAGTTTCAGCTCCCTCCATAAATTTTCTATAGGATTAACCTTCCTGGCGGTCTGATTATGTCTGATTTTTGAATGTCAAAACATTGCTTTGCATGGAAATTTTTTCTTATATTGTAGACCTGTAATTCTTAGGAATAACTCACTTAAATCTGTCCAAACAAGAGTCTAGTAGACATTCCGGGTATGATAAAGTTTGAAACACTAAATCATAAATTATATTGTAAATAACTATAAAAATAATATAATACATTTTATTCTATAATGTAATCATATCAAAGACACTGAAATTTGTCCAAACAAGGGTGCAATATTACTAGTCACTGTAAATATCCTGGGTATGATGGATACATTTTGAAACATGGGACTGCACAAAGTCCGACGTCACAATCGGGACAATTTGAACCTGGTTTCCTTTCTGATTTTCTTTCCACTGTCATCTCACTTCGAGCAACACACCACCATCCTTGGAGTCCATGCAGTCAACCCATGCTAGATGCTGCATGTAAGGAGGGACTCTGCTGGGGGCACCTGATGTAAGGACGGACTGCTGGGGACGCCTGATGGCATCTGGTTGTAGGCGACGTGGCTAGTGACACACTCGGGACTCCCACTGATTCTGCATTATGGCTCATTTATATCTGACCTTTTCCGAGAAGAAACATTGAGGGAATTCTTGTGAACTTCTTCTTCGGGGTTCCCGTTGCTGTGGGCTGCCTGCCCGATGTAGTGAGAGAGGACTCGGAGGCTCCATCATCCCTGGACATTTCCACAACTAAGCTTGTTCTGACCCCCCTGAGTAAGGGCGGTCGCAGGCTTTCTGGTAAGCCTTCATCTTTACCATTTGGTGGTGGGCTGCACGGGAGGTGGATCGAATATTCCCGAATCCTGCAATATATCTTCCTCCGGATCTCTTTTGGATTTTACACATTGTTATTTGGGACACTTTTTTGAACTTTTTATTTTATTTTTCACTTTTATTATTCTTTTCACACATACCTATTTCTGGCATGGTCCCATATTTAAAAGGAATATCACTATGTATTGTATAGATATAAGCTTTAGATGATTATTTTTGGTGTATTTACATTGTTTATTCGGCATTACACCCTAGCATTATCAGAGATTGTGCACCAATTTCTAATCACCAGTTACACTCTTATGTCCAGCGCTACACTGATTGCTGTATATTTGATCTTTGCCTTATATCGAGGTTATAGTGTTTAGCAGCAGGATTTTACTCAATCTTTGTCACTTACGATTCATTTATTTTTCACATCTTCACATTTATGCACGTAGCGCGGTTCCTTATTTATTTATAACACCACCATCCTTGCAGGTGCTTAATTTTTCTCAGTTTATGGGATGTAGTCCATGAAGTGATGACCATTCAGGCGTTCTGGGTTGACAATGCCAACAGCACGATGTACAGCTGTATTCACAGCCATTGATGGTGTTTGGTGGTTCACAAAGATACGTTCGTCAAATTTCCAAATAAAGGCAGAATGAATCACAGGCTTGTCACTCTTTTCTCAAAAAAAAAATGTAGGCATTCCAAAGCATTGCTCAAGAAGATGCCTGAAGATCTTCTTGTAGTACTTTTTTTGTTGTTTCCTCATTGCTAGGTAGAATGTCATTGCTTGGTCAGCTCTGTCGATACCTCCCATGGTGTTATTGTAGTCTATCGCTACTTGTGGCTTCATGATTTATTTCCCACCTTTTGTGCGTACCATAACAGTGGAGGTATTATGAACTGTACTCATTAGGCACACATCTATCTTGTCACACCAATCATAGTGCCATCATTTTGCCTTTCTGCCAGGCAACCATTTCTCCAGTCTTCAGCTTCTTATTGCCAAACATTGGCGGCATGTTGCACCGGTTAGCCCTAACGGTTCCATAGGCATCTGTTTTTGTTTTGCAGAAGAAACTCCTAAAGTTCAGGAGATGTATAAAAGTTGATGGTTGTTGCACAATAGCCCTGATTTAGCAATGGCTCAATGAGTGAACGATCGGAAGATGTTGCCATTCCATAGTTGCTGTATTTTGGATTGAATTTTGTTCCTTTTCCAGTGTATAGGACTGAATTCTAAATGTAGCCAGTTGACGGTTCGCATAGCATGTAGGATTTTACGCCAAATCGTGCTCTTTGATGAAATGTACCCAGCTGAGCCTTCCCTTGTAGGCCATTAGACTATCATACCAGATGCACCAGTAAATGGGAATCTTGGGGGCACTGCATGATCTGTACCACAGTCAATAGAGCACCAAGTTCACACATCACTGAGCTCAGTCGCAGAATCATCACTGTCGTCGTTATCAGTGTCTAATGACGAATTTCCCCACAAATCACTATCGCTCAATTCTGCAAGTGATTCTAATTCACTATCGCTGTTTTCTAGCTGGTCTAAAACTGCTTTTGATGTAGAGGGACGCTTTTTGGATGCCATGGACGGTCTCAAGTTTCCAGGCAGAAAGAATGACAGAATGGTAAAAGTGCAGGCAGGGCACTGGAGTAAGCACTAGGGACAAAACTGAGTTGAAATGATTTGATACAGTAATGTAATCCTAACAGATTACAATGTATTGTGTGTTATGTTTTGTACTTTTTTGAATTTGCTGCCGGTATGGCCCCCATGCATCGCAACGCTCGCAGGGAATGGAACCCGGAACACTGATGCATCGGGCGGAGGACATTGCGGGATCCTAGGGACACTGTAAGTAACTGTACAAGGATACTGCAATGTAATCCCAAGTGTGGCTTGGGGTTACCACTTTTGGTACCGAAATTTAACCCCGAGCCACTCTGGTTTACTGCCAGGGAGGTTAAGGTCTGGAGACTGATTAGGCCACTCCATGACCTTAATGTGCTTCTTCTTGAGCCACTCCTTGGTTGCCTTGGCGCTAGGTTTTGGGTCATTGTCATGTTGGAAGACCCATCCACGACCTATGACCAACCTCCTGGAAGAAGGTTCTCATCCAAGATTTTACAATACATGGCCCAGTCTATTGGCCCCTCAATGCGGCAAAGCCGGCCTGTACCTTTTAGCAGAGAAACAGCCCCAAAGCATCATGTTTCCACCCTGGTGCTTGACTGTAGGGATGGTGTTCTTATGGTCATAGTCAGCATTTTTCTTCCTCCCAAACACGTTGTGTCGAGTTAATGCCAAAGAGGGGGATTTGCCGTGTTTTGGAGGAAGAAAAATGCTGACTATGACTGTATATGTAATACATGCTTTACCTGCCAAAGGGTTTGTATTCCTTCCCATCCAGTTCTAAATTGTATAATGATCAGCTACACAGCACAGCTACTGTCTGGCAAGTCACAAGACCTGATTTCTTTATCATCCAATGAGGGACACAGGAATTCAGAAACTCTGAAACAGTTCATGTTATATGCTGCTGCCCACGGGAAGTTTGAAAACTGGAAAACAGAAAAAATGTTGCAGATTAGCCTCTGTATACCCTTGCTTTTAGGACCTTAGAATAACGAGGATAGACACAAATCCAGCCAGTAGCAAGGCTTGCTCGCACCATAACTGCTTTGCAGGCATCAAAGTTTATTAATGGAGGGACTTGAGGTCCTTGGTTCACCTGGACAAGTGGTCTAACTGAGAGGTCTGCTAAGGCGAGTAGAGCAACATCTAAGCTTGATGAGACTGCATTTAATCCAAAAGTATACTTCCACTAGGTAGCCCAAATTGTGTCAAAGTAATCTCCGTGCTCTTTCAGGTTGCAATCCATGCTTTGGCTTCTATTATCTTGGTTACTTTCCTGATCCAGTCCTCGTGACTAGGAATACACGCACTCTTCCAATGGATCAGTAAGAGGCTTTTCGCTGCAGTAAATAGGTGTGTAAGAGTGCTACGCTTGTAATGGCCAAGTGGAAGAGTGGGGAACATGGAGCAAGGGGGGTTCAAGCTTAACATATGGGGTCCAAAGCCCAGTCTTGTTAGTACAACTGTGAGAAAGCTCCAATCCATGCGGTCGAAAACTTTTAGTGTCGGTGGAAAGTACTCGATAATGGGGGTAACGTGAAGCACCTATGGGCCCAATGAATGAGTTGAATTGCCCTGATAGTTATCCCTGGCCTTCCGACCTACTATGAATACCTGATGTTGGAACTCTTGCAAAAATCTTCAGGTCCTCAGAAGTTTGACCTCCACAGAGGCACGAGACAGGGCTGCCCATTGTCCCCACTACTGTACGCTCTGGCTGCGGAACCACTGGCTGTTTCTATCCGGACAGACCCAGAGATCATAGGATTAAAAACTGGAACCCTCACAGAAAAAATCAGCATGTACGCTGATGACACACTACTTTATTTGGCGGACCCAGGTCCTTCCCTCCACCGGGCTCTTCAGACAATTGAACGTTTTGGGAAATTCTCGGGCCTCAAAATAAATTGGGGGAAATCCCAAGTTTTACCAATAGACACTTTCCCACCCACGGAATTCCAAGCCACCCTACCATTACAAAGAGTAGACACAATTAAATACTTAGGAATAAATACCTCCAAAAATCCAGCAGACTACATAACACTAAACATTAAACCATTATATTCCCTTATTAAAACTAAAACACAATCGTGGACTAGACTACCCTTAGGAGTATGGGGCCGCATTAACCTTATAAAAATGATACTACTCCCTAAAATATTATATATACTCTGGCACACCCCAACATACATACCTCTAAAACACTTTAAAATAATGGAGTCCCTTCTCAAGCCCTTTGTGTGGGGAAAAAATAGACACAAGATTGCATGGCAAACCCTCAAAAACCCAACAGACATGGGGGGTACAGCACTTCCGGACCTTAATCACTACTATATTGCGTCCCAACTCTCCCAACTTTACCATATAGATAAGGTGGACAGTGAAAGATTCCGGATGCTAATCTGCCCACAATGGGCCCAAGGAACCTCAGATTCCATATATGCTATCACTGTGGGCACTAAGACCAACGAAGGTAACACACACAAAACATCCCTGTTGTATCAATACAGACGCATCTGGGAACTCGCAAACAACAAACTCAATATACCCAGACACAACGACTTCACTCCCTTATGGTGCAACAGAGACCTACCAGAGCTCCATAATATTCATGACCCGAGACCTTGGTTGGAGAGGGGTATACTCTACTTACACCATGTCTGGTCAAATGGAACCCTTAAAAACTTTGACACCCTTAAAGAGGAAAAAAAAAAAAAAAAAAAAATCTTCAGGTCCGTGTGCCAACAGTGAAATGCGGTGATAATTTTGAGGAAAGGTATCATCCTTTTCTGCTTCTGGGAGAACCATAATGTGCGCTAAAAAGCTCCCTGCAGGATCTGGCTACCAATACCGAGTGAATTAAAGTTTTTACACATAGGTGTAAGGAACAATGGTAGAAACTTCAAGTAGTGCGCCTTTGTGTAGCTAACAGGGCCAGGGCTTTTACCATTAGGTAGAGATTTCACAGTAGCTGCCATTTCTGCAGGGTTGAAGGGGAGTTCTAGTTTGGCCTGTTCAGGTGTAACATTGGGGTATTCAGAGGAGGAAAGGTAGTCATCTACACGGGAGAGTTTCAATGCTCTAGCAGCAGGAGAAGGTGGGAACCAGATTGCATAATAATCGCTGAACAAGAAGGGAATTTTGAAAGTGTGTAAGACTAAGCTGTTGCAGAGCTCTCGGGAACATCCTGCCTGTGTGTTGTTTTGGAGGTAGATCCTGCCTGGTGTTAGCAAGGATTACAAGCTATATCTATCATTTTGGAAAAGCTGTTTGTTAACCCATAATTCTGCATTGTAGGAACAGGAATGGTAGTGTTTAAATTAGAAGAAATATACACAAAGATATAGTGAAAAATGTGCATGCATTGGTAAGATTACCTTAAAAGCACTAATATATAAAACCAAAATATCCAAATGCTTTGTTAAAAATAAAAAGTTAAAGTGGAACCATATCCAGGGATTTAAAGTGGTTCTAAAAATAGGTTTTTTTACCTTAATGCATTTTCTGCATTAGGGTAAAAAGCCTTATGTGTGAGTTCCCCACTCCAGCCCCCCCTTTTACTTCCCTGAGCCCGATCTTGATCCAGTCTTGTGCCCAAGAGCAGCGGCACTCTGTTCTCTCTCTCCTCATTGGACAATTGTGGTAGCAGCGGAAGCCATCAGGAGAGAGCGGAGGACAGGGCCAAGCCATGATAAGTGTGCCAGTGCTTGGTATAGAGGCAGTCGGGGGGTGGAACCAGGATGCTGGCTGGTGACCCCAGAAAAGGAGAATCGGGGCTGCTCCTTGCAAAACAATTGCACAGGCCAGGTAAGTGTTATGTTTATCTTAAAAAAAATTTAAAAAAGTACCTTATTTATAATCACTTTAAAAGAGAAGTATGTTTTTCCCTTATCGTCTTTCAGGACAGCACATGAGAGAGAGGCTCCACCCACTAGGAAACGGGAAACACAAACTCCACCACATTTTAAAAGGAGGCTCCTCTCCGCAGCTCGTCAGTTTTTGTGTTTCCTCCGGCAAGGGAACACCTAGTAGGGGCCAGGGTCTCTTATGGTGCTATCCTGAGAGGCCAGGCTGCCTACCCCACCATACCTTTCTTTTTCCTCCAGAGAGTCCGATCCTCCCACACCGCGCCACAGGGTTGCTGGTAAGTGGGCTCCTTTTTTTCTCTTTCTTTGCTCATGATGAGCTGGACCGTTCCTGGAGCCGCTCCTTAGGCGGCGGCAGCCGTTCGCGGGCTTTTTTGAAACCGCGTGTCGGCGTTACTGGCCGCCGCCATCTTGGAAGAGTACAGACTCGACCGGTCGGAAGTGAGGTATCCGACGAGGGGAAGGCGCTAGGAACGGGCGCATCATTTCCGATCGGAAGTGGCGCAGAGGAAGAAGGGAGGAGCGGTCCTGGTGCCTATATTCCGGTTCCGGTTGGGCGCAACGGCGTTTTTTGACTCCGGAACCGACGTTCGTAAGAGCCACCGATCGGTGCAGCACCACTATGGATTCTGTGGCAGGTGCATGTGGGACAGGCACAGGCACCAGCAAGGCCCAGGTAAGAGGCTATAGTGAATATCCTGGTTACTTTGGTGCCCCTCTCACAAATGTTTTTTTCCCCCTTGGTGGCTGGGGCCTGTCTGGGCACATGGGGTTAACTGTTGTTCCTCCTGTGCACCTGTGGTGAGTCCGTTAGGAGGAAGCTTTGGCTTAATGAATGCTGGTGTTTTTTCTCTTTTGTCATTTTTTTCTGGCAGGCTAAGAGCTCTGAACCAGCCATTAAAAAGAGATGCCCCTCATGTAAAACAAAGTTACTGGAGGGTTGGAAGAAGACTTTATGCCAAATTTGCATTGACTCCTTAGTCAAGGAAGAGGCTTCTTCTGCGTGCAGCGACATAATCGCATCAGTTAAGAAAGAGCTAGATGCTACTATACAGGCTTTTCGCTCTTCTCTTGTAACACCAGCATTAAGTCAGGCAACTACCTCAGACCCCTCTCAGGACTCACACTTAACCCCAACGGTAGAGGCTGAGGCTGGCCCGACTACCCAAAAGGGGTATTCCCCCTCATACTCTGGAGAAGAGGAGGAGGAGGAAGAGGAAGAGGCAGATGCACCTTCTAGATACAAACTGTCCTTGAAACAAGTAGACAGTCTGTTGAAAGCAATTTATGCAACATTGGGAATGGAGGAAGAAAAAAGAGAATTATCGCTGCACGATAGAATGTATGAAGGGCTTGGTGAAGCATCAGGTTGCACTTTCCCTGTACATTCAGTAATCTCGGAGACCATTAAGAAAGAATGGGCTGACCCAGAGAGAAAACCCTTTTTCCCAAGAGCTCACAAGAGGCGTTTTCCATTTAATGATAATCCTGAGTCACTTTGGAATAAAGTCCCGAAGTTGGATGCAGCTTTTTCCCAAGTATCTAGATCAACAGATCTGGCATTCGAGGACATGGGTACTTTGAAGGATCCTATGGATAAGAAGGCGGACCAACAGCTTAAAAAAGCCTGGCAGTCCATTGTAGGGAATCTCAAGCCTGCTATGGCTATGACCTGTGTCTCCAGAAACATGGAGTTCTGGCTAAATCAGCTAAAGGCACATATTATAGCTGATTCACCCAAACAGGAGATTCTAGATTCCTTCCCAACCCTTATAGCAGCTGTAGCATATATTTCTGACGCCTCTGCAGATTCTATAAGAATGTCAGCTAGGTCAGGGGCCCTGACCATTGCAGCCAGGAGAGCGTTATGGTTAAAGACATGGCCTGGGGACGCAGCTTCCAAAAATAAGTTATGCGGAGTGCCATTTTTGGGAGATCAGCTTTTTAGTCCTGATCTAGAATCTATTTTGGATAGAACAGCTGATAAAAAGAAATCCTTTCCGATTAAAAAGAAAAAGCAGCCAGTTAGGCGGTTTTTTCTACCTCAAAAAAATCAGGAAAGGAGTAACGGGCCCCAAGAAAAAAAAAGGAATTGGGCGGCGCAGAGAGGAAAAGGCGAAGGGAATGTCCTTTTCAATCCTCCTACGCAGGCCAATAAGACACAATGACTTGGTGGTGCCTGTGGGAGGAAGGCTTCAAAAATTCCTTCCTCTCTGGGCAAACGTAACAAAAAACCCTTTTGTTTTGGATTCAATAGCCCAGGGTTACAGGATAGAGCTGTTGAACCTTCCTCCAGAGAGGTACTGCGTAACAAATTTGCCAAAAGACACAACAAAAGCCCTAGCCATGAAGAACCTGTTAGGGGATCTGATAAAACAGGGTGTTGTGGTTCAGGTGCCTCCGGAGGAAGATTGCCAAGGGTTCTACTCCCATATTTTTCTGATAAAGAAACCATCAGGAAGCTTTCGGCTCATCCTCAATTTAAAACCGCTAAACAGGTCAGTCCAATACAGGTGATTCCGCATGGACTCCATCTTTTCGGTGAGAAATCTCTTAGTCAGAGGATGCTTTATGGCATCAATCGACTTAAGGGATGCGTACCTGCATGTATCTATAGCTGTTCAGTCCCAGAGATATCTGAGGCTGGCAGTAAATATGGGGAGGGAGGTTTTGCACCTTCAATTCAGGGCCCTCCCATTTGGTCTAACTTCCGCCCCTCGAATATTTACCAAAATTATGGCGGAAGCCCTAGCTCCCCTCCGGCTACAAGGGATTGCGGTTATCCCTTACCTGGACGACCTCCTTTTCTTTGCCCCTTCCAGGGAAAGGTTACAGGAGGATCTGATCAAGGCTCGCAGTCATCTGGAGGCCTTAGGTTGGATTATAAACATCCAAAAATCAAATTTCAATCCAGCACAAAGAGTCCAATTTCTGGGGTATCTTATAGACTCAGTGGATCAAAAGATTTTTCTTCCAGAAGAGAAGAAAGTGAAGGTATTGCAGGCAGTATCCAGCCTTCAGACGAACCTGGAGGTATCAGTCAGAAGGATTATGTCAGTACTGGGAACCTTGACCTCAACCATGCCGGCCATTCAATGGGCCAGACTCCATTTCAGACCCCTTCAGAGTTTTCTCTTAAAGATCTGGGATCACAGTCCAGAAGCTTTAGACTCAGAGGTAAGGCTTCCCACCAGGGTAAAAAGGACCCTTTGGTGGTGGAGAAATCAGGCAGTGCTGTCAAGGGGTTTACTCTGGTCCTTCCCAACAGAGAGAAGGATAACGACAGACGCCAGCAGTTGGGGATGGGGAGCACACTGGGGTCAAGACATAGCTCAGGGAGTTTGGTCCCCAGTGGAAGCAGGAAGGTCATCAAATTGGAGGGAGTTAAAGGCAGTCGCTTTAGCCTTGGTTGCCTTCTCTCCAAACCTTCGGGGGTCCCATGTGCAGATATTGTCAGACAACGCCACCACGGTGGCATACCTGAACAAACAAGGGGGCACAAGGAGCGGGACTCTTCTATTGCTATCTTCAGAGATCCTAGAATGGGCAGAGAGTCATCTACTTTCCCTGTCAGCTGTACATCTCAAGGGCATGCTAAATGGAGTAGCAGATTTCTTGAGCAGACAAAGGATTCAGGAGGCAGAGTGGAGTTTGAATCCAGAAATATTCACTCTAATAACCCAGAAGTGGGGATGCCCGCAGGTGGATCTATTCGCATCAAGAGAAAATGCTCAGCTCCCTCAGTTCTTCTCCCTGCACCTGAGACAACGGATCGATAGGGATAGATGCCCTGGCACATCCTTGGAATTTCCAGCTGGGTTATGCCTTCCCCCCTTTTCAGCTAATTCCTTTAGTATTGAGGAAGATACAGAAGGAGAAGGTGTCGGTAATCTTGATCACCCCGTACTGGCCAAAAAGGGCCTGGTTTTCCTCCATTCTACTAATGTCAGTCAAACCTTTCTGGCAGCTTCCCCTCAGACAGGACTTACTACTTCAAGGTCCAGTGTATCATCCGGATATAGCAAGACTAAGTCTCACTGCTTGGTATCTGAGGAACAGCTGTTGAAAAACAAGGGTTTGTCAGAGCCTCTAGTAGCTACTTTACTGGCTAGTAGAAAGAAGGTGACTAGAGATATCTACGCTAAGGTTTGGAAAGTCTACAACTCCTGGTGTCGCTCGGCAAACCGAAATTTAGAAGACATTGTGTCGGTTCTGGAATTTCTGCAGAAGGGGGTGGACAAAGGGCTGGCAATCAGCACTCTTAAAGTACAAGTGGCTGCCCTAGGAGTATACCTGGATCAACCTATTTCCTCAGTTCCGTTGGTCACGAGGTTCTTTAGGTCACTTACTAGATCCAGACCAGTTCCCAATAGACACATTCCAAAATGGGACTTGACAGTGGTTTTACAAGTACTCACAAAAGATCCTTTTGAACCATTACAGTCAATTTCGTTAAAGAATTTAACTCTAAAGACGATATTCTTAGTTGCAGTTACGACTGCGAGAATAATTGGAGAACTTCAGGCTCTTTCAGTTAAGGAGCCCTTTATGTCAATTTACCCAGACAGGATTGTGCTTAGAACAGATCCTGCGTTTTTACCAAAAGTGGCATCAGTCCATAATAGGTCGCAGGAAATCATCCTGCCAACTTTTTGTTCAGATCCTTCAGGAAGTAAGGAAGAATTATTTCATAAGTTAGATGTAAGAAGAACTTTATTACATTACTTAGAGAAAACAAGGGACTTCAGGTCTTCGGACTCTTTATTTGTTCTGTTTTCCGGCAACAGAAAAGGAAGGAAAGCTTCAAAGGGATCAATTGCCAGATGGTTAAGAATGGCTATTTCAGAAGCTTATGTCCAGTCGGGGTTGTCTCCTCCTCAGGGAGTACGAGCACATTCTACCAGAGCTCTAGCCACTACATGGGCAGAAAAAGCTGGTGCCACCCCAGACCAAATTTGTAAGGCGGCTACGTGGTCAAGTTATCTTACGTTTGTCCGTCACTACAGATTGGATCTTCTGTCAGCCGGTGATCAGGCATTTGGCAGAAAGGTCCTGCAGGCTGTTGTCCCTCCCTAGTTGGTAAGTCTCGATTATCCTCTCATGTGCTGTCCTGAAAGACGATAAGGGAAAATTCAAGTTAGACTTACCGGTAACTTGTTTTCCACGAGTCTTTCAGGACAGCAGCAACCCGCCCTTCATGTTTATATATACATATTTATACGTATATGGAAGTGTGTGTGTGTGTATATGTATGTATGTATGTATATATATATATATATATATATATATATATATATATATATATATATATATATATATATATATATATATATATATATATATATATATATATATATATATATATATATATATACTGTGAATTAACCGTATTATGCTTATGTGTTCCAGCTTGGGCCGGAGGTACTCTACTACAAATGACGAGCTGTGGAGAGGAGCCTCCTTTTAAAATGTGGTGGAGTTTGTGTTTCCTGTTTCTTAGTGGGTGGAGCCTCTCATGTGCTGTCCTGAAAGACTCATGGAAAACAAGTTACCGGTAAGTCTAACTTGAATTTTTTTTCTCCCTCTTTTATACTTAGGTGGCTACAGCATGGGGCCAATGCTGCATCTGTCCCCTGGCTTCTCTACACTGAAAACCGAGCCATCGAATGTCGCTGATGGCTCGGTTCCACAGATCCCTGAGTAGAGCTGCTGACTGTCAATCAGCAGCTCTCCTCTCTGCTCCTCCATGCTTACTGGAGCGCTGAGCTGTGGAGGGGCAGCGATCGGCCATCTCAGTCTTTCAGCTGCTTGCTGAGACAGGCATCAGTCCAGGCACTTGATGGATCCAGACTTTATTGCCCACGCAGTGCCTGGACTGATTCCAGTGACGTCAGCAGAGAACGAACTTCAGAACGCTCTCTGCTGAAAATGGGTCACAGGAGTGCAAAACGAATTGCACTCCTGTGACCCTTAGGAGAAGCCCAGCCAATCAAGCTCAGGCTGGAGTTCTCTAAATTTTCCAAAGCCGTTATATTCAAGGCATATCTTGAACAATAACCGTTTAAGTTAGGGTGTTAGCTCTTAACTGAACTATCAAGCCATCAAATGCAGGTGTCATAATGGGTCTCATGTACAGCACCATGTCAACTGCAGATCAAACAAAGGCTAAGATACCAGCTTCCTTGGCAGTTATGGATAGGAAGGCTTGGTTCCACTTTAACCACTTCCATACCAGACACTCGCCCCTTCCTGCCCAAGACAATTTTCAGCTTTCAGCGCTGTCGCTCTTTGAATGACAATTGTGTGGTCTTACAACACTGTACCCAAACTAAAATTTTTATAACTTTCTTCCCACAAATAGAGCTTTCTTTTGGTGGTATTTGTTCACCACTGGGGTTTTTATTTTTTGCAAAACAAACTAAAAAAAGATTGAATTTTTTGAAGAAAAAGTTTTACTTTCTGTAATAAAATTGTTTTCTCCTTCACGGATGGGCACTGATGAGTTGGCACTGATATGTAGAATTGATTGGCACAGATGGGCGGCACTGGGCACTGACAGCCTGCACTGATGGGCACTAATAGATGCCACTGATGGGCAGCACTGATTAGGTACTGACAGGTGTTACTGACTGGCACGGTGGGGACTGACATGCATTCCTGATGGGAGCTGATGGGCACTGATTGACATTACTGTGGCACCTCTCATGGTAATCAATGTGCTGATTATCAGTGCAGATCGGCTCTCCCTGTCGGCGCGAACCGAGGAAAGACATTTACCGGCACTTCCTGGTTCTTGCTGTGATCAGTCACAGCTGATCACGTGGTAAGGAGCCTCCGTCAGAGGCTCCTTACTAAGGATGAGCTCCGGCGTGTTCGCATGCTGAATGTGCTGAGCCCGCCAGGAAGTCATGGCATGGCGCAGCGCTAATCACAATCAGTGAGACATTTCCCGATGTGCAGCTGCAGAGATCGGGAAATGTCTCCCTATCTGTGATTAGCGCCGTGCCGACTTCCTGGCGGGCTCTGCACATTCAGCATGCGATCACGCCAGAGCTCATCCTTACTCCTTACCATGATCGGAGATGCAGTGTGTCAGAATGACACACAGAACCACTGATCTCTGCGCTGCACGCCCGCCTTGGGGGTCATATGATGCCCAGTCAGGATAACTGAGCCTATAGCAGAATGACGGCCGTGTGGGAAGTGGTTAAACAATTTATTCTAATAGTACTGAACATAAGCTGAGTATTCGTATATAGGTTGGTACCATCGCTGATTGGACACTTGCAAAGCTCTTGAGACCAATCTCCTGGGAATCTTCTCTATTACCCCACACCACGAGTCCTGAGTTTTTTAGGGTGATAGATCTCTTCTCGCTTACAGGGAAATCATTCTTAACTTATTTTACCTTCAGATTCTTCAATCAACCGTTCACTGTCTTCTTAAACCACAATAGAAGCAGTGCATCCAGATTATTACTGCCTTTTGTAAAAGCTTGGGAGCCATACATGGACCCCACTGTGTGGGGACAGCTCTTAATTCTTCTTTGGGCACTGAACACTACACAGGTGCTCAACTCAGAAACAAGTGTAGTCAGCCACAGGGTGTTATACAGGTCCAGGGCCGTGGTCCATCCCTATGGAGCTCTACATTGTGCACAGGGTTACCCTGTGTCTATGACCATTGCTGTAAAAAACAGGGCCCTCTTTGGAATTTATTCACTGTACGGTGTACATTTTCAAATTGCACACTAAAACTTAACTGCTCAGTGTTTAGCCTCATTTGGATAATCAAGTGTTGCATCGCACCACTGATCGCACACTTTACCATCACTTCCACCTAATGCCCTTAGAAGGTTTTCAGATGCTTCTTCCCACCCTTTCACCAAGATGACGGTCTACACCCAGGTTGCTTCCTACACATTTATCCTATATTCCACACCCTAATCCGTAAGCAATGCACAGGGGATTATCCTCTTCTGTAGCTATGGCAGAAACCAGTTGAAATGGAGCCATGACAAAAGCTCAGGTGAACATTTGCTCTGCTGAAATTCTGCACAGCATGCACACCTCAGAGCGACAATACCTTTCTTACATCGGAGCAGGACCCAATTTTTAACACTGGTCACTACATCAGACTCTAGTTCTATTTCAGGCACACAACAAGCAGCCTACCTGATACAGGCAGTTTTTTCTGCAACTATGTCACAATTTTGCAGATAACTAACTGCTTTAATACAGCAATCTCTGTCCAGGACCCTAAAATTCCAGTCCTATTCTCCAGCTCCATCATTCGGTTGGGTGATTAACTTCCAAGAGTCTGCTCTACAGCCTTCTCTTCACCTGGAATACTGGAGTCCAATTCTGGACACATTCCAAGCAAAGGTTTTCCCTCCAGAGAAGGTAATCTCCCTCAGAGTTCTTAGAAATTGAGGCTAAAGAGACGTCCCTCGGTTCTAGCCCCATGGTTGGCTCCTTTTTGAGGCTGTTCCATTCGCCCAGTTTCACTTGACCATTCCAGCACATTATCTTGTTGACTTGAAACAAGCATACTCCTTTTCTTGACTTACCCATGCCCATGTCCAGCCAACCATGGATCAACATCTAGCTTGGTTGACTTCCATCCCAGCTGTAACAATGAGAAAGTCTTTCCTTCCTTATCACTTAAAGGTTATAACAAATGCCAGTATTTCAGGAAGGGAGTCCCTCATGATCCAGGGAACATGATTATCAGTGGAAGCCAAGCTCTTCATCAACATTATGGAGAAATAAGAAAGGCTCTGCAACACTGAGCTCCTGCCAGGACACCTAATCGGGGTGCAATCAGACCATGCCACGGCTGTGGCCTACATCAGCAACCAAGGGGGCAGATCATCTCACTGTCAGACTCCTCGTCCAATAGTCTTTACAGTCCACAACCCTGGAGCGGACAACTGGATTACCTCAGCTGCCACTGCCTGGGTCAAGGCCCTTGACGACATCAACCTGATATGTCAAAAATGGGGGACCCCAGATGTGGATATCCTGGCCTCCACTGTTAACAAGCTACCTTTTTTGTTTGCGGCCAGGACCAAGGATCCTCTAACTTTGGCATTTTTGAATGCCTTGATAATACCCTGGTCTCCGTTCAGGCTAATCTATGCCTTTCCTTCTGTGTGAATTCTACCTAGTGTGCTCTATAAAATAGAGCAAAAGAAGAAGTTGGTGATTCTCATTGCACCAAATTGGCCCAGAAGAACCTGGTACACACATACTCAGACTACTTGAAAATTACCCCTTGACGTCTTTCCAACTGGCCAGACCTGCTGTCTCGGGGCCCTCCATTCCATTCTGTTCAGTCACAAGCTTTAATGGCATGTCTATTGAAACCTAGGTGTTAAGAGACAGAGGGGTCTCGGAGTCTGTCATTCCTACCTTGCTAAAAGCAGGAAAAGCCACTTCAGAAAGATCTACTACTGGAAATCCTTCTGTGCTTGGTGTGAACACAGGCACCTAATCCCAGGGATTTCTTTGTTCCACGTGTTTTTGTCCTACAATTAGGACTTGACCAAAATTTGGCCTTAAGCACTCTGAAAGGACAAGTTTTGGCCTTGTCCAATTTTTCTCCAAAACAGGTGGCCTCAATATCCCTCGATTTAAAACCTTTATTCAAGGTATATTTCAGATCGGGCCCCTCTTGTTGTTTGGACCTCAACTTGGTTCTCTCTGCCCTGCAGAAACCACTATTTTAAACCATCAGGCATTTCTCCTGAGATGACCTTTCCTAGTGGCCTTTTTTGTTGCTATCCCATCGGTCAGACGTGTCTTTGAGCTGGCAGCTCTCTTTTATAAGGTGCCATTCCTTATTCTTCACAATGACTAGGTAGTCCGCTTTAAGAAAAAAGATGGAACTTAACCCATAATGACTTAATAAAAAATAATGTTCTTTAGCAAGGAACAAAAATTACACATTAATAAATTATGCTACCAAAATTGGTGTGTGCTGTAAATTGCCTCCAGCATTGCTCCTGTTTCTTCTTGCCAGAGACTACCATTTTACTGAAGTCCAGAGCCCCTGAACAGCAGTAAATCATAAAGTGGAACTAAACCCATCGATTTAAGTTTCAAAAAAGTTACATTCCTGGAATGCCGGGATTGCTAACTGTCTCATTTGCTTGTGCTCTTAACCAAACTGTCAAACCATTAAATGGCGGGTGTCCTAAACTGATCACATGTGCAGCCCCATGGCAGTTGCAGATCAAACAATAGCAGCTTCCTTGGCTGTAAAGGATAAGCGGGTTTAATTCCACTTAAGGCTGTCAGCAGATCGGCCTCTACAAATTCAGCAGTGCCTAAAAATGAAAAGCAACTGAACTTGTGCAGAGCAGGGTGAGACAGTGCATTACTGGATTTTAAACAGTATGCTTATTTTAAATGTTTTACATAGGTATATCTGAAAGGGGCCAGCCTGAATTGATCTAGTAGGATTTAATTTTTTGACTAAAGTTTCACTTTAAAGTGCTATCAGTCTTTTTTTACCTCAATGAAGACATAGTCCTTCATCTTTGTGCCCTGCTCTAAAGCATCTAATAGAAAATGTTCTTCATTGCCTAGATACAGTCAGAGCTGTCAGTTTCTTCTATCAGGAAGACGGACTCCCTATTTGTCCAATACTCAGGACCTCGTAAAGGACATTTGCTTCCATGTCGACCATGTCTCAATGGATAGGAAGGCCAATTACTTGAGCTTACTCTACCGGGATATTTGCTAGGCATTCTGTCTGTGTAGCCCAGAATTGTAGGGCCATCAGTTGGTCCTCTGTTCAATCCTTTTCAAAGTTTTTTGCTAGGTGGATGACCAGTCTTTTACAAATGTTGCATCTTTCTGCTGCAAGGTTTTTACAGCAACATTATAAAGTTGGGTCTTTTGAGCTTGTTGGCACAGTTCTGTTTGCCTACTTGTTTGTCCACCCTTCTCATTCATTGCTTGGAGGCATCCCAGGGTCTTATGAAAAGTCAGGCTCTGTCCTGTACTGTACGATTAAGATAAGAGGAATTTTCACTTGCCTGTAAATTCCATATCTTCGAGTACAGGACATCCTTCCTTCTGTTTCTTGGTTTCTGTGCATTGCATCCTACAAAACTGAGGACGAAGTGAGGTAGGGCTATAAGGGGAGGTGCCCTGAGGGCACGTCCTCAAAAGCCAGTGTTGCCAGTGTTCAATAACCTGAAGGTACAAGCCTAAAACCCAGGGTTTATGAATACACAGCTTGTATCCTGTGCTGGCCTTCAATACTGTGTGCTTATAGACAAGTCACTAAAGCCAATAGATGGCAGTAAAGGGGATGGGTTTTTGTTTGTTGTATGATACTGCAAAGTTTAAAGTAGTATTAAACCCAAAAGCAAACATTTATTGCTGTATATTGCAGCTTACAAATTTTTAGAGGTGATGGCTGTATTAGTTTCCTTCTTTAGGCCGGCTTTCTTCTATTTTCTTCTGGTAATTCAGCCAGCAAGTCTGTTTTAACAATTTGTCACAGCCCCTGTTGCCACCTAAATATCAAAAGGTGGAGTGGGACTCCGATAACAAACGAGAGAATATGAAATATTTAAACTACACAAATATGCAAAAAAATAATTTATTACAAGACCCCTTAAATCCCCCCCCCTTTGCGCAACTTAAGTTAAAATTGACAGTTGCCATAAACCTAGAAGATATGATTCCATTTATATGCACATGTGTTTGCAGGCTAATATAAAGGTTACCAGTAGCAACTCAAAAGCACAGAACAAACATGACCTAACTGAGGCACATTTTAAACCACCAGGCTTTTTTTGGCACTTTTTGTTTACAAGTTTAAATCAGTATTTTTTGCTAGAAAATGACTTATAACCCCCAAATGGCATCTCCTCACAGGGAGATGCCCCCCCCCCCAGTGGTATCTCCTCACAGGGGAGAGGTGTAAAGGTAATCAGTGCCCTGATTACAGTACAGCCTGATCAGTGACACTAATCAGTGCCCTTCAGTGCTGCCTTTCAGTGGCTACTCATCGGTAATGCCTATCAGTGCCGTATATACGTGCCCATCAGTGCAGAAAATTAGTACCTCCTCATCGATGTCCTTCAGTGCCGCCTCATCAATGCCCATCAGTGCCATCTCATCAGCACACATCAGTGAAGGAGAAAAATTACTTATTTACAACATTTACTGACAGAAACTAAAACTTTTTTTTTTCAAAATTTTCTGACTTTTTTTCTTTAGCAAAAAATAAAAAACCCAGCAGCAATTAAATACCACCAAAAGAAAGCTCTGTGTGAAAAAAATGATAAAAATGTCATTTAGGTACAGTGCTGCATGATGGCGCAATTGTCATTCAAAGTGTGACAGTGCTGGAAGCCGAAAATTGGCCTGGGCAGGAAGGGGGTAAAAGTACCCAGTAGGCAAGTGGTTAATGAATTAAAAAAAAAAACAATGTGTACCCCAATTTTTTTGTAAAATGTTAATGTTAACACCTTTTCTCTCACTTTTTAAATAGCCTTTTTTATTTTTTTTTCTTTCCTTCCTTCAGACTACTAATTAAGGGGAGTGGTTAATTGGTTACAGGTGCTTCAGGTCCTATATAACTTTCTGCAGAACTAATTTCTGAGCTTGCTCATCCTGGAGCTTGCCACCTTTTTGCTTGCTGGAACTTAGACCAAGTGGAACTTGACTAAGTGGTAAGTTAAAAACCAGAGTTGAAAAGAGGAGGTTATAAAAGGAAGCCCTCAAACCTGTAAGTAACATCTAAAATGTCCTGTTGGTAGTAGTATTGTTGTCATTGGGAAAACGTGTGCTAGCAAGATTGAAGGTTTGTGTGCCATGTGTATACAACAATGGAGTAAGCGCTCCAGGATGGATACCGCTGCGACAGATGTGAGCAGGTTGCTCTTCTGGAAGCTCCCATTAGCGACCTAGAGAAGCAAATTGTAACATTGGGCAGAACTAACAATCTTGAAAGGGGTCCTCTGCTCACTAAGCAGGTGCCTAATAGGTTTAATAGGGACGGTGGAGGCATTAAGTCAGGATTATTAGGTCGGAAGATGGGTTAATGTAGTTAGAGGGAGTGGTAGGGGCTCACAGAAAAGGAAGGCCAGCCCTGCATTTGAGCACCCTAACAGATTTGCTAAGTTGGGTGAAGATGTGGGGATGGCAAGCTGAGGTGGCAGCCCTAGATGTCATTGCTACCCCTAACAGCCAGGAGAGCAGCCCATTCAGTAGGAGTGGTGAGAGTAGTGCAGGTAGGCCCAGACAGTTGGTGGTAATAGGGGATTACCTCAACCGAATGGTTTGCTGTCTTCCTGGTATCAGGGTTCAGCATGTGGTGGACCTGGTTGATAAATTACTGGGAGGAGCTGGGCATGGTAGGTGGAGGCTCCTTAAACAGATTAAGGAACTAGGCTGCAAGTTAAAGGGAAGGACCTCCAAGGTGATATTCTCTGAAATATTGCCTGTGCCATGCGCAACACGGGAAAGGCAGGGGGAGATTAGGGAACTGAATGCATGGCTAAAGACCTGGTGTTAGAAGGAGGGATTTGGGTTTTTAGAGCATTGGGCTGACTTTTCATTGGGGTGCAACCTACAGTGGATATAAAAGTGTACACACCCCTGTTAAAATATCAGGTATCTGTGATGTAAAAAAGAGACAAAGATAAATTAACTTTTTCCATCTTTTAATGTGACCTATAAACTGTACAACTCAATTGAAGTAGGGGGGGGGAGTAAAAATAAAACTAAAATAATGGTTGCATAAGTGTGCACACCCTCTTATAACTGGGGATGTAGCTGTGTTCAGAATTAAGCAATAACATTCAAACTCATGTTAAATAGGAGTCAGTACACATCTGCCATCATTTAAAGTGCCTCTGATTAACCCCAAATAAAATTCATCTGTTCTAGTAGGTCTTTCCTGACATTTTCTTAGTCACATGCTACCGCAAAAGCCATGGTCCGCAGAGATCTTCCAAAGCATCAGAGGATCTCATTGTTAAAAGGTATCAGTCAGGAGAAGGGTACAAAAGAATTTCCAAGGCATTAGATATACCATGGAACACAGTGAAGACAGTCATCAAGTGTAGAAAATATGGCACAACAGTAACATTACCAAGAACTGGACGTCCCTCCAAAATTGATGAAAAGACCAGAAGAAAACTGGTTGGGGGGCTGCCAAGAGGTCTACAGCAACATTAAAGGAGCTGCATGAATATCTGACAAGTACAGGCTATGTGGTACATATGACAACAATCTTCCGTATTCTTCATATGTCTGGGTTATGGGGTAGAGTGGCAAGACAGAAGCCTTTTCATAAGAAGGAAAACATCCAAGCGTGGGCCAATTTTTGCAAAAACACATCTGAAGTCTCCCGAAAGCATGTGGGAAAATGTGTTATGGTCTGATGAAACCAAGGTTGAACTTTTTGGCCAGAATTCCAAAAAATCTGTTTGGCCTAAAACACTGCACATCGCCAAAAGAACACCATACCCACAGTGAAGCATGGTGGTGGCAGCATTGTGCTTTGGGGCTGTGTTTCTTCAGCTGGAACAGGGGCCTTAGTCAAGGTAGAGGGAAATATGAACAGTTCCAAATACCAGTCAATATTGGCATAAAACCTTCAGGCTTCTGCTAGAAAGATGAACATGAAGAGGAACTTCATCTTTCAGCATGACAACGACCCAAAGCATACATCCAAACCAACAAAGGAATGGTTTCACCAGAAGATTTAAATTTTGGAATGGCCCAGCCAGAGCCCAGACCTGAATCTTAATGAAAATCTGTAGGGTGATCTGAAGAGGGCTGTACACAGGAGATGCCCACTCGCGATCTGACAGATTTGGAGTGTTTTTGCAAAGAAGAGTCTGCAAATATTGCCAAGTCAAGATGTGAGCTGTGTGAAGTTGGCACCCCATGTTTGTAAAACCTGAGTAAAAATATACCATTCGTTTGTGCCGCGTTTGTGCTGATTTGTGCCGCAAAAATGAGCGTTTGTGCCGGTTCGGTTTCTGAGATATTAAACATTCAATTTAATGCAAGCCCTGCCCACTTTGCACCCCATGTCCCTGAATTTTAAAAACAAACGTGCCATTCGTTTGTGCCGCGTTTGTGCTGGTTTGTGCCGCAAAAATAAACGTTTGTGCCGCTTTGGTTGCGGAGATGTTGTGCATTATAGTTGCTGTAACCCCGCCCATTTTGCACCCCATGTTCCTGAATTTTAAAAACAAACGCGCCATTCGTTTGTGCCGCGTTTGTGCTGGTTTGTGCCGCAAAAATAACCGTTTGTGCCGCTTTGGTTGCGGAGATATTGTGCGTTATAGTTGCTGTAACCCCGCCCATTTTGCACCCCATGTTCCTGAATTTTAAAAACAAACGCGCCATTCGTTTGTGCTGGTTTGTGCCGCAAAAATAAACGTTTGTGCCGCTTTGGTTGCGGAGATATTGTGCGTTATAGTTGCTGTAACCCCGCCCATTTTGCACCCCATGTTCCTGAATTTTAAAAACAAATGCGCCATTCGTTTGTGCTGCGTTTGTGCTGGTTTGTGCCGCAAAAAGAAATGTTTGTGCCGCTTTGGTTGCGGAGATATAGTGCGTTATAGTTGCTGCAACCCCGCCCACATTGCACCCCATGTTCCTGAATTTTAAAAACAAACGCACCATTTGTTTGTGCCGGGTTTGTGCTGGTTTGTGCCGCAAAAATAAACGTTTGTGCCGCTTTGGTTGCGGAGATATTGTGCGTTATAGTTGCTGCAACCCCACCCACTTTGCACCCCATGTCCCTGAATTTTAAAAACAAACGTGCCATTCGTTTGTGCCGCGTTTGTGCTGGTTTGTGCCGCAAAAATAAACGTTTGTGCCGCTTTGGTTGCGGAGATATAGTGCGTTATAGCTGCTGCAACCCCGCCCACATTGCATCCCATGTTCCTGAATTTTAAAAACAAACGCGCCATTTGTTTGTGCCGCGTTTGTGCCGCAAAAATAAACGTTTGTGCCGCTTTGGTTGCGGAGATATTGTGCGTTATAGTTGCTGCAACCCCGCCCACATTGCACCCCATGTTCCTGAATTTTAAAAACAAACGCGCCATTTGTTTGTGCCGGGTTTGTGCTGGTTTGTGTCGCAAAAATAAACGTTTGTGCAGCTTTGGTTGCGGAGATATTGTGCGTTATATGTTGTCAAACCACATTGACTTTACACCTTGTTATTAAAGCTTACATACAGAACCTAAACTCAGCTTGGGTTTCCTTAATGTAAAGCTCCTCCCACTGTACTGGCACTGCACTTCATATTGTACCCTGAAAAAGGCACCTCTGCCGGGTTAGCCCCCCCATATCAAAATTTTTGAAAAAATCTTATGCAGTTTGTTAGATCTTTGTTAGATCAGGTTAGATCAACCGTTGTTTGCGTTAGATCTCACACAGAAGAAGCAATATTAACAGTTATTTGCTGGGGGGGCTAACCCGTCATCAGCCCCCCCTTATCAAAAAATTGACCAAACAGTTAGCTATTTTGGAAGCAATTTGTTAGATCCGGTATGATCAAGTGGTTTTAACGTTAGATCTCACATAATTAGAGACTTATTAAGTGATTAATGAGGGGGGGCTGGCCCCCCCTTATCAAATTTTCGGCCCAAAAAGCATTTAGGCTAATAGATATTCGTTAGATGCGGTAAGATCAAGTCGTTTTAACGTTAGATCTCACATCATTTCAGAGATATTCCACATCAAAATAGAGATATTAGGTGGTACATATGGACGGGTTAGCCCCCCCTTATCAAATTTTCGGGCCAAAAATCATTCAGGCTAATAGATATTCATTAGATCCGGTAAGATCAAGTGGTTTTTCACGTTAGATCTCACATAATTAGAGACTTATTAAGTCTTATCAAATTTTCGCCCCAAAAATCATTCAGGCTAATAGATATTCGTTAGATCCGGTAAAATCAAGTGGTTTTAACGTTGGATCTCACATCATTTTAGAGATATTCCACATCAAAATAGAGATATTAGGTGGTACATATGGGCGGGTTAGCTCCCGCCTTATCAAATTTTCGGGCCAAAAATCATTCAAGCTAATAGATATTGGTTAGATCCGGTAAGATCAAGTGGATTTAACGTTAGATCTCACATCATTTCAGAGATATTCCACATCAAAATAGAGATATTAGGTGGTACATATGGACGGGCTGGCCCCCCCTTATATTCAGCGCAATGAAAATCACACCCAACTTTTGCTGCGGCGCAAAAACTTTTCCTCAGCTGCGGGGGCCCAACTTATGATCCTGCACACAAGCCCACTGCTTTCAGAAAATGCCCCTGACCTGAGCTCATCATTGCACATCCATTCCAGATGCTCGTATGTGACATCACATACATCCCATACATCACATACATCACATACAAGCACGTGGGCTGGATGCGAGAGGTGAATCAGCAGGATGAGTGTGCCAGGACAAGTAGATGTGTCTCATCTCTGCTTCCTTTTACCACTCTGCATGTCACACATATCATAGATGAGAAGAGGGTACATTGGTGGGAAAAATGAGCAGGAGGGGTTTAGATGTGGGACAGAAGAACAGGAGGGTACAGCCGTGGGGCAAATGTGCAGGGGGGGTTCAGTTTTGGTGCAGATGAGAAGGAGGTTCAGTGGTGGGACAGAAAAGCAGGGGGGGTAGAACAGTGGGGCAAATGTGAAAGGAGGTGTATTGGTGGGACAGATGAGCAGGAGGTTACAGTGGTGGGGCAGGAGAACAGGGGGAACATAGGTGGGGCAGAAGAGCAGGGGGTACAGAGGTGAAACAGATGTGCAGGAGGTACATTAGTAAGGCAGATGAAAAAGCGGGTTACAGTGGTAGGGCAGATGAGAAGGTGATTCAGTAGTAGACAGAAGAGCATGGGAATATGGCGGTGGAGCAAATGTGCAGAGAGGTACAGTGTGGGGCAGATGAGAAAAATGGTACATTGATGGGGTAGATGAGCAGGGGGGTTACAGTGGTGGGGCAGAAGAGCAAGGGGGTACAGTGGTGGTGCAGATGTGCAGAAGGTGCAGTGGTGGGAGGGATGCGAAGGGGGTTCAGCAGTGGGACAGAAAAGCAGGGGGGTACAGTGATGGGGCAGATGAGCGGGGGAGGGGTTTAGTGTTGGGCCAGATGAGAAGGGGGTTACAGTGGTGGGAAAATGAGCAGGAGGGGTTCAGTGTTGGGGCAGATGAGAAGGGGGTTTAGCGGTGGGACAGAAGAGCAGGGGGTACAGCGGTGGGGCAGATGTGAAAGGAGGTGCATTGGTGCACAGATGAGCAGGGGGTTACAGTGGTTGGGCAGAAGAGCAGGGAGAACAGAGGTGGGGCAGATGTACAGGGGGGTACAGTGGTGGGGCAGAGGAGAAAGGAGATACATTAGTGGTACAGATGAGCAGGGGGTTACAGCCGTGGGGCAGAAGAGCAGGGGGAACAGAGGTGAGACAGATGTGCAGAAGGTACAGTGATGGGGCAGAAGAGAAAGGGGGTTACAGTGGTGGGGCAGATGAGAAAGGGGGTTACAGAGGTGGGGCAGATGAGAAAGGGGGTTACAGTGGTGGGGCAGATGAGAAAGGGGGTTACAGTGGTGGGGCAGATGAGAAACAGGGTTACAGTGGTGGGGCAGATGAGAAAGGGGGTTACAGAGGTGGGGAAGATGAGCAGGGGGAACAGAGGTGGGACAGATGCGCGGGAGGTACAGTGGTGGGGCAGATGAGAAAGGGGTTTACAGTGGTGGGGCAGATGAGAAAGGGGGTTAGAGAGGTGGGACAGATTAGAAAGGTGGTTACAGTGGTGGGGCAGATGAGCAGATAAGTTCAGTGTTAGGACAGATGAGAAGATGGTTCAGCAGTGAGACAGAAGAGCATGGGGGTACGGTGGTGGGGCAGATGTGCAGGGGGTTACAGTGGTGGTGCAGTTGAGCAGGGGGGTACAGTGGTGGAGCAGTTGAGCAGGGGGGTACAGTGGTGGGGCAGATTTGCAGGTGATACAGTGATCTGAGGTGTGAAGGTGTATGAATTGGGGTTGATCTGAGGCGTGAGAGTACAGGATGTTAATTTCCCACTACTAAAGTAGTTTACAGCATTTACTTTATAAAAAATCCTTTTCGTGATTGAGATTGTGAAGTTGACTTTTTTTGTTATAAAATCGGCTCAATTTCTTTGAAAACATTTTTCGGCACACTGCTCAAAAGGCTGCTTACCTCCTGGCCTATCAGTTTTTATTAAAGATGGAAAATGGGCTGTGGAGCAAGACCCGCTGTCGCCCAAAACTATTTTCTCATTTTCAATAATCAAAGAAGGTAAGGAAAAAAGGATGGAAAAGGTAAGAGGAGAGAAGGGGGGGGGTAAGGCTGGGGGGGGGAGGGGGGTGAAATGGCGTTGGTTCAGGATAACTATGGTGAACGGCTCCGGAACTTATCTGTGACATTAAGTCCCAAGAAGGGCAGTACCCTCTGCGGAAACGACAAACTGGTTCCATAGTCCCCAAGTTTTAGAGTATTTTTCCTGTTGGTGTTGTGCAGTGAGTACTAGATCTCCCATCTAATTTGGAATGGAGTTTTTATAGAGTTTGGCTCAGATGGAGGAGACATGTAGCAGGAAAAAGCTGGATCACCAGCAACCTTGTATTCCGTAAATTTTTGCGTGGTTTATCTGTCTCCCAGAAGTGGATCAATTTAGGGCACGACCAAAATATGTGAAGTCGTGTTCCTCCATCCCCCTGGCATCTCCAACATTGGTCAGTAGTTGCAGGGTGAGGTACCACCTTGTTAACAGTTTATAGTTGGTCTGTTTAATTTTCGTACAAACCGATGATTTCAACGAAAATCTGAGGACATGTTGTATCTGAGCAGATGTAAATGTACGCCCCAGCTTACTTTCCCATTTGTTCAAGAACGGTAAGTGTGGTTGTTCAGCCGGACAGTTCAAGAGGGCGTATGTTTTGGATAGAGCCTGTGGAAGGGAACCCTCTTTGGAACAGTATGCTTAAAAGGACGTCAGGGGACGATTAAATCCCTGTGGATTAGGCAAAGTATTGAGAAAGTGTTGTAATTGTAGCGCTGTCCACAAGGAAAGTTTGAAGGGCTCATTAGCACTACTGTGGAAGGCCATTGGCCTCCCGTTAGGAAGTGGGATGCCTGGACCCTACCTGTTTGGCTTAGGGTCCGAAACATTTGCGGTTCCAGACCAGGGAGGAACCACGGTTTTTCTATGATAGGGAGCAATGGGGAATCAGGGAAGAAAGCTGGTTCTGTGGGCTGACCTGGGAGCATATGCGGAGTGTCGTACCCATTATGGGGTGTGACTTCAGCCCAGGCGGTAGCTGGTCATAGCACCACAGAGCCCCTGGCAGCAGAATGTCAGTCTGGGCCTGTTCCAGTTGTGCCCACAATTTAGAGCAGCGATGCCAAAATTTATTAATTTTAAGCTACTGCCACAGGGGCCTAACTTCTCATATAAAATAACGAACTGTTATGTATTTATCATAGATTAAATAAAACCTCTCACTGATCAAACTTCAAAAAGCTTTTATCCCTACTTACATTGCGATTATTACTGATTTCTGCCATGTGCATGCTAGGTTTAATGCAATAATAACTTCATCTAACAATTATCTACTAACTTGGATGTTGTTATTGGCAAAGAATATGAAATCTCTGAAATGATGTGAGATCTTACGTTAAAACCACTTGATCTTACCGGATCTAACGAATATCTATTAGCCTGAATGATTTTTGGGCCGAAAATTTGATAAGGGGGGGGGGCAGCCCCCCCACATTAATCACTTAATCAGTCTCTAATTATGTGAGATCTAACGTTAAAACCACTTGATCATACCGGATCTAACAAATTGCTTCCAAAATAGCTAACTGTTTGGTCAATTTTTTGATAAGGGGGGGCTGATGACGGGTTAGCCCCCCCAGCAAATAACTGTTAATATCGCTTCTTCTGTGTGAGATCTAACGCAAACAATGGTTGATCTAACCTGATCTAACAAAGATCTAACAAACTGCATAAGATTTTTTCAAAAATTTTGATATGGGGGGCTAACCCGGCAGAGGTGCCTTTTTCAGGGTAAATTATGAAGTGCAGTGCCAGTACAGTGGGAGGAGCTTTACATTAAGGAAACCCAAGCTGAGTTTAGGTTCTGTATGTAAGCTTTAATAACAAGGTGTAAAGTCAATGTGGTTTGACAACATATAACGCACAATATCTCCTCAACCAAAGCTGCACAAACGTTTATTTTTGCAAAACAAACCAACACAAACCCGGCACAAACAAATGGCGCGTTTGTTTTTAAAATTCAGGAACATGGGGTGCAATGTGGGCGGGGTTGCAGCAACTATAACGCACAATATCTCCGCAACCAAAGCGGCACAAACGTTTATTTTTGCGGCACAAACCAGCACAAACGTGGCACAAACGAATGGCATGTTTGTTTTTAAAATTCAGGGACATGGGGTGCAAAGTGGGTGGGGTTGCAGGAACTATAACGCACAATATCTCCGCTACCAAAGCGGCACAAACGTTTATTTTTGCGGCACAAACCAGCACAAACCCGGCACAAACAAATGGTGCGTTTGTTTTTAAAATTCAGGAACATGGGGTGCAATGTGGGCGGGGTTGCAGCAACTACAACGCACTATATCTCCGCAACCAAAGCGGCACAAACATTTATTTTTGCGGCACAAACCAGCACAAACGTGGCACAAACGAATGGCGCATTTGTTTTTAAAATTCAGGAACATGGGGTGCAAAATGGGCGGGGTTACAGCAACTATAACGCACAATATCTCCGCAACCAAAGCGGCACAAACGTTTATTTTTGCGGCACAAACCAGCACAAACGCGGCACAAACGAATGGCACGTTTGTTTTTAAAATTCAGGAACATGGGGTGCAAAATGGGCGAGGGTTACAGCAACTATAACGCACAATATCTCCGCAACCAAAGCGGCACAAACATTTATTTTTGCGGCACAAACCAGCACAAACGCGGCACAAACGAATGGCGCGTTTGTTTTTAAAATTCAGGAACATGGGGTGCAAAATGGGCGGGGTTACAGCAACTATAATGCACAATATCTCTGCAACCAAAGCGGCACAAACGTTTATTTTTGCGGCACAAACCAGCACAAACGCGGCACAAACGAATGGCGCGTTTGTTTTTAAAATTCAGGAACATGGGGTGCAAAATGGGCGGGGTTACAGCAACTATAACGCACAATATCTCCGCAACCAAAGCGGCACAAACTTTTATTTTTGCGGCACAAACCAGCACAAACGCGGCACAAACGAATGGCACGTTTGTTTTTAAAATTCAGGAACATGGGGTGCAAAATGGGTGGGGTTACAGCAACTATAACGCACAACATCTCCGCAACCAAAGCGGCACAAACGTTTATTTTTGCGGCACAAACCAGCACAAACGCGGCACAAACGAATGGCGCGTTTGTTTTTAAAATTCAGGAACATGGGGTGCAAAATGGGCGGGGTTACAGCAACTATAACGCACAATATCTCCGCAACCAAAGCGGCACAAACGTTTATTTTTGCGGCACAAACCAGCACAAACGCGGCACAAACGAATGGCGCGTTTGTTTTTAAAATTCAGGAACATGGGGTGCAAAGTGGGCGGGGCTTGCATTAAATTGAATGTTTAATATCTCAGAAACCGAACCGGCACAAACGCTCATTTTTGCGGCACAAATCAGCACAAACGCGGCACAAACAAATGGTATATTTTTATTCAGGTTTTACAAACATGGGGTGCCAACTTCACACAGCTCAAGATGTGCCATGCTGATAGACTCATACTCAAAAAGACTGAGTGCTGTAATGAAATCAAAAGGTGCTTCAACAAAGTATTCATTTAAAGGTGTGCACACTTATGCAACCATATTATTTTATTTTTACTTCCCTCCACCTAAAAGATTTGTACAGTTTATAGGTCACAATCAAGGTGGAAAAAGTTCTGAATGATTTATCTTAGTCTCCTTTTTTTTTACATCTCATAACCCTGACATTTTTTCAGAGGTAAGTAGACTTTATATCCACTGTATATGCTAAAGATGGTTTGCACCTAAATGGAAGGGGGTCTGCTGTGCTGGGGCAGAGGCTTATGGGAAGGCTGAAAGAGTATTTAAACTAGGATTGAGGGTGGGGACAGTGAATTAGATTATAATAGGTCAGACAGGGGTCAGCCTCTATTGGTGGGTGGGGGGAAATGGTACCAAGGACCTGGGAGCTCTCCAAGACATGGGAATTCTTCATAAAGACTGTATGTGAACTTGCTGCAAAGTATATTCCCATGGGCAAGAAGTTTAAAGGGCTAAACGTAAAAAAAAAATAAATAAAAGCTATAAATAATCAGAAAAGGGCTTATAAGAAAATATAAAAATGAAGGAACACTCTCATCGTTTTAAATGTTTCAAAGAATGTAACTGAATATGTACAAAGGAAATCAAGCACGCCAAAATTCAAAACTAACGACAGATTGCAAAAGATAGGACAAGCCCCCAAAAATTCTTGAAATATATTAATAGTATAGTATATTATAAATATATTAATAGTATAGTATAATATATATATATATATATATATATATATATATATATATATATATATATATATATATATAATATAGTATAATGTACTTGCTGTTGTACCTGTACAAACTAACCAACTAACTTGTATATGTTATATGTTTCTTTCTCAAAACTTGAATAAAAAAAAATAAAAAAAAAAAATATATATATATTAATAGTAAAAAGGTCAGGTCTGAGCATGTAGGCCCTTTACAAAATAATCTGGAGTGGGTAAACCTAGACAAAAAGAGAAGGCAAATTTGTTAAACCCTTATGTTTTACTTTTTAAATAACAAACATGTCATACTTGCCTCCTCTGTGCAGTTGGTTTTGCACCGAGTTTTGGTGCAGTTTGGTTTTGCACTGACCCTCCTCTTCTGGGGTCCCTCAGCGGCGCCACCGATAAAAGTGATCTTGCGGCGAATCCGCCGCAGGGACCACTTTTATCTGAAAGCCGGCCGCCGCACGAAAACAGGGATACCGGGGTTATGGCAGCTAGCTGCTGCCATAACAACCATATCCCCATTCAAAGTTTGGACGTACATCGTCGTGCGGCGGTCGGCAAGTGGTTAAACACAGAAAATTGAGGTGTTCTGTATTTGAATTACTAAATTCTATTAAAGTAGTTGTTGACCCACTTGATGTTGCTACCATCCTCTCTGTAATATTAAAAAAATTGCTGCACTGCACGTGTTTTCTAAAAAAAAAAAAATCAGCCGCTAAATGCCATATTTTTTAGCGACAATCGGTGCTCATGTGTCCGGCCGTCTCTCTCTTCTCAAGCTGACAGGAAAGTAGGTGGAGTTGAGAAACCCCTGCGTATGTCAGCCGGGAGGAGGAGAGGAGAAAGAGTCATGTGACCGCTGCTATACAATGAGGTATTTTTTTATAAAACACATGCAGTGTAGCACATCCTTTTAATATTGCAGAGAGGATGGTGGCAACAAAAATATCTTATGATACCAGCAGGGAGGGGGGGAGGAGGAGGACAGACACAGGTGAGCAGGCTGCAGATGACAGAGGCACGTAAACGAACCACGGTGTCGGGGTTCAGCATCCATGATATACCGAGGTTAGTTTACAAAGGGGAGGGTAGAAACTGGCAGGATCAGCCAGGTTTTCTTTATCGTACATCATAGGACACAGAGCCTCAAGTAATTGGTGGGTTATGGGCCTACCTTCAGGTGTTGACACTGGTATAAACAATACAGTAAGTTGACTTCCCTATATAACCCCTCCTCCTTCCAGGAATCCTCAGTTTTTTCGCCAGTGTCTAAGGTGTTGGTCACGAGTGAAGATGTGCTCTGAGGAGCTCCAGGGAGGGATCCATGCTGGATTTAAAAAACCTCCACAACCGGATCCATCCTCGCCACTGAGGCCATAGGATGGTACCTGGGCCTCGCATTGAAGAACGAGGTTTTGCCTGTAAGCTTCTCTTTGAGATCTGGACCCTAGGACCCAGGACTCTTTTTGGTTTTTCATATTACCTAAAGTTGTTCCTGAGGGGTGCTATACAGGTCCAAAGGAGCGGAACCCCTATTAAAAAGGGCCCCAGTCTTTGAAGGTTTAACGACGCTGCTCGCCGTGATGGGTGAAAGTTGGATCTGTCTGTTAAATCAGCAGTATCCTGCAGCGAGGATAAGGTAAGGGGAGAAGTGTAGGAACTGTAAAAAGGCCACCTATGCCTTTTTCTCCAAAAAATACATATATGTATATAAAATGTATAACTGTATGCCTTAAAATGTCTCCTCTAGAGGGAGTATATTACACTTACCTAGTACTAAGTCTCCATTAAAATCGCTAAAAAAGGGCTGCAGTATTTGGGTCTGATCATAGATACAGCCCAGAAAAAGGGTCTTCTTGCCCAGAAAAAAAAAAACACCACTCTATAAAAGAGTTGGTGCGGATGGTCAGGTCAAAAGGAGGTCCCTCCATTCACCTTTGCATGAGGTTGTTAGAAAGGATGGTGGCTTCATTCGAAGCAGTTCCCTTTGCCCAGTTCCATTCGAGACTGTTGCGAAACAGTATTCTATTTGCTTGGAACAAAACGATCCAAGCTTTGGATTTGCCAATGCGGCTGTCCCCAAGGGTGTCCCAAAGCCTCAATTGGTAGTTACTAAAGAATGTCCTAAAGAGTAAATACTTCAAACCACTTTTCTGGAAAGTGGTAATGACAGAGAAGACAACCAAGAACCGAAAGAGCCTTGCCCATCAACATCCTAGAGATTCGGGCAGTGCGCCTGGCTCTAAAAGCCTGGACTTCCAGGTTAAGGGATTGTCCCGACAGGATCCAATCAGTCAATGCCACGGCTGTGGCCTATATCAATCATCAAAAGGGGCACCAAGAATCTCTCAGTGCAGAGAGAAGTGAACCATATTCTAACTTGGGCAGAAAGAAATATTCCGTGCCCATCGGCAGTCTTCATTCCGGGAATAGAGAATTGGCACGTGCACTACATGTGCCGCCAGCAGATTATTCCCAGGGGAATGGTCTATTCACCCCGACATGTTTCGGGCTGTTTGTCAAGGATAAGGGACTCCGGATGTAGATCTTCTAGCATCCAGTGCAACATAAAGTTAGTTAACTTTGTGTCCACAACAAAGGATCCATTCGCATGCAGAACAGATGCGTTGATACTGTGGGATCAGCTTTTACTGATCTGTGCATTTCCCCCTATTCAGTTGCTGCCTTGACTTCTTTGCAGGATCAAGCTGGAAAGAAAACTGGTTATTCTGGCAGCACCAGCATGGCCCAGAAGGACATGGTATGCAGAGGTCGTAAAGATGGCAGTAGAGGATCTGTGGTCCCTTCCACTAAGGCCAGACCTGCTCTCACAGGGGCCGATATTCCATCTTACTTTACGAATGCTAAATTTAACGGCTTGGCTATTGAGACCCATATTCTGAAAAGACGTGGGTTTTCCAGGGCAGTCATTTCTACTTTAATGCTAGGAAGCCAGCTTCTAGAGCTATATATTATAGAATCTGGAAAGCTTATGTTTCCTGGTGTGAATCCAAGGGTTGGCACCCTCGGAGATATATCAGAATGTAGAATTCTTGTCTTTCTACAAAGGATTTTGTAGTCCACATTCAGAAGAGAGATCGGACGCCAATTTTTCAGATCCGATCTCTCCCCCTTCCGCTTATACAAAATTGTGATCATCCCCTCCCTCAGTGACGGAGGCATTCTGCCCTCCACCACCATCTCCTCGTACAGCTCGAGCAGGTCCAGGCCGAGATCCCACAGTGCTACATAGAGCTCAACTGGGAGACCATCGCAGCCCGGGGTCCTGCCTCGCCTAAAGGATTTAGCGGCAGAGTGTAGCTCCTCCAACACCAAGGGGACGTTGACGGTTGATGAACCTGCAGGATCAATTTGGTTAGAGATACCTGACAGGAACCTGTCAGCCGCCTCTGTGTCCGTTTCTTTCGGGGAGTAGAGGTTGGTGTAGTAGTCGCTGACCACTTGCATCACAGCCTTCTTCCCCTTCTGGAGTGTTCCGGCCTCGTTACGCAGCTCTGACAAGGGTGTGTGTCCTGAGTGAAGTTTCCTGAAAAAGAAAGAATTACACTTCTCACCTTTCTCAAGATTCTCCACCTTGGCACGGAAGACAGTGTGCCTGGATTCTCCCTCGAAGTGTCCTTTTCAGGCTTTTCTTGGTGTCCTCCAGGTCCTGCCTAACGTCCCAGCCACAGTGATGAAGGTCCTGCAGGGAATGCAACTGACGCTGCAGTCTCCTGAGTTCCCTCCTCCTGGCACACGCTTGCTGGCGTCCCCTTGCCTGAAAGAAGCTGCGCAGCTTAACTTTCACAAACTCCCACCAGTCACTTACCCTTCCGAAGAATCTCTTTTCCTCCGTCCAGCTGGCATAGGCCTCCTGGAGTTCCCACATCAATTCCTCGTTTTCCAGCAGGGTGCTATTCAGCTTCTAGGAACCCGGTCCACTGGCGAAGCCCTCGCCCAGGTCACCTCGGAAGTGAATAGCCCTGTGGTCAGAGAAAAAGCAGGGGATCATGGAGAACTCACGATGCTTGACTGTTCTTGAAGTGAGCACGAAGTCTATCCTGGAACGCACCGATCCGTCGGGTTGGCACCACGAATAGTTAACGGTACCTTTCCCTATGGGTCCCACGGCGTCCTGCAAGGAGGCCTTCGAGATCATCTCCTTAAGCAGCCTAGAAGTAGCATCAAGTTTTACGTATATGCTGGAGCTACGCCCATCCTCCTCGATCGGACAGTTAAAATCACAGAGGATCACTACTGTTCTGGTGGTGACGAGTTGGGTCCGCAGGGTCTGGAAAAGGTCCAGCCGCGCATTCTTGTCTGGGGGAGTGTACACGTTGACGAGCCTAACTGGCTCTTCCACCCACAAGCCGTCTATGACCAAAAGACGGCCACAGACTAGCTCATGGATAGAGTCAACCGTGAAAGCGCCCACTCCTGACTAGAATGGCTACCCCTGCAGACTTGCAATCGCCACCCCAGGACCAGTAGGAGGGACCAAGGGTCCACTGGGAGGACAGATGAGTGTACCTACTCAAGGGAGGAAGGGCGCACTTCTGAAGCATGTAGACATCACTCTGCTGACTAGAAAGAAGGGTCAGAACCGCTTGCCTTCTAGATGTATCCTTGATACTCCTCACATTAATGGAAAAGATTGAGCTCTCAGCCATAATGAAAAAGGGTATGAGGGTCTAGTCAACAAGGGTCCGAACTTACCTCCCCGGAGGGGGGGTGGCTCTTTCATTGCGTCCTCCGCCTGTCCTGTGGTCTGGGCCAGGCCCAGCTCCTCATGGACAGCCTCCATCATCTTCTGGTTGATGTTGACGTTGAGGGGGAGGTCAGGCTCCTGGTCGGCCATGATCTCCCCTTCCTCTTCCTCCTCCTCCGCAGACTCTAGGTCCTCCACTACTTGCTTACAGCGCTGGACCCCGTTGGGCCGTTTGGTGGGGGTGGCGGGTTCCTCAGCTGTTGGGCTCTCTGGCTTCCGTTTCCGGTTTCCCTTTGGGCCACTGGTGGGGGTGGAAGGGTGGGGAAGTCCTTCAGGGAGGACAGGTTCGGGTGGGGAGGGGCTCCTCTGGCACAGGGGGGGTGGGTGGGGGTGTGCTGGAGGCAAGAGGGGTGGGAGTGGACTTACCTGTGGCCTTTCGAGGTTCCTTTGGATTCTTTGGTTTTTCTGGCAGCTTCCTCCCAGTGCTGGAGGGTGACTTACCCTGGATCAGGGCTCCAGCGTAGGTCCGGGTCCTCTGGGGGCAGTGTCTGAAGACATGCTCTGCCAATCCGCAAAGGTTACAGGCTTTGGACCTCGAACAGTCCTTGGTCTCGTGGCCTGTAACCCTACAGAACCTGCAAGCAAGCTCTGTACAATCCTTACCTATGTGTCCCAGCTGCCCACACTTGTTACAGTTGTAGGGTATGCCGGGGTAGAAAAGGATTCCTGCGGATGATCCCAGGGAGAAGAAAGGCTGCAGGTGCTGGATGTCCCCCGAAGGGTCTTTCCTCAGTTTGCAAAGCACAGACCACTTACCTATCCAGAATGCGTTGGCATCGAGGATTTGGATCGGGTCCTTTACCACGGTGCAGAACCTCTGGAGGTAGGTGGCTATGTCCTTTCCTGGGGTATGGGGGTTCCTCATGGCCACCGTCACCCGCTTTTCGTCCCGAGTTATGGGGCAGTTTGCAATGAACTTACGGAAAGGGGATTCAGGGCCACTGGTCTTCACCATCTCCCAGTATCTTCTGCAGACCTGAAATGACACAAAAGTTATAAAGAAAATACCTTTTGTGAAGGTCTGCACAGAAAGCGTCCACGCTTTGCTGAACCCCTGTTCCAAAATCATCTTCTTTCCGAAGATCTCAGGGGTCATGTCGGGGATTCTTCCATCCACCTCCTTCAGCTGCAGCACGACCGTCTGCTTCATCCAAGGCTCCAGGGCGGGGAGACCTTCTGCAGGCCGGTCTGGCCTGGCTGGTCCTGGTCGGCTGGTGCCGCCCGGGGTAGAGGTGGGGGTTGAGGCAGCAGCATTCCCGGGCTCGGAGGAAGTGGCTGGAACAAGGTTCTTCTTCTCCTTGCTGGTCATCTTGTCGCTCTTCCCCATTGTCGAGGAGTTGGATGTCGCTTCAGGTGTTCTTAGGCGGCTTCCTCCTGGTTCCTCGACGTCTTTGCTCTTTTCGTAGCTTTTACAAAGGCTCTAGCATCTACTGCCCGGAGGTACTAATGCGGAGTGGGGGAGGAGGGAAGACCGCAATCTCGTTCCCTGTGGGGGGCTAAGCCTCTAACCCAATAGCAGCAAGTAGGTGAAGCTGAATTTAATCAACGATCCTACCAGGCCAAGCAGAGGGTGCCCCACAAGGACCAATTGGCTTGGATAGATGCAAGTGGTTCTCAACGTCCTAGCTGTGAAGCAGAGACACCCCTAAGGGCTAAAGTCGATACTACACTTGAACTTAGCCAAAAGGCCGAGAAGCGATCCCTAGAGGAAGATGTCCGGGGTATAAGATTCAATTACATGTGTTGACTCAGATTGGACCAAACGATAGAATACCGGACCAGAAGTTAATGTTTTTGGAAGCTCATGGGGAGAGAAAAATGGAAGGGGTGCTCTGGGACACCTTTAAGGCGTACTTAAGAGGGATAACAAGATCCACAATATCATTTATAAAACACACTAATAGACAGGAAAAGGAGGAATTGGCAGAGAGATGCGCACAGGCAGAAGCTAAGTTTATAAATGACTCCTCGAATATAAATCAGATAAGATGGGCAGGATTAGCACGCCAGTATAAAAATCAAGTATCAGTTAATGCCAAACGTAAGAGATTCCAGCAAAAACAAAAAAATGTTTGTATGGGATGTACAAAAAAATTTTGAGCAAGGACACCAAGTAAATAAGATCTTAAACTATTTGATAAAACAGATATCTTCATTGGTGATTTCAGAAGTGAGCAATGAGAAGGGGGAAATGGTGAATACAGCAGAAGAGATACTTATGAGGTTCCAAAGATATTATGTCAATATGTATTCTTCGACATTGACTTGCATTCGAGAAGAGATAGAGAAATACCTAGAGGACCTAGAATTCCTTAACTTAACAGAGGAACAAAAAGAGGGGATGGAGAAAGATATAGAGGAGGAGAAAGTGCAAGAGGCCATTTTTTTCTATGGGAAAGGGTAAATCTCCAGGACCGGATGGAAATGTACCAGCGATATGTTGAGATTTTGGCACCAGCCCTGACCAAGATGTATAGCGAGGCATTTCGCCAGGGAGCGTTGCCCCAGTCCATGTATGAAGCAACAGTAATATTGATAACAAAACCAGACAAGGATAGATTCGATTGTGCGTCATATAGACCAATTTCTTTGTTGAATATTGATTAAAAGCTATTGGCAAAAATACTCGCAAAAAGGCTTAATGGAGTAATCTTATCCATTGTGTCGGAAGACCAAACAGGATTTATGCCTGGGAAATCTACTTCAATTAATATTAGAAGAACCCAATTTATGGCACAGCTGAGGGAGTTTATTCCGGAGACAAGTGCCTTGGCATCGTTGGATACGGCCAAGGCATTTGACTCCATAGAATGGGAGTTTTTACAGATAGTGCTGAAAAAAAAGTGGATTTGGGGAAAAATTTAGAAAATGGGTAGGAATACTATATAAGCAATCATGCCCAAATTTATTAATAAACTGAATATTATCTCCTACAATGGAATTATATAGGGGAATAAGACAGGGTTGCCCAATGTCCCCTCAACTATTTGCCCTTGCAATCGAAGCATTGGCAAATAGATTTAGAAAATCTAAAAAGTATAAAGGGTTGAGGTTGAGCACATAGGGTTATATGCAGATGATATCATATTGTATATGGAGGACGCGCATACCTCCCTGAGGGATGCGATGAAAATAATAGAAAGATATGGGATATTTTCAGGGTTGAAGATAAATTGGCAGAAATCTGCATTGATGCTGCTTGGTCCAGGTAATGGTAGAAGACTTCAGACCCCACTAAAAATAGTTGAAACATTTTAAATATCTAGGAGTAAATATTACCCTGGATCCTGAGGACTCTATAAAGGCTAATATTCTCCCTTTGGTAGAATATGTCAAGAGAAAACTGGCAATATGGGTAAAACTACCAGTATCAATGGCAGGAAGAATACAGCTGATATAGTCGATTGTGCTTCCTAAGTGCTTGTATGTGTTTACACATTCCCCGGTAAAAATACCAAAACAAATATTTAAAAATTTAAATTCTTAGATGACCAGGTTTATTTGGGCATATGGTAGATGCAAATTAAAAATTTACACGCTACAGAGACCCAAAACAGCAGCAGGGCTGGCGCTGCCATATTTATATTATCTGGCAGGGCAACAAACATTTAAGAGACTGTGTAAAACAGGAACAAAAAAACAAGGGTAGAGGAATACTTACTAAGCAGGATGCAGGTAGATGATCTTCTGGTAGGATTAGAAACAACTGATTTGAGGAGGGTGGGAATAAAAATTCCCCTTCTAAAGCTGGCTAGGGCAGTTTGGAAGGAGGCAAAAAAACTGACGGGATTCACTGATATCCCACCAAAAACTGCCTTATGGAATAACCCGACATTTGAGCATTTGGAAAAATTTGAGGGAAGTAAATTTTGGAAAGGGAACAAGGTAACGAGTATTGGTCAGCTGTAGGGTAAAAACATAATGTTGTCTTATGAAAATCTGTGTAAACAATATAACCTAACAAGTAAACAGTTCTATAGATATTTGCAGCTTAGACAGGTATTACAGATACCGTTTAGAAGTAAGGCACCAAAAATATCTAAATACCCCCTCATAGGTATTTTGAGATCACAGGGACCAAAGGGATTAGTATCTAAATTATACTCACACTTGCTACAGAATAAAATAAGTGGGGAACCGCTGGGAGTAAGAGATAAATGGCAGATAGCTGTCCCAGACATGAGCGATTTAGGAATGGGATTAAATCTGCTTCTCCCACTTGAAAGTATCCCCTGCAATGAATAACAGGATAATTCAGTTAAATATAATACATCAGACTTACTTGGCCCCGAATAGGTTATATACACCAGATTGCACAAGATGTGGGCAGGGAGGAGCTGACTTCCTCCACGTAATGTGGTATTGTGGTAATATAGGAAGATACTGGCAGCAGGTGGTCAGGAAACTGGAAAAAGTTATAAACAGATCTATCACGGTTACGATTGAACTTTGCTTGTTGGGAGTATTAAGAGGAGGGAGGGAGTAGATACACTAGGATGTTTCTGCAGGAAGCATTATTTCTGACAAGAAAACAGATAGAGAAATGGATTCAGCCAAACCCACCGACATTAAATTAATGGGTAAGAGCAGTAAATCAGACTTTACCGTATGAAAAGATATTGTATGAACAAAGGGGAAATGTGCAGAGATATGAAAATATATGGGCAAATTGGAATAGATCTTATTTAAGATTGGATATAGGAATACCTGAAAATAGACTATAAGTGGATGAGAGAGAATAGTAGGAATTTGGAGAGAATGGCAGAAGAATTGGAAAAACATGGGGAATTGTATAGTAATGAAATAAAATGTAAAATTATGTAAATTAACATGTAAGAGAAATTTGTAATAAAGAGTATTAAAAGGTGGCTCCAGGTTGTTTTCACTGAGCTCCAGTTTGTCTGGTTGGCCTGGGGTTTTTTTGTTTTTGTTGGCTGCCCCACCCCTCATGTTTGGCACTGCTTTGGGACATCCCTATGGTTCTGAATAAAGAAGGCTGTGTTTGTCAATGAACGAAAGAGAAAATAGAATTTTTGACTTACCGTAAAATCCATTTCTCTGAGTTCATTGACAGACACAGCACCCACCCCTCTATGGAGTTTTTAATACTTCTGATACTGCTTGTTACATGACTGAAGGCCTGTAGCAGAGAGGGGGGGGTGTATATCACCTAGGACTGCCCATGGGTGTAACCAAGTCTTTTGTCTGCCTAGTGTCCTACTCCTGTAGGGGGTGATATAACCCTATGGTTCTGAATCATTCTGAATAAAGAAGGCTGTGTCTGTCAATGATCTCAGTCCTATCCTATTTTCTGCAACTCGGGCATTTGTGATTGCATATCTGGAAGATCTGCTCCCGTTTGCTCCCTCCCTGGAGCAGTTGTCCTGGGATCTGCAGGTTGCAAGAAGCACCATAGAGAGCCTGGGGTGGCTCTTGAACCTAGAAAAATCCAACCTGGTTCCATCCCAAAGGGTCACCTTTTTAGGCTACGTGTCGCATTCTATGCAACGGAAGGTTTTTCTTCCTCATTCCTGGTCACTTTTTAAATGACAATTGCTCGGTCATGCTACACTGTACCCAAACAAAAAAAAATATAATTTTGTTTCCACAAATAGAGCTTCCTTTTGGTGGTATTTGATCACACCTGCGGTTTTTATTTTTTACTAAACAAAAGACCGAAAATTTAAAAAAAAAAATAGTTTTTCTTAGTTTCTGTTATAAAATTTTGTTAAATAAGTTTTTCACCTTCACTGATGGGCACTGATAAGCTGCACTGATAAGGTGGCACCAATGAGATGGCACTGATGGGTGGCACTGGTATGCAGCACTGATGGACACTCGTAGCTGGCACTGAAAGGCTGCACTCATGGGTACTTATGGGTGGCATTGATAGGTGGCACTGCTGGGCACTGATGGCTGGTACTGATACATTGCACTGATAGGCATCACTGATGGCACTGGCAGGCATTTTTAATGGGCACTGATTGGCAGCTGCCTGGGCACTGATTGGCATATCCCTGGTGGTCTAATGTGGCATACCTAGTGGTCCTGTGTGGTGGCCATCCCTGGTGGTCCTGGCGGCATTCCTGGTGGTCCTGGGCAGGCATCAGCAGGGGGGGCTGAGTTGATAACAATCAGCACAAACCCCCCCTGTCAGGAGAGCCGCCTATCGGCTCTCCTCTACTTGCGCCTGTCCAATAAACGTCTCTTCCTGTTTCCATCGTGATCACCTGTGATTGGACATGGCTGATCATGTGGTAAAGAGCCGCCGTCAGAGGCTCTTTACGGAGATCGGTGTAGCGGTGTCAGACTAACATGCCGCACCACTGATCGCCGTGCTGCATGCCCCCACGGGCGCGCACCGGCAGTTATCCTGAAAGACGTCCAGTCAGGATAACTGAACCACCGCCCGTCCGTCATTTTGCTATAGGCCAGGCAGGAAGTAGGTAATAATAAAAAGGAAAAAGATTTCTTGGTACCGGCAGCCCCTTAATTGCACTTGTTATGTACTATTTGCCCAAAGTGCATAAAAATCCCCTTCAACCACCCAGTAGGCCTATTATAAGTGGGATAAATTCTATTACCTCTAGGGCAAGCCGGTACATAGACAATTACTTGCAGCCCCTGATGGTGGGTACTCCATCTTATCTTAATGATACAACTCCAAGTAATATTCTGGATGGGTGGAAGGAGAGCTACATCCTAGCTACGGTGGATGTGGCTTCTCTCTACACTCTCATTTCCCACCAGCATGGCAGGAAAGCAGTACAATATTTTTTGAAGAAGGATTCAACAGTCCATACTTCACAACAGGAATTTATTTTGCAACTACTTGACTTTTCTATGGGACATAACTATTTTTGGTTTCAGGGTACATATTATTTGCAGTGCCATTGAGTAGTCATGGGCGTTAAATTTGCGTCCAGTATGGCCAAATTGTTCATGGCCAAATGGTAGGAGGATGTCATTGATGGCCCCTGAGACCAGAGTTAGTTCTCTTGAAGAGGTATATTGATGACATCCTCCTTTGGGATGGTGATCTGGAGTCCTTAAATGGATTCATATCCTGGCTCAATGAGAATGATCAGGGCATTGTCCTGCAACATAAGAGGAGTATAGAGGAAGTACATTTCCTAGATCAGGGTACATAACAAATTGGTGACCTTAACTTATTTTAAAAATACAGTTAGGAACCGCTTTATTGATGTAGGCAGCTGTCATCATAAAGCGTGGCTTAAGGCCGTGCCAGAAAGTCCGTTTTTACATTTGAAGAGAAACTGTACTCTTCATGATGACTCAACAGGAAGCTGACCTTTTGAAGAGACACTTCATTGAAAAAGGATATGATGCGGTGGAACTAGACCGTGTCACTCTTGAAATGGATAACCGTGACAGATCTGGTATACTTTATCATTAAAAACATATTTCTGACCATTAATTAGAAAGGTCCCTCCTCTAAGGTTGCAAATTGTCCCTAATGTAATAGAACCCCCTAGGAAATGCCATTTTTTTTTTTTTTTTTTTTTTTTACAGATGAATGGATTTTATCCCCGTAGAAAGTGTTCGGTTTGTCAGACCAGATGTCTCGGAGGTAGGAAATATACATCCTTCCAGTCCAATTATCACTTGCCCATGTGGGCTTCAGTATGTTGGTCATACCATACGTACATTTCAAATTGGGATGAAAGAGCACATCGCCAACATTAAAAAGGGCTTTCCCAACCATAGTCTCTCTAAACATTTAGATTGGTGCCATGGGAGAGACCCAACGGGAACCTCTTTTATGGCTATTGATCAGTTCAATCCTCACTGGAGAGGTAGTCATATGAGGAGAGAAATCTCCAAACTTGAAACCAAATGGCCTTATTGGCCGAGAACTTATAGGCCTCATGGTTTAAATGTCTAGTGGGACGTTGACGCTTTTATAAATAATAGTTAATGCTAACTCTTAGGTTATATTTTTAATTTTATTTTTTAGGTTATAGCTCCTCAAGTATTTTCTGTGAAGACTAATTAGTTTGGTTTACATGAGGAATAATGTATAGTGAGATTCTGCATTTGTAGGCATTATAATTATTATTAATACAGCAATTTTTAACATTGTATAGTGATTGTTTCCAATAATAATAGTATAGCTATAGAATTATCGGTAGATGATATGTCCGCGCGATGGAGTCACCAGCTGAATATTATCTCATTTAAGCGTGGAATCCGGATGGATTCAATGCTTTGTTGTGGTGTCCCCATAGATATTAGCTGGTAATTATCAACATCCTTTTCCGGAATGGATGCGTGATTCTGCACCGCTTGGGTCGACTCTGCAGTGATTAGCATCACAGAGGAGCGGAAGGGTTGCCTAGCAATAAGGGATGGGAATGTATATAATCAGTGGTGAGACGTCCAGTCTCCGCCCCTACTAAAGAAGTCACGCCCATTTGACAACGCATATAGGGGGAGGAGTCTCAGTTGGTGAAGTTGTCCTGCGGTCATCTCGTGTTTTACACGTCTGAACAGCTCGCACTGCTCAAGTTCCACACTTGTGAGTATCCTGCTTTTATTGGAGGAATAAAATTATTGCAACAAAGAGCTCTAGATCGGGGGTGTATATATAGATAGAGATATCTCTCTCTATCTATCTATCTATCTATCTATCTATCTATCTATCTATCTATCTATCTATCTATCTATCTATCTATCTATCTATCTATCTATCTATCTCCGATATCCTTGAGGGAAACTTGAGACTGGTGAAGCCAGTAAGGCGGAAGATGGTGCTATAGAGGGATTACATGTAAAACAGCATGCCGGGTCGATCTATTGATATCCCTTAAAGGGGGCCTGCTGTGTCTTACCCACTGGTGAAACTGGTCAGATTGTAAGGTGAGCAGCTAGAGCACATTGGTGGAGGACAGCGCCAGCACCTTTGGATATATTTGTGCACTGTTTTGAGTGAAAATTGAATCCCTTGATGTCATTTGTTTGGCAACCATTTGATATTGGGACTATACACCTGGAAGTTTTTATTCACACAAAACCTTTAACCTGCATTTTGGGTGTAGTCAGTTTTGCTGCGTTTAGAGAAAATAGAATTGTGTGTCTAGGTCCGATTCGAAACTCTAAACCCAGGAAAAGGTGATCCAGGAAGCATAAAAGTTGTTTATAATTTCCAAATGATTACTCCTGCGTTTAGAAAGCTAAACGCAAAAATACCAGTATGAATGAGGCCTAAAGTACGCAGGTCCCACCTCCTGGGTGTTTGAGATCTACTCATATTACTGCTTTTCTACTAAACTAATGCATAATGGGAGAGGGATGTTACGCCTGCTTGTTTGCCAGCACCCAATTCCTCCTCTAGGCAGTAGTATAACCCAATTGTCTCTAATTTACTTCTGAGCATGTGTCCATTAATGAATGCTAAGGAATAGATTTTACGGTAGGTACACAAATCCTGCTTTGTTATACAGTCTGTAAGGTTACTGATGTGCTTTTTGTTCTACAGGTGCTCAGTTTAAAGACATGGCTGGATTGGGAAATGAGGTTAATTGTGATGGCGAAGATGGAGCCATTTTGAAAAACTACAGCCGCACCAATGTAAGTCTGTCATGTAGAACCCATGGTTAAGTAGCTTTCCTTTTTGGAAAGATGGACTTTTTGTGTCCAGTATTGAACTAGTCCACAGAAATGGTTAAAAATATTGTAATTCTTAAGATGGTATACTACTGTACCTCATTCCGCATTGTTATCAGTAAAATAGAAAAACATTGCTGTTTAATCAGGTCCACTTTAAGAGTAATATATTTAACCACTTCCCCATACACATTAAAATCTGTTTTTTTGTCTATAAAATCAGCTGTGCACCCATTTCTAAGTTGGGATTTTGACAGCTCTAAACCAGAAGTGCTAAAGCTGAGCTCTTTGGTTCACATTGCTGCAAAGGAGATCAGGAAGCAGACGTATATCTGCCACTAATGATGTTATTTGGTTACAGCGCTTCTCTGTAGCACACAGTGATTTCCTGTGGTGTGTGCTCAGACTCCTCCCCACAGCATGTTTAGTCACTCCTGTTTGTGTTTTTTTTATCATCACATCTGATCCCGTGAAATCTATGTTTATGGCATTTTCAATGCAAATGTCTTACCTAAATACCTGAATGAAATTTCTAAATATGATTGATAATTTTCCAACACTTAGCACCTATATGTTTTGATCCTGCATGGGTGCTCACCTCAGCACTTTGTGCAACATGTGTAATTAGCTGCAGGGGGCTATACAGGTCCAGAACCATGGTCCATTCATGAACACAGACCCTTTAAACCACTCCAGGTGTATGCCCACCACGACAGGCAAAGCCTGGACCCTATATTGGGACCAGTAACATGGACAGTGGACAAGTAAGATGAAGTCACCCGGTATCTTTGACTGTTACCTTAAAACTGGGGTTGTGTTTAGGAATTGACTTTACAGTGTAAACTTTTCAAACTCTGTGCGAAAACTCAATCGCTCAGAGCTTCGTCTTATGTGGATAATCAGGTGTTACGTCACACCACAGGTCACACACTTTACCACCGCTCCCGCCTAGAGTCCTTTTAAGGTACTCGGGCACTTCCTCCCCCCTTTTTCCCTAAAGGACTTTGCTACAGGAAGGTCTGCAACCAGATAGCTGTGTATTTCTTCTCAGACATGCTTACCTTCTATTCCACACCATACGCCATTAGTATCCAAACATACCTTCCCCCATAGCTATGGCGGAAATTAGGCAAAAGGGAGCTACAGCAAAAAACTCAGACAAACATTCATTCTCCAGAAAACTTGCACAACACTTCCCTTGCAACAGAGGAGGGCCTAATTTTAATGCCAGTCTCAGCATCAGATTCTAGTTGTAGTTCAAGCAGTGCAGCAAGTGACCTACCTGGCTAAGGCCCCTTTCACACATGTGGACCGTTTGTCCTTTTTCGTCCATCCATTGACGGATGAAAAACAAACATCGCAGATCAGACGGCCATCCCCCCCTTGCCACCCTTCTCTGCTGCATCTCTTCTTATTTTTCTCCTGGCAGCCTCTCCCATTATTTCCTTTAGATCTCTATCCTCTTTTCAGATTTTTATTGAGACATGTGGTCAGAGCCTTGTGTGGTACTCCTCTGAGGCCCTCTCCGCGGTCCTTACTCTTCCTTTTAATCTGTTGCATTGTCATGATCTGGGCCATGTGCACCAGGTGGGAATTTATTCTCCGTTGCATTCTTTCTACTCATGATGTACTATTATCATTAAGTTTCTATTCACCATTGTATTCTACGTATTATTTAGTTATACAGTCATGACCAAAATTGTTGGCACCCCAGAAATTTTTCCAGAAAATCAAGTATTTCTCACAGAAAAGTATTGCAGTAACACATGTTTTGCTATACACATGTTTATTCCATTTGTGTGTATTGGAACAAAACACAAAAAAGGGAGGAAAAAAAGCAAATTGGACATAATGTCTCACAAAATTCCAAAAATGGGCTGGTCAATATTTTTGGCACCCTTTCAAAATTGTGGATAATTAAGATTGTTTCAAGCATGTGATGCTCCTTTAAACTCACCTGGGGTAAGTAACAGGTGTGGGCAATATAAAATCACACCTGAAAGCAGAAAAAAAGGAGAGAAGTTCACTTACAGTAGGTGACCGCCATATTGTGTCAATCTCGCCGCATTTATCGGCGAGATTTGACACCTGCAAGCCCCGTCGCAGGAGCCAGCGCCGAGATGGCTCACTCATCGGGAAAGGAAAACTTTTTTTTCCTTTTGCGATGAGCAACAGGCAGTGCTGACAGCTGTCTGGTATTAATCATGAGGGGGAATGCCGCGCCAAATTTTAAATGAAAAAAACCTGCGTGGGTTCCCCCCAGGGGCATACCAGGCCCTTAGGTCTGGTATGGATTGTAAGGGGAACCCCCTATGCCGAAAAAGCGGCGTGGGGGTCCCCCCCAAAATCTATACCAGACCCTTATCCGAGCACACAGCCCGGCCGGTCAGGAAGGGGGGTGGGGATGAGCAAGCGCCCCCCCTCCTGAACCTTACCAGGCCGCATGCCCTCAACATGGGGGGTAAGTGCTTTGGGGGAGGGGGGCGCCCCCCTCCCCCAAAGCACATTGTCCACATGTCGGGGGTCTTCTTCGACTTCGGGGTCTTCTTCCGTCTTCTCCCGGTGTATGGCTTCTTCTCCCGGGCCCCTCCGCTATCTTCTTCCAGCTCTTTTGCTAGCGGGGGCCCGGTCTGCTGCCGCTGTCTGGTTCTTTGATATGTTCTCCCGGACCCCTCCGATATCTTCTTCCAGCTCTCTTGCTAGCGGGGGGGGGCCCGGTCTGCTGCCGCTGTCTTGTCGCTTCTTCTCTTCTCCTTTCTTCTTCCGATGTTGACACAACGCTCTCTCCTGCTGGAATGCTGTGTGCGAGCTGCGCAGCCATTTATATAAGTGGTGACTTCGCCCCCTTGTGACGTCACAGTCCCACCATGCGCAGGGACTCTGGGGTCACGCCCCCTTATGACTCCATAGTCCCGGCGCATGCTGGGGCTGTGACGTCACAAGGGGGCGAAGTCACCACTTATATATGTCATCATCGGAAGAAGAAAGGAGAAGAGAAGAAGCGACAAAACAGCGGCAGCAGACCGGGCCCCCTGCTAGCAAAAGAGCTGAAAGAAGATAGCGGAGGGGCCCGGGAGAAGACGGAAGAAGACCCCCGGAGCTGCATAATTACTTTTAAAACCTGCGTAGTGTTTTTTTTTTTCCCTAGGTAAATGGGTAGGGGTACCATGTACCCCATACTCATTCACATAGGGTGGGGGGGCCGGGATCTGGGGGCCCCCTTATTAAAGGGGGCTCCCGGATTCCGATAAGCCCGCCCGCAGACCCCGACAACCAACGGCCAGGGTTGTCGGGAAGAGGCCCTTGTCCTCATCAACATGGGGACAAGGTGCTTTGGGGTGGGAGGGCCGCAGGGCGCCCCCCTCCCCCAAAGCACTTGCCCCCCCCATGTTGAGGGCATGCGGCCTGGTACAGTTCAGGAGGGGGGGGTGCTCGCTCGTCCCCACTCCCTTTCCTGACCGGCCGGGCTGCGTGCTCGGATAAGGGTCTGGTATGGATTTTGGGGGGATCCCCACGCCGATTTTTCGGCGTAGGGGGTTCCCCTTACAATCCATACCAGACCTAAGGGCCTGGTATGCCCCTGGGGGGGAACCCACACCGTTTTTTTTCATTTATAATTTGGCGCGGCGTTCACCCTCAGGATTCATACCAGACAGCTGTCAGCACTGCCTGTCGCTCATCGCGAAAGGAAAAAAAAGTTTTCCTTTCCCGATCAGCGAGCCAGCGCGACATGCACAGTACCCTGTCGCCGAGAGGAAACACAATCTCGCGGTCAGGTACTGTAGTCTTTGCATTGTGTGTCTGTGTGTGACACACTAAGCATGGACAACAGAGGAGAAGAGAACTGTCTGAGGACTTGAGAACCAAAGTTGTGGAAAAATATCAACAATCTCAAGGTTACAAGTTGTCAGGCTTTCACGTACCTGACTGACTAGCCCGATACAGCAGGGGAAGGTCTCCCTTATGTATCTGGTTCCCAGCCCCTGATAGTATAAACAGAAGGCACGGGAGCACAGGGTGTTATGAGAGCCTGGCGGGTGGCTTGCAGAAATAAGGCCCAGGATCCTGGTGCAAGCGGTCTGGAAGTCCTTGGTAAGCTGGAGCACAGGCAGCAGATGCAGAGCAGGAGCAGGATAGGCAGGTCTAGTCACAGGCAGAGTTGGCAACAGGCAGTCAGCATGGTACAAGGGAGCAGGCAGGTTCAGAGTCCAGGTCACAGGCAGGGTTGGCAAAAGGCGGGCAGCGTAGTACAAGGGAGCAGGCAGTTTCAAGGTCAAAGGCAGGCCGGGGTCTGGTGCAGTCAGATAGCAGAGAGTAATCCAATAGACAAGCCGGGGATCAAACGTTCAAACAGGTAAACAGGAAGCACAGGTAGTGGGAGCTGCAGATCAGACAGCACCAAGCAAAGTGCTCCAGCAGTTTAAATGGGGCGATTGGCACCCCAGGGCGCCCGGTACTGGGTCTATTTTGGGAGCTTCTCTGACACCAGTCCATCTCCAGAGATCTAGATTTGCCTTTGTCCACAGTGCGCAACATTATCAAGAAGTTTGCAGTCCATGGCACTGTAGCTAATCTCTCTGGGTGTGGACGGAAGAGAAAAATTGATGAAAGGTTGCAACGCAGGATAATCCGGATGGTGGATAAGCAGCCCCAAACAAGTTTCAAAGAAATTCAAGTTATCCTGCAGGCTCAGGGAGCATCAGTGTCAGCGCGAACTATCCGTCGACATTTAAATGAAATGAAACTCTATGGCAGGAGACCCAGGAGGACCCCACTGCTGACAGACATAAAAAAGCAAGACTACAGTTTGCCACTTAAGTCCTTAAGCCAAAATCCTTCTGGGAAAACATCTTGTGGACAGATGAGATCAAGATAGAGCTTTTTGGTAAAGCACATCATTCTAATGTTTACCGAAAATGGAATGAGGCCTACAAAGAAAAAAACACAGTACCTACAGTGAAATATGGTGGAGGTTCAATGATGTTTTGGGGTTGTTTTGCTGCCTCTGGCACTGGGTGCCTTGAATGTGTGCAAGGCATCATGAAATCTGAGGATTATCAAAGGGTTTTGGGTCGCACTGTAGAGCCCAGTGTCAGAAAGCTGGGTTTGCGTCCAAGATCTTGGGTCTTCCAGCAGGACAATGACCCCAATCATACTTCAAAAAGCACCCAGAAATGGATGGCAACAAAGCGCTGAAGAGTTCTAAAGTGGCCAGCAATGGGTCCAGATCTAAATCCCATTGAACACCTGTGGAGAGATCTTAAAATTGCTGTTGGGAAAAGGCACCCTTCCAATAAGAGAGGCCTGGAGCAGTTTGCAAAGGAAGAGTGGTCCAAAATTCCAGGTAAGAGGTGAAAGAAGCTTATTGATGGTTATAGGAAGCGACTGATTTCAGTTATTTTTTCCAAAGGGTGTGCAACCAAATATTTAGTTAAGGGTGCCAAGAATTTTGACCAGCACATTTTTGGAGTAGTTTTGTGTGACGACATGTCCAATTTGCTTTTTTTTCCCTCCCTTTTTTGTTCCAAAACACACAGGGGGAATAAACGTGTATAGCAAAACATGTGTTACTGCAATACTGTTCTGTGAGAAATACTTGATTTTCTGGAAAAATTTCTGGGGTGCCAAAAATTTCAGCCATGACTGTATGTACTGCAATTATGTACGAAGACATCTGTTAATTGTACTACTTAGTCATTGTGTCTTATGCAATGCTTGTTACCTACTTTCAATAAAAAATATTGAGCAAGAAAAACAGACCTCATTGCATCTCTATGGAAAAATATATGTAAATGGATGATCCATTTACAGTGGGGATCGAAAGTTTGGGCACCCCAGGTAAAAATGTGTATTAATGTGCATAACGAAGCCAAGGAAAGATGGAAAAATCTCCAAATGGCATCAAATTACAGATTAGACATTCTTATAATATGTCAAAAAAAGTTAGATTTTATTTCCATCATTTACACTTTCAAAATTACAGAAAACAAAAAAATGGCATCTGCAAAAGTTTGGCCACCCTGCAGAATTTTTGGCATGCACTGCCCCCTTTGCAAAGCTGAGACCTGCTAGCGTCATGGATTGTTCTCAATCATCGTCTGGCAAGACCAGGTGATGTCAATCTCAAAGGTTTTAAATGGCCAGACTCATCTTACCTTGCCCCAACAATCAGCACCATGGGTTCTTCTAAGCAGTTGTCTAGAAAACAAACTGAAAATAGTTGACGCTCACAAAGCTGGAGAAGGCTATAAGAAGATAGCAAAGCGTTTTCAGATGTCAATATCCTCTGTTCAGAATGTAATTAAGAAATGGCAGTCATCAGGAACAGTGGAAGTTAAAGCAAGATCTGGAAGACCAAGAAAAATATCAGACAGAACAGCTCGAGGATTGTGAGAAAAGCAATTCAAAACCCACGTTTGACTGCACGATCCCTCCAGAAAGATCTGGAAGACACTGGAGTTGTGGTACACTATTCCACTATAAAGAGATACTTGTACAAATATGGTCTTCATGGAAGAGTCATCAGAAGAAAACCTCTTCTACGTCCTCACCACAAAAATCAGCGTTTGAACTTTGCAAATGAACATATAGACAAGCCTGAGGCATTTTGGAAACAAGTTCTGTGGACCGATGAGGTTAAAATAGAACTTTTTGGCCGGAATGAGCAAACGTACGTTTGGAGAAGAAAGGGAACAGAATTTAATGAAAAGAACCTCTGTCCAACTGTTAAGCATGGGGGTGAATCAATCATGCCTTGGAGTTGTATTGCAGCCAGTGGCACAGGGAACATTTCACAAGTAGAAGGAAAAATGGGTTCAATAAAATTTCAGCAAATTTTGGATGGTAACTTGATGCCATTTGTGGAAAAGCTGAAGTTAGAGAGGATGGCTTCTACAAATGGATAGTTTTGTCAATGGATCCGCGCTATAGGATGTATTCGCAACTGCAGCCCCCCTATGTAGGCGAGGGACACTACGTGTACCCTAAATGAAATAAGTATAACGAGATAGGGAGTGGCGCTGTGCGTAAAGGATGTATTAGTATAAAATGCTTATCTAATGGTAGTAATAGATGTATCAATGTGACATATTATAGGGAACAACAATAAATAGTAATCGCTATAAATGCAATACTATATATCCCACATAAAAATAGGAATAAAATAAATTAAGTGCTAATTCATAAATAGATTAATTAGTGCCAATAAATATAGAAAGTGCAGCTGTTATCTCATATGCAAAATTATTATTAATGTTGGTGACCACTAATAGTGTAGTATGACGTAAATGATAAAGTGATAAGTGCAAGGGTGTCAGATACAATACAATCAACAATGTTCCAGCACCTGCTGGATAGTAAAAATAAACTGCAAATATTAAATGAAGATAGAAAGTGTCCACAATCCTCTATAGTGAAGGACAAAAAGTGCAAAGTGATGTATGTGAAAAATATATATATGAAATATACATATATATATAAAATGTATATAAAAATGTGTATAAAAGATAGAGGGTGTCCACAACCCTCAATGTGAAAATGCTGAGGATACAAAAATTAGATAAGAAATATATAAATAGATGTGTAGAAAAAATATATATAAACACAAGAGAAAAAAAAGGAATTAATTGTACAAATATTAAGACCCAAACTGGGGAATAATTGGTATATATATATGTGGAGATGTGTCTCTCGTAGACTGGTGGTAAGACAATTAATAACACTAATAGGTCTCATATGAAATGACAAAAAAGTTCATGTGATGTCTTCCACCGGATTTCTTCCAGATATTTAAAACCAACTCCCCCTAATGTGATCCCACTCACCGGAACGCTATACCCCTGCAGGGGTATAAGCATATGATGTCTGTATGCCGGGTGCCGATCACATCCAGGTGTCATTCAGAACTTTATGTGTTGATATCCCCTCCAATTCAGTTCCTCAGTCCGGATCAGCCACTTGTACACAGGAAGGAGATGGGGGAAGACGAAAGAATTGAAAGATTTAGATCTGTAGACGTCAGTCAGTCCATCCGCCGGGCTGTTCTCCTCTCCGGCTCACCGTCACCTCTTCTCCCTCTGGCCGTTAAGTGGTTAAGGATTGCTTGGCAGATGTAAAAAACTGATGACAACCTGATGAAAAACTCTTCAAACTATCTATGCTTTTTCTTTAGTGTGAATTCTTCTTTGTCTGCTCAACAAAATAGAGCAAGAAAAGAAACTGGCGATTCTCGCACCAAACTATAGCCGTGGGGAGTGTCTACGTTGGTTAAGCTGGCTGTCAGCTTTCACATGAAAGCAATACTGATGGCTGTAAAGCCGCCTGATCACTTCCACTGCAGCAAAACGAACCCCTGAGCCCCCGTTATGTATCCAGGACTCCACGTGCCCATAGGGGTACCTATCAAGATCAGCTTGGTGGGAGCTGCCGGGTAAAGGGCAGGGAAACCAGCTAACATCTATTCACTTTCCTACCCTTCCTTTTTACCCAGAAGTGAAGTATCACTTCCAGGTCTCCGTGTCACTATTGCCTGGGGACCACTGAAAACTAAAGAGAACCTGTCATCTTCAACAAAAGAAAAAGTTACTCAAGCTCCCAAATGTTGAACCACACACACACACACACACACACACACACACACACACACACCAATGTAAACACATGGTGAGGGGTGCCTATGCACGAAAACGACAATTGCCATACACGTTTCATATCGCCATACACGCCAGAGTGAAAGCAAGAATTCTAGGCCCATTGATTTTGTTTACCAGAAGTTCATCTTTTGGAAAGGGATCTTCTCAGTTTCCCTGTGAATAAATGAACTACAACTACAGTCAGCTACCGTGGCTGGCGGCTTGTAGTTCTGAATGAACTGCGATGGCTCTGATGAGTGCTCTCCTAGTTCATTCACAAGCCCTGCAGCTTTCAAACAGACAGTCCGTATGAAGGTAGAGGCAGAAAGCTGCAGGATTTGTTTGCAGGAGCCCACATTGTACCTGTAATCAGCAGATCATGGGTGCAATGTTTTCCAGACTCATGCTGGGAAAAAATAGGAAATGCCCATTTTTTTCCCCTGTAAAAATGCTTGTATGTGCATTTATCATTATTTCTTGAAAAGTAAACTCCTTTAACTGATGACCTGCAGGGGCTTTTTCCATAGGGCTTCACCTATGGAAAATATAGGGTACTGAAGTTTGTTGCAGGGTAACAGAGGCATACAATTTTGTTGTTGGGTATCGATCTACTTGGCGCAGCCTCATATTTTATATTCTACCAAAAATTGGGTAATATAATGCATATGTGTGCCCTAAAATCAACTTTTTTTTTTTTTTTTTTAACTGACAACTTGTGATTGAGAAACCGTTGCGTTAATATCATGTGACACAAAAAATTGGAACTACCACCGTTTTATTCTCTAGGGTTTCTGCGTTCAGAAAATGTAGATTGGTAATGTGGCACTCTAGGCCAACATCCATAATGCATAAAGAAACTAGAAAAGGTAGGACTATATAGGCCAAAATATGGAGTCTTGTATAAAATCATAGATTTTATTGTACATTGTATTAAATACAAAGATTCAATAAAAACAGTTATGGTGCTAAATGGATTTCCAATTGTGTATAGAGTCTTCATATGTCAACGCGTTTTGCCAAGATCTAACTTCATCAGGATGCATGAACACAATACAGTAATCCTCTACAAAAAATACTTAAAAGTATATCCATACATATTGTAGTACAGTGCATTACAGATTTGCTATGTGGGACATACCTTAGCAACCCAGCACCAAAATGCGCATGGTCCCTGGGCGGGCACCAGAGCAACAGGGGGAGGCCCAATAGGACACCGCGGCAATGGTAATTCTACATAAAAGACCCTTAAGGTCCAAGTTACACAATCAAAATAAAAATCCACATGACGACAAAAATACGGGGATGGCAATTACCTCAATAACACTTCCCGGGTGGTGACAGTCAGAAAATATGTAATGTTTGGGGGTTTTAACTAATCTTGAGGCCTAAAATGAGTTAACATGTAAAAAAGCATACATTAAAAAGGGGATTAACTCCAGAGATAAAACGATAATTCTCCCACTTTACAAGACTTTGGTCCGGCCTCACCTGGAGTATGCTGTCCAGTTCTGGGCACCAGTTCTCAGGAAGGATGTATTGGAAATGGAGCAATTACAGAGAAGGGCAACGAAGCTAATAAAGGGACTGGAGGATATTTGTTATGAAGAAAGGTTGCGAGCATTGAACTTATTCTCTCTGGAGAGGAGACACTTGAGAGGGGATATGATTTCAATTTACAAATACCACACTGGTGACCCAACAATGGGGATAAAACTTTTCCACGGAAGGGTTTAATAAGACACATGACCACTCATTAAAATTAGAAGAAATTAGATTTAACCTTAAACTGCGTAGAGGGTTCTTTACTGTAAGAGCGGCAAGGATGTGGAATTCCCGTCCACGGTGGGTGGTTTCAGCGGGCACCATCGATAGTTTAAAAAAACTATTAGATAAGCACCTGAACGACCACAACATACCGGGATATACAATATAATACTGACATATAATCACACACATAGGTTGGACTTGATGGACTTGTGTCTTTTTTCAACCTTGCCTACTCTGTAAATAAAAAAAAAAAATGGCTTTGGGACTCACGTGGTTATTAAAGCGGGGTTCCACCCAAATTTTGAACAATATCTGTATGTATTCTCTTCCTTGCCTAGATGCTGACATGCCGTTTAAAAAAATTTTAATCGCCGTAATTACCTTTTATTTTTCTATTCTTCTTTGCACTTCCTGGTTCTCCTCCCGTGGGAGTAGGCGTGTTTCTAGCCTCTCCCAGACTCCGGGAGCTAGTCTCAGGCTTCCAAGGATGCCACTGAGCATGTGCGGGAATGAGCGGTGAATGCTGGGAGCACAGCATTCACCACATCCAGGAAATAAATGCTTGTGGGCTTCAAATGCCCACAATTAAGATGGAAACTGCCTGCAGTGAATAATATAAGTTATTCTTTCCGACGAAATCTGACACAGGCGGACATATTACACACAATATGTGAGTATGTAATGCTGAGAAGAAAAGTTTGTGATTGAACTAAAAAAAAAAAAAAAAACGATAGATAGGTGGACCCCCGCTTTAAGCACTCTGAAAGGACAGACTTTGTCCATGCTTTCAAAAACCTCTGGCATTGTACTCCCTGGTCAAAACCTGTATCCAAGGTGCAGCTTGGTTCAGACCCTTTGCAGCACCCTTTGCTTCCTTGGGACCTCATCTTGATTCTCCTACCCTGCAGAAACCGCCCTTTTAACCAATCAGGGAATTTGTCCTGCAAAGTCACCTTCTTGGTTGCTGTCACATCTGTCGAACATGTCTCTGGGTTGGCAGCTCTCCCTTGTAAGGTGGTATCCAGTCGTCTTCTTCAATGAAGACGTAGTGCTTCATCTTTGTACTCTGCTCCAAAGCACCCAAAGAAAATTGCTCTTCATTGCCTGGATGTAGTCAGAGCCTACCTCAAAGCAACAGCTTATATCAGGAAGACGTAATCCTTAGTCATCCTACCTTCAGGACCTTGCAAGGGACATCCTGCTTCAAAGTCCACCAATACTAACTGCAACTCATCAGACCTTACACTCTAAAGGAAAAAACGTCTGCCTTTTTATAAGCTCACTCCACCAGGTCTTTGTAAGACCACGACTTCCTCTGTACATATTGTTTTAAAGCTTTATCAGGACATCCAATCTTCTGTTGATGCAGCTTTTGGCCACAAAGTTCCTGCAGCGGCACTGTGAAGTTGGGTCTATTGATCTTTGTTGTTGGGTATGTTAGCACAGTTTGGTTTGCCTGGTTGTTGCCCACCCCTCATTCATTGCATGGGGATGTCCTAGGGTTTATTGTACTCTTACATTTTTATTTGATCTGACCCACAGCTTGTATTTAGATGTTTATGGTTGTAATTTACAGAAGAGAGATCGCATATGGCAGTTTCACGTTTTTTTAGCTCCTACCTGATAAAACCAAGTTGGTTTTGATTCATCCTTTAAACATTGCCTCGATATTGTACTGGGAATAGTCCTGTGCTGCTGGCTCAAGTACTCTTCTTATCCCATGTCATTCTCTTTTATGACGCCAGAAGCCGAAACTATAGGGGAACCATCAGGATGATATTGGTGCACTGGGAGGAACACCCAGTTCTGGGGACTTCCCGCAGAACCCCATTTGAGAAACCCTGCCCTGACTGACATTTTAAAGTGTTACTAAACACACACTGTTTAACTTGCATCATCCTTTCTCTTTCTGTATATGGATGATGGCACTGTAATGATTTTAATAAAAGAAAAAATAAAATAAATCTAAGTACTTTTTTTTTTTTTACCTAATCGATATACAGCTGTCACATGACCCAGCCCTTTTTTTCAGCTTGTGTGTAGGCAAACAGTGGCAGGAGAAGCTTCTAGTCCTCTGATACTGCTCACATGTTCTAAAAAAAAAAATGTATATCCTGGATTATGGTTAACGGATTATGAGAAGTTGGCATTCTTTGACAAAACCTGGGATCCATGGATCATGTCAACCTTTCTCTGGTAATGAATTGATGGTTATTCTATGGGCTGGACTGGGTGCACTCACTTTCTCACTTTCCCTTCTTTTCTCTTATCTTGGTTATAAGGTATTTTACTTGATATATCGAGAAATTGGTGAGAGAATTTGTTCTCAGAGGGTACTTGAATTTCACTAAACAAATTGATACCTGACACTGTTTGAAATTGTCTACGATAGCCTTTAAAGTACATTTGCTTAAGCCCTAAGCAACTTTTTTCTTCCTTATGCCCTATTATACTTGTGAATTTTTGTAGTGTACTTTCTTGAAAAACAATAAAAATTATTGGAAAAGGGGAAAAAAAGCCCATGGGATACGGAGTAAAAGGAAATAAAGTTTTAAATTGTCATTTAAATGTTTAAAATCAAATCTCTATTTTTTAGCAATAATATGGGGTGGAGAGACTTCTGCTAGTCACAGGCTGTGTCATGCCCCTCCAGCCCATGTCTTAGAATAACAGGCAGGTGAAGCCTCCATCATTTAAGATGTAATATACCGCCCCCATTGTGTTTAGCTGACTAGTGGGCATGGAGGAGGGAGGGTGGACTGTCATTTACCATTGTGTACATGCCCACATGTATGACTCTATAAGCCACATGGAATGCTCAGGGTAGAAAATACACTAAAAACTGAGCATGTAGACTAGCTGCAAACAGTAGTCTGCAAAATCCCCAACTGCAGTGGCTACATGGACAGAGGGAGAGAGGGAGAACAGCATAATCGACCAGGTTTTATTGCAGAATATAGAAAAATCCCATAGTGACCTAAATGACAATTAACATCATATAATACAAAAGTTGATTTTTCACCAGTTTCCTTACCGGCCTATAAACAAATGAGAGATATAGATATATATATCTATAGATATATAGATATATATAGAGATGAGAGAGAGAGAGAGAGAGATAACGCCCTTCTTCAAACCAAATGCATAAATATCAAGATACAAAATCACTATATCTATTCACATTCATCATCTGGAACAAATTAATATAGCATTCACTAAGTAACCATAATCATTTGAATTGGCATAATGATGAAATGACAAGACCATCAGGTGTTATGAGTTTCCTACACATCACGAGGATACCAGGACAAGGCACCTGTTATCAAAAGAACAGAAAAAAGAAAAAAATATATATACTACCACTTTGGTTCTGAACCAGGCATATGATCAAAGGAAATTGCTACATATTACAAAAAATTCATAGCTATTAACTTTTATGAAAAAAATATAATTCATAATTTTAGACAACCCCATTACAGGAATACATCTAGGTCAAAATCGGAATTGAACCCTTTTGGGCTCAAAGTATGTAAACAATGTATCCAAGATACTTCTTGCTTTTTTAAAGCCAATTCTCTATTCCCACCCCATCGATTGTGCGGTATACCATCAATCACCATGTATTTTAGCTGTGGTACATGGTGTCCCTTTTCTAGAAAATGTCTTGCTAATGGCAATTTGTCAAGCAACATTGTCAAGTATTCTATTGTCCCTAATAGAATATTTATGCCGTGCGATCTGTTCTTTAACCTTCTGAGTAGTCTCACCCACATACAGAAACCCACATGGGCACTTAATATAAATTACATCAGACGATTGACATCTGTAGTGATCCTTTATTAATATACTGTAGCCTTTGTGAATTGGAAAAAGATTTACCTTTTATCATATTCGTACAATGGATACAATTTAAACAAGGGTAAGAACCCTTGTTACGTGGACCTAAAAAGTAGTTGGTGGAGCCTGTGGCCGATATTGGTCACACTTCACCAATTTATCATGTATGGTTCTTCCTCGACGATAAGAAGGTAAAGGTGGAGAATAAAATTCTGGAACTGACAGTTAATTCTCATAGACCAGTGTTTCTTAACTATATTGAATACACATTTCGCGAAAGGATGACATTGAGAACTGAAAGGCATTCTGCAACCTACAGTCTTTACTTTTTTATAATGCAGATCATGTCATGCTTTTTAAACCACCTCTCTAGGATAGCACCGCTGTCGGAGTCTGCCCTCCATTTCATCCAATCTCTGTGTCACCTACAATTCTCGATATATGTGTCATTTGACTCTGGGGAATAGATTTAAATACCCCAGGAGGATGGAAACTAGAGTAGTGTAATAATTGGTTTCGGTCAGTGGGCTTCCTATATAAATCACTGATGATTTGTCCATGACTAATGCTTAACCACTTCAATACCAGACACTTTCGGCCCTTCCTACCCAAGACAATTTTCAGCTTTCAGGGCAGTCGCACTTTAAATGACTATTGCACAGTCATGCAACACTGTACCCAAACTAAATTTCCTGACAGACTCCATGGCAGCCTACATACAGGGGGTCCCCGGGTTACAAACAAGATAGGGACTTTAGGTTTGTTCTTAAGTTGAATCTGTTTGTAAGTCGGAACAGGTAAATTTTTTAAGTGTAGCTCCAGCCAAAAAATCTATTTTTAAGTTTTGTAGATAGCATAGGGAAGGGTTATCACCCCTGTAACATTTGTTTTGCTGTCTGTGCCCCTGTTCATAAGATTTCACCTCACTTTCTGTCCCAATGACAACTGGATTTTGAAAATTTGGGGTTATTAGGGAAATAAGGATTGGTGATAAAGCATCAGTGGAGACACCTTTTTCCCATATTAAGTCTTACAGGAGTGAATTTCCCTTCCTAGGGGTAGATTTCCTCTCACTTCCTGTTGTCTCCCTCCGTTTGTAAGTAGGAGTCGTTTGTAAGTCGGGTGTTTGTAAGTAGGGGACCCCCTGTATAGGTTAATTCCGCCCCCTCATACCTCATAGGACCCCTCTCTCATAAATCTTTGTTCTGGGCCAGAGGCAGTGTTCCTTTTTTGTAAGGTGAAGTCTTACCTTTTTGTGAAGCCTTCCACGATCCAGGCCTGGCGGTGTGCACGGCGATACTGTGGTTTCAAGCGGTGATCCTCTCGAGTCCAGCAATCCTAGCTATTAGCAGGTGGACATGGGCGATGTATTCAATGCCACGAAGAGCTTATCAGCCTTGCCATTGGCAGGCAAGTGGCAATATGACCAAACGTCCTAGCTATTAGTGGGGGCCTCGTAAACGCCCTGGTCGTGCAGAGGATCGAGCAGCAGCTCCCAGATCTGGTGGGGGTCGTTCCATGGTGGTAAAGTATGAAACAAACATAAAATGGCAGCCGTATGTCTGTTTTTTTTTTTTTCTCCCTGGCTCCGGTGAATATGGTCTTGGTGGCTGGAACGTATCTCTGGTGTGCTGCTTCGGTGGTTTCCAGGTCCTATCTGCGCATCTGCTTGCCGCGAGTGAAACCGAGGCTTGGTCCATGGTTGCGCGGTTCCAGCAAGATGGCGGCAGTCATGCATGCGTGCAGCTGCCCTCGGGAGGTGACGTCCCCGGCGCTGACTTCATCAATGGCGGCTAATTTAAACAGCTGTCAGGCTGATATTCCATGGGTTATACTGCGGGCTTATGTGGCGGTTTTCCCCAGGAACGTCTGGCTTTCTGCTAGGTAAGTGCTTATGCTGCAGGCTCTCTGGCTGCTGGCTGAATGCTGTTACACTCTCTTATCTGCTCTGATGGTTCCCTTGCAGTTTTTTCTGACTTGTTTTGCCATTGATGTGTCACTGCCCCCCTCTGGCCAACCCTTACGCTGCAGGTAGGATTGGTTTCCTTTCTTCCTGTTTGGCTTAGCTTCATTCATCCAGGAGCTGTTAACCCTTTTCTTTTCCTCTCAGCCCTTCTAGGTCTGAACACCAACACGCGGCACACGAAGATAAAGACCAATCCTAGGTCTCAACGCCATCACTCCTCTTCAAGCTCCAGATGCCATGAATTGTCCTCTAGGTCTAGACACAACAGAGACAAGCCCAAAATCACATCTGGGCGCCACTCCAGCCGCTCTGAAAGGAAAGCTTGCTGGGAATGTGGGGCTCAGGTCCCTGAAGACAAGTCGCTCTGTGAGCCATGCTATACTAGAGCCATGAGAGAAGAGAGAGTGGAGACCAACAGGTGGAATCATTGGTCAGATGGGTCGTCCGTGAGTCCTTGAGTAAATTAGATTCTGACCATACCCACAACCTCGCTGGCGACACAGTATCAGTCCCTACTGGGGATGATCTTGAGGCTCCCGCCCATCTCAGCCTAGCCATTCCTCAATTGAAGCCTCAGACAGTGAGGTGGAGGTAGATGACCCTGGCGTGGGTTTTCAGTTTGCCTTAGTACCACAGCTTGTAAAAGCAGTAAAAGAAGCTTTAAAAGGGGGTGGGGGGGAAGAGCCAGTAGATGCACCCTCCAAACAGAGGAAATATTTCAGACACCTCAAGAAAAAAACACCCTAACTTCTCCTTCTTGGATGAACTTGGCAAAATAATTACAGATGAATGGGGTGGCGTCTAAAGGAAGAATTCCTTGCTAACCAAAGTATCAAAGATGTATCAGTTTAAAAGTGAGGATGTGATCTAGAATCAGCTCCTCTCATTGACGCAGCCCTAATGAGATTGGTGAGGCATGTCACACTCCCACTGGAGGATACTGTATCCTTTAAGGATGGCCTGGAGAGGAAAATCAATACTGACATCAAGTGGATCTACATTACAGCAGGTATGGCCTGCAAACCAGTCCTGGCTCTTACAGCCCTGTCCAAAGTGATGGAGGCCTGGATAGACGATGTGGATGCCGCCCTAAGGAGCATCTTGGAAGAAATGGCCAGGAGTTCAGCTGTACATGAACTGAAGCTGGCGGCGTCTTTTCTGGGCGGAGGCTTCCCTTGACATAATTCTGGTGGCCCAGGTCATGCTTTCGTCCATTAGGGCCAAGCAGGCCTTGTGGCTGCACCCATGGGTAGCTGACCCTGCCTCCAAGCAGGATCATTGCCTGCTAGGCTAGAAAAGAGCCTAGCCAAGGTTCGGGTTGTGCGAGGTATGCTCGCCGCTATAGACCTGGCCTGTGAGTTCAGGAAGACCTGGAAGAGAAAGCAGCCCACAGGCCAGAAGTTCTCAAAAGGATCACCTTCCGGTGGATGAGAAGTCTCCTAAGTCCTTTTGATATTGGACCTGCCCAGGCAGAGCGAGTCAGGGCTCGCTTACTCCATTTTCAGCATGTCTGGGCAGCCTCGATCAAAGATTACTGGACCATCCTCAGACCATGCCTGGACATTCAGCAGCCCTCCCACACTCCGTTTTGTACCCACATCCTTGCCTCACTCGGAATAGAAAAAGCAAGTCCTTATGTCCTACGCAGACTCTCTAGTGGCTCAGGGCGCTGGCATACCAGTTCCAACCGACAAGATTTCAAGAGGTCTATACACCCCTCGTCATGATTCTGAAGAACAGCTCCTGGAGACCAGTTATAGATCTTACCCACTTGAATTCTTTCATCAAGAAAGAGAAATTCAAAATGTAGACACTACTCATAATGCGTCAGGCAATCCAGCTAGGCGATTGGCTCGTGTCCATAGATCTGAAGGACGACTACTTCCATGTCCCAATAGCAGAAGAGTTCCAGAAACTCCTTCGCTTTGCTGTAGATCAAGTCCACGTTAAATTTTAAAGGTCTCCCATTCGTGCTTACGAAATCGCCTCGTGTTTTTTCAAAACTTTTGTTGGTTGTTGTGGCACTGATCAGGACCAGAGGTATCCGTCTGCTTCATTATCTGGATGACCTGCTGTTGCTATTTCGGGACAGGGAGCGGCTGCTAGTCCACAGATCTCAAGTCATCTCCACACTGCTCGTGGTTGGCTGGCTATTGAACATGGAGAAGAGCCACCTAGAACCTACACAGTCCCTGATATTCCTCGGGGCTCAATTCAATACACTCAGGAGCACCATCTCCTTGCCCCTGGAAAAAATTACGGCAATTTAAGACAGGGTTTGTCTTGCAATGTCCTCCTCATCTCCGGCCTCAGTGTCTGAAGATCATTGACACCATGGTGGCCGCAACATCTATGGTGAAATGGGCACAGTGGAAAATGTGGCCCTTCCAGAAGGGCTTCCTCCAACAGTGGAACCCAGGGCTCCGAGATGTCACTTCATCGCGCCTGTTTCTTGGATCACGATCACAACAGATGCCAGCAACAGGGGCTGGGCGCTCTCTGTCTGACAGAAGTAGCCCAAGGCAAATGGAGTTTTCCGTCTCACAGGATAGTCTTGAAAGTTCTGGAACTCCGGGCAGCGTTCTCTCTAAAGGCCTTTCACCACTTTCATGGCGGGAGCCTCAGTTCTCCTAAGTCTGGACAACACAAAAGCAGTCTCATACATCAAGAGACAGGGAGGTACTTGCAGTCTATTCCTGTTGAAGGAAGTAGAGCCTATCATACCATGGGCCCAAGTGAACCTGGCAAATCTGACAGCTGCCCATCTCTCCGGAGATCAGAACGTTCAGGTGGACTTTCTTTTGAGGGTATCTCTAGACAACAACGAATGGGCTCTTCACATTGAAGTCTTTAAGTGGGTCCTTTCTCTGGGAATCATCCCGGATGTAGACCTATTCGCCTCCCCGTGCAATTTCAAACTGGAGAGGTACTACACGAGCCGTCGTCCCCAGGCCTCCAGGGTAGATGCCCTGACAGACCAGTGGAGATTTCACAGTGCCTATGCTTTTCCCCCAGTTCCTGTCATCCTCCATTTCCTGTCGAGACTCAGGTGGGAAGAAGCGGAGATAGTGGCAATATCCCGTACTGACCAAACAGGCCATGGTTTCCCCTGCTGATGCAACTCTGCTTCTGAGACCCAGTTCTTCTGCCCTCCAGGGCAGATCTCCTATCGCAAGGGACAACTCTACATGGTAGGTACCAAATAAATATATATATATCTATATATATATATATATATATATATATATATATATATATATATATATATATATATCGGTGCCTTGTCCTGGTATCCTCATGACGTGTGGGGAACTCCTTACACCTGATGGTCTTGTCGTTACATTATTATGGTTACTTAGTGAATGCTATATTGATTAATTGGCTTCAGATGATAAATGTGAATAAAAATGATATACAGTGGGGACGGAAAGTATTCAGACCCCCTTAAAGTTTTCACTCTGTTATATTGCAGCCATTTGCTAAAATCATTTAAGTTCATTTTTATTCCTCGTTAATGCACACACAGCACCCCATATTTACAGAAAAACTGTTGACATTTTTGCAGATTTATTAAAAAAGAAAAACTGAAGTATTCAGACCCTTTGCTGTGACACTCATATTTAACTCAGGTGCTGTCCATTTCTTCTGATCATCCTTGAAATGGTTTTACACCTTAATTTTAGTCCAGCTGTGTTTGATTATACTGATTGGACTTGATTAGGAAAGCTACACACCTGTCTATATAAGACCTTACAACTCACAGTGCATGTCAGAGCAAATGAGAATCATGAGGTCAAAGGAACTGCCTGAAGAGCTCAGAGAGAGAATTGTGGCAAGGCACAGATCTGGGCAAGGTTACAAAAAACTTCTACTGCACTTAAGGTTCCTAAGAGCACAGTGGCCTCCATAATGCTTAAATGGAAGATGTTTGGGACGACCAGAAGCCTTCCAAGAGCTGGCCATTGGGCCAAACTGAGCTATTGGGGGAGAAGAGCCTTGGTGAGAGAGGTAAAGAAGAACCCAAAGATCACTGTGGCTGAGCTCCAGAGATGCAGTCGGGAGATAGGAGAAAGTAGAAAGTCAACCATCAATGCAAGCCCTCCAACAGTTGGGGCTTTATGGCAGAGTGGCCCGACGGAAGCCTCTCCTCAGTGTAAGGCACATGAAAGCCCCCATGGAGTTTGCTAAAAAAAACACCTGAAGGACTCCAAGATGGTGAGAAATAAGATTCTTTGGTCTGATGAGACCAAGATAGAACTTTTTGGCCTTAATTCTAGGCGGTATGTGTGGAAAAAACTAGGCACTGCTCATCACCTGTCCAATACAATCCCAACAGCGAAGCATGGTGGTGGCAGTATCATGCTTTGGGGGTGTTTTTCAGCTGCAGGGACAGGACGACTGGTTGCAATTGAGGGAAAGATGAATCCGGCCAAGTACAGGGATATCCTGGACGAAAACCTTCTCCAGAGTGCTCAGGACCTCAGACTGGGCCGAAGGTTTACCTTCCAACAAGATAATGACCCAATTGAGAATCTTTGGAGAGACCTAAAAATGGCTGTCCACCAACGTTTACCATCCAGAACTGGAGAGGATCTGCAAGGAGGAATGGCAGAGGATCCCCAAATCCAGGTGTGAAAAACTTGTTGCATCTTTCCCAAAAAGACTCATGGCTGTGTTAGATCAAAAGGGTGCTTCTACTAATTACTGAGCAAAGGGTCTGAATACTTAGGACCATGTGATATTTCAGTTTTTCTTTTTTAATACATCTGCAAAAATGTCAACAATTCTGTGTTTTTCTGTCAATATGGGGTGCTGTGTATTCATTAATGAGGAAAAAAATGAACTTAAATGATTTTAGCAAATGGCTGCAATATAACAAAGAGTGAAAAATTTAAGGGGGTCTGAATACTTTCCGTCCCCACTGTGTATGTGTGTGTGTGTATGTATATGTGTGTGTGTGTGTGTGTATATGTATATATATATATATATATATATATACATACATACATACATACATACATTATATATATAATATTTGATTTTGTATCGTGATGTGCATTTGGTTTGAAGAAGGGCGTTATCTTAAACTGCCTTTAAACTTTCACACAGACTAAATAATATACACTGATTTGGGTTATTTCCAAAGAAATTTAGCAAGATACATTTTGTCCTAAATTTATGAAGTACGATTTATTTGCCAAATTTTATAACCAAAAGGAAGACTTTTTTTTTTTCAATTTTTAACCAGTAGGCGTCTGCGCTATAGCCGAAAGACGGCTACAGCGCGGACTCCAATTGCCAGTAGGGCGTCCCTGGATGTCGTCCTGTTTACTTCCACGATGCGCGCTCCCGCGGGCGCACATGGAGGAAATTCTGTGCTGGCCGTGACCTTTGGACACAGCCAGTCAGATCGCTGTAAATGGCCAATCACAGCGGCCGTTTACAGTGCCAACGGAGCGTCCAATGAGAGATGATCTCAAGTGTGAACATATGAGATCATCTCTCATTGCCAGCTCTCTCTCCTCACACAGAGACAGCGTGTGAGGAGAGAGAGGATCTGTGCTGCAGCGTGAGTGCCAACTGTTTTGTGAACATACATTTTACCAGTGAAAACACACACATCAGTGCCCATACAGTGCCACAGTGCTCATCACTGTTATTGTCAGTGCCATCTGTCAGTGCCATCTGTCAGTGTCACGTATCAATGCCATCTGCCAGTGCCACGTACCAGTGCCATCTGCCAGTGTCACCTGTCATCTGTGCAACGTATCAGTGCCATCTATCACCAGTGCAATCTGCCAGTGTCACGTGTCATCAGTGCCACATATCAGTGCCATTTGTGATCACTAAGAATGTCACAAAGATTATTTTCAGCCAAGGAGGCATACAATATTCTTGCGGCCGACGAGAGCAACGGGTAGCTCTCTGCTTCAGATTCCTCATATTCCCCAGCACCGCAATGACATACACCAGCACCGCAGTGCCATCCACCAGCACCGCAGTACCTCGGCAAAGGCCATGTCACCTCAGTCCCAAAGGGTTAGGTCCCATGCCGGCCTTCCCTATTCCCTTCAGAACCCCTTATGGCTTCCTCCTAATTCAGGAGAAGCTATCATTCCCCCTTTCACTGCCCAGCCAGGAGTCCAGGTGGACACAGAAAATTTTCCACCAATCGATTTTTTTCAACCTTATTTTTACTGAGGACATGCTTGCATCAGTTGTGGCCCAGTGCAACCTATATGCCCAACAGTTTATAGCAAGTAACCCAACGTCCTATTATGCCCGTCCCTACGAGTGGAGAGCCCTAACAGTGGAGGAGTTTAAACATTTTTTGGGCCTCACATTCTGTATGGGACTAACCAAAAAAAATGTTTTACGTTCCTATTTCTCTACCCTCCCCATCCACCACATGCCCATCTTTTCCTCAGTAATGCCTAGGACCAGATATCTCATGATTATGAGATTCCTACACTACAATGATAATACCCAGTGCCCTTCCCGAAATGACCCAAATTTTGACAAGCTTTATAAAATTCGGCCACTACTAAATTATTTTTCTGATATCTTCCCCCAGTTTACCCCAGACCAACACATATGTGTGGATGAGTCCCTTGTCAAATTTACTGTCAGGCTGGGCGCTGGGCATAAAACAATATATTCCCACCAAAAGGGCCCGCTATGGGGTGAAGATGTATAAATTGTGCGACCTAGCTACAGGGTATACCTATGCCTTAATGGTATACGAAGGGAAGGACACCCAGCTACATCCCCCTAATTGCCCAGAATACATTGGATCGAGTGGGAAAGTCGTTTGGAAACTCATAAACCCACTCCTGGAGAAAGGCTACCATTTGTGTATGGACAATTTTTATACTAGTTTGCCCATGTTCAGCAACCTTCACAGAAAGAACACTCCAGCATGTGGCACCGTAAGGAAGAACCGGAAGGGCTTTCCTCAAAGTCTCGTCAACAAGAAGCTAAGAGGGGAGACAACGAGCTTACGGAATGAGGAAATTCTGGCTGTGAAGTGGAGGGACAGAAGGGATGTATAGGTTCTTTCATCGATCCACAATAATACCTTTGTGGAGATCACCAGGAGGAATGGCCGAATCCAAAAGCCAACATGTATCCACGAATACAACATGTTCAAGGGGGGTGTCGACTTCAACGACCAAATGCTCGAACCCTACCTTGCCACAACACGAACATACCAGTAGTATAAAAAAAGTTTCCATTTATTTGTTTAATTTGGCCATATACAACAGCTACGTTATTTATCACAAATCCACTGAAAGCCCCAAATCCTTCCTTGGCTACCAGGAGGAAATCACCACTGCCCTTGTATTCCCAAACGGCCCATCAGAAACCATTCGAACCGATGTGATTAGCAGACTCTCTGAACGCCACTTTACCAAAAAAATCTCTCCCAGACCAACAGGCCAAAAACGGCAGAAAAAATGCTGGGTGTGCACCAAAGGAAGAGTGAGAAGAGACACCACTTTTTATTGTCCCCAATGTCCTTCCCAACCAGGCCTCTGCATAGTTGAATGTTTTTGCCATTACCATACTCCACTAAATTATTAGTGAAGTATGGTAAACATAACCCTCACTTCCTGCCATTTACCTTCACACCCCTTATGCCTCTACTTGCTCTGTAACTGACCCTGGCTTGTTAATCGACCACGCTTCTGCCTACCGATTCTGTTCATACCTCTGCCTGATCTGGAACTCACCCTGGCTTGTTATTCGACCACGCTTCTCCCTACTGCTTCTGTATATAACTCTGTCTGATCTGGAACTGCCCCTAGACTGACCATCCTTTTTGCCTGCCTCTTGGACTGATCTTGTACCCTGCTACTGGACTAGTGGGATTCATAACACAGGGGTCTTACATATGTGAGGGGCTCCAGAATTGTTTTTCTGGATGAAGAAAACATTTTTGTTTTCTCATTCCTAGATTAGGGTCTGGAGACTCCGAGGCTTCAAAGAGATTTGGGTGGGAGAAGCCTCTACCCCTGTCCCCATTCTGTCCTGAACGAGGCCCTACTTCTGCCTGTAGGACCTATGCCATCACGCCTCTGTCTGTCGCATGAACTGACCACACCACATGGATGGACCATGTTCCTGCCTACTACCAGGATCAATATTTTGGCACTGGTGACAATCTCTGCCTGCACTGACCCTGGACTGTATATGGACAGTATCCCTGCCTGCTGCCTGTACAGACTATGGACAGTGTTCCTGCCTGTTGCCTGGACAATTGCATTCGCTTTTGCTGACCAAGTCCCTGCCTGCTGCCTGGACCAGTGCTATCCTCCTGTGGACAACTGTGCTACTAAAACCACAGGTAATTTTTTTTTTTTTTTTTTACCCTTTGCTCAGCAGAATGTATTTTGGGGTGTAATTCTTGGTATGTGCATGCTATGTGTCCCTAGAACACCTGACGGTGTTCCCTGTATGTGGCCAGGCTGTGTAAAAGTCTCATACATGTGGTATCGCCGTACTCAGGAGGAGTAGCAGAATGTATTTTGGGGTGTCATTTTTGTCATGCACATTCTATGTGTTGGAAATATCTTTTTTTTCTACATTTTCCAAAAACTTCTGGAAAAAAATGAACTGTTCAAAAGACTCCTTATGCCTCATAGATTATACTTTGGGGTGTTAGCTTTCCAAAATGGGGTCATTTTGTGGGTGTTTCCATTGTCCTGGTGCTCCAGGGCCTTCAAAATTGTAATAGGTGGTTGAGAAATTATGTGTATGCTCCTAAAACTCTTGAAGGTGCTATTTCAATATTGTGCCTCTGTATGTGGCCAGGCTGTGTAAAAGTCTCACACATGTGGTATCGCCATACTCAGGAGTAGCAGAATGTATTTTGGGGTGTCATTTTTGCTATGTACATGCTATGTATTGGAAATATCTTATAAATGGACAACTTTGTGTAAAATTAAAAAAAAAAAAAAAAAAAAAAAGCGTTTTCATTTTTTTTGCACGTTTTCCAAAAACTCCTGGAAAAAAATGAACCGTTCAAAAGACTCATCATGCCTCATAGATTATATGTTGGGATGTTAGCTTTCCAAAATGGGGTTATTTTGTGGGCGTTTCAATTGTCCTGGTGCTCCAGGGCCTTCAAAATCGTAATAGGTAGTCAACAAGTTAGATGTGTCATTTATGCTCATGGAACACCTGATGGTGCGCCCTGCATTTTGGGCCTCTGTGTCCAGCCTATGAAAAAGTCCCACACGTGGTATCGCCATACTTAGGTGGAGTAGCAGAATGTATTTTGGGGCGTCATTTGTGGTATACACATGCCATGTGAGAGAAATAACCTATTACAATGACAATTTTGTGGGAAAAAAAAAATCTTCATTTTGCAAAGAATTGTGGGAAAAAATGACATCAAATGCCTCACCATGCATCTTACTAAATACCTTGGAATGTCTACTTTCAAAAAAAGGGGTCATTTGTGGGGTATTTGTACTTTCCTAGCTTGTTTGGGTCGCAAGAAAGGAGATGGGCCACCAGTACATTAGGTGTGATCAATTTTTTATGATTTGCACCACAACTTGTAGACTCCATAGTTGCCAACAGTCCCGATTTTCCCAGGACAATCCCGATTTTGGGACCCTCGTCCCAATCGGAGGCTGTCCTGAATCGGGATTTGCCCAGGGAAATCGGGAATGTTTGCATTTTACCTTTTTTTGCAGCTGGCTTCAGCAAAATGGCCGCCGGAGCCGCCGCCGCCACTAGATTGCTCCCCCTTGTGTTCAGTGGAGAGAGGAAGGGGGCTCGATCCGTGCAGCCAATGAATCGGCTTCTCCTCTCCCACGGATCAGCCCCTCCCCTCTCCACTGAACACACTTCACCAGAGCAGGCTCGGGGCGGGGGCGGGGCTGGAGGCGGTGCAGCTGTATATTTTATCTCGACTTTGCCCCGTTCATATAGACTGTGCTATGCGGGAAATGGGCACGCCCCCCTTCAGCAGAGCAGACTAGATGTGGGGCAGCTCTATATTTTATCTCGACCTTGTCCCATGCTGGAGGCGGTGCTGACGATAATGTAATGTTGTGATAATGTACTCGCACCGCCTCTGCCCGCCCGGTCGAGTCTAAAATTTTCCTCGACTGAAAGGAAAGGCTGCGCACGCGCGGTAAAGCCGCAGTGAAGTCGCGCATGCGCGGTAAAGCCCCGCCATCAGCTGTGTTCTGACGTAGCCGCACAGGAAGTGACGTGGGTCAAGAGACTGCATAGGTCGCAGGAATTTTTACAACAGGTGCCGCTCATGCTGTAATGGATATGTGCTGCTGGGGCCTTGGGGGCGTTATGGGAGGGGGGTCTGCACTGAGGGTGGTCTGCTGAGGGCGTCTGCATTCATGGAGGGGCGTCTGCATTGATTGATCTGGGGCTGCTGTCCCTTCATTCCTCTCTCCCTCTTTTTCTCTCCATCCCTCTCCGTCCCTCCCCATCCCTCATTCATCTCAGACTCTAACCACACCCCCTTTGAGCCACGCCCATTTAAGCCACGCCCATTATTCCATGTAAACCACGCCCATTTTTCACCGCGGCGCTCTACGCACGCCGCAGTTTTATATTTTGTTGCTATGTCACGCCTACAAACGCATGCCCCGCCCCCTAATTATTATACAGTTCTGCCTACAGCCAAAAGTGTCCCACATATTTTTTTTTGCAGTGTTGGTAACTATGAGACGCTATAACTTTCACACAGACTAAATAATATCCACTAATTTGGGTTATTTTTACCAAAGATATGTAGCAGTATAAATTGTGGCCAAAATTTATGAAGAAAAATTAACAATTTACAAAATTTTATCACAGAAACTAAGAAAAATGCAGGGTTTTTTCAAAATTTTCGGTCTTTTTTCATTTATAGCACAAAAAATAAAAAACCCAGAGGTGATCAAATACCACCAAAAGAAAGCTCTATTTGTATGAAAAAAAGGAAAAAAAATCATTTGGGTACAGTATTACATGACTGAGTAATTGTCATTCAAAGTGTGAGAGCACTGAAAATGAAAATTGGTCTGGTCACGAGGGGGGTTTAAGTGCCCAGTTGTCAAGTGGTTAATTACCAGTATTTATTTTGTTTATATAGTAAAAAAAACAAAAGCGCAGTGGTACCACCAAAGAAAGTTATATCTGTCGCAAAAAAAATGTGGGTACAGTGTTGCACAACTGAGTTATTGGCATTCAAAGTGTGATGGCACTGGTGAAAAAAATGATAATCAGACCTTTTTTTTTTTACCTCCAAAAAAAAAAAAAAAAAAAAAAAAAGTGCAGTCTGCAGAGCATTGCACCCGTGGTCAGTGGGGCTGCTGTTTTAGTAGCTTGTTACATCCTGAAAACAGGTGTAACATGTTACCAATGATGAATGTATTCTTTAGGCTGCTTTCACACTGAGGCGTTTTTCAGGCGTTTTAGCGCTAGAAATAGCACCTGAAAAATGCCTCCCCAGTGTGAAAACTCAAGTGCTTTCACACTGGGGCAGTGCTCATTTGCAGGATGTTAGAAAAGGTCCTGCAAGCAGCATCTTTGGGGGCGGTTTGAAATGAATGGGTAGTGGTGCCGAAGCGCCTACAAAGCGCTTTGGCAGCGCCGCAACACAGGCGCTTTTAACCCTTTCTTTGGCCGCTAGCGGGGGTTAAAAGCGCCCCGCTAGTGGCCGAAAAGTGGCGCTAAACCCCTAGCCCTATTGCTCCCAACGGGGAACTAGTGAATAAAACAATACAATGAAAAGGAAAAAAAAAAAAAAAGTTTATAAATGGCATGGCTGTAATAATGTCCATATGGGCTATGGTAATGTCCATAAAGGTTCATGAGACGATAGCAACTTAAGAAGGCAGCCCCGATGAGGGAAAGAAGCAATCCTCTCTGGACAATCTGGAGATGAAACAAAGGCGCCACTCTAAGTGCAGTAAAACACATGGAGTTTAATAAAAACTGTAAGAGAGGTACTCACAAAGGTACATTGTAAACAGGAATGTTGGCAAAAAACTGCCGGATATCTTGGAAGTGGGTCTGATCTGGTTCCTTGATCGCGGTGGTCTCCGGAGGACAGGCTGCGCCGATGGATGCCGAAACTTCTTGGAGTTTGTATGTTGGGTGGGAGGAAACAAGTGTGTCAGGAGGAAACTTACGCAGCCACGGGGAGAACATACAAACTCCAAGCAGGTAGAGCCGTGATTGGGATTTGAACCAACAACCCTAGTGCTGTTTAAAGCGTTCCCGATTCCGGAAGTGACCTCATTCCCTTGGTTGACAGCGTGCGTTCCAATGACAGGAAGTTTCGGCATCCATCGGCGCAGCCTGTCCTACGGAGACCACCGCGATCAAGGAACCAGGTCAGACCCACTTCCAGTATATTCGGCAGTTTTTTGCCAACATGCCTGTTTACAATGTACCTTTGTGAGTACCTCTCTTACAGTTTTTATTAAACTCCATGTGTTTTACTGCACTTAGGCTGCTTTCACACTGGGGCGGTAGGGGGCGTCGGCGGTAAAACAGCGCTATTTTTAGCGCTGTTTTACCGCGGTATTCGGCCGCTAGCGGTGCGGTTTTAACCCCCCGCTGGCGGACGAAAAACCACTCGTATAGCGCGGCTATTGCCGCGGTATAGCCGCGCTGTCCCATTGATTTCAATGGGCAGGAGCGGTGAAGGAGCGGTAAATACACCGCTCCTTCACCGCTCCAAAGATGCGGCTGGCAGGAGATTTTTTTCTTCTCCTGCTAGCGCACCGCTTCAGTGTGAAAGCTCTCGGGCTTTCACACTGAACAAACAGCGGAGGCTGTTTTGGGGCGGTTTGCAGGCGGTATTTTTAGCGCAATAACGCCTGCAAACCGCCCCAGTGTGAAAGGGGTCTTAGAGTGGCGCCTTTGTTTCATCTCCAGATTGTCCATCAAAAGCCCATGTTTCAGAGTGGCAATCCAGGAGCACAACTGGGAGATGGACAGAGCATTGTCACCATATAACATGTCTGTTATATGGACAAGAATCTTCATGGTAGGTTTATCAGCTATTATCCTAATGAAAGCTGCAGATTTATAATATTGACTTCTAAATTGCATCAATTTTATATTTTTTTAATTGGATTAAATTTGTATTTGCAGGTGTTTACTTATAATGATGCTATATACATTTGTAATTCAGTGCGATCCAACATAATAGGTTTTTTTTCCATGAATATGTTCAATTTTTGTTTATATAGATATAAAAAAAGAAAAATGCCATCCGTATAACTAACACATGCTACACAAAGAACGTTTATTTTGTACCCTTTTCAGTTCACCAAAGAAAATCTAAAAATTAGCTGTCCATGCTTTTATTTAACGATCAGAAAAAAACCTGTGTGGGAATCTTTAACCACTTGCTTACTGGGCACTTAAACCCCCCTCCTGTCCAGACCAATTTTCAGCTTTTAGCACTGTCGCACTTTGAATGACAATTGCGCGGTCATACAACACTGTACTCAAATGAAATTTTTATCATTTTTTCCCCACAAATAGAGCTTTCTTTTGGTGGTATTTGATCACCTCTGCGGTTTTTATTTTTTGTTAAAAAAATTGAAAGACCGAATTTAAAAAAAAAAAATGTATATATATTTTATATTTTGTTATAAAATTTTGCAAACAGGTAATTTTTCTCCTTCATTGATGTACGCTGATGAGGCGGCACTGATGGGCACCGATAGGTAGCAGTGATGGGCACTGATGGGTGGCAGTGATGGGCACAGATTGCTTACACTTATGGCAGCACTGCTAGGTGGCATTGATAGGTGGCACTGGTGGGCATTGATAGGTGGCACTGCTGGGCACTGGCAAGTGGCAATGACAGATGGCACTGGTAGGTTCAGATGAGGCATATGTGCCTCCTGCCTCTTCGGGACCGATGTCCCTTTAACATAAGCCGGTGAACGGCTTTTTTTTCTCCTCACGCTGACAGTGAAAACGAAAACGATTACCGAGCTTTTGTTTACATCATGTGATCAGCTGTCATTGGCTGACAGCTGATCACATGGTAAGGGGCCGGGTCTCTGTGACTCGGTGATCACAGCGCCCACACCGCGCGCCCTGCAGGGTGCGCGCAGTGTGCGTGCACAGGGGAGGACGTCCCATGACGGCCTCCCGGAAATTGAGGTCCGTGCTGTGGCCGTCATTCGGCTATGGCCCGGACCTCAAGTGGTTAAAGGAAAATCCTAATGGATTTGAATAACCATTTACATTTTAATTTGTTTACTACTACTTTGGCCTCATGCACACTAGATAACCTAAAAATGCCAGAAGTGACCGCTTGAAGTGTTTATTACAGGTACTTATATAGAGCCCTCAATTTACTCAGCGCTTTACATATGTATATTGTACGTTCACATCAGTCCCTGCCCTCAAGGAGCTTACAATCTAGGGTCCCTAACTCGCATTCATACACATGCTAGGCCAATTTCTAAAGGAGCCTACTGGCATGTCTTTGGACTGTGGAAGGAAACGGGAGTACCCAGAGGAAAGCCACGCAGGCACACGGGGAACATGCAAACTCCAGGCAGGTAGTGCCATAGTTGGGATTCAAACCGATGACCCTGGTGCTGCTAGGCAGACATGCTAACTTATATGTTTTTTTTATTACGCCTTTATGCGCGTTTGATTGTTAGCATTTTACAAGCGTTTATTTTTTCTAAACATTCCCGTTGGCTCATTTTTCACTCCCATACATTTCAAAGTATTAGGCCTCTTTCACATGAACGATCCGTTCAGGTCCGCCTGTCAGTTTTTTAGGTGGACCTGAACGGACCCTCCATAGACCTCTATGGAGCGTCGGATGTCAGCGGTGACATGTCCGCTGACATCGGACCGCTCTGATCCGAAAAAGTGTAACGGAGGAAAAACCTACTTTTCCATCCGTTATCGGATCGGGTGACGACGGACTCTACGGTCCGTCATCATCCGATCCCCCATAGGGGAGAGCGGCACTCCGCCCCGTGATCATCTGCCTGCTCAGCGGGGATCCACGGAGCCATCCCTGCGCTGAGCAAGCGGATGATCACTGGGTGGATCATCACGGATCCGTCCCGTGTGAAAGGACCCTTAGTTATTTCCAGGCACAATTTTGACTGAGAGAGCATTGTGAGGTCCCATTCACATCTGGGGTTTTGGGTTTTCAGGCAGAATTGCTGAGGTAGTGGCAAAACTCACCACTCGTGTTTGGGTGCCATTCATTTTTAATGGCACCTAAATGTGGTGCGGTCTTGCTGCTATAAATCATGCTTCACATTGCGTGAAGCTTGTCACCCAAAAAGCAGCAGAAGGGAGTTTAATTTTTTTTATCGGTATTTTTATTTTTTTAATTGCCGATTGTACAATTTTTCAAGAAAAAAATTATATACATTTTTTTTATTATGAATATTTTTTTTTTTTTTAACTAGATACTTATTCAATTGCATATTTCTGACCACTGTATATGAAAAAAGACAAACCGCTGAATAAACAAATTAAATTTGAGCAAATTTGAGCATTTGGGTGTTTTTTCACCTCCCAAAACACAACTTTGGAGGGGGGGGGGTTTCTGCCTGTGAAAACTTTGTTTAAAATCTTTTCTTTTTACAATAACAATTATGTATAAGATGTAGAGTTTTACAGGATGGGAAATTTAGTCATACCTTTGACTCATTCAGTTGTTTGTGTAATTTCAACTTTCAGCTCTCTAAGTAACTTTTTATAGTATAGCAGCCATTTGCCTGGCTTGGTTTGTTTGGCTAGAAATTGAAATAGGAAATATTTCATAGTTACCTGACTAAATAAATGTTTTATACATATTTGTATACATTGTCAGGATCAGAGTTTTTAATCAATTTAAAAGGCTTTTTTTTAGCAAAACGTCAAAATAAACAGAAGAAACGACAGGTTTATCTCGCAATACAGGTGCGCATATCCGAAAAAGTTCAGTCTCTGCAGCCACAGGCTGGTGTGCACAGTACACAGCTCTAACCAGAGCAACAGTCTTTTATGCAGTTTAGGTCACCCCAGCAGGTACACAATCCAGCAAAGGATCTTTTCAAAAAGCATGCTGCTGTGTCTCACCCCTACTCAAACAGTTCTCCCAGCAGGATCATCTCAGAGGCAACAGGTGTCCCTCCAGCATCATGCTCTTTTCAGCTCTGAGGCCTCATGCACACTGGACGTTTTTTGATGTTTTTACATTAGCTGTTTTTGGCTGTAGATGTTTTTTCTATAGCCATTAAACTCTCCATCATGTTATCCTATGTGTCCATGCACACACAGGCTGTTATTAGCAGTTTTGGGAAGTGGCGTTTTTGAGCAGTAAAAAAAACTCCAAAACTAGTGGGTTCTGAGATTTTTTTCAGCTGTAAAAAACGTACTAACGCTGAAACGCTCAAAAACGTTAATTCCATTGGAAGGATTCCATGTTCAAAGAACAAGAGAGGCAGTTAAACCAAAGGAAGTGTCAGGTGGACGCCAGGCCGAGGTAGTAGAAGGCTTGAAATACAATGCGTTTCCAACATCTATGTGGCAAAAATTGTGCTAGGCAGCGATGAGGCTCCACCAATAAACAGTGCTTATAAAAAGTACTTGGGACAAAATAATGCTAGAGCTTTAAGTGTAGACTGCATAGTGGACGGATAATATCCAAACGTCCCTGGTTCAATGTGTCCTGTGAATATAGGGGTCCTGTCTGCAGCGGTCCTCCTCGGTGTCAGTGCCTTGCACGTATGCTCTTTGAAGGAGGATGTCTTTAGTGGGACTTTTGACAAATTCATCAAAGATGTTACATAGTGGCAGGTTCTTTTTCCACAGTGGGGGCTTCTACCTCAATTGGAAGTGCATCTCAATGCTCTATCCAGGCCTCCACTTCTAAACCAAAATTCAATCCTTCCCTTCAGCGCAAGACTTGGAACACAAAATCCACCAAGTCTACCTCAAAGATCTCTGAAGGAATGTCCTCACTCTTAAGGGTGGGGGGACATCTTTTGCAGTGTTCCTTTTTGTGTGTCAGACATCTCAGACTTGTGGGTTCAATCAGTGGTTTCAAATAGGTACAAAATAAGAGTTTGAGACTCTACCCCCTCACCACTTTTTTCTTAAACCAATAAAAATCTGCTCAAATACGGTCGAATTTGAAGCCCACCCCCAACTATCTCTTGTCCCAGGGAGTGGCCATTTTAGTACTTCTGAATGACAAGTTCAAGGGATTCTATTCAAACTGTTCACGGTACCAAACCCAACAGGGGCTATTTCTCCCCTCATCTTTCAGGACAGCATCTGGAGACCTGTCGCAGCTCCACCGATTTTCCCAGGAAACACTGCAGTCAGTTTCTTTGTAGACCGGTCACTTCACAACCTCAGGTTGTAGTGTTTCCTCTGCCATGGTGGAAGCACTGCAGGGAACCAAGGGTGTGCTACGCTCTCTCCAGGTGGGGCTAGTATGGGGCATACCTGTGGTGTAGTCTGTGATACAGGCCAGCCCACACCCCCCCTTATGGGAGGGGGGGTGCTCCGGTGTCTCCTCTTCATACCCGGCGAGGGTTCAGGCTGCTGAGGGGGACCCTGCTCTCCTCAGACCGGTGGCTGTGGGCTGAAAGGAGGGACGGCGAGCTCCACAGTGGTGAGAGCCGCATCTTCTCTGTTTTCACTCTCAATGCTTTCCGGGTGGTGAGTGTCCTTTCCGGCCAGGGGCGGGAATTCTGGTGGTGCGCGTGGGTTCCGGTTGTTGGAACGCAGGGGTACGAGGCGGCCTTAAACTGGTGTCATTTCCAGTCCTTGCAGCAGCGAAAGGACCGGGAAAATCAAAAATAAAACAGCAGCCGGACGCCACTAGGACCTCGGCAGCAGTGGATCCAGAGGAACAAGCGGCGGTGGCAGGAGCCACTAACACCAGTCAGACCCAGGTAACCAGGGGCAGAAGTCCCTGTATATTTTCCTTTAGGGGTCTTGTGTTTTCCTTCTCTTACTCCCCTGGGGGGAAGGACGGGAGTCTGCATCACTCTCTTTGGACCAAGCATTAAGGAGAAGTGTGTTGTTTTTAGCATGGTGACTCAGTGGGGGTGTCACTAGAGTTGTAAAGCTGCGGTAACAAACAAAGGGTCTAAAGAGTTCGCTCTTCTATTTGGCAGCTGGTTATTTTTTTCTCTAAGGGTTAAAGGGCTTTAACTGTGTATCTGGGTTTGTTTAGATATGTTTTTAATGGAATGGGCTTTTGGTGTATTTCAGACAAAAGCCAAGGAAAAAAACAAGCATCCCTCCCCTCCTGAGAGGAAATGCCCGTATTGCAAAAATACACTTGGGGAGTCTTGGACCAAAGTGTTATACAGGACCTGTATAGCAAATCTAGTTAAGGAGGAGACTTCCTCAGCTACATCCGCTACTCAATCAGGAGAACTATTAAGCTCCTGCCGGAAAGAACTTGTGGACACATTTGTGACATTCCATTCTTATCTGGACAAAAGCATGGCTGCACAGCCTAACAGTAGAGGCAGCTCGCCATCCTGTTCTCCTCCAAGTATTTCTGCACCCAGAGGGGGCAGTGATTCAGAGGACGAAGAGTGAAGTGTTTCCCCAGGCTCTGAGGAAGAAGAGGATGGAGAGAGAGAGGTTGCTTCTTCACGCTATAGATTATCTTTAGAAGAAATGGATGATCTATTAAAGACTATCCATACAACTTAAAAAACATTAAAGAGGACAAAGCCTCTTGTCTTTACACGATAAAATGTTCCAAGGCATGGGAGAAGTGAAACGTCGGGTATTTCCAGTACATAAATTTCTATCTGAAACTGTGAAAAGAGAGTGGAAGGACCCGGAAAGGGCCCCTTTATTCTCTAAATCTCTCAAACGGAGATTTCCTTTCGAGGAGGATAGCGCTCAAGTATGGAATAAAAAACAAAAGCTTGATCACAGGTGTCAAGGAACACAGACCTGGCTTTTGAGGATATGGCTGCCCTAAAAGACGCCATTGATAAAAGGGCAGATTCCCTATTAAAAAAAAAGCCTGGCATTCAACCCTAGCCAATTTAAAACCAGCTGGCGTCAACTGTGGTGGCCAGGAACCGGAGCCTAGAGCATTGGCTTGAACAGTTGAAAACCCATATTGAAGCAGGAACTTCCTGCAAGGACCTGTTACACGCTGCCAGTACTATAGAAAGCAGTAGGGTACATGGCAGATGCCGCTGCTGAATCTATAAAAATGTCTGCAAGATTCTCTGCCCTGGTAAACTCAGCTTGTAGAGCACTATGAGGTAAAATGTAGTCAGGGGATACTGCCTCAAAAGGCAAAGCTATGTGGTCTTCCTTTTGAGAGGAATTTAGTGTTTGGTCCTGATCTTGAAGACGTACTGGATAGGATGGCAGATAAAAAGGCCTTCCCAGTAAAAAAAAAAAGAAGGTGATCCCTTGAAAATTTTCGGCAAGCCCAGGACACAGACAGGTTACAAAATACCCCGGAGGTCCCAAAGAGGGAGGGGCAAATCAGGGGTACTATTCCGACGACCTGGCCAAACCACAAAAAACTAGTGACAGTCCTTCGACTGTGGGAGGAAGGCTGCAAGCTTTTTTCCCCACAGTGGAAGACAACAACCAAGTCAGTTTGTCCTCAAAACAATATCAGAGGTCTACAGACTGGAGTTCTCACAGTTCCCACCAAGTCGGTTTTACATAACCCAGGTTCCCCGAAACCTAGAAAAATCTCTAGCAATGTCACCTCTCCTACAACAACTCATTCAACAAGAAGTGATCTTAACTGTTCCCCCCCGAAGAGGAAGGAGGAGGGTGCTATTCGCATGTATATCTAGTAAGGAAACCATCAGGGAAATTCTGATTTAATTTTGAACCTGAAAATATTAAACAAATCCATCCGATACAAGAAGTTCAGGATGGACGCAATTTTTTCAGTAAAGAGTTTTCTGACGACAGGCTGTTTTTTGGCATCCATAGATCTGAGGGATGCATACCTTCACGTGCCTATAGCACCAGCGTCACAGAAATACCTGCAGTTAGCAGTCAAGATGGGAGGGTCAATCTCACATCTACAGTTCAGAGCCCTTCTTTTCGGGCTGTCTTCCCCGCCGAAGATATTCACAAATGTTATAGCAGAAGCCTTAGCACCCCTCAGATTAAAGGGAATAGTGATCGTACCATACCTGGACGACCTCCTGCTATTTGCCAAAACAATCTCAATTTCTCAAACAATACAGGAAAGAATTTTTCTCCCAGAAGAAAAAATAGAAAGTCCAAAATGCAGTAAAAAGACCTCAAACAAATCTGCCAATCTCAATCAGGGTAGCCATGTCAGTACTAGGACTGCTCACAGCATCAATACCAGCAGTGCAAAGGGCACATCTCCATGCAAGAGATCTCCAGCAGGCAATTCTGAGGAATTGGTCCTATGGGGAGTTTCTGGAGAGGTTGATCAAGATGCCCCCTCAGGTTCTGAGAAAGCTGTGGTGGTGGAGGAGACAGTCAAACGTGGACAAAGGCCTACTCTGGACATTTCCTGTAGAAAGGAGGTTGACCACAGACGCAAGCTTTTGGGGTTGGGGCGCCCATCTGGAAGGACAGATGCCCAAGGAGCATGGACAAACAGGCCAAGAGATCCTCCAATTGGAGGGAATTAAGGGCCATTCTTCTGGGACTATGGGTCTTCAAGTATCAAGTCTGAGGTCACCACATTCAGGTGTTGTCTGACAATGCCACAGCAGTGGCCTACATATCAAGACAAGGAGGCACGAGAGGTAGAGTGTAGCTGTCCTCGGCCCTTCAGATTCTGTCCTGGGCAGAAGGCAACCTAGGCATCCCTGATGGCGGTACACCTAAAGAGAGATCTGAATCTAGTAGCAGATTTTCTTAGCATGGAAAGAGTACTGGATTCAGAGTGGAGTCTGAATTCAGAAGTATTCCAGATGCTAAAAGGAAAATGGGGAGCCCCCCAGATCGATCTGTTCGCATCCCAGGCCAACACAAAGGTGAAGGTTTATTTCTCCCTGAACAGGCGAGATCAAGCAGACGGACTGGACGCGCTAGCGCAACAGTGGACCTTGCACTTGTGCTACACCTTTCCTCCTTTCCAGATGATCCCGTTGGTACTCAAACTGCAAAGAGAGGCTACAAGCATGATCCTAGTGGCTCCATTTTGGCCCAAGAGGGCATGGTTTTCAACCGTACAGAAGATGGCAGTGGAACTCCACTGGTTTCTTCCATTACGAAGAGACCTTATAACTCAGGGGCCCCTTCAACATCCCAATATCGAGCATCTCAGATTGACAGCTTGGTTACTGAGGAGCAAATCCTAAAAAGAAAGGGCTTGTCTAATAAACTAGTCTTAAAACTATTAAATAGCCGAAAAAAGGTCACTAGGGCAATTTACTTTAAAACATGGACATTTTTGCAATTCCTGTTGTGCGACTAAAGTTTTTTCAGCACAGGAAGATATTTCTGTTCTAAAAATCCTCCATGAGGGAATGGAGAAGGGGTTTGCGGCTAGTAATTTAAAGGTCCAAGTGGCCGCTCTATCGTTTATTCCTGGAGAGACCGTTATCCCAGGATCCGCTTATTATAAGTTTTTTTTTTTTAAGGCATTGGCCAGAGCGAAGCCAGTGCCTTTTAAGTTTTTTCCAAAATGGGACTTATTGGTGATATTACAGGGTTTGACGAAAAAACCCTTTGAACCTCCGGAGGAAGCAACAATCAAATTCTGGTCGCTCAAATTAGCACTTTTAGTGGCAGTTAGGTCAGCTAAGAGGGTGAGCGAAATGCAAGGCCCTGTCCATCATTGGGCCATTTTTTTCTATATTTTCCGGTAATGCTAAGAACTGACCCGGGTTTTCTACACAAGGTTTCAACAGTATTTCACAGGAAATGGTTCTCCCAACCTTTTGCCCTACACCATCCGGCACTAAGGAACAAGCTTTTCTCCAAGCGTCTTCCAGGACAGCCCATGAGACCTTGGGCTCCTCCTACCAGGACAGGAAACACGTCACCCCCACCAGATAAAAGGGCGGTCCTCCAGGCCCATGTCAGTTATTTGTGTTTCCTCCGGACGGGGGGTAACATGTTCATGGAACCTGCTCCCATAGGCCTTATAAGCAGGGGCTTTGTATGGCTTTTTTCTGGGGCATATCACTTACCTCTTCCTCTGCCAGAAGCAGCACACCGCTGGGGAGGTTGGCTGTGTTGCTGTTCTCTGTCCTCAGTGCCTGGAGAGGGCCAGGACCGGTGTGAGGTCGTGCCCCTAGCGCAGTGTATTGCACTCTAGCTCAGCTGAGCTTCGGTTGTCCTTCCCTGCCGACAGCCTGGCTGATCTGAGCAAGGAATGGAGGAAGCCGCATCGTTCGAGGGGGCGGAGCTATTGCGCTCCAAGCTGGCCCACAGGAAGTGCCTGGAGAGGGTTACTTCCGGGGCATATGACATCATCATCGGGCACCGGAGACGAGGTTCCAGTCTTCATAAAAGGCGCGAACAGAGAACGCTGGCTGCTGGTGTTTCTTGGTGTTAAGCAGCCAGGCTGTGGATGACCAAGAGGGGCAGAATGGATCCTCCTGCAGTACCTGCACAGGCAGCGGATGCAGTTCCCAACACCAGCACCTCACAGGTAAGCCTGGGGTGTTCTGTCACCACCTTACTATTCCTGTGAGTGTTCCCTCCCCCTCCCCCCTCTGTAGTAGTGGGTGTAAGGGGACACATTTCCTCCCTCCTGCACGTGGTGTTACGGAGTGATTGTGTGGCTTTAATTACATTGTGGGTCATTTATTTTGTCTTGCAGACCAGGACTCAGGACAAGGCCCAAGCGCAGCCACTTAAAAGGAAATGTGCGGTTTGCGCAAACAAATTGAGCTCCTCATGGAGCAAAGCAGTTTGTCGCACCTGTATAGAAGGCCTAGTAAAGGATGACCCGGTTGCCTCTTGCCAGAAGATGCTTACTTCTGTTAGGGATGAGCTTGCGTCCACCTTCAGTTCCTTTAGAACGCTTATTGACAAGCTCCAGACTCCAGCAGAGAGTCCGTCTTCACTGAAGGCGTCAGTAAGCACTCCGCAGCAGGCAGAGAGTGAAGACTCTGAGGCTGAGGTCAGATCTACCCGTTCTTCTCTGGAAGAATCAGGGTCAGATACAGAGCCCAGAGATAGAGAATCCACTCGAGGCTCAAGATTATCTGTGGAGGATGTAGATGACTTATTAAAGGCTATCTATACTACCCCTGAATTAAGAGGAACAGGTTCAGTTATCCAAACATGATCTTATGTATAAAGGATTACATAAGAGAAAATCAAGAGTGTTTCCAGTTCATAGTTCTTTGGTTGATACTATTAAACTGGAATGGGATAATCCTGAGAGAAAACCATTCTTCTCCAGTAACCTAAAAAGGAGGTTTCCTTTTGTTGAGGACACTGCGCAGCCATGGAATAAGAATCCCAAGTTAGACGCACCTCTTTCAAAGGTTTCAAAAAACTCGGACCTGGCGTTTGATGATATGGGTACGCTTAAGGATCCGATGGACAAGAGGGGGGATATCCTTCTCCACAGAGCCTGGGACTCAGCAGTTGGAAACCTGAAACCAGCTTTGGCTTCCACTTGTGTGGCCAGAAATCTGGAGGTTTGGTTGACTCAGATTCAGTCACATCTGTCAGCAGGTACCTCCAGAGAGCAAATTTTAAAGTCTTTTCCTCTCCTATTTCAGGCAGTGGGTTTTTTGGCAGATTCTTCCGCTGAGTCGGTAAGAATGTCAGCCAGGACTTCGGCTCTAATGAACTCGGCCAGGAGAAGCCTTTGGCTTAAGACCTGGTCAGGGGACTCGGCCTCCAAGTTGCGCCTTTGTGGCCTTCCCTTAACTGGTGATCATTTATTTGGCCCAGGTCTACAGGAGGCACTGGAACGCACGGCTGATAAGAAAAAGGCGTTTCCAGAGAAAAAGAGTTCAGACAGCCAGAAAATTTTTTCGTGGCCAAAACAGGCAACCGAGTCCTAGAGAAAAGGACAGCAGGCCGAAAAAGCATTGGACTGGGCACAAAGGCAGAGGCAAAGGGGGAGTGCTATTTAACCCTCCTCAACAGCCCGCCAAGCCGCAGTGACTTGTGTTCCCCGGTGGGAGGGAGATTGAGGGCCTTCATCCCACAGTGGGCAGCAGTCACTCTGAGTCCCTTCGTCCTGGACCTAGTGACCAACGGGTACAGGCTGGAGTTTGTTCTCCAACCACCAGAACGTTTGTTGGTCACATTTCCTCCACAAGATCGGGAGAAAGCGAGGGCTCTGGGTCTCCAGATCGGGGACTTATTAGATCAAAAAGTCCTGATTCCTGTTCCTCGATCGGAGCGGGGCAAGGGATTCTTTTCCCATGTATTTGTGGTCAGAAAGCCAGCAGGAAAGTTTCGACTTATCCTGAATCTCCGGACCTTAAACAAGTCCATCAGATACAAGCATTTCCGTATGGAGACGGTTTTTACAATCAAAAACCTACTATACCCAAACTGCTTTATGGCCACGTTGGACTTAAGGGATGCTTACCTTCACATCCCTATCCATCCAGCCTTCCAAAAGTTTTTGAGATTGGCAGTGAAGACGGGTATGGGGACCCGACATTTTCAATTTCAGGCCCTCCCCTTCGGTCTTTCCTCAGCCCCACGCATCTTTACGAAGGTGTTGGGGGAAGTGCTGGCTCCTCTAAGATTAAAGGCAATAACGGTTATCCCTTACTTAGACGACCTCCTGATAGTGGCAAAATCATACCAAAGGCTGTTGGAAGATCTCCATGCTGTACAGGACTTCTTACAGTCCCTAGGCTGGCTAATAAACAAAGAAAAATCGTCCTTGATTCCGGCCCAGAAAGTAACTTATCTGGGTTTTTGCTCCGTGAACCAAAGAGTTTTTCTTCCTCAGGAGAAGATTACTAAAGTGTTCCAGACTATGTCAACATTGCAGACCAACCAGTCGGTCTCTCTGAGACAGGTGTCGAGGGCAGTGGGTCTTATGACCTCATGTTTTCCCGCAGTACCATGGGCGAGACTCCGTCAGCGTCCGTTACAAAGGTTTCTTTTAAGAAACTGGGACAGGGACGTAAGGTCCCTGGAGTCAAGGATCTGGCTTCCCGACAGGATAAAAAGAAACCTGTGGTGGTGGAGAGCTGGTCAGCACCTAGCAGGAGGTCTTCCATGGTCCTTTCCCATTTCCCGAAGGATTACCACGGATGCGAGTTCCTGGGGATGGGGGGCCCACCTCAGCAATGCAGTAGCACAAGGAGAGTGGTCCCCAGAGGAGGCAAGGGCCTCATCCAATCAAAGAGAGCTGCTTGCAGTCCAGAGAGCCCTCCAATCTTTTCAGATGGAGATCAGGGGTCACAACCTCCAAATCCTGTCAGACAATATAGCGACAGTCGCGTATATCAACAAGCAGGGAGGCACGAGAAGCCGGAGGCTTCAGTCCATTGCCCAGGAGATCCTTTCATGGGCAGAGGGGAATCTAGCCTCCATTTCTGCTGTACACCTGAAGGGGAAAAACAATTGCCTGGCAGATTATCTCAGCCGTCACAGGATAGACCGAGACAACTGGTCCCTTCATCCCGAAGTCTTTGCAGACCTCACCAAGAGATGGGGTTATCCGGTAGTGGATTTGTTCGCAAACCGAAACAACCGCAAGACGGAGATATTCTTTTCCATGAACCCGGCAGACCAAGCCTTGGGGATCGATGCTCTGGCGAACCCGTGGCCTCCAGGCCTATGTTATGCCTTTCCGCCAATCAGGCTGATTCCAGAAGTCCTCCGGAAGTTTCGGCTGGAAGAGACAGATCTGATTCTAATTGCCCCGTTTTGGCCCAAGAGGCCATGGTTTTCCCTGCTTACAGTCTCTGGTTTCAGAGCCTCCGTGGAGTCTTCCGAAAAGGGAAGACCTATTATTGCAGGGTCCAGTATCACACCCTCAGGTGGTTTCCTTAAACTTGACGGCCTGGTATCTGAAGAAAAGATACTGAGCGCCCAAGGGTTCTCTGACAAAGTAGTCAGGACTCTCGTTAATTGCAGGAAGCCAGTTACTAGAGCCATATATTCCAAAGTTTGGAAAAGGTTTAACTCATGGTTATCTGAAAATGATAGATTAACTCATGATATTCCGTCTATTTTGGAATTTTTCCAAGAGGGTGTCGACAAAGGTCTTTCTGTTAGTACCTTAAAGGTACAGGCAGCAGCTATTAGTGTGTTCCTCCAGTTTTCTCTCCTGGAAAATCCCACTATAGCCAGATTTTTCAAATCTATCTCTAGGGCCAGACCAGTAGTAGTGAGAAGTTGTCCAACGTGGGATCTGTCCCTAGTACTTCAAACTCTGGTAGAATTTCCGTTTGAACCTCTGGAAAGTATGTCAGTTAAGTTACTTACATTAAAAACTGTGTTCCTTATAGCTGTTACCTCAGCTCGTAGGGTAAGTGAGTTGCAGGCCCTATCAGTTAGGGAGCCCTTCCTCACGATTTTTGAGGATCGAGTTGTGTTACGAACCGATCCAGGTTTTTTGCCCAAGGTGGCAAGTACATTCCACCGATCTCAAAACATTGTATTGCCAACCTTTTGTAGTTCGCCACAGGGCGACTTAGAAAGAAAATTTAGTTTTCTAGATGTAAGAAGGATTCTCTTGGTCTATCTTGAGGTCACAAAGACCTTTAGGAAAACTGATGCCTTGTTTGTCCTCTTTTCTGGAGTTCACAAGGGGAATAGTGCATCTAAAGCCACATTGGCTAGATGGATAAAGCAAGCCATCTTGGAAGCTTACAAAATTAGGGAGGTCCCTACACCTTTTGTTACTGCGCACTCAACTAGAGCCTTGTCTACGTCTTGGGCTGAGAGGGCTGGTGCCTCACCGGAACAAATTTGCAGGGCTGCCACTTGGTCCAGTTACTCGACCTTCATTAAACATTATCGCCTGGATCTCCTATCAGCTCAGGAGCAGGCGTTTGGTCGTAAGGTCCTTCAGGCAGCTGTCCCTCCCTAGACTGGTAAGTTCTGGCTCATCGTCTCATGGGCTGTCCTGGAAGACGCTTGGAGAAAAGCTGAGTTGGACTTACCGGTAACTCCTTTTCTGAGAGTCTTCCAGGACAGCCGGATTCCCACCCGGTATTGTCTGAAGTTATGTGTATTATGCATATGTTTTGCAGGGTCCTACGGTTCTTGAGAATACTGACATGGGCCTGGAGGACCGCCCTTTTATCTGGTGGGGGTGACGTGTTTCCTGTCCTGGTAGGAGGAGCCCAAGGTCTCATGGGCTGTCCTGGAAGACTCTCAGAAAAGGAGTTACCGGTAAGTCTAACTCAGCTTTTCATAGCCTGGATGTAAGAAGGTGCATACTGCACTAGAAGTCGCAAGAGAATTCAGAAGATCGAATTCACTGTTTATATTCTCAGGCCTGCATAAAGGGTACAGTGCTTCTAAAAACACCATAGGAAGATGGCTGCGAATGGCTATCGATGAAGCCTACAAAGCTTCAGGGGTAGATCCTCCCGCAGGGGTAGTGGCCCATTTAACACGGGCAGTAGCAATGTCCTGGGCGGAACAAGCAGGGGCTTCTCAGGGATGGATCGGCATGGTGGCTATGTGGACAAGTTTTTCCACCTTTCCCGCCACTACAGGTTGGACTTGGTCTCAGCGTCAGAGCAATCGTTCAGCAGGAAAGTCCTGCAGTCGGTGGACCCAGCCTAGAGTAAGTACTCTCTTATCTCCAGGTGCTGTCCTGAAAGACAAGGTGAGAAAACCTTAGTTAGACTTACCGGTAACGGTATTTCTACGAGTCGTTCAGGACAGCGCCGATGACCCGCCCTAATTATGTTATAAAATGTGGTGTTATTGCTATGTTCTGCTCATCTAATTTCAGCATGGCTGGAGGTTCTCTATAAACAACTAAGGCCATGGTGGAAGTAACCGCCGGTCTATAAAGAAACTGACTACAGTGTTTCCTAGGAAAATGGGTGGAGCTGTGCTCTCTCTCCAGGTGCTGTCCTGAAAGACTCGTAGAAATACCGTTACCGGTAAGTCTAACTAAAGTTTTCCTTTCCCAGACCAAAGATCCCTAAACAAGTGCCTTCAAACTTTACATATATTGTAAAGTTCTGAATATCAAGGTTTAGTTATTGCCTTTTTTTTTTTTTTTTAAATCATTTTTATTGAAAAGTGTTTTTTTTTTTTGTTTTTTTTTTATAATTCCATAATACAACTGAGACATTTCAGAACACACTACATACATATTATTATCCAGGTACAGCCTTAATACACACCACATTTAATAAGCCATAAACTCCCCAAAACAATTTTTTTCACCCCCTTCCCTTCTCCTCTCGCTCCAAAGGATTCCACTCCCCCCACTCCAAAACCCACTCCTCTCTCACAAATATCCCCTCTCATACGATAAAACTCCTTTCCAAATTGGGGCCCAAAACCTCTAGGCATCTTCTCCAAATAACCTCAAAATTCCCTTGGCATCCTCGATGTAAAAAGATACATTTCTCTTTTAGCATGGTTTCTTTTATTTGTATTCTCCATTCCTCCACTGTCGGTGGATCTATGGAGATCCATTTTTGTGCTATTAGTTTCCATGCGTGAAACAGACTTCTTGCTATTATAACATAAACACACTCCGAAAAGCTAGATTCCTCCATTTTATTTAATAAACAAATGCCAGGGTCTAATGGCAGTTTAATTCCTAACAGACTATTAACAGTCTTAATTATATCCTGCCAATATCGGTGGCGTTTTGGGCATCTCAATAGCATATGTATTAAGTGTGCCACACCACCCCTACATCAAGGACAAAGAGGGGAGTCTCTAAGTTACCATTTAAATAGTTTCTCAGGGGTATAATACGACCTATGTAAAATGAACAGTTGCGTTAATTTTTGTGTAGTGGACAACGATACCTTTGGGACCACGGACAGAGCCATTGTCCAATGGTCATCCGACAGCGGTCCCAGGTCTCGTTCCCACTGGGCCCTGAAGGGAATATCTACGGATTCTTTAAATTATGCAGTATGCAGAGTCGTAATATAAAACCTTGCTTTTGCCCTCTATCCTTCAATAATGAAATTATTTTAGAATGATTAATTTTAAATTCAAAAGTGCGTGCCTACGGCATGTCTGAGCTGCAAATATTGGAAAAACTTCTGTTTTGGAATTCCAAATTCATCTATTATTTGAAACAGTTGCTCCAAATATCTCAGCCCGTGTTTTTGCCATAGTTCAAACCCTTCTAGTTTCTGCAATTCCTCACAATTTGCATTATTCCAAATTGGGGTATGGCAGATATAACCCATGACATTAGTAATATTTTTCATCTCTCGCCAAACTTTATCAACGAGTTTGCCTGTCATAAACTTGTTATCCCTTTTGCAGATTTTTTTGTCTCCAACAAGGAGATCAATGTATATTCCCTGCATAGCAGTAATAGCAGGCCTTGTATATGGTCAGACTTCACAACCTCCATCCAGCCAAAAAATTGCTTTATTTGTGTGGCTAAAAAGTAACTTTTGATGTGTGGAACAGCAAGTCCCTCTTCGTCTTTGGCTAACATTAAGCTCGTTAATTTTATACGTGATTGTTTTTTCCACCATATAAGTTCTCGGAAGAGAGATTCAACCTTCCCAAACCAAAACTGTTATCCAAATAGAATTATGGATATACAGTAACTGTGGAGTCCAGATCATTTTAATGAGATTTGCTTTACCAATCGCTGTTAATGGAAGTTTGCGCCAACACTTATCCCTAAATTAATCAATAGTGGTTTGAGATTCAAATCAACATAATCCCTCACTCGTCATGTCACCTCAATCCCCAGATGCTTAAATTTACGTTTTATTTGAATTTGCGCAACTTGATCTGGTAAGGAGATATCCGCATCGTGTAATAGCATCAATGTGGATTTCTCCCAATTAATACAGAATCCCGAGAACTGCCCAAACATAGATACAAGTATCATGAGTTCCTCCAAGGACTCTGCCGTTTCTCCCCAAAAAATAAGAGCATCGTCCGCATATAAAGCAATTTTTTCCTCCCTTCCTGAGTGGTGAAACCCAACTACCCCTTCTGCCTGTGTTATGGAAATAGCAAATGGTTCTATTGCCAAAGCAAACCGTAATGGGGACAGTGGGCAACCTTGTCTGTTCCCTCTGGATAGTGAAAAGAATGGTGACATAGTGTTATTAATTCTCAACCTTGCCTAGTTATTGCCTCTCTAAGACAAAAAGAATACCTAGCATCTATAGACATCCTATCTGCATAGTCCCATTTAACCACCTCATTGGTGCTTTCTGCACCACCTAATTTGAGATACACTTCCAGTGTGTCACACTGTCATTTGGTTTATCCTCTAGTCCCAGACTTTTCACAGAAGTGCTTGCACCCTTTCTTGCCATCTTAAGAACTCAAGGCATTTAGGTCACAGGGTATTTAGACAACCTCCATGTCATAAACCGGCGCGACCAGAAATGTGTGGACTGCAATAGGGAAGACCAAAACGCATGTAAAGTAATAGTAAGATTTATTAAAAGGATAAGTAATAAACAATAAAGCAAACCAGCAAACAACCATGGTGACACACAATAATAACTCTCTAAACCAAATGTGAATACAGGAGTAAGATATAATCATAAATGTAAGCAAGCCAGGGTCATACACAAGAGAACAGGAAGCAGGACGGGGCAGGGAGAGGACAACAGGAGGAAGGGATAAATCTGCAAGACGGGTCCAGGGATGGATGCAGGGTTCAGGAATACAGGTCAGGGCTCAAGGAAAACACCAAGGCGAATGTGTGATGATCTGCCGGGTATATAGACACACCTCCTGTAATCAGTCTCAGGTGACGCCCGATTGCAGGAGATGTCAGCTCCAGACTGTCGGGAGACACCCGCTGGTGGACATCAGAACTGCGGCCCAAAGACCTGACAGCGACACCAGCAGGTGAAACCTTTCCTGACAGTACCCCCCCCCCTCAAAGGAGCAACTTCTGAATGCTCCAACTAGTCGCAGCTGTAAAAAGTTCATGGCATCAAGCTGGACAGCGGGCAGAGGCACGTCAAGCTGGGCAATGGGCATAAGCACATCAAGCTGGGCATCGGATCACCCGACTGGAGAGCAGGCGCTGAAACATCAGGCCAAAGAGCGGGCGTTGGAACATTAAGCCGGGCATTGAACTGGATTGCCAGGCATCGGATCATCAGGCTGGACAAGCAGGCACTGGAACATCACGCCAGGCAGCGGGCACTGGAGCATCAGGCCAGGCGGCGGGCACTGGAACAAAAGGCTGGGCAGCAGCGAGCTGGGCGCCAGGAACCGATTCAGCAAGCGCCACATTGGCAGGCCAGAAATGGGCACCGGAAGATCAGGCTGGACCATGGGCGCTGGAACATCAGGCTGGGCACTGGAACTTCAGGCTGGACCGTGGGCACTGGAACATCAGGCTGGACCGTGGGCACTGGAACATCAGGCTGGACCGTGGGCACTGGAACATCAGGCTGGACCGTGGGCACTGGAACATCAGGCTGGACCGTGGGCACTGGAACCTCAGGCTGGACCGTGGGCACTGGAACATCAGGCTGGACAGTGGAACATCGGGCTGGATAGTGGAACATCAGGCTGGACAGTGGGCATTAGAACATTAGGCTGAACAGCAAATACTGGAGCATCAGGCCGGACAGCAGGTAGAAGGTTGGCAGACTGGAGCAGATCGTCTCGCGTGGAGGCAGGATTGGATAATAGCAGGATTGTACAGGTTGGGAAAAAGCCACTGAAGCCTTGTAGGGGACTGTAAGGCTGTAAATAGGGGGTGCAGCTGATGGAAGAGAAGAGTTTGAGCATGGTAAGAAAGAGGAAGCGGTTACTAAGGGGAATCTTTGTGGAATTGCTGCAGGCAGTAGAGGGGAGGCAGATGAGTTAAAGGCAGGATAGGTGCAGCAAGTGGATACAGGATACTGATATTTAGTTGGTAGCAGGGTATATTGGACTAACTGTGGTTGCTGTGGGTGATGGAGAAAGACCACTTTAGCACTGTGATCCAGGAAGTGTTCCAAGCCTTTCACCGGCTCTCCACCCTCATACCATCTTCCTGCTGGCCAGGAGAGCCCACAGAGTGGCTGAGACAGCACACCTTCTAATGACCAGTGTGATGGATGCCCCACAGTGCGGTTACCCACAGATGTACCCTTCCTCATTTACCTAGATGTAAGTTACTATGTGTATTTATTAATACACACTTCACAGTCTAACTCAGAGGTGCCTGCATTTGTTCTTTCTTGCATATCTTGGAGACCGCTTCTGCTTCCCTGCTAAGGCTGGCCCAGAATCATTAGACTATATTTTTAGGATCTGTTTCAGTACCAGCACCACATGTATATTTGTTCTTGGAGACACAGCTGGCCTCTTGCAAGCAGGCCAGACTTGCTGTCTTCTCTCAGGGCCCCAAGTTACATTTTATCACTACATTACAGTAACACTGGCTTTAATAGGATGGCTGTTAAAGTACAGGTCTTGAGGTACATTCTCACATAAAAGCAATGAACGCCACTACCAGAATGTTGTTCTATCAGAGCTGATGAAGGCGAGGCCGTGCTTTCGAAATGTGTTCTGATTGGCCAGACAGCGTGAAGGCGGCTCCCCAGTTTGACAGCCCTGGACCACTCCCACCCAGAGACACACAGCCAACATCTCCATGAGGCTTGTCGAGGCTCCAGCTGCGGCTAACAAGGCGCTCGTGGATTCCTCAATAGAGACTTTCCGGTGGTGCTCCTGTGACACTGCACATGGAAGCTCCCACCCGCTCTAGCACTCTACAAGTGCTCCCAACATTTTTCACGCAAGTTTTTAGTGGTGTTTTATACTTATATATTGAATAAATTCCTAAGCTGTTTAAAGGATTGGCTTGGCGCTTCTCTCTCCTCCTTTTGCTTTCCTGTTATTCTATCATACCTGGAAATCCTCCTTTGCCTGGTGTGAACACATGCACTTCAACCCCAGAGATCACTCTTAAAAGACATATTTCGGCTTTGTCCATTGTCTTCCAAAAACACCTTGGACTAACTCCTGCCCATTCCTCTGGGTTGGTAGGGGTTTCCTGGGCATCCTGACATCAAGCCTCTGTTGCCCAGGTGGATGTCCAGTCCTCTGGATACAGCTTTTTGCAGCAAGTTTCTTGCAAAAGCACTCTGAGTTGGACCTATTTGTCCATGTTGTTTTTGGACCTGTTGGCCCAAATCTGTTTGTCTTGTTGCCCATCCTCATTTATTGTATGGGGATGTCCCAAGGTCTATGAATATAAAAGCCTGTGTCCTATACTGTACGATTTAAAGCAGGATTCCGGCCAGCTAAAAAAAAAAATTAAAGTCAGCAGCTATAAACACTGTAGCTGCTGAATTTAAATAAGTAGACTTACCTGTCCTGGGTGCCCGCGATGTTGGCCGCCCGAGGCCGACCCGTCCCTCGGGTCCCGGCACCACCATCCTAGGTAAGGGAAACTGGCAGTGGAGCCATGCGGCTTCACTGCCAGTTTCCTACTGCGCACGCGGCACGGCGATCTGTGAATGACCCTGTGGTTTTCTGGGAACACACACACAGTTCCCAGAAGGCAACGGGGCCGCTCAGCTAGGAGCAGAACACTCCTCGAAATAGGAACAGGCAGATTAGGAAGACTGCCTAGCAACAAGGGTTCGGGTAAGTTTAAAAAAATTATTTTTTTTCAAATTATTTTTTTTTTAATTTTTTTTAGGATTTTTGGTGAATTTTTTTTTTCAGGGTGGCCCTCCACTTTAAGTTAAAAGGAATCTTGACTTGCCTGTATTAAACATATCTTGGAATACAGTTCAGGCCATGCTCCCCTCAGTTTTTATTACTCTACTTTGCTTCTAAAAAAATCTGAGGACTGATGGAGTGGGGACGAGTTATAAGGGGAAACCCAGATGGTGTGACTTTGAATGCTTTGCTAGTGTCCAAGTACCAGTAGGTACAAGCCTATTATAACCCAGGGTGTATGAATAGCAAACCTTTGTCCTTTACTATACTCCAAGATATAAAATTTACAAGTAGAATTTACAAGTTGGACAAAATGATTTTTTTTCCTGATCATAAAGTACACAGTCTTATTTAATTATTACGACTGGCTTATATGCAGCTACCTTTTAGGTGATTGGACACTGAAAAAAGAGAGGCTGCAAAGACATCCCTCCAAATAACTCATCCCACTCCAACCTAGTCTAAGTTTTTTTGCTAGGGTCTTTAGGTGGTGGATCTCTTCTCCCTTCTGAGAGAAGCCTGCCTTTGATTTTTTTCGATCTCCTTACTGGATGATTACTTTCGAGATTTCATCATAGCCACAGCAATTTTTGTCATGTAGCTTCCAAATCATTGGACTCCCCTGGAGAGACTTGGGGAACCGTGCCTGAACCCAGCCTTGGGAAAGATGCGGGGCTGGCCTGTAATGTTGCTTCACACTGGATCTTGTGAGCGCTCCTTGGCACATGTGCAATGTGTGAAGCTGGCTGCAGGGTGCTTTATAGGTTTAGAGCTGCTGCTTTTTTCACTGAAGGGTGAAGCTAGGCTGGGGTTAACTCCACCTTATTACTGATAATGAAGTGGTAAGTACAGGATGGAAGCCTGTTAAACATTCATAAAGGATGCTCCTTTAATTCTTTTTTGGGTCTGAAAAACTACTGTTCCTGGTTGCACAGTCAAGCTGTCCAGGATGGGCGGAGTTAATGGAGTTTGGCACTTGTCCTGCTAGAGAATGCTTTCTTACTCCAGCAATGTTATGCTGTATCTTGCATAGCGCAAAGCAAGATTTGTGCATGTGCCTATGAAGGATACTGCACATACGTGCCCTGACTCTTCTGCTTGGATTCAGGATGCCAGTTGAGCACCATCTCCTGGTTCTTCTTCCTGAGGGCGCACTCAAAGCAGATTACTCGCTGATCCTGGGCTACTGTGGCCTATCAGTACTTGCACTGAAGCATTCTCCCCCTTGCACCACTGCTGCAGAGGTAGTGACTACCCTATTATGGACATTTTATAATGGATCATGACCGATCTTAAACGGAAAGATAAATGGACAGACTCAGTAGCTCAGGCTCAGCCTTTAGCTCCCTTGGGGTTGTAGTAAATTCTATGATGGTTGCACCCATTCTGCTTGTTTCTTTCTCCGGTCATTCAGAAGGCTCTTTGGATATCCCAGTGTCATTCTAACTGTCTGCAGAGGATTTTTTTTTTTTTGCTTTAATGCCGGAGTTCATGGGCAAGTGTTTCTGGCCTTGAGACCTAGACTACAGGGGTCACAGCTGTGGCCTCCCCTCCAGCATCAGTCTTTGACTTTGCCCTCCGGCCAGATGCCAGAGAAGGAGGTATTAGCTGAGGAATATTCCTCATCTTTTCAGACATCTGATCAGGATTACAATCCTGGTACAGAAATTTCTCAGAAGACTATTGCTGCACTGATTTGGTGCTCTATGTCCTTTTATAGTGTTGGCCCAACCTCTGCTCATCCAAAGGATTCTGTCATGGGGTCCATAAAGTTCCCTACACCAGCCAAGACCTTTCTTGTTCACGCACCTGCTTGGTTTATATTGAAGGCTGGCTTCACCCAAATTCTCATGGAAGTCCATGGGGAAAAGGTACTCCAACCCACAAGAAAAAGCCTAAAGCTCCTACCTGTACACAACGAGAGGGGTCTTTTTTCTCTCGCAAAACATTGACCTTAAAACCACAGATTAACACTCCCTTTTGTCACAAGGCCTGGACACCTAAGTTCACCAAGCCTATTCAGAAATCCTCCCCTACCACAGTGAAGGGGTGCTCTCACTCCTCAGAGTGAGGAATCATTGGTTTGTGTTGGAGCCAGTCTATATCCTGTCTGGATTGAACTGGATCCAATTTAACATTTCAAAAAACAAAATTTTCCTTCCTCAGAAGAAAATTGCTTCCCTAGAGTCCTACGTGTGGACCTTCAGGTCAAAATGGCACCTCTGCTTCTCCATGAGGGTTCTAGACCAAATGTTAACCCTCTCGTCAGTTGCCTTTGCCCAGTTTGACTCCAGATCCGTTTCACTCCAACATATGCACAATGTGGAGCAAGCAAGTCCAGTCTTTGGATCTCCCAATGCTTCTCTCCTGACAGACAAAGCTCTCCATGGCATGGTGAATGTCCATCCTGCCCTTGAATTTCACATAAAAATGGTGACAATACATGCCAGCCTTACAGGCTGGGGTGGAGTTTACAACTCTAGAATTGATAGCCATCAGATTCTCTCTACAACATTTGGCCTCCCTTTTGCAAGGTCACCTAGTGGGAGTGCAGTCAGACAATACCACTGCAGTGGCCTGCATAAACCATCGAAGGGGCACCAAAAGTCAAGCTGCCCTAAATGAAACAAGTATGCTCCTTTCCTGGTTAGTACTTACATTCCACCTGTTTCGGTCATCAACATCACTGGAGTAAACAATTGTCAGGTGGACTTCTATGCCACCAATACCTAAACTTCGGGGGAGTGGTCTTTGCTATCCAAGATCTTTCAAAATCTGTCCTGGTAACAACCTGAACAAATTTATAGCCAAGACCCAGGGATCCTCCAGTCTTCACAGTAGATGCTTTGGTGATTTCTTGGACTTATTTCAAATTGGTTTATGCCTTCCCTCTAATGAAGATTCTTTCTTGAATACTGCACAGTATAAAGTGACTCTCATTGCACCAAAGTGGCTCAGAAGAACATAGTACACAGACCTACTAAGAGTTATGAGCCTTGACCTCTTCCAAACCGACTAAACCCATGTTCCATCCTGCTTTAACAGCATGACTTTTAAAACCTCAAGTCCCAAATTTTGAAAAAAAAAAACAAAAAACATAAATTTTTACTTTCTGTTATAAAACGTAGCCATTGAAAAAAGAATTGAATGTCTTCATTAATTTAGGCCAATACGTATTCTGCTACATATTTTTGGTTAAAAAAAATCCCAATAAGTGTATATTGGTTTGTGCAAAAGTTATAGCGTCTACAACAGGGATCTCAAACTGGCAGCTCTCAAGCTGTTGCAAAACTACAAGTCTTATGAGGCATAACAAGGCTGATAGTTACAAGCATGACTCCCAAAGGTAGAGGCATGATGGGACTTGTAGTTTTGCAACAGCTGGAGGGCCACCAGTTTGAAACCCCTGGTCTACAACTATCTGATATTTTTAAATTTTTTACTAATTTTTTTTCACTAGTAATAGCGTCAAACAGCGACTCCTAGTGGGACTGCGATATTGTGGTGGACATTCAGACACTAGCTGACACTTGACACTTTTTTGGGGGACAAGTGACACTAATACAGTGATCAGTGCTAAAAAATATGTACTGCCACTGTACTGACACTGGCAAGGAAGGATGTAACACCAGTGGCGATCAAAGGGTCAACTGTGTGCCTAGCTAGTGTTTTTGTGTACTATGGGAGGCCCTTTCACTAGGGGAAGACATGGATCCTTGTCCCTGCTTCCCAGAGCCATGCCTTCCATACTGAGAGAGCGCCGTTCTGCCTCTGAACCGAAGGATCGGCGGGTACCGGCAGACATAGACTCTGTGGTACCCACTGCTCAGCTCCTGCTGTGTATAATCAGTATGGGAGCCAGCCGCCATGCATTTGCACTGGCTACCCGCAAGAGTGAATATACACACACATATTGTAATATCGGGGACCATTAGCTCTCATGGCAGATGCGTGTTTGATACAAGCCAATCAGGAACTATATTTAAGGGCTTGGTAGCCCATTTTTATTAAAAAGGCAAATAAAAGTCCGTAACATAAAGGTTTCCCACGCAGAGCCCACCTGGCTCTCTTTAGCCATACCTCTGCCCTTTATCCTGGTCACACGGACCACAGGATTCCTCAATGTGGATGGCTTCACTTTAGCGCCCACAGCTCAGCTCTGCCCTTAGTCCTTAGGCCAATGCACTGCCTCTTGCAGTCACACGTTCTGGCTGCCTCCTATAGCCCCTCTGACTCCTGGAGACCTCCTGTCTCTCTTGGTGTGGAGCAGTCTCCAACTGGGAGCATTGAGGTCTTCCTCATTATAAGTGCTGTGCTCACCTGAGCACACACCCTGCTGGTAATCTACAAAATCTGGACACAGGGTTGGAGATCCCGTCCCACCCAAGACACTATGGAATCTCCAAACTACAGAGCCCTATGCCAGAATACCAAAACCTGGAGAAAGCTGCGAAAGCAGTTTTCTCCAGTCCACATCTATGCTCTGCAGTCTTGCACCAAGCAAATGTGCACACCCTGTGTCCCCCAAACTATCAATTTTACTGTTACAGCATCTCCTAGTGTCACATATTCCTCCCCTTTATTTCAAACCCGAAGGGGGCGGAACACACCAGCCTGAATCCATGACTCCACCTCTGCGCCAGCTGTTCGCTGCGTAGGCCCAATCTTTTTTCCGGGTGCGTTTCCAGGCACGCCCTACACTGGATCGCAGCGGGGTCCTACAGTTCTGTATCTTCAGCCTACTCCCTCTGTCCTTGGGGTTTCTGAGCTCACATTTCTTTTCTGGTGGCCCCCTGCCCTCCCTGCTACTTCCTTTCAACTCTGTTTCTGGATTCTGTAGGGAACCTGCTCCTGATGAGGAACCACCTTTGCCCTCACTTCGTACCTGTTTTCCCCATCACAATAGGTCTCTAGGGTTTACCAATTCCTTTGCCATTACCCTTGACCACCAACTCCCCAGAGCTCAACATTTGTGTATCATGCTCATTTTCCAAGAAATTATTCATGGTCATATCAAGACAATTATTTACATTAACTTGCAGTAATACCCTACCATTTCTCCAATTACCGATACCGTCAGTTCTTTCTTGTTCAGGGTTTGGTAGGGCCAGGCCCAAGGAGGGACAACACACAGGTTAGCAGCTATCCCCCTATGAGACCTTCACAAGGCTTCACTTCACCTGTTGTCCAAATCTCTGTGGGCAAATGTCCTAACAACTGACATTGAGCAATGCATGACCCATTTCTAGCAGTACCAATCTTTGCCGGCTCACACTTTTCCATGTCACAATTTGTGTTCCTCTCCATACTATATTTGAGAGCGTCTCTGGGTACCCAAACTTGTACCTATCTACAGGTGACAGACAGAATCTCTGCTTTTGTCACGTCCATATCTGGCCCTCCCTTCTTAGGAGGTCTAGCGGGTGAGTATGCACGCCATTTACTAAACCCTGCTCTGTCGCACCTCCGACCGCACTAGCAGACATGTCCATCACCGCATCAGGCGGAGAGACCTCTGATGTCTCCAGCAGCCTCCCAGAGCGCCTTCCGTACTGAACCATATCCGGAAGTACCCTCACAGGAAAAAGGGAGATTACTTGCCACATTAGAAAGCACCGTACCAACCAGTTCCACTGGTGATTAATGTTAACCGGCACAGCCTGTACTACCTGGCTCCATTGGTACCACGCAGCACCACCACATCCGATTTGTAATGGAGGCACCCAGGTATACAAGAAATGTGCTTTCACCAGTCCAAGCAGTTCCACTAGCATACTCGTCATTTCAATACACTCCAAATCAATATATAAGACCTTTGTAGGGACATTTCCTTTATCAGAGACGTGCAGGGACTCATTCACTGCAGCTTGAGAGGCCGAGACATTTAACGGAGCCTCCACCTCACTGGAAGTACCCATCACCGCCTGACGCTTCTCTGAAACACTGTCAGACGCATGTCTCCCACTCATGCCCTCTAACTCACCAATAAGCCTCTGCAAGCCAACATTCATTACTTTGTCACCTTGACACTTTCCGACATTCAGTGACTGGGCTGTGATCACCACATCTGCCATGCATGCGCCCTGATCTGGTCCTTCTGACTGGAGGGAAACAACCCTTGCAGGGACCAGCGCACCCTCAACCATCGGTCACTCTGCAATCTTCCTGTCGCTCAACATAGTCTTGTCCAACATAGCTAGTAATTGTTTGGCCCAACTGTCCCAATCCATTGTGCTTCCATTATGAGGGCTCAGCAGTACCTCATCATCTGCTCTAGGAGGCACCTGGGATTCTGCACTACAAACAGTACCTTTTTGTCAGTTCTATATAAATCACATTTTGACAACATGCTTTTACTCTTTGCTATACCAAACAAGGCAGGCTGCAATACACCATCACCACCTTGCTCTGGGGGCACCAACACACTCAGTTGTGTACCTTCAGCTTTGGCCAGCTGACTTAACCCCTTACTAGCTGGGTTACACATATGGTAAACAGACTGCTCACACAAACTCACTGCATGGTGTAGACCCAGTCTGTTCCACCAGAGCAAATTCAGTGCTGTCCTGGAAAATCTCTGGCTCAAACGCATGGAGAGCCCCTGAGACTTCCATGGACAACCCTGTGGCTCTGCGTCTGGTTGCCAAGGGAGACATCCCTCTTTCCTTATTACTAGTGAACACATCACCATAAGTACATGTATCATCATCAATACCTTCATCGTCAGCATTCATATAACCTTTATCAGCCTGTCTTTGATCATAACGCATGGCACCTGTGTGCCGCTCAGCACACCACCCTTTCCTCTCCAAAGGGAGTCTTTTGCCCACTAGGACGGGTCCACAGTTGTCCTGGGAAACCACATGCCTCACCACTGTGGGCTCCTGGGAGGTTTCCCTGGGCATCTCTGCAGCACCTGTCACTGTCTCTAGGGAACATGGCACACCAACTGCTTTGGTCACCCCAAGCACATCTCTCCCACACTTCTGCTGGATTACCTTAGGTGCATACAGAGTCCATATGTCCTTTTCAGTCCTTGACCTTGCGGCAAGCAGGGTTTTAACCCATGTCTCCCCACTGCTCTGGGTGGAACACTGCAGAAAGTAAATTTTTACACCTTCTGCAGATCTCCCCACCGGACACACTGCCACTTCACTGGGATCAGTCCCACAAACTGCCACAGTCTTACCATATCCTGCAGCAGATAACTTTGGCTTCTTTTAGGTGCGCTGTCTCACAGATGCATCCTTACAAGCTACTGCCTCTTTGTGGCCACAAGGCGACACTGCAGCCTTTCCAGACTCACCGATGGTGTTTCAGAGCCTTGGGCAAGTAAACATCCCATGCCCTAATTGACCACACTCCAAACATGGCACTGGATGCTGAACTTGAAACTCCTTGACAATGACTGGCTCTCACTCGTTGCCATGGGATACCACTTCTGAGGACACCGCTGGTCACGATCATCAGGCAGACTTTGGATTACTTGATCCCTCTTGGACGCCACTGGTAACGTTCTCTCACAGGTGAGTTCCAGAATCCATCAACCTCCCGTCCAGCTTGGTTATTCCACGAACATTCCTGTGACAAGGGGCACTGGGCAACAGCATGTCCCCACTCACTACAACGCATGCAGTGCAGAGGTCTCCTTGCCTCATGTTGTGGCACTTTTGGGCTTAGGCTGCCAGGGACAACGTTCTTTCACTTCCCCTTTAACTGGGGGAACACTGTTCACAGCAGAAAAAAAAAGTTTGACTTTTCATTGATGGGTACACCACCTGCAACACGCAATGCCTTTTGCCTGGCTGCACTTCCACACACAGCCGATAGTTCCTGACTTGAACTCACTGGAGCAAGGACCCGGATTCCACCATCTTGTGCCCGCATCCAACAACCACTTGTAATATCGGGGCTCTTGTGGCAGATGCGCTTGTCAGTGATTCAAGCCAGTCAGGAACTATATTTAAGGGCATGGTAGCTCATTTTTATTAAAGAGGCAAATAAAGGTGGGCGTGGCCGAGCAAGGTATGTAAGAGGACGTGCAGCCGTTTGCTCCGTTAAATATCCTGCAGAATCCGAGCCATAGCACTGCCATCCTGCAACCTACAGCCTCGGGACAGACACCGCTGAACACCGTGGAATCTCCTCAACAAAAGGCCAATATTTTTGTGTCCCATAATGTCCAGATGCGGACAGGGCCCCCGAATCCCACCGGACACCCCGGTCCAAGATGGCGGCCTCCCGCCCCGCTCTGCAAAGGAAGCGGCCCAGCTCCTCTTCAGTAATAGGGTGAAAGACACTCCATCTACCCCAGGGCCTAGCAGACATGATCTGGAGGAGGACAACAGGGATCCGGATGACACCCCTCTGATCCTGGCTCACCCACCTGCTCGGTCCCCTGTGTCCCACAGCCCCACACAATTCAATATGTCGGCGCCCAGCATACAAAGCAACAATGACAATTGACAATACTGATCCCGAGCCAGAGATATACTGGCTGCGGTCACTGTCTGCAACTCCTCTATTACTAACCTAGCAGGGGAGGTGAAAAGAATGAAAATGGAAATATCATTTGTGTGGCAGGATATGCAAAAGTTGCGTGAACGCACATCAGCAGTGGAAGGGCGCATTAGCACACTGGAGGATGAATGGCAGCCATTACAGAGGGATGTTAAATACACTCACTCTATGGCGGCAGCAAATGCATCTAGGTTGGAAGATATTGAGAACAACCTCCGCAGAAACAACGTACATGCGGTGGGCATCCTGGAGAAGGCAGAAGGCAAGAATCCTGTGACGTTCATCGAAGCATGGTTAGCTGACACGTTTGGGAAAGACACTTTTTCATCTATGTTCAAGGTTGAGAGAGCCCATAGGGTCCCAACATGCCCGCCACCACAAGGTGCACCACCCGAGACCCTTCCTGTTCCGTCTGCTTAATTACAGGGACGCCATACTGTCTAAAGCCAGGGTTGCTCCTTCTCTCAAAGCGGATAATGCAAAAATCTCGCTGTTCCCTGACTTTTCCGGGGAAGTACAAAGACAAAGGGCGAAATTCCTGGATATCAAGAAACGTCTGAGGGCAGTGAATGTTCAATATTTTATGCTATACCCGGCAAAAATTTAAGGTGCTCTCCAATGGATCATCTCATTTTTTTGACAATCCTACTTCCGCCATGCACTGGCTGGACAGGGAGGAACGTAATCTGGAGCGGCGCCAGCCTGAAGTTGAAAACAGAATTTTTTTTTTTTTTTTTCATCGGTGCAAAGCACATATGTGCTGTGCGGTGGGGCAGGTAACATCTGTTTGATCTTACGATCTATTGGTCCCCCTCCGCACTACACGGCTAATCTACCACGTTCTGGGACATACATTAAGGTATCAAGTTTGACACTCGTTATCTGGTCTATTTACCTCTCTGCTACTTTATTTCCCCCCAGCAACCTGGTCCTGAGCGGACTTATCCTCCTCATGTTGAGGGGCATCCTATGATTACTTGGGTCCTGTTGACCCGAAACTACATTTTGGTTCTCTTACAATTTTTATTTCAACAGTTTTTTACTTTTCTTTTCATTTTTTTTTCTACAAAGGAGTCTGAAATGGGTAAATCCACAGTTGTCTATTCTTCAATTTAACACTAGAGGGAGCACCAATTGTGTTATTACTGCTGTTTATAATGACATACTACATTATGGGCCTAGCTAGCCCTGCAATGCAGAAGACAAGCCAATAATACTCCCCCATATTCTGTCTCTATGTACTATGATTGCCAATGCTAATAAGGGACTACTCTTCCTCTCATGGAATGTGAGGGGTTTGAGTGATGGGACAAAGCGAGGGGCAACGTTTCATTATTTAACTAGAATGAAACCACATGTCGTGTGTCTCTAGGAGACACACTTACAACCTGACTTTGTCTACCTGCTTAAAGCTCGTAAATTTCCAGTACAATTTCATTCTACCTACTCCTCTTTTTCTAGAGGAGTAAGCGTGCTGATTAATAAGAATATCTATTTTCACTGTATGGAGCAGCAGATTGACAGAGAGGGAAAATTTGTGTTCCAGTTGTGCAGCCTGGGGGGCTTCAGATGTATTGTTGCAGCAATGTATATTCCTCCTCCCTTTAATTCAGATCCCCTGAAGAAATTAGCACAATTTATGGCATTGCACCACGGGACTCCCGTTTTAGCTCTGGAGGACTTCAATAGCATTATTGACCCACAACTGGACAGGCTGTCCACCCGCCCTGGAGCTAAGAGTGATGCCCCGCACATCCCCCTTTGCCACTTTAAATATCTGAGCTGGGTCTGTGGGACATCTGGAGAGGGCGTAACAAGGATGTACAGTGCTACTCCTGCCACTCTGCTTCTAATGGAGGCCTCTCTAGAATAGACATGGGTATAGGATATGCTGCTCCCATATGTTTTGGATGCGGCCTATGAACCCCGCCTCCTCTCGGATCACTCTCCATTTTGGGTGCGGGTGGATACCGCAGCACCATCTGTCAGACCGATGTGGAGAGTTAATCCGTTTTGGTTAACCTTACTCCCCAACCCAGACCCCATCCCTGGTGAGCTGAAGGAATTTCTGATGTTCAATAAACAATCTGCTAGTGGGGCAGTAGTATGGGACGCTATAAAAGCATTCTTAAGGGGTCTCCTCACATGGAGATATCTGGCATAAAGAAAAGATCTAGAGAATGGGAGGACGCGGTCTGCCTTGAGTTACAACGTAGAGAGATGGCCCTGGTAGGGGATCCTACTCCAGCCAATCAAATTAGCTGGAATGAGACCCAATCCTTATATAACAAGGTGGTATTGTCAACAGCTGAAAAAAAAAGATATTTCCTTCAACAGAACTATTTTGAGGAAGGAGAGAATACAGGTCACTTACTGGCTATGTTCGCTAAGGCGCAGCAGGATTCCACCTCCATTACTGAGATTAAAAAACCTAATGGTGAGGTTAGCACTTCTAATACTGATATTTTGGATATGTGTCAGCAATTCTATGCAGACTTGTACATCTCTAAAACTAACAAAAACCCCCTCTGACTTGGCTCAGTTTTTGGGGGACTGTGCCATTCCCCAGGTATCCGCAGCCGAAAAAGAAGCACTAGATTCCCCGATCACAATAGAGGAGCTTACTGAGGCATTGGCAGATGCACCAAACCACAAATCTCCTGGATCAGATGGGCTGCCTCTCTAGGTATACACCAGGTATGGGTCGATTCTCCTACCTCCGCTATTGCGGGCCTTACAAGAGGTGGCTAAAACGGGTCATCTACTTGACTCAATGAAGGAGGCCATTATAGTGGTCCTTCCCAAGCCAGGCAAGGATAGACAGATACCGGACTCATACCGCCCCATATCGCTGCTTAACCACCTCAATACAGGGCACTTTCACCCCCTTCCTGCCCAAGCCATTTTTCAGTTTTCAGCGCTGTCGCACTTTGAATGACAATTGCGCGGTCATGTTACACTGCACCCTAATGAAATTTTTATCATTTTTTCCCCACAAATAGAGCTTTCTTTTGGTGGTATTTGATCACATGTGTGTTTTTTATTTATTGCGCTATAAACAAAAGAAGAGGGACCATTTTAAAAAAAACACAATATTTTTTACTTTTTGCTATAATAAATATCCAATTTTTTTTTTTAAACAAATTTTTTCCTCAGTTTAGGCCAATATGTATTCTTATTTTTGGTAAAAAAATATCGCGATAAGCGTATATTGATTGGTTTGCGCAAAAGTTATAGCGTCTACAAAATAGGGGATAGATTTATAGTATTTTTATTAATTTATTTTTTACTAGTAATGGCGGCGATCTGCGATTTTTTTTTTTTTTTTTTTTTTTTTTTTTTTTTTTATTGTGACTGCGATATTGTGGCAGACATATCGGACACTTTTGACACATTTTTGGGACCATTCACATTTATACAGTGATCCGTGCTATAAAAATGCATTGATTACTGTGTAAATGTGAATGGCAGGGAAGGGGTTAACACTAGGGGGCGATCGAGGGGTTAATGTGCGTCCTAGGGAGGTGATTCTAACTGTGGGGGGAGGGGACTGACTGGGGGAGGTGACCGATCAGTGTCCCTATGTACAAGGGACACACCATCGGTCTCCTCTCCTCTCTGACAGGACGTGGATCTGTGTTTACATACACAGATCCACGGTCCTGCTCTGTTACCCGGCAAACGCGCGCGTGCCCCCTAGTGGCTCAGGAGGGCGATCACGTCATATGACGTTCGCCCAGAACAAGAGCTGCCTCGTCCCGCCGTCATATGATGGTGGGCGGTAGCTTAGTGGTTAATATTGGGGTCAAGCTGCTGGCTAGGGTCCTTGCCAACAGACTTGCGGGTGTTGTCGGGCGGCTGGTACATCGTGATCAATCCGTATTCATTCCGACATGGCCCACAACATCCGACGCCTCTTCCTCCAATATCCAAACTCCAGTAGATAACACCGGTGGTAGGGCCATTCTGTCCTTGGACGCTGCCAAGCCTTTTGACAGCGTTGAATGGCCCTATGTCTGGGAAATCCTGGCTGGCTTTGGCCTGGGGAATGCTTTTATCAACTGGGTGAAGGTACTTTACTCTGAACCCCGGGCCAGGGTACGAGTTAATAACTCCCTCTCCCTGCCCTTCCAGTTACACCGGGGTACTCGTCAGGGCTGCCTGTTATCTCCCCTTTTATTTACACTAGCAGTAGAGCCACTTGCAATGTTAATTCGCAATAATGGGGACATTGTGGGATTCCGCAGGGGCCAGCTGGAGGACGAGTTGTCCCTTTACGCTGACGATGCCTTACTACCATCAGGGTACGGTGACTCACTGCGGACCCTGATGGCAACCATTACGAAATTTGGTGATTTCTCCGGATTTACCATTAATTGGTCCAAATCCGTACTTATGCCTCTAGATCCACTAGTATCCCCTCTCCCCTCAGAGGTGTCCCAAATTGGCAATGTTAACACTTTTAAATATTTAGGAGTAATGATATCCCCGGACCCTACTGAATACTTAATCTAGCACCCCTAATGGAAAGGCAACATGTTAAATGTCAGGGAGGGGGGGGCCTGGCCTGACGGTACCGCACTGTAAGATGTACTTTTTAGCATCACAACTGCAACAGCTTGCAGGATGGGATCTACATGATTCAGATGACCTTATTATACAGTTGGTGTCTCGCACCAATCCCATATTAACAGCTGGCTCTGATTTGGAGATGGGTCTGCCGGGTATCCCTTCTTCCTCCCCAACAGCAATACTACTCCAGAAGGTTTGGAAGGCAGTTAAAAGTGCACTAACCATAGATGGTCCAATGGAGTTTACTCCCATTTGGAACAATCTCAACTACCCTGAGCTATCCAAACTACAGGGATTCTCCCTTCGATCAAGAATAGGGATACGGTTCTTTACACAATTATATGATGGTAATGTACTCAAATCATTTGAAAATTTATGTAGGGAATTCTCTCTAACATGAAAACAATTCTACCAATACCTCCAACTCAGGCATGCGTTACAAACTCAGACACGGACGGTCAGTCTAAATATCACTAAATCTTTTCTGATACAGAAGGTCTTACAAGCCAACAACCGCAAGGGTCTGATATCACGAGCTTTATTCTACTTTAGTAGCCACAATTCAAACTCCTGCCCTACTTAAATGTAGAACGCACTGGTCCACGGATGTGGGAGACAGAGACTAGTGGGACATGGCCCTAAAATCAATTGCGGTGGTGTCAGTCTCGGCACCCCATAAACTCTCACAATTGTTTATATTTCATAGGTCATATCGTACACCCATACAACTATATGAATGGGGCAGAAGAGATTCCCCCTTATGCCCTAAATGTACCATTCAGAGGGGAGACTTTATACACATGATATGACGCTGCCCGAAGCTTGCTAGATATTGGACAGAGGTCACACAGACTGTATCCGCTCTAGCACAAACACCCATACCATGCACACCTCTGGTGTGTCTCCTGGAATCAGTTGATGCTGAAATGTATCCAAAAGGCATCTATATAATGGTAACTAGACTACTACACCTGGCCAGGAAACTCATAGCATGTTATTGGCTTGTGCCTAATGTGCCTACAAAGGCCCAGTGGATTGCGTATGTCAATTCCCTCCTCCTTAGGGAACAGTTGGCATACCAACACCGAAAGGCTCAAAAAAAATTTGACCTTTTTATATGGCAAAACTGGTTGGACAACCCCAACCTTGCTACCCCTCAATAATGGATAGACTGCTGCGGTTATTGACTCTAATGTTGTTGATAGGACCTCCTCCTGAGCTTGAGGCCTCTCCTATAATGCATACGCTGTGCAGATGGTAACTTAGGTGGTAAAAAGGCCCATAAACAAGCCTGTTGGAAGGAGCTTATTCCTTATTATTTTCCTATTATTTTAAAAGTTCTCTCCTTTTTTTTTTTTTTTCTTTTTAGTTTGGTTTGTTCTAAATTTTATGAAAAACAAGGTTATATGTGCCTAACACTAGGTAACTGCATCATATGTACGTACATGTTTGATTTTGTGCACAATCCAACTGTGGGGAAATATGATTATCCCCTTATTGTAACCCAGTTACCCATTATTCTTGTCAATAAAAAACGTGTTGATTAAAAAAAGCCAAATAAAAGTCCGTAACATAAAGGTTTCTCACGCAGGGGTTCTTCTCCAGCAAATAAACACAAGCGAAAATGCTAGCCCACCTGGCTCTTTAGCAGTACCTCTGCCCTTTATCCTGGTCACACAGACCACAGGATTCCTCAATGTGGATGGCTTCACTTTAGCGCCCACAGCTCCGCTCTGGCCTTAGTCCTCAGGCCGTTGCACTGCCTCTTGCAGTCACGTTCTGGCTGCCTCCTGCAGCCCCTCTGACTCCTGGAGACCTCCTATCTCTCTGGGTGTGGAGCAGTCTCCAACTGTGAGCATTGAGATCTTCCCATACCCTCATTATAAGTGCTGTGGGCTGGTAATCTAAGAAATCTGGACACAGGGTTGGAGATCCCGTCCCACCCAAGACACTATGGAATCTCCAAACTACAGAGCCCTATGCCAGAATACCAAAACCTGGAGAAAGCTGCAAAAGCAGTTTTCTCCAGTCGACATCTATGCTCTGCAGTCTTGCACCAAGCAAATGTGCACACCCTGTGTCCCCCCAAACTATCAACTTTACTGTTACAGCATCTCCTAGTGGCGTGTGTGTGTGTAATATAAAAATATATATATATATATATATATACACACAGTATCTCACAAAAGTGAGTAGACCCCTCACATTTTTGTAAATAGTTTATTATATCTTTTCATGTGACAACACTGAAGAAATGACACTTTGCTACAATGTAAAGTAGTGAGTGTACAGCTTGTATAACAGCATAAATTTGCTGTCCCCTCAAAATAACTCAACACACAGCCATTAATGTCTAAACCGCTGGCAACAAAAGTGAGTACACCCCTAAGTGAAAATGTCCAAACTGGGCCCAAAGTGTCAATATTTTGTGTGGCCACCATTATTTTCCAGCACTGCCTTAACCCTCTTGGGCATGGCGTTCACCAGAGCTTCACAGGTTGCCACTGGAGTCCTCTTCCACTCCTCCATCGTGGAGCTGGTGGATGTTAGAGACCTTGCAATTCTCCACCTTCCATTTGAGGATGCCCCACAGATGCTCAATTGGGTTTAGGTCTAGAGACATGCTTGGCCAGTCCATCACTTTTACCCTCAGCTTCTTTAGCAAGGCAGTGGTCATCTTGGAGGTGTGTTTGGGGTCATTATCATGTTGGAATACTGCCCTGTTGCCCAGTCTCCGAATCATGCTCTGCTTCAGTATGTCACAGTACATGTTGGCATTCATGGTTCTCTCAATGAACTGTAGCTCCCCTGTGCTGGCAGCACTCATGCAGCCCCAGACCATAACACTCCCACCACCATGCTTGACTGTAGGCAAGACACACTTGCCTTTGTACTCCTCACCTACTTGCCGCCACACACGCTTGACACCATCTGAACCAAATAAGGTTATCTTGGGCTCATCAGACCACAGGACATGGTTCCAGTATTCCATGTCCTTAGTCTGCTTGTCTTCAGCAAACTGTTTGCGTGCTTTCTTGTGCATCATCTTTAGAAGAGGCTTCCTTCTGGGATGACAGCCATGCAGATCAATTTGATGCAGTGTGCGGCATATGGTCTGAGCACTGACAGGCTGACCCCCCACCCTTTCAACCTCTGCAGCAATGCTGGCAGCACTCATAAGTCTATTTCCCAAAGGCAACCTCTGGATATGACGCTGAGCACGTTTACTCAACTTCTTTGGTCGACCATGGTGAGGCCTGTTCTGAGTGGAACCTGTCCTGTTAAACCTCTGTATGGTCTTCTTTATGTAGAGCAACAATTCTTTTTGTTCAGATCCTTAGAGTTCTTTGCCATGAGGTGCCATGTTGAACTTCCAGTGACCAGTATGAGAGAGTGAGAGCAATAACACCAAATTTAACACACTTGCTCCCCATTCACACCTGAGACCTTGAAACACTAACGAGTCACATGACACCGGGGAGGGAAAATGGCTAATTGGGCCCAATTTGGACATTTTTCCTTAGGGGTGTATTCACTTTTGTTGCCAGCAGTTTAAACATTAATGGCTGTGTGTTGAGTTATTTTGAGGGGACAGCAAATTTACACCGTTATACAAGCTGTACACTCACTACTTTACATTGTAGCAACTGCCATCATTCACAACAACATAAACTGACAGCTACTTATGCAGCCTCTCTCCTGAGAAGAGTTGGCAGGTGGGCTCAGTCTTTTCTTTCAGTAGACTGAAGGCACTTCAGGAACCACTTTAAATAGCTATTCACTAGTGGTGGTGAGAGAGGGTGAATTGTCCGACCACGCTGTTGAGACTTCAAGTTTGTGTTGTCAACAGCTTGACATCCCCTCCCTGTCGTGGATAAACTACCATACTCTTTTGCGCTAATAAGCGCCCATTCAGTCTATTAGTATAATACATCTTTAACCATGTCTCCAGCATTTCCCCAATAAACAGACATAATCACCATCTTACGTCCTCCTCTCAGCACGACTGCCCTGCCGAGCAGTGCACTTGCTCTTTTATTCAAAGACAACAAAAGCAATCACAAACAGGAAGTCCTGCCCCCCAACAGCCAATCGCTTCCTCCATGGGAGGTGACAACACGGGATATGACAACACAGGATATGAATGTCAACACGGGAAATCCTTTCAACAGGATGGGTCCATTCCTGCTGATGGGAGATTATCTGCAGGTGTACGCCATGGCACCCCAAATATGTTGATCAGGCATACAGGGGTGACACGAGCGCACATCCGCTAAACCGATAATGTCTTTGCAGAGCGAACACATCCCCCCCCCCCCCCCCTAGTAGATCGTTCTGTGCATCGGACAGGGGCCCTTCGCTGGAGGACATATCCCCACTCTGCAAACACTTCTCTCCAACCTCAGGAAGTTTTCCACTACCAAACGGATCTCAACCAGCGTTAGTCTGCCCCAGTCAGCTCTTTAGAGCGAGCTGTGGGAGAACTAACACTGGGAGACACTATGACCATACATATTAAAATACATCTTCATAAAATTTCCACAACACTCCCCCACTTCTGTCTGACCAGTTACTCACAAGGAGATGCATTTATGAGCTCTGAGTGGCAGTGAAATAGATCATAAAAATCTGCTGGCTGCAATGAAACAGTGATTCCTGTGATCAGGGCTGCACCACCTTATTTAGGTTCAGAAGGAAAGAGAGGAGATGGGACAGTGGGAGACAGATTACAATACAGACTACAGTGATCGGTTGTCTGCGAGGAAACATGGTACAATGATTCTTGTGATCAGAGCTCCTCTGCCTTAGCTTTCCAAGACAGAGGAGAGGGGTCTGTGAGAGAGACAGATTACAATACTGAATACAATGAATTGCCAGCTGCCAGTAAGTACAGTGATTCCTGTGATCAAAGCTGCTCTGCTTTATCAGCATTTAGCGGGAGGAGGAGGAGAGGGCCAGTGAGACATTACTGTAGAATGGGGCCACAATTAGAACAGGATCAAATGCTACATGCACTTGGTCCTCTTGGTAATTCAACAATGTTTTTGTAGTTTTGTTGATACTACTTTAACAATAATAAGTTCTAATTGCTTTGGATGTTTCGAAGGAGCTAGGCATAAGATTGGTGTGCCATGTGTTAAATATGGATGGTATTCTGTACAACCACAGAGCTGGAATGTTTTCATGTCACTTGTCCCTAGTTTTACTGTGAATTTGTGAACACTCTCCCATGGGAGAATGGTGGTCAATTAGAGAACAAAGCATGGATTCAAAATGTAAGGGCTTTACTAGAATGTTTGGGGGCCAAGATGTAATGATAGAGAGGCTCGTTCTGCTGACTTTGAATTCTGAATATGCACCCATGTAAAATGGGTGCTGCTCCCATGGTGCACTTCACCCATGCTTCCCACTGTATTGGAAGTGAAATCTCATCCCTTGTACAATTTGTTGAATTCTAAGACATGTTCTCTTAATCGTACAGGACATGGGCAAAGTGTATTTTTGATGCAATTCCATTGAAGTCTATTGAACCGAAAACGCACTGTGCTGCGTCCACCTAGGTGAGTATGTAGGTTTGCGTAGTAGCCAACATTTCAAAATAATTTATAGGGACACATGTCTTTTGTGCATCCAGCAAGCCATTGTAGGAGTAGAATGAACTTTAATTAGGAGCAGGGCATTCATTTAAAATGGGAGTGGCTCTACAACAGACATATTGTTTAAGCGATTGTGCAATTTAATTTTTTTAATCCAAAAGAATTTAATTTTAAATACTGTACATACAGGAAGATTTATCATAATGACAGAGACTCTACCAATAAGTAAAATTATGTATTTCTTTCGATAGCTACAACTTTTAGCCTGTACCGTCTATTTAAAGTGTGACGTCACAACAGCTCTTGAAGAAAATACAGTGTTAAACACCAATTATACTGCAAATATATTTGGTATAAAATATTTAGAAAACATATTTTGACACTGACAGCTCTGCTGAGTACTGCAAGTGTTGTGGCTGCTGATGGGTTGAAGGTTGCAGAGTGATGGAGCAGTGAAAAGAGGATTGGGGGGTGAAGGGGGCATGAGGAGGGGCACCAGGCAGAGCTGCTCCTGGGTTTTGTAAAAGATCTGGGGCACCTTTTGGGCACACCAAGGAGAAAAATATTATGGAGCATGCCATGGTGAACAGTGGGTTTGGCCAAATTAACAGTGAGAGGGGCAAAAGGGGCATGGTTGCATAACCTAAGCCTACTAACTGTAGGCATTGTCAGTCTGGGAGAGGGACGTGTTAGATGTACTAGCAGATTTATATACACTAACAAATTGAAGCCAAACTCCAGCTAACACTTTATAAGCAGTTACAGCAAACAGTTTTTTTTTTTCCATTTGGGATACAGGTTTTGCATAAATAAAAGCTGATCATTGTAAGCACCCCTGTCAGTGATAAATGGTTTGTCTCTACACTTTAACTGATACATTTGCAAGAGAGCTTGTTCTGTTGAAATAAAAACATGTATTTACCTGGTTCACCAGGCAAAAATAGAGGAAAGAAAGCCTAAAAAAGAAAATGAATGCATCCATCACATCTAAGGATTGGTAAGCTGCGGTATAATGTTTGCTTTTGGGTTTAATTCTGCTTTAAAGAGGACATTTATTGTAGACCCCTTTCACTAATGTATACAGTAGATCTTAAGCACATCTGCAATCTACTAAGGGTTATAAGCTGATTTTTATTTTGCAAAAAGTAGAAGCTCTATCTTTAACTGTATATGGAGACTGAGATGCATTTTGTTCATGTCACATTTGGAATCCTAAACGAGCATTGGGGCTACCCCATAATGACACTGAAAATACAATCTATATCGACAGTAGAGATCTATACTTGGAAGAACGTACATTTTGGGTGTATTTTTATGCCTAAAAAATGCTTGGATGTACACCTTTTTAGTATAAATTTTATACTAGATATATCAATAAGTTGCGCTACAAAATGACAACTGGCAAATGCCTAAAAAAGCCTCATAAAAATACGGGGATAAATGATAATAACTGAATAAATGAATATTATAAATGAATATTATAAGAGTGCTGAGCAATACAAATAGACACTTTGAGGTTAAACCAAACTACATGCTATTAGTTAGGTGGGACACAGAAAGCAATGACTATGTCCATGTGAAAAAACGCAATATTAAAAACCAAATCAATAACAAGTGAATATCTCCAATAACTTGGAAGAAAAATATTGTGACAAATCTATAAAAAAAAAAAAAGGTATAGCGTGATACGTAAGGAAAAAAATAATAATAACAATATTGCCAAAAAAAAGTCCGTGGTTCAGCAATAATGTTAAAAGTCCATCCGTGTTAAATTAAATTACACAAAAATGGCTTGTCTCCAAGTGCTCTGTGAATAATAAAACAGAATCTTGCTGTGGTGAAAAGTAGAGTGCGTAGAAAGACCTCCACCTCTTGAAAAAAATGTCTGCCTCTTACCAGATGGAGATGGTCTCTTAATTACAGGAGACCCAGGGGGCGGATGGCTGCAACCCCAGCCAGGGATCTTTAAGGCAGGCACTCAACGTCCAGGGACTCTCTCCCACCAGCCTCCGCAAATAAGGAAATATCACCATGCAAAAAACAAAGTGCTCCACATAGTATAAAACCAGCGTTTTATTAAATATATAAAATTAAAGTTGCACTTACAGGAACATGGTAATAGCAAGCATATCGAAAAAAGCCGGCCGGCTCCAAAGTAACCCGTGTCTTCCGGGTATGTGTATCGCGGTGTCGTCGGGACGTAGCTCCTCCTCCCTACGCCGTTTCGTCACAACAGGACGTGGTCACGTCCTGTGAGGGGCCGTGACCACGTCCTGTTGTGACGAAACGGCGTAGGGAGGAGGAGCTACGTCCCGACGACACCGACGACACCGCGATACACATACCCAGAAGACACGGGTTACTTTGGAGCCGGCCGGCTTTTTTCGATATGCTTGCTATTACCATGTTCCTGTAAGTGCAACTTTAATTTTATATATTTAATAAAACGCTGGTTTTATACTATGTGGAGCACTTTGTTTTTTGCATGGTGATATTTCCTTATTTGCGGAGGCTGGTGGGAGAGAGTCCCTGGACGTTGAGTGCCTGCCTTAAAGATCCCTGGCTGGGGTTGCAGCCATCCGCCCCCTGGGTCTCCTGTAATTAAGAGACCATCTCCATCTGGTAAGAGGCAGACATTTTTTTCAAGAGGTGGAGGTCTTTCTACGCACTCTACTTTTCACTACAGCAAGATTCTGTTTTATTATTCACAGAGCACTTGGAGACAAGCCATTTTTGTGTAATTTAATTTAACACGGATGGACTTTTAACATTATTGCTGAACCACGGACTTTTTTTGGGGAATATTGTTATTATTTTTTTCCTTACGTATCACGCTATACCTTTTTTTTTTTTATAGATTTGTCACAATATTTTTCTTCCAAGTTATTGGAGATATTCACTTGTTATTGATTTGGTTTTTAATATTGCGTTTTTTCACATGGACATAGTCATTGCTTTCTGTGTCCCACCTAACTAATAGCATGTAGTTTGGTTTAACCTCAAAGTGTCTATTTGTATTGCTCAGCACTCTTATAATATTCATTTATAATATTCATTTATTCAGTTATTATCATTTATCCCCGTATTTTTATGAGGCTTTTTTAGGCATTTGCCAGTTGTCATTTTGTAGCGCGACTTATTGATATATCTAATATTTATGGTTTACTACTTTTTTAGTCGCAGCTTGTATTAATTAGTGTAAGCGCAATTTTTGTTTTTACCTTTATAAATTTTATACTGTACATGTTTGTAAACATTTTTGTATTCTCTCTTGTGAAAACTTTTAATAAATATTGAAATAGAAAGGACATTAATGCCTCGTTTCCACCGAATGGATCGGTTCGGTACGGTACGCTATTTTGGGTGTTTCCATGTGAAAATATGAAAGCGGCCCATACAACCGAACCGTACCGCTCCATTCAGGGTCCTGCTTCAGATGTGGGGCCATAGAAAATGGAACGGTTCTGTTAGGGCGGAGCTACGATACATTCCACTGATCGGTAGACGTGTGACTCCATGCTAGGCATTTTTTGTAAACCCACGTATGGCCCCTGTCGGTCCGACTTGCAGTGGAAACGCTCACCTGAATAGGCTGGACCCTTCTAGGCCTTCCAAACTGTACTGACCCAAACCGATCCGCTCAGTGGAAACGAGGCATTATTAACTGCTAAGACAATGAGCACTTTGGCTAGAAGTGTGAAATGTCCAATATGTTGTATACAGTATATAGTACAGAAGTCTGTAACTCGCAGAGTGTAGGGAGTTAGTGGTATGTAATGTACAGAGTGTTGGGGTTAGGAGTACGCAACACAAAGTCCAACGTATAGGTGTGCAAAAAAGCATGAGGGTGAAGGGTCAGGAGGGTGTAAGGTACAGAGTGCAAGGGTCTGGATGTGATGCACAACGCTAACACACCCCTGCACTGTTATACAGCTCCATTTACGGTCTATTGAGAACACAACTTGGAGGTAGGTGCTGCATGCTTTGATCCCTGGAGCACAGACATCACAGGACAGATAACTCAAAAGTGTGACCAGTAGAGTTGACAGGACAGGAATAGAAAGTTTAAAAGCCAACTCAGGTAAATGAAAAATTCTCCTGCAGTGGGGCTGTGCCCACACTGCAAGGGTTAATTGCTTATTTTGTCTAGATGAGGGTGTCACGGAACGTCCCACACTCCGCTTGAGTGCTTCCGTCATATACCGCTTCTTAAGTTCTGGAACACGAGTCCAATGGATCTGGCTATAGGAACCCCAAGAACTAGACAACACCAGTCTTGGAGTACATCAGAACTAACTTTTTATTTGAGATCTCACAGACATTTATACAGCAGGGATGACTCAAAGCTAACCTAATTAACATGAGCTAATTTACTACAAAATGTACCCAGACCAGATGACAGACTTGTGGGCACCGAGCTTCACACATTAATATAAACACAATAGCTGGAGCTAATTACAATTAACAATACAAACAACAATCTACCCCCTCCTCAGCCTAGACCATTCGTCTCCTAGCCAGTGCTGGTGGCTAATGTGATCAGCTCTCTCAATTAACATAAACACAGGTAGTTGGAGCTGATGACACCAGCATCTCCTCACAGGATGTGTCCCAACAGAATGAATCAGTCTTATCAGCAGGGGGCTACTGGAGGAATCCCCCCTCCCTCTTCAGGGACACAAATCTACAGTAAGGAGTCCCCATACAATATATACATATATACACAACTGAGTCCGATTAGTACAGTTCAGCCTGGATTTCTCATTCACCTCACAAAGAGTATTGTTCCATTGAAAATCCAGGGCCCATAATCAAAAGGCAACAGGCTTGCATACAGTCCTCTCCAACAGCCTCTGTTCTGGCTAGGTCTGTCACAGAGGGGATAAACTGTTTTACTTGCCTCATCCTCTATTCCCCCGGCTGGACACACTCCCCCACACTCTGGTGGTGGACTGTCATTCAATGTCCTCATTTCCAGGGTGCAGGGTTATGGACCCTACAGGGACGGTCTGGTTGCCGGGAGGAGCGGAGGATTGGGTAAGTAAATCTTTTTTGAATGCTTCCCTAGACATAAATGAGCAGTCAACCCTTGCAGCCCCACTGCAAGGGATAATATTTTTAATTTCCTGGAGTTGGGCTTTAAAAATTAGACCTTGCACTATTTTCATGGGCAACCGCTTCGCTTATACCCTATTTTTTCCACATCTGCTCCATGATCAGCACTTGAATAATAACCCCTTCCCGCCGAGCGTACACAGATGTGCGTACTCGGCTTTCCGGGGTTATACCGGGATGATGCATGTACCGTTGTTTAGAGCGGGCGATTGGCTATCAGAGTATTTTAACCGATGCGGCTAAAAGCCGCTCGGCTGTTATACCGGAGGAGCGGGAGGGGACGTCTCCCGCCGCCTCCCGACGCTCTTACCGGGCCTCCCGTTCGATCAGAAGGCCCGGTGACGAATCGGCTGCCTCCGGCGGTTGGGGGCGGGCTGGAACGAAGCCGTGGGTGGCTTAGTTCCAGCCTCCTAATCGTAAACACGGAAGCGATGTCATGACGTCACTTCCCGTTTACTCGGCTGCCAATAGTGCCGGTTTTAAAACAAAAATACACAGTATTCAGAATCGCCATTTTCGGCGATCTGAATACTTTGAAGTGCAAAGGAGGGATGGGGGGGTCCATAAAGAGTTCCTGTCACCACCTATTACTGTCACAAGGGATGTTTACATTCCTTGTGACAGCAATAAAAGTCATCAAAAAAAATGTTTGTTTTTTTTTTTTAAACACAATTTATAAATTATAAAAATAAATAAAATAAATAAGGAAAAAAAAAATTTTTTTAAAGTGCCCCCGTCCCCGCAAGCTCGTGCAGCAAAGAAAACACATACAGAAGTTGCGCCCGCATATGTAAACGGTGTTCAAATCACACTTGTGAGGTATCGCCGCGATCGTCAGAGCGAGAACAATAATTCTAGCACTAGACCTCCTCTGTAACTCTAACCTGGTAACCGTAAAAAAAAATTTAAAGCGTCGCCTATGGAAATTCTTAGGTACCGTAGTTTGTCGCCATTCCACGAGAGCGTGCAATTATAAAGCGTGACATGTTTGGTATCTATTTACTCAGTGTAACATCATCTTTCACATTATACAAAAAAATTGGGGTAACTTTACTGTTTGGATTTTTTTAAATTCGTGAAAGTGTCCCTTTTCCCAAAAATTTGTGTTTAAAACCCCGATGCACAAATACCGTGTGATATAAAATATTGCAACAATCTCCATTTTATTCTCTAGATTCTCTGCTAAAAATATATATATATATATATATATATATATATATATATATATATATATATATATATATATATATATATATATATATATATATAATGTTTGGGGGTTCCAAGTAAATTTTAACTTGTAAACACCAAATTTCAAAATTAGGCTTAGTCATGAAAGGGATAAAGTACCCTAAGTAAATATAGAGAAACTTGTTAATCCCTGCTAGTAGTAACATGGCATGTCATTACCAAGACTTGCTTACGTGATTCCACTGTCTGAAAGCACAGCTCTGTTTTTGGCTGCCATGGAGAGAACTCACCAGCCTCAGCCAAATAGGTGCTTGTTGTCGCCAGGGGCCACACTGAATGCAATAGTAAAGCACAGTATGGACTGAACAAAAACCTCCAGCCAATGTCTGCTGACTCGCCCAAAAGTAGGTTTGGTGTGATCAAAGTAACTCAACTCAGTACTGTACAGAAATCCAGGCTGTGAGGGGCCCAGAAGGATAGTTACTAGTTAGTCACATACTGCAAGCAGCTGGTGGTGGCGGTGGCTTGTGCTCTGAATCCACCACCTCTCCGGGAAAGATACCCCACTCCATGCCCCCCCTCCACTCTCCAGCTGTACAGCGTGCGCAGATGACACTATGCATCAAAGCGAGATCTAGGTCAGTGGTGTCTATGAACTGATGTTGCTGTGCCAAGAACACTGAGCTGGCACATGCAGTATGCAACACCTTGGTGATCCCCTGATGTCAGGACACAGTTGCCAACTGTCCCAGATTTAATGGGACAGTCACTTTTGAATAAGTTGTCCCACCACCACTGTGTATGAAATCCCACACTTCTCTTATAAGAACATACAGTTGTGCTCATAAGTTTACATACCCTGGCAGAATTTGATTTCTTGGCCATGTTTCAGAGAATATGAATGATAACACAAACTTTTCTTTCACTCATGGTTAGTGTTTGGCTGAAGCCATTTATTATCAATCAACTGTGTTTACTCTTTTTAAATCATAATGGACAACAGAAACTACCCAAAAGACTCTGATCAAAAGTTTACATACCTCAGTTCTTAATATCATGTATTGCCCCCTTTAACATCAATGACAGCTTGAAGTCTTTTGTGGTATATGTGGATGAGGCTCTTTATCTTCTTAGATGGTAAAGCTGCCCATTCCTCTTGGCAAAAAGTCTCCAGTTCCTGTAAATTCTTGGGCTGTCTTGCATGAACTGTACGTTTGAGATCTCCCCAGAGTGGCACAATAATATTTAGGTTAAGAGACTGAGATGGCCACTCCAGAACTTTCACTTTATTCTGCTGTAGCCAATGACAGGTTGACTTGGCCTTGTGTTTTGGATCATTGTTATGTTGAAATGTCCAAGTACATTCCATGCGCAGCTTCCTGGCCGATGAATGCAAATGTTCCTCCAGTATTTTTTGATATCATACTGCATTCATCTTGCCATCAATTTTGGCCAAATTTCCTGTGCCTTCGTAGCTCATGCATTCCCAAAACATCAGCGGTCCACCTCCGTGTTTCACAGTAGGATAGGTGTACCTTTCGTCATAGGCCTTGTTGACGCCTCTCCAAATGTAGCGTTTATGATTGTGGCCAAAAAGCTCAATTTTGATCTCATCACTCCAAATGACTTTGTACCAGAAGGGTTGAGGCTTGTGTCTGTGCTGTTTGGCATATTGTAAGCGGAATGCTTTGTGGCATTTGCGTAGTATTGGCTTTCTTCTGACAACTCGACCATGCAGCCCATCTTTCTTCAAGTGCCTCCTTATTGTGCATCTTGAAACAGCCACATCGCATGTTTTCAGAGTTCTGTATTTCACCTGAAGTTATTTGTGGGTTTTCCATTGCATCCGGAACAATTTTCCTGGCAGTTGTGGCTGAAATTTTAGTTGATCTACCTGACCATGGCTTGATTTCAACAGAACCCCTCATTTTCCACTTCTTGATTAGAGTTTGTACACTGCTGATTGGCATTCTCAATTCCTTGGATACCTTTTTATATCCATTTCCTATTCTATACAGTTCCACTACCTTTTGCTGCAGATCCTTTGACAATTCTTTTGCTTTCCCCATCCCTCCGAATCCAGAAACATCAGTGCAGCACTGGATGAAAGATGCAAGCGTCTGTCAGGAGTCCAGAAACTCATTGATCTTTTATACACACGCACTAATTACAAGCAAACAGATCACAGGTGAGGATGGTTACTATTAATAGGCATTCAACCCACTTTGTGTCAACTTGTGTGCATGTTATCAGGCCAAAATCACCAGGGTATGTAAACTTTTGCAGCAAAGAAAGACCTACTCCAGGTGTCTGATTCCAAAGGATCTCCTCCCTCTTCAGGTGTGGGTGTGGCTCAATATGCAACCATATGCAGAAAAAACAAAAATAACAAAAATCCGGGTGGCCGCACTTTAAGTGCGGCCATCCAGATTTTTGTTCTTTTTCTGCATATGTAAACTTTTGATCAGGGTCATTTGGGTAGTTTCTGTTGTCATTATGATTTAAAAAGAGTAAACACTGTTGATTGATAATGAATGGCTTCAGCCAAACACTAACCATGAGTGATAGAAATGGTTTTTACACTTTTATCTAAGTGTATCTGAATAAAGTGTTACTTGCTTTTACTATTTATCCCACTGACCCAGGCACCCTCTTTCTGCTGTTTTTATGAGCACAACTGTATAAACCTAAAGCATATCTAATCCCAAGTGCAATTCAATATATTGCAATTGCAGTTTACCGTCAGTAGATGTGGGGCTGCGTTTGTTTTTTTTTTTGTTTTTTTGGGGGTTTTTTTGTTTTGGGTTTTTTTTTTTTGTTTTTTTGTTTTTTCGAGCGAACTACAATTTTTGCAAGTACAAGAATAATAGCTGTTGATATTGCAAAAATTTGTTGCACTGATCTAAAATATGAAACAAGCCTTCCCAGCTACAGTATCTCACAAAACTGAGTACACCCCTCACATTTTTGTAAATATTTTTATTCTATCTTTTCATGTGACAACACTGAAGAAATGACACTTTGCTACAATGTAAAGTATTGAGTGTACAGCTTGTATAACAGTGTAAATTTGCTGTCCCCTCAAAATAACTCCGCCATTAATGTCTAAACTGCTGGCAACAAAAATGAGTACACCCCTAAGTGAAAATGTCCAAATTGGGCCCAAAGTGTCAATATTATTATTATTATTATTATTATTATTATTATTATTATTATTATTATTATTATTAATAATAATAAATATTATTATATTTGCCTTAACTTATGTCACAGTACATGTTGGCATTCATGGTTCCCTCAATGAACTGTAGCTACCCAGTGCCACTCGTGCCGCCCCAGACCATGACACTCCCACCAACATGTTTGACTGTAGACAAGACACACTTGTCTTTGTAGGCCTCACCTGGTTGTCGCGACACACGCTTGACACCATCTGAACCAAATAAGTTTATCTTGGTCTCATCAGACCACAGGACATGGTTCCAGTAATCCATGTCCTGTCTGCTTGTCTTCAGCAAACTGTTTGCAGGCTTGTGCATAATCTTTAGAAGAGGCTTTCTTCTGGGACGACAGCCATGCAGATCAATTTGATGCAGTGTGTGGCATATGGTCTGAGCACTGACAGGCTGATCCCCCCCACCCCTTCAACCTCTGCAGCAATGCTGGCATCACTCATTCGTCTATTTCCCAAAGACAACCTCTGGATATGACGCTAAGCGTGTGCACTCAACTTCTTTGGTCGACCATGGGGAGGCCTGTTCTGAGTGGATGGAAGTCCAAGTTCAACAAAAAAAAATACAATCCAATATACACAAACCTATACCCACAGTTGATCCAGAGGAAGGCAAAAACCCCCAGCAAAGCATGCTCCAATTTGCTACAGCAGGGGAACAAATTCCTTCCTGATCCCCCGAGAGGCAATTGCATTTTCCCTGGATCAACTTTACCTGTAAATGAAGGGTTAGTGTGTGGGTGTGGCGCAGTCCTAGTTCATAGAAATACTTGGTAAATCGTGTGTAGCCAAATCCCATATATAAAGTCGCATATGAAGTATAAACAAAAATTGCAAATAAAAAATTCAACGAAAATAAAACCAAACATAGAACAGCAAAGTGACCCCCTTTGGAGTGTGTAGGTGTAACGTTGTCCTAGTTTAAAAATACTTTGTAAATCGTGTGTAGCCAAATCCCACATGTAAAATCGCATGTAAATTATAAACAAAATATAAACAAAATCACATATAGCAAATTTAACGGCTAGGTTGGCCCCCTTTGTATTGGGGGAGGGGGAAGGGGAACAGGGGATGAAATCAAAAAATTACTTTAGCCAAAGCTATTCCGTCCGCATAAAAACCCCATATAGTGATTGACAAACATAACATTGCTGAATAATTACATAGGTTAAATCGTGACTAGTGCTCAGTGCAATTTAAGTGAAAAACTTGACATCTTTGTAAAACAAGGCAGGTATTTGTATTAATCTTGGTGACCAGGTGCTCGTGTCTTGTGATCATGCGGACACTCACCAGCTTCTTTTACCTGTAAATGTTAGTACCCAGTTATAGTTTTGTGAGATACTGTATCTTATGTGTACTACAGGCTGCCTCCTAAAGATGAAGAAAAGGGGAGGTGTTTGTGGTTCAGATCAGGAAAGCAGTAGGGTGACAAAGCCAATGCTGCTCCTCCACAGGTACATTGCAGCGAGTAAGCATTGACACCCTAACACTTGTATTTTAGTATTGTCAGAATCGACTGGGGAAAGCCTTAAAGGAAATGCACACAGCCAACACAGCTTTTTGTTTCAGGTTTAGATATATCTATATGAGCTATAGAGCCACCTCACAGTGATTCGACATGCCGCACAAGTCGCATGACATGTCAAAATCAATGGGTCCCTAAGAGTCATTTTAACTGGTCCAACTTTGAAAATGCTTCCCGCACTACTTTGGTCCAACTTGGGCACGATTTCAGCCCATTATTTGAATGGAAGTCTCTGATCCGACTTGTTGCAAGCGACTTGTGATCTGAGGTTCTGGTATGGATTTTGAGGGGAAACCCACGCCAAAAAAATTTAAAAAGAAAAACCGGCGTGAGGTCCACCCCTATAATCCATACCAGACCCTTATCCGAGCATGCTGGTCAGGAAGGGGGGGGGGGGGGGCGACCACACCAGGCCACATGCCCTCAACATAGCGGGGTGGGTGCTTTGGGGCAGGGGCCTCTTTCGGACAACCCTGGGCGGTGGTTGTGGGAGTCTGTGGGCAGGGGGCTTATCGGGATCTGGAAGCATTAACAAGAGGAGTCCCCAGATCCTGCCCGCCCATGTGAATGAGTATGGCCTCTCCATTGTACCCCTACCCATTCAACCCTAAAAAAAAATTTTTTTTTTAAAGTGTAGTGTCAAAAACCATCTCTTATTTTATTTACAAGTCCTTTATTAAAAGTGAAGAATGTCCCCGTCTTAGCTCCAACGCGTTTTCTTTCTCCGGCTCTGCCACCAATGTCTTCTTCCTCCGGTCTTCTCCCTCCGCTGCAGTCTACTCTTCTTCTGCCGACCCGGTCCTCTGCTGGCTCCCGCCTTTGTGTCATCTCCGATGTCTGCCAGTTCTTATATAGCCATGGGGCATGGCCATCCGGTGACCTTGCCATGAGACTCCACCCTTGTGACATCACGTGATGTCACAAGGGTTGAGGGACATGTCCCGTGGCTATATCAACTGGCAGAGATCGGAGATGAGATCAAGGCTTGAGCCAGCATTTTTGGCGTGGGGTTCCCCCTCAAGATTCATGCCAGACTCAAAGGGCCTGGTATGGTTGGATCCCATTTATTGAAGTCGCTTGGAAGTTGGACATGAAATTGCAGGACAAAGTTGGATCGGGAAGTCGTACAACTTTTATGTGGGATCAGTGTGAACTAAGCCTTAAAGAAACAGAGAATACATTTTGGCCCAAGACCATTAATTTCCCTTTAAATGTATTATTGTTGCTATAAATAGCTTAGTAAATAATTTTATTAACCTCTTTGTGCCCGCGCTATAGCCGAAAGACGGCTACAGCGTGGCGCTCAGTTGCCGGGAGGGCGTCCCTGGACGTCATCCTGTTTACATTCCCCGTGCACGCCGAGGGGGGGGGGGAATCTGTGTTGGCCAATCACAGATTGTGCTGAACGGCCAATCACAGCGACCATTTAGCACTTGATCGGAGTATCCAATGAGAGATGATCTCATATGTAAACATATGAGATCATCTCATCGCCGGCTCTCCCTCCTCACACAGAGACAGCGTGCAAAGAGGGAGAGCGAACGGCTGCAGCGGTGAGTGAAAAAAATCACTAACACAACACTGCCATCTGTCCCTAGTGTCCCCTACAAGTGCCATCTATCCACAGTGTCACCTATCAGTGCCATCTGTCCCCAGTACCACCTGTCCCCAGTGCCACCTGTCAGTGTCATGTGTCATCAGTGCCACCTGTCAGTGTCGTGCCACGTATTAGTGCCATCTGTCATCAGTGCCACGTATTAGTGCCATCTGTCAGTGTCACGTGTCATCAGTGCCACGTATTAGTGCATCTGTCATCAGTGCCACGTATTGGTGCCATCTATTAGTGCCACGTGTCATCAGTGCCACATATTAGTGTCACGTTTAATCAGTGTCACGTGCCATCTGTCATCAGTGTCACGTGTCATTGTCCTGGTGCTCCAGGGCCTTCAAAAGTGTAATAGGTAATCAACAAGTTAGATGTGTAATGTATGCTCCTAGAACACGTGATGGTGCTCCCTGCATGTTGGGCCTCTCTATGTGGCCAGGCTGTGAAAAAGTCTATTACAATGACAATTTTGTGGGAAGAAAAAAAAAAAAAAAAAAACTTTATTTTGCAAAGAATTGTGGGAAAAATGACAACATCAAAAACCTCACCATGCATCTTACTAAATAGGAATGTCTACTTTAAAAAAAGGGGTCATTTGGGGGCTATTTGTACTTTCCTGGCTTCCTGGCTTGTTCGGGTCGCAAGAAATGAGATAGGCCACCAGTATATCAGGTGTGATCAATTTTTTATGATTTGCACCATAGCTTGTGGACTCTAACTTTCACAAAGACCAAATAATATCCACTAATTTTGGGTTATCTTTACCAAAGATATGTAACAGTATAATTTGTGGCCAAAATTTCTGAAAAAAAAATTAACAATTTGCAAAATTTTGTCACAGAAACTAAGAAAAATGTTTTTTTTTTCAAAATTTTCGGTCTTTTTTCATTTATAGCGCAAAAAAAAAACCCAGAGGTGATCAAATACCACCAAAAGAAAGCTCTATTAGTATGAAAAAAAGGACAAAAAATTAATTTGGGTACAGTATTACATGACTGAGTAATTGTCATTCAAAGTGTGAGAGCACTGAAAGCTGAAAATTGGTCTGGTCAGGAGGGGGGTTAAGGTGCCCAGTTGTCAAATGGTTAAGCTACGTGTGTATTTACTTTAGGTTTATACTGTGAATGTTCCAGTGCCCAGACGATCTTCTTTACCAAGCTCAACGAGAACCTCCTCTGCAGGCCAATATACACATGTAATTTTGCAGAAAATTCTTCTATTTGATATGTGCATGTCACTGGGTGAACTATCTTGCTGAGATTGTATTGTTTGTTTTACAGTAATTCACAAGTCTTATGGACAACAATGGCGTAAAGCTCACTATTTTTTTAGTGTTTCACTTGACTTTTATAGTGGTGTTGGTGTTTACTTTTTAGCACTTTGTGTTTCCATTGTACATTTGCTCCATGTACCTGCATGTACAGACAAAATAATTGTCAGTAAGCTGCCCTAGAAATCCTACAAAAAGCTAAAAATTTTTGCAATGGCAGACACCTGCATTGTTTCCTCAGTTTTTGTATTTAAGCCCGACAATAGCTGCTACATGTAAGAATGTGGAGCTGCATAATCCTAGAGTCCTCTAAAATGTTTTTTTAGATAACTGCTTGTATTTGTTGCTGAATAATTTGTTAAATGAAAAAAAATATTTACCATTTCAGATTCCCGCATGTATTGCAGCTGAATTTAACCAGACCATTGCAACACTAGGAGATGACTTCAGCGTAACAAAGATGTTAAAACAGGAAAGTAGAGTTCTTAAAGTGGATTGATGCCCAAACCGCTAAATACAGTGTTGACATACATTAGCTTTGACTTTGTGTAGGTAAAAGATGCTATTTTGTTTACCCACTATTTTTATGAATGTACAACTGTTGTACTTCACATCCAGAAAAGTGACACCACAATTTACCGCTGCAGCTTTGCAGCTTCTTGTGTCACCTGCCTGCTCCCTCGACTACACGTCTAGGTTCACATCTATTCGGCTGCGCTTGATGCGCCTTTCAGGCACGTTTTGCAGTGCGTTTTGCGTTTTTAAACTTTTTTTATGCGTTTTTTTTTGCATGCACTTTTCATGCTTTTTTTTTTTGTTTTTTACCTTTTTTTTTTTTTTTTTTTTTCCCTCTTCAAACACACTGTATATAGCTGGTTGCTAAGGAGGGGGCTGGGAAGCCAGCCGCTGCATCCTTAACCGATGAGTCATCAGCTGTCAGCCTGGTTCCCCACTGACAGCTGAATGTAAAAAAAAAACAAAAAAACGGCGTGAGCCCCCCCCCCCCCCCCGGTCTGTACCAGGCCCTTACCGAGCATGCAGCCCGGCAGGTCAGGAAAGGGAGGGGACGAGTAAGCGCCTCCCTCCTAAATCATACCAGGCCGCATGCCCTCAACATGGGAAGCGGGTGCTTTGGGGTGGGGGGGCCCTGCGCCCCCCCACCCCAAAACACCTTGCCCCCATGTTGATGGGGACAAGAGCCTCTTCTCGACAACCCTGGGCTGTGGTTGTCAGAGTCTGCGGGCAGGGGACTTATCGTAATCTGGAAGCCCCCTTTGACAAGGGGGCCCCCAATTACAGCCCCCCTCCTATGTGAATGGGTATCGGGTACATCATACCCCTACCCATTCACCCCAAAAAGCAATGGAAAAAAAAGGCCAATTTTTGACAAGTCCTTTATTTAAAAAAGAAGCCCCGAGCCGCCTTTTTCCAGAGCTGTCGTCCTGTGCTGTCTTCTTCCTCGCCGCTGGTTACCTGCTAAAAACAAAAAAGGCTGCTGTTCTCCTGAGGCTGTCTTCCTCCCTTGTTTTGTCCCCCTCTGTCTGGCACCTCTTATATACCCATGGGGCGTGGCCATTCGATGTCACCCAGCCCGCCCCTTGTGATGACACGTGACGTCACAAGGGTGCCAGAGAGCGGGAGAGACAACACAATGGAAGAAGACAGCCTCAGGAGAAGAGCAGCCTTTTTTGTTTTTAGCGGGTAAACGGCTGAGAGGGAGAAGACAGCACAAGAAGACAACTTGGGGAGAAGACGGCTTGGGGTTCTTTTTAATAAAAGACTTGTCAAAAACCGGCTCTTGTGTGGTGTTTTTTGTTTTGTTTTTTTTTTTTGTTTTTTTACTTACTGCTTTTTGGGGTGAATGGGTAGGGATACAATGTACCTGATACCCATCCACATGGGAGGAGCCAGGAACTGTGGGCCCCCTTGTTAAAGGGGGCTTCCAGATTCTGATAAGCCCGACAACCACAGCCCAGGGTTGTTGGGAAGAGGCATGCAGCCTGGTATGGTTCGGGGGGGGGGGGGGGGGGGCGCATGGGTAACTTGCTTGTTCCCTCCCCTCCTGTTCCTGACCTGCCAGGCTGCATGCTTGGATAAGGGTCTAGTATGGATTTTGGGGATTTTTTTTTTACATTCAGCTGTCAGCGGGGGAAGCCTACTGACACCTGATGACTCATTGGTTGGTAAGGATGCAGCGGCCGCCTTACCGGCCTCCTCCATAGCAACCAGCTATATAGTGCTTTAAACAGAGAAATAAAAACCACAAAACACATCGAAAATCGCGTCACAAACACAACACTTGTGTTTTCTGGTGCGATTCCATTGAAGTCTATTACATACAAAACACTTAAAGACCCCAACCCTTTTCAAAAATGCACTGGCCACAAAACGCATAGATGTGAGCATGTACCATAGGAAACCATGTTAAATGGACTAGTGCATTTCTACAAACTGCAGAATGTACTTAAAAATGCATAGTTATGAACCTAGGGTAATTGAGCGTCACTCGAGAGTATCTGCACACATTCTCCCAGTGCTCCTTTATTCAGTAAGCTGTCTAACCCCCTCTCCTTATAAACTCAATTGCCACATTAGAATTACAGCACGGTAGAAGAGACACTACAAAATGTCTTAATCTTTCTGTGCAAAATAATTGGGGTAGATGGCAAGTCATGTTAAGTTTTATACTCTATATGTAATGATGTGGTTAAATACACCATTAAAAAAAAAAAATATATATATATATATATATATATATATACTACTTTAGTGGAGATTTCATTATATCATAAGACAATGGTTTATATTGTCTTATCTTTCCCAAGCCTTGCATCATAAACTGAAAAGCTGTCCATCAAAATACTTTCTTATACTGTACTTTCGTACTAAGCTTCTACCTAGATCTAGGTTTATGCCTATTATTCTGTTTCATACCCACACAAAAGATGAGACCGTGTCACCTATTTTGTCAATGGACAAAGTTTTTAGCCAGCTTAAAAGTATTCTGGTTTTATTCCTTCATAATGGATTGGATACAACTATGTTGTAGGACTGTAAAAAGGTAGAACTTTATTGTATGCATTTGAGTAACAGAACCCTTTTCTTTTGAGCAATATATTGCGCATTTGCTGTTATTAACCTAAATGGGTAGAATTCAGACACCAAGACACAGATTTCTGTGATAGGCTGCCTGCCCCAGTTAGATGGTTGGTATTTGAATAAAAAATGTTAGATGCAGAGGGTGACCTACTTGCAGGTGTGAGCACAAAAAAAAAGCTGTGAGGACACTTTTTAGCTTATGTGCATAGAGTGGTAGTTGAAGCACAGTGACAGTAGTCTGTGACAGAGCTTTGGAAAAGGCCATTGCAAAGCTCTTGCACAGATTTCCACAGATCACAAAGAAAAATAAATGGGCACGGCTCGTTGCAGACATGGTTTGGAGACTGCACTGTAAAATTATGTTGGATTGATTACATCTAACATTGGTGCCTTTGCTTAGTAGTAGGCTACTGCCTCACTCCACAAAACCTATGTTTAAAATCCCAGTAATTTTTGGGGTACATGGTATGAGAGCATGTGATACTCTCCTTGGCTTCCCTAACCCATTGCTGAGAGCCCAGTTGCCTGATTGGAACAATGGCATATGGGATGAGCATGAAGTGTGGTGTCAGGCAGTGTGCAAAAACGGTCTTTCAGGTTAAACTGATTTTTCCACAGAATTGGTAGCATTGGTGAATGGGAAAGAAAATAGTGGTATTTGCTAGGTTTTTTTTCTTTTTTTTTTTTTTTTTTTTCTTTCTTGGGGTTAAATAATTTTTTTTAAATGTATAGGTTGATTTTTGCTTGTGTTTTTATATATCTATATAGATCAATGAGGATGTCTTATGACTTTGCCCCTTGCTTTGTTCAGACTTGAATCCGCTGATTAGCATGTATCTGCACAACTGAGTGAAGCAAATCTTCCAGCCCACACTTCCCTTGTGCTGTGTTGGAGGGCAAGTCAGGAATGGAACGTTTCCTCACTTTGCTGGGTAGGCAATTTTCTTATCAGAGAGATTTGAATGGAGTCAGGAGCATAGTGACCAGACACCATCACAGATACTATATTGTAGTACCTTATTCAAACTGATGTGCCAGCTCCACTGATCAGGATATCTTTTAGGCCCCTTTCACACGAGGCGGATCCGCTTCCACGGAGTCCGCCTCAGTCCGCCGACTCAGCGGGAGATCTCTCCGTTGATCTCCTCTGAGCCGGCGGATGACAGGTCCCTCTCTGCTCACTGAGCGGGGAGGGGCTTGTCAAGCGCCGCTGCTGCCTATGGAGAGATCGGACGAAAATGGACAGCATGTCCGTTTTCATCAGATCTCGCCCAATCCGATCCACCAGCGACTGATCCGAACATAGAGGCATCCGTCTGCTTTTAGCGGATCGGACTGGGTCGGATGTCAGCGGACATGTCTCCGCTGACATCCGTCACTCCATAGGCTAGCATGGCGCGCCTGTTCAGGTCAGCCATCAAAACTGACAGGCAGACCTGAACGGTCTTACCATGTGAAAGGGGCCTAAGACTGCATTCACACCTGTGCGTTTCAAAGTCACGTGTTTTTGCCACATTTTTTACTGCGATTTTGCCGCGATTTTGTTCAGGTCACTAATGTAAAAGGCATAAAAATGCCTGTAATCTACCCCAAAGAAGCTCATGTTCTTTTGTTGAGCTTAGGGCGTTTTTCAGGCGTTTTGCTTCACACAAAACGCTCAGATGTGAACACGTGCCATTGAAATGAATGGGATTATGCTTGTTGGGTGTTTTTTAGGCTTTTTTTGGGGGCATTTTACGAGCATTTTATGAGCTGAAAATGCTCAGGTGTGAATGCAGCCTTAATTTGACACCGACGCGGGAGTGATTTTTTTTTTTTTCATTTATTTTTACTGGCAGCGACATGGGAGTTATTTTACTATTGTATAGTGACTTTATGCTGAGCCCAATAATTCAGCTGCTCTGTGTAGGCAGCCACCACAGCAGGCTTGCCTTGTTTCTAAAGGTCATGGTCTTAACTAGGTTTGTCTCATCATAGATGTACAGCATTAGCTTCTTGGCTTCAACTAGGAATAGACTGAACATTTTCACATAAATATTTTGAGCCTTAATGTGGTCAGGAATTTTTGGTCAGGCGAAGAGAATGCTAAATCTGCAAATGTAGATATTACTAGAGTGCATATTACTGTTAACACTTAAAGCAGTTGTAAAGGTAGAAGGTTTTTTATCTTAATGCATTCTATGCATTAAAGTGGAAGTCCACCCTAACACTTACATTCTCCCCTGCAATTATGTGAGCTAAGTTCAGCCTTATGCCTCAAAATGGAAAAAAAGCAGTTTTTTTACCTTTATTTTGCAGTATCCAGTGCCGTCATATGACTTCAATTCTACTTCCTTCTGAGTCTGAGAGCATAGTCAGGTTGAAAAAGACACAAGTCCATCTAGTTCAACCATAAAAATAAATAAAAAATATCAAACAAACCCATATACCCAATCCTATACCCACAGTTGATCCAGAGGAAGGCGAAAAAACACATCAAAGCATGATCCAATTTGCTACAGCAGGGGAAAAAAATCCTTCCTGACCCCCAAAGAGGCAATTTTATATTCCCTGGATCAATTTTACCTATAAATGTTAATACCCAGTTATATTGTGTGCCCTTAGGAAAGAGTCCAGGCTTTTCTTAAAGCAATCTACTGAGCTGGCCAGAACCACCCCTGGAGGGAGTCTATTCCACATTTTCACAACTCTCACTGAAGAACCCTTTCCGTATTTGAAGATGAAATCTCTTTTCCTCTAGGCGTAAAGAGTGCCCCCTTGTCCTCTGTGTTGACCTTAAAGTAAATAACTCAACACCAAATTCATTATATGGACCTCTTATATATTTGTACATGTTGATCATATTCCCCCTCAATCTCCTCTTTTCAAGAGAGAATAAATCTAGTTCCTCTAATCTTTCCTCAAAGCTGAGTTCATCCATGCCACTCATCAGTTTGGTTGCACTTGTCTTCCCTTCAGTTCCCCGATATCCTTTTTGAAAACTGGTGCCCAAAACTGAACTGCATATTCCAGATGAGGTCTTACTAATGATTTGTACAGGGGCAAAATGATATCTCTCTCTAGAGTCCATACCTCTCTTAATACAAGAAAGGACTTTGCTCGCTTTGGAAATTGTAGCTTGGCATTGCATGTTATTATTGAGCTTATGATCTACCAAAACCCCCAGATCCTTCTCCACTACGGATCCCCCCCAGTTGTACTCACCCTAGTATGTATGATGTATGCATATTCTTAGCCCCCAAGTGCATAAATTTACATTTATCAACATTATACCTCATCTGCCACATAGTCGCCCAATTAGACAGTGCATTGAGATCGGCTTGTAAATTGGAGACATCCTGTAAGGATGTTATTCCACTACATAGCTTGGTGTCATCTGCAAAGACTGAAATTGTACTTTTAATCCCAGACCCTATATAATTTATAAAGATATTAAAAAGTAAAGGTCCCAACACTGAACCTTGGGGTACACCACCAATAACCTTAGACCAGAGTAAGAATCACTAACCACTACTCTCTGAATTCGGTCTTTTAGCCAGTTTTCTATCCATTTACAAACTGATGTTTTCAAGCCTGTAGACTTTACCTTACACATTAGCCATGTGTGGGGAACGGTGTCAAACGCTTTTGCAAAATCCAGGTATACCATGTCCACAGCCACCCCTCTGTCCAATATTTAACTTGCCTCTACATAAAAAGAAATCAGATTTGTTTGACATCTTCTGTCTTTTGTAAACCCATGCTGTCTGTTGCTTAAAATATTTTTTTCCAGCAAGAACTCATCTATGTGGTCTTTTATTAAACTCTCCAGAATCTTCCCAACTATAGAAGTTAAACTAAATGGTCTATAGTTAGTTGGTAAAGACTTTGTTCTCTTTTTAAATATAGGCACCACGTTGGCCCTACGCCAATCCAGTGGGTACTATTCCTGTCATTGAGTCCCTAAAAATTAGAAACAATGGCTTTGAAATGACAGAGCTCAATTCTTTTAGGATCAGTGGGTGGATGCTATCTGGTCCAGGTGCTTTATCGACCTTTATTCTGTCTAATTATTTCTGGACCATATCACTTTTGAGCCATTGTGCATCATTTGGGGCTGTGTCAATACCATCCCCATAATGGACTTGAGCTTCCTCATGCTCCTTTGTACACACAGAACTGAAGAATATATTTAATAAATTTGCATTTTCTTTGTCCTCAGTCACCCACTCTAGATTATTTTGTAAAGGGCCTAAATGCTCAGACCTGACCATTTTACTATTAACCACTTCAGCCCCGGAAGATTAGGCTGCTCAATGACCAGAGCACTTTTTACAATTTGGCACTGCACTTCTTTAACTGCTAACTGCGCGGTCATGCAATGTTGTACCCAAACAACATTTTTCCCACAAACAGAGCTTTCTTTTGATGGTATTTGATTGCCTCTGCAATTTTTTTTTTTTTTTTGCGATATAAACGGAAAAAGACCGGAAACTGAAAAAAAAAAAAAAAATTCTACTTTTTGTTATAAGAAAAATTCAATAAACTCAATTTTAGTCATACATTTAGGCCAAAATGTATTCAGCCACATGTCTTTGGTAAAAAAAACAAACAATAAGCGTATATTTTTTGGTTTGCGCAAAAGTTATAGCGTCTACAAACTAGGATACATTTTCTGGAATTTACGCAGCTTTTAGTTTTGACTGCCTATCTCATTTCTTGAGGTGCTAAAATGGCAGGGCAATACAACCCCCCCCCCAAAATGATTCCATTTGATGCCCCGAGGAAATTGCTGAGAGGCATGTTGAGCCCATTGAATATTTTTTTTTTTTTTTTTTTTGTCACAAGTGAATGTGTTATTTATTTATTTCTTTGTCATTTTTTTTTATTTCACTCCTCACTACCTATCACAGTTTTGAAGGCCATAAAATGGCCAAGATAGCACCCCCTCCCCCCAGATGACCCTATTTTGGAAAGTAGATACCCCAAGCTATTTGCTGAGAGGCATGTTGAGTCCATGGAATATTTTTTTGCAAAGTTATGGGAAAATTAAACTTTTTTTTTTTTTTTTTGCACAAAGTTGTCACTAAATGATATATTGCTCAAACATGCCATGGACATATGTGGAATTACACCCCAAAATACATTCTGCTGCTTCTTCTGCGTACGGGGTTACCACATGTGTGAGACTTTTTGGGAGCCTATAGGTTCATATAAAATATGCGGCACTGCTCTATTATTCAGTACCAAACCAGCAATTAAAATCCTAACCGTGATCTTCTAAGACAAAGGATAAAAGGACAAACACTGTGCCTAACGGTGACTCCAAGATACTGATTCCTACCAAGAAAATATTATGGTGAACTCTGAACTAATAGCCCCACGCTGGAGTCCATCCAAGAAATCATCAGTGCCAAATATATGTAAAATATGTGAGTGAACGTCAACCATTAAAGTGCTAAGTGCAAAGTGAGATTCATGATGTATTAGCCACCACGCATAAAAGGAAGTGACAATATATAACGAAACTAAATGTAATTAGAATAATAGCCTCCCAAAATAGCTGAGAAGCAAATGGTACCTGGTGCTACACAAATAAAATTTCAAATAACTCTTGAAAGTGTAACACATAATATTAAAAATAGCAGACTGTCATACTGTGCATGGAAAATAATAGAAAATAAATATTATATGTGAAATGTGATGTAAGATGCGTGCAAAGTCCCCGCATCAATATGAATCCACAATATCTAAATCAAAAAATCAAACAGTGATAATAGTGCAATCATGCCATCATCAACACACTAATGCGCTATAAATTAATAACTAATACATATATAGACAGACACCCCACAGCAGAGATGTCGTCCCAAAGTGACAGTAGTGCAATTCATATTCAAAAGGACAAACAGTCAGCGCAAAAACCATCAAAACACAAACCGAGCTGCTGAACACTAAAGGCAAATATATAAATCCTTTCTAGTAATGCAAATGTAATCATATAGTGCAGCGCTAGATAACGCAATCAATCATTAAATGTCCATAGATGGAAAGGACCAATAAATAACAAAGGTGATACAGGGTGCTTCATGCCAATCCAAAACGTGATCTTCAAACTGTGCTCCCCCTTTTTGCCAGTCAAACCGCTCACCTTGTTGAAGGGACCCCTGAACTAACAGGAAGGTCATATACACTTTCACCACTTTTATGTGGTCAGGGTGGTAACTTGACTGGAAAGCTGGAACTCTCTTAAATGGGGCTCAACAATTTTCATCCAAGTTTGCATGGAATAAACAAAGAAGATACATAGTGCTCTCTGTATAGCTTAAAAAGTGATTTATTTTATTAAAAAGACAGGTACTCACATATATAGCACTATGACCAGTGCTAGGCATAAAGGACCATGTTATTTACAGATGACAATGATAAGGCGGCTGCAGCGACGTCTAAACCGGGTTAAAACCAATCCGCACGCGTATCGTCCTGTAGGACTTCCTCAGCGGTCTAATATAAAATATTCCATGGACTCAACATGCCTATCAGCAAATGGCTTGGGGTGTCTACTTTCCAAAAAGGGGTCATTTGTTGGGGTTTTGAACTGTCCTGGCATTTTATGCACAACATTTAGAAGCTTATGTCACACATCACCCACTCTTCTAACCACTTGAAGACAAAGCCCTTTCTGACACTTGTTGTTTACATGAAAAAATATATTTTTTTTGCAAGAAAATTACTTTGAACCCCCAAACATTATATATTTTTTTTTTAAAAGCAAAGGCCCTACAAATTAAAATGGTGGGTGTTGCAATTTTTTTTTCACACAGTATTTGCGCAGGGTACCAACACAATTTTGTTGGAAAAAACACACTTTTTAACATTTTAATACTCTAAAACACACTATATTGCCCAAATGATTGATGAAGTAAAAAAAAGATGATCTTATGTCCAGTACATGGATACCAAACACGACATGCTTTAAAATTGCGCACAAACGTGCAGCGGCAACAAACTACATACATTTTTAAAAGCCTTTACAAGTTACCACTTTAGATTTACTTTGGAAGTCTACTGCTAAAATTACTACCCTCGATCTGACCTTCGTGGTGATACCTCACATGCATGGTGCAATTGCTGTTTACACATGACACCAGACCGACACTTGCGTTCCTCTTTGTTCGTAAGCACGGGGGACAGGGGTGCTTTATTTATTTTTTTATTATTTTTTTTTTTTTTTTTTTTTTTTTTTTAAAACTGTTCCTTTCATTTTTTTTTTTGTAATCATTTTTATTGTTCTATTTTTAATTGGCATCTATTAGACCCTATATCTCTATTCTACCCTCAAAACATCTGACCACACTAAGATCATTGTGATAAAATGATTTCCCAGTGGCACTGTTTATATCCGGGGAAACTTAAGTCATAAAATGCTCGTAGCTTCCAGTTTCTTAGGCCATAGAGATGATTGGAGCCGTTCTGGCCTCTGATCAGCTCTATGGTCAGCTGGCGGAACCGCCAGCTGCATTCTCAGGGTTCCCTGTTGGGACAGGAAAGCCGAGAAAACCATGGAAGACGGTGGGGGTGTGGGGGGACGTTCCCTCCCACTACTTGTAAAAGTAGTCTAGAGGCTAATTAGCTGCTAGGATTGCTTTTACATGAAAGCCGACTGCTGGCTGAAAAGAATGATACCAAGATGATACCTAAACCTGCAGGTATCATTCTGGTATACCAGTACGTCGCTGGTCTTTGTTGGGCATACATTGTAATGTTCCTTTTTTTTATTCAGCCTGTGGGCTGAACGAAAAAAAGAGACTGATCAGTGGATATGCCCACCATTAGAATACTGCACTTGGGGGGCATGGCTTGGACATGGCAGAGTAAGGACGTGTTGTTCCAGAGCTCCCGACTCCCGACCAGTCTAACCCTGCTGATATGCCCTTATTCAACAACCTCTCTGCTTGTCATGCGATAGCATAAGAGACAGAGGGGCAGAGGATCGTTCACAGCAGCTCAGACGGACCAGATTGACCGTTATTTCAGAGATCCACCCCGCTCCACTCCGGCAGTGAACAGCAGAGGAACACGTGGCGACAGTGGGCCCTCATCAACCCTCTCTCCCATCATGGAGGCATCACGCAGCCCATTACAGAACTCCCTAACAGGTATCCCGCATTTGCTAGATTCTCAGTCCGGCACCTCGAGCAGCCAGGGGATGTCTACTCTCATGCCCAGGGACGAAGACGATATCAGGGCGCTACTGAGAGCCCTCCCCACAAAAGCGGACTTAGCAGCCATGGTGTCGCAGGTGGAGGAGCAGCACCGCCGTGATTTCCAACAAGTGAGAGAGGAAGTGCAGGGTATAGAGGTGAGACTGTCCAGCGGGGAGGCAAATATGGGTGCCCTGGAGGCTCGCATTCTTCACCTAGAAAGGGCACAGATGTTAAGCCAAGGCCAGTTGGCGGAGATGCAGCTCCACGCGGAAGACCTTGAGAACCGAAGCCGCAGGAACAATCTGCGGCTTCGGGGGATACCAGAGGCCACGGAATCTGAGAACCTGCAGGAGACTGTGCGGGCGATTCTACATAAGATCATGGAGCCAGAATCAACTGTGCAGTGGGAGTTTGACAGGGTGCATAGGGCGCTCGGCCCCCGGCCAGAGGAACAAGACCGTCCCCGAGATGTGATTTGTCGGCTTCATAGATATGCGCAGAAAGAGAGGATCATGAGAGCTGCTTGGCAGAAGGGAACGGTGGACTTCGACGGGGCAGCTATCTCTATCTTTCCGGGTATCTCCCGGGCAACCCTACGGAGGAGAGCCATGCTTAAACCCCTGCTGGAGTCTCTGCGTAGCGCTCAACTTCAATACCGCTGGGGGTTCCCACTACAGTTGACGGTTCGTAAGGCGGGCGCTTCATACACCTTGAGACGCCACTCGGATATCCCTGAGCTGTTTAACTTCCTGGGGATGGAGGAGATCCCCTCCAGGACTGGCTGTGTTACATGTCTGGCGGAGATTCTCGCATGAGGCCGCGGGCGCCTCCTCGCACACAGCCCCGCCGCTCATCAAGGCGCAGAAGGAGAGATCACACGCCGATAAGAGCCCAGGATCCTGAGCCGTAACACCAGCGGTTGCCCACAAGTGAGTGTTCCCGAGACCTGAAATGTGCGCCTCTCCCCTGCTCCGGGACGGTGATTGTCTCGCCCCTCTCAGTGGGATGTTCTACACAGAAACGCCAACCTCTGACGCCCATTCAGATTGTGAAGCCCAGGGCGGCAACGAGGATACTGTCTGATCAGCGCGGTGAGAACTATCCACACTGGGACCTCTTGCCTGGTTGGGAGGGGGGTGGTTGGGATCTTGTTGGGGAGGAGAGCGGCCAGGAGTCAGAGGAATACACGCTCCTATGCACGGACTTATGCTTACAATTAAAGGATGTTGCAGATAAAGTGCAGTGAATTCTGCTTGAAGAGACAGTTGGATCTGAGATCATTTGCCTTATATAAAAAATGTACTATTTCTAACATGTTGCATTGATTTCAGGAGTGTTGGGAGGGGGGGAGGTTGTCTTTTTTTTTTTTTTTTACTAGCTGAGAGGGGACTAAATGTCTGATGCTTACCGCGGGCTGACACGGCATCCAGATGAGGTTAACCTAGATAACTGTGCAGAAACACTGGAGATGCTGCTATGCCTGCCTTGGGGGTGGGAATATAATAGATCCCCCCTCCCTCTTCCTTGCACTTCCCCCACCTCCCTCTCCTCCCCACAGCCCCCCCATTTTTTTTTTTTTTTCTTTCCCCCTCCTCCCTCCCTTTCCCCCTCTCATTCCTCCCATTCCCTACCCATTCTTTGGGGGTGGGGGACTCTGGGGGGGCTTGGGCTGCGGGTGTGGAGGGACGCGGATTTGGGGTTTAGTCAACAAACGGCTGTTGTGGCAGTGCAGATTATCCCGGGGACTTCATGCTGTGGGGTGATTTCCACCATTCTGTGGGCAAGTCCCTCTTCCCATGGAGTAAGGTGGAGGGACTACCCCATATATACAAGGTTATTCTGTTTGGGTTTTTCTGTTGACCTTAAAGTTGGTTCAAAGAGTTTGGGCCATTACGTAAACTTGGCAGGACATATCAGCCATTCTTCACCACGGTTTTATATAAATAGACTGGTGGGGGATAGGGAGCCTCTATACCCTGCTGTACACAACCACTTTGCCCACATAGGGTTACACCCAGTTAGTGGCTTCTTGATTGGGGGTCACTAGGGTGCTTGGAGATTAGGTCTCCCATACACGTTTGCGTGTTAGCTGTCTTCGTATCTGTTCTCTTTATCTTCTCTCATATTTTCCTTACATCCCCTCCCCCCCCCCTTTTTTTTTTTTCTTTTTTCTTTTTCCCCTCCGCCAGTTCTCGTCATGACCAGGAGCGGTCAGAATCCAGTTTGCCTGCTCTCTATTAATGTAAAAGGACTAAACACCCCAGAGAAGCGCACTATTGTTATGTCTAACCTGTAACATACAGGGGCCCACATTTGTTTCCTGCAGGAGACGCATTTTCGTGCCAACAAAATACCAGGTCTCAAGAATCGTCTCTTTCCAATGGCTTACCACGGGTGTGTGTCTGACTCCAAGTCTAGAGGGGTGAGCATTCTTATTCGCAGTTCTACTCCGTGGCAGGAGAAGGCTAAGTGGAGCGACACAGAGGGTAGGGCATTGTTTGTGAAAGGGACACTGGGGGGCTCTTTGGTCACCCTAGTGAATCTTTATCTCCCAAACAGAAATCAGATCTCTTTTCTAGAACCGGTCTTGACCAAGCTGGGAGGGTTTGTTGAAGGGGCAGTAATACTGGGTGGTGACATGAATTTTACCATGGACCCTACCCTGGATTCATCCAGGAAATCCTCTCAGCTCTCCTATGCGGCGCTGAAACGCCTAAAAAAAAGCCTTTATGCTTTCCACCTTGTAGACGTATGGCGGATTCTTCATCCGAACCAAAGAGATTACACATTCTATTCGCACCCCCACGACACCCGAATTGACCTAATTATGATGCCCCAATCCCTTCTGTCTAGGGTTATGTCAGCATCGATCGGGTCCATTACATTCTCAGATCATGCCCCGGTTATGGTGGATATAGACCTTCTGACACCTACAACCAAACAGTGGACGTGGAAGATAAATGACTCATTGATCCAAATGCCCGAGGTAGTCGCAGAGGTGTCCAAGGAACTGAGGCAGTTTTTTGCCGAAAACACAAACTCAGAAACAGCCTCAACAATGGTGTGGGAAGCCCATAAAAGTTACATCAGGGGTCTCTTATTAAAAATAGGGTCCCGAATCAAGAAGGCCAGAGAGCGACAGATCTTTGAACTCTTAGGCAAAATCCGGTCTTTGGAAGCCACTCACAAACAATCGCTCGCTGTACAAGCATTGACGGATTTGACAGCCTTGCGGAATCAATTGCGTACCCTGGCTTTACATAGGACAAAAGAGGTGCTAGCCAAATGCAGGAAAACGTTCTATATGCACAGTAACAAAAGCGGTAAACTGCTGACACAAGCTCTTAGAGCTCAATGAGCACGAACGTTTATCCCAGAAATTTATACCGAAACTCACAATAAGGTCCATACCACTGAAGCCATAGCTGAACAGTTTCAAAAATACTACACCTCTTTATACAACCTGTCACGTTCATCCTCAGAAAGGGCGTCGCAATTGGAACAGGATAACATACAAGATTACCTACAAAAATCTGGTTTGCCTCAATTATCAGAAGAAGATTTAACAGAATTGGAGAAACCCATCTCGGCAGATGAAGTAACCCAAGCAATGGCGAGCATGCAACTGGGTAAAGCCCCGGGTCCAGATGGGTATTCCCTGTTATACTACAGGACTTTTGGGGGACTTTTGATCCCACATTTCATCTCAGCATATAACGCTGCGGGAGAGGGCTTTGCCCTTCCCAGAGACACACTACGCGCACACATCACGGTTATTCCGAAGGAGGGCAAAGACCCCCTACTATGCCAAAGCTACAGGCCGATCTCGTTGCTAAACATTGATCTGAAAATGTTTACAAAAATTCTCTCCATTCGGCTGATAGACCTGATCCCTCAATTGATTCACTCCGACCAAGTGGGATTTGTTCCCTCAAGGGAGGCACGTGATAACACAACTAAAGCAATCAACCTAATATATGCGGCAAGGAAACTGAAAACCCCGATGGTGCTCCTGTCAACGGACGCGGAGAAAGCGTTTGATAGGGTAAGCTGGCCCTTTCTCTTCGAAACCTTCTGGTGTTTGGGTCTCAGAGAGCGCATGATGAACTGGGTGCAAGCAGTCTACTCCTGCCCCTCAGCACAGGTCAAGGTGAACGGCCACCTTTCTTCATCATTTCTGATAACAAATGGGACAAGACAGGGGTGTCCCCTATCGCCTCTGATATTTATCCTGACCCTCGAACCTTTCCTAAGATTTATAAGAGATAACCCGAATATCAAGGGGTTTAGATTGAACGCTACCCTTTCCCCAAAAATAGCGGCATTTGCAGACGATTTGCTTTTCTTCCTGACCAGTCCATTGACATCCATCCCAAATCTGCTTGCGGAACTGAAGACATACGAAAAACTGTCGTCTTTCCACATCAACTACCAGAAGTCCGAGGCTCTGGGGATCGCTCTGCCACCACCCTTAGCTGGGTTGTTTAAAGTAGATTTCCCTTTTAGATGGACCTCATCCCACATTAAATACTTGGGCATTCATTTGCCAAGCAGAATAGAAGAAATCTTCTCTCTCAACTTCCCTCCCCTCTTAACAGCTATAAAAAAGGATCTCCAGACCTGGCAGAAAGGAATGTTTTCCTGGTTTGGACGTTGTGCCATAATAAAAATGAACATTATGCCTCGGTTACTATACCACTTCCAGGCTCTCCCTGTACATATTCCCGCGTCTTTCCTTAAAGCGGTCAATAAAACCTTTGTCAGGTTCGTTTGGGCTCAAAAACCACCACGTTTGGCCCAGACCATCCTTAGATTACCTAAGCTAAGTGGTGGTATTGCCTTACCGGATGCCAATCTCTACCTAATGGCATGCCATCTAACCAGGGTACTAGACTGGTGCAGGCATGGTACCTTGAAGCAGTGGGTGCAAATAGAATGTGCCTTAGTTGGAACCAGACTGGACTCATTGCCTTGGTGTCATAAGCCCATGCCTGACCGAATAATTAAACACCCGTCGGTGGGGGAAACGTGGAGAGCGGTCCGCAGGGTTTTCCGCGATTTTTTGGTCGCACCACTTCCATCCCCACTCACTCCCATTATTGGAAACCCAGCTTTTGCTCCAGGTCTGGAAGACCCCAGATTCTTGCAGCTGCTGGAGGTGGAGCGATCCCAAGCAAGACATTTTCTTACCAATGGCCAGTGGAAGAATAGGCAACAAATCACAGAGGATCCCGCACTGGCGGGTTTATCGTTTTGGCAAAAGATTCAACTTACTCATTTTATTGGCTCTATGCCTCAGCCTGAGTTGTTTGAGAGGCAATTAACCCCCTTTGAACTGATGTGCTTGGAACAAACTCCACTGAGACATGCTATCTCCCTGATTTACCAACTACTACTTGCTCAACCCCAGGACTCCAGACCTCCTTACATATCCAAGTGGGAGCGAGACCTAGGGATGAAATTTACAGAGAAACAAATAGAGCGGCTCTTTCTTTTTGCTCATAAGATATCCATATGCGCCAGACATCAAGAGGCGGGATACAAGCTACTAACCCGGTGGTACTATACCCCGGAAAAAATACACCAGATGTTCCCTCAAAGTACCAGCCTGTGCTGGAGATGTGGAGAGGAGACTGGCTCACTGCTCCATGTCTTCTGGTCCTGTCGAACCCTCCGTCCTTTCTGGATGGAAGTACGGCGCATAGTGCAAAAATTCACAGACCGAGAGATACCTGAGACCCCTGAATTCTTTCTTCTTCATCACCACGAGATTTCCACCAAAGTCTATAAGAAATCAATTGTCCCTCTCCTGACCACGGCAGCGAAGAGTTGCATCCCCCTGCTTTGGAAGCAGGCGCAGCCCCCATCAGTGGCCATGTGGTTGAGAAAGGTGTCAGAGATAAGGGCAATGGAAGACTTGGTGGCCCCAGAGAGGGGCCTTAGTGAACAATTCTCAAAAAAATGTTTTTGGTGGCACGAATTTGTATACTCTGAGGAATACAATGAGCTTATGATCTAACCCCCAATGATACGTCGACCTTGCTTGTTCCCCTGACGGGGGTGACGAGACTGGACGGAGATTTGTGTACCCCCCCCCCTTTCTTTTTTTCTTTTCTCTTTCTTTATTCTTCGTCTCTCTCTTGTTCTCTTCTTTTGGGTCGCCTGACCCCGGGATCTATGTGATTCACGCTATTTTCCTTTCTATATAAAGTACGGTATTTGCCGTTCATGGAGTGGTCGTGTGACATACAGAACCTCCCTATCCTTCTACAATCTGATGGTACCCCATGGATAACGTAAATTCTTCTTTGGTTTACAATGACTATATTTCTGAATGCCATGGGAGAGAATATTGTTGTGTGAATATGTTTCTTCTGGAATGTATCTGTGTTTTCATATGATTACTTCTTTAAAAAATAATAAAATAAAGAATTAAAAAAAAAAGAATACCGCACTTAATCTACCCACTTGTAATGATGGACATACATGCACCATTTTTTTTTTTTAACTGTGGTGGTGAAATCACCTCCTACAGCGCTGGAGTCGCTTATTTTACGTATCGTGGGAGCAAACGCTGTTGCTGTCAGGATAAATAAATCAGTGGTGCAACTGAATGGCCTACCTGCTAAGCAAATGATGGTTAACAATAAAACAAAGTAACATTACAGTATAACAGTAAGACATACCATACCTGCAAAGCAAATACAATAAAACATAGTAAAAATAAAACATTTCTAAAATACAGTAACAGAGAGAGAACAATAGATATAGAACAATAGTGAGCGGACAATAGAGGGCGAACATAAGAGAGAGAACAATAGAGAGAGAGAAGAAAAATAAAACAACTATTTTTGGCTTTTTTATTTTATATATTTTTTTTTTGTTTTATTTTTTTCACTTTTATAAAAACTGTAAACTGTGAACGTTTCAGATTAGGGTCTCTCAAAATGTGATTGCCATCGCTTCTTTCGAGACCCTGTGTTAGTGTGCCCTAGGACTGTGCAGTGCTGTACCCTGCGCTAATACTCCACAAGTGTGTGGTAGCGTTTCAAACAGTCACTGATGCAGAGGCCAGGTTGGTCAGGACAGGAGGGCCAATAAAAGCGGGTGTGACGCCTAAATCCGCGTTTTCTGCAGACACAACATCTTCTTTGGAGTGTTCTTTGGGTAGGGGTACCAGGGAGGACATACGGAAAATGCCTCTCATGCAGCCAGCTCACTGTGTTATGCGTTGGGAAGGTGGGGCATACAACCGTCTGGAAACAGAAGGGCTGTGACGATCTCTGGAATTTTAGGAAGTATCCAGTTCGTCCTTTGTATAGTACAAAAGCGTTCTTCAGAACCAATTGAAATAAGTATACAGACACTTTTTTGTACCAGTGTATGGCCTTTCGGGCAATTGGGTACGGCGCCAACAACTAGTGATTGAGGTTCACCCCTCCCATGTTAAGGTTGTATTTGTGGACACGGGTTTCTCCACAACACCAGCCGCAGTAGGAATTTGGACTGTCGTATCAGAACGAAAACATTCCGTGGATCCCTCCACTTCTAACAAATTATTACATTTCAAGCAGGCTCTCTCCCCCATCTAAATCGGGATTCTACAAGCCGTTGGGGGAAGCCCCGGTGATTAGATCGGACGGTGCCACATGCGCCAATTCCACAATCAAAAAGGTGACTAAAAAGTGGCACGCTTGTGTAATAATTGTCCACGTACAAGTGGTACCCCTTTCCGAGTAAGGGTGACACCAAGTCCCACACAATCTTACCAGCGCTCCCTATGTAGTCTGGGCAGTTTTCCAGCTGTATGTGACTATCTCTTCCCTCGTAAACCATAAAACTATATGTATAGCCTGTGGCCCTGTCACACAGCTTATAAATCTTGACCCTATATCTGGCACGCTAGCTGGGAAGATACTGTTTGATAGACAAGCGGCCAGAAAACTTAATCAGGGACCCATCAGAGCAGACAACTTGATCGGGAGTAAACAAGGCTGCAAACTGTTTATTGAAGTGGTTTACGAGGGGCCGAATTTTGTGGGGACGATGAAATCCAGGGTCACCCCGAGGACGACAGAGTTCATTATCATTGAAGTGCATGAACCGCAAGATCTGCTCCTATTGTGTCCTGGTCATGGAGGCAGAGAACACGGGCATATGGTGAATTGGGTCAGTGGACCAATATCACTGCAACTCGTTCTTTTTAGTAATGCCCTTGAGGAGGGATAGGCCCAGGAAGGTCTTAAATTCAGAAACTAATAGGTTTCCAATCTCTGGCAAGGATGACTATTGACACGAATTAGAATAAGGGGGAACCCACTTATAACCTAGTTTAACCACTTGCCAACCGCCCCATAGCCAAATGACGGCTGCAGGGCGGCTGGATAACTCTGGGATCACGTCATATGACGTGATTCCAGAAAACTGCTCCCGCGCGCCCCCTGGGGCGCGCACACGGGAACATCCATGACTGCCGGGTCCAGAGGACCCGGCGCATCACGGATCACGGTAAACGACCGCTGATTGCGGCCGTTTACCATGTGATCGCTCCGTCAAATGACGGAGCGATCACATGTAAACAAACCGGCGTCATGTCATGATGCCGGTTCCTCCCTCCCCTCTCTGTACCGATCGGTACAGAGGGGGAGAGATCGGATGTGGGCTGCATGTGTAGTGCCCACAGCGCAGCTCAGTGACATGTACAGTCACATCCATCCATCCATGCTCAGCCATCCCCCCCTTCCTATGCAATGACCCTGTGCAATGCTCTGCAATGACCCTGTGCAATACTCTGCAATGACCCTGTGCAATACTCTGCAACCCTGTGCAATACTCTGCAATGATCCTGTGCAATACTCTGCAATGATCCTGTGCAATACTCTGCAATGATCCTGTGCAATACTCTGCAATGATCCTGTGCAATACTCTGCAATGATCCTGTGCAATACTCTGCAATGATCCTGTGCAACCCTGTGCAATACTCTGCAATGATCCTGTGCAATACTCTGCAATGATCCTGTGCAACCCTGTGCAATACTCTGCAATGATCCTGTGCAATACTCCGCCATGCCCCGCCATACTCCGCCATGCCATGCCCCGCCATACTCCGCCATGCCATGCCCCGCCATGCCCCGCCATACTCCGCCATGCCCCGCCATACCCCGCCATACTCTGCGATACCTAGCCATACTTTGCCATGCTCGGCAGTACTCGGCCTCTGTATGTGGCCAGGCTGTGGAAGTCTCACACATGTGAGATGGCCATACTCAGGAGGAGCAGGAGAATCTATTTTGGGGTGTCATTTTTGGTATGTACATGCTATGTGTTAGAAATATTGTAAAAAATGGACAACTTTGTGTAAAAAAAGTGTTTCAACCACTTCCTGCCCGCCGGCCGTCATACGGCGTCCTTAACTTTGTGCGGGGATATCTGAATGATGGGTGCAGCTACAGGCATCATTCAGATATCATCTTTTTCAGCCGGCGATTCCCTACACCATAAGAATGATCATAGTGGCTGTTCCACTGCTTGATCATTCTTACGGGAGGCGAGAGGGGACGCCCCCCCCCCCCCTCTCGCCGCCCTCAGGTGCTTCTACCGACTCACCGCTACGATCGAAGCCAGGATCTCTTTTTTTTTTTTTTTTTTTTTATTTCAGGCTTCCCAGCCTAGAGGTGAGATGTGAGGTCTTATTGACCCCATATCTCACTGTAAAGAGGACCTGTCATGCCATATTCCTATTACAGGGGATGTTTACATTCCTTGTAATAGAAATAAAAGTGATCAAAAAATTAATTTTTTGGAAAAAAAGCCTCAAACTAAAATAAAGTAAAATGAACAATAAAAAAAAAAAAAAATTGTCCCCGTGTGCTCGCAGTCAGAAGCGAACGCATACGTAAGTTGCGCCCACATATGAAAATGGTGTTCAAACCACACATGTGAGGTATCGCTGCGATCGGTAGAGCGAGAGCAATAATTTTGGCCCTAGACCTCCTCTGTAACTCACAACATGTAACCAGTAAAATTTTTTAAAGCGTCTCCTATGGGGATTTTTAAGTAGCCAAGTTTGGCGCCATTCCACGAGCGTGTGCAGTTTTGAAGGGTGACATGTTAGGTATCTATTTACTCGGCATAACTTCATTATTCACATTATGTAAAAACATTGGGCTAACTTTACTGTTTTTTTTTTTTTGAAAGCACAAAACTGTTTTTTTTTTTCAAACAAAACGTGTTCGAAAAATTGCTGCGCAAATACCGTGCGAGATAAAAAGTTGCAACGACCGCCATTGTATTCTCTAGGGTCTTTGCTAAAAAAATATATATAATGTTTTGGAGTTCTATGTAATTTTCTAGCAAATAAATTATGATTTTTACATGTAGGAGAGAAATGTCAGAATTGGCCTGGGCACTCCAGAACGCCTGATGGTGTTCCGTGCATGTTGGGCCTCTGTATGTGGCCACGCTGTGTAAAAGTCTCACACATGTAGTATCGCCATACTCGGGAGTAATAGCAGAATGTGTTTTGGGGTGTAATTTGTGGTATGCATATGCTGTGTGTGAGAAATAACCTGCTAATATGACAATTTTGTGAAAAAAAAAAAAAAAAGAAAAAAAAAAATCTTGATTTTGCAAAGAATTGTGGGAAAAAATGACAACTTCAAAAAACTCATCATGCATCTTTCTAAATACCTTGGAATGTCTTCTTTCCAAAAAGGGGTAATTTGGGGGGTATTTGTACTTTTCTGGCATGTTAGGGTCTCAAGAAATGAGATCGGCCGTCAGTACTTCAGGCGTGATCAATTTTCAGAGATTGGCACCATAGCTTGTGGACTCTATAACTTTCACAAAGACCAAATAATATCCACCGATTTGGGTTATTTTTACCAAAGATATGTAGCGGTATACATTTTGGCCAAAATATATGAAGAAAAAATTACTAATTTGCAAAATTTTATAACAGAAACGAAGAAAAATGCATTTTTTTACAGAATTTTCGGTCTTTTTTTCTTTTATAGCGCAAAAAAATAAAGAACCCAGCGGTGATTAAATACCACCAAAAGAAAGCTCTATTTGTGTGAAAAAAAGGACAAAAAATTCATTTGGGTACAGTGTTGCATGACTGAGTAATTGTCATTCAAAGTGTGAGAGCACCGAAAGCTGAAAATTGGTCTGGTTATTAAGGGGGTTTAAGTGCCCAGTGGTCAAGTGGTTAAATACACTTTATAATCATATTTAATCACAACTGTACATGGGGGTGTTTATTTTAGCACAAAAAAAAAAAAAAAAACACACTTTTTTTTTTTTTCACATGCACAATTACATAATTATGAATTTTAAAGATTATCGACACGAATTAGAATAAGGGGGAACCCACTTATAATTTAATTTAAATACACTTTATAATCATATTTAAACACGACTGTATATGGGGGTGGGTTTTTTTTGTTTTTGTTTTTTTTTTAATTGCAAATTGCATAATTATGAATTTTAGTGATTAATGACACAAATTAGAACAAGGGGGCAATTTATTTACAAATTTATTTTTAATACACTTTATAATCATATTTGGGCACGATTGTACACCGGTGTTTTTTTTTTTTCACAAATTATATAATTATGAATTTTAAAATTTTAAGTGATTAATGACACATTAAAATAAGGGGGAATTTATCTACAATTTTATCCTTAATACACTTTATAATCATATTTAAGCATGAATGTACACAGGGGTTTTTTTCCCTTTTTTTTTTTTTTTTTTTTTTTTTTTTTTTCTTTTTTTTTTTTTTTTCTTCTTCTCTTCCTCTCTCTTTCTCTCTCTCTCCCTCCCCATCGCCCCCCCCCCCTTTTTTTTTTTCTCTCTTTTCGCGTATGTAAATTTCAATTGTTGGGATAGGGGGGAAAACTGTGGTAGGTGTGGAAGGATGTAATGTGTAGTTTGTTCTTTGGATTGAACATAGGGGTATAGTATGTTGTATAATTGGTGTATATATAAATGGAATAAAATAATAAAATTTTGATTATTACCAATCTCTGGCAAGGATCAACTGGGGATTAGCGGGGATGAATTCCCCAGCAATACAAATTGCTTTGGTCCACAATAAATCTATAGAGATCTTCCGTGAAAAAGAGCGAATAAAAATCAAGTGACGTAAAATCAACTGTTTCCATCTGAATTTTGGGTTGGCCAGTGAATGGGGAAATTATGGGTGCTGCACCTCAACGACCTTGGCAGGGACCACTACTCTGTTGTCAGCGCTATCTGTCAGGGTGCCGCTGCTGTCTACCGGTTCGTATTCTGAATCTGACAGATGGGTGACTTCCTCTTCACTATCTGTCATGCTCAGAAACCTGTGGGCCACTTCATTACTGTACCTTCGATTGGACATTTTGGCCTATAAATTTACTGGTACAGTAGTGAGACTCACAGGAAAAAGAGCACCTGACTGTCAGCGACTGCTTCAAATGCTAGAAAAAAAAACTGTTAACATTTGCAGGGATCAGGCCTGACTCTGCAACTGCTGCAGTTATGCATTTAGTGTTTTTGTAAGTGACAGTGATCGATTTGATACTGCACTTGGCTGGGCCGGGTAGAGGGGCTAAACGCAGGTGCTAGCAGGTATCTGGGCTGATGCCGCTAACACTGCGTTTTTGAGAAGCCTAAACTGCTGGGGACGCTAGTATAGATCTGATCAGATATTGATCCATTCAGACACTATACTACTAAGGGAGTTGTATGGTGCATGCATGGCTGTTAGCGCTACTGGCACTAATCTGCCATTGTCTGGGGCGACGCAGACCCTATCTGACACTAAAACCTAGCTGATATCACCCGCTGGATGATCAGGGAGTTAAACCTTTATTTAGGTAATGTATACGGTGGGTGCCCTGGCGCTTTAAAAAAATAGCTAACCAGCATCACCACTAATACGGTGATCACTGGTGACGGAGTAATCAAGGGGTTAAACCTTTGTTGGGGGAGGGTCCCTAGCCCTATCTGGGCCTACCACTAAGTACCCTAACACTGATTTTTGTCACTAATGACACCAGTACAGTGATCAAAAATAAATCTGAACACTGCACTGGGTGACACAGTGACAGGGTGAAGGGGTTAACTGGGGGGGGGGGGGGGGGCAGCGATCGGAGGATGAGAAGTGTACGTGTACTGGTGTCATTGTAGTGTTGGTGCATTTACTCTGAGATGTCTTCTATCCTCTCTCTGGAACAAAAAGGATTCCACGAGGAGAGATGACATCACTTCCCCTGTCTGTGTTTACATAAACAGGCTGGGGAAGGATTTCATTTGCCAGGACCGATCACCGGGTCCAGGCCGGAAATCATTGGCCTGGGCCTGGAGACTGATCGGTTCTGAAGCGAATCCGATCTTCGCTGCCTCCTAGGGGAACGCGCACCTGACGTATAGCTACGACGATTCGCCCAGCCGGTCCAACCTGCCGCAGTATCATATGACCCTGGAGCCCCAGGACAATAGAAAAGCCCACAAAATGACCCCATTTTGGAAAGCAGACACCCCAACGTATAATCTATGAGGCATATTGAGTCTTTTGAACTGTTAATTTTTTTCCAGAAGTTTTTGCAAAATGTGGAAAAAAAAATGAAAATGCATTTTTTTTCCACAAAGTTGTCCATTTTTAAGATATTTTCAACACATAGCTTGTACATAGCAAAAATGACACCCCAAAATACATTCTGCTACTCCTGAGTATGGCTATACCACATGTGTGAGACTTTTACACAGCCTGACCACATACAGAGGCCCACCATTGAAGTAGCACCTTCAGGCATTCTACAAGCATAGATTACACATCTAGCAACTTCCTGACAACCTATTATTTTTGAAGGCCCTTATATTTCTAACGCATAGCATTTACATACCAAAAATTACACTCAAAAATAAATTCTATTGAGGAAAGGGTAAAAAAAAAGTATTGCCTGTGGTTTTAGTAGTGTCCCCAGAGGAGAGAATTGGTGCAGGCAGGGATGTGCTTAGCAACAATTGGAATTATCCAGGCAGCAGGCAGGAATATTGTCTATAGTCAGCACAAGGATATCGTCAGCACAGCCAAAGCATTTGTCCATAGAAATTGTCCAGGCAGAGACAGCCAGCACGGCCATAATATTGGTCCTGGTACACCGTTACCTCCCTGCGCTCATTATTGTACCGCTCTCCAGCCCTTCATAAACATATTGCCTCTTGCTACAGCGAATTATTTCCATAGTCCAGGAAGCAGGCAGAGGTGTGGTCAGTTTAGGCTGCAGGCAGGGGGGGTGGCAGCAGTAAGTCAGCAGCAGGCTGAGGGCCGCAATCAGGTAAGACCTGTGCACAGGGGGTAGAGGCTTTGACCCACCCAAATCTCTATGAAGCCTCCGGACTCCAGACCCTAATCCGGAAATTACAAAACTCAGAGACAACAAAAAAAATGTTTTCTCCATCCGGAAAAACATTTCTGGAGCCCCTCACATGCGAGACCCCTGTGTCCTACAGTAGCAGGGCAACAGATCAGTCCAAGCAGTAGGCAAAAACATAGTCCATAAAACAGGCCAGGGTCAGATGACGTCCAAGCGGTAGGCAGAAGCATAGTTGATAAAACAGGCCAGGGTCAGTTCACATGGAAGCAGTCCAAGTAGTAGGCTGAAGCGTAGTTGGTAAAACAGGCCAGGGACCATTCACATGTAAGCAGTCCAAACAGTTGGCAGAGGCATAGTTAAAAAACAGGCCAGGGTCAGTTCACGTAGAAGCCAGTGGCATGGTTATTTGAGGAATGGTCAGCACAGATGATGAAAATGGGGAAATGGTTAAGAATATGGGCTAATATTTTAGGGATGTGTGATATAGTCTGAAGCATTCACCAATGCAAAGGCCGGGTTCGGAGGGACACTGGGGACAATGGTAGCTGGTATTTCTTCAAAATCCTTTATTGCTGCATACTCGACATCTTTTTTGGCGTCTTCGGCCTGCTTTAGATGGTGGAATGTGGTCCGGGAAGTGGCGTTCATGAAGTCGGCTAACAGCATCAGAGCGAAGGTTTTCGGGGGGGGGGGGGGGTGTCTTTGATGGTAGATGAGGGACGTGACAACTATTCTTTCTGGAGGTTCCACAGGCCAGGGTTTGTGCGAGGTATAGGTGTTTGAAAAGGGACAGGCTGGTGTAGAAGTTATCCAGGTATATGTGGTAACCTTTCTTCAGCAGTGGCTATGCCAGGTCCCATACAATTTTACCAGTTGTGCCCATGTAGGCCGGGCACTCTGGGCTGGACCTGGTAATCTCTTCCTTCGTATATACGGAACACATACAGATATCCCGTGACTCTCTCGCTTCTAAAATTTCACTCCATAGTTGGCCCTTTTGCTAGGAATGTATTGTTTTATTCCTAGCCAGCCTGAAAAGGGTACCAGGGACTCATCTACAGATATATGCTTATCGGGGACAGAGTTCTGCAAATCGTTGGGAAAAGAAATGAATGAGTGGGCGAATTTTATATAATTTATCGTAATTTGGATGATTGCAGGGAGGGCACTGGGTGTTGTCACTGAAGTGAAGAAAGCGCATTATCTCGTATCGGGACCTGGACATTACGGAAGAATAAATGAGCATGTGGTGGATGGGGTTGGTGGACCAATATGCATGTCCTTCATTTTTTTTGTAAGCCCCATGTTTATGGTGAGGCCCATAAACACTTTGAACTCCTCCCGAGTCAAATCCTTCCACTCAAATGGACGGGCGTATGAAGATTGGGGGTTGTTGACAATATGCTGCTGGGCATATAAATTGGTCTGGTCCACGATGAGTTGCAGCAAAGTGTTGGGCAAAAATAAATGAAAACAATCAATTTCAGAAAAATTTGGGGTATTGGCCTGCACACCTGGCTGTGCGGTGAAAGGGGGAATTCTTGCTGATCCTGAGTCGGAAGGCAGCCATGTTGGATTGCCATCTGGGAGATATGTAGCGGCCCTGGCTCTTGGGGGACGTGGCACTCGAGTGCTGGTAGTTGGAGTTCCTGTGCTGGCATTTGGGCATGATGCTGCGGCAGTGCTGGTACTGGGCATATCTTGTGACCTTTCGCTGGCGGCAGCTCTGGTACTGGTACTTTTTTACGTAAGCCACCATTGTTTGGGCGGCTCTCCTCAGATCATGGGGCTGTTTCTGCCAGGCTCGCTTGTATTTTACCCCGCCACAGCTCCCGGAAAAGACATCCCTTTGGGAGCCTCTGGTTCTTGAAACTGCATTTCCACATGGTGGTCGTGAGTACTGTTTACAGCAATTCTTTCAATACATCCTATCCCTTGGCGCATTTTCCCCCTGAAGGCAGTGACTTAGACACTTCATTGTCTTTCTTTCAGATTAAAGACATTGCTGCTCCTGATGAGTGAATTAATACATTTCACGAAACGCGTAGAGCCTAGTATATGCAATGCTTCTATTGACTTTCTACCTTTATGTATTTTGTATCTGTACGGACATGTGCATTAGCATTACAAAATTCAAGCGAATAGGAAGTTTCTCAGTGAATGAACATAAGGGTCTACACACTGTCATGCAATTCATGTTCCTATTTGTGTATATATATGAATTTTGCTATTGTATCATGTATATTACTGTATGAATTTTTATTATGATTTATATTAAATATACTGCTTTCTGCACCCATCGCTGCTGACTGCATGTCTCATTTAAAGTCCCGCCCCGTTCTTCCCCTCCTCTTGTGCCAAGAAACCGGGATGGAGGCATTTGCCTCATTTAAAGTCCCAAATTTTCCCATTTTATGCTTACAGTACAAACACAGATCGGTAACTCACTGTTCCTGGCTCTTCTCTCCTCACACTGGAAACGGTGTGTGAGGAGAGAAGAGCCAGTAACAGCTAGTAACCGGCCTTTGTTTCCATTTAGTGATCGGCTGTGAATGGATCACAGCCTATCACGTTCTAAACAGCTGCCAGCCATTGGCTGTTTACCCTTGTCGTGACAAGCTGTGTTCCTGGGAACACGCCGCCACCGACGTGTCCCGCCCGCTTGCACACTCCCGATCGCACGCATTTACGGTCTAAAGCGTGGAATACCCATTTGTGATCGGCCGTGACATAATCGGCTGTTCACCCCTGTAGGTGACGCGCTGTGTCCCGGGGACACGGCAACACCGACAGAGCAAGGCTGCGTACCCGCGATCGCGCGCATGCCCTGTGTGAACCATATGACGGCGGCCCAGAAAAAGAGCCGCTCCGCCGTCATATGATGGTGGGCGGGCGGCAACAGGTAAACATACATAGGAACATATTAAACCTGTTTCTGATATGAATATATGCATATAATGTCCCCATGTAGAAAAATAATATACATATTCATCTCATAAATAGGTTGAATGTTCCTATATATGTTTAACTACAATATTCCACCCATAATCCCCATGTAGAAAAATAATTATATGCATATTCATATCAGAAAAAGGTTTAATATATTCTTATGTATGTTTAACTGTAATAAGTGAATAAATGATTTCGCGCAAAACAGAAAGTGTATCATATGTGTGACGTGTAATGCACACTAGGTCACCACATGATGCTAGTAGATAAATGCATCCAATGAGTAAAATAAACAAATGTCCAATAATGAAAATAGGTGTCATACATGGATCATAACATGATAATAGATAGATAAAAAACAAAAGTTCATTGGTGAAAGTGAATGAAGCAGGAAATATATAATCACCGGTGCTGTTAATTAATAATGAAAGTTCTTTTCATGCTTGCAATAAAAATGTGAAAAATATATCCGTGCAGAAATCTTCATGCATCCGTGCTCACATTCCCCTTACCTTAAGGGGCTTAAATAAAAGCCCTGTAGAAAGTGCTGAGTGCTGATGGGGATGACTGTTCTGGATGCTGTTGGCTAGTGGTGGCTAGCTTGTAGTGGATGGATGTCCTTGGTAAATCCTCATGGGGCTCAGTTCTGGGTTCCGGACATGATGCCAAGAAGAGAGAGAAGGGAAAACAAGGGGGCCTCCAATAGTGTAGTAAAAAATTTATTGGAATAAAAAATTGTTGGAATAAAAAGCGCACACTTTGCATACAGTGCAAGTAATGGCACAGCGTGAGGCGGCTCACCGCCGTCACCTAGTGCGATATTTCCGGTCCACAGTGTCAACAACCGGGTCAAAGGGTGTCGACTGCTGGGTGTGATGGCTTGCTGGAATTCCTACGTGTTACGTCACGTGACCTCGTGACTTCCTCAGGGAAACTGTAATATTCCACCCATAATCCCCATGTAGAAAAATAATTATATGCATATTCATATCAGAAATGGGTTTAATATGTTCCCATGTGTCAGAAAACATGAAATCAGACCGAGACAGAAGTACAGTTAAATCACACTTGTTTAATAATAAAAGTAAAAAGAACAAACTTAGTCAAAACATACCCAAAGTTCAGTAACCGGAACAGATAGTCAGCCAAGCCAGAAGTCGGGGATCAATGTAGTGGAACAGCAAGCAGGATCTGGAGGCAGAAGGGATGTCTGCAAAGCATGTCTTTAAACAAGAACGCAGTCGATGTCTGTGATGTTGCCCAAGGCGAAGGCAGAGATCCTCTGCTCTTGGACGGCTTAAGTAGGCAGGACTGACGAGCAGGATATCATCAACAGCTGAGTAACTGTGGAGAGATAGGAGCTGGCAATTAGCCGACAACTGAGCGGCTAGCTCTGAGAAGGAAGTACCCCCTCCTCAACGACCCCTCCCCCTCAGAGAACCACCAGGCTTAAGGGGAAAACGTCTATGAAAATCACGGAGGAGGACAGGCAAAGTCAGCAACAGTTCTTGTACTCTGTTCGATGGACATGAGGCACTTGGCAGCAGAAGTGGAGCATGCGGGAACGTCGAATACCCTTTTAAACAAAGCCACAAATTCAGGGTAGCTCAAGACAACAGGTTTTTGCATCTCCCATAGAGGGTTTGCCCAGGCCAAGGCTCTCTCAGAAAGCAAAGAACGAAACCTACTTTGCTTCTGTCTGTGGAAAACGCCTGGGGCAGCATCTCAAAGTATATCTCAACCTGGTTGAGAAACCCTCTGCATTGGACTGGATCGCCCCCAAATCGCTGGGGAAGCGGAGCGGAACCAGACATACCTCTTATAGAGGTAATACTCGAGACTGGTGCCTGCACAGAGACTGGAGCAGCAGCAGGGTCGGCCTGCAACATAGGTTACGTAGTTACATAGTAAGGTTGAATAAAGGCACCAGTCCATCCATTTAAACCTGAATGAGGTTGTACTGGGGCAGCCACAGTGGGAGATTCTAGATTGCTTTAAGAAAGGCCTGGATACTTTCCTAAATGTACATAATATAACTGGGTACTAACATTTATAGGTAACGTTGATCCAGGGAAAATCCGATTTGCCTCTTGGGGGATCAGGAAGGAATTTTTTCCCCTGCTATAGCAAATTGGAGCATGCTCTGCTGGGGTTTCTTGCCTTCCTCTGGATCAACTGAGGGTATAAAATTGGGTGTATTGGATTGTACGATATTTTTTATTTTATTTATTTATTGTTTTTAAGGTTGAACTGGATGGACTTGTGTCTTTTTTCAACCTGACTAACTATGTAACTATGTAAGATTCCAGGTGAGTCGTGTGACTCGGGAGCGTTTGTAACGCCATGGCAAACTGATCCATGCGGTGATCCAGTTCGTCCAATATGGAAAAAATATTACCAACAAGTGGATTGACTGCATCTTCTGAATTTATGGCCTTCGCCTACAGTCAGAAACCATGAAATCGGACCGCGACAGAAGTACAGTTAAATCACACTTGTTTAATAATAGAAGTAAAAAGAACAAACGTAGTCAAAACATAGCCAAAGTTCAGTAACTGGAATGGATAGTCAGCCAAGCCAGAAGTCGGGGATCAATATAGTGGAACAGCAAGCAGGATCTGGAACCAGAAGGGATGTCAGCAAAGCAAGTCTTGAACAGAATTGCAGGAGATCATTTCTGTGATGTTGACCAAGGCGAAGGTAGAGCTCCTCTGGACTGGACGGCTTAAGTAGGCAGGACTGACGAGCAGGATATCATCAACAGCTCAGTAACTGTGGAGAGAGATGGGAGCTGGCAATTAGCCGACAGCTGAGCGGCCAGCTCTGAGAAGGAAGAGCTAAGCCCAGCCCTGACACTATGTATGTTTAACTACAATATTCCACCCGGTCGGGACGGTTCTCACGATGCGGACGTGAGACGTATGAGCGGGGGGAGGGGCCTGTCGGCAGCACAGGTGTGAGGGAGAGGAGGCAGGCTGGAAGCCCGGGAAACTTAGGAGCGGCGTATGGCGCGAGCCCAATGCCGCCCCAGAGTTAGGAGCTTGAAGGACACCCAGGGTTTCCCCTGCTGTACCCAGACGTAACCGAATGGAAACCCCCCCCCCCTCAAGGTGGTGACGTGTGCCCGCTGAGGAGATCGAAGTTCCGGAGAGAGTGAAGGAGGAGAAACCCCGCTACATCCCGATACGCCGGCTCCTAGGTGGAATTGGTCAGAAGCACGGAGCATAACCCCGTGCTTCCCTGGGCACAGGGTGTGCATCCGCTACACCCCCCCCCCTCCGGTGTCTTCCCCGCAGCGACTCCCCCTATTCAGCATCAGGTCCCACCAGGGGAGCGGAGCCCAAAGAAACAAGACAACAACGGCTCAGGACTGCAGGTGACCTGTTGAATTTATCACAGAGTAATAAGAAGACGCTCCTAACAGGTATGAGCCATTTCCATTTTTTCTACATGTGAAGATTTGCATGAGGATATTATAAGGACTGTAGCATTAAGAAAGAGACTAAGAGGGGAAGGAAGGAGGGGACGGGGGAAGGAAGAGAAGCAAAAGCTGAAGGGGCCGTGAGCCTGGGGGAGAGTATGTATGACCCCTGTCGGAGTACAGCCTGAGGGCCCTAAACACGGTTTGCAGTGTGAGGCCCAGGAGCATCAGTGACAGGATAATCACGCCAAGGCCCCAGATACCCTCCTAGTTGGGACTGATGAAAACGGGACTATAAGCTAACCATAATATATTTACGTATAAAATTAAAAAGCCCAGAAGTCATCTGGCCCGTGGAGCGATTTTAGAAGGCAACAGGAGTCGGGCATTCTGCGAGTCGCAGGTGGTAAGATACTGTGATAAGTATGAGAAGTCGCACCCAAAAATCTGCCGAACCCAAGACTCCAAGGGAGAGCCTAAACTCAAGCTCGATTCAAAAATACCTCAAGGAGACGTGTGTAAAAAGCCCCAGTACAGATACGAAAAAAGGGGGAACGAAGGATAAAAAGAAAGATCAATCGAAGCAAAAAGGTGGGCAGGGGGAGAGGCCTAGAGAAGATCTGGAGTGTGAAGGTGGTTCAGGTACCAGTAAGATGGAAGGTCAAAGAAATGCGGATTCTCTGCCCACCAAGGTAGAAATGATGGAGATGTTTTCAAATCTGGAAACCGCTATAAAGTCAGAAATATAAAACGTGAGGACGGATTTGGGTCATCTGCTGAGAAGAGTAGAGGAGGTGGAGGAGACAACGGGCAATCGCAGTTGAGTATAGCGAAGAGCGATTATCGCATACTGGCATACAAGCTGGAAGAACTGGAGAACCAAAGCCGCCGTCAGAATTTGCGTATCAGGTCGCTTCCTGAACAACAAAATGAGGACTTGCCGTCTAAGATGAAAAAAAAAAATTTAACCCTATACTGGGCCTAGAAGAGGAAACGATTCTAAGGATTGATAGGGTGCATAGGATCAGAAAACCTCCCAACTTAAGGGCAGATATCCCCCGTGACGTGATTGTAAAATTTCACTCATTTGAAGACAAGGAGAAGATATGGAATAACTTACGGGGTACCCCCTCAGTTCGTTTCGAAGACAAAGATCTCCAGATCTTCACAGATCTCTCGGCAGGCACCTTGGCCCGGAGAAGGCAACTTAGACCGCTTCTTGAACAACTTAGAAGGGCCAATATTAAATATAGCTGGGGGTTCCCAACATCCCTACTAGTGATGAAGGAGGGCAGATCCCTGAGGATGAGGTTTCCGGAGGAGATAAAGAACTTTTGTGAAAAGCTGGGTATTCCCACACCGGACATTGCACTAAATTAGGGACCCTCCGAGAAGATAATGAAGGACTGTGTTCATTGAATGAAATGAGGGACTGGGGGGGTGTTTTGGTTTTTTTTTTTTGTTTTTTTTCCCCCCTGTCTCTCATGAATGAAGAGGTTCTTATTGGAAGGTGTATTTGTCGATGACAATTAAAGGTTAAAAAAGGGTGTGAAGGGGGTTGTTGACAATTAGGTATAATGTAAGGGGGCATTGCCCCCTGAGTAGGGGAAGCAGGGGGGGTGCAACATAGGGTGGGGAGGTCAGTCTCCGGCACTCCCATCCCTATTGCCTCCGTCATCGGAGGTAAGCGGGACATTTGTGGCTGCCTTCGGAGTCTCGCCACCATAAAATAATATAAATTAAAAGTTCGCAGTCGGGAATTGTTATGTCCCAGACTTGCGGGCTTGGCGCCGTAGTATGGCCGGGGGGGAGGGGAGGGAAGGGCGAGGGGGGGAGTTAAACCTGCAGGGCAGGTAACAGCTGCTGATTGGCTGGCTGATGAACATGGTTAATTGTTAGAATTACAATGTTAGATCTAAAGTTCATATCTTACAACGTGAAGGGCCTGAACTCGCCGAGTAAAAGGCATAAAATTTTGAAAGAACTTCAAGATTATCAAGCAGATATAGTATTTCTTCAGGAGACCCACTTGACCCTAGACTCAAAGGTTAAGCTTTATTCTCCAAACTTGCCCCTTTGGTTTTATAGTGATACTCCTATCAGGAGAGCCAAGGGAGTAGCAATTGGCTTTTCTAAAACATCAAAATTCTCCTTGGTAAGCAGGGTGACGGACCCAGAAGGGCGTTTTCTCTTCCTTAAGGGCAACATGGGGAATAAAATGCTTAGTTGGCAAATGTGTACTGCCCAAATAGAAATCCGACTGTTTTTCTGGAACAGGTCCTGGTGAAACTGATGGAATTTAAAGAAGGGGAGGTGGTGCTGGCGGGAGACTTTAATTTTTGCCTAGATCCCTCAGCAGATAGTATGTCCCGGGCACAGGGGACAAGGAAGGTCCAGTTAAGAAGGTTTCGGAAAAGGCTGCACCAATGTCATCTGATGGATGTATGGCGGTTACAGCATGCAAAAGTAAAAGATTATACCTTCTTCTCCCCTGTGCATGGGACGTACACAAGACTGGACTACATTATGATAGACCACAGTTTACTGGACTATGTAGTGGATACTAGAATTGAGATCATATCGATATCTGATCACTCCCCTGTCACGATGGAGGTCAGGTTTCCTGATTTGCAAAGACAACCATTTTCCTGGAAATTAAACGAAAACCTTCTTAAAATTCCCCATGTTTTTGACAAGCTGTAGGAGGAAATTGATTTCTTTTTTAAGGTTAATGATACAGGGGATATTTCTCCATCTACTTTATGGGAAACACATAAAGCATTTGTTAGGGGACTTCTTATCTCCATCGGGGCAGGGGAGAAAAAAAAGAGAAAAGAAAAAAGGGTAAAATTATTGGAGGAAATCGCAGCATTAGAACTGACCCACAAAGAATCTAAGGGACAAGTTCAGGACAGCTATCGCCTCTTAGTGTCTAAAAGGGAGGAGTTAAAGGATAGCATGGAGCAGGATGCTAGGAGGGTATTTACTAAAATAACAAGAGAGAGATATTATAGGGGTAACAAATCAAGTAAACATCTAGCAAGGATATTGAGAAAGAAAAGAGACCGGAATTTCATTGAGAAAATACAAAATAAAAAAGGAGAAATAGTGGCGCCCACTAGAGAGATAGCAGAAGAGTTTAGGAAGTTCTTTGAAGCCCTGTATACCATTGGACAAAGGGGAAGGGGTGACCATCTAAATAGCTTGAAGACAGAGAAATTTCTGAAGGGAGCTGGGTTGATAGGGCTCTCAGAAGAGGAAAAATCAGTTTTAGACAGCCCTATAACTGAAGAGGAAATATATGCTGCTTTGAACAACTTACCGTCGGGGAAGAGCCCCGGTCCCGACGGTTTCACCAACATTTAACTGAAAAAATATAAACACATCTTGGTACCCAAACTCTGCCATTTTTGGAATAAACTGGGCCCTGATTGCCTAATGGGGGATGAGGCCCTCTTGGCTACTATATCACTGATCGCAAAAGAGGGGAAAAATAACATGCTCTGTTCAAGCTATAGACCGATTGCCTTGTTAAATGCTGAGGTGAAACTGTATGCAAAGGTACTTGCTAATAGACTTAGGGACAAAATTAGTTTTTTGGTGCATCCAGATCAAGTTGGTTTTGTCCCGGGTCGACAGGGTAGGGACAATGGAGTACGAGCTTTGCTTCTACTGGATTCCATTAAATCAGGGGGACCCCCAGCTCTATTCCTGTCAATGGATGCTGAAAAAGCGTTTGACAGGGTAGACTGGGGGTTCATGGTTAAAACTATGGAAGCGATGGGGATAGGTCCCAGATTTATAGCCTGGGTGAAAATTTTATATAACCACCCATCAGCCTCCGTGAGGGTAAATGGGGTTCTCTCCAGTTCATTTAGGATGGAGAACGGCACGAGGCAGGGGTGTCCCCTGTCTCCATTACTGTTTATTTTGTCCCTGGAACCACATTTGGCGACCATAAGAAAGAATCCAGATTGCAGAGGGGTGACGGTAGGACAAGATGAACATAAATTAGCGGCATTCGCCGACGATGTGATTTTTTTTTTTTTATAACGAACCCCAGGATTACAATCCCTAATTTGCTCGGGATATTGAAGAGGTATGGAGATATCTCTGGCTTCAAAATAAATCCGAGCAAATCAGAGTTGCTTAATATTAATGTGGGGAAAATAGAAGCAGAGAGTCTGTCAAAATCCTTTTCCTTCCCTTGGAGGAAGGAAATTAATTATTTAGGAATTAAACTGGCCGACTCACTGAAAAAGTTGTATCGGATTAATTATATCCCCATGCTAGATGAAATTAGACAGGAAATAAGTAGGTTGTCGCTGCTGCCCCTTTCGTGGTTTGGTCGCATAAATGCAGCAAAAATGCTGTTAATCCCCAAAATAACATATAAATTTCAGATGTTGCCAATTCCCCTCCCACATTATTTTTTTTAGAGCTTTACGTGGATTGTTGTCGAGGTTTGTCTGGCGTGGCAAAAAGCCACGAATAGCTCACTCAGTTTTGAAAAAAAAGAGGTCTAGCTCTCCCAGACCTCAATAGATATTACACTGCAGTAGTCTTGTCACGGGTGGTTGAATGGTCAAAGGAGGTTTCAGATAGGAGGTGGGTGAATATTGAACATAGTTTAAGTAGCACTGATCTGGGTCACATAATTTGGAACCCGCCAAAATTTAGGACACTTAGCACTTATACAGCATCACTCACAAGAAACACGCTTAAATTATGGGATCAGGTACATACACGTAATAACTGGAGTTATAACTCACCCCTGATTTATATCAAGGATAATAAATTTTTTGAACCAGGGAGGGAATTGGATAAAGAATAGTAGCACGCAATTGAAAGATATCATTAAAGAGGGGAAGTTACGCCCCTATCAGGAATTGAAAGCAGAGACAGACCTTATGGTGGTTAACGCTTGGAGGTACATGCAGTTGTCGCTCTTCATTGAGAAACTCCCAAAGCCAATCAGAGGAGAGGACGAATACAGGCCACTTGAGCTGTTATGTGGGAGAGGCAGATCAGGCAATGTTATTTCTCGCCTCTATAAAATTCTTTCGGCTGGAGAAGAACTGGATGTACCTTCATATATTAAAAAATGGGAAAGGGAGTTGGGGACACATTGTAGCTTATTCACCGTGGAGAGGATCCTGAAAATGGTACACAGTTCTTCGGCCGATACTGTGCGGTCGGAGACCAACTTTAAATGTTTAGCACGATGGTATGCCACGCCAGACAGACTTAGTAAACTGTATCCAGATACCCTGGACAGATGCTGAAGGGGGTGCTCAAATCTGGGAACAATGGCACACATATGGTGGGATTGTCCGGTTATTAAAGTTTATTGGAAGAAAATTTTACTATTAATAAATAAAATAACTAAGGAATCGTTAGTAGAAGATCCGTGGATTTGTTTATTCCATGGAACTAATAAGCCGATTAAGCAGTATCAATCATCACTTGTTCCAATATTGTTAGATGTAGCAAAGAAACAGATAACAAGGTCATGGTTGCGGCCGGAGTGCCCAAGCCCGCGGGACTGGCTCTTTCGCATTAATGAAATTATATAACATTGAATATAAGGATTACCCAGGAGATGAGACAGAGGAGGGTACAGATGGTGGGGACAAATGGGCAGGGTGGAGGAACTTCAAGAGATTATGGTCTTATCTAGTGGAGATCACTAGTTAAATCTTCAGGAATTGGGAAAGTAAGGGAGGAGATATTGAACCTGGTTAGTTCAGCTGTAATCACCTGCAGGTGGAGGGGAGGGGGGGAAGAGGAGGTGGGAGGGTAATAAAATTGTTGAGTGATTTTTGTATTTTTCTTCTATGATAATGTTTTGTAATTCATGGGCTTTTTAATAATTTTTTAATTATTTTTGTTTTGTATTGAAAAATTTATAAATAAAGAATAAAAAAAAAACTACAATATTCCACCCATAATCCCCATGTAGAAAAATAATTATATGCATATTCTTATCAGAAATGGGTTGAATATGTTCCTATGTATGTTTAACTGTAATATTCTACCCATAATCCCCATGTAGAAAAAAATATTATATGCATATTATCAGAAATGGGTTAAATATGTTCCTATGTATGTTTAACTACAATATTGCACCCATAATCCCCATGTAGAAAAATAATTGTATGCATATTATTATCAGTAATAGGTTAAATATTTTCATTGTCAGGTGTTAACATGATAATCCTCCCATAAACCCCAGGAGAAATAATTCTACTCATATTCACATCAAAAACAGGTCAAATGTAATTTTTCCATTACTTCTGTATAATTTACAATGATTCTGTTGTACATCTCCATATATATAACAGTTAAACATTAGCAACTGCTTCTTGCAATATTGTATCCAGCACTGCAGGAAAGAATAACATATTTTGAGAAACAGAGTAATTTCCATATATATGTGTATAAAGTACACTGACAGCTAGTGATAGTTCTCAGTAATGCAGCCAATAATTCAATCATCCCAACATCCTATCATCCCAATATGCAGTTTAGTACGTCCCCATTTAAATGAAAATAGTGTTTCTTAATTTTTATATTTTTTAAAAGCTCTTTTCTTATTGTTTATAGCTGTTTTAACTTTCGTCGTGAGCCGCGTAGGTTTTATTTTTAGCCTTTTTAAACTTAATGCCCATGGGAATATACTTTGCAGTGAGTTCACAAACAGTCTTTTTGAAGAATTCCCATTTCTGTTCTGTCACTGATGCTAATATTGCCTCCCAGTCTAAGTCCTGGAGAGCAGCCCTCATCCTTGGTAAATTTGCTCTCTTAAAGTTAAGTGTTTGTTTTCATCTTTCCCGTATGTGTTTTTTGTTGACAGCGAACGTTAAATAAAATCATGTTATGGTCACTGCTACCCAGATGTTCCTTTATATGAACATTCGTAATAAACTCTGCATAGTTTGAGATTACCAGGTCCAACAGAGCATCATTCCTAGTTGGGGCCTCAATAAACTGGACCATAAACTTGTCCTGTAATAGGTTTATAAATGTTTGCCCTTTAACTGATCCAGCAGTGCCATTACTCCAGTCAATTTCCGGCTAGTTAAAATCCCCCATTATTATCACCTTACCAGCCCTTGCAGCCCTTTCCATCTGTACAAGGAGCTGAGTCTCCACCACCTCAATAACATTGGGTGGTCTATAACAAGCTCCAATGATTAACTTTGAACTACGCACATCTATATGCAGTTCCACCCAATACCCAGCAAGTGGGTGTGGTTCCTGAAAGCTAGTGACATCACTTCCCAGGAGGGACACTTCCTGTGTAGCCAGTGGGCGTATCAGCGACTTTGAAAAGGTACCTGCACTACTTTGATACGACTTTGATCCAGAGAGTGTAAAGTTGGATCAAAATTGCATCAGTCACACTCTAAATCATGCAACTGTGGGGTCGCAATAGTAGAAACATACACTAAGGCTCTATTTCCACTAGTATGACTTGTCATGTGACTTTGAGCACATAGTTACATGACAAGTCACAGCCCATCAATTTCAGTGGCACCCATTCCCATCTATGCGACTTTGAAAATCAGTGACTTTGAAAAGTTACCTGCACTACTTTGATCCAGAGTATAAAGTTGGATTAAAGCACCACTCAAAGTTGCACTCTGAATCACGCAACTTTGGGGTCGCAATAGTGGAAACGTGACTTGTCCAAAGTTGCATGACAAGTCACAGCCCATTGATTTTAATGTGTACCAGAGAGTGTAAGGTTGGATCAATGCTACACTGTTGAATTAAAGTCACACTCCAAAGTTGCACTCTGGCCTTAGGCTACATTTCCACTAGTGCGACTCCAAAGCTGTGCAAATTAGAGTGTGACTTTGAGTGCAGCTTTGATCCAACTTTACACTCTCTGGATCAAAGTCGCATCAAAAATTGATTGGACACAGCTGATCACATGGTAAAGAGTCTCCGTCAGAGACTCTCTACTGAGATCGGTGTTGCGGTGTGTCAGAGTGACACGCCATACCACCGATCGCCGTGGGTGCGTGCCGGCTGTTATCCTGAAAGACAAGGCTGGAAGTGGCAGCAGTGGAGTTCTATGAAGGATGTCTTTGCCTTTCTGATCCGTATCCTGGTTACCCACTGCGAGGACTTACCGGGTGACCCCCGGAGATCTACGCAGAATCCAACTTAGACGGTTCGAGTGTTGGGACATCCTTCCCTATGCCCTGGGTGGCACACTGCTCACCTGACTCCCTGTCGCTGACAAGGGAGTCCATAGGATCTGGTAAGAGTTTTTTACATACCACCCTTCCCATGATTTCTTCATCTGGTTGATGTGTTTTTTCTCAGCGGATTTAACCTTCTGCCAACTGTTGGAACATCATCTTCTTCTGGATTATATTTATATTTCCATGTAGTGGGACATTATATTCCTTACCCATTCACTTATTTATTAGCTTTGTGTTTATCATATGTTATTTGGTTGAAGATGCACCAACACTTTTTTGATTGAAGTACAATTGAGTAATACTCTTTGTATTTTGATTACATACATATTTACCATGCGCTACATTTTTTCTACTATGTATTTATTGTTTTTGTCATACTGTATGTAGCTGCTCCCCTTTTTTCACTTGTTAGCGCAGTGTTTTTCCACACACCTTTCCCCCTCCATGGGACTTGGACAAATATATCCAAAAGATTTCTGGAGGGAAGAACTCTCTACTTCCTGTGAGAAGGACCAGGCGTCCCTCGTTTAAAACCTCAGGGACCACTTCCTCAGGTGTCTCTGGTAGTTCCACCGCCAACAGGGTGCTAGAGCCAGGCACAAGCCCCAGGGCCAGAAGAAACCCTGGGTCCAAAACTCTTCTAAACTCAGCACCCAGCCCTCCTTTTGAGGGGATGCCCCCACTCCATCAGGTGGGGGGAACGCTGCTACACTTTGCGGACATTTGGAGAACAGTGGTTCAGGACGAGTGGATCACCACGACAGTATCCCGCGGTTACAAGCTGGAATTGCTGGGGGTTCCCCCTCAGAGGTTTCTAAGATCCAGCGTTCCCTCAGATCCTCCAAAGAGAAACTTACTGTTTCAGGCACTAGATTATTTAGTGCACCAGGGACTGATTTTACAGGTTCCTGTATCCAAAAGGGGCGCAGGGTTTTATTCGAACCTGTTCACGGTTCAAAAATCAGACTGGGACACAAGGCCCATTTTAGATCCAAGATCCCTGAACCAGCATCTATTAATCCAGTTCTTTCGGATGGAGTCAGTCTGTTTGGTAGTCTCCTCGCTCCAGATGGGAGACTTCTTAGCCTCCATCGATATCAAGGATGCGTATGTACACATATCTATCGTTCAGCCTCATCAGAGGTTCCTGCGATTTGCAGTAGAGGACTGTAATTTCCAGTTTGTGGCTCTGCCCTTGCCACAGCACCCCGGGTGTTTACAAAGGTCCTAGCACCAGTACTGGGTCTTTTAAGGGCCCAGGGAATCTTTGTGCTCGGATACCTGGACAACCCCCTGCTCAGAGATCACTCACTACAGACTCTAGAACAGAGCATAGCCTGCACAGTGCGGTATTTAGAAAGCTTGGGCTGGTCATAAATACCAAAAAGTCAGCCTTGAGGCCAGCTCAAAGTCTGAAGTATTTTAGGTCTGATCCTAGATACGGTTCAGGCAAGGGTATTTTTGCCACCTGTAAGGATCTGTGCCCTTAAGGATCAAGTGCGTTGGATAAGGGGCACCAAACGACCCTCCATTCGGCTTTGTATGAGTCTTCTAGAAAGGATGGTGTCCTCCTTTGAGTCCGTGCCCTATGCACAGTTCCATTCCAGGCCTATACAACAAGACTTCTTGTCGGCTTGGAACAGGAGAGGGCAAGCCCTGGATTACCCCATGTTGTTATCTGCTTGGGCGCGCTTAAGCTGGTGGTTGCAGGATCAGAACCTGTGAAAGGAAAGATCCTTCCTCCCAGTGCCTTGGTGAGTACTGATCACAGACGCCAGTGTTCGGGCTGGGGAGCTACCCTAGAGGTGCTCACAGCTCAGGGGAGATGGTCAAGGGCAGAACAGGGCCTGCCTATCAACTTCCTGGAGTTTCGGGCAGTAGGTCTGGCCCTACAGGCCTGGATTGTGAAGCTTCAGAACTGCCCTATCAGGGTTCAGTCCGACAATGCCACTGCAGTGTCCTATATAAACCACCAGGGTGGTTCCAGGAGTCGTTCAGCTGGGCAGAGGGACATGTGCTGGTTCTATTGGCGGTCCATATCCCGGGAGTAGGGAACTGAAAGGCAAATGGACGCTTCCACGCCGTCCCGATCTACTGTCTCAAAGTCCCTATTCCACCCTAATTTACTGTCTCTAAATTTGACAGCAGGGCTATTGAAGCCAGGGTGCTGAAGGATCGTGGCATCTCGGGACCAGTGGTGTCTACCCTAGTAAATGCTAGGAAAGCGGTCACTAGGAAGACCTAATATAAGATCTGGAAGACTTTTATAATGCTTGCTTTGAAGCCAGAAAATGGCATCCTCGGAAATACGTGATTGGGAGAATTCTCTTTTCTACAATCGGCTGTGGAAATCAGATTGGCTTTGAGTACAATCGGAGGTCAGATTTTAGCCCTGTTGGTATTCTTCCAAAGGCCTTTTAGCCTCCCATTCGCTGGTCCGAACCTTTAGGCAGAGGGGCAACTCGTTTGCTTCCCCCAGTGGTGGCTGGTGAAGTCTTAGGAAGACCCCTCCCACTTTTTGTAAGCCCCACCCCTTATAAAATCCACCCACTTCGTCTCCTGTATTCCACTTGCTTCCACGCATAGTGTCAGGAGTATACAGCCCCAGAATCACAGGATGGAGTATACAGCCCCAGAATCACAGGACAGAGCATATGACTCACAGATCAGGGTATACAGATCAGTATAAAAAGGAAAAAAGAAAACCTGCGCTACCAAGCAAAAATTAGTGTGACTGCAGCTGCAACAAAAACCACAAATATCAATGAGGTGAAAATTTTAAATAAAAAGAAAAAAATTGTGCGCTTGCATTAGATACTTAAATCTATATTCCTGTGTGATTGTCATAAATAGCTGAATAAACACCATCAGAGTTAATTTTAAGTGTAAGTGAATAAAAAGTCGCTATGCGACACAGCAAATAGCGATATGTAAATCAAATACTAATATTAACCATTCCATACAGATAAATATAGAAAACTTGTGTGCAAAAAACAAGGTTATTCCACCCAAGTGCAAAGTCATAAGTGAAAGAGTTCAAAATGAGTCGCAAAAAACACGCATATCCAAAGTTCATAAGTTGCATTCCTTAGTGTGTATAAAGGAATAAGGGGACGTGAAGGGACCTCCAACCACCAGTGGATCCAAAGGTTGATAACAGATGTATCCTTACCAGACGCGTTGGACCTCCTTTATAGCAAGGTCTTAGAAGCATACAGATTTAGCCCTCTGCAGGGACAGGAGATGACAGCTCACCACACGACCGGAGATGATTCCGACACTTCCGCGTTGGTGTAAATACTCCCTCGTTTTAAACTCGTGAATAAAGAATTGGAGAAAAAGAAACTCCATTAGTGTAGTAGATAAAAAAAAGGGAATTTTATTGCCTTAGACAACTAGGCATCATACAAAAACATCCAAAATATAAAAGCCGGCAAAATATAAAAACAGCAGAGACGCCCGTGCTAAATTACATGGGGCTCTATGGCGATCTGGCATACACTGCATAGCCACGCCCTACATGTTTCGTGATAGGTCACGTCTTCAAAGGGGCACGGGCGACGCAGTGAACCATCGCCATTTATAATACTTCCTCACACTCAAGCCTCGTTTTCATCTAAAATTCAATTACAATCTGAGCATGTGCAAAGGATACCAAGCCTCGATATGGCTCCCATTATAATGCTTCCTCACATTCAAGCCTCGTTTTCATTTGGAAATCCAGTTACAATCTGAGCATGTGCAAAGGATACCAAGCCTCGACGTGGCTCCCGTTCTGGAACACAACTAGGAAGCTTGTTCCGGAACGTCATTAAAGCACTTTGTATAGCCAAAATTTCTTTCTAATCTTAAACCGGTATATGTAATCTATTATAAGCCTCAGCAATTGGTCATCTTTGGGTCAAATTGTCCTCTTATATGTACTATAGGGCCACTACTCCTACAGTAATGGACATTATGACCAAAAAAAAAAAACATGAAAACTGCTCAATCCAAACAATGTATTACTTATTCCTTCCTTAGACCACAACTACTTTATTATTGAGAAATAGTGTATTTTGGGGATATATTACTAAGAATCGTCATGCATTAGTTCTTATGTTAAAGTATGTGCATTTCTACACTCAAAGGGCAGCCATATCTGAACATGGTATTCCCTTACATTTTTTACAAAAACTACAATGTAGCCAAGCACAGAAAAAACGAGAAAGAAAAAAAGAAAACAGAATATTCTCACGAGTATCGGAATCAATGCGTCCATCAACAACATCGCCTAAGCATTGTCGATTAACGCATTAATCTCGACATCCACATTAAGCCAATGATTTTAAACATTTCATTTTATATATCCACTCCATTTCAAGTTTGGATATAGCTCGTTTTTTTCGGACCACCCCTCCATGGTGTCTTAAGACTATCTATGGCTATAAATTTTGTACCCTTAGGATCTTGCCCATGTACATCCAAATAGTGTTTGGCTACTGGGTGACCTATAAACCCTCTTCGGATGTTTCTGATGTGCTCGTTCAATCTAACCTGAAGGGGTCGTACTGTACGGCCCACGTATTGTAATCCGCATGGACAAATTAAGAGGTATACTACGTGGGTGGTGGAACAGGTAATGAAGGATTTAATTGAAAAGGTCCTTGAAGTACTGGTAGAGTGAAACTGTTCCACCTTACGGTCTTTGATGTCATTAATAGTACAAACAGCACAGTTTTTGCATTTATAATACCCAACCAGGTTCTGAAAGAACATGGGTTTTCTGATGGGAGGGTCGCAGACACCAGGGGCTATAGCTGATCTAATAGAAGGTACTCCTCTAAAAATTACACGAGGTTTCTCAGGAAGTAGAGGGCCTAATATACTGTCATTTTTTATAATATGCCAGTGCTTGTACATCAATTTCCTAATCAAGGAGTATTGATGAGAATAGCTCGTTATAAAGGGGCAAATGGACTCTTTTCTTTCAGGAGTTTCCACCCTACTTTTATCTCTGAGGAGTGACTCCCTATCTAACAACTCCACCTCCCTCATTTTTTCCTCAAGGAAAGAAGATTCGTATCCTTTTTCCAGAAACCTCTCGGTAAGTATCTTAGATTGAACTCTGAAGTCATTGATGGTAGAACAATTACGTCTAATACGTAAGTATTGACTTTTAGGAACTGAATCAAGCCATGCTTTATGGTGGCAACTGTCTCTGGGAATAAATGAATTGCGATCTGTGGTCTTGAAATAAGTAGAGGTATACAGAGAGTCTCCCTCCCCTTTAATTACAAGATCAAGGAAGTTCACAGATTTTAAACTGGCCTCATACTTAAATTCTATCCCTCTGTCGTTCCTATTTAGATTTTCCATAAACTCACAGAGGGATTCATGGGTGCCGTTCCATAGGAGGAGGACGTCATCTATGTACCTTGCCCATAGGACTAACTCCGATCTCCGTTGGGCATAGATGACATCCTCCTCCCATTTCCCCATGAATAAATTAGCCAGACTGGGGGCAAACTTCGCCCCCATGGCAACTCCCTTTGTTTGAAGGAAATATTGATTCCTATGCCAAAAAAAGTTGTGTGTGGTGGCATATTCAAGAAGTTCCATTATGAACTGCTTTTGTCTCCTTGGGAGTGAGGGGTCCTTATACAGGAAGTATTTTACTGAGGATATACCCCACTTGTGGGGGATCGTGGTATACAGGGATGTAACGTCGGCACTAACCAGCCAATGTCCCTCCCTGTATCCACAATCTCATTAAAGAGAAACTATCCCCTCATAGTAATAGTGAGGAATATAAAGAAACTATCCTCTAATCTCAAGAGATTAATAGAGAAAGAAGAGTCTGAACAGAAAAATAAGAAAAGGAAAAAGTTTACTAGAGACCTGGCTGATTACAAAAATAGGTCCGTCTTTCAGTGGCAAATTAAGATCGCAGCCGAGGAGGCGGGAACCACTGAAAGTATGGACACTTCTGCTCCCCCAAGTCAGAATAGAAGTAGACAGCCGGGGGCGCCAGAGAGAACTCAGGTAACCCAGGGCCAATATTCCAATCCCCCTAGATGGGTTTCTTACAGGTCACCAGTAAGACATAATCCTGCCCCTTATCCTCGGCCACCAGTTCATACTCCGATGGCCAGACCAAAGCCATTTAAAAAGAAGTTAAAGAATCAAAAATCAAGGAATTATACTCAACATAAGGAGGATTATCACCCTCGTGGGCGAACAGGGAGCCATCGTGAGGGTCATTACCCTATCACGATCCCCCTGGTACGCCCTGTGAGGAGGAATATCCTCCAAGATATTCCGTCCGCACCCAAAATCGCTTCCAACCTCTAAGAGACACACATTATCAATATAAGGAGGACGAAGAGTATGGAGGTCCATATTCGGACAATCATACCCCAAGGAGAGATACATCTAACTGGGATCGACCCCCTCGACCTCAAAGAGATATGCGGACCGATCAGCATACTTCTAATTATCCACAATGGGAAGAGTATTCCCAACCTCAGCATTGGGGTTTTCCCCGAGGAGACCAATACTACCAAAGACCACTAGAAAAAAGAGAGGAGTCAGAGGGGGAGGAGAACAAGGAGCAAAAAGAAAACGGGTCTAACTGGCCAAGGTATTTTCAATTTGAGTATTACTCCCTTGACCCAAGACGAAACTGCTATTTTGGATAAAAGTTTAAAATTTGCACCCCCCAAGTCACTAAACAAATTTCAAACATATATTGATATTCACAAATACACCAGAAAGTTAAACATCAAAAGGTATCTACTATCTAACCCCATTAACACCCAAAGCCAATATCTCACTAATATTAGGCACTCGGGCCTTGCAAACGCATCATTATTTAATCCCCCAGGCGGTCTACCAGCTTCAATTAGGGTATTTCAAGACGTTCTTCTAAGGGACCTGGACCATTTAAAAATTAAGAATAATAGAATGACCAAGGACCTTGAACAGGGTTTGGATCAACTTTGCAAACGCAAAGACCTTGTCAGGCCAGCTGACAAGGGTGGGGGTATTGTGGTACTTAACAAAAGTGATTATTTACAGGAGTTGGATAGGTTAGTGGGTGACTCCACTACTTATACTCTCCTCAAATCCGACCCCCGTATAAAATACAGGAAGGAACTAGAGGGAATTGTTGACTTTGGGTTTCAATCAGGTATTGTCAACAAAAAAGAGAAACAATTTCTGATACCAGCATCCTCACAGATACCCATATATTACTTGCCGAAAATCCACAAGAATCCCATACATGCGCCTGGCCGCCCAATTATTAGTGGAATAAATTCCAGAGTTGGCAAGTACATTGATGGTTTTCTCCAACCCTTGGTCAGGTCATTACCCGCTTATATTAGGGATAGTAAACATACCATCAACCTTTTAAGAGATTGTGGATACAGGGAGGGACATTGGCTGGTTAGTGCCGATGTTACATCCCTGTATACCACGATCCCCCACAAGTGGGGTATATCCTCAGTAAAATACTTCCTGTATAAGGACCCCTCACTCCCAAGGAGACAAAAGCGGTTCATAATGGAACTTATTGAATATGCCACCACACAACTTTTTTTGGCATAGGAATCAATATTCCTTCAAACAAAGGGAGTTGCCATGGGGGCGAAGTTTGCCCCCAGTCTGGCTAATTTATTCATGGGGAAATGGGAGGAGGACGTCATCTATGCCCAACGGAGATCGGAGTTAGTCCTATGGGCAAGGTACATAGATGACGTCCTCCTCCTATGAAACGGCACCCAAGAATCCCTCTGTGAGTTTATGGAAAATCTAAATAGGAACGACAGAGGGATAGAATTTAAGTATGAGGCCAGTTTAAAATCTGTGAACTTCCTTGATCTTGTGATTAAAGGGGAGGGAGACTCTCTGTATACCTCTACTTATTTCAAGACCACAGATCGCAATTCATTTATTCCCAGAGACAGTTGCCACCATAAAGCGTGGCTTGATTCAGTTCCTAAAAGTCAATACTTACGTATTAGACGTAATTGTTCTACCATCAATGACTTCAGAGTTCAATCTAAGATACTTACCGAGAGGTTTCTGGAAAAAGGATACGAATCTTCTTTCCTTGAGGAAAAAATGAGGGAGGTGGAGTTGTTAGATAGGAAGTCACTCCTCAGAGATAAAAGTAGGGTGGAAACTCCTGAAAGAAAAGAGTCCATTTGCCTTTTTATAACGAGCTATTCTCATCAATACTCCTTGATTAGGAAATTGATGTACAAGCACTGGCATATTATAAAAAATCACAGTGTATTAGGCCCTCTACTTCCTGAGAAACCTTGCGTAATTTTTAGAGGAGTACCTTCTATTAGATCAGCTATAGCCCCTGGTGTCTGCGACCCTCCCATCAGAAAACTCATGTTCTTTCAGAACCTGGTTGGGTATTATAAATGCAAAAACTGTGCTGTTTGTACTATTAATGACATCAAAGACCGTAAGGTGGAACAGTTTCACTCTACCAGTACTTCGAGGACCTTTTCAATTAAATCCTTCATTACCTGTTCCACCACCCATGTAGTATACCTTTTAATTTGTCCATGCGGATTACAATACGTGGGCCGTGCAGTACGATCCCTTCAGGTTGGATTGAACGAGCACATCGGAAACATCCGAAGAGGGTTTATAGGTCACCCAGTATCCAAACACTTGGATGTACATGGGCAAGATCCTAAGGGTACAAAATTTATAGCCATAGATAGACTTAAGACACCATGGAGGGGTGGTCCGAAAAAACGAGCTGTATCCAAACTTGAAATGGAGTGGATATATAAAATGAAATGTTTAAAACCTCATGGGCTTAACGTGGATGTCGAGATTAATGCGTTTATCGACAATGCTTAGGCAATGTTGTTGATGGACGCATTGATTCCGATACTCGTGAGAATATTCTGTTTTGTTCTTTTTTTCTTTCTCGTTTTTTCTGTGCTTAGCTACATTGTAGTTTTTGTAAAAAATGTAAGGGGATACCATGTCCAGATATGGCTGCCCTTCGAGTGTAGAAATGCACATACATAAACATAAGAACTAATGCATGACGATTATTAGTAATATATCCCCAAAATACACTATTTCTCAATAATAAAGTAGTTGTGGTCTAAGGAAGGAATAAGTAACACATCGTTTGGATTTAGCAGTTTTCATGTTTTTTTTTTTTTTGTCATAATGTCCATTACTGTAGGTGTAGTGGCCCTATAGTACATATAAGAGGACAATTTGACCCAAAGATGACCAATTGCTGAGGCTTATAATAGATGACATATACCGGTTTAAGATTAGAAAGAAATTTTGGCTATACAAAGTGCTTTAATGACGTTCCAGAACAAGCTTCCTAGTTGTGTTCCAGAACGGGAGCCACGTCGAGGCTTGGTATCCTTTGCACATGCTCAGATTGTAACTGGATTTCCAAATGAAAACGAGGCTTGAATGTGAGGAAGCATTATAATGGGAGCCATATCGAGGCTTGGTATCCTTTGCACATGCTCAGATTGTAATTGAATTTTAGATGAAAACGAGGCTTGAGTGTGAGGAAGTATTATAAATGGCGATGGTTCACTGCGTCGCCCGTGCCCCTTTGAAGACGTGACCTATCACAAAACATGTAGGGCGTGGCTAAGCAGTGTATGCCAGATCGCCATAGAGCCCCATGTAATTTAGCACGGGCGTCTCTGCTGTTTTTATATTTTGCCGGCTTTTATATTTTGGATGTTTTTGTATGATGCCTAGTTGTTTAAGGCAATAAAATTCCCTTTTTTTAATCTACTACACTATTGGAGTTTCTTTTTCTCCCCTTCTTTATTCACAAACTTAAAACGAGGGAGTATTTACATCAACGCGGAAGTGTCGGAATCATCTCTGGTCGTGTGGTGAGCTGTTATCTCCTGTCCCTGCAGAGGGCTAAATCTGTATGCTTCTAAGACCTTGCTATAAAGGAGGTCCAACGCGTCTGGTAAGGATACATCTGTTATCAACCTTTGGATCCACTGGTGGTTGGAGGTCCCTTCATGTCCCCTTATTCCTTTATACATACTAAGGAATGCAACTTATGAACTTTGGATATGCGGTTTTTTTTTGCGACTCATGACGCAATTTTGAACTCTTTCACTTATGACTTTGCACTTGGGTGGAATAACCTTGTTTTTTTGCACACAAGTTTTCTATAGTTATCTGTATGGAATGGTTAATATTAGTATTTGATTTACATATCGCTATTTGCTGTGTCGCATAGCGACTTTTTATTCACTTACACTTAAAATTAACTCTGATGGTGTTTATTCATTTATTCATCTATTTATGACAATCACACAGGAATATAGATTTAAGTATCTAATGCAAGCGCACAATTTTTTTCTTTTTATTTATACAGATCAGTATCACAGCTCATGGTATACTACAGATAAAGGTATACAGATCAGGGAGGGATCAGGGTACAGCCGCCCCTGGCTTCCCCCTATTAGGTCACCTATGTGTCCTTAGGACCTAAATTTGGTGCTGTCTGTGTTACAGAAACATCCATTTGAGCCTATCAAGGAAATTCGTCTTGCTGTCACGCAAGCTAGCCTTCCTGATGGCCATCACCTCAGCTAGAAGGGTGTCGAATTGGTGACCCTTTCATGTAGGGAACCATGCCTAATTCTTCACCATGACAAGGTGGTGTTGCATCCTATTCCATCCTTTTTGCCAAAGGTGGTTTCAGCCTTCAATTTAAATCAGGACATTGTTTTGCCTTCTTTTTGCTCTCAGCCTCGTTTGGTGGAAGAGAGATGACTGCATTCCTTGGATGTTGTCTGGGCAGTCAGAATTTGTCTAGATCTGCAGAGTTCCAAGGATCAGACTCTTATTGTTTTACCAGAAGGACCAAAGAAGGGGCAAGCAGCTTCCATTGCCAATTGGGTCAGCCAGTTGGTCATTCAGGCCTATGGTCAGAAACATAAAGCTCCTCCCTTAAGGGTGAGAGCTCATTCTACCAGGGGTGTAGGAACCTCCTGGGCTTTTCGCCATCAGGTACCTGTTGCTCAGATTTGTAAGGCTGCTACCTGGTCTTTAGTGCATATGTTCACAAGATTTTATCAGGTAGATGTTGGCGCAGCTGAAGATTCGGCTTTCGTCCGTAGTGTACTGCAGTCTGCCATTTAAAGTCTGATGGCTATTTTTGTTTGGCAGGGTGTCTCCCTCCCCTCAAGGCTATTGCTCTGGGACGTACCAGTAAGTAATGAATAATAGCCTAGCTCTGTGTCCCGTGATGTATGATAAAGAAAATAGGGATTTTTTCGTCATACTTACCTGTAAAATCCTTTTCTTTGAATACATCATGGGACACAGAGGTTCCTCCCCTCTTTTGAGGATTCAGTGCTTGCTACAAAACTGAAGTACTTCCTGTATGGAAGGAGATTATATCGGGGTGGACTTCCCGTCTAAGACTTTGTCTACCAGTGTCCATTCACCTAGTGATGGCATATAACCCAGTAAGTAATGAATAATAGCCTAACTCTGTGTCCCATGATGTAGTCAAGAAAAGGATTTTACAGGTATGATGAAAAAAATCCTATTTTTAATTTTGCTCTGCACTGGTCTGTAGGAGTCAGGTGGAGCCAGCACATCAGTGCAGTAATGCCTACCTAACAGTGATTGACGTTTAGCAAAGATTTTCCAGCTCACGGGACAATGGTCTAAGTACCAGCAGACTAAGGGTGGCCGTCACTGGGGCAAGTCAACTGAGCAGTAAACCCTTTAGACATACACTGCAGACATTACCCTGGGATTTAACTGAAACATGCACCATTCACATCTGCTGCTGCAAGTCTGACCTTTAACCACTTCCCGCCCGGTCGTGATTTTGCTATAGGCTCCGTTTGCTATAGGTTCCGTTATCCTGACTGGGCGTCATTTGATCGGCCGGTGATCGTTTTTTCCTCACTCGCGTCTTACAGACACGAGTAGAGGAGAGCCAATCGGCGGCTCGCCTGACGGGGGGGGGGGGGGGGGTCTGCGCTGATTGTTTATCAATGCAGCCCCCCCCCCTCGGATGCCCACACTGGACCACCAGGGAAGGGGGCAACGTGGATGGCCAGGTATGTACCCCATGGCCATCCACATGTGCAAATGAATGCCCAATCTGTGCCAATCAGTGCCCACAAATGGGCACTGACTGCCACCATTATGTAACAAATATCAGTGATGCCCATCAGTGCCCACCTATCAGTGCCACCCATAAGTACCCATCAGTACTGAGTATGAGTGCCCATCAGTGCCACCTATCAGTGCCAATCAGTGCAGCCATATCAGTGCTTGTCATTGAAGAAGAAAACTTACTTATTTAGAAAAAATGTTAACCGAAACAAAGAAAACCTTTTTTTTTTTTTTTTTTTTTTTTTTTTTAAATGTTGGGTCTTTTTTTATTTGTTGCGCAAAAAATAAAAATTGCAGGGATGATCAAATACCACCAAAAGAAAGCTCTATTTGTGGGAACAAAATGATAAAAAGTTTGTTCGGGTACAGAGTTGTATGACCGCGCAATTGTTATCCAAATTGCTACAGCGCTGAAAGCTAAAAATTGGCTTGGGCAGGAAGGTGTCTAAGTGCCTGGTATTGAAGTGGTTAAAAAACTATTGTATATATCACTTACTGCCATGGGGAAGGTAATGGATTTTACACTATGGTTTCTTCTTCAGGGAAGCAGAGCTCTTTAATTCCTAGTTGGAGCATTCTGAAATTTGGCTTAATGATTTTAAAGTGATTGTAAAGTAAAAAAAAGTTATTTAAAATAAATAACAAACATGTTATACTTACTTGCTCTGTGCAGTGGTTTTGCAGAGAAGCCCCAATCCTCCTCCTCTTGGGTTCCCCACCAGCACTCTGGGCCCCTTCCCCTTGCCAAGGGCCCCCAATAGCATTCCGCTTGCTGTGGTGGCACTTGTGCGTGCTCGCTCCCCAGTCGACTCTCTGTGTCCATAAGACACAGAGAACATGGCTTAGCCCGACCCCCCCCTCCTCGCTGGCTTTGATTGACAGCAGCGGGAGCCAATGGCTCCTACTGCTGCATCTCAGCCAGTCATTAAGGAGAGACCTTGGGGAGCCTTGGGTCTCATGCATGTTGCTGGATCAAGATCGGGCTTAGGTAGGTAAGAGGGGGCGTTGAGGGGGGAGCTGCACGCTAAGGGTTTTTTACCTTCATGCATAAAATACATAAAAGTAAGAAACCTTCTGCCTTTACAAAAACTTTAATGAAAATAAAAGGGAAAAAAGTTGCAAAATAGATTTACAGAAAATATATTACAAAACAGACGTCAGCAGCAGTCAAATAAAAGGGTCTTAAAATATAAAAAAAAGGAAAGTGTAGAGTTTAGGTTACTTGAAGTTTAAGTCCAATCTGATGTTGCAGAAGTCATTGGCCTTAATAACTTATTATCCCTAGTTCATTTGGTAAAATGACAGCTCACAGCAGCTCATACAGACATTTATTATTGATTTATTACAGGTACTTGTATAGCACCAACAAACTACGCAGAGCTTTACATATATATTGTACATTCATATCAATCTCTGCCCTCAAGGAGCTTCAAATCTAAGGTCCCTAACTCGCATTCATACACAAACATACTAGGGCCAATTTAGACAGAAGCCAATTAACTTTTCTGGTCCCTGGATAAGAGTGTTGAAGAGCTAACTCCACCAAATCAAAGGGTGAGTTTTTTTTTTTTTTTTTTTTTTTTCTTTTTTTAATAGGTGTGCCCTTAAAGCCATAATAAACCCCAAACCAAAAATCTAAATTAGTGTAGCTTTCAAATCATTTAGATGTGGTGATTTATTTTTTTTAAGGTTTTTTCCCCTCTATTTTCACCTGGTGAATCGGCCAGTAACACATAATCTGTATTAGGGTGGCTACACTCTGGATGTGATGATAGATGTACTAGCAGATTTAGAAGCACTAACAAATTGAAGCCAAACCCTAGCTAACCCTTTTTAAGCAGTTACAGCAACGTTTTTTTTCCATGTGAGATAAAGTTTTTAGGCAAAGGCTGATCATTGTTAGCACCCTGTCAGTGTTAAATGAGTTGTCTCAACCCTCTAACTGTTACATCTGCAGGACAGCTTATTCTGTTGAAAAACAGACTTCATGGCAGGATCACCAGGTAAAAATAAGAGGGCCTAAAAAAGAAAACTAATGCAGCCAACACATCTAAGAATTGGTAAGCTGCAGTGTATTTGTTTACTTCTGGGTTTAATGCCAACTATCCTAGGTACAACTGTATTTCCATATGACAAGGTTTTACAATTGGAAAAGCAGCATATTTTTTATCAAAATTAAATTCTGATTTTAAAAAATTTCTGAATTAAATTTCTGATTCTAAATTAGATCTACTGTATATCTGGTGTATATTTTTCCTAGGCGGTCTAATGTATCATATTAGCCTTCTGGATCATGTAATATAGGTGTGTTTGGGGTCTGAGTTTTTTTCCTCTGCTTTAGTGTAACCATTTTTTAAGATAAATTCATTACAATAAGAATTATAGAATAAGCATGAGTTTTGAGAATTTAGATGTATGAGGGTTCATCTATATGTCAATATCCCATTTCTGTAATCTAGATAATTTATGCAGTGCCTGGGCAAAGTCAACCAGTGTCTATGGTGCTCCCCATTGGGTAAAGAAGGGGTCAGGGCCAGAAGTGGTAAGCACCAAAATGTTTGCAGCATGCAATTAAATAGTACTAGTGAAAAGTTTAAAATTTGGTGCACAAATTTGGAGCTAATGGTGGCAAAGGAAAAAATGGTACTGAGTTGGTGGCGTCACTGACATGGAAAAAAACGTCCCTGTGTGAAGGTGACCCTGAAGTGGAAAATATGTCCCTGAGTTGGTGATGTGACTGGAATTAAAAAAAATATCCCTGGATCAGTGGTGTCTCTAAAAGAAAAAAATTCCCTGAGCTGGTGGTGTCACTTCCCAAGTGCACAGAACAGCCCAGTGTACAGAGAAACTCCCCTCCTCCCACTCATGCTCCCCAAATACAGAGCTTCCCTTTCCGCAGTACAAGATGCACCCCAATCCTCTCACCCCCTCAGTACAGAGCTTTGATTTCCTCCTTTCCCAGTACACAGAGCACCCCCCTACTCCCACTCCACCTCCAGTACAGATCTCCCCCTTCCCCAGTATACAGATCACCCCCCTCCTCCTACCTCACCCCCAGTACAGAGCTCCCCTTTCTTTCCTCCTCCTTCCTTCCCAAGTACACAGAGCATCCCCTCCTCCCACTCCATCACCAGTACAGATCTCTCGCCTCCTCCCATCTCACCACCAGTACACAGCTTCCCTATCATATTCCTTACTGGATAATTCAGTGCACAATTGTCACCTAATAAAATAGGGAACACAGCAAGTCAGCACTTTTAACTTACAGACGAATGTGCATTCACACATGGTGAGGAACACTACAACTTACAGTACACTGTTAGCTGCAGTTCCGGGGAGTCAGTGTGCAGCAGGGTGGGCTCTGCAGTAACTGTCTGATCCAGATGAAACTGGCTCTACGGACATTGTATGTACCACATAGGACATTTGTTAGCTGCAGTGATTACCACCACCTGAAGCTTAGGGGGCATGTGTGTTAGCCAATAGTTATGGGCTCTGGCGTGTTCGGATCGAACCCGCCAGGAAGCCGGCACTACACAGCGCCATTCATAGGCAGCATGTGTATGTGCAGCTGCCGGTCGGGAAATGCCTCACTGCCTACGATTGGTGGTGTGCAATGATGGCTTCCTGGCGGGTTCGATCCAAACACGCCCGAGCCCATCACTATTAGTCAATGGGTCCTGTGGAGCATCTGCAGACACGTAGCGTGCATGCTGCAATGGCTTAATATGAAATTTCAAGAACACACAGAGGGTGGGAGGAGAAAATTAAAGAGCAGCACAGTTTTACACCAAGTACCAGAGTCGGAAGCATATAGGGTAGAAACCGATGAGGCTGGTTGAGCAGATTGGCCTGCTATTTTTTTTTAATGTGGTGGCTTGTGCTTTAGCCTGCCTGCCTTGGGTAGCAGTCCTATAACAGATAGTACAGTTTGCTGCCTTAAGCGATCACTTTCATTCATGCCACGTTTGTTGAGCTGTGTTGATCTGTATAGATCAATGTAGACGTGTCAAAAAAATGTAAAAAAAAAAGCAATGCGAACAGGTGTGAACAAGCCCTTAAGTTACAGCAGTCTGTAATCTCTCTAATGCAGGCATTTTGGCTTTATAGCCTGTTCTTCAGATGCAGTTCTACTTCTCATACTCCCTGCTCTTGCTGAATTTGTATGCAGGTCAACATTTTCTGGACCAGCTTCTATCCTCTGCAAAACTGGTGAAAAAAAAAGAAAGCTTCTCTACCTACTTTCCCAGCCTGAGCTGTGTCTGGCTCAGTCCATTCACTTTCTGTTTGAGAGCTTTTGAGTGATGGAGCTTAAAACTCCCTGTACCTCACGGCACCATATGACCTTGTGTTATAATATGTGAGTAGTCGAGGATCAACTAGCAATGCATTGAAGACACAGATCAACATTATTTTGCAATATTAAACATATAAAGGCTATTATGTGCACAAGGTTGCATAAGTACATTTTTTTTTTGTTGTAGAAAATAAACGGTGCTTTCACGAAACATACTACACTTTTGTATAGTTCTGTGCTTGCTCTTTGTTTTCTCTTTTGGCTCCAGAAATAACATGCTAGTTCAGTTTATTTGAATGCCCCTTAGCTACACTTCTTCTTACAACCCAGACTGCCCTGTGTAAAGGGGACAGCAAGGCATTGGTATATTTATGTACTACAGTATACAGCAGGTAAAATAAGTATTGAACACATCGCCATTTTTCTAGGTAAATATATTTTTAAAGGTGCTATTGATGTGGAATTTTTCACCACATATCGGTAACAACCCATGCAATCCATACATACAAAGAAACCAAAACAAATAAGTTCTGAAATTTTAGTTGTGTACTAAAATGGAAGGACACAGGGAAAAAGTATTGAACACATGAAAAAAGGTAGGTGCAAAAAGACATGGAAAGCTAAGACACCAGCTGACGTCTATCGGTAATTGGAAAGCAATCCTGCCCCTTGTCAGTGCAAATTTAATATCAGCTGGTTCAGTCTCAACTGATTGCCTATAAAAAGGTGGATCATTACCAAGGTCACACGACAAAACATCTCATGATGGGTAAAAGCAAAGGGCTCGATCAAGACCTTCCCAACCTTATTGTTGCAATACATACTGATGGCATTGGTTACAGAAAGATTTCTAAACTTCTGAATGTTCCAGTGAGCATTCCGGAAGTGAAAAGAACATCATTTTGCCTTAAATAGGCCACGACCAGGTGTTTCTTGCAAGATTTCTGACAGAGGAGTGAAAAGAATTATCAAAGGTGTTGTCCAAGACCCAAGGACCAGTTGTGAAGAGCTTCAGAAAGACATGGATTTAGCAGGTACAATTGTTTCAAAGACAATAAGTAAGGCCCCATACACGCTATTAGATTTTCTGTAGATTTTTGTCTTCAGATTTACCAAAACTATGTAGTGCAAGGGCCTGCCTGATTGCATACAAATTGAAACTCTTAAGGTTTAACCTCATTATATGGTTTTGGTAAATCTGAACACAAAAATCTGCAGCAAATCTAATATTGTGTATGGGGTCTAACTCTTTGGATGCCATAATACACACCATGTTTGGCGGTCCAGTGGCACTGCACATCACCCCAAAAACACCCCCATACCAACAGTGTAGTTGAGAGGTGGGAACATCGTGGTGTGGGGCTGTTTTTCAGCATTTGGTACTGATATACTTCATATCATTGAAGGAAGGATGAATGGAAAAATGTACCAAGACATTTTTGATAAAAATCTGCTCCCATCTACCAGGATGATGAAGATAAAATGAGGGTGGACCTTTCAGCAAGAGCATGATCCCAAACACAAAGCCAAGGAAACTCTCACTTGGTTTCAAAGAAAAAAAAAGCTGCCAGAATGGCTCATCCAATCACCTGTCTTGAATCCAATAGAAAATGTATGGAAAAAAACGAAAGATCAGAATTTCTAGAAGAGGCCCACGAACCTTCAAAATTTGAAGACTCTGTGGAAGAATGGGCCAAAATTACACCTGAGAAATGCATGCGACTAGTTTCTCCTTACAGGTGACTTCTTGAAGCTGTCATTACCAACCAAGGATTTTGTACCACGTATTGAATACATTTCAGTTCGCGTGTTCGAAACTTATTCCCTGTGTCATTCCATTTTTATTACACATATCTCCATTTCTGAACTTATTTGTTTTGCTTTCTTTGCATGTATGGATTGCATGGGTTGTTACTGACGTGGTAAAAATTTCATGTCAATAGCACCTTTAGAAATATATTTACCTAGAAAAATGGTGATGTATTCAATACTTATTTTACCCACTTTATTTCCTCTCCTTGTCAAAAGGAGCTCATCTGTATTGTACCAGTGGCTGAAATGTTACAGCTTTTGATGCAAGTTATTTTAGTAAAATTGTCGGGATGGGTGATAAAATTCTTCCACGTGTTGGTGCATCCTTGCCTGCCAGTTTCAGTATAAAGTTATTTTTAAAGATCTGCTGCACACAGAACAGTTTTGAAGTGACAAGACCAGATTGATTATATAACATGCTTATACCACAGTTATTTTTCAGTTGGTTAATAAAGTGGTTGTAAACTCTCCAACCCATCCTCAGCACATTTTAATCCTCATTACTAAAGCTACTGATCGCTGCCTGTAAAAGTCTCCTTGCTTGTAATGTCTTCTTGCAATCCGTCCTGTAATTTTTGCTGATGTCACTGGCGCATGCACTGGCTGTCCTTTGATTCAGGGCACACTCTGTGTGCCGTTTCCCCAGTGACAGCGTGCCGTGTCCACAAGTTCCAGTGTCTTCGGCTCATCTTTGAAGACTCGTGAGACCTGGCATCTTCCTGGATTCTGTAATGTGTTATGTGAGTTACTTTGCATCAGCTAGCATTACCTATCAGTTGAGTTTACTAAGGTTGCAATATGCTGCTTCCCAACTGGCACCACGGAGAGTATTTAACAAACATGGTGTGTGCAAATTCTAGTGCAGCTCTGCACATAAACCAATCCGCATCAGCAGATTATGAGTGCTGTAGTGCAGTTAAAGTGATTGATTGTAAAGTCTCATTTAAAAAAAAAAAATAAAAAACAACATGTTATACTTCCTGTGTGCAGTTGGTTTTGCACAGAGCAACCCGGATCCTCCTCTTCTCAGGTTCCTCTTTGCCGCTCCTGGCCCCGCCCTCCTATTGAGTACCCCCACAGTCAGCAGCTTCCTATGGGGGCACTGGAGCCAAGTCACAGCTCCATGTGTCTATTCAGACATAGAGCCCCAACCCCTCTCTCCCCTGATTGACTGACAGCTGCCAATGAGGCCACTGCTGTGTCTCAACCAATCAGGAGTGTCCTGGACATTCGTGGACATCGCTGGAGAGAAATGGGGCTCAGGTAAGTAATTAGGGGGTGCTGGGGTGGCTTCTACACACACAAGGTTTTTTATCTTGATGCATAGTATGCATCGAGATAAAAAAAACCTTCTGCCTTTACAACTCCTTTAAATTTCACCCCACATGCAGAGTATATGCAGCGGCACTGTTATATGGCTGCAGATAGTGGGATAAGTTTGCAAAACAAAAGGAAACAGGCTAAACACTGGGAGACTACATAGCTGGCACATATCTGCAACAAGTGCAGGTTCACAACAATGCAGGCAGCATGTCAAGAAAAACGTGGGAGAGATCACATGGCTGGCTCAGACGTATGCAACAAATGTTGTTGCAATAATGCAAGAGGGCCAGGCAAAACATAGCTGCAGTATATAGCTAACTTACTTTTAATCGGTTTCTGGGTGCTATCCAAACGGGACCAGTCTCCAATTCCTTGGGATGAGATTACCTCCCATCTCGATTCTTCTGGGCATGATTTTTATAAGGTGGATGTTTAGGATCATAGACACAATTATGTGCCCGGACAAGTGATATGAAGCTTTCAGCTTCCAACAGGAGAGTGCTGTCCTCCATCCTGCTCTGCAGGATGGATTTCAAAAAGGGTGTAATGCTTTTCACACTCGTGTGCTGTGATTTAGTAACAGAAAGCTCCCCAGTTTCAGAGCCCTTGCACAGCCTAGAATCAGGCTTACCTATAGGTAGTGGAAATATCTCCTAAACGTGTGCCGTTTAGGAGATATTTCACTTGTAGTGCACCAATGGGAGCACTGGAGCCAAGTCACAGCTCCATGTGTCTATTCAGACATAGAGCCCCAACCCCTCTCTCCCCTGATTGACTGACAGCTGCCAATGAGGCAGCTGTGTCTCAACCAATCAGGAGTGTCCTGGACATTCGTGGACATAGTTGGATGACCGTGCCGTTTCTTCCCACAACATGTGCCGTGACTGATGGCTCCTGCGAGCATGAATTGAATTTGCATACAGTGTTGCATGACTGCGCAATTGCCAGTTAAATTAGAACAACTTAAAAACCTCTGGGCCGCATTGGCTCAGCATCCTGTCCGCGTGGGACAAGTGGATTCTGGACAAACCCATGCATCAGTCTTCCTCCGCCCACCTCTCCCTGATTTAGTGGATTTCCAATCCAGTGTTGGAGTCAGGGAAGTCAATTCTCCCAATGACTTGGAAGTGGAAAGGATTATGACCTAGGCAGAGCACCATGTTCAGGCCCTTACTGCAGTATACATTCCAGGCATAGAATATTGGCAGACCAACGTCCTCAACCATCAGCGTCTGAATCAAGGAGAGTGGTCCTTCACTCAGTTTTTTGCAGGGTTGTTATTGCAGGTAGAGGATGCTGAATGTGAACCTGTTAGTGTCTTTGTTCAACGCCAAATCTAGAAATTCTTAAGCTTTTGCAGTGAATGCTGTTGTGACCCATCTTGGTATTAGTTTTGCCTGATCTATGCTTTTTTTTTATCCACTGAACCTCCACCGACTGCTTCACAGCATGAAGTCATAGTAGGGCATTACATTGATTCTTGTGGCACCAGACTGGCCCAGGAGGGTTTGGTACTCCGACATACTTCGGCTTCTGGCAGATTCCCTTTTGCATCTTCTAGACCTTCTGTCTCGGGGCCTGATATACCATTCTGCTTCTCGGCCTCTGGCTTTGATGAAAGATACCCAGTCCATCTAGTTCAGCTAATAGGAAAAAATAAACAAATAGAAAACCTCCATATACACAATCCTATACCCACAGTTGGTCCAAAGGAAGGTGAAATGACATCACTGAGGGAGCTAGGGAGGAGGTGGAATCCTTATGGGTAGAGCTCCAAAGGGATGAAGCTAAGGGGAAAATAATACTGGGAGTATGCTATAGGCCCCCTAACCTGAGGGAGGAAGTGGAGACAGATCTTCTATCACAATTTGGATTAGCAGCAAGGATGGGAAGTGTTATCATAATGGGGGATTTTAATTATCCAGACATAGACTGGGCAGAGGGAACGGCACATTCATTTAAGGCTCGCTAGTTCCTTAATGTCTCGCAGGACAATTTTATGGGTCAGAAGGTAGACCCACCAACTAGAAATAAAGTATTACTGGATCTACTGATTACAGACCTGATCACGGATGTGGAAATACGGGGCAATTTAGGTAACGGCGATCACAGGTCAATTCGTTTCAGTATAAATCACACAAATAGGAAACATAAAGGGAATACAAAGACACTGAATTTCAAAAGAGTCAACTTCCCTAAACTACAAACCTTGCTAAAAGGCATAAATTGGGATAAAATATTAGGAACAAAGAACATGGAGGAGAGATGGGTTTGCTTTAAGAGCATATTAAATAAGGGCATTAGCCAATGCATCCCATTGGGTAATAAATTTAAAAGAGCTAACAAAAGTCCTGGATGGCTTAACTCCAATGTAAAAATGCATATAAAAGCAAAGGAGAAGGCCTTCAAAAAATACAGGGTTGAGGGGTCATCCTCAACATTCAGACTTTATAAAGAATGCAACAAGAAATGTAAGGGTGCAATTAGGACCGCTAAGATAGAACATGAAAGACACATAGCGGAGGAGAGCAAAAAAAATCCCAAGAAATTCTTTAAGTATGTAAACAGTAAAAAAGGGAGGACAGACAATATTGGCCCCATAAAGAATGAGGAAGGATATCTGGTTACAAAGGATGGGGAGATGGCGAAGGTATTGAATTTATTCTTCTCAGTCTTCACGAGTGAATCGGGGGGGGGCTTCAGTAACCAAAACTGCAGTGTTTATCCTCATGACACAACACAGGAAGCACCTCCATGGTTAACAGAGGACAGAATTAAAATTAGACTTGAGAAACTTAACATTAATAAATCACCGGGACCAGATGGCTTGCATCCGAGGGTACTTGGGGAACTTCAGTCAAGTGATCGCCAGACCTTTGTTCCTAATTTTTACAGACAGTCTACTGACTGGAATGGTACCAGCTGATTGGAGAAAAGCCAATGTAGCACCAATATTTAAAAAGGGCCCAAAATACATCCCTGGGAATTACAGACCAGTTAGCCTAACATCAATAGTATGTAAACTCTTGGGATGATAAGGGACTATATACAAGATTTTAGTAATGAGAACGGTATCATTAGCAATAATCCGCATGGATTCATGAAGAATCGTTCTTGCCAAACCAATCTACTAACCTACTATGAGGAGGTGAGTTGCCATCTAGATAAAGGAAGGTCCGTAGACGTGGTGTATCTGGATTTTGCAAAAGCATTTGACACAGTTCCCCATAAGCGTTTACTGTACAAAATAAGGTCAGTTGGCATGGACCATAGGGTGAGTACATGGATTGAAAACTGGCTACAAGGGCGAGTTCAGAGGTTGGTGATAAATGGGGAGTACTCGGAATGGCCAGGGTTCTGTGCTGGGACCAATCCTATTTAATTTGTTCATAAACCTGACCTGGAGGATGGGATAAACAGTTCAATCTCTGTATTTGCAGACAATACTAAGCTAAGCAGGGCAATAACTTCTCCGCAGGATGTGGAAACCTTGCAAAAAGATCTGAACAAATTAATGGGGTGGGAAACTCCATGGCAAATGAGGTTCGATGTAGAAAAATGTAAAATAATGCATTTGGGTGGCAAAAATATGAATGCAATCTATAGACTGGGGGGAGAACCTCTGAGGGAATCTAGGATGGAAAAGGACCTGGGGATCCTAGTAGATGATAGGCTCAGCAATGGCATGCAATGCCAAGCTGCTGCTAACAAAGCAAACAGAATATTGGCATGCATTAAAAAGGGGATCAACTCCAGAGATAAAATGATAATTATCCCACTCTACAAGACTCTGGTCCGGCCGCACCTAGAGTATGCTATCCAGTTCTGGGCACCAGTCCTCAGGAAGGATGTACTGGAAATGGAGCGAGTACAGAGAAGGGCAACAAAGCTAATAAAGGGTCTGGAGGATCTTGGTTATGAGGAAAGGTTGCGAGCACTGAACTTATTCTCTGGAGAAGAGACGCTTGAGAGGGGATATGATTTCAATATACAAATACCGTACTGGTGACCCCACAATAGAAATAAAACTTTTTCGCAGAAGAGAGTTTAACAAGATTCGTGGCTACTCAATAAAATTAGAAGAAAAGAGGTTTAACCTTAAACTACGTAGAGGGTTCTTTACTGTAAGAGCGGTAAGGATGTGGAATTCCCTTCCACAGCGGTGGTCTCAGCAGGGAGCATCGATAGCTTCAAGAAACTATTAGATAACACCTGAATGACCGCAACATACAGGGATATACGAATGTAATACTGACATATAATCACACACATAGGTTGGACTTGATGGACCTTTTTTCAACCTCACCTACTATGTAACTATGAATAGAAAAAATAATAAAGAATGGTCCAGTTTTCTCCGGTGGAAGAGAAAAAAAAACTTTCCTGATCCCTCAGGACACCATCAGATATTCTCTGGGTCAAAAATCCATGGTGCTTTTACATCTAAATGTTAGTGTTAATATCCAGATATATTTTGTGCATCAAGGAATGCATCCAGCTCCTTTTTTTTTTTTTTTTATTATTATTATTACTATATTTTTTTTTTTTTTTAAGCAATCTAATGGGCTGGCTAGAACTAGTTCTTGAGGGAGTCTTATTTCAATTTTTTTTTAGCTCTTACTGTGAAAAAGCCTTTCTGGATGTGGCGGTTAAATCTCTTTTCTTCCAGACATAAAGTGTACTGCACACATTTGCAAAGTTTTACCAGGTGGATGTTTAAGTCACTGCTTGATACCACCTTTGACTGTAAAGTGCTACAAGCAGTTAGGGTCTTGCACCCTTGTTTGTTTTGTTTGTTGCTGTGTTGCCCACCACCTTTTTTGTATTGCTTTTGGATGCCCTAGTCATCTGTGTCCTGTATTGTACAGTCAAGAAAAGATTTTTGACTTGCCTGTAAAATCTGTTTCTTGTAATACAGTAAAGAACACCATATCCTCCCCTCCTTCCCTATTTGTATTGCTTGGTGTCTATTAAGGTTCTTTATGGTATAAGCCAAAGAAGCTTAGACCCTTTTTAGTGTATTAATATTTGCTTTACTAAACAGAAAAGCTACACATACGACTGTAGGATACACAATGTATAGCATATAAAGTATAACAAAATATGCCTACATTGTGCAAACTATTTATCCTTTCTAACAAATAAGCATGTACAATGTATGGGATAGGTATAGTAAACAGCTATTTAACTTGGGCATTCCATTGATGGTTCCTTCCTTCAGAGTCCCGCACAAAACATCTATTTCCTCCAAAGTTATCCAGCACAACTATTGCTCCTTTGTTTCAGAACAAGTCTGTCCTTTGTCTGAGCATATGGTTTGTTCAAAGTCCTATTCCCCTCCCCCTGCTACATCATATCCTGTAACCTGACTTCCTGTGCTGAGCTCATAAACTAGTCCAGCATGTTCATTTGCATATCAATAGGGGGAGCTTTATCTTCCAATCACTACACTTGTAACTAAAATGTTACTCCATATTAATGCTATACAAATCATTACAGCTAGCCTTAGCAACAAACTTGCTAAAAACCTTAGGATAACTGTCGGTGGGAGATGATTTATTTGGGGGTCCATACAGTTTTGTTTGCCAGTGTCCACTCACCTGAAGTAAGCAACATATAAACCAGTCCTCTAAGAATATGCCTGTGTTCTGTACTGTACTCCCAAAAACAAATTTTCCAAGTAATTCAGAAATCTTTTTTTTTTCTTTCATTTTTAGCACAAAAGGAATTGCTGTATGTTTCAGATGAATTAGTCCATATATTATGAGTTCACTTACAGTGGGAACCTCTGAAATAAAACACAAACGAAACAAAGCATATCCCTCTATGGTGTGCATTTACCTTAATCCAAAGCACATAGTGCAGTCCTTATCTGCTTTCTCCTTCCTCTCCTATTTGCATGAGTCACTTCTTAAGGTTATGCCAGCACCATCTAATCTGCCCCCCCCCCTCTTTCCGCACACAGGTGATTGACAACCTCAGCTGTGCATGTTTCACTATGAGACTATGTACAAGGAGTTTCAGAATACATCCACCTCCAGGGAAAGATTCGCAGAACTGAATTTTAGAGGCAGTAAGGGGGATATGATCACCATGTATAAATACATAAGTGGTCCATATAGTAAACTTGGTGTAGTTGTTCACTTTAAGGCTCTCTCAGGACATGGGGGCACTCTACATCTGAAGTATGAGGTTTGACCTTCATATATGGAAAGTGTACTTCACCGTAAGAGATGTGAAATGTGATTATACACAGCGGGAGCTGATCTGTGGGTACCACGGACTCTGTCGACACACGACGATCATCCAGCAAAGAGGCAGATTGCCATTCTATCAGTAGGGAAGGCATGGATCCTGTGTTCCTGCAAAGCAGGGACATGGATTCATGCCTTCCCCTAGTAAAGGCACCTTCTACACTGTAAAAAAAACACTAGCTAGGCACACAGTTAACCCTTTGAGCGACCCTGATAACCCCTTCCCAGCCAATGTCATTAGTACAGTGACTGTGCATAGTTTTAGCACTGATCACTGTCATTGGTCCCAAAAAAAATGTCAGTGCCCGACGGTCTGCTGCAATATCGCAGTCCCCCCCCGCTATAAGTCTCTGATCGCTGCCATTACTAGTTAAAAATATATATATCCCATAGTTTGCAGACGCTATAACTTTTGTGCAAACCAATCAATATAGACTTATTGGGATTTTTTTTGTTTACCAAAAATATGGAACAGAATACATATTGGCTTAAATTGCTGAAGAAATTAGATTTTTTTTACAAAAAATTATTGGATATGTTTTATAGCAAAAAATAAAAAATATTGATTGTTTTTCAAATTTGTCGATCTTTTTATTTTTTTGCGCTAGAAACAAAAAAAGAATAAAAAGATAAGAGGTGATCAAATACTACCAAAAGAAAGCTCTATTTGCGGGGAAAAATGTATATACATTTATTATTTATTTCAGGTACTTATATAGCGCCATCAATTTACGCAGCGCTTTATTTAAATTTTGGGAACAGCGTCGCATGACCGCGCAATTGTCAATTAAAATAACGCAGTGCCGGTAAATCCGAAGTGGGTAAAAAGAGCTGGATGCACTCCTAAATGAACAAAACATAACTGGATAGTAACATTGTTGATCTAGGGAATATCCAATTGCCTTCTGTGTGACTTGTTCTAATAAAGATCTGCGAAGCCACTGTTTTCTTTTGAAGTTTTATAGGCCGGGAAAGAGCTGGGTCACATGACAGCTGTATATCAATTATGAAAAGGTTACTTTAGTGTGTTTGGTTTTTTTTTTCTGTTAAAATAAATACAGAGCCTATTCCAGAATGATGTCCTTCCTGTCTCAAAGCCTCCTGAGATGCCTTCAGTGCCTTGCAAAAGTATTCACCCCCCTTGGCATTTTTCGTGTTTTGTTACCTCACAATCTGCAATTAACATGGATTGTTTGAGGATTTGCATCATTTAATTTACAGAACATGCCCACAACTTTGAAGATGTGTTTTTTTTTTTTTTTTTTTTTGTTTTTTTTTTTGTGAAGCAAACAACAAATAGGACAAAATAACTGAAAAAGTCAATGTGCATAACTATTCACCCCCCTAAAGTCAATACTTTGTAGAGCCACCTTTTGCAGCTATCACAGCTCCAAGTCGATTTGGATAAGCCTCTGAGCTTGCCACATCTTACCACTGGGATTTTTGCCCATTCCTCCTTGCAAAACTGCTCCAGCTCCTTCAAGTTGGATGGTTTGCGCTTGTGAACAGCAATCTTTAAGTTTGACCACAGATTTTCTATTGGATTGAGGTCTGGGCTTTGACTATACATTTACATGTTTCCCCTTAAACCACTCAAGTGTTGCTTTAGCAGTGTGTTTGGGGTCAATGTCCTGCTGGAAGGTGAACCTCCGTCCTAGCCTCAAATCACACAGAGTGGTACATGTTTTGCCCAAGAATATCCCTGTACTTGGCAAAATCCATCGTTCCCTCAACTCTGACCAGTCTCCCAGTCCTGACTGCTGAAAAACATCCCCACAGCATGATGCTGCCACCACCATGTTGGTGTTCTTTGGGTGATGTGATGTGTTGGGTTCGCGCCAGACATAGCGTTTTCTTTGATAGACAAACATTTCAATTTTAGTCTCATCAGACCAGAGCACCTTCCTCCATAAATTTTGGGAGTCTCCCACATGCCTGTTCACAAACTCAAAATGTGCCAGATTGTTTTTTTTCTGAAAGTAATGGCTTTTTTTGGCCACTCTGCCATAAAGCCCAACTCTATGGAACGTACGGCTTATTGTCGTCCTATGTACAGATACTCCAGTCTCTGCTGTGGAACTCTGCAACTCCTCCAGGGTTACCTTAGGTCTTTGTGCTGCCTCTCTGATTAATGCCCTCCTAGCCCGGTCCGTGAGTTTTGGTGTGCAGCCGTCTCTTGGCAGGTTTGCTGTTGTGCCATGTTCTTTCCATTTGGTTATAATAGATTTGATGTTACTCCTAGGGATCATCAAAGATTTGGATATTTTTTTAATAACCTAACCCTGACTTGTACTTCTCAACAACATTGTCCCTTACTTGTTTGGAGAGTTCCTTGGTTTTCATGGCAGTGTTTGGTAAGTGGTGCCTCTTGCTTAGGTGTTGCAGCCTCTGGGGCCTTTCAAAAAGGTGTGTATATGTAATGAAAGATCATGTGACACTTAGATTGCACACAGGTGGACATCATTTCACAAATGTTGTGACTTCTGAAGGTAATTGGTTGCACCAGAGCTTTTTATGGGCTTCATAATAAAGGGGGTGAATACATACGCACATGCCAATTATCAGTTTTTTATTTCTGAAAAATAGTTTTATGTATATATTTTTCTAATTTTACTTCACCAACTTAGACTATTGTGTTCTCATCCATCACATATAATTCAGATTAAAAAAAACATTGCACTAAAGGCTGTAATGTAACTAAATAGGTAAAAAGCCAAGGGGGGTGAAAGCCAAGGCACTGTATGTCATAAGTTGCAGGAGTCTTTGGGGCTGTGTATAACCCACTGCGCATGTGAAGTATCATCAAGAGGCCAGCTACAGGACCTGGAAGAGGCAGCCAGCAGAAGGCTTCACCAGACCCAGCAGTGCAGCTGCTTTCAACTGGTGGCAACGTGACAGCGCTGGATTCGCTGGCAGGGTGTAAAATATGCTTGCTTTTTTTTTTTTTTTTTTTTACCCACCCTCAGAAGACAAGGTAAGAATGGGTTAATATTGAAATGAAACCTGGGGAGGTACATAAAATGATATAAAAATCTAATGGAGCACATTTTGTTTAAGCAGATGGAGCGAAGATCTTCTTTGGGTCAAACTTCAGGGAACAAAAAAGATGGTAAAAATCAGGCTCTGAAAAGTCAGGTAATGCTCTGTTTCAGGCTATAATCTTTGAACCGAAGATAAGCAAATGTCTAAATACATTTGGTATGTGTTCTTAATTTAGTTTTGTGTGCCTTACCTCTGTGTAGGAGCTTCCTGCAATGAGGACCGATCACTGTTGCTCTCTTGGGTAGGGTGATTGGTCTTGTCCACCCACTCTCATAGTTTTCTGCAGACAGCCTGTGGAAGGTGGAACATGTTGGGCCCCTCACACAGCTCTGCTCTCTGCACAGGCTATGTACAGTACAGTGATGATGTCACTGCTACATTTACAAGTTCATATCTGGGCTGGAAATACATTTGGTGCACACAAAGTGGAATTATAATTTTTGTGGCTATTGAGGAATATACTGGTGTATAATGGAAAGTTTTTGTGCCCTGGAGTTCAACTTTAACTAATTTGAGCCATTAAAAAAGACCCTGCACCCTTAGAACCCAAACCATTAAGGTAAACCCAGCACAATTCTGGGAAAATTCAAATTATGTATAAGAAGATGGTTTAACAATATTTACTCTTCCCAGCTCCCAAGCTTCCCTATTGGTTAATGAGTATTTCTAGGATGTTAAAGGCTAGGCTTGGCAGGCAGGAGGGACCAAGGCAGCTTTGTTTATGTGTTATGTGTGTTTACTGATCATTGTGGCATGCGGATTAAACTAATTCCCTATGTTTATTTGTGTTTATGCATTTGGCATTATTTGCCAAGTTTGCATTGTCCGGGTTTGTGACTGGTTTACCTGACCATGTAGGTAATTCAGAGGAAGGCACAAATACTTTTAAAGCACGGTCCAACTTAATTTTTGACATTCCCTTTCAAGAAGTATATTTCTTGAAATACTTGGTCATAAATGTGACTTGGTGTCATTTATTTTTTACCCTTCCAAAATAACCAAATTAAACACAATAGCTTAACTATTAAAGCGGCACAAGAATAGCAATAATCTATAGCAGGGGTCTCAAAACTTTTCAAACAAAGGGCCACTTAAGGGGGCCAGATGGTGGCCGGTGGGGGTAGAAAATGTCCTGGGCCCAGCATCAGTGAGAATAAACATGGCCTCAGGCTTGGTGGTCAGTAAGAGGAAGTAGGTGCCCCATCATTGGTATTAATGGGAGGAGTAATACCCCATCATTGGTATCAGTGGAAGAAACAGTACCCCATTGTCTGTGTCAGTTTGAATAGTTCCACCATCCTTGGTGTCAATGGAAGGAATAGTGCCCCATCATTGGTGTCAGTGAAAGAAATAGTGCCCCATCATTGGTGGTAGTGGAAAGAATAGTGCTCCATCCATGTTTGGTGTAGATGGAAGGAAATATGTCGGTGTCATTGCTCCAAGGGCCACAGTTTGGAGACCATTAATCTATAGCATCCAGCAGTCATCTTTTACTAATCCGCCTACAATAAACAAAACACTAATTGTTGTGGGAAATTCTGTTTTGCATTGCCCTCCATATCAAGCCTGTTAGTATTTTAGCGCTAATATTAAATGACTGTCATACAAGGTCAGTACCTTTCTCTGTGCTGATCTCTACAATTTATTTCAGTTTGTGGCAATTAGGGGTTGGTGAAAATATACAAATGTAATTGATGTACATTTGGTCAGAGTTTGGTTACTGTGTTATTGTAAAGGTATGATTCAATATTTTATTTGCTTGTTTATAAACCTAAAAAAAATCAATTGTTTTAGTTTTGAAATGATACCTTTTTTACCCTACTTTTGGCCCTACAAAGGCTAGTTGAAGAAGGGACTTTCTTCAAGGTCAGTGTCATTGCCAGTTTTTATGCAGATGCCTATTGTCATAGTACTTTATTTTCCCTGCTTATTTCATACTTTGAGAATTTGGTAGAAAAAAACTATGTTCTGTGGAACTTGCACAATTAAGTGTCAGTTTTTGTTTAATAAATGGAAATCTTAGCCTTTTTGTGTGTGGTTAGGTAATATAACTTTTATTACTGCATGTTACGTATTCTATTCTTGGTTTTAGTGCCTACCTGTACTTTGGTCCACAAATCTCATACTCAAAGTGTATTAAATGAGACGTGTGAGGAACTATGAGATCAGTCAACAATTATGTCTTCATTCATCATGCACATCCATCTGTTTGGCTTATCTCTGTTCAAACAGAAAACAGTGGCAATCATACAATCATTTCCAGCTATTGTAACAGCCAGCCAGCATCAGTTCTGTTATGATTTTTTTGTGTTTGTGACTGCTTAGATTGTTGTGCTGTGTTGGAATCTTTTGGATTCATGACTGTTATGTGTTCCCAATAGCATGCAGCATTATGTTTTAATTTTGTATTCTACATTCACAATAACAATAACCTACCTAAAGCGGAGTTCCAGCCATTTCTGTGTTTATTGAAAGTCAATAAAAACTTTTAATAAACACACACTCACCTGTCCCACAATCCAGCAATGCGGCCACCTGAAGACTCGGTTCTCTCCCTCACTTCTCCCTGGCGCCGGCATCACAAGTGTGGGCACCCGGTTTCACAGCCGGGTGTGCACTGCACATATGCAAGTCGTGCTGCGCGTCTTGAATGGCCGAGCAATCTTCTGGTACCTGTGACATGTCCCAGGAGATTGCAGGGAGGGGGGTAGAGAGGAGAACTTCCACTCTAATTCCCTAGATTCCCCGACCGGAAGTGGCATGTCAGGGGGTCAGGAGTCCTTAAAGAGGACCTTTCACTTTTGGGTGGAACTCTGCTTTAATAACACAAACATAGTTAAAGTGGTTGTATACCCCGCTTTCAAATTTTTTACCTACAGGTAAGCTTATAATAAGGCTTACCTGTAGGTAAAATAATTATCTCCACAACCTGTATGCTTTAGGAGATATTCACCTTGCATGCAGCCACTGACGTCAGTGACGCATGCGCTCTGAAGGTCTGGCAGATGCTGCTGGAAAATCAGGGCTCCTTGCCGGAAAGAGGACTCCTGCGGGAGTGATGTCATTGCGGCTCCGGCCACTCACAGCGCTAGAACCGCAAACCCAGAAGAAACGCAAAAGGAACAAATCAGCTCCCTCAGTGGTGACCGGGAGGCTTTGCCTTCGCTTTGTCCTAAGCCAGGTAAGTATTTCAGGATGAGCTAGTATGCAGTGAATTATGCCTTTGCCTTACAGGTTTTTTTTTTGTTTGTTTTTTTTGGGGGGGGGGGGGGTTGTTTTGCGGGCATAAAACCGCTTTAACTTTTCTACAGAATTAAAGCCAGATGCCCAATATGTTTCCTTACATAACAATTTAGTGAAATAGTTTTTTTTTGTTTTTTTTTTTTACTGTACTTACAAGCAGAAAGAATATTCTACAACCAAACTTAGTTTCAAAATGGTTTTGATTCACTGTTGCAGGTGTACTAAAACAGGATGTCTAGCTTAAGACATCAGACATGTAGAAAAACATACGTTTTAATGAGGTTTGTATTCACCAGGAAAAAGTGACTGCAGACAAGAACACAATGACCTACAGATCTCCAGCTAACACACCTAAGGCTTGTGTGTTTTTGAAGCAGAACAGACACCAGGCAATCATTTGTTTTTTCTATGGTTATGGGCACATTAATTGTGGATTGTATTATTCCTTGAGGAAAAGAAAAACTTGTATTATAGTCAATCCTTGAATATAAAAACATATTTAAGCCTTCTTCTCCTATAGCTCACTTGCTACTTGGATTTCTCCCACTGTTCATTTGAGGACACAGCAGATCTCTAGATAAATGCCATGCCTCTAGGCAAATAAAAAATGCAATTGAAAAAAGGTGGTTTTTCATAATAAAGATCTGCTTGTCACTGAGGAGTTATTCAGTCTGTTTCAAGCTGCCCTACAGATTCTCAAAAGTGAGTAGCCAAACACTTGGCTTTCACAGATTCAAACATTGTGTTTTTCCAAACCATCAGCAATTTGATAATGGCTTTACTAGAAAGTGGAATCCTCCTCATGGAGTACTTTCTGTTACCAAACACTTTGATACGTTTACCCGTTCTATAAAAAATGTAAGCAACATTAGGAGACTCACTTTTTGTATCTCACCTTGACGAGGTACTGGTTGTCCCAGTTGTTGAATATGTGTTCTTTAACCACTTACAGACCGCTTAATGACCAGGCCATTTTTTGCGATACGACACTGCGTCGCTTTAACTGACAATTGCGCGGTCATGCGATGCTGTACCCAAACAAAAAATTGACATCCTTCCCACAAATAGAGCTTTCTTTTGGTGGTATTTGATCAACTCTGCGTTTTTTTTTTTTTTTTTTTGTTTTTTTTTGCGCTATAAACAAAAAACCGTCAATTTTGAAAACAATATTATTGTACATCGCGGGACACAGAGCCATAGTTATTAACTATATGGGTATATAGGCACGTTCAGGTGATGGACACTGGCACACCCAATACAGGAAGTTCACTCCCTATATAACCCCTCCTCCTACCAGGAGTACCTCAGTTTTTTCGCCAGTGTCTAAGGTGTTGGTCACGAGTGAAGATGTGCTCTGAGGAGCTCCACTGGAGGGATCCTTGCTGGATTTAAATAGCCTCCACAGACCTGATCCATCCAAAGTGCCACTAAGCCAATGGATGGTACCTTGGCCTCGTATAAGAACGAGGTTTTGCCTGTAACGCCTCTCCTTGCAGGGCTGGACCCCGGGACCTAGTGCTTTGGTCATGCTCACATTACCTAAAGTTTTTCCTGGCCGGGTGCTATACAGGTCCAAGGGAGTGGAACCCCGATAAAAAATATATAAACAGTGTAGCGCTGGACTAATAAGAATACGCATATATGGGTGTATGCGAAATAGACAAAACACATAAGTGGTGAATAAAGTGAATATTATAAACACGTGTGTTGTAACACTGAAAATTAATCAAATAAACCTGCATATATTTAAAAGCGAAAAGTGATATGAAGGTATAAGTAAAAGTGGTGAACTTTAAGTGAGTTATATAAACCAATGTGACAACAAAAAATGACATCAATGTATGATGAAAAAACTCTATTCACTAATAGTGTCAATTGATCCTTGTAATTAGTGATCACAAAAAAGGAAAATTGAAATAAATATATAAATAAATTAGGACAGTCCCAAAAAAAACGTGGTGACACTCCAACACAGATTCTGATTCAATATTCCACCGCAGCTGTTGCCCACCACCGAAGGATATAAAGTTGGAGGCTTACCGGACAGCCTGCGACCACCCTTATTCAGGGGGGTCAAAACAGGCTCAGTAGAAATGTATGGATCCAGAAGATGTCCTCGCCAATAATCTCCAGGTGTTCCTCAGATAACCTTATGGCAAGCCACTGGGGCTTCCAAACAGGGTGCAGTTAGGACTTGGCCACAGGATACAGCATTAGCCCCAGATGCCCCAAAAAAGAAAAAATACTCCAATAGTGCAGAGTGATCTGGCCAATTTATTTAAAAATGTAAAAAGAACAAATAAATCTATAAAAAGCAATGCTTCTGACGGGGAGAAATGAAAACAAGCTCCACCGCCGTTTAAAATCCGATCGCGCATGCGCGATACGTGCTCACGTTGTGACCCTACGGCCGTTTCGTCACAACTGACGTCATCAGGGGTACGTGGCCACGCTCGCGCATGCGCTTTAAATACACAAGCGCCATAGCGCCCTAGCGCATTCATTGGCTGAGGGGGAACAAGGGCGGATGGTAATACTATAATACTAATCATTCCAGCCCAATGAAAACCGCCCATACATAAATCCTTCCTTGTTGTGAACCTGGAAAGACATAGAGAGCAAAGCTGTACACCATGTAACGCCATCTAGTGGTTAACAAAGAAAAAGTACAGAACACACTCCAAAATTCCCTTGAATATGTAGAAGCATAAACCAGCCTCTACAACCCAAAAGTGTATATGCAACACTGCCATCTAGTGGCGGAAAATAATTCACCAATGTGAAACATATGGTGAAATGCTTGGGTTTAAGATACTTAAAGATCAAAATAAATATGGGTGTGTTCAAGTTCCCCATCAGCCGTATCTCTAATAAGAAAAACATGATTACATTATACTCAAACCATCATGATGTATATGCAGAACAGTAGACACTTAGTTATCCAGATACATCTAAAAACATATGGTGGATGAAAGCATGTTGATAGATTGCCAATAAAGATACAAATCTATACAAAGAGGAGAAAAAAGAAAAAAAGAGAGGGAAAAAATCATCTATAAAAATTTAATTTCAACTGTAGTTAATAAAAAAAGGAGAGGGTCACCCGGGACGGAAAAGGTATATATATGTTTCCTTTCAACTATTATTAATGAAGCAATTGATGTCCCATTCTATGTTCAACCCATTCGGGGCATGGGAACCCAATCTGTAGATCCAGTTGGTTTCGGATCTAGAGATGGTCCTTTTTCCATTGCTACCCCGCCAATGGGGAACATACTTCTCAATACCAATAAACACAGTTCCCTTAGGATTCCTATCATGTACTGCATCATAGTGCCTAGAGACACTGTGTTTATCGAAACCCTGCTTGATATTGGTAATATGTTCTGCCAATCTCACATTCAACTTCCTAATGGTACGGCCAACATACTCCAACCCACATGGACACCTCAATAAATATACTACGCATTTGGTTGTGCATGTGATAAGTGATTTGATTGAGTATGTGGCACCTGTACCACTAGAGGTGAATTCCGTGATTCGTCTATCTCGTAATGAGTTGATATTACAAACATTACATCTCCTACAAGGTGAGAATCCTTTTAAGTCTCCAAAAAAGGTAGGGCGTTTAGGTGGGACAGGGATATTTGGTGCCAACAAATGCCTAAAACCCCGATAAAAAGAACCCGATCCTTGAAGGTTTGTTAAACACAGCCCGCCGTGATGGGTGGAGGTTGGATCTGTCTGTCATCAGCAGTATCCTGCAGCGAGGATAAGGTAAGGGAAGAAGCCTAGGAACTGTGAAAAGCCCACCTATGGTTTTTTTGGGGGAAAAAATGTTGTCATGCCCTAAATCTCCACTAGAGGGAGTAAATGTATATGCCTTAATTTGTTGTCTTCACTTCAGCTCAGTGTCAGTCTGTGTGTGGATTTAGCAGCAGCTTGTCCCAGCGGGGATTCCTCATGTAGGTAAAGAGATCCGCCATTCCGCATTTCTCCCCCCTTAGGGGAATTAGGGAATTCAACAAATGTTGCTGCTCCCCTTGTATAGCCCCCCGCGTGGGGTCAGGAGGTCCCGTTTTGCTCTGAAAAAGTTCCCCCTGATCTGCTTACTATTTTGGGCTCTGCCTCTCCTCCCCTCTTGATTGGTCTACAGGCAGACCCAAATGCCGCCCGCATGGGAAAGATTTGAAATTCAAAGGAGGGGGGCGGGTGTTGTACGGAGGGGGTGGGGCCTAGCAGCGGCGCCGTGTGTGGGTTGCAGCGTCCATGAGGACACACAGCGCAAGCGTGGGTGGAAACTTTGTACAAGAGCAGTCTCTCCTCAGCTGGATAGCGAGGAGAGCAAGCTGGCTGATCACCCGGGACACAGGAGCAGTGAGGCACGTAAGGGCGGCATATGGGCATTCCCAGTAGAGGAAAAGATATTTTTTCCCAGCGCTAGGCTGAACTTTTATTAGCGGCATTCTATTGTCAGACTATTGTTCAGCAATTAGTGCATTTAAATAGTACCTCTGCTTTGTGCTTAGGACTATACCTCCCAAAAAGGCTGGGACAAACGCCTCAAAAAAAGGTACCAAAAACATCGCCCCCAGGCGCTGAGAACTCCAGTCATGCCTCAACACGGTCATCTTCTCCTGAAATACCAGAAGTGGCAAGCCAGGGTGAGTCATTGGAACCAATTGGTGTTGCAGCTGCTTCTCACATCTCAGCCCCTGTATACGTGACTGAAGATGTCTTTTCCTCTGCCCTGGTGGGGTTAGACCAGCAGTTGATGCTGCTATATCCAGTGTGTATAAGTCTAACTTGTAAGGTAGACAATGCAAAAATGCTTAAGGATCCAACGGATAAAGGTTGGAATTCCTGTTTAAATCCTCTTTTTCTTTGGCAGGTGCCGTTACTCAGCCTGCAGTCGCTGCAATAGGCATCTGCCAATCCCTAAAGGATCAGTTTAGACAGGCCCTTAAGGAGGTTCCTGTACAACAAGCCCCGGATTTGGCCGAACTGCCAAGAGCATTATGTTTTGCTATAGACGCCATTAAAGAGTCTATTCACCAGGCATCCCATCCCGCCTTGCGCTTGTGCTAGTGCACATGCGTAGGATCCTGTGGTTGAAAAATTGGTCAGCCGAAGCGCCATGCAAAAGGCTCCTGATCGGTTTTCCTTTTCATGGGGATTGGCTATTTGGGGATGATTTGGACAAATACATCCAAAAGATTTCAAGTGGGAAAAGTACTCTTTTGCCAGTCAAGAGAAGGAATAAATGCACTTCATTTAGGCTGGCTCTTTCTCCAGCGCCAGGGGCATCCGCCTCTAGGCAGTCACGACGGCCTCTGCTGTCATAGTCTAGAGGAAAGACTCAGGGTCAGGCCCAGGCACAAAAGAAGTCCTGGGGGCGGAAACCTGCAAAACAGAATTCTAAAGCCTCATTATGAAGGGGCGCCCCCACTCGCCAGGGTGGGGGGAAGACTTCTGCAGTTCTCAGAAGTCTGGTAAGAGGAAATTCAGGACAGATGGGTCATCTCCACAGTAACTCTATGGTACAAACTGGAATTTTGGGAGTTTTCACCACCTCGTTTTCTTAGGTCAAACGTTCCCAAAGATCCAGGGTAAAGGCAATTTCTGTTTCAGGCATTAAACCGATTACTGGCTCAGGGGGTGATCATGCAAATCCCCACAGAAGAGCAAGGTTTGGGGTTTTATTCAAACCTCTTTATGGTACCAAAACTGAATGGAGATGTCAGACCCATTCTAGATATAAAAAATCTAAATCAGTTCCTGAAGGTCCGCTCAGATCGGTGGTTTCTATCCTACAAGGAGGAGAACTTCTGGCGTCTATCGACATCAGGGATGCATATCTGCATGTTCCTATATTTCCCATTTCCGTCTTTCAGGACAGCACCATAGAGAGACCTTGGCTCCTCCCCTTCTGAGGAAACACCGCCTTCAAATTCTAGATTTAATCCTCACCGCTCCCCCCGGCCCCTCAGTTCTGGTGTTTCCTCCGGTGGGGAGACATCGCAAGGAGTCAGAGCTGAACAGCCAGGGAGGCTGGGGCTAAATACAGGCGGAGCTGAGGGGGGTGGACCAGGGTCTCTCTCTCTCTCCCCTGCTCAGGTTTTTGCACTGCAGTCTGTGAGGCTAGTGTGGCTGGGTACCTTAGATGACTGCATATCACGCTCCTCCAGCTTCTCTTGGCGAAGCTGTAAGCTGGAGGGGTCCGCTTCCTTCTGTCCAGCGGTGGCATAGGCGGAGACACAGGGAGACCGCCCTGCACCAGCAGTCAGCGTGGGAGCTCTGAGGGAGCGCTGGGTCGGAGGGCGGGTGACGTCATTTCCGGCGGGGGTCAGTGCTTCCGTCTGACCAGTGACTTCCTGTTCTGGTCACGGAGTTTGGTGGCGGACCGCGCGTTCGGCTGGTGCTGCCTCATATCTGCTGTGGGGACAGCACACAGGGGCCTGGGAAACCACTTTCCTCTGAAGGAGATGTCGGAAGCAGAGGCTTCGCGAACCGCTCTAGGAGAATCCTGTAAGCTCCACAGGTGTAAACTCCCCTCTACTTTTTTCCTGTAAGCTCCACAGGTGTAAACTCCCCTTGGTGGTGGGGGGGGGGGAGGGCTGTGACCAGGTCCCTGGTGGTGGTTGGTCCTGGGAAGCACACCCCTGGTGGCCCTCCGTGGTAGTGCTGGTGGATAGTTTGGCTGATTGCCCCCTCTTTTAAATGTATTCACAGGGCAAGTCTACGGAGAAAAGCAAGTTGCCCACAATACCAAGAAAAAATGCAACTCATGCAGAGCCACAATGGGGGAGTCTTGGTCCAAGCCCCTCTGTAAGGAGTGTATAGAGGGGTTAGTAAGGGAGCAGTCAGGAGAACAGTGTTCGGATCTAGCAGCATCCGTCAAGGAGCTTTCTAACACTGTGCAATCCTTTAAGACACTTTTTTCCAGTCTTTAATTGCCACAGCCTCAGGTTATTTCTCCACCAGCACAGCAGAGTGTTCCCCAATCCTTAATGGATGCTCCCTCGGGTAGTGGAGAGAATCCAAGAGGTGCCAGACTCGAGGTAGAGGAGGAGCCTGATAGCGTTTCTTCAGATTCCCAGGGGGAATCGGAGGGAGAGGAGGTGGAAGGGGAATCCACAAGATCCTCTCGCTACAAGCTTTCCCTGGAAGAAGTGGAGGAGCTCCTAGGAGCCATCCATACCACACTAGGAATCCAGGAGGAAAGGAAGAAGCTATCACTCCACGACCAGATGTATAGGGGCCTAGGGGAACATAAGAGGAAGGTGTTCCCAGTACATGAGGTCTTGGTCGACGCCATTAAAAAAGAGTGGCAAGACCCCGAAAGGAAACCTTTCTTTTCAAGAGCGCTTAAACGTAGGTTTCCCTTTGCAGAGGAGGAGGCGCTGGTATGGAACAAATTGCCTAAACTAGACGCAGCCTTTTCTCAGGTCTCCAGGCGCACTGACCTGGCCTTTGAGGACATGGGGGCACTCCCAGATCCCATGGACAAGAGGATAGATTCCCTCTTGAAAAAATCCTGGGACTCTTCCCTGGGTAACCTCAAACCCGCCATGGCGTCCACAGTGGTGGCACGAAACAAGGAGTACTGGTTAATGCAAATTAAAGCGCACATAGAGGCGGGAACTTCTAAGGAAACAATCCTGTCGTCGTTCCCTATGCTCCTTAAGGGGGTAGCTTATCTGGCGGACGCTACGGCTGAATCGGTGCGTATGTCCGCAAGATCAGCCGCATTATCCAATTCAGCAAGAAGAGCCTTATGGCTTAAAACATGGCAGGGGGACACCGCTAAAGTTAAACTTTGCGGGATTCCTCTCACAGGGGACTTGCTGTTTGGACCAGGTCTGGAAGCCGTTTTAGATCGGACGGCCGACAGGAAGAAGGCGTTTCCTCTTAAAAGGAAACTTGCAGAGACTAAAAGAAAGTCTCTGCCCTGGAAGAAGTTGGACCCCCAAAATCTGAACAACAGAAAAAGGGTTGGGGACAGAAGAGTAAAGGGCGTGGGGGGGCTATTTTTCACCCTTCTAAACAGCCCAAAAAGACTAAGTGACAGAATCACGGTGGGAGGAAGATTGGGGGCCTTCCTTCCACAGTGGGAGATGATCACCTCCAACCATTTTATTTTGGAGATCATAAGAAGAGGGTACAGGTTAGAGTTTGCAGAATCTCCACCACGCAGACTCCTGGTCACCACGCGACCGAAATGCGCAGAAAGGTCAGCAGCTCTTCTTTCCTCCCTCCAGGAGTTGGAGGAACGGGAGGTGGTAGTTCGAGTTCCGGAAGGAGAGACAGGCAGAGGCTTTTATTCCCACATTTTTGTGGTGCGCAAACCCTCGGGAAAATTCAGGCTCATCCTGAATCTGAAGCCTCTGAATGTCTCGCTCACCTACAGGAGGTTCCGAATGGACTCTGCTCGGTGAAGACAATCCTTCCTCCGAACTGCTTCATGGCATCGGTAGACTTGAGGGATGCCTACCTACACATTCCAATCGCGGAGCGGTGTCAGAAGTTCCTCAGGCTGGCGGTAAATACCAGGGAAGGGACGTTTTACTGGCAGTTCAGGGCTCTTCCCTTCGGGCTATCCTCTTCCCCCGCATCTTCACCAAAGTCATGGTAGAAGTTTTAGCTTTCCTACGAATCAAGGGCATCTCAGTGATCGCATATCTAGACGATCTGCTCCTGTTTGCCTCTTCCCTGGAACAGTTGTCGCGGGACCTGCAGTTTACAAGAGACATCCTAGAGGCTCTAGGTTGGCTCTTGAACCTAGAGAAATCCAATTTTTGATTCCATCACAAAAGGTAATCTTTCTGGGTTACCTGTTGGATTCAACGAAACAGAGGGTCTTCCTTCCGTTGGAGAAAATCCAGAAGGTAGACAAGGCAATGTTATTACTCCAGGGCAGCCAACAGATATCAGTAAGAAAGGCTATGTCAGCCCTGGGGTTACTGACGGCGGCACTTCCAGCAGTTCAGTGGGCAGGGTTACATTTTCGCCCTTTACAGCTCTTCTTCCTGAGGGTTTGGGACCACAGTCAGGGGTCTTTGGACTCCCTGATAACCATACCAGGTCAAATCAAGAGATCCCTATGGTGGTGAAGAGGAGGGGCCAATCTCTCACAAGGTCTGGAGTGGGTTCTTCCAGTGTCCATGTGTGTCACGACCGATGCAAGCAGCACAGGTTGGGGGGCGCATCCTGATTCCTGGATGGTTCAGGGCGTCTGGCTGAGGGAAGACGCAAAAAGATCCTCGAACTGGAAGGAGCTGAGAGCGGTGGCTTTGGCCCTCAGAGCCTTTCAGAAGGAACTTCACGGGCAGCATGTGAGAGTCCGGTCGGACAACTCTTCAGCTGTAGCTTACATAAACAGGCAGGGGGGTACCAAGAGCAGACCCTTGTGGGCCCTGGCAGAAAGCATTCTCAAGTGGGCCGAATTAAATGTTCTATCCCTCTCGGCGGTGCAGGGGAACAAAATCTGGTGGCCGATCTCCTCAGCAGGAAGCGGCTGAGAGAAGGCGACTGGGTTTTGAACCAGGAGGTTTTCGAGGCAATATCCCAGAAGTGGGGAAGGCCATGCGTAGACCTTTTTGCGTCGAGAGAAAACAGGAAGGCTCATCTTTTCTTCTCCTTGAACAGATGGGATGGAGCCCTAGGAGTAGACGCACTGGCTCAGAGCTGGCCTTTTCACCAGGTGTTATGCCTTCCCCCCTCCTGTACTGATCCCAACCGTACTGAGGAAGTTCCAGCTGGAAAACACAACCCTCATTCTAATTGCACCACATTGGCCCAGAAGGCCTTGGTTTTCCATCTTAAAAAGTCTAGCAGCAGAACCTCCCTGGTTTCTGCTAGTTCAGGAGAATCTTCTTTCCCAGGGGCCAGTCTGTGGTCCCCAGGTAGAGAGATGGAACCTCGTGGCTTGGCTACTGAAGAGGAATTGCTGAAGGGCAGGGGTTTCTCAGATCGCTTAGTGGAAACCCTCCTAAATTGCAGGAAAAAGGAAACCCAGGTTATCTACCAGAAGACGTGGAAACGTTTTAATAGCTGGTGCACAGAAAGTCCTTTTGATGTACACAGCTCCATAGCGGTCCTAGAGTTTCTGCAATCAGGGACGGACAAGGGGTTAGCCCTTGGCACCCTGAAAGGTCAAGTTTCCACTCTGAGCGTTTTTCTAGAAAAACAGCTATCCACAGATCCGTGGATAGTTAGATTTTTTTAAGGCATTGAGTAGACAGAGACCACTGAGTGTCTCTCCCTTCCCAATGTGGGATCTTTCTCTGGTTCTACAGGCCCTTACGGCGGAACCTTTTGAGCCGTTAGGAACTTGTACGTTAAAATGGATTACCCTCAAAACTGTGTTTTTGGTGGCAATCACTACGGCAAGGAGAGTGAGTGAACTCGAAGCCCTTTCTATTAGGGCACCCTTTTTTCAGATATTTACGGACCGGTAATTTTTAGAACCGATCCGTCTTTTTTGCCGAAAGTGGCCTCGGGTTTTCATAGAGGCCAGGAAATTGTTTTGCCCACCTTCTGTTTAAATCCTGTGAGGGAACAGGAACATATTTTTCATAAGTTGGATGTGAGAAGGTGTGTCCTTCAGTACTTGGAGGATACAAAACCATTTAGAAAGTCTGATTTCCTTTTTGTTTTGTTTTCAGGAACCAGAAAAGGAGGCAAAGCCTCTAGGCGCACTATAGCCAGATGGTTGAGGTTAGCTATCAGCCAGGTGTATGTAGTCAGTGGTTTAGAGGCCCCAAAAGGTGTTAGGGCACATTCCACCAGGGCAGTGGCGACCTCTCAGGCAGAGTGGACTGGTGCGTCTCCGGAACAGATCTGTAGAGCGGCAACGTGGTCCAGATTCGAAACGTTCGTGAGACACTACAGGTTGGACCTTCTGTCAGCAAAAGACCAGGCTTTTGGGTGTAAGGTTCTGCAGGCAGTAGTCCCACCCTAAGGTAAGGTGCTCGCTCATCCTCTCTATGGTGCTGTCCTGAAAGACGGAAATGGGAAAATCGGAGTTACTTACCGGTAACGTCCTTTTCCAGGAGTCTTTCAGGACAGCACAGATACCCACCCTATTTCAGGGACATTTCTGAAGAGTTCATCGCAGAAGAACGTCAGGTAAGATAAAAGTTATTATGACGTGTTCTTGTGTCTCCCCAGCTAGCCGGAGGTCCTCTTGAAGAACTGAGGGGCCGGGGCGAGCGGTGAGGATTAAATCTAGAATTTGAAGGCGGTGTTTCCTCAGAAGGGGAGGAGCCAAGGTCTCTCTATGGTGCTGTCCTGAAAGACTCCTGGAAAAGGACGTTACCGCTAAGTAACTCTGATTTTCCTGCTCACCAAAGGTTTCTGAGGTTCGAGGTAGAACAGCATCGTTTTCAGTTTTAGCCTTGCCCTTCAGCCTGGCTACAGCACCCCGGGTATTTACAAAAGTTCTGGTTCCACCTCTAACCAGGTTAAGGGCACAGGGCATAACAGTCTTGGCGTACCTGGACTATCAATTGCTAATAGACCAGTCGTGGCCCTTTTGGAGCAAAGCGTGCGCATTACAACCAAATACCTGGCTCTGGGTTGGATTCTCAACCTAGAGAAGTCTTCCTTAAAACCGCTAAAAAAGTCTGGAGTACTTGAGTCTGATCATAGACACAGCCCAGAAAAAGGTGTTCTTGCCTCAGGCAAAGATCAACGCCATAAGAGAGCTGGTGCAGGTCGAAAATAGATCCCTCCATTCGCCTTTGCATGAGGTTGTTAGGAAAGGTTCATTCGAAGCGGTTCCCTATGCCCAGTTCAATTCGAGACTGTTGCAAAACAGTATCCTGTCTGCTAGGAACAAAGTGGTTCAAGCTCTACATTTGCCAATGTGGTTGTCCCCAAGAGTGTCCCAGAGCCTCAGTTGGTGGTTGGTAACCCGGAATCTGCTGAAAGGAAAATCCTTCAGACCGGTTATCTGGAAGATGGTAACGCAGATGCCAGCCTTTCAGGTTGGGGAGCAGTGCTAGAAAAGACAACTGTCCAGGGACAGTGGTCAAGAACCGAAAGAACCTTGCCCATCAACATCCTAGAGCAGTGGTTCTCAATCGGGGTTCCACGGAACCCTAGGGTTCCGCGAGAGGTCCCCAGGGGTTCCACGGCGATCTGACTGTCAGTCCCAGTCAGCTGACAGGAGGATCGCACAGGCAGAGAAAGGCAGGGAAGCGGCTGGTATCCTATTGGCTGTAGTGCGCTGTTCCCTGCAGGCCCCTCCTCCCCTCTTGTCCTTCCCGAGTACTTGACATCATCTGGGGTGGACAGGATAGCAGGAGGAGGGGCCGAGGGGGAACAACGCGCCACTGGAGGAGATATGAAATGGGTTCTGAAGCCAGAAGAAGTCTGTCCCATGTAATGTCCCCTGTCATGTGCCCTGCCCCATGCCATGTGCCCTGCCCCATGCCTCTTGTCCTTCCCGAGTACGTGACATCATCTGGGGTAGACAGGATAACAGGAGGAGGGGCCGAGGGGAAACAACGCGCCACTGGAGGAGATATTAATTGGGTTCTGAGGCCAGAAGAAGAAAGCCGGTACTGTGCCCAGCTGTGTTCCCCACACACACACACAATGTGCCCAACAGTCTGTCCCATGTAATGTCCCCTATCGTGTCCCTCACCCCATGTAATGTGGCCTGCCCCATGCCATGTGCCCTGCCCCATGCCATGTCCCATGTAATGTGCCCTGTCCCATGTAATGTGCCCTGTCCCATGTGCTCTGCCCCATGCCATGTGCTCTGCCCCATGCCATGTTCCCTGTCCCATGCCATGTGCCCTGCCCCATGCCATGTTCCCTGTCCCATGCCTCTTGTCCTTTCCGAGTATGTGACATCATCTGGGGTGGACAGGATAACAGGAGGAGGGGCCGAGGGGGAACAACGCGCCACTGGAGGAGATATGAATTGGGTTCTGAGGCCAGAAGAAGAAAGCCGGTGTTGTGCCCAGCTGTGTTCCCCCCCCCCCACACACACACACACACACACACACACACACACACACACACAATGTGCCCAACAGTCTGTCCCATGTAATGTCCCCTATCGTGGGCCTGTCCCATGTAATGTGCTCTGCCCCATGTCATGTGGCCTGTCCCATGTAATGTGCTCTGCCCCATGTCATGTGGCCTGTCCCATGTAATATGTGCCCCGCCCTGTAATATGTGCCCCGCCCCATGCCATGTGCCCTGCCCCATGTATTGTCCCATGTAATGTCCCATGTAATGTGTCCTGCCCCATGTAATGTGTCCTGCCCCATGTAATGTGTCCTGCCCCATGTAATGTGTCCTGCCCCATGTAATGTGTCCTGCCCCATGTAATGTGTCCTGCCCCATGTAATGTCCACTGCCCCATGTAATGTCCACTGCCCCATGTAATGTCCACTGCCCCATGTAATGTCCACTGCCCCATGTAATGTCCACTGCCCCATGTAATGTCCACTGCCCCATGTAATGTCCACTGCCCCATGTAATGTCCACTGCCCCATGTAATGTCCACTGCCCCATGTAATGTCCACTGCCCCATGTAATGTGTCCTGCCCCATGTAATGTGTCCTGCCCCATGTAATGTGTCCTGCCCCATGTAATGTCCTCTGTCATGTGCTCTGCCCCATGCCATGTGCCCTGTCCCATGCCTCTTGTCCTTCCCGAGTACGTGACATCATCTGGGGTGGACAGGATAACAGGAGGAGGGGCCGAGGGGGAACAACGCGCCACTGAAGGAGATATGAATTGGGTTCTGAGGCCAGAAGAAGAAAGCCGGTACTGTGCCCAGCTGTGTTCCCCACACACACACACAATGTGTCCAACAGTCTGTCCCATGTAATGTCCCCTATCGTGTCCCTCACCCCATGTAATGTGGCCTGTCCCATGTAATGTGCTCTGCCCCATGTCATGTGGCCTGTCCCATGTAATGTGCTCTGCCCCATGTCATGTGGCCTGTCCCATGTAATGTGTGCCCTGTCCCATGCCATGCGCCCCGCCCCATGCCATGCGCCCCGCCCCATGCCATGTCCTCAGTCATGTCCACTGTCCTATGTAATGTCCACTGTCCCATGTAATGTGCCCTGTCCCATGTAATGTGCCCTGTCGTGTGCTCTGCCCCATGTAATGTCCCCTGAATGGATCAGCTCTGCAGGAAAAAAAAAGCACAAGTTTCACATTAATTAGGTACGTTTTAATATTTATTCTTTTATTTAATGCTATTTCTACAAATTTTTGTTATCAACAGCTCGCTGATCATACCAATGTTCCGTGAGCTGTAGATGTGAACACTATTTCAGGGGTTCCTCGAGATCTCAAACTTGTTGCCAGGGGTTCCTCCAAGGTAAAAAGATTGAGAAACGCTGTCCTAGAGATTCGGGCACCGTGTCTGTCTCTGAAGGCCTGGACATTCAGGTTACATAGTAGGTGAGTTAGAGAAAAGACACACGTCCATCAAGTCCAACCCATGTGTGTGATTATATGTCAGTATTACATTGTATATCCCTGTATGTTGCGGTCGTTCAGGTGCTTATCTAATAGTTTTTTGAAACTATCAATGCTCCCCGCTGAGACCACTGTCTGTGGAAGGGAATTCCACATCCTTGCCGCTCTTACAGTAAAGAACTCTCTATGTAGTTTAAGGTTAAACCTCTTTTCTTCTAATTTTAATGAGTGGCCACGAGTTTTGTTAAACTCCCTTCTGCGAAACAGTTTTATCCCTATTGTGGGGTCATCAGTATGGTATTTGTATATTGAAATCATATCCCCTCTCAAGTGTCTCTTCTCCAGAGAGAATAAGTAAAGTGCTTGCAACCTTTCCTCATAACTAATAGCCTCCAGACCCTTTATTAGCTTTGTTGCCCTTCTTTGTACTCGCTCCATTTCCAGTACATCCTTCCTGAGGACTGGTGCCCAGAACTGGACAGCATACTCTAGGTGCGGCCGGACCAGAGTCTTGTAGAGCGGGAGAATTATCGTTTTATCTCTGGAGTTGATTGCCCTTTTAATGCATACCAATATTCTGTTTGCTTTGTTAGCAGCAGCTTGGCATTGCATGCCATTGCTGAGCCTATCATCTATTAGGACCCCCAGGTCCTTTTTCATCCTAGATTCCCCCAGAGGTTCCCCCCCCAGTGTATAGATTGCATTCATATTTTTGCCAACCAAATGCATTATTTTACGTTTTTCTACATTGAACCTTATTTGCAATGTAGTTGCACACCCCATTAATTCAGATCTTTTTGCAAGGTTTACGCATCCTACGGAGAAGTTATTGTCCTGCTTAGCTTAGTATTGTCCGCAAATACAGAGATTGAACTGTTTACCCCATCCTCCAGGTCGTTTATGAACAAATTAAATAGGATTGGTCCCAGCACAGAACCCTTGGGGACCCCACTACCCACCCCTGACCATTCCGAGTACTCCCCATTTATCACCACCCTCTGAACTTGCCCTTGTAGCCAGTTTTCAATCCATGTACCCACCCTATGGTCCATGCCGACAAACCTTATTTTGTACAGCAAACGTTTACGTGAACTTTGTCAAATGCTTTTGCAAAATCCAGATACACCATGTCTATGGGCCTTCTTTATCTAGATGGCAACTCGCCTCCTCATAGAAGGTTAATAGATTGGTTTGGCACGAACGACTTTTCATGAATCCATGCGGATTACTGCTAATTATACCGTTCTCATTACTAAAATCTTGTATATAGCCCCTTATCATCCCCTCCAAGAGTTTACATGTTACATGATGTTAGGCTAACTGGTCTGTAATTCCCAGGGATGTATTTTGGGCCCTTTTTTAATGGCTTTTCTACAATCACCTGGTACCTTTCCAGTCTGTAGACTGTCAGTTAAAATTAGGAACAATGGTCTGGCAATTACTTGACTGAGTTCCCTAAGTACCCTTGGGTGCAAGCCATCTGGTCCCGGTGATTTATTAATGTTAAGTTTCCCAAGTATAATTTTAATTCTGTCCTCTGTTTAACCATGGAGGTGCTTCCTGTGATGTGTCATGAGGATAAACACTGCAGTTTTGGTTACTGAAGCCCCCTGATTCCCTCGTGAAGACTGAGGAGAAGAATAAATTCAATACCTTCTCCATCTCCCCATCCTTTGTAACCAGATGTCCTTCCTCATTCGTTATGGGGCCAATATGGTCTGTCCTCCATTTTTTATGGGGCCAATATGGTCTGTCCTCCATTTTTTACTGTTTACATACTTAAAGAATTTCTTGGGATCTTTTTTGCTTTCCTCCGCTATGTGTCTTTCATGTTCTATCTCAGGCGTCCTTATTGCACCCTTACATTTCTTGTTGCATTCTTTATAAAGTTTGAATGCTGATAATGATCCCTCAACCTTGTATTTTTTGAAGGCCTTCTCCTTTGCTTTTCTATGCATTTTTACATTGGAGTTAAGCCATCCAGGACTTTTGATCGCTCTTTTAAATTTATTACCCAATGGGATGCATTGGCTAATGCCCTTATTTAATATGCTCTTAACGCAAACCCATCTCTCCTCCGTGTTCTTTATTCCTAATATTTTATCCCAATTTATGCCTTTTAGCAAGGTTTGTAGTTTAGGGAAGTTGGCTCTTTTGAAATTCAGTGTCTTTGTATTCCCTTTGTTTCCTATTTGTGTGATTTATACTGAAGCCAATTGACCTGTGATCGCTATTACCTAAATTGCCCCGTATTTCCACTTCCGTGATCAGGTCTGTATTGTTGGTAATCAGTAGATCCAGTAACGCTTTATTTCTAGTTGGTGTGTCTACCATCTGACCCATAAAATTGTCCTGCAAGACATTTAGGAACTGGCGAGCCTTAGATGAATGCGCGGTTCCCTCTGCCCAGTCTGTCTGGATAGTTAAAATCCTCATTATGATAACACTTCCCATCCTTGCTGCTTATCCAAATTGTGATAGGAGATCCGTCTCCACTTCCTCCCTCAGGTTAGGGGGCCAGTATTATTTTCCCCTTAGCTTCATCCCTTGGAGCCAAGGGATGAAGGATTCCACCTCCTCCCTCGCTCCCTTAGTGATGTCATCTCTCACATTCACTTGTGCATTATTCTCTTAGTCTCTGAAATTCCCACAAAATCCAAATCCGGGGTTGTCCTGTCAGGATCCACTCCGACAATGCCACAGCTGTGGCTTATATCAATCACCAAGGGGGCACCAAGAGACTCACAGCGCAGAGGGAGGTGAACCGTATCCAAACTTGGGCAGAAAGGAATGTTCCGTGCCCATCGGCAGTTTTCATTCCGGGAGTAGAGAATTGGCAGGGGGACTTCTTGAGCCACCAGCAGTTGCTCCCGGGGGAATGGTCCCTTCACCCTGACATTTTGCTGGCTGTTTGCCAAAAATGGGGGACTCCAGACCTAGATCTGCTGGCGTTCAGATTCAACATGAAGTTGGTCAATTTTGTGTCCAGGACAAGGGATCCACTCGCATGCGGAACAGATGCGTTGGTGACCCTGTGGGATCAGTTCTCACTGATTTATGCATTCCCCCTATTCAGTTGCTGCCACGACTTCTTTGCAGGATCAAACTGGAAAGAAAGACGGTAATTCTTGTAGCCCCAGCATGGATCCTTGGGATTTGAACTTAGTTTTGTGTTCCAAAAACAGCCCTTTGAACTGATACAGCATACTCCCTTAGTCTTTCTGACAAGGAAGTTAGTATTCTTGGTTGCTATATCCTCAGCAAGGAGGGTTTCGGAATTGGCTGCTCTTTCTTGTAAAGATCCATATTTGATTATTCATGAGGACAGGGTCGTGTTGCGTCCTCGTCCACGTTTTCTGCATAAAGAGGTCTCAGGTTTTCACCTGAACCAAGATATTGTCCTACCATTGTTTTTTACAAAACCATGTTCTAGGGAAGAGAAGTCACTACATTGTCTTTTATGTAGAGAGAGCGGTCAAGGTCTATTTAGAAACGACTGCTCAGATCTGGGAGACTGATGTCTTGGAGTCACGGGACACAGATTTGGGATTTGTGTATGTTGCTTTGCCACAAAACTGAGGTACTCCTGGTAGGAGGAGGGGTTATATTGGGAGTGAACTTCCTGTATTGGGTGTGCCAGCATCCCTCACCTGAAGGTGCCTATATACCCATATAGTTAATAACTATGGCTCTGTGTCCCGTGATGAACTCCAAGAAAAGGATTTTACAGGTAAGCTGTTATAAAAATCCTAAATTTCCTCATCAGTTTAGGCCAATATATATTCTACATATTTTTGGTAAAAAATCGCAATAAATGTATATTGATTGGTTTGCGCAAAAGTTATAGCGTCTACAAAGTATGGGAAAGATTTATGGCATTTTGATTATTTTTTTTTTTCTTACTAGTAATGCCAGTGATCTGCGATTTTTAGCAGTACTGCGACATTGCGGCAGACAGATTGGACACTTTTGACACATTTTTCATCTCCACAGAGAAACGCTGGATCTCTCTCAGAGTGACCATCGGGTTCTTGGTCACCTACCTGGCTAAGGCCCTTCTCCCCTGATTGCTTAGCTTCCCCAGATCTGTGTCTTGATACAATCCTGTCTTGAAGGTCTACAGACAATTCCTTAGACTTCATGGCTTGGTTTGTGCTCTGACATGCACTGTTTAACTGTGGAATCTTACATAGACAGGTGTGTGCCTTTACAAAATCATGTCCAATCAACTGTATTTACCAGAGGTGGACTCCAATCAAGTTGCAGAAACATCTTGAGGATGATCAGTGGAAACAGGCTGCACCTAAGCTCAATTTTGAGTGCCTTGGCAAAGGCTGTGTACATGTGATTTTTTTTTTTGCTTTTATTTCTTTGCAAATTTGCAAAGATTTCAAACGAACTCCTTTCACGTTGTCATTATGGGGTATTGTTTGTAGAAGTTTGAGAAAAATAATTGAATCCATTTTGGAATAAGGCTGCAACACAACAAAAAAAATATGGAAAAAGTGAAGCGCTGTGAATACTTTCTGGGTGCACTGTATGTAATGCTTTCTTGGATGGAGGATGGATAATTGCTAATATCAGCTCCAGCTGTGTCACTGAGAATAGTTCTGTGACATCCACGTTGGTCTGCAGACCAAACTTCAAAGATTTTCTGTGACACTTACTTTACTGGAGATTTATCTTTTTGGGGTCTCCTTGATTGCAATTAAAAAGGACTCCAGAACAAGAGCACCCATCTCACTTAGACTTGAGACCAAGATCTTCCTACACTAGGACTCTCCCTTATTTCTTCCTTTCAGTGATACTTTTGTCCTTAAAGTGGATGTAAACCTGATTCATGAAATTTGACCTAAGCACATATGTATATGTAGTGTTTATCTCTCGCCAAAGCCATAAGTCCCACGTCTTTCTGCTGCTCCATTCTTCTGTTATCAGCATGATAACTTCTGACAAGTTCTCCAACAACCAAGATAAAACCAGCCTGAAATTTGTGTCTGGGTGGGTTCTATAAATAGATTAGCAGAGAGCTTGTCTAATCACAGCACAGCTCTGCAAGTATTTTTGGTTCCTCTGCCTATGTGGAGAGGGGGTGTGTGCCTTTCCTCCAATCAGCTGTCACACAGTGTATGCCAAGAATCCACATCCAGTGCTGAACAGGAAGAAAGAAAAACCTCTAACACGATGTGCACTTTCTAAAGAATATAGCATGCTAAAGACAGCGGATATACATGTAAAACTTATGTAGGGAGATTTTTTTCATCTGTGTATCATCTGAGGCTGTTCGCTTCACTGGGTATATGTGAGGGTTTACATCCACTTTAAGGTTTAGAGCTCAATCTAAGACTAAGTGTCATTCTACGCAAAAGTCCTCCTAGTTCGCTAATACCTCCTCTGGTAAGCCTTCTACAATTATTGCTGTTTGTCAATTTTTGGGCTCTGTGGTATCTTAGATGCCGGAATAATGGAGGGTTTCTCAACTAGGTACACAATAGAATTTCTATCTCACAGGTTCTGCTAATACTCTACAAACTTCTGATGGATTGTAAACAACCACAGATCCTCACTAGTTCCATATGAACACTTGGAGTACCTGGGCTTGATTCTGCATACCATGGGAGCATAGATCTTTCTTTCCTACCCACATTATGGGACTGATGCGACAACAGTTTGCCTTTTCTTTTAATGCAACAGTCCAGGATATCTCTGCTGTGGTGACTTTGGTCTACTGGTGTTTGAATGGTTGCACATTTGTTTCCTTTGATTGAAAGCATCTCAATCTGAGTAAAGCCTCTCTGGATAAGGAGGGACTTCTAATTGTCCAACATCTTGAAGGTATTGGTGACCTCTCTGTCGCTCTTTCACCAGATGTCACAATTCAGGGGCCAACTGGTAAAAATACAGTCTGGAAATGCCACTTCAGTGGTACATATTAAATCATTAAGGATGACAGCTCACTCTTAGCTGGGTGTAACATATAGTACTAGTTCTCTCAGCAGTTCACATTCTAGGGGTATAATTTGGCAAGAAGATTTTCTAGGTTGTCACCAAATCCACTGATGGGAATGGGACTCTACACCATGATGTTTTATCAGATTTGTTACCATTGGGATACCTTAGACTTTGATCAGTGATTCAGATCGCATTTGCAGCGCTATACAAGTCTTTCATGAATATCAGAGGAGCCCATAACTCATAGCCAGATTCAGTGTTCCTCTATTGGACACAGCTGATGCTGATTGTACCATGGATGCCACACTCCCTGATTTTTTATTTTTTTTCCCCCTCTACCTTTACGTAAAGGGTCTAATGTAAAAAAAATACAAACCATTCTGGGGCTATAAATGAGCACATAAGGGCCTGGCAGCTGGTAATCAGATATTTTTTTCTAATTGTGGACATCTGGCCTCTTCCTGTTTTGGCTAAACATTCTTTCTCCGCACCCAATATTCAATCCTCCTTCTTAGTCACCTATGTTTTGAGGAAATATGGTCTGTTGATTGTTGGTGTAATTCTTACCCTCCCAGCCTTTTTAGAGACTGTTCTGGAAAGCCAGAGATCTGCTGTATCCTCTAGTGAACTCTAGGAAACAAATGGCTTTTTGTAAATTGTTGTAGAAATTTGGATTTGAGGTGGTACCATTTATTGAATAACTAAATATGTTACAGTACAAGCTTTCATAGTACACTGGCCTCTTCTTCATACCAGTGCACTGCTGTTTCTCCTCCCCTAGCTCTCTGAGCTCCATATAAAAAGGAACAAATATGACCGCAGGTCAACCTGGATTTGTAGGCGGAGTCGGGCTGTATTTAAGCCCACCCTCTACCTGCCATTTCCTGTCAACGTTTCGTGTCATTTTCGGTTTAGCACGTCTAGCTGGCATCTCTTCCGGTTTCCGTACGACCAGACAGCAGCGTTTGTACTGCAGCGAGTGGGTTTTTCTTTCTCCCGGCGCTCATGCATGCGGTGAGATGCGGGCCGGTGACTCGTACGGTCAGTTTGGGGGCTACCTGTCTGGTCACCCCAAGCTGGGTCATCAAATCCTGCCTCATTGGCAGTATTATCGGTCAGTCTCCCTTGGCCAGGTTGTTGCTGTAGTTTCAGGTAGCACTGGACTTGTGGTTCTCCCCACCTCATGGTCCGCAGGTCACGTGGAGGGGTGTGTTTGGTGGGGGGGGGGGAGCAACCATGTTCATTAGTCTTAGTCAACTGCTATACGTATCTTGTAACCATAGTTGTCAGATCTCACTTGGAAGAACTATTTGTGGTTATCCTTGGGAGGGGGGGTTTCCTGGGAGCACAGTGTTGAGGGGAGGGCGCTGGATGATGGGGGGGTGCCACCTCCAGTTCTGGGGATCTCATTTCCATTTTGTCATGTTCTGTCATACTGGGGTTGGCAATTTTGGTTTGTTTCTTTCCATCAGTTGCCAGAAGTCACCAGCAGGCTGTTCTTGGTTATCGTGGGAGGAACAGTAGATTTACTCTCCCTGCTAGGTTCCAGTGGCTGGGGGGGGGGGGGGGGCGATGGCTGAGGGCAAGTATCAAAAGGGGGGGGGGTCTGATTAGTGGGGCAGCTCCACAGCTGTGGTCAAATCATGCAATCCCATGCCATCATTTCTGTGGAATCATTTCTGCCATTCTGGTGTTGCATTTGGTGTTTTTATTTAGCAGTCCTGAGGGTTGTCAGGGGGATGCTAGCTGCAGTTTCCTTTCGCCCAAGATGTGTTGTGGTGGGACTGATAGTTCCGCTGGGCATGGTTGCTCACAGCTCCTTGTCTCCTTTAGTACTATTCGTTCATGCGCCCATGGTTGTGAGGGGGTGGGAGGGCTCACACAGCTCACTACCATTCACCCCTACTTTGGAGGGGGAGGCAGGGTTCAGCATCCTACGTCCCGCTGATGTAGGGCTGGTTTTCAGGTAGGCCCATTTCCCATCAGGATCTGTCACGTCTATAGTTCCATATGGGCTGAGGTTTCGTTTTTAAATGATTGTTGGACCACAATCTTCTCACCCATATACCATACGCCATACGATGTTCATTTCATTACACCTGTACGACTACCCACCACGGTCTGTGGGTACCTTAGCCCTGAGTGTTTGTTTTTAGTTACCTGTCTTTGCGCTGCTGGTTACTCGGGCTTACTTACTGCATACACTAAGGTGGTGGTTGTCATTAAGCTCATATTCACGAGCTGTTGGTCTTGTCATTACTGCACCTACATCCATATACTTTTTTTTTTTTTTTACAGAAAATACATATATATACTTGGGTAGGCTAGAAGGGGGGGTGTTTTCGTGTTTTTGTTGTCTGTTGTCACCTTCTCTAGCTTGTGTTTCCTTAGATTTGGTCATGTCGCATGTTTTGGAAGCGAAAAATTCCCATTCATTCCTCCAACCCCACGTTTGAGTTCAAAGCATGGTAGCACTCCGACATTAAGGAGTTATACTATACCTAAGCTCACATCTGAGCTTCGTCACAGGGGTATTCCTTTCCCGGCCACATTCAGGAAAGCAGAACTCTTCAGATTGTTATTCCCAATCCCATCCCAGCCACTCCCATCCACCAGCACAGTACATGTTTCTGGGCATAATTCTTTAACTCAGTTTTATGCGGTGCTAAATATGCTCTCCACGTCCATGTTATTTGCTAGACAGGATGAAGGTGATTGAAGCCCGCTCGGCTAGAGCTGAGGTGTCAGCTGCACCCCCAGCCCCTGCTTTTCCCAGCACTCCTGCAGGTAATGTCGGCATCCCTTAAGTCCACCTGTCTTGTCAAGCCTTCTGGTTCGTCACGACTAAGCCAAGTAAAGGCTTCCTTGATAGGGGAATTTTCAGTAGGCTTTCACATGGGCCTCATCACTGTCCCGTCTGAGTCTTTCGAAAGTAGTGACTTGGCTTCAGTGGACAGTCATGCTTCCATTGGTGATAAGTTACTGGAGACAGGAATTTTCAAGGGGTTTGTGATTGGTCGGTTTCTTTCACCATCGTTATGAATGTGGAGGGTCAGCCCCACCAGGGGGGTCAGTGGCAAGTTTTCCAAAAGATATAATTTGAGTTACAATTTATCTTCTTTCATTCCCGTGGAAGTATTTTCATTTAAGTACTGGTCCGTGGATCTGGCTATCCAGCACATTCTACTGTTATGCAGGGGTAATTGGCTATCCAAAGCTCTGATATTACCAATGCTTTGAAGCTAATTCCTTCAGACCTGCCATCTGGTAATGGCATTGTAAATGGCGCAAACATTATTTCGCTTTACTTCGGGTCAAAAGCAGTCCTTGCTTATTTGACACCTTTGCCAAGCACTTATTTGGATCTTGGCTAACTGCAAGGGTGTCAGGGCATAATTTGTTATCTAGTTGATTTCCTGCTGTTAGAAGACCCTGAAAACCGCCCAGGGATCTGTAGTCTCTCTCAGGGCTGTGTTCTGAGCTGAACGTCCCCTTGGCTGCCCACAAAATGTAAGGTCCAGTCCAAAGTCTTTACATTTTTCGGCGTCACTCTCATTTCGAATCGCATGATTGCGAGTTTGCTCTTGGAGAATTGGTCAGATACATCAGACTATTTATCTTTGTCTGATGCCCAGTCTTCCAAAAGTGGGGCTTACAGTCTGTTTTGGGAGTGCTGAATCATGCCATGAGAATTATTTCACAGGGTAGAGCTTTTGTTTCAGGTTAATGGCCCTCCTTCCTCTGTATCAAGACTCTGACTCAGTTGTTAGGTTTCAAGCAGATGCACGACCCGACTTAATCACATGGGACCAGTTCCTGTGTGACTGGAATGGCATCTCCATGAAGGAGCACGCATGCTCCGAACGCGAGCGCTACAGCCACACCCCCCCCCACTCTCCTCCACCTGACGTCATCCTCCCACGTACTTGCTGACGCGCTGCCAGAGGGAACCCCACTCCTCGGAGCTACGGACTCCACCGCTAGCGGCCGAGGCCGGCCCCACCACAGCCCAGCTGGTTCCGGAAGTGACTCTGCGTTGCCCAGGAGACATTACCAATGCCTGTTTTAATCACACAAATGTGAGTGCACAATTTTAAAATATTAAAGCTTTTGTTTTAACTACCTACTACCCTTAGAGCAGCGCTGCTTTTCTTTCTGCAGTTCCTCCTTACGCCATGCTGGTCATGGATTAGTCCCATTCTGGACACAGGCGATCGCTCTGGCTAATAGTTCATTATCCAGAAATACTCTGAAGGCTTATACCAGGGTTAGAAGACTTTTCTCAGGTTCATGATGCCATACCCTTCCAGTTGCCCCGAAGACATCGATTATGTGTTGGCTTTCGCTGCCTTGAAATTCTTTGGGCTTCATCGGACCCAGGGTAGTGTCCCAGCCTAGCTTTCAGGCACCTCATCTGCTCAAAGGCAGTCTCACCAGCTTCCCTTATAACTACGCTTTACAACTCCCCAATAACAAGAATAGGCAGGCAGGCCAGGGGTTCATTGCAAATATTATAGAACCAACAGTAACTGGTGTCTGACGTTCTCTGCAATCATTTGACAGCGGCTCCTCTGGGACACCCTTTGCTCTTTCCCATGTATCCTCCCACGTCAAAGCAGTTTTGTCAGGATTTCACTCCCCAAATTATGCTTAAATCCAAAACAATGTTCTGGACATTCGGTTAGAATCGGGACAGCATCCGCAGCTTCCAAACAGGGGCTCCCTTCTCATTTCATCAAGTACATTGGGCGCTGGAGTTCCTCCTGTCATAGCAGATACATACCGGAACCCCATACGGAAGTCACCCGGGCATTCGCTACTTTATGGGACTGATTGTTGTTACCTGTCGGTCATTAAGCATTTCATAGTCACACCTACTTCCGTGTTTTTTGCCCTCTTTTAGGCATACTGACCAGCTAGATCAAGGCCTACAGTACTATCAAGAAATATCTTTCAGGAATCCAACAGTTTTTGTCCTTGCGGGACCCTGATAGGCCATCCATTTTTGCAGCACACCCTATCAAGGCCATTCTTAAGGGGATTCACAAGAGTAGCCCTCCTACCATGGTTAGCAGACTCCCCATCACAGGGCATATATTGCGGAGCATGTCCGATATACTTTCCAGGTCTCCTTTTGGGACGCTACCCAGCTTGGTCCTCCAGGCGGCCCTGTATCTGGCTTTCTGTGGTTTCCTCAGACTGAGTGAGTTCACTCGTACTAGGACGAGATCCCGTATACTCTTGATAAACCAGGTAGGTACCCCGATCAATTTCGGTTGCATCTGGATGCTTGCAAGATGCATCAGACAGGAGCCGGTACTGACATTCGATTTTTCCAGACCAGCATTGCCTGGTGCCCGGTCACAGTCTTAGACCAACTCATGGTGGTGACAGCAGATAAATCCAGGGATAGTCCACTATTGCCTTTCCCTAGTGCTCCCCTCTCCACAGCACAGTTCATGAAACCTTTCCTCACCCTTCATTCAAACCTAGGTTTGGACCCCAAAGTTTATTCTGGCCATTCTTTCAGGATAGGTGCGGTTTCCGCTGCTTCTCGCCAAGGGGTCCCTGTTCACGTAATTAAGAAGTTAGGCCTGTGGAATTCAGCATGCTTCCCCAGCGATATCCCAGATCCACATGTTGAGATGTCACGGGCATTCATGCATTTGGCTTATTAATGTTACATACGATTGCTTTCAATAAATCTGTTTGCTAGCTCATCCTGCTGTTCCTACTCCTACTCATCCTAGAGTTATTTTTGCCCCCTTTAGGCATACTGACCATGTGACTACGGCACACCCCAGGTCATGTTTCCTGTTTTGCCTTCATACCTTTCCTAATATGGTCTACTAGAGACTCCGAGTACAAATAATATTTTATATACACAAATGATTTGCCTTTCATTTCTATTCTAAACTAAACTGGTTGTTTTACAAGGTGAAGGTTCACATCTACTTTAACCACCTCTCTCCCGTGCTATAGCCGAAAGACTGCTACAGCGCGGGCTCACATTGCCGGGAGGGCATCTATTGACGTCCTCCCATGATCGCGCTTCCAGTGCACCCCCTGCAGGCGCACATCAGCACAGATCTGTGATCGGGGTAAAGAGCCAATCACAGCGGCTCTTTATCATGTGACCAGCTGTGTCCAATCACAGCTGATCAGTGTAAACAGTTATTGCCGGTTATCTGCAGTCCTTTCCTCACGCTGACAGCAAATCCACACAGGAGACATCTAGACTGATAATCAGGGTACTGATCATCTGCGTCTTGATTATACGTGCAGCCTCACGGTGCCTACAAGTGCTGCTAAACTGTGCCCATCAGTGCTCCCTGTCAGTGGCCATCAGTGATGCCTAACAGTGCTGCCGTCTATCAGTGTCCATTAGTGCAGCCTCCTCAGCATGCATCATTGAAGGAAAAAAATTACTTATTTAGAAAATCTTATAGCAGACACTAAGGAAAAAAACGTGGTTTTTTTTTTTTGGTTTTTTTTTTTCCCAAAAATTTCAAAAACACACTGATGAATAAATACCACTTAAGGAAATCTGTCTCACAAAAATTCTGTTTGAGTACAGTGTTGCATGACTGCCCAATTGTCGCAATTTTTTTTTTCAGTTTTTTTTTTACTTCTCCATCCATACTACACAGAGCTGATGAACGATTCTCCCACTGGGACTATCCTACTTTGGCAGCTGGCCCCAGCGGATGTCAAAATACCCCAATAGCGGCTACATCTGATTTTCCAGCAAGCTCCTTTAACAAAAGTGTATAAAATAATCCATTTTTGTTGAAGAGAGGGGGCAACAGAGCCACGCATTCAGTGTATTTAAGCTGTTGTCTTGGGAACCAACCAAAATGCACAGTGTATAGTCAGGTTTGTTGTCCATTGATATTGCCTAAAGAAGCCAGTGTGGTCTGAAAGCTTGCACTACAGTTACATCTAGTTACGAGATAAGGACCACCCTAAATCTAAACTTCTGCATTGATTGCTCACATAGTACAGCACTCTGCTGCTGTAAATTTTAGTAAAATCCTTTTCTCAAGTAATTCATTGAGGGACACAAATCTCACCCATTTTCAGGGTATTCTGTGTTTAGACACATTGCCATAGTTGAATCCCAATTGCAGTGTAGCAGCCCCCTCCCCGCCCAGCATTTATTATTTAAAGTGTTCCTAAACCCAGGGCCCTGCAATCACTATATCGGGTCTCCCACAGTACACAGAGCATGGAAATGCATAGTTACATAGTTAGTAGGGTTGAATAAAGACACCAGTCCAAGTTCAACCTGAGTGAGTGCACGTCCACAATTGTCCCCCATCAAGATGCCCATCTATTATTATTATTTTATTTAAGGTACCCATATAGCGCCATCAATTTTTACGCAGTGCTCCACACACACATTGGTCCCCACCCCCAAGGAGCCCACAATCCAATGTCCCCAACCCACACAATTATTTTAGTAAATATATACTGCTAAATACCTTTTTTCATCATCAGTTAGAGCAGTCTTGTGACTTTTATGGGTGTCTGGTTAAAGCTTGTAGGAGGAGTTTCCATTCTCTCACAATTGTTCTTTGAGAATGCAGTACCCCTGACCCTCTGGACAGTGCTGATTGGCCCTGTGCTGATCACTTGCACCATCCCAAGAAAAAAATAAAACTCTCTAGCAATACACACCAAACTGAGCATGCACAGCCTTTCCCCTGGCTCTGTAAATGTCAGGAGATACATTGGGGTCAGTGGAAGAAGGAGATGATCAGAGGAGAGAGGATTGAACAGCCTTTTTACACAATGCAGAGGATTAACCCCTTAGGTTCCACAGTGAGTATAACAAGCATGCTTTACTGCATATACACACTGTTGGGTTTAGTAACACGTTAAATGTTTTCTTAATACATACCTTTTTTACTATATGTCTAAAGTCCACACAAGTGACGCACAGTCGTTGCCCTTCTTTTCTGTTCTTGGCAGTAGGTGGTCCTGAATAGTGCAGGGAGTGGTGGTGTTTGCAGCATTTGCCTGTTAGTCATAATGAAGCTTCCCTGAGTCCATATTGCCCTAGGCTAACAGGAAGTGGGATAAATGAGCTTGGGAGCAATTCAGCCTGAAAGGGGTACAGTGCTGAACCCTGGAGTGTTAAGTCTGCTGGGGTCCATGCCAGAGAAAAGTTGAGTGTTACAAGGAAAGTGGTTTATTCCTTGTTTTGTTTTAAAAAGTGCTAGGCAGTCTTCTTTTTGTTTTTGTCTTTTAATTAAGCTCGGACTTTAAAATGTTTCTTGACCCAAAAATAAAAATGTATTATATTGCACCTAACCAATCCTTAACCACTTCAATATCGGGCCAATTCTGACACTTTGCTCCTACATGTAAAAATCATCATTTTTTTGCTAGAAAATTACATAGAACCCCCAAACATTATATATGTTTTTTTAGCAAAGACCCTAGAGAATACAATGGCGGTTGTTGCAACTTTTTATCTCACACAGTATTTGCGCAGGAATTTTTCGAACGCGTTTTTTTAGGGAAAAAAACTGTTTTGTGTTTAAAAAAAAAACAAAACAGTAAAGTTTTTTTGAATGGAGAGGCCAGGCGTGACGTCATAACATCGCGGCCGGCCTCCGACGATCATAGAGACTCCGGGGACCATCTGGTCCGCTGGAAATCTCTATGATCTACATCCGGCGCCGGCGGATCCACTCTCCGCCTCACCGATCGTAACGGTGAGTCGGAGCAAGCACCGGAGGGCTGCGGGAGGGGGGGGACGTCCCCTCTCGCCTCCCATAGGAACGATCAAGCAGCGGAACGGCTGAAACCGGCAATATCTGACTGATGTCTGTAACTACAGGCATCATTCCAGATATACCTGCTCAAAGCCCAGGACGTCATATGACGTCCGTGGGTTTGAAGTGGTTAAAGTAGATGTAAACCAATAGAGGATGTCAAGTCATTTATGTCCAGTCTTACCACGGAGAGTTGATCCAGCTCTGAGCAATTCTCTTGTCTTTTTGTAGTAAGATAAAAAATGACACTCAGATAAGTTTGGGTCCCCACTTCCCCCACTGCTGTGACTGACATCTGATTTATTTATCTCATGAACGTGCAGTGTGTGTGTTACGATTCCAGCTTCACATCCCTCCTCCTTTCTTCTCTAGCTCTCCCAAGATTGGCTGCTCCACACCTCAGCAAGATTGGGCATGCTGAAGTCATGTGGTGCTTTTCCTGAGTTTTGACTGGATGTTATTCAACACTCCAGAATAGGAGAGTGTAGAGGTGGGCGGGGAGCCTTGTGACATCACAACTCCGCCCACCGAGCTCCGGCTAGGAGAAGCCCGGCGATTCCAGAGTTTTGCGGGGCTCCTACTGCTGAAGGGGTTGACATTTGCAAGGTAGAGATACATGCAAGAGGCTTGCATGTGTATATATACATTAATACTGTGCGATTCGTTTATACTGGGTGAGTGGTGGGTTTACGTCCACTTTAAATGCAGTAGATGCATGCATTTCCTGTTTAGGCATTATTTTCACCTGAAACAAAGTATATTATTATTATTATTATATTATACAGGATTTATATAGCGCCAACAGTTTGCGCAGCGCTTTATATCCTCATATAAAGTGTATAAGTGGCCCAATCAATGGCACCTAGTGTAGATCCTGGCTCTTTTTTTTTCTTTCCTCAGCAAACTGCATAGTTTTTGCAGACAGCAGGCAATCCCCCCCCCCCCCCCAACACCACCACCACTTTAGCACACAGCTGGTGATTGACAGCCTCAGACGTGCATGTTTCCCAGTAAGGCTACGTAAAGGGTAGGTTTGTCCATTCCCGCCACTCAGGGTGTCAGATTACACTCAGTTCTGTGCTGTGGAGTGTGACATCGATTTACAATCCCTGCCTCCTGGAAACAGTGTCGGTATGTTCAGGGGATGTAGCCCCTGGAAGAAGCCTGTGCCCTTTGATTTTTCTCTTCCATGCTCCTAGAGTCGGGGCATATATTTAGAGGTCAGCTGTGTCCTCAATGAACTACTGGAGAAAAGTTTGTGTAGCTAAATCCAAAATCTGTCACTGACACATTTTTAGTGGGGGACTAATTTTATACAATTGCTAGTGTCACAGTGGGTGGCTGTCTTAAAAAACTGATGGATAAAGGATTTACATATAATAGGTCAGCCATACTTGTAAATACAAGGTGTAACATTTTTGTTACCACAAATATGATGTAATAGGTGTCTCCTTAGCAAACAATTGTATGTTTGCAATTTCTTGCATCAACACCTCCAAAGGTGATAATTTAGGCTTAAATGACTTTCTACCAGTTTAGAAATTATGTTTAATATAATTGTCTCATGTTATGAGACAAATTTTGTTTCAGAAGTTTCTCAAGGATTAATATAGTTCCAAGTAAGTTGAATAGAACACACATTTAGCTATGCTGTGCAGGGATTTTACTGTACGATTTCTGTGTGACTGACTTCTTAAATCTGCAGTAGCAAAGTTTATGATTAAAAAATACGTCATTTATTTATTTATCTATTTTTTGCAGCCGGAGGATGCCACTTCTGGTGACCTGTCTGAACTGCTGTCACAGTCTGCACTTGGAATGAGGTAATACAGAACAAAAGTCTGCTGTATTTTAAGTAATGGAAACAAACTCAATATATGAGATAAACACCACTAGAAAAGTTGTTTAGACTGTAGATAATCGTGGCAATGGTGTTTTGTTGGTTTGGATTTAACAAGCAAAATGGGCAATGAAGTACAAGAAAAAGCACAGAGACTCAGTCAAAATACACTTAAAAGCACATAAATCTGTCTGCCTTCTTGTCTTATCTTCTGTATAGATTTGGTTTACTGTTCTATAGTAGCAGTTGGTTATGCTTCGATTAATCCATTGCAGAACAATCTGTGGCTCCCTGAAAATTGTTAACAGTTCCATATATCCAGCTAGATTATTTATTACAAAGGTTGCCTGTCAGGAGATCTCTACATTATAAGCAAAACTTCATTGACCTTAACCACTTACCAATACTGGGCACTTTTACCCCCTTCCTGCCCAGGCCAACTTTTAGCTTTCAGCACTTTGACAATTGCGCAGCTGTATCCAAACTTTTTATAATTTTTTTGAGACAGAGCTTTCTTTTAGTGGCATTTAATCATCACTGAGTTTTTTTATTTTTTTGCTAAACAAATGAAAAAAGACTGAAAAAAATTTTTTTTTGTATTTCTGTTTTTATAATAAGTATTTTTTCTCCTTCACTGCGCTGCGCTAAGGCAGCACTGATGTGCGCTGATGAGGTGGCACTGATGAGCATCATTGATGGGCACTGAAAGGCATCACTGGCGGGCATCGCTAATGGGGCTACACTGATGGTTGAACTGATGCACCACCCGGCTGTCATTTTGCTACAGGTGGGGCAGGATGTGGTTAAAGTACATGTAAACCCAATTATTGAAATCTCATATAAGCTCATGACATGTTAAAACTAAAATTATATAAATACGCCGCGCTATCAAAAATACAAATATAAGTGATATACAGTATAACATGAAATAATATTGTGCAGTACATGCAATATTACAAAATAAAGTTATACTGTGCACACTTCTAAAATTGTTATATATCATCCACAAAAATATATAGCATCCAAAAAAATATATAGCATCCAAAAAAATATATAGCATCCAAAAAATGTAATACCAATTCTTAGAAATGTGTAATAAACATCACAATGAGTGTATGTAACTGACCATACACTCAAGATTAAAGTGCTCCAGTGTCCTTGTGCAATATTCAAATAACAGGGTTCAGTAGTAGGATCCTGGATTGATTTCACTTGTGCCTCTGTTCATCAAAGTAGTGCCACTTTTACCTTAATATTAACACAGAAAGGACTTCATGGTGCAGTATATAAAAACATTTATTATCACATTAAAAACATTTATTAATGTGATCACCCCTGATGAAGATACGAAATACACCTTGTATCGACACGCGTTGAGGAAGGGGACAGGACGGAACGCCAGACAGATAACCTGTCGGGAACGATCAGTACATCACCCCAATATCGGCCGCCGTATCCCGCTCAGTATTGCGATTTTAGAGTGGCGCGCTGAAGCGCCATGACATTGTGAGTACCCAGTGTGGGGATTTTTACTTTGGTTTTAATAAATGTTTTTATATACTGCACCATGAAGTCCTTTCTGTGTTAATATCACCAGGGTAAAAGTGACACTTCTTTGAACAGAGGCACAAGTGAAATCAATCCAGGATCCTACTACTGAACCCATAGTGGTTCTAAGGCTTAATTTGACCAAGCCTAGCAGCAAGCTTACACGCCCTAAGGTGAGCGGCTATCACCTGGGGGGAGGACTTATGTGTGGACACAGCACTTTACCTTTGATTCACTGAGACGCATGGATGTTTTTTGGAATACCTATGGACTGTTAGTTTGAATATTGCACAAACGCACTGCAGCACTAAATCGCATGGATGATTTTTTGCAACACTTATGTATTGTTTGAATATTGCACAAGGACACTGGAGCACTTTAATCTTGAGTGTATGGTCAGTTACATACACTCATTGTGATATTTATTACACGTTTCTAAAAATTTGTATTACATTTTTTGGATGATTATATATATATATTTAACAATTTTAGACGTGTGCACAGTATAACTTTTATTTTGTAATATTGCATGTACTGCACAATATTATTTCATGTTATATATCACTTATATTTGTATTTTTGATAGCGCAGCGTGTTTATATATTTTAGTTTGATCATTTGCATGGTATATGAGACATGTGTAACGCTAGCAGCTGATCATTTGAAAGAAGCATTGGTGTGCAGGCCTTGTTTGATCGGCCAGTAAGTGGAGGCTCATAGGACTACTTATTATAATCATGACATGTTGTCATTTCAAAAATAATTTTAGTTATTAGGTGACGACATATTGTCCCTGTTTTCCAATTGTGCTCTGGCATTGCCACCAGTCACACAGATTTTAAATCTGGAGATTACAGGCGGCTCCTTTAAGGGTTCATTTACATGGCAATCCCCTGCATTCAATTCAGCATTTGTAATGCATGTGCAGTGGGTTTAGCGTGCATTTTTTAAAATTATTTTATGGAGTTGCATTGGCATGCATTCCAGTATGTTTATGTGCAAAAAAAATGCAGCAAACTTTTCAGTTTTTAGTACGCTCACAAAACCACCACAATGGTGTAAACTAGGTTTACTGAAATACATTCATAACTTGTATAGTACAGGGCACAGGATTGTATTCATAGCCCTTGGGTTATTGCAGGATACCTTTTGGGTGATTGGACACTGGCAAAAAATCTTGTTGGGGCTGCCCCTAGGGGCATGCTTATATAACCTAACCCACTCCATTAGACTTAAGGTTTTTGCTAGTGTCCTTAGGTGATGTACCTCTTTTCCTTTGGAGAAGTTTTTTTTTTTCCTTGAACCTTTAGCAGGTACAGCAATATGGATAAGGTAAAATAGAGTTCCCCTATACTGTAGACTGGTTCCTAACCTACCAAAACTGCAGGTGCATAGGTGCAGGCATGGGGAGTTAGTCATTATAGTGCTAATCCCCTTTGTAATTGTTTCAAATGCCTTTGGCACTATAGACATCATTACAAATTAAAAAATTGACACAGTGCCAACACGCCTTCTGCCCACCATATCTGCAGAAAACGTTCACTGCACTTCCTGACACATTTGTCTACGTAGACACAACAGAGTAACACAGTCAGCACCTGAGTTATAGCATCTCCTCTATAGTATGAGACCTAGGATTATACTGCGTGCTACAGAGGACATTAACCATAGACACATAGAAAACTGAAGGCAAGCCCCCTTGAGGGTTTAACCCCTTCCTGCTCACACCTGCCTAGTTCTGCATCATGTCTGTAAGAGAATGGATGTTCCTTTCTTAATAGTGATGTTCACACCCATTTATTGATTGCGTTGACAAGATGTCTGTGACCTTAAACTTTCTGTGCAACATGGCACTGAATGTTAGCCAAGTAATGTATCTCCTGTTCAGGTCTGTAGGCCTCTCCAGCTTATATGCTGGTCAGCACAGCATCAATGTAAGAAGTCCCTGTTGCACCTACCCTCTTCAGGAGAACCATCTTTTTGGCTCTTTGCTGGATTAAATCTTTGAAGTCACTATAGGGTCTAAGCGTACTCACATTTCCCAGATACACAAAAATAAGGATCCACAGCGCTGGTTGGCACTTTCCTATCCTGCATCAACACATTCTTTTGTTCCTCCAAGTAAGGCTCAAGTTCCTGAATTAATAAGTTGTCTTTAATCACCTTGGGTTTTAGTGGGTTCTATACATCCTTAGCTAGAGAAGTGATCAAAAGCTGCAGAGAAGTGCATCTGCACATGAGCACATCAGCAGGCGGGGTTGAATGGGAGCTCTTCTCCCAGTGATCGCCCAGAGGAAGAGTGCAGGCGGTCGGATTATCAGAGCATGCAACATCACTGTAACAGCTTTCATTTCAATTGCCGTGTGTTCCCCGCGCTCGCCATCGCATACAGCCCTGCCTTTTGGCCCAGGTGCTTTGATAGACAGATCACCCGTCCAATGGCGGGATGTGCGACCTATATCAAAGTCCCCAGGCCAGGAGGCGAGTGCAGGGAACACACGGCAATTGAAATGAAAGCTGTTACAGTGGTGTTCCTCGGCACTCCGGTGATCCGGCCGGCAATCCTCTACTTCTCCTCTCTTCCCCTGCACAGGTGAAGCGGCATTTTTTTATTGGTTTGAGTCTTTGGATTTTTGGTGGGCCATTGTTCGTAAAACAGCATTTGGTCCTTGGCGTCATCAAAGGTCAGGGATCTGCACTGTCCAATATTTAACATCTAGTTGCTATTCATTCACAGATTCGTACTTTGATACAAGGGGTTACAGACAATTCTCCTTATAAGACCTTCACTCCAGCTGTGAAATTTAAATCTAGTATTGTCTTTGTTACAAATATCTACTTTCCTACCTATTCGGAACATATCTTTGTAGTTGCGTAACAGGTGCGTGTATTGGTTTCCTCCTGGACTCCCAAGCCGAATCCCTCCACTGGGTGCAGGTGCCCCCTGGACCGACTCTCTGACTGGTTTATGGCAGCAAATATGAAGTAGACCCACCTCCAGACATTACTACAAGGCAGATGTTCAGCAGAAGAATATTCTTTGACGTTATAATGGTGGGCAACAGATTCTGGATGGAATGGTCCTGCTCTTCACTCAATACAAGTTGGGGCTCACAAGCTATAAAAAATGCATGCATTTGTTCATTACCTTCCCCACCTTTTTTGGAGGAGGCATGACTCTTGCTGTTTGTGTTGACTGTTGCCTGTGGGAGAGACAAGTGGAATGTTGGGTTTCTTCCATAGTGTTACCTCTTGCCACCAATACCCCGAAGGCCAATACTCGTAAATGTGAATGAACCCACGTGGAAGTTTGTCTTCAAAATTAAAACTCCGCTTACGCACCTTGGGCTTCTGCGTGTACTGCGGCCTACCACCCTCCATCTTAATGGCCAGATTGAGAGGACCAGCCAATCCTTAGAACTCTACCACCAGGGCAGAATTCACTAATAATTGTCCACATTCCCCTTCTGGATTTTCTTTTGTGTTTTATGGGTATGTTCCAAAATATGCTTTTTTTTTTTTTTACCCAAGAGTTCTTCTTTCAGTGTTCCTGAAATTACTAAAAACATTTAGCTTAGGCGTAATAGCGATGCAGGTTGCGGTTGATGCGTTTTCATGGTGTGTTTTGTGGGTTTTTTTTGCAAAAGTTCTTGATGCATTTTTGGGAGGTGTCTGTTGTCTTGCTGGAGAAACCAGCAAAAACAAATCAAAAACGCAAGCACTGCGTTTTTAAAGTGATTGTAAAGTCTCGTAAAAGTCTAGTTTTTTTTCTAAATAACAATGTTATGTTATACTTTCCTGCTCTGTGCAGTGGATTTGCACAGGGCAGCCCAGACCCTCCCCTTTTTGGGTCACTCTTCGCTGCTCCTGGCCCCTCCCTCCTGTCAAGTGCCCCCACAGCAAGCAGCCTGCTATGGGGCACCCGAGCCTCCATGTGTTTTAGACACAAAGCTGTGGTTCGGCCCTGTCCCCCTCTCTCTCCTGATTGGCTAACTGACTTTGACAGCAGTGGGAGCCAATGACGCCACTGCTGTGTCTCAGCCATTTAGGAGGGAGACTACTGGACGGCCGAGGGACTGCTGGATAGAGATGGGGCTCCAGTAAGTATTAGGGGGGCTGCTGCACACAGAAGGCTTTTTATCCCAATGCATAAAATTCATTAAGATTAAAAAAAAAAAAAAACTGCCTTAACCTCTTTAATGCGTTTCCGCTTTTTATTTATTTTATTTTTTTATTGAAGTCTATGGAACCACAAACGCAACCTGCTGCGGAAAAAAAAGTTTTTGATCCTTTCCAAAAAGCATCAGTGGAAAACACACAGCTGTGAACTTGATACATTGGAAACCATGTTATATTGACTGTAGTGCGTTACTGAAAAACGTGTAGGTGTAAACCAGGCCTTAAAGTGGCATTTGAAAAACTTTCTTTTGTCTATTTTTTTTTCTCATATTGGAGATATGCTGTCTGTTATAGAATGGGAGATGTGGCCCACATCCCTTAGTCCAACAGGTTACAGAAATGTTTCCTCTAGTGGGACTTCATAAGGCCAGATCTACTTATGTGTTAAAGTAACAACAAGATTTGTAAAAAGAAGTACGTTTTATTTGTAAAAGTTAAAAACAAGGATAGGTAGTGTTTAAGACTACAATTGATGCAACTATGGACAGTGATGCATGTTTCAATACCATACATAAACTACTTGCTCTGTTTGGTGAACCACATATAACAGTACATCCAACGCGTTTCGAGTTGTAGCGTTTATCCACTTCATCAGGAGTGAGTGGTTATGGAAAAAGCATTAATATCCATGATGAATAGAAAACAGGAATAGTAAGTCATTGACTCGCATATGTTACATATGAAATTGTTCAACAATAAGGGTTGTATACTGACCGTATGGTTATGTAGGGTATCACAAAAATAAAAACAAGGGATATTTGCTGCCATTAAACCAGTCAGAGAGTCGGTCCAGGGGGCCCAGCACATGGGGGGATCCTGCCAGTAACACCCACAGAGGGCACTGTCCAACCCCAGGAGAGCACCACACCCTTCACTGATAAAGTAATTCTAATGATGTAGATAGAAACAGGATACGGTCAGAGAGTCAATGGGTATAGGTTGCGTAGCACCGTAAATGATCTACAGGGGTAAACACCTCTACTCCCTGATGATGGAGAATAACAGACCTTAATCTTCAGTTTCCAATTAATAAGAGATGGAATATCCTATACTCATACAGTATTGTTAGCCTAAAAGGAGACGGGAGTTTGAAAAAGATTGCAGTATCCAGATAGTAAATTTACCAGAACAGACGGACTTGGACTTGTAAAGTCCATAATAGCTGGATACTTCACATTGAAAGATGCCGGCAAGCATCCCATCGTAATGGCGGCCGGACATCCAGGACGCCGCCGTGGCGTCATCCGGCCAGTGGGGGTGGCCGGATATTGCGTTGTGGCGATGAGGACCTGCGTCAGTGGCCCACGGCGCATACGGGCTCCATGGAAACCGAGTGTACACTAAGTCTCCAGCGACCAAAACAAAGCCGACAGCGATGCTGTAATGTCACTGGCGGCCTTTGTGTGCCGAGTGGGACTTGCCAGGAATCTGCATGCAGCACCCCCTATGGACAGATCTCTCGTGGCAGGCTGCTAAAACTTCACACAGAGGAGCAAAAAACAGCAGAGCAGTACATACATATAATTTAGAGGCATGTGCAATTATACAGAGATGGCATATAGAAACATACACATTATATTTCTTTGGGCAAATGATACCTATAGTCATTTAATCATTTATTAATTTAATACTTTGATCATTATAGCAATACAAATAGAGAAAGACATAAGGGAGGGAGAAAATAAGTATAAGAACAATCCTTCAATAAGAAAGACAGTTGATTTTAATTTGGGGTATCTAGTTTGAATTCAGATCCACCTGATGTGAAACCCTCTAAGAAGGGTCTAAAGGACATGGACCCATTTAGCCCTGGAGGATTTGTTGCATTCAGGCGGAATATCCACCTTTTGTTCATGCTGTAGGAGGATTTTGTTCTAATCCCCTCCTTGTATACGGTCCACACATCCAGGAACATAAGAGCCCTTTCACACTGGGGCGGTTTGCAGGCGCTATTGCGCTAATAATAGCGCCTGCAAACCGACCCAAAAGTGCCGATGCTTGCATTTTAGTGTGAAAGCCCCGAGGGCTTTCACACTGGAGCGTTGCGCTGGCAGGACGGTAAAAAAAAGTCCTGCCAGCAGCATCTTCGGAGCGGTGAAGGAGCGGTGTGTATACCGCTCCTTTACCGCTCCTGCCCATTGAAATCAATGGGACAGCGTGGCTATACCGCACCGCCGGCAAAGCGCCTCTGCAGAGGCGCTTTGCGGTGGTATTTAACCCTTTCTCGGCCGCTAGCGGGGGGTAAAACCACCCCCCGCTAGCAGCCGCATACCGACGGTAAAACGCCGCTAATAATAGCGGAGTTTTACCGCCGACGCTGCCCCCCGCCCCAGTGTGAAAGGGCTCTAACACTACCCAATGGTGAAAAATATAGGCCTAAACATTACGCCAATTGTTGAATAGGCATGGTCTACCTCCTTTTATGTGAGTGATAATGCTTTTTTTTCTATTCATCATAGATATTAATGCTTTTTCCATAACCACTCGCCCCTGATGAAAAGGATAACTGCTACTCGAAATGCGTTGGGTGTACTCTGTTATATGTGGTTCACCAAACGGAGCAAGTGGTTTTATGTATGGTATTGAAACATGTATCACTGTCCAAGTTCACATCAATTGTAGTCTTAAACACTATCTATCCTGTGTGTTTTTTAACTCTTTCAAATTAAATGTACTTCTTTTTACAATTCTTGTTACTTTAAGACATAAGGAGATCTGGCCTTATAAAGTACCACTAGAGGAAACATTTCCGTAACCCATTTTTTTCTCAGTTTGCCACCTACTCTGAAGATGCACAATACATTTTATGTTTCCTTACTAATACTGGTGCATCCTTTGACTTTTGTGACCTCTCAATCTCTGATACCTAAGGCCTCATGCCACCGTGCATTTTTACAGCCACATTTAGGACCGTTTTTTACAGCTTAAAAACACCTCTCCGGGAAGAGAGGGAGGGGCCGGATGTGGACGTTGATCTGAAGCCGAGGCTGAGCCCGGGAAGCCCGTAGGACTCCCTCCCAAGGATGGTCGACTAGGGGAAGGCCGTCTCCTGTCTCCCGACCCTGTGCTGACCTCCCCCCGTGCCTGCTCCCGCCGCGCGGGGGTTCCATTCCCGCTGCTGGGACGAGTGGCAGATCCCCGTTCCTCCAAAGCTCCGGGCGCGCGCCTGTCACCATGCACACTCAGTGTACCTTGAGAGCCGGACTGAGTCTATATTCCATTAAATAGGATATGGCATCCGACCCTGGGAGCCTGCACAAGCATAGGGTCTGAGTGGAGTGTCGCCTGTGACGTGGATCAGAGCTACAGGAACGGTAAGTAAAACGAGCAACTGACTGTATCATGTGGGACTTGTCATAATAGTTCATCTAAGAACGCAGTGACTGACAGACTCAGGTGTATGGATATGTGGGTGCCCGGGTTAAAAAAAAAAAGGTTTAAGGCATGGTTACAGATGGTCATTGATACTGATATAGGCTGATATTGACACATTGATGGTTAAGAATGTTGGATGACTTCCTAATAATTTCATTTGGCTATCTCTATCTCATCCGGAGTGAGAATTAAACCGTGCCGGGACAACCGGAAAAGATAAAATAGCAAGGAAAAGAGTCACAGGATTTAAGCTAGAATACAGAGACTTGCCTACATATGAAATTTGGTCTGAGTGCAAGGGTGTATTGAGTTGCGAAATAACGATAACTATATAGACTTGCCTGTGTAGGCGGAGGCATTTAGGCCTGCAACGGGGGTGGGCTGCCTGCCCAAATTGCTTAAATTAAAACGCCCTTGGTAACAAGAAATGAGAGGTAAATCAGTGAAAGGAGCTGCAGCGAACCCTCCCAGGTTGAGTGCCAGCCCAGGGACCATCAAAAAATATATGGTACAAGAAGGGAGCAAAGAAAGCCCAGGTAAACATATGGGGGCCAAAAGTAAACCACCAGAAAGCAGCCAAAAGACCAGATCACGAAAACAGTTTGAAGACACAGAAATCCCTACAGCAAGCAGCGGGTTACTCATGGCACCATAGGAAGAAGTTATAATGGAACCTAAACAAAAAAAAACAGCTACCAACCAAGAGTGAATAGGCAGAAATGTTTGCGAGATTGGAAACATTCATAAAAAGAGAAATCGCAACCCTACATGAAGATATGAATTATATAGTAAAAAAAAGTGGAAGAGACGGTAGTAAGGCTGGACATGCAGGGAGAGGAGATAAAAAAAACTCAAGGCACAAATAAATGAGATGCAGAAAGATCAGAGGAATATATTATACAAAATCGAAGACCAAGAGAACAGGAATAGAAAGAAAAACCTACGGATCAGAGGTCTTCCGGAGATTCCAGGAGAAAAGGTGGAATTGCAGGAAAAAATGGATAAAATCTTTGGGCATATGATTAATACATCGAGTGTAAGTAGTAAAATTAAGTTTGAAAGAATACATCGGATCAGAAAACCCGCAGAAATTGCAGGGAACGTCCCAAGAGATGTTATCGCATGTTCATAACTATCAAGACAAAGAACAGATTAAGACATGCCTAAAAAATAACCAACCAGTGAAATATGGAGAGACAACCCTGCAGATCTTCCCAGACCTGGCAGCAGAGACTCTGGCCAGGAGAAGAACCCTGAAATGCCTGCTTGTCCAGCTTAAAGCATTTAATGTCCAATACTCATGGGGGTTTCCCAGCCTGCCTAATAGGACGCAAAGAAGGCTGTTCTGCAACGTTAAGATTCCCAGAAGACACACCAAAATTCTGTAATCGTTTAAATGTGCCAATAGTAGAAATCCTGGGCTGGTGGGAAAGAATTGAAAATCTAGAAAGCTCTGAAGTATCGCAAGCATGGCAACCCATCCTTAAAGCGAAATGATCAGAAGGAAAGAAGTGAAATCTCAAGGAACTAGAAAAAAAAAAAGACTCGGAGCTTAAAATGTGTTTAAAATAAAAGGGGGGGGGGTCTTAAGGTATGGGGGTGTGGGGAAGGGGATTGGGGGGGGAACCCCCATAAAATTGGGGGGAGCAATGGTTTTGGCGGTGGCCAACCCGAGTCCAACCTTTAGGGGGTTAACCGAGGGGCTGGGTGGAGTAAGTGGGGACTCGGTTTGTTGGGCCATGGATGGGGAGGCCTTTTTCCCCCATGTGGGGAGGGAATGTTGGGGAAGGAAGGGGGGAGGAGGGCGTGAGAGGGACTGGGGGGGATAGAGAGGGTATTCACGATATCGACCCCTATTCCTACGGGTGGCTTGGAACAGAAAACTCATAGTAAGTAAGGATGTCTAGCCTGAACATCATTTCATATAATTTTTGGGGTTTGAATTCTCCCATAAAGTGTGCTAACATAATGGGTGAATTGAAATCTCTTAAAGCAGACGTAGTATTACTGCAGGAGACATACTTCTATTGCGGTAAGAGTCAAAAAATGTTTTCAAAAGATTTCCCAGTCTGGTACTATGGGGATTCTCCTATTAGTCGAGCAAAAGGAGTCGCCATAGGGTTTGCCAGGGGGGTAAGGTTCGAGTTAGAGGAAAGAATAACTGACCCTGAGGGGCGTTATCTTTTTTTGAGAGGAAAACTAAACGGATTTGAATGCTCACTGGCAAACATTTACAGCCCTAATAAAAACGCAATAGATACCTGCTGGGGGCTTTAGAGAAGTTCATGGAATTTAAGAATGGAGGGGCTATTATAGCAGGGGACTTTAACTTCTATTTCGAACCAGGAAGAAGACAGTATGTCCCATGCACGGGGGACAGGTGGAGTATGGATGAATAAATTTTAAAAAGAAACTACATCAGTACCAACTTGTAGATGCATGGAGGATGCAACACAACAACAAAAGGGATTACACATTTTACTCCCCCGTGCATGCGACATATTCTAGATTAGATTTTTTCCTGGTTGAGCATTGCCTATTAGAGGTTGTGATTAGCACAAATATTGGAATAACGACCCTATCAGATCATGCGCCTGTGAGTTTACAAATTCAAATTGGGGAGAGTCAAAAAAAGAGTAACATATGGAGGTTAAATGAGGACCTTCTATATGACAATAAAATGTTGCAGTGAACATCTCAGAAGCTATCGTCTGGGAAGCCCACAAAGCCTATATCGGGGGTATTCTAATTATGGCTGGATCGGAGAAAAAAAAAAGAACTAAAAAAGATAAATTAGCCTTAACAAAAGAAATCTCTGAATTAGAACATCACAAGATAACAGGAGATAGGGAGGTGTTAAAGCTATATGGGAAAAGAGAGGCCATGCAAAATTTAGTGGAACAAGAAACACTTATGGTATATAATTTAATCAAAAAAGAAAGATATATAGGAGGGAACAAACCGGGTAAAGTCCCTGGCAAATGTACTGAAAAAAAAGAAAACTATCAACTATATAGAAAAAATAAAGACAAGGACAGGGGATTTTAGACATAGATCCAGAGATCTTGCTAACATTTTCCAAGACTGTTACGGGTTGCTGTATGCAATAAACAAGAAGGATACCCAAGAAGAGAATAGAAAAAAACATGAGAAAATAAAAGCTTTCTTAAAAGATATAGGATTAATTAAAGTTGCAGAAACTAAACAGGGCGCTTTAGAGGCCCCCATAACAGAAGAGGAGTTAAAAAAAAAAATGCTGCAGGAAACACCAGCTGGCAAAAGCCCTGGCCTCGATGGCCTGACAGTATTATACTACAAAAAATTTCAGGACCAATTAATCCCCAAGATGTGTTCCTATATGAACGGTATTACGGATAAATGGGAGATGAGGAAGGAAGCGTTGGAAGCCAATATTACCATTATCCTGAAAGAAGGCAAGGATAGCACACTCTGTTCCAGCTATAGGCCCATTTCACTCTTAAATGCAGATATGAAATTATTTGCTAAAATCCTTGCCGAAAGGATGAAAAAGATAAATAAGATCGTACACCCAGATCAGGTGGGGTTTATACCAGGAAGAGAGGGGAGGGATAATGGTATCAAAACGCTCTTGGCAGTGCAGAAAATTAAAGACAGTGGAGCCCCAGGACTTCTCCTGTCAGTTGATGCTGAGAAAGCTTTTGACAGGGTGGACTGGGGCTTTACGCAGGGCACATTGGAGGAGATAGGGCTCGGGGGAAAATATGATCAGATGGATAAAGGCATTATATACCCGACCCACAGCAATACTTTTCGGAGCCATTTGAAATGTTTAATGGTACAAGACAGGGGTGCCCACTTTCCCCATTACTGTTTGTGTTGGCGCTTGAACCCCTTCTAATAAAGATAAGGCAAAACCCGGACATCAGTGGGATAAAAATTGGTGAAGAAGTCCATAAACTGTCCGCCTTTGCAGATGACATTTTATTCTATGTCACCCGCCCAAGGATTACTCTACCAAATCTGATGACAGTCTTAAAAGAATATGGGAAGTTATCTAATTTTAAGGTAAACCTGGCCAAATCCGAAACATTGGACATTAATAACAGCAAACCAGGGGAAAATACTTATCAAAAGGCCTTCCCATTTATATGGGGGGAAAAAAGACCTTTATTATCTAGGCGTTAAAATAACCACATCAAGGGAGACATTATACCAGGCTAATTTTGTGCCACTCCTCAATGAGATCAAAAAAGAGTTGAATAGAATTACAAGAGATCAGCTGTCGTGGGGGGGAAGAATCAACATATATAAGATGGTTATCCTACCCAAAATTATATACAGATGCAAATGCTCCCAATTGCACTCCCACAAGTCTATCTTAAAACATTGCACACTTTGTTTTTAAGGTTCATTTGGAGAGGGAAAAAACCTTGTATAAGTTTTACACAGTTGAGTAAAGATAAGGAGAAGGGGGGGGGGGGGGACTCACCAGATATTAGCAAGTATTATGAGGCAATTGCTATGTCACGAATAATAGAATGGGTTAAAAATAATAAAGTAAAACGATGGGTCAAAATGGAAAGCACAATTAGTGAAGCCGCAATGGGTAAGATAATATGGATCCCACCACAATTTAGGAAACTTAGCACGGAAACACAGGACATCACCAGACATGTACTAACAATCTGGGATAACTTACAGAAAAGGGAGCACTGGGAGTTTAATTCTCCTTTAAAGCGGTTGTATAGCCTATTTTTTAACTTTTACCTACAGGTAAGCCTATAATAAGGCTTACCTGTAGGTAAAAAAAAAATCTCCTAAACCTGTACGGTTTAGGAGATATTCCCCTTGCTATGAGCCGCTGACTGCAGCGCCGCATGCGCACAGGGGATTCTCGGCTGAAGGCCCAGCAGATGCCGGACCTTGCCGGGAAAGAAATCTCCTGCGCGCATGCGCAGGAGTGATGACATCGCGACTCCAGCCACTCACAGCGCTAGAGCCGCGATACATGGAAGACACGCCGAGGCAACATGTCAGCTACCTCGGCATGGACCAGGTAAGATACCGACGCCTCATTCTAAGGTAAGTATTTCATAATGAGCTAGTTTATGGTACATACTAGCTCATTATGCCTTTTGCCTTACAAGGGTATAAAAAAAAAAAGTGTCAGCGGGTATACAACCGCTTTAATTCCACTTAAAAATACAGAATATTTCGTACCAGGGATAGAGGACTTGTTTGGGAAGTGGATTCTAGAGGAGGATGCACAATTAAAAGACATTATGAAACAGGGCAAAATATGCACATATCAGGAATTAAAAAATAAAAGCACATTTCTGGTTATAGACCTATGGTGGTATGGCCAATTGAATCATTTTATTAAAATGCTCCCGCAGCCAATCAGATCTGCCAGAGACTTACGGCCTTTGGAGAAAATCTGTATGGAGAAAACTGGGAGGAGGGGGATCTCTAAGATCTATAAATTGTTAATAGAAATAAAGCGGAGGGAGATCCCACCATTTATTAAGAAATGGGAGAAGGAACTAGATATTAAGCTTAAAGAACCTAAAATTTGGCAAATATTAAGGAGGGTCAACGTCACGTCAGTTAATTGCAAGATACTTGAGCTAAATTACAAGTGTCTGGCGAGATGGTATATTACTCCCGATAGAGCACATAAATGTCAGAGTGAAACATCCCAACTCTGTTGGAGGGGATGTAAAGAGATTGGGACAATGGCGCATATATGGTGGCAATGCCCGGAATTTAAAAAATATTGGGAGGAGGTTAGGCGAATCATCAGTGAGATTACCAATATTGAAATCCCAGATGACCCATGGGGGTGCTTATTCCATGGGATCAGAATGCCCATGAAGAATTATCTGAAAACGTTAATACCACAGCTCACCGATGCGGCCAAAAGCCTTATACCAAGACACTGGCAAGAAAAAGGAAGACCCACGTTACGGAATTGGTTCAATAAAATAAATGAAATTCAAAGCCTAGAAATACCGTATTTATCGGCGTATAACACGCGCCGGCGTATAACACGCACCCCAAGTTTAGGAGGGAATTTTAAGGAAAAAAACTTTTAGGAGGGAAGTTTAAGGAAAAAAAACTTACATTTAAATGCCCATCAATGCAGCCTCATCAGTGTTCATCTGCAGCCTTTCCCCAGTGTCCAGTGCAGCCTTGTCAGTGCAGCTTTGCCCCAGTGCAGCCTTGTCCCCAGTGCAGCCTTGTCCCCAGTGCAGCCTTGTCCCCAGTGCAGCCTTGTCCCCAGTGCAGCCTTGTCCCCAGTGCAGCCTTGTCCCCAGTGCAGCTTTGTCCCCAGTGCAGCCTTGCCCCAGTGCAGCTTTGCCCCAGTGCAGCCTTGTCCACAGTGCAGCCTTGTCCACAGTGCAGCCTTGTCCACAGTGCAGCCTTGTCCACAGTGCAGCCTTGTCCCCAGTGCAGCTTGTCCCCAGTGCAGCTTGTCCCGAGTGCAGCTTGTCCCGAGTGCAGCTTGTCCCGAGTGCAGCTTGTCCCGAGTGCAGCTTGTCCCCAGTGCAGCTTGTCCCCAGTGCAGCTTGTCCCCAGTGCAGCCTTGTCCCCAGTGGTCCGTGCAGCCTTGTCGCCGCCGACATACAAACGTTTAGTTTGTATTTTTAAACATGGCGCCGCGGAGTTCGGAGGGACTCGGTGGCGCTCGTTCACTGAACGAGCGCCGCCGAGGACATAGTGACTGGGCAGAGCCGAGATACACATATCCGAGGGTTCTCGGCTATTCTCGGCGCCGTTCACAGTTACGCCCAGTCCCTATGATTGACATAACACAGGTCCAATGGCGGGACTGGGCGTGACTGTGAACGGCGCCGAGAAAAGCCGAGAACCCTCGGCTATGTGTATCTCGGCTCCGCCCAGTCACTGTGTCCTCGGCGGGGCTCGTTCAGCTGAACGAGCGCCCCCGAGTCCCTCCGAACTCCGCGGCGCCATCTTTAAAAATACAAGCTATGTGAATATCGCGGCGATCGCTCCGACACATCACAAAATAGCGGGGATCGGCGTATAACACGCACCCACGATTTTCCCCTTATTTTAAGGGGAAAAAAGTGCGTGTTATACGCCGATAAATACGGTACCTAAGGTTTAGTGAGGGGATGGGAATGGAAGACTTTGGAGAGAAATGGAGGGACTGGGTAGAGTATAAGTGTTCAATGAGGTGTGCCGAGGTGATGGGTACATAGATTAAATAAAGATGTGAGGCCCCAAGGTAGCTAGACTGACCGTATCCAAGAAGGAGAGAATAGCGGAGAATAAACCCCAGAGGAGAAGAGGAGTTGGGTAAGAAGGGTGTGTGGGAAGGGGAGTGGGGGGTATGGGCATTCTCATTGGGTTTAAATTTTTCTTATTTCTGTTCTAAAGGATGATGTAAATTGCAATAGGGTTTTTCTAATATATCATGAATGATGCAGTAAAATAAAAGGCCACAATGATGTGAAGACGAGTAGGGACAAGATTGAACTGGTAAGGTGAAATAAGTCTCTCGGAAAATTTCGCTGAAGTGGCAAAAAAAAAAAAGCCTCTCCATGTTATTCTATGGCCTTGTGCCCACAGAGAGTTTTGAGCTGTAAATGGCATAGGCGTTTTCAAGTTCCAAAAAAAACCCAGGGCCAGTACGTTCTAGTCTCCAAGCTCGAGCTGTAAAAACGCCCCAAAGCACCCACCCCCCACGTTGAGGTCATGTGGCCTGGTATGGTCCACCCACCCCATTTCCTGACCTGCCGGGCTGCGTGCTCAGATAAGGGTCTGGTATGGATTTTGGGGGGTTCCCCCCAAAAAGTGGCGTGGTGGTTCCCTTTAAAATCCATACCAGACCAAAGGGTCTAGTATCGTCCTAGGGCAAACAATGTGCTAATTTTTTAGCAGGCGTTCCCCTTAGGATCCTCGGTACACAAGTCGCGCCGTAAGTCAGATCATCATAATCGAAGAAAAATATTACAGCGCACACATGCAAAAAAACATTCACCTCCAGCAAGGCTAGTTTAAAAACACCTAAACATTCTCAAAAAGACATTTTCAAAAATATGGGGATTTGGTCACACCATATTGTTATATGGTGTTAAGCCCACTTACTGCGACAAAGTACCCCATGATTAGTGGGTCCTACACTATCCATAGATTTGTGAGATCCTGCTTCTCTGAACCATGAGAGCTACACTCTTCTAAATGGGAGAATCTTGAGGTCTCCACCTATGACACAAGTGGACACTAATGAGAGGTACTTAATGAGCGAGTAGGGTGCTCCTATCCCAAAGGATAGATCATCATAATCCGACTTCTGGTGCGACTTCTATTCAAATCAATGGGATCCCATAGGGAACCATTGATTTTGAATAGAGGTAGAGAAACGCGGCTGAAAGCTAGCTCGGCTAAACGTGCATTGATGCCAATGCAAAACGCAGATTAAATTGTGTTTTCTTTTTTTTAACGTGGCTTTTATCCTGGCGTCGGTACTAGCTTTACAACTCTCTTTTTTATAACACCCGTGGGCATGAGGCCTAATAAAGGTCAGGAAAAATACAAGGTGCAAAAGATGCTAGACTCCCGCTGGGTCAGGAAATACAGATCAAGTATTGGAGAGGTTGGGGGGCGTGGCTTAGCGACACATATAGAAGGACGTGTAGCTCTTCAGCTCCGCCGGGCATTCGTGCTTCCATCCTGCATTTACCTTCCCAGCTTAGCTGAACTGGACCATATTGATCCCTATTCCCCCCGGGAGACGACCGGAACGCATATCTACCCGCACCGACAGCCACAATGGTGCTAAAAAAGACTGGCAAGGGACAGGCGGACATCCAAGACCAAGATGGCGCCGAGCGGCCAAAGAGCAGTATAAGGAGGCCGCACAGAAACTTTTATTCGGTGGCAGATCCTACAAAGATGCCCTAGCCGGGGTTAATGCACAGAGGGCCTCACCTGAGAACGCTCAGGAAGAAGATGACACAGTACCCTTAGAGGATGAGAATGGATTGTCCCCGGGGTGGAACGCAGTGAGTACTCCTAAGGATTTTACTGTTAGGCCTCAGACCAGTACAGCAGGGTCAGAGGCAGCAGAACTCATGCTCAGAGATATATTCTCAGCTGTGACTTCCTGCAATCACTCCATAACTGCTCTTTCTGATGAGATAAAAGAAGTGAAGGCGGAAATCTCATGTACGCCATGACATGCAAAAGCTTAGGGAGAGAACCTCTGCCATAGAAGGCAGGCTGAGCACGGTAGAGGATGATATAACACCTATGCAGAGGGATCTGAATTACAATTGTCACCTAACTGAGCAACATGCAATGCGACTTGATGAAATGGAAAATCACATGAGACGAAATAATGTCCATGCCCTGGGCATCCCGGAGAGAGCAGAGGGTAAAAACTCTTTGGAGTTCATAGAACAATGGCTTATATCTACGTTTGGCAGGGACTCCTTCTCCCCACTCTTTGCTGTTGAAAGGGCACACAGGGTACCTTCCCGCCCTCTACCACCAGGCAATCATCCTAGGCCTTTTCTATTCAAGCTGCTGAATTTTAAAGATAGAGATGCAATATTATCCAAAGCCAGAGCTATGTCAGACAAAATGAAGATTGATAATAGCAGGATCTCCTTGTTTCCTGACTTCTCTGCTAAATTACAAAAAAGGCGTGCAGCATTCAATGATGTAAAAAAAAAGGCTCAGAGAACTTAATGTGCAATATGGTATGCTATATCCTGCCCGTCTCCGAGTAACGGCTCTTGGCACGACCCATTTTTTTGAACGACCCACAGCGGCTGCACAATGGTTGGATCGTGAGGAGAGAGCTATTAAAGAGGCCAGAAGACCGTGTCCAGATCAACATTAAAGATTCACTTCCTTATATGGGTCAGGGACATATTCTTTCAGGTCCGGCGGAGAGAGAAGTATATTTTTTCCTTTTTTTTCCCCTTTTTTTTTTTGAAAACTTAAGTTGCTAATAGCCTGCATTTGTGAGACACCGTTTACCAGCTGGAAGTTGTTTTTCCTGTGTGTTTCCACTGCCTTCCCCCCTCCAGGATGGTCTATCCGGGAACAGTTTCTAAGTTAGCCCTAATGGCTGAGAACATGGCTCACTCTATGAACACTGATGTTTTATGTTTTTTGGAGTGGTTGTTTTTTCTTACACTGCCCTCCCTTTTTTTTTTCTTTTCCCCTCCCCCCCTTTTTTCTCAGTTTTTTTCTTCCATTTTTTTCTCAATAGGGATCTCCGGAACTATAAGTGTGTATCCAGCCCTTCAGCTTTGCAAGAACAGTTTTGTGTTAAAATGTATTACAACAGCGTGTGTAGAGGTCATGTAGGTACCATAGATTCTAGACCCACTTTCTATTATGCATTGTTACATGTTTGTCAATCAAATGTATTACGTTTCCACAATGACAGTCAATGTTGTAATATACATACAGCTGATATATACAAATGACGGCAGGTATTACGATTCTGTCGTGGAATATTAGAGGTCTTGGTAATCCTGTAAAGAGAATGGCGGCACTCAGACATTTTAAATCCGCACAAGCGGACATTGTGTGTCTATTAGAGGTCTTGGTAATCCTGTAAAGAGAATGGCGGCACTCAGACATTTTAAATCCGCACAAGCGGACATTGTGTGTCTACAGGAGACCCATTTTTCCCCTGGGGCTATACCTAGTTTTGGTTCCAGAATATATAATGCCCAAATACATTCCACTCACTCAGCATATGCGAGGGGGGTGAGCGTTCTGATTCGTCGGGACATTCAGTTCCATTGCTCTCAGAGGTCTGTAGACCCAGGGGGAAAGTTTATTTTCCTACTATATACAATATCAAACCTGGTGTGTATCATAGCTAATATATACATACCACCCCCATATTCAGCAGAGACCCTTAGGCACCTGACTAAATTTATGGCACAATATCCCAATGTTCCTCTAATAGCAGTAGGCAACTTTAATAATTATCTGCACCACAAATGGGATAAGCAACCTACACCTTCAGCTGTAAATGTTCGTAACAAGGGGCTGACGCCCTTTGCTGGGTTGTTATTGGAGCTGGGCTTGACTGATGTTTGGCGTAGGAGTAATGCTCACGTTAGACAGTACTCTTGCTGCTCTACAGCACATGGGAGCCTATCCAGAATAGACCTGGGGCTGGGTAATGTAGCCTTACTCCCATTGGTCGTTGAGTCCGGATATGGTGATAGACACATCTCTGATCATTCCTCCTTTTGGGTGAAAATAGCGATCCCAGTGACCGTTCAATCCAGATTCCGGAAGCTCAATCCCTTTTGGCTAGCTCTGTTTCCCACCCCTGATCCAATTAGAGAGCGCCTAGTATATTTTCTAAAGGACAATAGGGGCTCCAACCAAATAAATATGGTCTGGGAGGCCATGAAAGCATTTTTACGCGGTCAGTTCATAACCGCAATTAATAGTATAAAGTCTAATACAAAGGCCTGGGAGACAGAGGTATGTAAGGTACTTAAGGAATCAGAAGATGCATATGTCTCTAATCCCACGGAGGATACAAAAAAAGCGTGGCTGGGTGCACAGGCTATGCCCAGCCAGCTGGCACTACAGCTGGCAGAAAACAAGAGATTTTTCCTGCAGCAGTCCCACTTTGAAGAGGGGGAGTCTACTGGACACATGCTGGCATTACTAGCGTGGGCGTAGGGATCCCCTTCTATGGTCTCCTCATGTGATACGCAGGGAGCAGTTCATACGAATAATATAGAAATACTACAGGTTTTTTCGGTCATTCTATGCTGATCTATACACGTCTAAAGTGTGCCCTGAAGAGAGTGACATAATGAATTTCCTCAATGAGTGTGGGTTGCCTCGATTGTCTACCTCAGATGCGACCCTCTTAGATGCTCCGATATCGGGAGAGGAATTGGCATTAGCCCTAGAGCAAACACCTAATAATAAGGCCCCAGGAGCTGATGGCCTACCATCCGAGGTGTACAAAAGGTATGTGGACAAATTACTACTTATGTAATTAAAAGTATATAATGATGCACTAGAGAGCAGTGTACTGCCTAGCTCTATGAACGAGGCAATTATAATAGTGTTATTAAAACCTGGTAAATATGCCACATCCCCTGACTCATATAGGCCCATCTCACTACTAACGACCACTGTCAAACTATTAGCCAGAGTTTTAGCGACGAGACTCTCTCAAATAGTCCAGAAGTTAGTACATAGGGATCAATCGGGATTCATACCTACCAGATCCACAGCCCAAAACATTAGGCGCCTCTTTCTAAACATTCAAATCCCAGTTGATCATCCCGGTAATCAGGCCATTTTTTCACTGGACGCAGCTAAGGCCTTCGACAGTGTCGAATGGCCTTACCTGTGGAAGGTGTTGGAACACATGGGATTAGGTGGTGCTTTCATTAGATGGGACAAACTGCTATATGCTCGGCCATCAGCCAAAATCAGGGTCAATGGGGAACTTTTAAAACCGTTTCCTCTATTTAGAGGCACAACTGCTGTTTGCCTTGGCTCTGGAACCTTTGGCAGTTAGAGGTGACAGCAGAGTCATAGGGTTCAGTCGCGCCACGGGAACAGACGTTATATCACTATACGCTGATGATACATTGTTATATCTCGGCGATACCCAAGACTCTTTAAAGACAGCTATGCATCTCATTAAAGTTTTTGGCACACTGTCGGGATTTTCCATCAACTGGAATAAGTCTGTGTTGATGCCCCTGGACCCACTATCTGCCCGTTGCCTGATTGTGCTTCAATGATGCAGATAGTGTCCTCTTTTCGCTATTTAGGTGTACAAGTGTCCCCAGATATCACCCAATATAGCACTCTTAATCTTATTCCCCTACTTACTAAATTTAGAGAAAAATGTAATACCTGGTGCAAACTTCCATTATCAGAAGTTGGGAGGGCGAACCTCATAAAAATGGTGTGGTCCCCGCAGCTATTATACATATGTCATAACTCACCAGTATGGATACCCCGGAGGTGGTTCGATAAGATAGATACCCAGTTCAGGGAACTACTGTGGTGTAAAAAAGCAGCTAGAATCAGCCTGTCCACTTTACAATATAATAAGGAAGAGGGTGGACTGACGGTCCTGCATGCTAGAGTCTATTTCCTCGCATCCCAGCTACAGCAGCTGGGAGGGTGGGGGTTGACAGATGACTTGGATCCCATACGTAGACTTCTTAGCACACCGTCAAGTACTACCACTGCATTAACCACCCTAGAGGCCGGTTACACTCATCTAGTCAGGGGACTCCCAACCATAGTCTTGTTAAAAAGATTATGGACATATCTCAAACGATTATTAGGTATAAGGGGGCTTTATATCGTGTACTCCTATTTGTAGGAATGACAACTATAGGGAACTACCTTAACTGAAGGGCTTTAGATCATGGGAGACAAGAGGGATCCAGTTTCTATCGCAACTTTACAGAGGTCAAGTCCTCAAGTCTTTTATAGAAATCCAGACAGAGTTTGATATCCCGCGTGCTGATTTCTTCAGGTACTTGCAATTAAGACATGCTCTACAACTGCAATCCAGACATACTTCTCTCCAGCTAGTTGAGCATGTCATCTTGCAAGAGATCCTGATGGTAAAAGAAACGAAAGGTATGATCTCTAGAGGGTATAGTACTATTCTTGCTGCAATTCAGGATCCTACCGGTCTACCATGTAAAAGCAAATGGGAGGAAGATGTAGGACCATTAGACGAGGAGACATGGAGTTTGTGTCTCGCCTCTGCCCCGAAGGTATCTATATCAGCCTCACAGAAACTCTCTCACCTCTATTTGATACATAGAGCATACAGAACGCCCGCTAAACTACATAAATGGGGACTACACGACACACCACTTTGTCCCAAGTGCCTAAGGGATCAAGGGGACCTCATGCACATGTACTGGAGATGCCCAAAACTCTTCCGGTATTGGACGGAAATTTTAGAATTGATTTCTCAGGTGTTTCACTTTACAGTTCCGAAAGATCCGGTGGTGTGCCTGCTGGGTGCCCTGGATGACGAGTCCTTGACCCCTTCGAACCATACAGCGATACTCCGGCTGCTTTACATAGCTCGGAGACTGATAGCTCGACACTGGATCACCTCCAGGGTCCCCACCAGGCAACAGTGCATTGACCAAGTGAATAAATTATTAATACGCGAGAAATTGACTTACCAACACAGAAATGTACCCCGTAAATTCTACAAGATGTGGCAAGATTGGCTAGAAGTGCCAGGCTTGGCTCCCCATCAATTGGTCAAATATAGATTATTGCAATGTTAATCACAAAACCGTAGTACCTGATCTCGCACTAATTGATAAACGTATATTAAGTGAAAAAAGTTTGCTGAAGAGGCTGAGCATTATAACTAAATGAGCAATGTTCCCGGAGTATGAATAATAGATTTTATATTGCAATGTGCATCTGACACCACGTTTTGGTTGCATTGATGCTTTCTCATTTTACTGTTTTCAGTTCTGTTCCGCACTGCCTTACTAGATACATATATGTATGTAAAAGGGTACTCAGATATTGTACATCTTGGATGATCTTGTAAAAGGACACTGGATATTTGTTATGGTCACTGGTATGTCATGGTTGTGTATGACTTGTATATGGCTGTGTGGAAATTCAAATAAAACTTTTTTTCTGATTAAAAAAAAAAAAGTATTGGAGAGGTTGCAACCCTAAAGAATGCTTCCTGGTTTCCTGCATTTTCAGTTCATGCCCAATGTTCAATTAGGGAGTTCCACCAATCATATTCTGAGAAGCCAGCCCCTAGGGGTTCAGAGACCGCTTCTTGGGGGGAGTTGGGGAATATTGGGTAGCTTGTGGTGTTGGCTGCAGCCCTGTCCTAATCAACTGTGAGGTAATGAATCTGGTTACACACCTTCATCTTTGGGATTGGTCTGTGGTCAGGAGGCACCCTATTTAAGCATCATCTGTACCTTGGTGCTTGTGATAGCATTTTCTGGCTGATCGAGTGTGCTCCAGTATGACCTACCGCTGTGTACTGACTTTTTGGCTACATTTACTGGATTTCTGTCTGTTCTGTTGACCATCCTGACTCTTAGCTATATTTACTGAATTACTCTTTTCTGCTACTCATTCTGGTCCCTGGCTATGTTACCTGAATACACTGTTAACTCTGCTTCAGTCATCGCTACATACCCCCCTGCCTACTGTATGTTTTCAAATCCTAGAGGCATCCAAGTACCTGTAAGGTGCACTACCTTAAGGGAAAGGTGGCTCCCAGAGGGGAAGTACATGGTCACTATATACTCAAACCAGGGCATTGCATATGACAGCCTTACAGGTGTGCATTTGATATTTGTTCCACATTTTTTTACCCTCTTCTGGCATTGGGTGTGACAATGTGGTTTTTACTTAACTCTTGACATGAATTTCTGCCACTTTCCCTCTTGACAGCTATAGATTTCTTATATTTTGTCAGATTTCAACTTCTGTTGAACTGTTATTTTTTAGGAATGCCTTATTATTAATCCTGCAAACATTGACATGTGAACCTGCAACCTTTTTAAAAGTAAAAGTCCTGCTTAAAGCCAGCTATATGTGGACCAAAGATCGGCCAGTTCAGCAGGGGCCAGCTGAATTTCGATCCATGTATGAGAGGCTGATTGGTTTTTCCTGAACGATCAGAGCCACCAGCACTGATCAATACAATAGCTCAGCAAGAGTGATCCTTCCCATCCACATCAAATGTGTGGATAGGGGAATTGGTTAAATTTTTTGTTTTTTGTTTAACTCGCTGGATGAATAAATGAAGTATGGCCAGCCTAAGAGTAAACCCCCAAAAGTGCCTATTTCCGCTATTATTCATAAAAAAATGTTTCTTCTCTGTTTAGTGGGGCTTTGCTTTCCCTCTTTTCAATACTTAGGCTCCATTCACACTTGTACAGCTTTGGTGCAACTTTGGATGGGTGCGCCTTGGATGCAACCTTGGCTTTGACCATTGATAATGGACAACTGTGGCACAACTGTCACATGTAAAACATTCTGGTGCGACTTTTGAGGGTTAACATTGAGGTCTATGGCCCTCAAGTCGCTTGAAAGTCGGACCAAGGTAGTGCATAAACTACTTTTGAAGTCACCGCGACTTTAAGTTGTATAGATATGAACAATATTCATTGGAAAACTTGGGGTGCAACTTTTCATGCAACTTTTATGTCCAAATGACAAGTCGCACAAGTGTTAAAGGAGGCTAAAGCTGATCATAGATTATTTTGGATTCAGAACAAAAGTTCCGATATTATTATAGCTACCCCCGATCAGATTGTTGAATACAAAAGCATGCATGCTTCAAGTAAGCTCACACTGAGACTGCTTAGTTCAGAGTCAAATTACTTTGTGTAATATTTCCGCTTCTCAAGACTTTTGTACAATTCCATTGAAGATTGAGATACGTCAACAAGACTGGCGCATACAAACCACAAATATAAAAATACAAATATGTGACAAAATTTTGGCTTTCAGCTGATGCACATTTGCAGAAGTGAATAATTGTTCTTGCAGCATTCTCTTTCTCCACTGTGTTATGCTGTTAGATTCTGAATGTATTCTTGGAAGCAGGCGCAAACTTTTTGATTAACTCTTTGCAGTCAGTCCAGTTCCTAAGCAAGCTTTGAGCTTTGCAGAATATCTGTAAATGTCTTAAGGCTTAATAAGCATAGAAGCTGAGTTTATATATGTTGGATATATAAAGCAGGTGTTGGAATAGACAGTTCACCATGATCACATCCATTACAGTCCCCCCTTGAAGCTGTCTATTTCAAACTGTCCCTCATACTAAAAAGTCCTACACCCAGCCCATCCCCCTCTGCAACTCTTTTAAGCCGTATGTAGAGAAATAGCAGCGACTAGTTCACTACCCCCCCTCAATACAGCTGGAGGAGTGCGGCCAGGTGCTATCTGTCCCTATAGCCCTACGGTGTTGCATCTCGGGGGAGGGTGACTGTAACGGAGTGTAACACATAATTTTCATCAAGCCTTACATAGACATCGTCATCATTATCTGGTATCTCTTGGTTCATGAACGTGGGGGTAGTTTGGTCAACAGCCTTTTCCACACACTTCCTGAAGCAGGGGAGAACGCAGCAGATTATAGCCGCCATTACCAGGATAGCTATTCCCATCTGGGTCAACAATCCCTGCCATCCTCCCTTTATCCAGGTAAAATACTGATCCCAGGGGTTGGTGAGCCCTGAATTCTGTTTTAATTCTTTGGACAGGTCCTCTAGTTTCTGGATGGTTAAAGTCACTTTACCATTTGGGCCAGTGTTGTCTGGGATGTAAGTGCAACATGTGCTTGTCTCTGGGATTATTTTACCTACACCCTCTTTTCAGCTAGGAGCATGTCTAAGACCATACGGTTTTGGAAAGTCATGTGTGAAGCTGCTTCCAACTGTTCGGCTAAACCCTGGAGTGCATCTCTGGTGTAATTGACAAATCTTTGTTGGTTGTAGTAGATGTAATTTATCCAGTCTACATTCTTGTTTACAGTGATGATGGGGATCAGGGACTCAAACCCTGCTGCTACTTGGTCTCTTGCTTTGAACTCATCTGGGACCCCTCTAGGGACCCCTATGGCATCTATTATACATGTGGGTCAAAGCTTCCTGCTGGGGCACTCCTACGCCTCCTGTTAGGCCTGGGTGTGTTGTTTGTATTTGGCTTTGGGTTTTCCGAGAGAATATGTCGAGGCATTATGGCCTTGGCCAGTACACATTCTCATGTCCACTGTCCTGTCAATCTGCTCCAAATTTTCATGCCTCCGCAAATTCAGTACAGGTCTCCCAAAGACTGGACTTGATTTTGCACTAGATCTGCAGACACCTCACTGTAAGATCCACAGTAACCCTTAGTGAAATTCCCAAGAGGTTTTCCCACTCCCTGATACCATAACGTGTATTTGCCAGGATATATGGTGATACCTTCTCCTGGCTTGGGGGTCTTGGAAACTATGGGATATTCCTTCTTCCAATGTTCACATAGGGAGTGGTTAGTGGCTGTGTTGGTAAACAGGCTGAGGAAACATGTTTCATGTTCAGGGGATATGTTCAGGGGTACCGTTCCTAAGTGTGATCTAGCCCCCCCACACACACACACACACATAACAATTGGTCTTATTGTGTTTCCCTGCACTGTACCTCATCCTTTTGAGCCACAAGTTGACATCTGAGAGCCTGGTTTCTGCAGCCATGGTATCCTCAAAGGTAGGGTCTGCTATGGCCATCATGTCCTTCAATGTCTGTATATGGGGCCTCAGGGGGTTTGAGCTAGATGTGGATTGGGGAACTCCCCACTCTGGGTTATTGAACATATCTTTCAGTTGGAAAGGCTTTCTAAAACCGGGATATCCACCTCCCCACCATAGGCCCAGAACATAGGTCCCACTGTCTTCTGGGCTAGAATTCTCAATGGTTAGCCTGAACTCTTTGGTGTAAGGCTGATCTGTGTGTCTGTTGATTGTCTTCTATCTAAGAGTGACTTCCCATTTTTGTCTTTCCTATTTTGGGCGTTCTCAGGTTTGTACCCCCAGTGTTCCAACCCACTGCTCCGCAGAAATCACAGTTGTTACCCCAATAGGTGTCAGTGACGCATATATACACAGTCATGGGTCTTACTGCTTCATCCCAGGTCCGGATCTTATAGATAGTACCTGGAATTATCTGTTCATAAAAGTATATAAAAGGGGCAACATGTGTATTGGATGAGTTATACCAGAACTGGGTTATACCATCTTTTTGTTTGATGGCTACCTCTTGCGCCTGGGCAATGATTACTATGAAAAGGATATACAGAATCATTTAGTCCCCTCAGCCTCTTCCTCAGGTACAGGGACTTTCTTGCAGTGGGAGGCGTGTGTCCACGTGTTCTTCCCGGCCACCATGACTGATGTGGCAGTTGTTAGGAGTACCTGGAAAGGACCATCGTATCTGGGTTCAAGAGTATGGTTTCTTACAAACTTCTTTATCAGTCACCAGGAACCAGCTTGTGCTTTCCTGTATCTAGCTCAGGATCTGGAATGGAAGAAAACACTTCCGAATGGATATGGGTTAATTCTCGAGATAAAGCAGTCACATAATCAGTCAATACATCAGATTGGAGCTGCTGCTGTTGTGGGAAATAACCTAGTCTGCGGGCTGAACCAAACAATATCCCATAGGATGACAGACCATGGTTTCCCTTTGGAATGTACCTAACACTGAATAAGGCAATGGGTAGGCTGTCTGAGGCCAACTCATTCCCGTTTCCTGAGACATTCTCAGCTTCTAGATTTTATTGTGCCATTTAATCTTTCCACCTTCCCACTGCTCTGAGGATGGGTCATCTGGTGTGGAAAGCTAGTGTGACCCCTACCTAAAGCTGTCCATATCTCCTTGGTTACTGAGGCCGTGAAAGCCGGCCTCTGAACGCTCTCTATGACCTCTGGGACACCATATCTGCACACTATTTCTGTTAAAAGTCTTTTAGGTGTGGTCTTTGCAGTCATGTTGGTAGGATTCCGGCCCACGTGGCAGACACGGTCTCTTGTTTAATTACATGATTCCTTCAACTTCTGTGGCTCCTTTTTTGATCCACACTACTTTTTCTTCTTTGTCAGCTGTCTCTTGTTGCTCCTTGAGGTGGGTCCTGTTTATAGGAGGATTTTGTAGAATCATAGTGGTTTCTACAGCATCACCCAGGATAGGTGCATTCACTTTGCTGACCACTTCTCGCGTTCAATCTGCAGCTTGTTTCGCAGCGGTATCTGCCAGGTGATTGCCTTGTGCTTTTTGGGAAACCAGCTTGCCGTGCGTCTTTACCTTAAGTATAGCCACTTGTGCTGGGAGGAGTAGGGCATCCATTAAGTCCTTGATAGCTGCACTGTGTTTTACAGGTGTTCTTGCTGCTGTCAGGAACCCTCTGGTTTTCCGGATGATCCCAAAATTTCCTTCTGCCAATTTGCATGCCATAGTTAGGACCTGGAGTTCTTCTGCTTCCTGGGCAGACATGGAGGAGGGTAAAGCTGAAGCTTGAAGAACTGTATCTTCGGTGGTGACTGCGTATCCTGTGTGGTACCATCCAGTACTGTCTGCATACCTGGAACCTTCCACAAAAATTGTCAAGTCAGGATTCTCAAGTGCTGTCATCACTTAAAAGCAGTCATAAACGGTGAGATGAGGATTATTCTCCAAAGAGGTTCCCCCCTCGAGAAGAGGAAGCAGAGTGGATGGGTTAAGGGTATCACATGGGAGAACGGTGATGTTATCGGGGAGAAGCAAGGCACACTGGAGTCTGAGGAGGTGTCTTGCTGGGGACAGGGCTGTACTTGGTACTCTCTGAGACAAACAGTTTGAAAGTCTTTTAGTCTGGGAGGCCCAAAGGGCTGTTGAGAGGATCTCCTTCAGCGTTTTAAAATTGTCCACAGCTTCTGGTGAAAGCAAGAAAGGGACAGATTTCAGGGCATCATAAAGGGATTGCATCGAAAGGGAGGCTTCTGGAACTGGGATCCAAGAACGGCAGTAGGAGATTAATCCTAGAAAGGTGTGAAGGGGCTTTTGACCTTGAGGCAAAGGGATGCCCTTGATTGCAGCAACTCTCTTCAGTGAGATGTCGGGTGCCTTGGGAGATGCAGTGGACTAGGAAAATCACCTTCTCTCTGGACTTTTTGCTTTAAGGCCTTGCATCCTCGCTCAGCCAGGTAGTGGAGGAGGCTTTCAGAGAAGATTGAGGCATCACCAAGGGTATCTGCACAAGCAGAAAGTCATCTACATACTGAAGGAGTGCAATGTCTGGGTGTAACTTCATCCAGGTGTCCAGAATGAGGGCCATTGCCTTGGCGAATTGGGAGGGGGAGTTCTGGGCACCTTGTGGCTTAACAGTCCAGGTGTAGCTGGCAGGTGAAACAGGCTTGCCTGAATCCTTGTGGAGAAGGTCCATGTGGTTCAGAGAGGTCGGCGAAGTGGGGTGTCATGTCCCTGGTACTGGGCTCTTTCATGTGGACCACGGTTGGGGCTTGGTTGACTGTGCGTGAATTTCCATGGGCTTCTGTATTCCCTTCTGGAGTGGTCGGGTCTTCCACAGTTGTAGCAGGCACGTGGAGTTGGTACTGGTGGGCGCAGTCAGATAGGGTGTGTCAGAGGTCATCATGAGAGGAGCTACTCTCTACTGCTCTGAGTATTCTGGACCTAATAACAACGTCTCAAGCTCCATTACTCTATACTCATACCCTTTCGGATTGACTCTTTAAGACCTGAAATAAATGCGGCAGCTAACATGTGTCTATGCACTCTGTTCAACACACTAAAACCCAAATCAGTAAACTTCTTGTGCTATTTCTCAACAGATTCGCCTTTTCTTGTGTGAACTCTTGTACACGTATTGACTTCAGGCGTTTTAGAGTGGAGATGTGAACCATCTCCATACAGAATAATTGTTTTTTTGTTTTTTCAGAATACAAAACGCTCAGATGTGAATGGGGCCTAAATCTAGCACATAGATTTAAGCAAGGAAAGCACTTCCTCTTTCGTTCTTCTGGCATAACGCCCAGAATACATAAACTTCCTCTTTATTTATAATACTGTTAAATATTGAAATTAAAAATTTTCCCCAATTGTTGCTATTACAGCTTAAACACAATTAAAACCATTTGCATAAATATAGCACATTTGCTACATTTACTGTTATTAGAAAAGAAACACCTTTTAGCTTCAATAATGCAAGGGTAAGAAATTACAACTAAATTCAGACTCTGACTGAAATATTCAGAAATATTCAAGACATCCTATACATAAATTATTTAATTAAAATGCTACATTGATTGCTACTATGTTCCATCACTGGAAACATGTGGGTGGGTTTCGGTGTGGGCGGTTCAGGGGGCGGTGGCATAGGGCGTGTTGCCACAGGGGGAGGTGTCACTTAGAACAGAGGGGTGGTAGACGAAGGGCAGTGTCTACTTCCTGGGGTCCAGACGCCATCATAGGGCGGTGGCTGACCACTTAGCTTCCTCTTTTCTAGTTTTCTATACACATATACAATACAACCATTTCGATTATTTTGATTAATTTCATGTTCTGTCCACCCCCTTCTTCACAAATAGCATTTGCAACTTTAAACCAGGAGTCTGCTGCGCGCAGTAGGCCATGGTCTGACAGCAAACCCCTTTTTCCCTTTAAGAGAGTGCACTATTCGTCTATTATAATCTTCCACACAAATGCATATCAACCACACACTTTTTTTTCCAATTTCTTTCCCTTTTTGACAGCACCCTCTCCTTCCCGCTCCAATACCACAAGCCAAACTGCCCTCTTTGGGCCTCACTAACTTTTGCCCCATCGTTTCAGAGAGAGACAGAGAGATAGAAAGAGAGAGGAAACCTCTCAGCAAGACTGTTATTAAACAGATAAGGAGTACAGCAGTTAATATTCAATAATGTACCACTTCAAATTTTATTTACATGTTCCAACTCAAAACCCCAACTTCTCACTCTGTCTTCTTCCCTTTCTTCTAACCCTTCCAGTTGTTGAGGTTGCAAGGGGCACCTTTCGGCTGCGTGTTCCCTCCTTCTAACTTCACTTTCTATAGCCTGTGGTGACTTGCCAACCTCAAGTTTGACTGGGTAATGCACATTTAATCTGAATACCAATAAATGCGCAGTATGTGGCAGTAGGGGTTTGTAACCAAGAAACTCAACCCTATATCCTGGCTCTACCACTTTAACCAACCCCCCCAGACCTCTTCTTGTATGGCAAATAACAGACCACAAACACACTTGGGACACGACATTACCACCAACAACAAAAATGTGACCAACAACACAATGTGTGACAACCGTAAAGGAATACAAGATTGCTCAAATCCCACGGGATCCCCACGCCACCGCTTGGCGCATTATTCCTGACGCCCTCTCCTGGTTACGTTACCCGTGCACTTCCTTGCACCCATGCTTTACCGCACAATTATTTCCCCCAGGAGAAGTTTAACCACGTCAACTATTTTCATCTGCAACTATATAAGCAATCCCTCATTCCCAACAGCCACCACAAAACACAAGATCGATCAACAAAACAGAAAAGAACAAAACAGGCGGTAGATATAATTGCAGGTTCCTTTTTTTTTAACAATCAGGAGTGCTTTATTGAAAAGTATAAAATGCAGTACAAAAGAAAAAAGAAGTAAACAGACCATGTGTATAGAGGTACATACAATTACGGATCATATATTTGACAAAGGGTAAACTCCTGCTCACATAATTGTTATCATACTACTTTCAAGGCATCTACACCAATTCGCATAGTATTCTTTATAAACCATGCTAGACAATCCTATCAGGCACATCAAAAACATTGTCAGCTAATCCATGGTAACCAAACCTTCTCATACTTCCATGGGCATCCCCGACTCGTATACGTCAGTCTATAGAGAGGCAAAGCGTTGTTAATTCTCTTTTCCCAGGAGGATAGGGTCGGAGGGCGAGCGGAGGTCCACCCGGCAAGAATCTCTTTCTTGGCGTAATAGAAGAGGAGCGAAATTAAAATTTTGCTATGATGCGACCTGTGCTCATCCTCATGTATGCCCAGCAAGGCCATCTCAGGTGTTTTAGGAACTGACAAATCCATTCTAAGATTTAAGTGATCATACACTCCCATCCAGAACTTTATCAAAGCAGGGCAGTCCCAGAACATGTGAAGATACGTACCAATCTGGGTTTGGCATCTAGGGCAATGTGGATCCCTATCAGGGTAAATTTTGGATAACCTCGCCGGAGTGAAATAGACGCTGTGTAAAAATTTTATTTGTGTCAGTTTATCTCCGGCAGATATTACCAGTTTGGGACCCTGCTCTAGACAAGTCTCCCAGTCCTCTCTATCCAAAGTGGGGATGTCCGATTTCCAAGTATTCCACAACCTGTCCATCTTGGGTATATTCCTAGGCAGCAGCGTGCTATATATGGCAGACAGGGGTTTCACTAGATCATTACTGGACAACAGATCTTCTAACGGGTCTAATTGTAGTAGAGGAGGGACAGGGAATTGTGCCCGAGTCGCATGACGTAATTGAGCGTATCGGAAGAACATCCATCCCGGAAGCCTATACGTTCTTGACATAAGCGCAAAGGACATCAATTCCCCATTGGGCATAATATCCCTTAGGGTTTTGATTCCGAATCCTGCCCATAATTGGGGATCAGGAATTGTTCGGTAATGGGGCAACTGAGGATTTCCCCAAAGAGGCTGGACAGGCGCCCAACGCCCCACTAGGGAGAAGCTCTTACTAGCTATCTTCCATACCTGTAGTGTTGCTCTAGTCAGAGCAGGAAGCGCCGTATATGCTTTTACCCCCCTATAGACCAAGTTTTGCAGATCTTGTAAAGAGCCAAGCTTCGCAGCCTCTACACATACTGCCGCATTAGAACGCCTCCCCTCAAACCACCAGTACGTCGTCACCAGCATCGCCGCCCAATAATAGAGTCTGAAATTGGGGAGAGCAAGCCCCCCCAACTGTGTGGGGAGTTGTAATGTGGACTTGGCTAGACGCGGAACAGCTGCATTCCAGATGAAGGAAATAATTTGTTTATCTATTTCCCGAAAAAAGGATGCCGGGAGCCAGATCGGGCTATTTCTAAAAAGGTACGTGAACTTGGGTAAGAGCATCATTTTTAAGATGTTTATACGCCCCAGCAGATTCAGAGGTAGTCCAGACCATGCACGGCACCTTTCTTTAAGGAGGTGGAGTAAAGGAAGTATATTTAGGTTATAGTATTGTGCAGCATCCCTGGATACCCGAACCCCGAGGTACTTGAACTCTGTGACCCACTGGAGAGGCGTACCTCCCGTCTCATCAGGGATCCCACTATCAAGGGGGAAAAGGACTGATTTAGACCAATTTATTCGAATCCCCGACGCAGCACCAAATCTATCAAAAATGTCCAAAGCGGCCATCAGAGATGGTCCAGCATCATTCAAGTAAAGTAATGCGTCGTCCGCATACAATGAAATCTTCTCTTCAAGTCTACCAATCTGCAACCCTCTGACCTCCGAGGATTCTCTAATCAAAATCGCCAATGGCTCCAGGGCTAGAGCAAATAAACTAGGTGACAGCGGGCACCCTTGGCGAGTGCCTCTGTGAAGTGGGAAGGGATCCGAGATCCTGTCATTGGTGCGCACCCTAGCCTTCGGTGCTCTATAAAGCAATTTAATCCATTGGCAAAAGCCAGGGCCTAAGCCAAATCTCTCTAGCACTTCCCCAAGATCTTCCCACTCCACAGAGTCAAACGCCTTTTCAGCGTCCAGGGAGGCGATCACTCTATCCCCACAGTTATCATGGGCGATGGACAGGTTGAGGAACAAACGCCTGATATTAATATCTGTCCCCTTGCCCGGCATGAAACTGGTCTGGTCAACATGGATCAATGTGGAAATGATTGAGGACAGGCGGGTGGCAAGGATTTTGGCTAGAATTTTTGTATCCACGTTAAGTAATGAAATGGGCCGGTAGGACGCACATTCCTGAGGATCCTTACCCTGTTTGTGGATCAAAACTATGACCGCCTCCTCCATGGATTCCAGCAGAGCACCCCTCTCAGCCAGTACAGCAAAGAGGGACGTGAGTTTAGGTGCAAGCAACTCCATATTCTGAGAGTAGAACTCCGTAGGGAGCCCGTCCACCCCCGGGGTCTTTCCTTTCTGCAAGCCACTTATTGCAATCTGTACCTCCTCCAGGGAGATATCCTTATCCAACATTGCCCTGTGCTCCTCAGATAATGTAGGAAAGGGGATATTATTCAAATACTCCTGCAATGCCAAAGTATTACTACTAGTTCTGGAAGTGTATAGATCACTAAAAAAACTGGAAAATCTAGCATTGATGTCCTCTGGAGAGGTCAGCAACTCACCACTATCGTCCCGCACTCCCGCTATGTGTGTGGTTCCCATCTGTCCACGAGCCAGCCAGGCCAATAATCTCCCATTTTTGTTGCCATATTCAAATATCCTTTGCGTTGAGTGTAGCATAGATTTCTTAGTTTGTTCTACATTAAATAAAGAAACTTCCCTTAGAGCTCTCTGCCATGTATGGTAGTTAGGTTCAGTAGGGGATCTTACATATGCAGCTTCAGTCTCCCCCGCCTCTCCCTCCAGCCGCTCCAGGGACCGACCAGCCTCCCTCTGAAGTGAAGATATACGGGATATGTATTCCCCCCCCTAACCCAGGCCTTGAAAGTATCCCAGAGGATCAGTGAGTCCACAGATTCAGTATGTCGAGGCCAGAAATTGCATATAGCTTCCGGCAGTACCTCCTGAATCCTCTCGTCCAACGCCCAAAATCTGGAAAGACGCCATAGCCTTGGGCCAGCAGGTCTACCCAAGGATATGACAAGGCTTAGGGGAGCATGGTCTGAGATACCCCGCGCCAAGTGTTTAACCTCCCTCGTCCTACAGAGTGCACCCCCAGATACATATGCCAAGTCTGTACGGGATAGGGCTCTGTATGAAGCTGAGTGGCAGGTATATTCTCGGTCCCTAGGATGAAAATGACGCCATGCATCCGTCATCGCAAAAGTACTCGCCCAGTTCTGCAGCTCTGTCGAGATGTGGGCCCCGGGGTTTAATCTATCCGCCTCCTGGGAGGGCACCAAGTTAAAGTCCCCAAAAATAAAGACTTCTTGAGTATGGTACCCCATGACATTTTGCATAATGTCATAGAGAAGTTATGCAGGAGGGGGGAGGTACAGACCCACCAATACCATTTGTCTAGAGTGTACAGTCATATGAATAATCACGTATCGTCCCTCAACGTCCGTCTTGACATCAAGAATCTGAAATGGGAGGGACCTGCGGATCAAAACACTCACCCCCCTAGCATAGCCGGAGTAGGTAGAGTGGTAATGTGCTCCCACCCAGGCCTTTTTTAACCCAAGAATTTTAGAGCCAATCGGGTGCGTCTCTTGTAGAATGCATATGTGAGGTAAGTATTTTTGTATATATTTAAAAACAAGAGACCTCTTAACGGCTGAATTTAATCCCCTGACATTCCACGAAATAATGGAGATGTCAGCCATCTATCAGAGCACCAAGAAGTACAGTTAGTCGGATCCGCAAGCCCCACCCATCCCTCAGCCCCCCGAAAGGACAGCCTGTCCCGATATCATATATTCCATACAGAAATAACATTAACCACATATCTGCCAGTAAGTTGTACTGTGATGAAGGGCGTAATATCCCTCTTGTGTTATGAGCAACTCCTTTTATAGCAAACCTACGAACACATCTAACTCCCTTGTGTCTGCAACGGCAGAAACCTTCCCCCCCTCCCCCACACCCCCTTGAAACTGGTGATGTGTCAATACCCATAAATCCCAACTGTTATAACCGTAGTAGGGGCGTGGACTTAAATGCGATGAGGTTGTCTAGCCAGACAACAGAGATGCTGACAAGACATAAAATATAAACACCTATATTTCTCCTGGACTAATGCAGGGGCACATATCTTAGTTACAGTGTGGAGGCCTTGGTCGCACTCTCACTTAACTCAGCCATTAGCAAAAATCTCATGTGATGTAAAGAATCATGTCTCCTGGACTGTTGCAGGGGTATATGTCTTAGTTACAGTACCTAGGTACTAGGCATTCTCTCTCTTAACTCAGTTTTTAACAAAAACAGCGCACGTTACGAATAGCATTTCTCCTGGATTGATTTCAGGGGCACATATCTTAGTCACAGCACAACCACGCTAGGTGCATTCACTTTTAACTGTAAGGCTGACATAGAAAACATAAATTACAGTGAGCCTGTCTCCTGGGCTATCACAGGGGAGACATATATATTTCCCCTGGACCAATGCAGGAGCACATATCTTGGGTACAGTGTGGAGGCCTTAGGCGCACTCTCACATTAACTCAGCCATTAGCAAAAATCTCATGTGCTGTAAAGAATCATGTCTCCTGGGCTGTTGCAGGGGTATATAGCTTAGTTACAGTACCTAGGTGCTAGGCATTCTCTCCCTTAACTCAGTTATTAACAAAAACAGCGCACGTTACGAATGTCATTTCTCCTGGATTGGTTTCAGGGGCACATATCTTAGTTACAGGTTACAGTGCTACCACACTAGGTGCATTCACTTTTAACTGCAGGGCCAACATAGTAAACATAAATTACAGTAAGCCTTTCTCCTGGACTATCGCAGGGGCACTCATCTTAGTTACTAGACCAAAGATCTCGGCTCTATACACCTTATTTCAGATCCTAGCATAAAAGGCTTATTTAAAATGAAATATAGAACTAAAACCAGAAAAATATAACATAGAACCCCCTCCCCCCTGGAAACCACCTGCAGGTTGGTTATTTCCCTGCACCTGCCCTCAGCGTTTGTAGGATACCAGCAGGCATCAGGATCTATAGTTCGATAGTTCACTGCATGCAAATCCCTTGTGGCGAAGCACTGGATACACGTTCCAACGGCATCCTTATCTTACTTAGCCCTCAGAACAACGTCTGGTGGAGTTTGTAAATCCTAGAGGGTCTTTGATATGTTGGTCTTCCTCTATTCCAGGTGCGCAGTAAAAGTTTTGTCAGCCAAAGCATCCAGTGCGGTTAGGTAGCACAGCATCAGATGTTTGCACCAGAGTCACCATCACTGACTGAGATTAGTAGGTAGCAGCTTAATAAATGAGGGCTATAAACAATAGTGTAACTTCCAGGGCAGACTGGAGAAAAACGAAAATAATCCCACCTTTAACGGTGTTGCGGTAGAGCCTCAAGCCAGGTGGCAGCCTCTCAGGGAGATGTAAAGAATTTTACCGTCTCACCGTCCTGTACCCTCAATCTGGCCGGAAAGAGTATGCTATACTTAATGTTCCGTGCCCTGAGCGATGCTTTCACCTGATCAAAAGACCTACGCAGTTTCTGTGTTTCAACAGAATAGTCTGGAAAAAAGAGCAGGTTTGCATTTTGGTACTTTACTTCACCTACCCTGCGCACCTCTCTCAGCTCTGCATCCCGGTCTCTAAAGTTAAGCATACAGAAGATCATGGTGCGGGGGTTGGAGCCTGGCGGTCCGGGCACAGGAGGGATCCGATGCGCTCGCTCCACAGTGTAAAAGGGAGAAAACTGCGCCGCTGGGAGCAGGGTTTTCAGTAGTTCCTCTACAAAGACCGTGGGATTTTTCCCCTCAGCTCCTTCTGGCATGCCGACGATCCGAAGATTGTTTCTTCGGTTCCGGTTCTCGGAATCATCCACCTTGTATTCTAGAGCCCGGACTTTAGTCTGCAGCGTGCGGATGGATGCAGCATGATCCGAGACCGCGTCCTCCGCCAGACCCACCCGCTCCTCCACCTCAGACACCCTCGATCGAATCTTGTCTTGGTCCTGTCGGATCAAACTCACATCTAGTTGCACAGATTCAATCTTGCTCGTCAAGGCCGCCTGACAGGAGGCTATTGCAGCCATGACCTCCGGAAATCCGAGCTGTGTCTCGGCCGGGTCTGCGGCCTCCGTCTGCGACGCCATATTGGATAGCCGCCAGGGAGATCCCGCCACGTGTGAGTCCACAATCGGGGCTGTATCATCCAGGTTTTGCGGGAAACGTAACTTTTTGGCCCGCCGACGTGTTCGGTATGGCATTCAGGCTATTAGGGGTAGTTTCCCTCACAGTTTAGTAGCCAGGGGTCCGGATATTAGGAAGTCCGTCAGCAGAGCTCCAAGGAACACGTCCTCCTAAGTTGCCATCTTGGCCACGCCCCCCATAATTGCAGGTTCCTTAATTTATCAACAGACTCGAGGCAAGATATATACCTGTCTTTGAGGGCCGCAGGAAGCCGATATGGGCATAGGGGTTGACCAGCCACAGGGGTACAGGATAAACAGTAGACTAGATATACGAGATATCAAAAGTGTCTTACTGTTTTTTTAGAGGTGATCAGTCTCCATATCCTGTCTCTCCGTGTTGGCTTGTCCCTTCTGGATCGGCTATCCCTTGGGATCCTAGCCTCGAGCCCCATGTTTTGAGCGCCAAAAATGTTTTGGATTCAGAACAAAAGTTCCGATATTATTATATCTACCCCCGATCAGATTGTTGAATACAAAAGCATGCATGCTTCAAGTGAGCTCAAACTGAGACTGCTTAGTTCAGAGTCAAATTACTTTGTTTAATATTTCCGTTTCTCAAGACTTTTGTACAATTTCATTGAAGAGTGAGATACGTCAATAAGACTGGCGCATACAAACCACAAATATAAAAATACAAATATGTGACAACATTTTTGCTTTCAACTGATTCACATTTGCAGAAGTGAATAATTGTTCTTGCAGCATTCTTTTTCTCCACTGTGTTTATGCTGTTAGATTCTGAATGTATTCTGGGAAGCAGGCGCAAACTTTTTGATTAACTCTTTGCAGTCAGTCCAGTTCCTAAGCAAGCTTTGAGCTTTGCAGAATATCTGTAAATGTCTGAGTTTATATATGTTAGGTATATAAAGCAGGTGTTGGAATAGACAGTTCACCATGATCACATTCATTACAAGATGATTCTTTTTTTGTGTTCAGCCACTGAACAAAATAAAAATTAACAGATTCCTTCATCCACACACATGAAACATGAGTTGGATAGAGGAATTCCAATCCCCCTCCAATACTTCCTCCAACCCCCCCAAACGGGGACATTTTATTCTGACAGCAAGACTCCGAATACGCTAAATACAGCTACAGCGGGGGCGTGGCCGGGATGGTGGACTGAACAGACGTGTTCTCAGAGCCCTCCTGGAGTGAGATCCGTTAAATTAATCCGCACCTACTATCTAAGTATATCGGGAGGATCCTTTCATACCTGGATGCCTTCTAAAAACTTTGGGAGTCAGAAGAGGGGTAAGCGGCTGAAATTTCCCCCGATTGTCCCGGCAGAAACTACTCCGGTCTCCTGTGCCCGGGAATCTCCAGCGCGCCTTTCCAACATGGTGTCGCAAACGGACCACGAGGAGGGCTCTCTCCCAGTGTCTCCAGGCATTCCGGAGGTTATGGCGGCCATCACCTCGTGTCAAACTGCCTTAACATCTAAGATAGAGGAGGTACAGATGGACGTAGGATTGATTCGCCAAGACCTAGATAAGATCTGGTCTGGAGTGGCTGAAACCGAGCGGCGTGTGGGAGAGGTGGAAGACACGACGTTTGATCATGCGGCATTCATCCGAGCCCTGCAAACGAGGGTCAAGGCACTAGAATATAGAGCGGAAGACGCCGAGAATAGGAGCCGCCGTAACAACCTTAGGATTGTGGGACTCCCGGAGGGGGTTGAGGGAAGATCCCCAGCTCTATTTACTGAAGATTTCCTGCGTGCCCTGCTGCCAGCAGCCAAACTCTCCCCATACTTCGCAGTAGAACTGGCTCATCGTGTCCCCTCCAAGCCTGGACCTGAGGGAGCTCCACCCAGAACCTTCATTCTCCGGCTGCTCAATTACAGGGACCGTGATGAGCTACTAAGGGCTGCCCGAGCGGCTGGGGAACTTCCTTACCTCAATGTAAAGATCCTGCTGTTTCCGGATTATACCATAGAGACCCAGAGACAGCGCCAAGGCTGCCCTGAGATCCAAGGAATTTAAGTACAGCGTCCTGTTCCCAGCAAAACTGAGGGTAGTGGATGGAGAGACCGTGCGCTTCTTTGTTAATCCTAGGGAGGCCTCCGCATGGCTTGAGGCGCTCCCCCCCCCCCGTAGCACTACTGATCCCAGCAATCTGCTATGGGAGGTATGGTTGTTTTCTATTCGATCGCCCTGTGTTCCTGTGGCTGGTAAGCTTTTTTCTTTTTCCCTTGCTGCAGTTGTGCCCACACCCCCCCCCCCCATCTCCTATACATGACAGAAAAGGAAAAACTTTTCCCCTATTTTTTGTGCTGCTGGGATGGGGGGACAGAAGAGATTAGAATCTTTATTTTCCAGGAGACTGTGGGCTTCCCGGATCTTTGTGATACATACTTTATATGTCCTAAGCAAATAACTGAAAGTTACACTACCCCCTAGTTTTCCGGATGTTCTTGGTAACGGACTCTGAAGTGTGTACCCCTGTTCAGTCAGGTGACAATAACCCTACATTACAAATATTACACTCCAATAGCTCTAAAAAGGACCCCCCCCCCCTTGGGAATTTATTTTTCATTTTTGTTTTTTGTATGATTTGCTAGATGTGTGGATCCCTATCTGGCTACACGCTCCCAACCTGAGGGATTAGTTCAAGAACAATGGGTGTTGTGGGTTTCAAATGCATCTCTCTGTTCTGAGGTGCATGGGGTGGGGGGAGGGGTGGTTCGGCAGCTACCGTTCATGGCTGCTGTTCCTTACTGTTTTGTAAGTTTGCATGGTTGTGTTGGTCTATTATTGTTCCCATGTACCCCAGGGAGCAACTACCTCGGTATGATGTTACACTCCATAATGCTGCACTGTTGGACTCCATAGCCCCGGAGGGGGCTAGTGGAGAGCCTCCTTCACTATTGGATACGATTATCTCATGGCTAAGTGCTTAATAGTGTCCTGGAACGTGCAAGGGCTTAATTCAGCCATCAAGCGTTCCTTGGTACTAAATTATTTGAGGAAACTCCACCCGCAGGTGTGTATCCTGCAGGAGACGCATCTGACGGGTTCCAGGGTCCTGAGTCTGTGGAGGGCCTGGGTTGGTGCTCACTATCATGCACCCTATTCTAGCTATGCCAGAGGAGTTAGCATTCTGGTACATAGATCCTTGCCCTTTCAGCTCATTGAGGTAAGACTTGACCACGGAGGCAAATATATTATTTTACATGCATTAATCTTGGAAATCCCTTATGTAATAGTGGATATATATTTGCCTCCACCTGTTAATGTAGAAGTACTTCATGTATTGATGCAGCAGGTTACAATGTTCAATGCGGATAATGTACTAATTATAGGGGATTTTAATATGGTGCCTTCCAAAGATTTAGACAGAATGGCCGCTTCGGGCCCTCAGCAACCTGCCCTGTCCCGTTGGGCGACCGTCTTCCATATGACAGACGTTTGGCGTCATTTCCATCCCTCAGACAGGGAGTATACTTGCCTCTCTGCCACATACTGGACTATGTCACGTATTGACCTGGCGTTTGTCTCTTTGGCTATGTTGCAGAGAGTGGTATCGACTGAGATTCTCTCAAGGGGAATATCTGATCACGCCCCCCTGTCTGTCACCGTTCGGACCTCTCATGTGGAGGGCGAGAAGGTATGGCGACTATTCAAATATTGGATCATGGACCCTGAGATTCAGGAGGAGATGCTGGAAGTGTTGTGCAATTTTTGGGTAAATAATGCAGGGTCTGCGGGGCCCACTGTTCTATGGGATACCTTTTAAGGCCTGGCTCAGAGGGGAATATATTAAATGTATAGCTCAGCGGAAGAGGAAATCTGTGCAGTCTCTGAGACAAATGGAGGAGCAGGCACGACTTAAAGAGGCCGAATATGTACGGTCTCCGTTGCAAGCTAATTATATATCCTGGCAGGACACCCTGAGGGAACTATCCCTACTAAGAATAGACCTCACCAAGAAATCTATGCTAGAATGAGCCCAAAGGGTGTTTGAATTTGGTGATAAAAATGGTAGGTTACTGGCCTAGCTAGCCAAGGGGCAACATGCAATGACCCAGATTGGTAGGCTGCGAAGTCTGGATGGTCATTTATTGACGTCACCCACGGACATTGGTGCTAGGTTCCTAGAGTTTTATCAAACCCTGTACTCCTCTAGGGTTTCCTATGACAATTGTGAGCTGCTTCGGTATTTGAATCGAGTTTCGCTCCCTACCTTAGAACCAGCAAAAAGGGAGACACTGGAGGAGGACATTTCCTTGGAAGAGGTTCAGGAGGCGGTGGGAGTTATGCAGTCGGGGAAAGCCCCGGGCCAGATGGGATCCCTATTGATTTTTATTCCACTTATCAGGAATTGCTGGCACCCCGGCTCACCTCACTGCTGAAACAATTTGCGGAACAAGGTTCCCTCCCTGAGTCGATGTCTGATACAATAGTGGTCTTGGTGCCCAAACCCGGCAAGAATCCTGAAGAGTGCGCCTCTTACAGGCCGATTTCATTAATTAATGCAGACGGCAAGTTGCTAGCAAAAATACTGGCCATTCGTATAAGTAAGGTTGTGGACGATTTGGTCCATATTGACCAGATGGGGTCCATGGCGGGGAAAGGCACTGACATCAACATCCGTCGACTATTCCTCAATCTAGCCGCCTCCCATGACAATGAAGGTACAAGAGTCATAGCCTCTCTAGATGCAGAGAAGGCTTTTGACTCCGTAGAGTGGGGGTACCTATGGGAAGTCCTCCGTAGATTTGGGTTCGGTCCCAAATTCCTCCACTGGCTAGGCCTACTGTATCAAGCCCCTAGAGCGAGAGTTCGTGTGAATGATACCCTCTCGGATTTTTTTCTCCTCCAGAGGGGAACTCACCAGGGGTGCCCACTATCCCCCAGCTTATTTGCCCTGGATTTAGAGCCCCCGGCGATAGCGGTCAGAGAGTCGAGCCATATTGTGGGACTCCGGGTTGTCCCTCCGGAGGAGAAGATATCCCTATATGCGGATGACACTCTGCTATATCTGCATGATGCTGAGTCCTCGCTGAATGCAGCACTTGAGACCTTTGATGAATTTGGGAAGTACTCAGGGATCCGTATCAACTGGTCTATATCCGCTCTGTTCCCATTGGATGACCAGGCCAGAATCTCGGGGATGCAGACTCCCTTGCCATGGGTGGAGGAGTTTGTTTACCTAGGGATCAGGGTGGCAAAGGACTTGCGGGCTTTCAGCGCCTCAATCTCCAACCGTTAGTAGCACAACTTAGAGATCACTGCTCCCAATGGGCCAAGCTACCCCTTAATCTTCTAGGGCGCATTAATATAATAAAGATGGTCTATCTCCCAAAGTTTAACTACATCTTTAGAAATTGCCCAGTTTGGATACCCCCATCCTTTTTCAGGGACATAGATAGCTGCATTTGCGCTTTTCTGTGGCGAGGGGCCTCCCCCCGGCTGGCTAGACAGACCCTTTGGCTTCCTGTGAGTTGTGGTGGCCTTGCTTTGCCTAATTTCTTGGTGTATTACTGGGCAGCTATGCTCGTCACGGTAAGATGGTGGCTGGAGCAGTCAAGAGCCAATGCAGCGACCTGCCTAGAAGCGAACATAGTGGATTCTCTTACTGAACTTAGTAATCTAGTGTACAGGGGCCCCGCGGCATACCCATCCCTCCCGACGTCGACTTGGGCAACCTTGCGGGTATGGGGAATGGCTAGACGAAGATTCCTGCGTCCCAATAGGTGGTCCCCCTATTGTCCTCTGTGGGGTAACCCTTCTCTTCCCCACTTCAGGACAATTCCAGACCCACAGCTTTGGGCCCGATATGGTATCAAGGTGCTGCGGGACATAGTACAAGCTGGCTCCCTACTCCCATTTAGTGCCCTAGTTAACAAATATGGACTTCCTACATGGATGTCGTTCCGATACCACCAATTGCGCCATGCAGCCAGTGCTCAATTCCCTGCGCCTCCCAGTCTCGGGGCAGATCCTATTGAGGAGTTGCTGGCGCAGGAGTCCCTCAGCAAGCCCCTTTCTTTTTTATACCTAGCTCTCCTTCAGACAGACTTGCCTAAAATGGACGCTCTATGGGAGAAATGGAAGGCGGATCTACCTGATTTAGAAAGACCTGGGAAGAGTATTTTGAAAATAGTTCTAAACTAGTGATATCCTCTAGGGATAAATTAATACAAACCAAATTTTTACATAGGGTGTACCATACGTCCCAAGCTGTCACGGTTCTGGGCTGCGGTGGGAGAGTGGCTTAAGGTTCGCCTTCAGCTGGACTCCCTCTTAACGGCTGAGCTTGCACTGCTGGGTGTGCAAGACGATGAGCAAAGGCCTAGGTATACTAAGATACTGATCTCGATTCCACTTTTTTATGCAAAAAAGGAGATCCTGTTAAAATGGACTTCTCGGTTACCATCCACGGTGGGAGCATGGGAAAAATCGGTTAATGCGACTCTCCCATTATATAAATTGACATATATGAGTAGAGGGTGCCCCATGAAATATGAAAAGATTTGGCGGCCATGGACTGATCCCATTTAGTCTGATGTTCTTCGGAAATGGCTACATATGGTTAAGTTAAACCTGCTGTATTTTCTCTCCCTTATGTGGGGCCGGTCCCGCTAAATATTAGCAGTTTATACTAAAGTAGCGTGATGTCTACCAATGTATAGTCATGAATACATTACTTAGATTTCAACTGTATGTTACTGTAATTGATGTAACTGTTGTACTTTTCAACATGAAGTGTATGTATCATGTCATGATTTACAATAAAGACCAACCTTGTTGTTAAAAAAAAATACAGCTGCAGCCACTTTCCAACTTGATCTTTTGACAGAAGTTGATTTAACAATCTACTTTTGTTGAACAGGAATGGCCACACACACTGACTGAAATAGGGCCCATCTACTGAACCAGACAAATGAACAAATGACAAATGAACCATTCCAATGGGTCTGTCCTTACTAGTCACCAAGGCAGTTTCATTGAACAGCTTTGCGCAGTGGCAGTATCATAGCCAATGAGGTTCAACTGAGGCGTGATTATTGCTAATTGCTTCTCGGCCTTTTGTCTAAGATCAAGTGTAGTATCTGTTCTTATCAGTTTCCAGGAGGTGGCGCTTGCTTCCGTCCCTGATCTATGGCGAAATAGAGACGGGATTGCGGTTGCTATGCAAAGCCTGCTGGAGTGAAGGTGACCTGGAGCGGTTCGTAGCCGAAAGGGAAGCCTTCTGATGGGGATGGAGAACCACGGGGTCTGAACCAGAGGGTCGGGACCCTGGCCTTCTGGCCTGGATTGGGGCAGATCTAGCTCCGGACAGTTATTCGGGAGAGAACGCTTACTTCCCTCTTGAGGAGGGGGAAGTGGTTAGTACTTCCCGAATGTAATTAGGAGGGAGTGATGGAAGCGACGGCAGAGCCTGATAAAGGACTCTTTCCGGCTTCCTGATCTCCATATCCTTTCTGCCTGTGGTGGGGTCTGCTGTGGTCTGGGCTGGGGTGTCAGGGCTTTTTCGAAAAGCCAGTGGTGAATGTGCCCCTGAAGTGGCAGTTCAGGGGTGCCGTATAGTCACGGTGTGTAAGCACTTGATTTTATGGCACCATGGTCACTTCACCACAACACACGTTTTTCGCACCTGCCTCTTGGGCCGGGCCTTTTGGCCAGGACCAGGGGAAATTTTTATGCCTGGCCGGAGGGCCGGCCATTGTTTAGCACAATGGCCACTTTCACTCTCCCATCTCACTATCTTCCCCACTCTTTCTTTTACCCCTGTTTGTCACTTTTTTGTCTTTTTTTGGTTGTCTTTGTATACACGTTTTGTCACTGTGTGGCGAGTAGGGTGTGGGTCCTCGGGCCTACTCTGAAAGTCTTGGGAGGGGTGAACATAGGCCTTTTGGCTTGGTTCGCCCTCTCCTTTGAGGGGTCTCCCTTCGGGGGAGCCCCACTGTACTTGGGTCGGTCTGCTTCGGCAGACCTTCCAGTTGTGGGGGTCCGCCTGGTTTTGGCCAGATGGACCCTTTGTCTGAGTACCTCAGTCCCTGTCTGGAGCCTAACGCCCCAGGGGATCAGGGTAAGGTCCTTCCCTAGTGGAGGACTCTGTACACCCGTTGCACGTTTTTGTGTTTCACTCTCTATGTGTGGGCACTTTTTTTTTTGGCACCGGGTGGAAGTTTTAAGGTGTGTTTTGCACGCCACTGGCTTTTCGATAGTTTCATTGAACAGTGAAAGGGCAGTAGCTAGGAATTTGCCATGATGTAAAGCAGTGTTTCAGTAGGTGCTAATTTACTCAACATATAAATAGCAGTTTCAGAAGGTGCCAATATACTTCATGTATAAATGTATATACCAGATGATAAACAAGGATCAAAAATAAGTACACAGAAAATAACATTGCAGTTCAACTATGGACAAATTTTAAAAATGACATATGAGACACTGTCAGTAGCATTAAAGTTGTTCTGCCCTCACAATGTGTTTTGAAGTACAAGGCTTGGCAGACAGCTAACAACTTCCCAATAAAGACTGAGGCTGAAGGGTTAACAGCTGTAATCTTTACTGAGAATTAGATATTTTGTTTGTAAAACTGCAAAACACAAATTATAAAAGTATGCATTAGCATTTAACATTACATTACAAATAGTGTCAGGCATGCTCTATTACTGTAGGGCACTAGCTAACACAAAATGTGGCCTAGCTGAAAGAAATCCCTGACAGAAAAGTACCACCAAACACACATACGAATGTAGTTGAATTAGTAGAACATATACTAGTTAATTGGATACTAATGACAGCCTTCTTACAGACTTATGCTTCCAAGGCTAATATCAAGAAATAGTGCAGATATTCCCATGCTTTTTCACTGCAGGAGGTATTAAGCAATATGTTTGCTTGACAGGAAGTGGGCGTAATATACAGTGGGGACGGAAAGTATTCAGACCCCCTTAAATTTTTCACTTTGTTATATTGCAGCCATTTGCTAAAATAATTTTAAGTTCATTTTTTTTCCTCATTAATGTACACACAGTACCCCATATTGACAGAAAATCACAGAATTGTTGAAATTTTTGCAGGTTTATTAAAAAAGAAAAACTGAAATATCACATGGTCCTAAGTATTCAGACCAAACTGAAATATCACATGGTCCTAAGTATTCAGACCCTTTGCTGTGACACTCATATATTTAACTCGGGTGCTGTCCATTTCTTCTGATCATCCTTGAGATGGTTCTACACCTTCATTTGAGTCCAGCTGTGTTTGATTATACTGATTGGACTTGGTTAGGAAAGCCACACTCCTGTCTATATAAGTCCTTACAGCTCACATGCATGTCAGAGCCAATGAGAATCATGAGGTTAAAGGAACTGCCTGAAGAGCTCAGAGACAGAATTGTGGCAAGGCACAGATCTGGCCAAGGTTACAAAAAAATTTCTGCTGCACATAAGTTTCCTAAGAGCACAGTGGCCTTCATAATCCTTAAATGGAAGACGTTTGGGACGACCAGAACCCTTCCTAGAGCTGGCCTTCCAGCCAAACTGAGCTATCGGGGGAGAAGAGCCTTGGTGATAGAAGTAAAGAAGAACCCAAAGATCACTGTGGCTGAGCTCCAGAGATGCAGTCGGGAGATTGGAGAAAGTTGTAGAAAGTCAACCATCACTGCCTTCCACCAGTCGGGGCTTTATGGCAGAGTGGCCCGACGGAAGCCTCTCCTCAGTGCAAGACACATGAAAGCCCGCATGGAGTTTGCTAAAAAAAAAACACCTGAAGGACTCCAAGATGGTGAGAAATAAGATTCTCTGGTCTGAGACCAAGATAGAACTTTTTGGCCTTAATTCTAAGCGGTATGTGTGGAGAAAACCAGGCACTGCTCATCACCTGTCCAATACGGTCCCAACAGTGAAGCATGGTGGTGGCAGCATCATGCTGTGGGGGTGTTTTTCAGCTGCAGGGACAGGACGACTGGTTGCAATCGAGGGAAAGATGAATGCGGCCAAGTTCAGGGATATCCTGGATGAAAACCTTCTCCAGAGTGCTCAAGACCTCAGACTGGGCTGAAGGTTTACCTTCCAACAAGACAATGACCCTAAGCACACAGCTAAAATAACGAAGGAGTGGCTTCACAGCAACTCCCTGACTGTTCTTGAATGGCCCAGCCAGAGCCCTGACTTAAACCCAATTGAGCATCTCTGGAGAGACCTAAAAATGGCTGTCCACCAACGTTTACCATCCAACCTGACAGAACTGGAGAGGATCTGCAAGGAGGAATGGCAGAGGATCCCCAAATCCAGGTGTGAAAAACTTGTATGTTTCCCAAAAAGACCCATGGCTGTATTAGGTCAAAAGGGTGCTTCTACTAAATAGTCAAAATAAAAGGGGAGTGGGGATAGGACCCAAGGTGTCCTTACCTTTAGTGAAGGAAAAGGAACAAACTGCGGTTTAACCTGATATAACTTTATTAGAACAATTAGTAGAAAAACATTTTAATAATTGAAAGGAAAGCATAAACAATAGGAGATTGCATAAGGTAAAAACTGACAATGTTGTCACTTAAAAACGCTCATGAGCTTAGCCATATCCCAGTCATCCACATGTGCCAATCATCTCAAGTCATTAAGTGTGACTTAATATATAATGCTTACATATGTTTAGGCAAGGTGAGTTCCGGGAAACCTTGGTAGCACAAGTCTGTACCCATATTGTGCTTAACCATGGACCTCCAGACTCCCTATATGCCTATAGAGTTGCTGCATTAAGTCTTTACAATGTTAAAGAAAGCATTGATTATCTCAGACAAATAAATGTAATTCTGGCTAGAAAGAATTCCTGATAGTGAACAGGACAGGTTTGATTTCTGGATATAGCACTGTCAATCATAGAGATAATATATAAATTAAAATTAAAAAAAATAAATTTATATATTATCTCTATGATTGACAGTGCTACATCCAGAAATCAAACCTGTCCTGTTCACTAACAGGAATACGGGTACCGACTTGTGCTACCAAGGTTTCCCGGAACTCACCTTGCCTAAACATATGTAAGCATTATATATTAAGTCACACTTAATGACTTGAGATGATTGACACGTGTGGATGACTGGGATATGGCTGAGCTCATGGGCATGCGTTTTTAAGTGACAACGCTGTCAGTTTTTACCTTATGCAATCTCCTATTGTTTATGCTTTCCTTTCAATGATTAAAATGTTTTTCTACTAATTATTCTAATAAAGTTATATCAGGTTAAACCGCAGTTTGTTCCTTTTCCTTCACTGAAAGTAAGGACACCTTGGGTCCTATCCCCACTCCCCTTTTATTTTGACTACTTCTCCTGTTCTGACAAGGAACACCACCCTATTAGGTGAGCCAGTAACCTGTTACCTGAATTGACCAACGATACTGGTCATCAGGACCCCGCCCATTGCGTTTTTTTACTACGATCTGCTTCTACTAAATACTGTGGTCAAAAAAAGGAGGGGGAGTGCAGCGCTATAAACAAATAAATACTAAGAATGTAATTGTCGACAATGATGTCACAATAAAAGAAGTGAAATATGTAATGAAAAGGGACCACATATTATGGTAAATCCCTGTGGTGAGTGATCCAAAACAAGCATGTGACGATCATTAAAATCTTGAGCAGACATCAAAGTGGTGAATAACCATAAAAAGACCACCACCAAAAGTACTAGTCTCTTACCAGAAAGATTGGACTTGTACGGGTGTACACCTGACAAGCCAATCAAGCTTGGAAGGTAACCAATGAGGCACCAATTCAATGTATGGAATACAGCATCTGGATGGACATTCCGTTGAATTCAGCAGAGTAGACACAGCTTGGCAAATCAGCCAAACCATAGATAAAGGAAAGAGATAGGGCACATAGCGTAATACTGTATAGGATATTTATTCCAGATAAAATCATAAGTATTACACTTACATTTGCCAATAGGAATACAAGCGCTTGAAAAAGAGACAATAACTGTGGACCAGCAAGAAACCTCGACACCTTTCGCCTAAACAGGCATCATCTGGGGTGCTGGTCACCCATAATCACTGTATGTGTGTGTGTGTGTATATATATATATATATATATATATATATATATATATATATATATATATATATATATATATATACGCCCCCAAATGAGCAACAGCTCTGGTGTTCAATTACAGCTAAATGCACTTCCTGTTTCAGACAAAATGGCGTCACCGCTTGAGTGTCAAGCCTCACTTTGGAAACAAGGAAGTAAAACCAGACTATTGTTTAGATCACTTCCAGGTGAGAGGCAAGATGGCGCGGCCGCCTGTGTTCCAAGCCTCATTGTGATAAACCAAAACAGGAAGTGATCTAGTAAATAGCAGACTATGCTGAGAAAAGGCATAGGGATGTAAAAGACATTACTGGGGGCTTAAATAAAGTAAACATATAAAATAAACATTAATATTATGTTGGATGTAAATAATGAATAAAAATGGAAAGCATATTTAATGATTAGTTATGGAAAAAAAAGAAAAAGCTTTTACCAAATAAAATAAAAAACGGTGACAGCCATCTGGTATGTAGGCCGAATGATATCTCCAGAATAAATAAGGAGATAATAAATAAAATGTGAAAAACAAAAAATATGAGAGATGTTCTATAAAAATATAAAAAATTTTCTAAATATTCAGAGCTGGTACTCACATTGGATGCCAATATAGTGGTACATAATAAATGCATACAGTGGCATGTAAATGCAAAAGTACAAAATGCACATGAGATACAATGTATCATAAAAAAGAAAAATTATTGGATGTATTTTAGGGAAAAAGTAAAAAAATATTTTTTTTTTTTAAATGAGAGAGACATTAATAAGCACCTAGGAAATATGGTCTATATAGAAATGAGTTAACCTTGGTTAATAAAAGCATTAATATCCCACTCTATATTGAGACCGAAGGGGGAGTAAGTCTGAAGCTTATATATTTAGTAGGTTTCCAAATGGAAAACCCCTCTAGTTTTAGTACCCCCTCTCCATGGGGGGATATATTTGTCAATAATGACAAATTGAGAACCTTTTGGATCTCGGCCATGATGTTTTCTGTAGTGTCTAGGTAGATTATGTCACCACCTTTGATTCTTGCAATGTGTTCACCTACCCTTACGGAAAAAGCACAGATAGTGTGTCCTACATATTGCTTCCCGCAAGCTAAGTGATCATGTATACTACATGTGTAGTAGCACAAGTACAAAATGATTTGATAGGGTATATTTTATTAGTAGCATTAGATTTAAAATCTAAACTTTTACGTCTCCCATTAACATTGTGTTGACAGACGACACATTCTTTGCAAGGAAAGTATCCAACCATATTATGGTAAAAAGAACGTATTAGAGGATTGATAATATTCGGAGCAATAGTAGCTCTAAGTGAAGGTGCACCCCTAAAGATGACCTTAGGACGTTCAGGGAGCAATGTTTCCAAGACATGGTCATGTCTGAGGACACCCCAATATCAATTAGTAATATTCAAGACCTCTTTATGCTGAGTGGAAAATGTGGTAAGCATGGAAAATTTAAATGAATCGTCGGATTCACGTGGAGGTTTGGGTGTGAGAAGGGAGCATCTATTTATCGTTGCCACCTGTTGTATTTGAAGATTGAGTGATGGTTCCTCATATCCCTTTTCAATAAGCCTCTGTTTAAGAGTAGACGCTTGAGCTAGATATGTATCAACATCAGTACAATTTCTACGCAGCCTAAGAAATTGGCTGCGGGGAACAGACTTAAGCCACGATCGGTGATGACAACTATCAGTGGGAATAGATCTTGAGATTGAAATCTGCTCAGGGCAATTTAAATTTCAGACTTATTTTAAAAGCACAGACCGCAACAGCTTTATTCCCACTGATGTGATCACCGATTGTGGCTTAAGTCTGTCCCCCGCAGCCAATTTCTTAGGCTGCGTAGAAATTGCACTGATGTTGATGTTGGCCCTTTTTCACCATTGTCAGTAGGGGTGGTAGTTAGTGGCGAATAGAGTGTTGGGTCTGTCAGCCATACACCCAGGTATTTTAGGGATGACTTAGTCCAGGTAAATGGGAAGGCTGTCTGTAGACTGGTCAGAGAGGGTGATAGTTGGATGGGTAGTATCTCAGATTTTGTAAAATTTATTTTGAAATTAGAGAGTGTCCCAAAGTGTTGAAGTTCTCACATCAGGTTAGGCAGGGAGATTGGGGAGTCCGTAAGGTGGAAAAGCACATCGTCGACATATGCCGAGAGCTTGTGCTCTGTGGGGCCTACTATCAGGCCTTTGATGCCTGCATTTGCTTGCACATTGCGTAAGAAAGGTTCGAGCACAAGGGCAAAAAGAATGGGGGAAAGAGGACACCCCTGTCTCGTGCCATTCCTGATCGAGAACCTGGGGGAAAGGAGTCCGTTGACCTTGACCTGGGCGCTCCAGTCTGAGTATAGGGCCATGATCCATCCCAGCCCTATTGTTTCTAACACTGCACGTAGATATGTCCAGTCCACCCAATCAAACGCTTTCTAATGGATGCCAATTCAAAGCAACAGTAAGATAATGAATATATACTCTATAGTGATCTGAACAAAAGTGTACGTAAAAACAAAACTTTTTTTGGTTTTGGATAGTGTGGGGAGGGTTTAGTCATCTTTTTGTTGCCATCTGTGTCCCAACAGAGAGATCTACCCCTCTAACTGACCTGTTGACTATTTTTCACTGAGATGGAAAATTGAAGGGAAATCCAAGAAGAGGTGAGGGAAGATCATCCAATGGCAGCTGTGTCCAAGATGGGAATTCTCCTTACTTTGGGGAGATTTTCCTGTTGCATTCCCTGGGCAGGAAGTAAAGAGAAATTTACAGAGACCGCAAAAATAACGTGATAAAGTCCTACTACATCCAAAACAAAAAAGTTTTGACTACTTTTGTTTTTCTGAGTCCCCCATTTAGCATATTATTTTATTACCAATTGATCATACCCTATTAGATTGTAAGCTCTTCTGAGCAGGGCCCTCTTAATCCTATTGTATTGTATTGTATTATAACTGTATTGTCTCCCTTTTATATTGTAAAGCGCTGCGTAAACTGTTGGCGCTATATAAATCCTGAATAATAATAATAATACCAGTAAATACTTAATTTTCACTTCCCGTAGCAAAAGTGGCAGGTAGAGGAATGGGCAAAATCATATTACACTGGTAGAGGTACTTACAGCAGTCACTTTTTTATTCATATGGCTAAAACTCCATTTACAAAAACGTACAAAATATTGTTTTTGTTGAATACTTAAGCTTTTTGAATATTATAATTCGAACTACTTACACTAAATTATATCATTAGACATGTGTAGGCTTTAATACATGCAGTGATATATTTTAGTGTTCAAATATAGAATGAATTTTCCATTGCTGTGGCCAATAGTTGTAATTTACAGATTTATAAAGTTTTTTTTTTTTTTTTTTACACTTTACATTGCCAATCACAGAGCCCCCTTCTCTTTACAACTGCAGCTGCTTGGAGCATAAAGAAACTGCTAAAATCTAACAGAGCAAAAGAGTTTGCTGTTGGGCACAAACTTTCCTTTGATTACAGTGTTTACAGAATTATCAGGCAGGGTTTCCAGCTGGACTGTGCAGTGGTCTGCAGGGAAAGGAAAGCGATTGCTGAGGCCTGCTGAAGCTAAGGCCCCTTTCACACATGCGGACAGTATGTCCGTATTTCATCCATCCGTTTTCGGATGAAATACGGACATACATGCATCCCTATGGGATAGCGGGTGTCAGCGGATGTACATCCGCTAACACCCGATGTCGTCCGCCTCCGCTCTCGTCCGATTCTGCGGACGGAAGAAAATCCTATTTTTCTATCCGTCTGCAGAGCGGATCGGAGGAACACGGACAGACGGTCCGTGTTCCTCCGATCCCCCATAGGGGAGAGCGGAGATCTGACAGGGCGGTCCCTGCACAGTGTGCGGGTCCCGCCCTGTCATCTGCCTGCTCAGCTGGGGAAAGCAGAGCGATCCCCGCTGAGCAGCGGATAAACACGGGGCGGATCAACACGGATCCGTCCCGTGTGAAAGGGGCCTAAAACTGACATGACTTTAACATCCTTCGTGCTGCAGAACTTGCCAGGAGGATATTATCTTACAGTGGAGGGTTTCTGAAGAGGTTAACATATTTACATATTGTTGAAAAGTAAAATAGCTACAAACAAGCCCTCATTGACCTTTGTAGCTGCAGGAACTGGGGAGCAAACCTTCCAGTGGCACAGTTTAGGAGATATTTACTGTATATGCCACCGATGACGTCATCGGCGCATGCACTCTGAAGGATCGGCGACCCATGCCGTTTCTTCAGAGCCATGTGCTGTGACCGCCGGCTCCCACGCACATGCGTGGGAGTGACGTCCTGCTGTTCTGGCCAGTCACACAGCCGGAATCCACGGATCCAGAAGGAAGACTGCCAAAGATGGATGCGGCCTCCAGCGGTGACAACGAGGGCTTAGTTTGCAGGTAAAGTTTTACATAACGTGTTAGTATGCCTATTTATACTAGCACATTATGCCTTTACTTTGCAGGTAAGTAAAAAAAAACAGCGTTTACTTCCTCTTTAAGCTGGCCATACACTTGTAGATTTTCATACGAACATTGGTATGAAAAGACTCATCAATACATTTGATAATGCCAACAGAGGCTTGACAAAAATCACAAAAGTACTTCAAAATTTTGTTTGCTTTTAACATACAAGTTTGGTATGAATAGAGTTTCCCAAATGAAAAGCAAAAAACATGTTAGAAATTTTTTTCAGTTTTTTTTAAGAAAAGTTTTCTATCCTTTTCCTTCCTTTGGTCTAAAATGGTTGTCAGTTTGACCCCACTGATAATTATGAGCTGCCACTTCAGTGCTTCTTGCTGTGAATTTGTGAATGACTTGTTCTCCAAAGATACAGCTACAAACGTCTTGGTTTAAAGCTGATCTCCAACTTTAATTTCAGTAGAAATATTTTGTCCGGGCCAAGCTGGCCAAAACAAACTATTTCCCTTACTAACATGTGCAGCCACTGGGTGTGCTGTATAAGCTGTATGTAGCTGAGGCTGCATACAGAACTGTGTCCTTCCTGTCTTGTACCAAGTACAAAATAGTGTGGGTCTGAGCTGTGCTCAGCCATTCAAAGACAGCTTTGTATTCGATCAGTGAATACAAAGCTTCCTCTGACTGGCCTAGTCAGAGAGGCGGGCTGATGATGTTACAATCTCCAACTCGGCCAATCAGACGAAGCCTTGTATTCCGTGATAATGAGAATACAAAGCTGCCTATGAATGGCTGAGCACCGCTTGGACTAACGCTATTTTGTTCCGGGTGTGAGACAGAATGGTCTCCCCACACATCCAGAACACAGTGCTTTATACTGTTTGTAGCCTCTGCTACATGCAGTTTTTACAGCCCTTCCAGTGGTCCCACGTGTTAATGAGGCAAAAAGTTAGTTTGGTCGAAGCAAACCATTTAAACTGAAACTAAAGCTGTAGATCCATTTTAATTTATTTATCATACGGTACAGGACACAGGTTCTCTTATTAACCCATGGGTTATGTGCTGCTAACTTCAGATGATTGCACAATGCCAAAGCCACTTAAAAGCTTTAGACACTCCCTCATATAATCCCTCCCACTATATGATCTACAGTTGTTTCCTAGTGTCCAGATGATGGATGAATCTCTGAAGGAGAGGGTATAGATTTGGTGACTTCTATAAAAACAGTTACTAATTGCACCAAGCCATTGTAGCAAAGCGTGTCAGTGCCCCCCAAATTCGTACTTTGGGGGCTGTATGTGGACCCTATGTAAAGATGGGAGCGGGGCTAGCCTGTAATATTGTGACTGAACTGGACCCCATGCCGCAAGTGATTCGCCTACTGTAGGTACTGAGAGCAACACGTCACTGTCGGGTGCGATAAAGGTCCAAGGCAGTGATCAGACTGCAAGGAGGAACCCAGTCCTTGAAGATTTCTCCCTCATTGTGGGGAGGATATGTCTTGCCGAAGTGGGTGAAGCTGATCTAAGAGTCCTGTGAGCCTGACTCCTTGGAATGGTAAACAGGCATCGGCCCCCTTTTAGAAAACTGAACTGTGCAGCTTTAACTGGGTTGTTGTGCACTTGGTTTCCCTCCTAATTCTCGGCTGGCAAACAAGGAGGCAGGACTCATTGTTTGGCAACACATAGCTGCCATTTTAAAGGGCCCCATCAGGCACCATTCTCTATCTTGTCTCTCCTTGTGTGGTATCAGCGGGGAGCATCGATAGTTTCAAAAAACTATTAGATAACCACCTGAACGACCACAACATACAGGGATATACAATGTAATACTGACACATAATCACACACATAGGTTGGATTGATGGACTTGTGTCTTTTTTCAACCTCACCTACTATGTAACTGTGTGGGTGCCATTTTTTCTCTAACTGCACATGCCAACAGTTTACTGCCAAAATAATTGATCATTAGGCCCACTCGCTGTGTGGATGCATTTGTGCGGTATGCCAGTGGAAAGAGGTTAAAGGGTTTACAATGTTTCCTGAGTGTTTATAACAAGCTTTTTACAAAGGTTGAAAAAAAAAAAAAAAAAACACAGGTCCATTCACTTCAACCTACAGTGTGGGTATTTGATTTTTAGTCTCTAACCATTCCCATAGTCACGTATATTGTTTCCTGGGAAGACATCTAAAAGTTTTTAGTAGTTGTCGACACTCTGATAGTACCGCTTCCTGGAGAAGGAAGTTCCAAATTTTTACTGCTCTAACCGTAAAAGACCCTTTCCAGAGTCACCTTTTGATATTTGTACACTGTAATCATATCTCATCTTAAGCGTGTCTCTTCCCCAGTGATATCTGTAATTGATGTAATCAATCCTCATACCTGAGGTCCCCATTTGTGGACTATAAGCACCCCCAGATCTTTTTCATCACTGATTCTTCCCTCCTAATGTATATTTGCAAGGATGACTTCTACAGGCAGGAACATCGCAGTGCAATGGGATCACCAGTGTTGCCCTATGTAACTAACCTGTACATGAAGGAGATGAAAAGCTGTAACTCAGAAAATCAACTTTAAAAATTGCTCTTGAATGAGTTTAAGTGGTATTAAGGCCAAAAACAAACACAAAATACAGGTAATATATTGTAGCTTACCATTTCTTGGATGTGGTTGCTGCATTAATGTTTTTCAGGCTTTTTTTTTTTTTATACCTGAGGCGAATCACTTCAGCAGGTATATGTGAGGGTTTACGGGGTCGGCAACCAGTCAATCACGAGCTACCTATTGACTGCTGGCAGGTGACAGTTTGCTCGCGAACACACCCCTGCTTTGCCAACCTAGCGCTTTCTACAAAGCAGCGCAAGTGTATGCTCAGCCAATCCTAGCCTGCAGAGGCAGCCTTCGCCCCACAGCCACACGCATGCAAACCTACGGAATAGCTCAAGTGGGTTTGGGCTCTTGTACGAGAACACTTGAGCTCTTTCCCCGAGTCCTGTATGTAGTAAAATCATCTCCACTGGTCCACCTTCTCTCAGATCCATCCAAGGCGTTTGTGGGATGGACGAAAGTGGAGGACTGGTGGGGATCAGTGCCAGAACATGTAGCTAGGCCATGGCTAAAGGAAAGAGCCTAAAAAAGAAAGTTAATGCAGCTACTGATTGGTAGGTTGCAACGCAGTAAATATTTGCTTTTGGATTTAATACCACTTTAGGTTTGTGTTAAGTGGGAAACTATGTTTAACCCCTTCCCGACCAGCCGCCGCAGTTGTACTGCAGAAGGTTGGCTCCCCTGGGCGAACCGACTGTACATTGGTTTACCTGTTGACCGCGCACGCACTGCTGGAGCCGATGCGCATGCCTGGCGGTTGCAACGAGACAGAATGGAGATCTGTCAATGTAAACAGACAGCTCTCCGTGCTGTCAGGGGTGAGGAGAGCGATCTGTTGTTCATACTAAGTATGAACAACGATCGCTCTCCTCAGCCAGTCAGTCCCCTCCCCCAACAGTTAGAATCACTCCCTAGAGAACAGTTCACCCCTTGATTGCCCCCTAGTGTTAACCCCTTCTATGCCAGTGACATTTACACAGTAATCGATGCATTTTTATAGCACTGATCACTGTATAAATGGCAGTGGTGTCAAAAGTGTCCGATCTGTCCGCCATAATGTCGCAGTGCCAATAAAAATTGCTGATCACCACCATTACTAGTAAAAATAATAAAAATGCCATAAATCTTCCCCCTATTTTGTAGATGCTATAACTTTTGCGCAAACTAATCTATATAAGCTTATTGTGATTTTTATTACCAAAAATATGTAGAAGAATACATATCGGCCTAAACTGAGGAAAAAATTAGCTTTTTTTAAAAAAAATTGGGGATATTTATTATAGCAAAGAGTACAAAATATTGTTTTTTTTTTCTTTTCAAAATTGTCGTCCTTTTTTTGTTTATAGCGCAAAAAATAAAAATTGCAGAGATGATCAAATACCTCCAAAAGAAAGCTCTATTTGTGGGAAAAAAGACGTAAATTTTGTTTGGGTACAACAACCGCGCAGTTTTCAGTTAAAGCGACACATTGCTGTATCACAAAAAATGGCCTGGTCATTGAGTAGCCAAATCTTCTGGAGCTGACGTGGTTAAAAGTGCTAGTTTTAAGGGGAATCTGTCTGGATAGCAAAATGTCATCTGCCCTTGTTTGATTGTTTTTGCTGAAAAATCTGATAAGAATGTGCTTGATCAGGTCAGTGACTTAAAGCTGAACACCGAGCTCTTCAGGAGCCAGGGTGGCTTTGCATACCTGACTTGTATAAATATTACTTAGCGGACCAAATGGTCTTTGCACACCGTTGGTTGGTGAAAGATGATGGCGAATGCAGCCACTGTTCTGGAGGTGGCCTTAGTGGGTTCCTATGAGGGTTTATATCACCTGCTTTTTAGGGGCCCCCAGGGATACTCTTCACTAACAAGCTCTATGAGGGTCACTATCCGGGCATGGGATAAAGTTCAGCATATTATGCAGTCTAAGGGGGTAAGGTGCTCCTCTTCTACTCCACTATGGTATAATCCCCGCCTGCCTAATTTTAGTGAATTTCCTGAGCCTATAGTGTGAGCTGAGAGGGGGATTAAACAAATTATTAATATAAATGGGGAATGAGCCAGTTGCCCCACTTTTGAGAAATGAAATCCAAATTCCAACTCCCAACTTGGTATTTTTTTCCCCCCCAATTTGGTAATACTATTTTACAGGCTCCATCTTCAGATCCGGAGCCGTTACTGAGGTCGAAGCTGCTTAAAAAGACACTGTCTGAGGTCTGTAAGGAGCTGTTTACAGTCAGGTCTAAGCCCCTTGAAAAGTGTAGAGAGGTGGACGTCAGTAATACCTAATTTTCAGGGTGATGACTTGGACGATATGTGGAATTACCCTTTTCACCACCTGGTGTTGGCTAGGGACTGCCTCATTCAATTTAAAATCTTACCCAGAATCTATTATACCCCAGCCAGGCTGGCCAACATTTATAAATCTGATTTTCCGGATTGCTGGCGTTGTAAGTACTCCCTGGCAGATTTCAAGCATATCTTTTGGCACTGCCCCTTGTTGCAAGCTTTCTGGTAAGGGGTAGTCCGAGCCCTTGAAAATATAACTGCTCTTCAAATACCAATGACTATCTCTGTGTATCTACGTGGATTGGTGAAGGAGCTGGCGTCACAGAGAACCCTACTTACTGTTGCCCTGTTTTATGCTCGCAAAGCATAGACTGTAAGCATTTAATATAGATATAAGCACAATAAAAACTCGCATTGAAGTAATGGTAAACAGGCACATGTTGATCCAGTGTTGGATGCTAACATCGGTCCAGGCTGTGTGCTGTTCTGGCAGCTTGTGTAATCTCTTGTGGGGGCTGTCCTGGCCAGCAGAATGCGGCTATGATCGAGTTGAACCAAAGCCGAGGGTTGGAGCAGGGACGCAGCATTACTTGCTGCGTGCACTGGTGTGCTCGCCATGTGTTTTGGAGCATGCGCACTAAAGAGATGTGCACTCCTTTGTCAAGTAGCTTTGCAGCACATCTGTTCCGGCAGCTCGTGTAACCTCTCGTGGGGGCTAAAAATTGAGAATTGAAAAGTAAGGCATTCTGATTTACAATTTGTCAACTTTTTAATAAAGCCTGAGAAGAGGATCTGTAAATGCAAACTTATCGGGATCCTGGAATTGGGCTTTAAAGAAGAACTACGGCAAATGAAAAAATCAATATGTGATGTAACTATATAGTCTGTTAAACATCTCACTGGTTGTTTTGCAAATAACAGTAAGGATATTGAGATATCTACCTTTTCAGATACAGCAGAATGCTCTCATGTTCACTTTAATGAGGAGACAACACTGATTCTGTTTATAAGTGCCTCCATTGTCCCCTTTTACATGATGCCGCTCAGAGCAGACTACAACGTGCCGTCATTACATTACTGGGGGGGGTTGCTCCTACAGTCCATGAAAAGCTCTGTCATTTCAATCCTCACTGACGTCCTAACAAGGCTCTGCCCACTCCTCTTCATGATAGGCCCGTGAAGCCCCGCCTATGCCTGCCCACTGCTCTGTCTATACAGGCTGCTCCCGTTGGCTTGGCTTTTCTTCTGTCAGCTTATCAGAGGAAAACGGGCAGCAAGAAGTACACAGATTAATTTAAAAATCCAGGGCTTTTTTTTTTTGCCAGAACAGCAGTTGGTTTATGCTGCTCCTGGCCCGGGGAGTGAGCTGGCAGCCACACAAGCCGACACAGCTCCTATAGTGCCGGCTGCAGCCTTAAGAGTGGAAGGTTTAGTGATATCAGCTGATAGCAGATCTCAGCCTCTCCCTGTAGCAGACAGGAAATTCCTTTTGTGAGGAAGAGTTGCAGTATGGTGTCCAATCCTGTCCTGTTACTCCTAACTGCCACACCAAGGCTACATTGCTTTTGGTAATTGTTTCATTGTCAGTGTTGCTGCCTTTTGGATTTGTGGGCTGTCTATAAATGCTGCTGACAGGATATTGGGACTGTCTCTTGCTGGATATATGTGGGCTGTCTCTTGTGGGTTGTGTGGGCCATATTTTCTCCACTTGAGGACTGTTTTCACTGTGTTCCATGGTATATCTAATGCCTTGGAAAAACTTTTGTACCCTTCTGATGGATACCTTTGAACAATGAGATCCCTCTGATGCGTTGGAAGCTCTCTGAGGACCATGGCTTTTGCTGTAGGATGCAACTAAGAAAATGTCAGAAAAGACCTACTAGAACAAATGAACTTTATTTGGGGTTAATCAGAGGCACTTTAAATGATGACAGGTGTGTACTGACTCCTATTTAACATGCGTTTGAATGTGATCGCTTAATTATGAACACAGCTACATCCCCAGTTAAAAGGGTGACACACTTCTGCAATCACGTTATTTTCATTTTTTTTATTTACTTTCCCTTCCCCACCCCCCTGAAAGATTTCAGTTTGTTTTTCTTTTGAGTTGTACAGTTTATAGGCCACATTAAAGGTGGAAAAAGTTTTATAATTCTTTTGTGTCATTTTTTTTACATCACAGAAACCTGCCATTTTAATAGGGGCATGTAGACTTTTTGTACCCACTGTATGGGGACTGTCTGTCCTGTTGCTGGATATATGGGGCCGTTGCTGGATAGATATGGGGATATCTGGAAGTGCCTCTGAGATTACTTTGATAGACGCTGGATATTTCTATGTTTTGTACACTGCTTTGCTTTTTATTAACAAATTCCATACAAAAATATCTCATATATGCCCACCCCCCCCGAATTCTACTTGGTTCTCTAAAGGGGGAAGGGTGCTAGGTGTGTAGGGGTGGTCCAAGAGGGCTATTCTAGGGGGTGAGTAGGGGGCGTGATCTAGGGAAGGGGGGTGAGTTCCTGCACCTTTTCTCTGAGGGAAAACCCTGGAAAAATCTGTGTGCAAACTTACCTGCAGGTAAAAACTAATAATGATGGTACATTATTACAAAATAAAAAGAAATATATAAAACTAATATACATTTAACCACTTAAAGACCAGCCGCCACAGTTGTACTGCGACAGGTTGGCTCTCCTGGGCGAATTGCTGGCATTGTACGTCGCCCGCTTTAAGGCTTCTAGGGTGCACGCAATGCTGGAGCAGATGCGTGTGGCCAGCGGCCGCGATGTCCGCCGGCCACCTGCAATCACTCCTGAGACAGAAAAGGGATCTGTCAATGTAAACAGATAGACCCCCGTTTTGTCAGGGGTGGAGAGACAGATCTGCTGTTCCTAGTCATTAGGAACAGCGATCTGTCTCCTCCACCAGTCACTACACTCCCCCAACAGTTAGAAACACCTCCCTAGGGAAGACTTAACCTTTTGATTGCCCCCTAGTGTTAACCCCTTCCCTGCCAGTGACATTTATACAGTAATCAGTGGCTATTTTTAGCACTGATCGCTGTATAAATGTCACTGGTCCCAAAAAAGTGTCCGATCTGTCCGCCGCAATGTCGCAGTCCCGCTAAAAATCGCTGATCACCGCCATTTCTAGTAAAAAAAAAAAAAAAATAATAAAAATGCCATAAATTCCCTATTTTGTAGACGCTAAAACTTTTGCGCAAACCAATCAATATACGATTATTGTGATTTTTTTTTTTTTTTTTACCAAAAATATGTATAAGAATACATATCGGTCAGCCTAAACTGATAAGGAAATTTTGTTTCTTTTTTGGGGGGATATTTATTATAGCAAAAAGTAAAGAAATTGTTTTTTTTTCAAAATTGTTGGTTTTTTTTTGTTTATAGCACAAAACAGAGGTTATCAAATACCACCAAAAAAAAGCTCTATTTGTGGGGAAAAAAAGGACGTGCATTTTGTTTGGTTACAGCATTGCACGACCATGCAATTGTCAGTTAAAGCGACGCAGTGCCGTATTACAATAGCCTGGTCATTAAGGGGGCAAATCCTTATAGTCCTTAAGTGGTTAAACCTTTGTGAGGATTTTTTTTTTTTTTAATCCTACACAGTCCAATCTGTGTCACCTCATGGTAATTATTACTCACAGAGGTGAAATGGTGACCAGTGGTGTAGCGTAGGGGGGCAGCCAGGGGCTGCGACTCTCCTTGCATCCATTAGCAGCCTGAACCTGGAAGCTGTCCTCCCCTCCACCTAGACGCAACTCCTCTCCTCTGAGCTCCTGGCTCTGTCCTCCCTCTACCTGGCTGCAACTCCCCCTCTCCACTGTGCACCTGGCTCCAACCTCCCCTCCACCTGGCTGCAACTCCCCCTCTCCTCTGTGCACCTGGCCCTTTCCTCCCCTCCACCTGCCTGCAACTCCTCTCCTTTGTGCACCTGGCTCCCGCGTCCTCTCCACCTGGCTGCAACTCTTCTCTTCTGTGCACCTGGCTCAATCGTCCTCTCCACCTGGCTGCAACTCCTTCTTTTCTGTACACCTGGCACCATCCTCCCTTCAACCTGGATGTATTTCTTATTCTCTGTGCACCTGGCTCCACCCCCCCACCTGGCTGCATCTTATTCTCCTCTGTCCTCCCCTCCACCTGGCTGCATCCCCCCTCCCCTCCACTGTATACTACTCAATGCCCCCCTCCTTCTTATTCACAGCCGGAGTCTCTGATTGGCTGCCTTTTTTTTGGTTGAATCTCTGAGAGCTCTTAGACTACCGTACTCAAAGAGCTATCACTCAGACTTAACCAATAATAAAAAGCTGCGGGGCTGCAGGCAGCCATGGGAGGCTAAGGCTGTGAATAGTGAGAAGCCCTTAATAATCCATCACAGCAGAACTAGTGGAAGGGACTCGAAGTGCTAAAAGTCCATGGCTTAGAGGGCGCAAATTACTTCCCTTGCCCCGGGCACTGCCAACCCACGCTACACCGCTGAGGGTGACACAAGATGAGCAGTGCTTAAGGGTCATGGGGGACACATGATAATCCGTGAACTCAGGAACCAAAGGGGACACAGGATAATCAGGGTTCACGGGGGACACAGGATGATCAGGGGTCACAGGGGACACAGGTTGATCAGTGGCTTGGAAGTCGCAGTGGACACAGGCTGATTAGGAGTACAGGATGATCAGGGGTTACAGTGGACACAGGATAAGGGACACAGGATAACTAGGGGTACAGAATAATTAGGGGTCAGGGGAGACATAGGCACAAGGGTCACAGGCTGATCAGGGGATGCAGGATGATTAGAGGCACAAGGATCTCAGGCTGATCAGGGGTCACAGGATATAGTTGGTAACGCAGTTACATAGTTGGTAAAGTTGGGAAAAAAAAACACCAGTCCATCCAGTTCAACCTGTGGTGTGTGAGCGTGCTTGTGTTGTCAATAGTACATTGTAAATCCCTGTATGTTGTGATTGTTAAGGTACCCTTCTAATAGGTTTTTGAAACTGTCGACGCTCCTTGCTGATACCACTGCTTGTGGAAGAGAATTCCACATCCTTAACGCTCTGACAGTAAAGAACCTGCTACGGTTAAACCGGTTTCAGTGAATGGCCCGCGTGTCTTTTTAAATTCCTTTTCACTGAAAAGTTTCTTCCCTATGCTAGGGTCACCAGTACGGGATTTGTATATCGCTATCATATCCCCTCTCAAGCGTCTCCTCTCCAGAGAGAATAAGTTCAATGTTTGTCGTTTTTCCCCAAAGCTGAGATCCTCTAGTCCCTTTATTAGCTTTGTTGCCCTTCTCTGGACTGTCTCCAGTTCCAGCAAACCCTTCGTGAAGACTGGTGCCTAGAACTGGACGGCATACTCAAGATGCGGCCGGACCAGAGTCTTGTAGAATGGGAGATTTGTTTTATCTCTGGAGTGAATCCCCTTTTAAATACATGCCAATATTCTGTTGGCTTTGCTTGCAGCAGTTTTGCTTTGCATGCTATTGCTGAGCCTATCATCTGCTAGGACCCCAGGTCCTTTTCCATCCTAGACACCCCCAGAGGTTGCGTTCGTATTTTTAGCACCCAAATTCATTTTTCAACATTAAACCCCATTTCTCATAAGGTTGCCCACCCCATTATATTTTATTAAGGAATGTTTCCACATTCCGTGACGTTATTGCCTTTCTTAACTTTGTATCATCCGCAAATATTGAGATTGAGCAGTTTATCCCATCCTCTATCGTTTGACTAAATTAAACAGAATTGGTCCCAGGACAGATCCTTGGGGGACCCCACTTACCACACCGGACCATTCTGAGTACTCGCTATTTATCACTACCCTTTGGACCCACCCCTGTAGCCAGTTTTCAATCCAGGTACTCACCCTATGGTCCATGCCAACAGACCTCAGTTTGTAAACGTTTTATGGGGAACTGTAACCCATGCCTTTGCAAAATCCAGATACACCACATCCACAGGCCTTCCTTTATCTAGATGGCAGCTCACTTCTTCATAGAACTTTAATAGGTTGGTCTGGCAAGAACGATTCTGCATGAATCCGTGCCGATTATCACTAATGATACCGTTTTTATTACTAAAATCTTGGATATAGTCCCTTATCATCCCCTACTTTAAGCTTATATACTATCGATGTTAGGCTGACTGGTCTGTAGTTTCCAGGGATGGATCTCAGCCCTTTTTTAAATATTGGTACCATGTTCGCTTCCAATCAGCTGGTACTATTCCAGTCAAACTGTGCATAAAAATTAGTAACAATGGTCAAGCTATCACCTGGCTGAGTTCCTTAAGGACCCTTTGGTATAAGCCATTTGGTCCTGGTGACTTATTTATATTAAGTTTTTCAAGTCTATTTCTGATACTGTCTTTTGTTAGCCATGAGGGTGCATTCTGTGATGTGTTATTAACATTACAGTCTTGGTTACTATATCCCCGCGTTTCCTTTGTGAAAACTGAGGAGAAAAACGCATTTAAATCCTTTGCCTACTTTTGTAACCAAATTCCCTTCATCTTTTTTGGGACCAATATGTTCTGGCCTCATTTTCTTACTGTTTATATATTTAAAGAATTTTTTGGGGGGTTTTTTTTTACTCTCTTCCGCTATGTGCCTTTCGTGGTCTTTTAGTTGCCCGGATTGCTCTCTTACATTTCTTGTTGCATTCTTTGTATTGTTGGAATTCTGACAATGACCCCTCAGCCTTGTATGTTTAAAAAGCCGTTTCTTTTGCTATTGTATGCATTTCTACGTTAGAATTTAGCCACCCGGGATTAATTTTAGCGCTTTTAAACTTATTTCTCATTGGATTCCCCTGGCCAATTCCCTTTTTTTAGTATGCTCTTAACCACTTAAAGACCAGCTCACGCCGATATACGTCGGCAGAATGGCACGGCTGGGGAAAGTAACGTACCTGTACGTTACATTAAATTTCCCGCTGTGTGCGCGCTTGCCACGAGCTCCGTGACCGCGGACTTGATGTCCCCTGGGTGCCCGCGATCGTGTCACGGAGCTGAAGAACGGGGAGATGCCAGTGTAAACACAGCATCCCTGCATTCTGCCTAGTGACAGGACACTAATCATCTGCTCCCTCTCATCGGGAGCAGCGATCAGTGTCGTGTCACTGCTGGCCCATCCCCAGACAGTTAGAATCACTCCCTAGGACACACTTAACCCCTTCCCCGCCCCCTAGTGGTTTAACCCCTTCACTGCCAGTGACATTTTTACAGTAATCAATGCAATTTTATAGCATTGATCGCTGTATTAATGCCAATGGTCCCAAAAATGTGTCAAAATTGTCCGATTGTGTTCGCCATAATGTCGCAGTCACGATAAAAATAGCTGATTTTTTACTAGTAAAAAAAAAATTCATGCCGTAAAACTATCCCCTATTTTGTAGACGCTATAACTTTTGCGCAAACCAATCAATAAACGCTTATTGCAATTTTTTTTTTTTTTTTACCAAAAATATGTAGAAGAATACGTATCGGCCTAAACTAAGGGGGGAAAAAAAAATTATATTTTTTGGGGGATATTATAGCAAAAAGAAAAAAATAATGCTTTTTTTTTCAAAATTGTCGTTCTCTTTTTGTTTATAGTGCAAAAAATAAAAACCGCAGAGGTGATCAAATACCACCAAAAGAAAGCTCTATTTGTGGGAATAAAGGGACGTCAATTTTGTTTGGGAGCAACGTCGCACGACCGCATAATTGTCAGTTAAACCGACGCAGTGCCGAATCGCAAAAAGTGGCCTGGTCATTTGGCAGCCAAATGGTCCAGGGCTGAAGTGGTTAAAGCCCTCCCATTTTTTTCTCCGTGTTTTTTTGTTCCTAGCATGTTATCCCATTTAATGTCATAGCAAATAGCAAAGAGCGCAGCTAAGGGAAGTTGGCTCTTTTGTAGTTGTGTACTTGTATTACCCTTGTGCTTCTTGTTTCTGTGATTTATACTGAATGTTGCATAGTAGGTGAGGTCGAAAAAAGACACAAGTCTATCAAGTCCAACCTATGTGTGTGATTATATGTCAGTATTACCTTGTATATCGTTCAGGTGCTTATCTAATAGTTTCTTGAAACTATCGATGCTCCCCGCTGAGACCACCGCCTGTGGAAGGGAATTCCACATCCTTGCCGCTCTTACCATAAAGAACCCTCTACGTAGTTTAAGGTTAAACCTCTTTTCTTCTAATTTTAATGAGTGGCCATGAGTCTTGTTAAATTCCCTTCCGCGAAAAAGTTTTATCCCTATTCTGGGGTCACCAGTACGGTGTTTGTAAATTGAAATCATATCTCCTCAAACGTCTCTTCTCAAGAGAGAATAAGTTCAGTGCTCGCAACCTTTCCTCATAGCTAATATCCTCCAGACCCTTTATTAGCTTTGTTGCCCTTCTTTGTACTCGCTCCATTTCCAGTACATCCTTCCTGAGGACTGGTGCCCAGAACTGAACCGCATACTCTAGGTGCGGTCAGACCAGAGTCTTGTAGAGCAGGAAAATTGATTTATTTCTGGAATTAATCCCCTTTTCAATGCATGCCAATATTCTGTTTGCTTTGTTAGCAACAGATTGGCATTGGTAATTGACCTATGGTCGTTGTTTCCTAAATTGCCCCATATTTCCACAATCCTTTTCATCATCCTGATCGCATAATTTCCTGATGTGATCAGGTCTGTATTGTTTGTAATCAGTAGGTCCAGTAATGCGTTCTCTTGTTGGTGCATTCACCAACTGACACATGAAATTATCCTGCAAGACGTTTAGGAAATGGCAAGCCTTAGACGAATGCACGGTTTCTTCTGCCCAGTCTATATCTTGATAATTCAAAATCCCAATTTATAATAACATTTCCCAGTCTTGCCACCATTCCAAGCTGTAATCGGAGGTCCGCCTCCCCCTCCTTCCTCAGGTTGGGGGCCTGTAGCATATGCCCACTATTACTTTCCCATTGATTTCCTCCCTTTGGAGCTCCACTCATAGATTCCACCTCCTCCCTAGCTCCATTATTGATGTCATCCCTTACGCTCACTTGCACATCATTCTTGATATACAGGCATACCCCTCCCCCTTTCCTACCCTCCCTGTCCCTACGATATAGGAAAAAACCCTGAATAGTGGCAAACCAATTATGTGAGCTGTCAAACAAGTTTCTGAAATTCACACAAAATTGAAATCCTCCTCGTACATTAGCAGCTCCAGTTCTCCCATCTTATTCCTTGTTAGTTGTTATGAGGCTGCAATTGGGATTTGCCAACTTACCTTGGGTTTTGGTACTCTAGTCACCCTACCACTAATGCCCCCAAAATTACTCACTAAACTTTGCTCTATACTGGCTAGCTCCTACATCTGGACCCTCCCCCAACACCTAGTTTAAAAGCCCCTCTAACTTTTCAGTCATCTTCTCTCCTAGCAGAGCTGGATGATTGGGATTCAGAGGTGACAGTGGAAACAGGATGGTTAGGGAACTTGGGGGTCACAGGATGATCAGGGGCTTGGGGTCACAGGATGATTAGGTGCACAGGGGTCACAGGATGATCAGTGTCACAGGGGAGACAGGATGATTAGGGGTAGAGGGGTCACAAGATGGTCAGGGGTTACAGGAGTGACAAGATGATCAGCATCACACAGGATGATTAGGGGTAGAGGGGTCATGGGGGACACAGGATGATTGTGTTTCAGGGATCACAGTGGACATAGGATGATCAGGAGAATCAGGGGTTACAGGGGACACCGCATAATTGGGGGCTTGGGGGTCACAGTGGACATCGGATGATTGGGGAACTTTGGGGGCACAGGATGATCAGGGGCTTTGGGGTCACAGGGGGCACCCTTTCTTTTTTTTCTCCCTCTCCCCTTTTTCTCTTTCTCTCTCTCTTTCTCTCTCTCTTTCTCTTTCCTTTTCTCTCTCTCTCTCCCTCATCTTTTTTCCCTCTTATTTTTTCTCTCTTTCAAAAAAAAACATAATACAATATTTAAACCTTTAAAAATAATAGGTCATATACCAATAAAAATTGGCATTCTAAACAAAAGAACCAGTGACAACTATCCCATCTTCCACTGAAAGCATTGATGCAGCAGCACTGGAAAAGTCACATACCTTGTACTGCTTTACATAGCACACACCCAGCTATTGATTGGCAGATGGGTGTGTGTTATGTAAAAATACACTGAGTATGATAGAAGGCACAAGTCATGTAGTTCCCTGTGGGAGATGCAGATACTAGCACAGTGGAAGAAAATGACATGCCAACTCATAATAATAATTTATTTTGTCATTATCTTACCTTGTGTAACGTTTAGGTATTTATATGCGGATTTACTAAAATGTGTATATTGCCTTTAGTTTTACTTTAAGTAATGTAGCAAGGATAAGGATGACAACCTTAGAGATTGCACCTACAAGAAATCGCTATGGCCGATATGTGATGCCGATTTTTTTGGGGCCGATATATTAGGCCGATTTTTTTTTTTTTTTTTTTTTCCCTTCATCTCATAAAATCTGACAGTTAAACCCCTTTCACACTGGGGCGTTTTTCAGGTGCTTTTTGGGCTAAAAATAAAACGGCTCCCCTGCAGTCTGTGTGAAAGCCCGAGTGCTTTCACACTGAGGCAATGCGCTGGCAGGATGTTAAAAAAAAAGTCCTGCAAGCAGTATTTTTGGAGCGGTGTATACCACCACTCCTGCCCATTGAAATGAATGCCCACCGCTGCCGAAGCGCCTGCAAAGCAATTCAGCTTCAGGGGAGCATTTAACCCTTTCCTCGGCTGCTAGCTGGGTTATAAGCGCCCCACTAGCAGCCGAATAGCGCCGCTAAAATGACGGTAAAGCGCCGCTAAAACTAGCAGCGTTTTACCGTCAACGCATGCCCGCTCCAGTGTGAAAGCAGCCTTAAGTGATACAGAAATTTTTTTTACATTTATTAAACAAAACAAACCTCCAATCAGTTCACTTGTATGTAGAATTTAGATAAAAAAAATAAAAAAAAAACTATATCTTAAATATTAAATACACAAAAACAGGTAATCAAAACTTTTGGACGAAAAAAATGGGCTAACTTTACTGCTTAGTTTTTTTTTTTTTTATTTATTAGTGTATTTTTTTTTTTTTAATTGCGTTTGAAAGACCACTGCACAAATACCGTGTGACATAAAATATTGCAACAACCGCAATTTTATTCCCTAGGGTCTCTGCTAAAAATATATATATATATACATATATATATAATGTTGGGGGGTTCTAAGTAATTTTCTAGCAGAAAATACAGGATTTTTACTTGTAAGCAAAAAAAGTCAGAAAAGATTGTCTTTAAATGGTTAAACTGAGAGCTTCTACACACAGGTTTAGTTCATTCATAAGTGTAAACATTGTATCTCTTCAGGTTCTTTTTATCAGATTTGGCAGGCTGCCCAGAGAAGGAGAGAAGTTGCTTCACAGAAGATTTCAGGCAACTTGTATTGACTTCTATTACAGAAGTCATTTGCAAGTCGCGCTGAAGTTATATCGGCCTTTTTTATCAGCACAATCGGCCGATGCCGATTAAGTAAAAAACACCAAATATCGGTCGACCTCTGGTGTATACACCAGGGTTCACACATTGGATCCGACAGCAGGAGGAAGAGGCAGGTGCTCTCACTCATTCTTCTTCCACCTGTGCTCATGGAAATGCACCAGACTCGTTCATTACCAGTACTTGCACTTTTGCCAGTTTTACAGCCATTTCCCTGACAGATGTCCTTCCACAATCGTGCTCCTGTGTGCCCCCTAGGGCCTGCATCTGGGAATGTCTGTGACTGTCGGGTCTCCCAGACCCGGTGTGTCACGAATCGGGGTAAAGGGCCAATGATCACTTCTTCCAGTGACAGAATGATCACTTGTAAACAAACCGAAGCATGTCCGGTTCGGCTCCTCCCCTCTCCTCACTCCAATCAGTACAGCATGTGAGAAGCGGAGGGAACCGGTGCAGCATTGTTGTGGGCTGGATCTGAAGTGCCCACAGTGCTGATCTGTGCCCATCCCTGGCTTATCCATCCACGTTCATAGTCATCCATGCTCTATCCCTGGCTCATCCATCCATCCCTGGCTCATCCGTCCACATCCATGCTCCATCCGTGGCTCATCCGTCCACGTTCATGCTCCATCCCTGGCTCATCCGTCCACGTTCATGCTCCATCCCTGGCTCATCCGTCCACGTTCATGCTCCATCCCTGGCTCATCCGTCCACGTTCATGCTCCATCCCTGGCTCATCCGTCCACATTCATGCTCCATCCCTGGCTCATCCATCCACGTTTATGCTCCATCCCTGGCTCATCAGTTCTCATCCATGCCACTACAGTGCCTCACAATAGGTAGTGAAATTACATTTGAAATGTATGTCCGTATGTCCCTAGAATACCTGATGGTGCTCCCTGCATGTTAGGCCTCTGTATGTGGCCAGGCTGTGTAAAAGTCTTACACGTATCGCCATTCTCAGGAGTAGCAGCAGAATATATGTTGGGGCATAATTTTTGCTATGTACATGCTATGTGTTAGAAATATCTTATAAATGGACAACTTTGTGCAAAAAAAATGTGTTTTCATTTTCTTTACACATTTTACAAAATCTTTTGGAAAAAAATGACATGTTCAAAAGACTCATCATGGCTCATAGAATATACGTTGTTGTTTGCTTTCCAAAATTGGGTAATTTTTTGGGAGTTTCCATTGTCCTGGTGCTCAAGGACCTTCAAAAGTGTAAGAGGTAGTCTAGAAATATGTGTAATGTATGCTCCTAGAACGCCTGACGGTGCTCATTGCCTGTTGGGTCTCTGTATGTGGCCAGGCTGTGTAAAAGTCTCACACGTGGTATCGCCATACTCAGGAGGAGTAGCTGAATGTATTTTGGGGTGTAGTTGCAAGTATGTATATGCTGTGTATGAGAAATAACCTGTTAATTTGACAATTTTTTGGAAAAAAAATCTTAATTTTTCAAAGAATTGTGGGGAAAAAATGACAACTTCAAAAAACTCACTAAATACCTTGGAATGTCTACTTTCTGAAAGGGGTCATTCGGGGGATATTTGTACTTTCCTGGCTTGTTAGGGTCTCAAGAAATTAGATAGGCTGTCAGTACATCAGATGTGATCAATTTTCAATGATTGGCACCATAGCTTGTAGACTCTAAACATTCATAAAGATCAAATAATATACACTAATTTTGCGTTATTTTTACCAAAGCGATGTAGCTGTATAAATTTTGGCCAAAACGTATGAAGAAAAATACTGATTTGCAAAATTTTATAACAAATGAAGACAAATTCATTTTTTTACAAAATTTTCATTCTTTTTTCATTTATAGCACAAAAAATAAAAGACCTAGCAGTGACTAAATACCACCAAAAGAAAGCTATTTGTGTGACAAAAAAGGACAAAAAAAATACTGGGTACAGTGTTGCATGACTTAGTAACTGTCATTCAAAATGTGAGAGCACTGAAAGCTGAAAATTGGTCTGGTTAGGAAGGGGGTTTAAGTGCCCAGTGGGCAAGTGGTTAACCACAGCATGATGACTACAGATACAGCTTGTTGTCATTTTTAAGCAATCTAGTCTTTGAGTTTAAAGCGGAGTTCCACCCAAAAGTGGAACTTCTGCTCATCGGATTCCTCCCCCCCTCCGGTGTCACATTTGGCACCTTTTAGGGGGGAGGGGGGTGCAGATACCTGTATAATACAGGTATCTGCACCCACTTCCGGGAATAGACTCCCGCGGGAGTCACGCCCCCTCCCGCACAACTCGCGCATGCGTTGTAGGGAATCGGGAAGTGAAGCCGCAACGCTTCACTTCCTGATTCCCTCACTGAGAATGGCGACGGCAGCACCCGAGGATCAAGGGATGGTTCGGTCTCGGGTGCCGACATCGCTGGACCCCAGGACAGGTGAGTGACCTTATTTTAAAAGTCAGCAGCTGCAGTATTTGCAGCTGCTGACATCTAAAAAAAAAAATTTTCACCGGACTCCCGCTTTAATAATATGGTCTGTTATAGATTATTCTTATAGGTGTGGTGCCGTTTTTGCATTTGTCATTTGGAAAGTCTTTGAGAAAGCATTACTTTATTTTTTTTTCCCCTCTTGTATTTACCTGTAGTGCTACTCGTAGGAAGCCAATAAAAGGTGCGGCTGGTCGTCCCATTCAGTTCCAATATGAGGACATTGTCAGGAGAGCCAAGATGAAAGAACAGACTAAAGAAAGTCAAGAAGAAAAAAGGCCACAATGCTTTATCTCTGTTCCTCTACGGATCACGATTTTTGTTTTGGTAGCTTTTGTTGTCTTGGTCTTGCTTACCATGGAGAGCAGCCCTGAGAATCCATTTGAGCCCCCCACAGAAGACACACAGTTACAGCAACATTAGTTCTCTGCACCATAGTTTCTAAATCTGTTTCCTACCCAAGATCGAAGTAGCTAAAAGTAAGTGTAACAAAGATTGAGGTACTCATGGTAATATATGGAATTGCAATATGCAAATAGGTTACCTAGGTAACCTCTTTGAAATAGTAGTTAAATGCCATTTCTTTGGCTGTTTCCTAGAGGTACTGAACATAGATATACACTTTTCTTATTTCAGTTCATTGTTGTTTAGGTTGGGCACAGGTCCAGTATGGTGCTTACATTATTAAGCTGAGCACACAATATAAGGTCAGGTTTATCCTGGTAATTACAAATACAGTACATAATTGCGGTAATGCATGATAAAATGTCAACACTCAACACTAAACTTTCATTTGAAATTTCTTTCCTGTTTTGTTAGCTTATCTTGTTGTGTTAACCTTGCTGCATACCCTTTAGTTTTCTCTTATATCTTATCTCTTATATCTTATGTTTTCCTGAAATTAGCTGCTTTGAGACCATAACAGTTCAGAAGTCTCTCTTCTTGTTGGACACAGTAAACCTGTAATAATAACTAACCGAACAAAAAGCTTAAAGAGATGGTTTACTTCACCTATTATAGACCATGTAACAAGGGTCACTTCATTGGCGGCACCATACACTGAGCATACTTGTCTTCCTTATGCTCTCCTGTCACTGTGATCTTCCTTGGTGTTCAGGAGAGAATTTAAAGGGTGCGTAGACATATTGTTGTGTCTCCTATATAGCAGACATGTAAGTTTGCCAAGTAAGTGCAAAGCACAGGTGTACTTTAAGTAACAGCTATTGATTGCTCCCACCAGCACCATGTTTTGTATCAGTAGTGCAATGTTGTGGATTGTTAATATTTTACTATTTATTTACTTTTCATTAAACAGTTTTTGCTTGCATTGTATTATTTAAGATATTTAAATAAAGGTTATGTTTATTTGCACCTCATTGTCTATAAAATGTTTCTGTATTAAACTTCTGCCTCTTTCATACAGACTTAGTTAAGCATGCACCTGTACGAGGGCCATGTTTGGCTACACGGTGATGTACAGGTATTCTTGCATTCCCACACACACAGCCCCATTGATGTAATTTGGGACGCAGTGGTTATACGGACACAAGCACTGCTCCCAATTTGACATCACACAGGCATACTCCTAAAGTTCACCTTTTCAGGCAGAATTTCACTTTTCATAATAAATACCATCCTTTTGTAATGGCATTTCTGCCCCAGCTATACCAATGGTTTTATCTTTCACTTACCTTATCCACAAAAGGTATGACATTTCTGTCTGAGTTTAAGTCAACCTTGAGACCAGCTCAAAGTCTAAAGTATTTAGGTCTGATCCTAGATACAGTACAAAATATTTTACAGCGCACACATACAAGAATGACATTTCCTGCAGGGCTAGTTAAAAACACCTGAACATATTCAAAAAATACGGGGGTTTGGTCACACTATATGGTCATATAGTGCTAAGCCCACTTACTGCGACAAAGTACCCCGAATTAGTGGGTCCTACACTAGTAATAGAATGGAAGATCCTCTGTCTCAACCATGGGAGCTGAACTCCTCTATGTGGGAGAACTGAAAGGGATACATCCTAATCACTGGTGGCCACTAAATAGGAGGTAATGAGGAGGGGGAGGGGTGCTCCAGCCCAAAAACCTGGTCAGGGCCTATTACAACATACAAGTACATATTTGGGGGGCACACCATACAATGCATTTAAATTCAAGATGGTGCTGCTGTAAGACCTATAAACAGTACAAAATATTTTACAGCGCACACATACAAGAATGACATTTCCTGCAGGGCTAGTTAAAAACACCTGAACACCTGCGACAAAGTACCCCGATGTATCCCTTTCAGTTCTCCCACATAGAGGAGTTCAGCTCCCATGGTTGAGACAGAGGATCTTCCATTCTATTACTAGTGTAGGACCCACTAATTCGGGGTACTTTGTCGCAGTAAGTGGGCTTAGCACTATATGACCATATAGTGTGACCAAACCCCCGTATTTTTTGAATATGTTCAGGTGTTCAGGTGTTTTTAACTAGCCCTGCAGGAAATGTCATTCTTGTATGTGTGCGCTGTAAAATATTTTGTACTGTTTATAGGTCTTACAGCAGCACCATCTTGAATTTAAATGCATTGTATGGTGTGCCCCCCAAATATGTACTTGTATGATCCTAGATACAGTCCAAGCAAGAATATTCTTGCCACCCGCAAGGATCTGTGCCCTAAAGGATCAGGTGCGTCAGATAAGGGGCACCAGACAACCCTCCATTCGGCTCTGTATGAGTCTTCTAAGGAGGATGATGTCCTCCTTCAAGGTGGTGCCCTATGCCCAGTTCCATTCCAGGCCTCTACAACAAGACATCTTGTTGGCTTGGAACAGGAGAGGACAAGCCCTGGATTATCCTATGTCCTTATCTCCTCGGGCACGCTTATGCCTAAACTGGTGGTTGCAGGATCAGAACCTGCGAAAGGGAAAATCCTTCCTCCCGGTAACTTGGAGAGTACTGACTACAAATGCCAGTTTCTCAGGCTGGGAAGCGACCCTAGAAGGGCTCACAGCTCAGGGGAAATGATCAAGGACAGAACAGATCCTGCCCATCAATGTCCTGGAAATACGGGCTGTACGGCTGGCCCTATGGTCCTAGATGGTGGAGCTTCAGGACTGCCCTATCAGGGTTCAGTCCGACAATGCCACTGCAGTGGCCTATATAAACCACCAAGGCGGTACCAGGAGTCGTTCAGCTCTGAAGGAGGTGAACCACATTACTAGCCTGGGCAGAGGGACATGTGCCGCTTCTATCGACAGTCCATATCCCGGGAGTAGAGAACTGGAAGGCAGATTATCTCAGCTGCCAGCAGATCTGCCCGGGGGAATGGTCACTACACCCAGGGGTGTTCCAGAAAATTTGCCAATGTTGGGGATAGCCAGAGGTCGACCTACTGGCATCCAGGTTCAACAGCAAGTTTGTGTCCCCGAACAAGAGATCCTCTGGCAATCGGTGCAGATGCTCTGGTAGTTCCATGGAGCCAGTACTCCCTGGTTTATGCTTTCCCTCCAGTCCCTCTCCTTCCATATTTGTTGCGCAGGATTCGGAGAGAGGGAGTTCCAGTCATTCTGGTGGCACAAACCTAGCCCAGAAGGCCCTGGTTCCCGAAGATTGTGAGACTAATAGACGGGCCATGGACACTTCCACCTCGCCCTGATCTACTGTCTTAAGGTCCTATATTCCACCCCAATTTACAGTCTCAAAATTTGATGGCATGGCTATTGAAGCCAGTGTGTTAAGGGCGTGGCATCTCAGGACCAGTGGTGTCTACCCTAGAAAAGCTGTCACTAGGAAGATTTATCATAAGGTCTGGAAAACTTATTGCTTGGTGTGAAGCCAAAAAATGTCATCCTCAAATACAGTCAGGTCCATAAATATTAGACAATATCGACAACTTCTGGGATTAGGATGGATCAGTCATGGCATATCTCCCTTCTCTCCCTTCCCTATTTCTAGTAATCTATATGCAGTCTACTCACACAGCACTGAAAGCTCCTGGTACTTCCGGCTCACCTATACTCTCTGCGTTGAACTTCTCCTGGTCTCGTGCTGAGTTTGAGTATCCAATCCATTTCATCCTATATCCAACCTCCGGTCCGTCAGTGGATCTCCCCTATGAGCAAAGGCCCTGGCTGGGTATAAGCCAACTGCCCAACTTACCTGCCAGCTGATAAGGAGGTTTTTCTTCAGGTGGTGGCACGGTTGATATAATTTCTGATTCACCTGGGTGATCGGCACTAGATTGAATTAATATCGTCCATCCAAGAACCATTGTATGGACTTTCCATTTGTAGCTCGGCCTTTTTTTCCCTCCATAAAAATTAGAACATCGACACAATTCTAATCTTTTTGGCTCTATACAACCACCACAATGGATTTGAAATGAAACAAACAAGATGTGCTTTAACTGCCGACTTTCAGCTTTAATTTTAATATAATTTTACCAAATGAGGTGAAGGGTGTAGGAATTACAGTTTGTATATGTGCCTCCCACTTTTTAAGGGACCAAAAATAATGGGACAGATTAACAATCATCCATCAAACTTTCACTTTTTAATACTTGGTTGCAAATCCTTTGCAGTCAATTACAGCCTGAAGTCTGGAAGTCATAGACATTACCAGACGCTGGGTTTCATCCCTGGTGATGCTCTGCCAGGCCTCTACTGCAACTGTCTTCAGTTCCTGCTTGGTCTTGGGGCATTTTCCCTTCAGTTTTGTCTTCAGCAAGTGAAATGCATGCTCAATCGGATTCAGGTCAGGTGATTGACTTGGCCATTGCATAACATTCCACTTCTTTCCCTTAAACTCTTCGGTTGCTTTCGCAGTATGCTTCGGGTCATTGTCCATCTGCACTGTGAAGAGCCGTCCAATGAGTTCTGAAGCATTTTGCTGAATATGAGCAGATAATATTGCCCGAAACACTTCAGAATTCATCCTGCTGCTTATGTCAGCATTTACATCATCATTACAAGAGAACCAGTTCCATTGGCAACCATACATGCCCACACCATGACACTACCACCACCATGCTTCACTGATGAGGTGATATGCTTTGGATCATGAGCAGTTCCTTTCCTTCTCCATACTCTTCTCTTCCCATCACTCTGGTACAAGTTGATCTTGGTCTCTCATCTGTCCATAGGATGTTGTTGCAGAACTGTGAAGGCTTTTTTAGATGTTGTTTTGCAAACTCTAATCTGGCCTTCCTGTTTTTGAGGCTCACCAATGGTTTACATCATGTGGTGAACCCTCTGTATTCACTCTGAAGTCTTCTCTTGATTGTTGACTTTGACACACATACATCTACCTCCTGGAGAGTGTTCTTGATCTGGCCAACTGTTGCGAAGGGTGTTTTCTTCACCAGGGAAATAATTCTTCGGTCATCCACCACCGTTGTTTTCTGTGGTCTTCCAAGTCTTTTGGTGTTTCTGAGCTCACCGGTGCGTTCTTTCTTTTTAAGGATGTTCCAAACAGTTGATTTGACCACACCTAACGTTTTTTGCTATCTCTCTGATGGGTTTGTTTTGTTTTTTCAGCCTAATGATGGCTTGCTTCACTGATAGTGACAGCTCTTTGGATCTCATATTGAGAGTTGACAGCAACAGATTCCAAATGCAAATAGCACACTTGAAATGAACTCTGGACCTTTTGTCTGCTCCTTGTAAATTGGATAATGAGGAAATACACACCTGGCCACGGAACAGCTGAGCAGCCAATTGTCCCATTACTTTTGGTCCCATAAAAAGTGGGAGGCACATATACAAACTGTTGTAATTGCTACACCGTTCACCTGATTTGGATGTAAATACCCTCAAATTAAAGCTGAAAGTCTGCAGTTAAAGCACATCTTGTTCATTTCATATCAAATCTATTGTGGTGGTGTATAGAGCCAAAAAGATTAGAATTGTGGCGATGTCCCAATATTTATGGACCTGACTATACGTGATTGGGAGAATTCTCCTTTTTCTACAGTCAGCCGTGGAAATCAAATTGACTTTGAGTACAATCACAGGTCAAGTTTTGGCCCTATCAGTATTCTTCCAAAGGCATTTAGCCTCCCATTTACTGGTCCAAACAGACTGGCTTCTCTGGTGGAGGAATGTAGACAGGGGTCCATTTTGCATGACCCCTGACCACAGCCTTCACCACCCTAACCATATACGCTTTATATGGATACCCCAATGTGAATGTACCCCTTTCAGTCTGAATTGACTGACCTTGAAGTACATCCATCCCAAGAATATTTTCGGGTAACTCTAATACCAAACCATTTGTCATAAATCCTGATCCCTTGTCAATAGCCAATTTCACCTAACTGCTAGTTTGGTTTTCACACCCAAAGCTTCTACATAAATCACTTCTCCTTTGTGATGGAAAGAATTTCCTTGCAAAAATGTAAATTCAGCTCCAGTATCAATTAAAGCCATTACATGTGTAGGAGAAGACGATTTCCCCCACCATACAGTGACAGGTGCATATGGGCGTTGGTCTCCTGCTGTCACTGTCCTCACTGCTATTACAGGAGACTCGCCTTCCCTTCATAAAGGATAAAGAACCTCCCAATCCCCTTTTCTGATTCTCTCTAAATCCTCCCCAGGATAAAGGGATTTGAAGGTAAGTAAAAACACTGCGCTCTACAGAAAACAAAAGTGCATAAGCAGCAGCATACGTTGTGACAAACAACTAAGGATGAAATTTTAAAAATGCAGCGCTAAATACTATTATAACTGAGACAAAAAATAAATGAATAGAACCACACATGAGTCCATATGTTTTATCACATTTTTTATTGATACACATATAAGTCCAAAGAGTACACTAAAGTGCGTGATGGAATATTAAATCATAGTCCATATATTAAAAATAGAACAAAGATGGATGGTTGAAGACCCCAAGGAACGGTAGGTGTAGTGTAAATCCGTAGGACTGGATTGGCATCGATGGTGTTAAACATCAGATAAATAAAGATGGGTACTCTTACCGGAAAGGGTGGACTCCCCTGTCAGCGACATGGCGTCAATCAGGCAATAAGCCCCATCGGGCCGGGAAGGAAATCCAAGATGTTGAAATACACAGGGTGAACTTCCAGCAGCAGGAATCCGGAGGGACATGTGACAGGTGCCCCGAATGGAGATTTCCAGATGTAGAATAGTGGAACAGCACTGGTCATCCAAAAGGGGTATGTTCTTGTCAAAAGATTATGTAAAAGAAAAAAATCACCGCTTCCGCATGGTGCAGGTAAAAAACAGGGAGGTTTTTATTGCTAAAAAGCCATAAACAATAAAATGGTGATCACAAAGATTAAAAATCAAAGCAGCATGGAAGAGAGGTAGCGCCCGACACGTTTCGACCCAATGATCTTCAAACTGCTGGTTTGGTTTTCACACCCAAACCTTCTACATAAATCACTTCTCCTTTGTGATGGAAAGGATTTCCTTGCAAAAGTGTAAATTCAGCTCCAGTATCAATTAAAGCCATTACATGTGTAGGAGAAGATGACTTCCCCCACCATACAGTGACAGGTGCATATGGGCGTCGGTCTCCTGCTGTTATTGCCCTCACTGCTATTACAGGAGACTCGCCTTCCCTTCATAAAGGATAAAGAACCTCCCAATCCCCTTTTCTGATTCTCTCTAAATCCTCCCCGGGATAAAGGGATTTGAGTTTGGGTTCAATGCTCAGTTTTGGGAATTGGTTTGAGGCTAACAGGAGGGGTCCGTTCTGTTTTCTCTAAGTCTAGGCTGATGTTATCTTAACTAGGAGTAGTGTTTCTAACCCTGACAGTTTTCCCTACTAAATGTTTCCACCTCTTAAGCATTTCTGCAGTAGAAATCCCATCTGTCTCATCTTTAGGTACTCCTGTCTTTTAATAGGTTCACTCATAGTTATTCCTAGAAATCACTAGCCTGGTTTTCACCTCCTGTCTTCTCTCCCACATTCCCTTTCTTCTCTGTAAAAGTTATTTTCCTGTCTGGCCTTGACTTTGTCTACTGCCCTGACAGGTTTTGTTTTTAGTCTCCTCTAGCTCCCCCAACTGGCTTAAAAGGGTAGTGGCTTCATGAATCTTGCTGTTTAATCCCAGGCCTCCCAACAAGGACAATAATGGAGCCCTGAGATTAAATGGCGCAGACTTCATCAGCTTAGAGCGCAGAGCAAATGTAAAGGGTTCCATATCTGGACCTATCCATTCTGGAAATGTATTTAATCCAGTTATACAACCCATCTTGCGTAACCTGGAAATACCCTCTCCTATTGATTTCCAGGAATAGGTATTTTCCAGGTAAGTAGGACTAGCGTATACTCGGACTGTTCCATCTCTCACAAGGTCTAACAGTGAAAAATTCAAACTAAACTTTCGGGCTTTTTGAATTGCCTGACGCAATTGTGGATAATGGGTTAACACTCCCATAGCCACTGCTTCCTTACCTGGCAAAGCAACACTGTCCGCCCCTTCATCCCACAAGCGTAGGAGCCAACTCAATAGGGGCTCCCGGGACCTTTTGTTTGTATTATTTTGCCAGCTAGCTGGTCTTTTAATACCCTAACTTCTGCCTCTGCCTTCTCCCTTCTATGTGATTTGGTATAAATAGCATGAAGGAAGTACTAACTCACTGTGGACAGTGTCCTCTTCTCTTTTTTCTTAAATCCAACCCCATTAAGGCTAAAATCTACAAAATGATCTGAGATTTTATCACCCCAAGTCATATTCAAGGGAGAAGCATACTTCACAAATTCTTTAGCAAGAGGCTCCCACTCCTTGTCTCTGGCCCAGATAGGTAAGCTGCTCACTTTTTTCTGGCCATCAGAACCCTCTGCAGCCTTGCTTTTCCTAAATGGCTTATGCAGCATTTTACCTAGCACAAGCTACACAACACACCACAGAAAAAACAGGTCTGCTTCAGTTGAAATATTGCACAGATCACGGCACGAGCCCCCAAATTGTTTTGCTTGCAGCTCTCTAGCAAGGTTACTTTGTGGCATAAGCAAGCAAGCTGACTACCTCTGTAGTGTGTAAATGTGCTTTTACTATACAAAGATGCTGTACATACAATACTATTACAATATTTGGAATACAAGACTGACAGATCTATAACAAGCAAAATGCCTAGCAAATAAACAGCCTATGGTCAGTAACAGTAGAATTATACTTAAAAGTTACTTATAGTATCTCACAAAAGTGAGTACACCCCTCACATTTTTGTAAATATTTTATTATATCTTTTCATGTGACAACACTGAAGAGATGACACTTTTCTACAATGTAAAGTAGTGAGTGTACAGCTTGTATAACAGTGTAAATTTGCTGTCCCCTCAAAATAACTCCACACATAGCCATTAATGTCTAAACCGCTGGCAACAAAAGTGAATACACCCCTAAGTGAAAATGTACAAATTGGGCCCAATTAGTCATTTTCCCTCCCCAGTGTCATGTGACTCGTTAGTGTTACAAAGTCTCAGGTGTGAATGGGAAGCAGGTGTGTTACATTTGGTGTTATTGCTCTCACTCTCTCATACTGGTCACTGGAGGTTCAACATGGCACCTCATGGCAAAGAACTTTCTGAGGATTTAAAAAAAAAAATAATTGTTGCTCTGCATAAAGATGGCCTAGGCTATAAGAAGATTGCCAAGACTCTGAAATTGAGCTGCAGCACAGTGGCCAAGACCAAACAGCGGTTTAACAGGAAAAGTTCCACTTAGAACAGGCTTCGGCATGTTTGACCAAAGAAGTTGAGTGCATGTGCTCAGCGTCATATCCAGAGGGTGTCTTTGGGAAATAGACGTATGAGTGCTGCCAGCATTGCTGCAGAGGTTGAAGGGGTGGGGGGTGAGCCTGTCAGTGCTCAGACCATACACTGCATAAAATTGGTCTGCATGGCTGTTGTCCCAGAAGGAAACCTCTCTTAAAGATGATGTACAAGAAAGCCCACAATTTATATGTGTGTGTGTATATATATATATATATATATATACATATACACACACACAGAGTATCTCACAAAAGTGAGTACACCCCTCACATTTTTGTAAATATTTTATTATATCCTTTCACATGACAACACTCGAGAAATGACATCTCCTATCCCCATTTAAGTTCTACCCCACAAAAAAACAAAGTTCATTGACTGCTTTATGTCTTGGAGTGCCTAAGTGTGAATGCAGGACTGGGCAGGGTGGGAGACAAACCACAGTTCTTAGCAGCTCCTACGGGGGTACCATTACATTGCTACACTTTTATCAAACTACCTGCCTATGACAAGAGAGTTTTTCCTGTCATGCATAATATTATATTACAGCCCTGTCTGAAAATCTGCAAAGGTCTTTATTTTTTCTTTAACCACTTCAGCCCTGGAAGATTTGGCTGCTCAATGACCAGGCCATTTTTTACTTTTTGCTATAATAAATATCCCCAATTTTTTTTAAAAAAAAAAGCTAATTTTTTCTCAGTTTAGGCCGATATGTATTTTTCTACATATTTTTGGTAATAAAAATCGCAATAAGCGTATATTGATTGGTTTGCGCAAAAGTTATAGCGTCTACAAAATAGGGATAGATTTATGGCATTTTTTTTTTTTTTTTTTTTTACTAGTAGTGGTGGCGATCTGCAAATTTTATCGAGACTGCGACATTATGGCGGACACATCGGATACTTTTCACACATTTGGGACGATTGACAATTACACAGCGATCAGTGCTATAAGAATGCACTGATTACTATATAAATGTCACTGGCAGGAAGGGGGATAACACTAAGGGCGATCAGGGGGTTAACTGTGTTCCCTAGTGTGTGTTCTAACTGTAGGGGGAAGGGACTGACTATAGGAGATGACAGATTATGGTTCCTAGCTTTTAGGAACTCACGATCTGCATCTCCTCTCCTCACCGAACAGGGATTTGTGTGTTTACACACTCACACGTCCCTGTTCTGCCTCTCGTGCTCGCGCGTGGCCAGCGGTCATCAGCATCGGCACCTCCGCATAGCAGCGGGCGCGCGCGCCTGCTATTCCACTTATAGGAGCCAACGTACAGCTACGATGGTTCGCAGGATCGTGCTGACCTGCCGCAGTATAATGATGGTGGCTGTTCGGCAAGTGCTTAAATAAAGATTTTGATCTCTCGGGCTGGGTTCACACATATGCGGCCACAGTTTGTGTGCGGCAGTCCGATGCAGTTCTGTACATCGGTTCAGGTGCGAATATTTACCTGAAATTGCACCTGAACCCAACCCAAAATCGCACATGACTCTTTTCACAATCGCATTGCGACCGCCCCGCACATGTGTGAACGGGCTCCATTGAAAGCCGGTCCGATCCACATGTTATGCGAATTGAATGCGGTTAAAAAAAGCATATATGTTAACCGAGCCTTAAACCTCGTACGCACGATCGGACTTTCCGTCGGGAAATATGATGACAGGCTGTTGGCGGGAAATCCGACCACGTGTATGCTCCATCGGACAATTGTTGTCGGATTTTCCGCGGACAAATGTTGGCTAGCAGGTTTTAAAATTTTCTACGAACAGTTGTGTGTTGTCGGATTTTCCTAGCGCGTGTACACAAGTCCGTCGGACAAAAGTCCAAAGTACAAACATGCATACTCGGAAGCAAGGACGATCCAGAAGTGGTCTGTCTTGTAAACTAGCGTTCGTAATGGAGAATTAACATTCGTGACGTGCCAGATTATGAAAAATGTCGAAATGCAGCGCACATTCTCCTCCTCTTTAATGGGATAATAATGAAGCTGCTTTGCTGGTGATACTGATGGAGTTATTGCAAACAAATTTTCAAAGGCTTTTTTTTTCTAGTGAGATCAAGAATAATAATATTATGCTTTTTTTTTTTTTTCTTTTTTTCTTTTTTTTTTTCTTTTTTGAGGCAAGTTACCACAGCACCATTATCCCATAGATTTTAAGATCAAAGATACAACTATGTTGGTGTCCCTTGTCAATTTTACATTGTTGTATTTTTTTAAATGTAACTGCCTACTCCCAAACTGTCATTTGAAGTAAAACACATAGCCAAGTATTCTACACAATTTTTTTTATTGTGCATTTAAAAAAGTAAACAAATAAAATTAGACATGCTATCTGCCAATAGAACTTAACCAAAAAGTGCATTCTATTCATCCAAAAAATAGAAAATATACCAAATCAAATCATTATTCAACCAAAAAAATAAAGTCAAAGCAATAACTCCAAGGCCAATAATGAATAACATATTATCTCCTCCGATTCCGCAACATGTCTGGTTGACGAACGGCCGTTCAAAAACTAAATGAAGAGTGCAAAATGAAAAGCGCAAATCAACACTCACCAAACTTCTACTAACACAAAATTAGCAGAAGGAGCCCAAAGGGTAGCGCTAAGGAGCTGAAAAACCACGTAGTACGTCACTACGTTCATGTTTGTTGGCCAACAATTGTGTGCCGTGTGTATGCAAGACAAGTTTGGGCCAATGCCCTTCGGACAAAATTCCACGGTTTTGTTGGCCAACAATCCAATCATGTGTACGAGGCTTTAGTCTGATATATACCAGATTCTACTGCTCTTCTGTTATTCTGAGAGTGGATTCGATATTTTGTTCCCAAACCATATAACTGGATATTTATATTTACCACTGCATATACACTCAATGGCCACTTTATTAGGTACACCTGTTCAATTGCTTGGTAAAACAAATTGCTAATCAGCCAATCACACGGCAGCAACCCAATGCATTTAGGCATCTTGATGTGGTGAAGGCGACTTGCTGAATTTCAAAGCGAGCTTTAGAATTGGGAAAAAAGAGGATGTAAGTTACTTTGAATGTGGCATGGTTGTTGGTGCCAGAAGGGCTGGTCCAGGTTTTACAGAGAATGGTCATAAAAAGAGAAAATATCCAGTGAGCGGCAGTTGTGTGGATGAAAATGCCTTGTTGATGTCCAAGGAGAATGGGCAGACTGGTGTGAGATGATAGGCTACACTAACTCAAATAACCACTCGTTACAACCAAGATATGCAGAATACCATCTCTGAATGCAGCAGAAGACCACACCGGTGCCATTCCAGTCAGCTAAGAACAGGAACCTAAGGCTACAATTTGCACAGGCTCACCAAAATCTGACAATAGAAGATTGGAAAAACTTTGCCTGGTCTGATGAGTCTCGATTTCAGCTGCAGATGAAGTCTTGAATGACAAAACGTGTAGGGAAGAGTTACAGTACATCTTTGCGTCACTTCTGGTCAGGGCCGCGATTGTTTGTTTTACTCGGCGCCTGCTCCATTTTCATATGTGCTTGCTAATTTTAACCAAATTGTGAGTATAACCTTATAACCTTACCCTTAAATAAACAATTTAAGCAATATTATGCTATGGGCACTCCTCTTTTTTTTATGTAACAACTTGGAGGAAGGCCAGTAAGTGATTCATAGATAAAAACAAAACAAACTGGCGCTCAGAGGCAGTGAAGCAATTAAAATAAAAAATATAATTAAAAAGTCATAAAAAAGTCATATGCTGAAACAATACCGGTGTAGCATGAGAGGTGTTAATCGACATTAACAGGTGCTGGGAAGCAGTCCATAGTTCAGGGAAAAAAACCATAAGGAATAAACAGTATGTGGAAGACACCGGATATGAAATTTATCTTGTGGGACACTGTATCCAAAGTTCACGAAGGGCAGCTCTTCTCTGGAGTGAAGTCAGCTCAGATCCATCAAAGACAAAATACAAAAGGAGAGGAGTGCCTATCAACTAAGTAGGTTGATTTATTAACAATTGACAAATAAAAGTATCCACTTACATGTAAATACGGTATGTGCAGCAAGAGGGTACATTCCAAAGTGGGAAGGTAGGAGGACAATCATCGATTCCCAGGGACGCCCCAAGCCTATGCCGCAATCTGACGGGAAGCCAGGACGGAACACAGTCTGTCTGCGCAGAGGAGCGGAGCAGCAACCAGGAAGCGGCTGGTGATGTATAGTGGTGGGGAAGAACACAACGCGTTTCCGAGCTTGCGCAAGGTCCGTACGGCACATGCGTGCTCCTTTTTCAAGTGTAAGGTAAGGGAGAAGCAAGGAGCTATTTATAGCAGGCATCTGCTGACTGAGACACACTCACAGCTGATGGATTAACCAGCGGTGGGTGTAACCTAGACCATAATGTGTAATCAGGAAATTCTAAGTATATAAAAGAAATATGTATGTGACACACAAAAATTGTATTAAAAACTATATGTATGTGTATATACAGTACCTGACCGCGAGATTGTGTTTCCAGCGCGATACCATCGCGCTGGTTCTCGGCGACAGGGTACTGTGAATGTCGCGCTGGCTCGCTCATCGGGAAAGGAAAACTTTGTTTTCCTTCCGCGATGAGTGACAGGCAGCGCTGACAGCTGTCTGGTATGAATCCTGAGGCGGGAACACCGCGCCAAATTTTCAATGAAAAAACCGGCGTGGGTTCCCCCCTCGGAGGCATACCAGGCCCTTAGGTCTGGCATGGATTGTAAGGGGAACCCCCTATGCCGAAAAATCGGCGTGGGGGTCCCCCCCAAATCCATACCAGACCCTTATCCGAGCATGCAGCCCGGCCGGCCAGGAAAGGGGGTGGGGACGAGCGAGCGCCCCCCCCCCCTCCTGAGCCGTACCAGGCCGCATGCCCTCAACATGGGGGGGTGGGTGCCTTGGGGGAGGGGGGCGCCCTGCGGCCCCCCCACCCCAAAGCACCTTGTCCCCATGTTGATGAGGACAAGGGCCTCTTCCCGACAACCCTGGCCGTTGGTTGTCGGGGTCTGCGGGCGGGGGGCTTATCGGAATCCGGGAGCCCCCCTTAATAAGGGGGCCCCCAGATCCCGGCCCCCCACCCTGTGTGAATGAGTTTGGGGTACATGGTACCCCTACCCATTCACCTAGGGAAAAGTGTCAATGTAAAAAAAAACACACTACACAGGTTTTAAGAATAATTTATTAGTCAGCTCCGGGGGTCTTCTTCCGACTTCGGGGGGTCCCCTTCCGACTTCTCCCGGTGTTCGGCCTCTTCTCCCGGTGTTCGGCCTCTTCTCCCGGGCCCCACCGCTATCTTCTTCCAGCTCTATTGCCAGCGAGGGGCCCGGTCTGCTGCCGCTGTCTTGTCGCCGCTGTCTCGCCGCCGCTGTCTCGCCGCCGCTGTCTTGCCGCTTCTTCTCTTCTTTTCTTCTTCCCCGATGTTGACACGACGCTCTCTCCGACTCGAATGCTGTGTGCGAGCTGCGGAGCCATTTATATAGGCGGTAACCCCGCCCCCTTACGACGTCATGGTCCCAGCATGCGCAGGGACTCTGGGGTCACGCCCCCTTATGACGCCAGAGTCCCTGCGCATGCTGGGACCATGACGTCGTAAGGGGGCGGGGTTACCGCCTATATAAATGGCTCCGCAGCTCGCACACAGCATTCGAGTCGGAGAGAGCGTCGTGTCAACATCGGGGAAGAAGAAAAGAAGAGAAGAAGCGGCAAGACAGCGGCGGCGAGACAGCGGCGGCGAGACAGCGGCGACAAGACAGCGGCAGCAGACCGGGCCCCTCGCTGGCAATAGAGCTGGAAGAAGATAGCGGTGGGGCCCGGGAGAAGAGGCCGAACACCGGGAGAAGAGGCCGAACACCGGGAGAAGTCGGAAGGGGACCCCCCGAAGTCGGAAGAAGACCCCCGGAGCTGACTAATAAATTATTCTTAAAACCTGTGTAGTGTGTTTTTTTTTACATTGACACTTTTCCCTAGGTGAATGGGTAGGGGTACCATGTACCCCAAACTCATTCACACAGGGTGGGGGGCCGGGATCTGGGGGCCCCCTTATTAAGGGGGGCTCCCGGATTCCGATAAGCCCCCCGCCCGCAGACCCCGACAACCAACGGCCAGGGTTGTCGGGAAGAGGCCCTTGTCCTCATCAACATGGGGACAAGGTGCTTTGGGGTGGGGGGGCCGCAGGGCGCCCCCCTCCCCCAAGGCACCCACCCCCCCATGTTGAGGGCATGCGGCCTGGTACGGCTCAGGAGGGGGGGGGCCGCTCGCTCGTCCCCACCCCCTTTCCTGGCCGGCCGGGCTGCATGCTCGGATAAGGGTCTGGTATGGATTTGGGGGGGACCCCCACGCCGATTTTTCGGCATAGGGGGTTCCCCTTACAATCCATGCCAGACCTAAGGGCCTGGTATGCCTCCGAGGGGGGAACCCACGCCGGTTTTTTCATTGAAAATTTGGCGCGGTGTTCCCGCCTCAGGATTCATACCAGACAGCTGTCAGCGCTGCCTGTCACTCATCGCGGAAGGAAAACAAAGTTTTCCTTTCCCGATGAGTGAGCCATCTCGGCGCTGGCCCCTGCGACGGGGCTCGTAGGTGTCAAATCTCGCCGAGAAGTGCGGCGAGATTGACACAATATCGCGGTCACCTACTGTATGTTCTCTAAAAATACGTTTTATACTAAAAATTCAGATAATTCTATGAAGGAAACCATAAAGAGGCTACCAAAAACAAAGATTACAATTATTTAAAATTAGTGACTAAAAACATAATTGTTACCATAAATACACTATTATGATAGTATATTATAGAAAAAGGACGGTAAATGACCAACATAGCAGAATATAAGGATAATAATGAGATAGAATGACAAAATAAAAAAAAAACGCATATGCACGTAATTAAATAAAGGTCAAAAACGCTATGCATAATGTGCACAATATACTAGATATCATGCACATAAATGGTATCGCTGGTAGTTAGTAAGGAACGTATATGATATGTACTGATTCTGCAGAAAATGCGACGTATGCATGCAACCATAATCGCATGCACACAAGTAGTATCACAAAGGTGCGTAAATAGGGATATTGATAAACATTACTACTTCACCAATTTTAACAGGCAACATAAACAAAGAATAAACACTGGAAAAATCATTCAGAGCATTTAGAGGATGGTATTAATTTCAAGTTCCTCGTTGAGTCCATTAGGGGCAAGCGTGTCAAGGGTATAGATCCAGAATGTTTCGCGTTCGCATAATCGCGAAAATCGCTCAGCTTCAGATAGACCCTTAGGTATGGATTCGATGACCCAGACTCAAAGGCCTATTGTGGAGCGAGCATGATACTTTAAAAAATTGCGTGGCACACTATGTTTATCGCAACCTAGTTCCACCAAACGGAGATGCTTGCCAAAACGCTGTCTTAATGGGCAGATGGTCCGGCCTACATATAAGAGCTTGCAGGGGCATATGAGGCAGTACACTACATAATCGCTAGAACAATTGTGGAATTTGTCAAAGGAGAAGAGTCTACCTTTATGGGTAAAACTCTTTTGTCCATGATTGACAAAACCACAAGTCAGGCACAGTGGTTTATTGCACCTGTACATTCCTACTAGAGGAATAAGGCAGAGAGGATTATCTTTAGTTATGCGTTTTACCTTGCTGGGTGCTATTTTGTTTTTCAATGTAGGGGCCCTTCTGTAGGTGACCTTAGGTCTTTGGCGCAAGGTAGTATTCAAATGGGGGTCTTGCTTTAAAATGTTCCAATGTTTATGGAGTATATGTTCCATCTTTCTGGATGCATCAAAAGGAAGGTGGGACTTTGAATTGAAGCGGTTGAAGTGCAGAGGTAATGGTATAAATATAAAGTTTTATTGGTATCAAATTATTAAATTACGTTTATTACATATATGTACAAGATGTGGGCACAATAATACAGAGGTGTAAAAAACATGGCTGAATAAAATAAATTCACAACAATCAAATAGATAGTATGCGACAGCAAAACGGCCTAAACAAGCCAAACACAGCATGCCCGGCACCTGTATAGATGATCACATGGTACAAAATCAAAAATAACTGGGTTCATATGGGTAACATCATAGGCAATAATGAATGTGTCTGTAGCATCATGTAGCTCTACGCGTTTCGTGGATTCATTTCCACTCGTCAGGAGCAGATGCGACATATCCCTGTAAATATAATAATTGAAGTAAACCATACTCTGTTGAAAATTGAAAAATGTAAATTGAAATTTATGAAATTCAACCCAGTGCACTCACCAACCACAGTAGTGGGCGCAGTAGGGGCCAAGCAAGACACGCCGAATCGGGAGCATAGACCACATCACGGGAGCTGAGGCGGCGTAATAGTGCACAACTAGCTTGGGGAGATGTAGGGGTGCCTGTGAGGGTTTCCATGTGCCAAAATACGGGTATGTGATGCTGCAAATTGGAGATATCTGGAATCAAATGAAAAATTGTATTGTGAAATGAAAAATGTGTGAAATAAAAAAAAAAAAAAAAAATGAGCGTGTGAGAAACAATTGGAGTGTAAGTGAGATGAGGTGGAATATTGGGTGATATATATATATATACACCCAATATGTCCGCATGTGTAAGTGGTGGCCAAGAAGAGTGTGGTAAGTGTATGAAAATGATTGTGTGTGTGTGTATAAGGTGAGCTGACCTAAATGTGACTGTGAAAAAACTGAAACCATGGATGAAACACAAAAACCTGAAAGTAGTAGTGGAAATATGTGTGAACACAAACGTGCAGGGACATGCGAGTGAACAACAGTGGACCTGACTCAAGGGACACTTACCCAAGTAGCATACCGTCCAACACCAAGCGGTGGAGTGGCTGGTGTGCAGGGGCCCCAGGCGGAGACCAGCCAGATGAACAGCCGGCTCCGACTGAAGGTGCAGAGTATATGCGCCGCCAACGCCACGTGCGTGCCCATGGGAGGGGCGAAAAACAGCGTCCGCACCCGAGCCGGGACGCTCGGTGATTGGCGCCGAGACGCCCCCACATGCGTCACGTAGGTGGTGCTCTCAACGGCAGCGTGGTGACGTCACGACTGACGCCTAGCGCTGGACGTGAGGACCGTGGCGCCGATGCGCGAAGGGGCGTCCACCCGGTCCTCAAGACACGGCTGTGCAGGGAGAAAGGGGAGGACCCACAAGGCGCATCGCAGCTCCCGCGAATGTGGAAACCCCCCCCACACACCATGAACAGGCTCAGGAACCCCAAACCCGCACACACCGCCAGTGCGGCAAGAACACGTGGATGTTAGAATCAGAAATTATATAAACGTAAACAGTATTAGCTTGTATAAGCGTAAACAAGAGTGGAAAAAGGTTTAAACCAATTAAATTTGTGCCGGGAAGGCCATAATATTGCTGTCACTGGTAAGGCAAATGCATACACCAATGTATCCAATGTTGCTTGGCTGGCCCGAAAGTGCAAATCCCTGTGCGGGGAATACAAACATCTGAAAGTACATCTCACGCGTGGATAGCAGGGGAACACTGCTAATCCAACTTTTCAACCGCTTCCATCCCTATATATACTGGAGAAAAAAAGGGGGAAATGTGGGACTTTATATGAGGTACACATACGTGCCTCCATCCCTATATTTGGATGCATCAAAAGGAAGGTGGGACTTTGAATTGAAGCGGTTGAAGTGCAGAGGTAATGGTATAAATATAAAGTTTTATTGGTATCAAATTATTAAATTACGTTTATTACATATATGTACAAGATGTGGGCACAATAATACAGAGGTGTAAAAAACATGGCTGAATAAAATAAATTCACAACAATCAAATAGATAGTATGCGACAGCAAAACGGCCTAAACAAGCCAAACACAGCATGCCCGGCACCTGTATAGATGATCACATGGTACAAAATCAAAAATAACTGGGTTCATATGGGTAACATCATAGGCAATAATGAATGTGTCTGTAGCATCATGTAGCTCTACGCGTTTCGTGGATTCATTTCCACTCGTCAGGAGCAGATGCGACATATCCCTGTAAATATAATAATTGAAGTAAACCATACTCTGTTGAAAATTGAAAAATGTAAATTGAAATTTATGAAATTCAACCCAGTGCACTCACCAACCACAGTAGGGGGCGCAGAGGAGCGGAGCAGCAACCCAGGAAGCGGCTGGTGATGTATAGTGGTGGGGAAGAACACAACACGTTTCCGAGCTTGCGCAAGGTCCGTACGGCACATGCGCGCTCCTTTTTCAAGTGTAAGGTAGGGGAGAAGCAAGGAGCTATTTATTTTTCATAAATTCGAGGTATTAGACACCTTATACACCATTTTACCCTCCGATTTATTTTGTACCACCTCTACACTCACACGGTCCGATCGATACACACTTTGTGGGAAATTCAAAAAATTGGAGAGACTCGTCCATTCCGCTAACACCCAGTGGTGGGATGAGTTCTTTCTAAAGAAATATATACAAGAAAAGATTTCCCCTAGAGGCTTGAGGGAGAATTTTAACCAAGCAGAGATTTAAAAACAAACCTGGATCTCTAGCTCCTCCCCCTAAAACTGATGCACCTACTAGCAAGGTGACCACTAGCTTTGTGGAGTATAAAAACATTTGTACTGATACATCTTCTGTCACATTATGCACGAATACTATACCCCTAAAATCTCCAAGTTCCATCTCATTTTGTCCTAATACCTCCTCCCTTACCACTTGTACTTTACCTGGTCCTGGAGCTTCCTCATCCATTATTGTAGACATTGGACATCCCATTAGCGACAATAGTGGTAATAATAACCCGCCCTCCTCCTCACTTGATCTCTTGTTAGGGGATTTTCAGAAAGGTGAAATACCCCTCCACTCTGCTTCCCTTTCTTTTTCTCCTTTTTTAGACAGGGGCACTCACCTAAAATCTCGACAAAAAAGAAAATACACCGACGAGGATGTAGGGGAGGACGCCATAGACAAAAACACCAGCACCAAACTACAGAAATGATAAAGTTATTTAATTTATCTTCCTATGTATTAACCAAAGAGGACACCTCCCTGCTCAGTAGGGGTCTTAGTTTTTCTCCAACCATACAACCTAATTCGTTCCAGCTTTTTAAGGACTTGAATAAGTTGTTTAGAAACCTTACCCTAAAAAGGTTATTTCATATACAATCCAATAAAATTACTGAACTTCCTACTTTACCTTCCCCTATGCCAACAGATACCAACTTGGAGGAGCTTATTGATAGTCCCCTTAGTGTGTATAATGATGAAATTGAGGTTGAGGATTCGGCTGTTATTGACCATAATTATGAGCTATTCACGCAGCATCTACAAACATCTCCCCCAGTAGTACACACATCACTGAAACCAAAGTCTTCCTTTTATCCCACCAAATCAAAGGGACCTTACTTGGAAGCTTTTTATAGGGTTGTGTTTGCGGATTTTCAAGAACTTTGTCAAAAACCAGTTAAAAATATAGTCAGCACAATTTAACTTCTGGAGCATTAACTTCCCTAAAACAATTTTTAGATAACCCAGATCTTGTAATCAAGCAAGCCGACAAGGGTGGAGGAATTGTCATTCTAGATAAATCCGCCTATGTAGCTGAAGCTGTGAGGCTACTCTCTGATAGTAAAACCTACAAAAGATTGCCTTGTGACCCCCTACCCTCCTTTCGCATAGAAGCTGAGCTCCTCATCACACACGCTATTACTGATCATGTTCTTGATAAAAAAGAGGCCGCCTTTATACGTAAAGAATTCTACAGCACGCCCTATCTTTATCATTTACCCAAATTGCATAAAGACGCACAAAATCCACCTTGTAGACCCATTGTGGCCTCCATGAACAGCATCACTAGTGGGTTTTCTCTATACGTAGACTCCTTTTTGCAACCCTTGGCTCAGGCTCTACAGTCTTATATACGTGACTCCACACATTTGATGGAACTTCTATCTCCCTATACTTGGACTGATAGCTATTCCTGGTTATCCCTTGAAGTAAACTCGTTATATACGTCCATCCCACATGATGTGGGGCTATTGGCAGTGCAGAATTTCTTATTAACAGACCCCATGCTCAATACCAGACAGGCTGCCTTCATTCTGGATGCGACGTCATTCTGCCTCACTCATAACTACTTTCATTTTGAAGACCAGTTCTACCTACAGACCCATGGTACTGCTATGGGTGCCAATTTTGCCCCATCTTATGCCAACTTGACCATGGGTCATTGGGAGAATTTGTTTATTTGGAATAACAATCCCTTTGCCCAACACATAGTCTTTTTCGGTCGTTATATCAATGACATCGTCATCATCTGGGATGGTTCCCCTTCCCGGATTGATGACTTTGTCATCCATTGTAACACCAATGACCTGGGACTCTCCTTTTCAGCAGTCTGGAATAAGGACACCTTGGCCTTCCTTGATCTAGAACTCAACCATGAAGGCGATAGAATCTTTTCTCGCAATTACACTAAGGCCACTGCGGGAAATTCTTACCTGCACTATGACAGCTGCCACCACCCATTGTGGAAGAACAATATTCCGAAAGGACAGTTCTGCAGACTCAGGCAAAACTGCACAAGAGTTTGCGATTATGTTACTCAGAGCACACATCTCAAAAATAAACTTACAGAGAAAGGTTATCCCCCACCATTGATAGAACAGGCGTACAACCAGTATCTTCCAGGCAAGAAACCCAAGACTATTAAACCCCTGGAAGAGTCAGAGGTACGCTTTATTACAGGGTTCCATAGTCAATACAGAAAGATGGAACATATACTCCATAAACATTGGAACATTTTAAAGCAAGACCCCCATTTGAATACTACCTTGCGCCAAAGACCTAAGGTCACCTACAGAAGGGCCCCTACATTGAAAAACAAAATAGCACCCAGCAAGGTAAAACGCATAACTAAAGATAATCCTCTCTGCCTTATTCCTCTAGTAGGAATGTACAGGTACAATAAACCACTGTGCCTGACTTGTGGTTTTGTCAATCATGGACAAAAGAGTTTTACCCATAAAGGTAGACTCTTCTCCTTTGACAAATTCCACAATTGTTCTAGCGATTATGTAGTGTACTGCCTCATATGCCCCTGCAAGCTCTTATATGTAGGCCGGACCATCTGCCCATTAAGACAGCGTTTTGGCAAGCATCGCCGTTTGGTGGAACTAGGTTGCGATAAACATAGTGTGCCACGCCATTTTTTAAAGTATCATGCTCGCTCCACAATAGGCCTTCGAGTCTGGGTCATCGAATCCATACCTAAGGATTTCTATCTGAATCATATACGTCCCGTACTAACTACCAGCGATACCATTTATGTGCATGATATCTAGTATATTGTGCACATTATGTATAACGTTTTTGACCTTTATTTAATTACGTGCATATGCGTTTTTTTTTTTTTTTTGTCATTCTATTTCATTATTATCCTTATATTCTGCTATGTTGGTCATTTACCGTCCTTTTTCTATAATATACTAGCATAATAGTGTATTTATGGTAACAATTATGTTTTTAGTCACTAATTTTAAATAATTTTAATTTTTGTTTTTGGTAGCCTCTTTATGGTTTCCTTCATAGAATTATCTGAATTTTTACTATAACACGTATTTTTAGAGAACATATATACACATATTTATAGTTTTTAATACAATTTTTGTATGTCACATACATATTTCTTTTATATACTTAGAGTTTCCTGATTACACATTATGGTCTAGGTTACACCCACCGCTGGTTAATCCATCAGCTGTGAGTGTGTCTCAGTCAGCAGATGCCTGCTATAAATAGCTCCTTGCTTCTCCCCTACCTTACACTTGAAAAAGGAGCACGCATGTGCCGTACGGACCTTGCGCAAGCTCGGAAACGCGTTGTGTTCATCCCCACCACTATACATCACCAGCCGCTTCCTGGGTTGCTGCTCCGCTCCTCTGCGCAGACAGACTGTGTTCCGTCCTGGCTTCCCGTCAGATTGCGGCATAGGCTTGGGGCATCCCTGGGAATCGATGATTGTCCTCTTACCTTCCCACTTTGGAATGTACCCTCTTGCTGCACATACCGTATTTACATGTAAGTGGATACATTTATTTGTCAATTGTTAATAAATCAACCTACTTAGCGGCGCTCCTCTCCTTTTGTCTTTGTCAGTGATACATAGATTGCCCAGCTGGTTCCAGAGATCTGCACAGTGGCTTATACTGTGAACGTGCAGTACCCCTGAGGAGGTAAGCCCATCTGGTGAGTGTAATTATACTACCAGCACGAATAAGATCACTGGCACCACTGTCACCTAAAAGGATAAACAGCATTATTCTGATCAGGCACTGGACACTGTTTTTGAGCACAAGTCACTTTATTGATTTATCATTGGACTAATGGACTAATTATAAATATATACTGTTTGAATTTGTTTTTGCACACCCACCTTTGTTTTACACAGTGGGATACAGATATATATTTTATATTTTTTGTATTCTGTTTTGTCATATCTCCATTTTTGATTGTATGCTTATGCACTGAGACACTTTAACAGACGGTCAAACACACATGCTATTTAGCATACACAAGTATCAACCAAGTATTGTATGGTAACAAAGGATTCATACCCCCATACATATCACCAATACTAAATCTTATATATATTTTTTTCACATTTTTGACACCGTGCTATTACAGGGGGTGTAACATACTAACACGCACCAATTTTATTTTGTTTTTTACTTTTAAATTAAGGCCTATTGCATAAGGCAGAATATATAACACCCTTAGCACACCCCTTTTTTATTGCAACTCTGCATGAGGCAGAAGGTGCAACACACTAGCACTTATTCTTTTTAATGATTTTTTTTTTTTTGTTTCACTTTAAAAAGGATTTCCACATGGGACTCTGCAGCAGGTTTCCAAAACTCTTTACAAATTATTTGTTTTTCATTTCCATTAATTCTAATTAGCGCCACATCTACACCCTTCCTACCAAACGCTATTTCAGCTGCGACATTCAAATGGTAGGGTCAGAATTTGGCGTAAACAACACGAAAGCATGGATCCATGCTACTTTGTATCAACGGTTCAGGCTGGTGGCGTAGAAGTGTGGGGGGATATTTTCTTGGCACACTTTGGGCCCCTTAGTACCAATTGAGCATTGTTTAAATGCCACAGCATACCTGAGTATTGTTGTTGACGATCATGTCCATCCCTTTATGACTACAGTGTACCCATCTTCTGATGGCTACTTCCAGCAGGATAATGCACCATATCACAAAGCTCTGATCATCTCACCACTGGTTTCTTGAACATGGCAATAAGTTCACTGTACTCTAATGGCCCCCACAGTAAATAGATCTCAATCCAATAGAGCACCTTTGGGATGTGGTGGAATGGGAGATTTGCATCATGGATGTGCAGTCGACAAATCTGCAGCAACTGCATGATGCTATCATGTCAATATGGGCCAAAATCTCTGAAGAATGTTTCCAACACCTTGTTGAATCTATGCCACCGAGAATTAAGGCAGTTCTAAAGGTAAAAGGTACTAGCAATGTGTACCTAACAAAGTGACCAGTGAGTGTAGATATTCAATAATTATTTTCTTGAACATGACAATAAGTTCACTGTACTCCAATGGTGATCGGCCATTACACACTGGTGGAGACGAGCACTAGCATTGTTTTTGGATTTTCCTGCACTTCCTGGTGGATAGTTTTTGTTGATTGGTCACATTAAGATATCGTTTGACTTTATTTTCATATCTATTTTCAGAACTGTGGTGATATTGTCATGATTGTAATATTGTTTGTCATTAGCACTGTATCAATTTATCCTATTACTGTTTGATTTTTATTCAGCCAATGCACATTCAGTAGCGCAGCGCATTTATTATATTATTAAATGTCAGTGTGGCCTTCTATATGTGGAGAAAACAACACAAAGTAAAGGATCGCATAGCTAGACATAAATATTCTATAAGACAAGCTTTAGCCCATGGGACTTTGAATGAGGTGATCATAAAGGTCATAACAAGTAAATAGAGTAAACTAAATGTTTTGGTTTATTTAAAGATGTACAGACAACATGCATATTAAACCCATAAAAACAGCATGTCGCAATTTGCTTACAACCATAAACATATTCAGTGTAATAATGGAAGTACACAGTGTACATATACATCTTTAAACTCAACGCATTTTACGAGCTCTGCTCGCTTCCTCAGGAGTTGATGCACGTGTGGAATATCTATAAGATGACTATCAATGAGATATAACATGCAGTTGGGCTCTAGAAAAGAAGCAGGGGTCCTAGACAGGGAATCCTATATTTGCAAATGGGTCGATTGGTTCCAAGGACTAATACCCAATGGCGACAGTGAACAGGATTATTCCTTGGAACCAATCGACCCATTTGCAAGTATGGGGTTCCCTTTCTAGGCCTCCTGCTTCTTTTCTAACCACAACCCAAATGCATGTTATAGCTCATTGATATTTATTTTATAGATACTCCACACATGCATCAACTCCTGAGGATGGGAGCAGAGTTTGTGAAACGCATTGCGTTTATAGATGTATACACTGTGTACTTCAATCATTGCATTGAATAGGTTTATGGTTGTAAGCCAATTGCAACATGCTGTTTTTATGGGTTTGATATGCATGTCCATGCTTATTATATGATGATGTCTTTACATCTTTAAATAAACCAGAACATTTAGTACTCTATTTGTAATGACCTTTATGATCACCTCATTCAAAGTCCCATGGGCTAAAGCTTGTCTTATTGTATGCAATTAGGGATGGAGGGTGTGTCATAAATAGAGGCAGCTTTCAGGCCGTTTTCTTTTTTATTGACGTAAATATTCTATATGTGATGAACTACCGTAACTCAATTACCGGTAGCAAGACATTTTGTACAAATGAAACACACAGTGGCACAACTTCGCTTTATGGTATAGATGCGCTTCCCCATGATAGACAGGGGGGTAATCGAGAACTAAATTTACGGAAGCGCAAGGTCCAGTGGATACATTGCCTGTACACATTACAGCCTAGGGGGTTAAATTCCAGAAATTTTGATTTACATCTTTTTTTATTAAAAAAATCTATATTTGTTCGTAGCTACTTGGTTTTTATCCTTCTCAGATTGACAACTTAATGACAACTCATGTGCAATATCCTTTTTGTAATATTGTTTGTCATTAGCACTATACCGCTTTATCCTATTACTGTTTGATTTTTATTCAGCCAATGCACATTCAGTAGCGCAGCACTTAGTTTGAGTAGTATATTTTGTTAGGTGTAGTGAAAACACTTTTAGAGATAGCGGCTACTATTTTTTTCTTAGTGGTTATTATAATTTACACGGGGATTGCGCTGACTGATTTTTTGACTATTTAATATTATAAACCACAAATGATGATTGGCAAGTATGATACCCTTTAATGCCTATATTATTCCCATGATGTGGGTGATTTAAATGTTTCCCGTTTATCATGGAACGACATTGACTGCAGTTCAAACAAGGATTGTTGGGGGGTCCTAAAAACGTTCTAGTAATATTATAATTACGCTGGTATTGGTCAGATTTTACAAATCTACTGTAAATAGTTCTACTCTTTCGGTATGATGGTATAGGCAAGCTTTGAAATTCCACAATGTGTGGATAGTTATCCCTAAGGATAGACCAATGCTTTTTAATAATATTGTGTACTTGTACAGAATGGGAATGGTACTGTGAGACAAGCAGTAATCTCCTACCTACATCTGTTCTTTTACTTCTATCCATCGTATCTATTCTCTTTTTCCTAATAACTTGTCTAGGGTAACCCCTTCCAACCAATCTATTTTCCATTTCATCTAGACTTTTTGCTTGTTGAACTGGATCACTCACTATTCTTTTGACTCTAGAAAGTTGACTAAACTTTTATAATATAACTGATTATGGTCTGTTGGTTTAATATAAAGATCGCTATGAATAAAACCTCCACTAATCGTTAGACATGTATCTAAAAATTTCATTTTGTCCTGGCTGATATTAACCACTTCAGCCCTGGAAGATTTGGCTGCTCAATGACCAGGCCGTTTTTTTATGATACGGCACTGGGTCGCTTTAACTGACAATTACGCGGTCGTGCGATGCTGTACCCAAACAAAATTGATGTCCTTTGTTTCCCACAAATAGAGCTTTCTTTTGGTGCTATTTTATCATCTCTGCAATTTTTATTTTTTGCGCTATAAACAAAAAAAGAGCGACAATTTTGAAAAAAACACAATATTTTGTACTTTTTGCTATAATATCCCCATTTTTTTTAAAAAAAAGCTAATTTTTTTCTCAGTTTCAGCCGATATGTATTCTTCTACATATTTTTGGTAATAAAAATCGCCATAAGCGTATATTGATTGGTTTGCGCAAAGTTATAGAGTCTACAAAATAGGGGAAAGATTTATGGCATTTTTATTATTATTATTTTTTTTACTAGTGATGGCGATGATCAGAGATTTTTATCGGGACTTAAACATTATGGCGAACAGATCGGACACTTTTGACACATTTTTGGGACCATTGGCATTTATACAGCGATCAGTGCTATAAAAACGCACTGATTATTGTGTAAATGTCACTGGCAGGGAAGGGGTTAAGCCCCCGTTCACACCTATGCGAATTAGGTGCGGCTTGCACCGCATCCAATTCACAGGACATTTTAAAATACATTCATTTGAATGTATCTGGTTCACATATGTGCGTTGTTTCGCACTGCGCATTGCACAAAAAACGTGGGGATAGGACTGCCTGGGTGAGGAGACCGATCGTTGTTCATACTTAGTATGAACAACAGATTGCTCTCCTTACCCCTGACAGCACGGAGATCTGTCAGTTTACATTGACAGATCTCCATTCTGTCTCTGTGTGGAGCGATCGTGTGTGCCCGATAGTCATCGTGACTGCCAGGCACGCGCATCAGCTCCTGCGTGGTGCGCAAGCAAGCCCACCCAGTGGTCAAAAGGCAAACCGACGTATAGCTACTAAGGTTCGCCCAGGGGGGCCAACCTGCTGCAGTATAACTGCGGCGGCTGGTTGGGAAGGGGTTAATGTTAAATTCCAAAACTGGCATTAAAAGGTTAAGGTATGCATGAAACAATGATAAGGTATCCATGTCGGTCCCCCCCCCCCCCCCTCCACACCGCAGACACGTGCTCTATAAATTGATACCAACACTTTGAATACTCCTTAATTACTTCCCAACCGCCACATGTACATATAGGTCGGCAGTCCTGCCCAAAATGACATACAGGTACGTCGGCTCCTTTAAGAGCTTTAGCAGGTGCGTGCCCGCTACACAGCAGGGGGTCCCGATGCGTGTGGCCGGCAGTCGCGATGACCGCCGGCCACCCGCGATTGCGGGCACGAGAGACAGAACGGGGGATCTGTGTGTAAACACACAAATTCTGGTTCTGTCAGGAGAGACGAGACAGATCATGTGTTCCTATTAGTTCCTCTAGTCACTCCCATCCCCACAGTTAAACGCACACTGAGGGAACACATTTAACCCCTTGATCGCCGCCTAGTGTTAACCCCTTCCCTGCCAGTGACATTTATACAGTAATCAGTGGCTATTTTTAGCTCTGATCGATGTATAAAATGTCAATAGTCCCAAAAAAAGTGTCAAAAGTGTCCAATCTGTCCACCGCAATGTTGCAGTCCCAATAATAATCGCTGATTGCCGCCATTACTAGTGAAAAAAAAATATAATAACAATGCTTATAAATCTATCCCCTATTTTGTAGAAGCTATAACTTTTGCACAAACCAATCAATATACACTTATTGCGTTTTTTTTTTACCAAAAATATGTAGAAAAATATATATCGGCCTAAACTGATGAAATTTGTTTTTTAAAAACTTTTTTGGGGATATTTATTATAGCAAAAACTAAAAAAATCTTTTTTTTTTTTTTTCAAAATTGTTGCTCTTTTTTTGTTTATAGTGCAAAAATATAGTGCAAAAACTTCAGACGTGATCAAATACCACCAAAAGAAAGCTCTATTTTGCTTGGGTACCACATTGCACGACTGCGCAATTGTCAGTTAAAGCGACACAGTGCCGTATCGCAAAAAATGGTCTGGTCAGAAAGTGGGTAAATCATTCCGGGGCTGAAGGAGGACTTTTTACAATTTGGCACTGCGCTGCGTTAACTGGTAATTGCGCGGTCATGCAATGCTGTACCCAAACTAAACTTGCGTCCTTTTGTTCACAGAAATAGAGCTTTCTTTTGATGTTATTTGATTGCCTCTGTGATTTTTATTTTTTTGCGATATAAACAGAAATAGACCAAAAATTTTGAAAAAAATTGTATTTTCTACTTTTTGTTATAAGAAAAATCCAATAAACTCAATTTTAGTCATACATTTAGGCCAAAATGTATTCAGCCAGGTCTTTGGTAAAAAAAAAAATGTCAAAAAGCGTATATTTATTGGTTTGCGCAAAAGTTATAGCGTCTACAAACTAGAGTACATTTTCTGGAATTTACACAGCTTTTAGTTTATGATGGCCGTTCTCATTTCTTGAGGTGCTAAAATGGCAGGGCAATACAAACCCCCCGCCCCCCCAATGACCCCATTTTGGAAAGTAGACACCCCAAGGAAATTGCTGAGAGGCATGTTGAGCCCATTGAATATTTTTTTTTTTTTGTCTCAAGTGATTGAATAATGATTAAAAAAAAAAACATTTTTTACAAAAAGTTGTCACTAAATGATATATTGCTCACACATACCATGGTTAAATGTAGAATTGCACCCCAAAATACATTTTGCTGCTTCTCCTGCGTACGGGGATACCACATGTGTGGAACTTTTTGGGACCCTAGCCGTGTTCGGGGCCACGAAAACCAAGCTCCGCCTTCAGGAGGCATGTTGAATCCATGGAATATTTTATATTTTGCCACAAGTTGCGGGAAAATGACAAACTTTTTTTTTTTGCACAAACTTGTCACTAAATGATCTATTGCTCAAACATGCCATGTACATATGTGGAATTACACTCCAAATACATTCTGCTGCTTCTCCTGAGTACGGGGGTACCTCGTGTGGGACTTTTTGGGAGCCTAGCCACGTACAAACCAATCACCGCCTTCAGGATTTCTAAGGGCGTACATTTTTTATTTCATTCCTCACCACCTATCACAGTTTCGAAGACCATAAAATGCCAAGATAGCACAAAACCCCCCCAAATGACCCCATTTTGTAGACACCCCAAGCTATTTGCTGAGAGGCATTGTGAGTATTTTGCAGCACTCATTTGTTTTTGAAAATGAAGAAAGAAAAGAATTTTTTTTTCTTTTTTCAATTTTCAAAACTTTGTGACAAAAAGTGAGGTCTACAAAATACTCACCATACCTCTCAGCAAATAGCTTGGGGTGTCTACTTTCCAAAATGGGGTCATTTGGGGGGTTTTGTGCCATCTGGGCATTCCATGGCCTCCAAAACTGTGATAGGCAGTGAGGAGTGAAATAAAAAATGTACACTCTTAGAAAGCCTAAAGGCGGTGCTTGGTTTTCGGGTCCCGTACGCGGTTAGGCTCCCAAAAAGTATCATACATGTGGTATCCCCGTATGGCATGTTTGAGCAATATATCATTTAGTGACAACTTTGTGCAAAAAAAAAAAAAAAAAAAATTGTCTTTTTCCTCCAACTTGTGTCAAAATATAAAATATTCCATGGACTCGACATGCCTCTCAGCAAATAGCTTGGGGTGTCTACTTTCCAAAATGGGGTCATTTGGGGGGGGGGGGGGGTTGAACTGTCCTGGCACTTTATGCAGAACATTTAGAAGCTTATGTCACATATCACCCACTCTTCTAACCACTAGAAGACAAAGCCCTTTCTGACACTTTTTGTTTACATGAAAAAATATTTTTTTGCAAGAAAATTACTTTGAACCCCCAAACATTATATTTTTTTTTAAAGAAAAGGCCCTACAGATTAAAATGGTGGTTGTTTCATTTTTTTTTCACACAGTATTTGCGCAGCGATTTTTCAAATGCATTTTTTTTTGGAAAAAACACACTTTTTTCATTTTAATGCACTAAAACACACTATATTGCCCAAATGTTTGATGGAATAAAAAAGATGATCTTAGGCCGAGTACATGGATACCAAACACGACATGCTTTAAAATTGCGCACAAACATTCAGCGGTGACAAAATACATACCTTTTTAAAAGCCTTTACAGGTTACCACTTTAGTTTTACAGAGGAGGTCTACTGCTAAAATTACTGCCCTCGATCTGACCTTCGCGATGATACCTCACATGCATCCTGCAATTGCTGTTTACATATGACGCCAGACCAACGCTTGCGTTCGACTTTGCGCAAGAGCAGGGGGGACAGGGGTGCTTTTTTTTTTTAATTATTTATTTTGCTTTTTTATTTTATATTTAAACTGTTCCTTTCATTTTTTTTTTATCATTTTTTTTAATCATTTTTATTGTTATCTCAGGGAATGTAAATATCCCCTATGATAGCAATAGGTAGTGACAGGTACTCCTTTTTTGAAAAAATTGGGGTCTATTAGAAACTAGATCTCTCCTCTGCTCTCAGATCATCTGACCACACCAAGATTGGTGTGATAAATTGCTTTCCCAATTTCCTAATGGCGCTGTTTACATCCAGCGAAATCTAAGTCATGAAATGCTCGTAGCTTCTGGTTTCTTTGGCCATAGAGATGATTGGAGACATTCTGGTCTCTGATCAGCTCTATGGTCAGCTGGTGGAACCACCGGCTGCATTCTCAGGTTCCCTGTTGGGACAGGAGAGCCAGAGAAAACCATGGAAGACGGTGGGGGGGGGATATTCCCTCCCACTGCTTGTAAAAGCAGTCTAGAGGCTAATTGGCCACTAGGATTGCTTTTACATGAAAGCTGACCGCTGACTGAAAAGAATGATACCAAGATGATACCTAAACCCACAGGCATCATTCTGGTATAACCACTCAAAGTCCAGCAACATACCAGTGCATTGCTGGTCCTTGTTGGGCATATATTGTAATCTTTTTTTTCATGCAGCCTGTGGGCTGAAAGAAAAAAAGAGATTGATCACCTCCTACAGAGCTGGAGTCACGGCTTTATGTATCGTGGGAGCAAACGCTGTTGCTGTCAAGATAGCAGCCGAAGCATGGGGGCATCCGCCGCAAAAGTTAGGAGCAAATCGCTCCTCCACTCCTGCTGCCCCCATGCTTCGGCATATATGCTCTTTTTTTTTTTTAACTGTGGTGGTGAAATCACCTCCTACAGCGCTGGAGTCATGGCTTTATTTATTGTGGGAGCAAACACTGTTGCTGTCAAGATAAATAAATCCGCGCTGCAGCTGAATGGTGTACCTGAAAACAAAAAAATGGTTAACAATAAAACATTGCAGAATAGAAAACAGTAAAAAAAAGCAGAACAATAGAGAGAGAAAAGAGAGAGAGAGAGAACAATAAAACGACAACTATTTTAGTTTTTTTCATTTTATATTCTTTTTGTTTTTTTTATTTTTTACTTTTTTTTCTTTTTTTTTTTTTTACACTTTTATTTGTAACTGTAACGGTTCGGTTCCAGGTTCGGGTCTCTCAAAATGCGATGGCATCTTGGGAGACCCTGTGAAAGTGTCTCCTAGTCTGTGCAGTGCTGTACCCTACGCTTATACTCCACTAGTGTATGGTAGCTTTCAAAACATTCACCAATGCAAAGATCAGGATTGTCAGGACTAGAGATGTGAAGGCCCGGAAAAAACTGAAAAATTCTGGAAAAAAAAATGTTTTTTTTCTTGAAGGCTTTTTTGTTTTTTTCCAAAAAATTGGAAAAATTGAAAAAAGAAAAAAAAATTGTGGAATATTTTATTTTAACATGATGAATAAAATATTTTAAGACAGGGTGTTCAAATATTTTCCAAATCATTTCTAAAAACAATGTATGATATCAGATTATTCTAATTTCTGTGCACTGAGTGTGGACAAGCAAGTCCTAGGTAACAAACTGAACCCTCCAGTGCAAGAACAGTATGCATTGCTGTGCTGCTATTGTAACAAGAACCGGTCAGGTCAAACCTTAAGTTTTTAGAAGTTCCTAATTGTGATGACGGACAAAAAAGAGTAGCTGCAGAAGCAGAGACGGATACTGACAATTTCAGCTCAGAAAATGATTCTGATTAAATGTCCATTGAAACTTAGTCCCACTCTCTTCTTAACACGTCCCCATCTTCAATTTTTATGAGAATGGGGTTTTTATTTTTACTTAATATTGTGGAGAGGAAATGTGAAAAACTGTTACTTTTGGTTTTGAGAATTGTTTTGTGGAGACTTTTTGGCTGTTCCACATAAACTAGTAAGCAGTTCAGGAGATTGTTGCTCCGTTTGTTACAAATAAATATTATAGAAAAGTAAATCCTGTTTGTGATTGTTTGGCTGCACTATATTTTTAATATGCTAGTTGTGATAATTTTATGCCAAGTCAAATTGTCCATAGTCATATTTTATGTTCCTAAAGTAACAGAATGACTTTCAATCTTAAAAAGACAAAACAGTGCTAATTAGCATTTTTTTTCAATTTTCCTGAAAATTTCCCCCCAAAAAAACTGAAAAAAAACGGCTTTTTTTCCAAGCTTCAAAATTTCCGGAAATTTTACATCTCTAGTCAGGACAGGAGGGACAAAAATAGCGGGGGTCACGCCTATATCCGCGCTTTCTACAGACACAACATTTTCTTTGGGGGGCTCGTTGGGTAGAGGTACTAGGGAGGACATACGGAAAATGCCTCTCATGCAGCCGGCGTACTGCATTTGGATTGGGAAGGTGAGGTGGTGCACCGTCTGGAAACAGAAGGGCTCTAACAATCTCTTCCTGGAATTTAAGGAAGGTCCATCCAGTCCGTCCTGAAGCTCTGTATAGCACATAAGCATTCAGCAAAGCCAATTGAAATAAGTATACAGACACTTTTTTGTACCAGCGTCTGGCCTTACGAGCAATTAGGTACAGCGCCAACGACTGGTCGTTGAGGTCCCATATTTTGGTTATATTCGTGGACACAGAGGGGTTTCTCCACAACACCAGTCGCCGTAGGAATTTGGACCGTCGTGTCTGCGTGAAGGGAGGACAGAACAAAAACATTCTTATTATCCCTCCACTTCAGAGCGAGCAAATTATTACACTTGAAGCAGGCTCTCTCCCCCAGCCTAAGCCAGGAATCTACAAGGCTCTGGGGTAAGCCCCGGTGATTAGGTCACACGGTGCCACATGCGTCAATCTGATGATCAAACAAGTTACTAAAAAGTGGCACGCTCGTGTAATAATTGTCCACATACAAATGGTACCCCTTTCCGAAAAAGGGGGTGACGCCAAGTCCCACACAATCTTGCCAGCGCTCCCTATGTAATCTGGGCAGTTCGGCGGCTCTACGTGACTATCTCTTCCCTCATAAACCATAAAACTATATGTATAGCCTGTGGCCCTGTCACAGAGCTTATACATCTTGACCCCGTATCTGGCAAGCTTGTTGGGAAGATACTGTTTGAAAGACAAGAAAAAAAGAAAGGCTCTGACAAAGAGCAGTAAACAGGGTGTGCCACATCCCATAAGTCTGAAAAAGACCAAAAAATTCCCCTATGGTGGGATTTTCCAGGCACTACCATAAATAATACAGTATAGGTACAAAAATAGTTTTTATTACAAAAATCAAACAAAGTAGATAATTTAACAAAATATACAAATCAAATACAGAAAATATGTACAATGGGATACTTCAAAAGCAGAGTACATGTCGTTAAGAATACAAATAGCATAACAATGGAGAAAAGACCAAAGGTCGGGATATAATAAGTCTCACTGAACCGAAGCGTTTCAGAGAATCCTTCATCAGGGTTCACCAAGTGAGAGTTACCATTTCCAAAGTACAAATGCTATAAGAGTATCCAAGGCATAAAATCAACTTCACAAAGGCCTCCAAGGCTGTGTGCATGTAAAGGTAGCCTAATGGCTGGCCATACAGGATGGTATTGTAGAAGACTGATGTAGCAGAGGAAATCCCAATTTGTGCTAAAGAACGCCTTGCCTGAGGGTTTGGCGCGGTGTTTGTGCGCAGGCTAGGGTCCAAACGTCTCAGGACCTGTGAACTGGATCCAGAGTTGAGACTTACAGTTTGTCATGTAGGGGAGAGGGGAGAGGCTGAGAGTCCGGGCTGGCCACCATACAGCTACAGTCCCAGGGACACAGCATCAGTGAAACGTCCTCCTCCGAAACTATAGGTCTCACCTCTGGAACCAGTTCACAGGTCTTTTTTACTACCTGTAGCTGCATGGTGGCCAGCCCGGACTCTCAGCCTCTCCCCTCTCCCCTACATGACAAACTGTAGGTCTCACCTCTGGATCCAGTTCACAGGTCCTGAGACGTTTGGACCCCAGCCTGCGCACAAACGCCGCGCCAAACCCTCAGGCGCGGCGTTCTTTAGCACAAATTGGGATTTCCTCTGCTACATCAGTCTTCTACAATACCATCCTGTATGGCCAACCATTAGGCTACCTTTACATGCACACGGCATGGGAGACCTTTGTGAAGTTGATTTTATGCCTTGGATACTCTTATAACATTTGTACTTTGGAAATGGTAACTCTCACTTGGTGAACCCTGATGAAGGATTCTCTGAAATGCGTCGGTTCAGTGAGACTTATTATATCCCGACCTTTGGTCTTTTCTCCATTGTTATGCTATTTGTATTCTTAACGACATGTACTCTGCTTTTGAAGTATCCTATTGCACATATTTTCTGTATTTGATTTGTATATTTTGTTAAATTATCTACTTTGTTCGATTTTTGTAATAAAAACTATTTTTGTACCTATACTGTATTATTTATGGTAGTGCCTAGAAAATCCCACCATAGGGGAATTTTTTGGTCTTATTTTGTTTGAAAGACAAGCGGCCAGAAAATTTAATCAGGGACTCATCAACTCAGACAACTTGATGGGGAGTGAACAAGGCTGCAAAACGTTCGTTGTAGTGTTTTACGAGGGGCCAAATTTTGTAGAGCCGATTGTATCCAGGGTCCCAACAAGGACGACAGAGTTCATTGTTGTTGAAGTGCATGAACCGCAAGATCTGCTTGTATCGTGCCCTGGCCATGGAAGCAGAAAACACAGGTAAATGGTAAATTGGGTCAGTGGACCAATATGACCGCAACGTACTCATTTTAACTATGCCCATGTCAAGGGATAGGTCCAGAAAGGTCTTAAATTCGGAAACCGTAATTGGTTTCCAATCTCTGGCAAGGGAGGACTGGGGATTAGCAGCGATGAATTGACCAGTATACAAATTGCTTTGGTCAACAATAGAGCTATAGAGATCTTTTGTGAAAAACAGCAAATAAAAAATGATGTAAAATCAACTGTATCCACCTGAATTCCGGGTTGGCCAGTGAATGGGGGAAGTACAGGTGCTGCAGAAGTGGTGGGGGACACTAGGGACACTACTTGTGCTTGTCATCTCGCCAGCTTGAACTGCACTTATGGGACTCGCCACATCACCACGTGATACTGCAGTACTGGATGTACGATCAGGGTGTACTAGGCCGCCGGTGCTTGCCAGTTCACCAGAAGGATGAGTGGAACTAGTACTTCTCTGCTCCATACGAGAGCCCTGCAGTTTTTGCACCTCAACAACAGCAGAAGATAATTGGGGTCTGGTACGCCTGACCTTGGCAGGGACCACAACTCCGTCGTCAGAGTTATCTGTCATGGAGCCGCTGTCGTCTACAGCATCGTATTCTGAGCCTGAATATGACAGATGAGTGACTTCCTCTCCACTATCTGTCATGCTCTGAAATGTGTAGGCCTCTTCACTAGTGTACCTTCGATTTGCCATTTTGGGCTCTAAATTTACTGGTACACTAGTGAGACTAGTATAGTATAGATCTGATCAGATAGTGATTCATTCAGATACTATACCACTAAGGGAGGTGTATGCTGCGTGCGAGGGTGTTAGCGGTACTGCCACTAATCTGACGCTGCCTGGGGCGATGCAGACCCTATCTGACACTAAAACCTAACTGATATCACCCGCCGGGCGATCAGGGGGTTAAACCTTTATTGGGTAATAAACAACGGGTATAAAAAACAAACTAACCAGTGTCACCCGTGACACTTATACGGCAATCATTGGTGAAAAGGTTAACTAGGGGGCAATCAGGGGGTTAAAACCTTTATTAGGGGGTACCTGACGCTATAAAAAGCTGACAGTGAACCTAAATAACTAACTGGCTAACTAGCGTCACCCGTGACACTTATATGGCGATCAGAAAAATAATCAATTAGTGACACTGGCGGCAGGGGGTGAAAGGGTTAACTGGGGGCGATCAAGGGGTTGAACCTTTTTTAGGGGAGGTTAGGGGGGTACCCTAGACCTAAAGGGGCATACCACTAACTGCCCTAACACATAACAGTCACAAAATGACACCAATGCAGTGATCAGTAAAAAAATGAAAACTGCTATTGGTGTCACTGTGACTGAGGGTGCAGGGGTTAACTAGGGGGGGGGGGTGATTTGTGTGCCTATGTGTACTAGTGTTAGTGTGTTGTTGGTGCAAACGCACATTTATGTCTTCTCTCCTCGGGCGCCGGAACGAAAAGGCTGCACGAGGAGAGATGACATCACTTCCTTTGCTTTTGTTTACATTTCAGAAGCAGAGGAAGCTTCTCGGGGTGGCCATGAATCGGTCGCCTCCCCCTTAGCATGGATCGCTACTGGAACGAAGCCGACCACCACAGGCACCGCTGCTGGGAGGCAGGGACGTACAGGTACGCCCATATGCCTTGCTGATATGGTACACAGATGATCCGCCCCTTTCTATGTGCCAAACACTGCGCTCATGGGATTAGCCCCTCACTCTAAGCAGCCACTTAATAATGCAAACTCATGTGAATTATAAATAAATGATACACTATACACTCACCCTCACCAATAGTGTAATCAAATAGCAGCGCTAAAAAAATACTAAAAAAACCTAAAAGAAAAAATTATAAGTGATTACTAAATGTGATACCTCATTAACAGCTGTTTATTAACAGCACTAAATAAATAAGTGTTTCTAATACACAAACATAGTGCGACCCATCTGTGTAATAATCTTAAATTTGAAGAAAAAATGATCAACATATAAAGTCCAAAATTAAGTGAAAACGTAGTGAGTAATGGTGATAATATCAAAAATATCAAAAATATGATCTTCAGTGATAATATCTTCCACCACACCGCTATGATCGTGACTTCCACTCCCCTTCAGCGAGTAAACTCACCAGCTCTTTTTGCCTTACACTCTCGTGTTCGGCTCACAGGCTTTTCCCACACAGTAAGGGGGCAAAGTGATAACCTCCAATCAATCTCCGTATAGTTATCCGCAGTTTATATGCAAATGCTCTCTCCACATGAAAGAAAGGAAAAGCGATCCAATAGTGCAGTAACGCAACAAACTTTAATAAAAATGACACTCTCCTCCACCATAGAACTCACATTTTACAAATTTCAATCAAGCGAATAAGCACAGCAATCATGGTCATCACCAACAACACTTCAAACGGTAACTTGGACGTATGGTGGTCACGGCGGACCCAGGTAAACTAGTGGATGGTGACACTCTCACCCGTTCCCTGGAGTCTCCCGTAGCCGCTTCCCCGCTCACTCGTATGGCGCTCCCTGTCACAGCGTCCTACGTCAAGCTTCATCGATTGCCGTATAGCCACGCCGACATGTTTCGTCACGGAGGACTTATTCATGGGTCGCACTATGTTTGTGTATTAGAAACACTTATTTATTTAGTGCTGTTAATAAACAGCTGTTAATGAGGTATCACATTTAGTAATCACTTATAATTTTTTCTTTTAGGTTTTTTTAGTATTTTTTTAGCGCTGCTATTTGACTACACTATTGGTGAGGGCGAGTGTATAGTGTATCATTTATTTATAACGCCCATATGCCTGCCCGTGCTATTCTGTTTACGTACATCGCCGTGTGGCGGTCGCCAAGTGGTTAAAGAGAAAATTTCCATGAATGAAAGAATTTTCAATCATACTCACGAATGCGTTTTCATATGGGGGGTGAAATTAGAACCCATAGATGCTCCTTTGAGCTGTAGATAATTGGTTTCCTTGTACAAAAAAAAATTTCCTCTAACACAATTTTCAAAAGTTCCAATAAAAAGTTAATCTGTGCAGTTGTGTACAATCCTGACATTTTCCAGATTCAGCGACAGGCTTCTAACCGCAGTTCATGTGGAATTACCGTATATAGACTTGATATATCCCAAGTGACCAGAATGGAACCAGCTGATACATTAACCTTTCCAATTTTGTCTAAATAAAGCATAAGCATCTTGTATATAAGAACAGGTTTTAAAGATCAGTGGTGTAATACATTTATCTAAATATTTAGCCATAGGGGCTGTCACTGATTACATGCTGAACACAATTGGGCGACGCGGAGGGTCATAGGAGTTTCTATGAATCTTAGGCAAAATGTACATGACTGGGGTCACTGGAAATTAATTTGTTAAATAGGACTGTGTCATTATCTATAATTTTATCCCGTACTGCATGCTTTAAAAGTTCCTTAATCTTTTTCTGTATACGGAAAACAGGATTATCGTTCAGGCAGGCATAGTTTTTATAATCCAACAACAGTCTGATATCTTCCTTTTCGCATTTCTCTGTATCCATTACTACAATAGAACCTCATTTGTCAACCGGCTTAAATCGTGGTATCATGCCTGGCCGACAAAGAAGCTAATGCTGCAATCTCATCACTATTCAGACTGTTTGGTGTATGGTCTATCGAGGTTTGACCCTCCAAAAATATCATATGATCGACCTTTTTTATGAACAAGTAGGAGGTGTTATTTGACTTTTATTACATAAATTACAATTGGGATTGCTTATAAATGGCCGTGAAGAAAAAAAAAAGGTTTTCAATCAAGTTTGTCTATAAAATCTATAAAGATCCTGTTTCAAAAAAAAAAAAATTGTTAACATAAGAAATATTATGTACCACATTCTCTATGACATAGTTACATAGTTACATAGTAGGTGAGGTTGAAAAAAGACACAAGTCCATCAAGTCCAACCTATGTGTGTGATTATGTGTCAGTATTACATTACATATCCCTGTATATTGCGGTCATTCAGGTGATTATCTAATAGTTTCTTGAAGCTATCAATGCTCCCCGCTGAGACCACCGCCTGTGGAAGGGAATTCCACATCCTTGCCGCTCTTACAGTAAAGAACCCTCTACGTAGTTTAAGGTTAAACCTCTTTTCTTCTAATTGTAATGAGTGGCCACGAGTCTTATTAAACTCTCTTCTGCGAAAAAGTTTTATCCCTATTGTGGGGTCACCAGTACAGTATTTGTAAATTGAAATCATATCCCCTCTCAAGCGTCTCTTCTCCAGAGAGAATAAGTTCAGTGCTCGCAACCTTTCCTCATAACTAAGATCCTCCAGACCCTTTATTAGCTTTGTTGCCCTTCTTTGTACTCGCTCCATTTCCAGTACGTCCCTCCTGAGGACTGGTGCCCAGAACTGGACAGCATACTCCAGGTGCGGCCGGACCAGAGTCTTGTAGAGCGGGAGAATTATCGTTTTATCTCTGCAGTTGATCCCTCTTTTAATGCATGCCAATATTCTGTTTGCTTTATTAGCAGCAGCTTGGCATTGCATGCCATTGCTGAGCCTATCATCCACTAGGACCCCCAGGTCCTTTTCCATCCTAGATTCCCCCAGAGGTTCTCCCCCCAGTGTATAGATTGCATTCATATTTTTGCCACCCAAATGCATTATTTTACATTTTCTACATTGAACCTCATTTGCCATGTAGTCGCCCACCCCATTAATTTGTTCAGGTCTTTTTGCAAGATTTCCACATCCTGCGGAGAAGTTATTGCCCTGCTTAGCTTAGTATCGTCTGCAAATACAGAGATTGAACTGTTTATCCCATCCTCCAGGTCGTTTATGAACAAATTAAATAGGATTGGTCCCAGCACAGAACCCTGGGGAACCCCACTACCCACCCCTGACCATTCTGAGTACTCCCCATTTATCACCACCCTCTGAACACGCCCTTGTAGCCAGTTTTCAATCCATGTACTCACCCTATGGTCCATGCCAACGCACCTTATTTTGTACAGTAAACGTTTATGGGGAACTGTGTCAAATGCTTTTGCAAAATCCAGATACACCACGTCTACGGGCCTTCCTTTATCTAGATGGCAACTCACCTCCTCATAGAAGGTTAATAGATTGGTTTGGCAAGAACGATTCTTCATGAATCCATGCTGATTACTGCTAATGATATCATTCTTATTACTAAAATCTTGTATATAGTCCCTTATCATCCCCTCCAAGAGTTTACATACTATCGATGTTAGGCTAACTGGTCTGTAATTCCCAGGGATGTTTTTTGGGCCCTTTTTAAATATTGGTGCTACATTGGCTTTTCTCCAATCAGCTGGTACCATTCCAGTCAATAGACTGTCTGTAAAAATTAGGAACAACGGTCTGGCAATCACCTGACTGAGTTCCCTAAGTACCCTCGGATGCAAGCCATCTGGTCCCGGTGATTTATTAATGTTAAGTTTCTCAAGTCTAATTTTAATTCCGTCCTCTGTTAACCATGTAGGTGCTTCCTGTGTTGTGTCATGAGGATAAACACTGCAGTTTTGGTTACTGAAGCCCCCCGATTCACTCGTGAAGATCGAGGAGAAGAATAAATTCAATACCTTTGCCATCTCCCCATCCTTTGTAACCAGATGTCCTTCCTCATTCTTTATGGGGCCAATATGGTCTGTCCTCCCTTTTTTACTGTTTACATACTTAAAGAATTTCTTGGGATTTTTTTTGCTCTCCTCCGCTATGTGTCTTTCATGTTCTATCTTAGCCATCCTAATTGCACCCTTACATTTCTTATTGCATTCTTTATAAATTCTGAATGCTGAGGATGATCCCTCAACCTTGTATTTTTTGAAGGCCTTCTCCTTTGCTTTTATATGCAATTTTACATTGGAGTTAAGCCATCCAGGATGTTTGTTCGCTCTTTTAAATTTATTACCCAATGGGATACATTGGCTAATGCCCTTATTTAATATGCTCTTAAAGCAAACCCATCTCTCCTCCGTATTCTTTGTTCCTAATATTTTATCCCAATTTATGCCTTTTAGCAAGGTTTGTAGTTTAGGGAAGTTGGCTCTTTTGAAATTCAGTGTCTTTGTGTTCCCTTCATGTTTCCTATTTGTGTGATTTATACTGAAACTAATCGACCTGTGATCGCTGTTACCTAAATTGCCCCGTATTTCCACATCTGTTATCAGGTCTGTATTGTTGGTAATCAGTAGATCTAGTAATGTTTTATTTCTAGTTGGTGCGTCTACCATCTGACCCATAAAATTGTCCTGCAAGACACTAAGGAACTGGCGAGCCTTAAATGAATGCACGGTTCCCTCCGCCCAGTCTATGTCTGGATAATTAAAATCCCCCATTATGATAACACTTCCCATCCTTGCTGCTAATCCAATTTGTGATAGGAGATCCGTCTCCACTTCCTCCCTCAGGTTAGGGGGCCTATAGCATACTCCCAGTATTATTTTCCCCTTAGCTTCATCCCTTTGGAGCTCTACCCATAAAGATTCCACCTCCTCCCTAGCCCCCTCAGTGAGTCTCTCACAATCACTTGTACATTATTCTTGATATATAGGCATACCCCTCCCCCTTTTTTACCCTCTCTATCCTTGCGGTATAGGGTATACCCTTGAATGTTTGCCAGCCAATCATGAGAGCTGTTGAACCAGCTCTGTGAAATTCCCACAAAATCCAAATCCTCCTTGTACAACAGTATCTCTAGTTCACCCATCTTGTCCGCCATGCTCCTGGCATTGGTGAACATGCCACATAGTTTAGACCGGTCGCATATTGTCCTCGTATCGGGTGTTTCAAGATTGCAACTAGGACTTGCTACTATACTCACCTTGTGTTTTTGTGCTTTGGTTAACCTACCACTAATGCCCCCAATACTACCCTCTGGAATATCTTCCGCGCTGGCTATCACTGTCTCTGGACCCTCCCCCCCCATCGCCTAGTTTAAAAAACCCTCTAACTTTTTGGCCATCTTCATTCCCAGTAGATCTGCACCCTCCTCATTTAGGTGCAGTCCGTCCCTTCTATAGTACCGGTTACCGACTGAGAAGTCGGCCCAGTCCTCCAGGAACCCAAACCCCTCCTTACTACACCAGCTCTTCAGCCACTTGTTTACTTCCCTAATCTCCCTCTGCCTTTCTGGTGTGGCTCGATGTACTGGTAGTATTCCTGAGAACACTACCTTGGAGGTCCTTTTCCTCAATTTAGCTCCTAAGTCCCCAAAATCGTTCTTTAGGACACTCCATCTGCCTCTGACTTTGTCATTGGTGCCAACGTGCTCTGTTGTTGACGATCTCTGTTGTCTCATCCTTCTGGTTGTGCTGGATTTCTTATGCCTCTTGCCGCCCCCCCCTTCTCCAGCTGTGGGGGGATTTGAGGATGTAGCCTCCAAAAAAGTTGGGTCTACCCCAGTGGCGGCCGGTGGTAATTTTTTTGGGGGGCAGCAAACAATGAACCACTTGCAGCCATCGCTCTAATGCCCCGTACACACGGTCGGATTTTCCAACGGAAAATGTTCGATGGGAGCTCTTTGTCGGAAATTCCGACCGTGTGTAGGCTCCATCGGACATTTTCCATCGGAATTTCCGACACACAAAATTTGAGATCTGGATCTCAAATTTTCTGACAACAAAATCTGTTCTCGGAAATTCTGATCATGTGTACACGATTCCGATGCACAAAGTTCTACGCATGCTCAGAATCAAGCACAAGACGGAAGCGATCGGTCTGGTAAAACTAGCGTTCGGAATGGAGATAGCACATTCGTCACGCTGCAAATTTTAAAATCTTTTAATGCAGCGCATTCTCTTTAGAATGCTAGAATAAGGAAGTTGTTTTGCTGCTCATATTCACACAGAGTTCTGTAAAAATGATTTTTTTATTATTTCTCATGACCTCCTGAATCTTTTTTTTTTGGTTTTCGTCAGATCTCCATAATAATATATTTAGTTTTGGTTTATAGTGTTTTTTTTTGTTATCAAGATCTCCTTGTTTTTTTTTTTCTACTGATCTCCATATTATTTTTTTTTCGTTTTGTGTGTCAAGTTACCACAACACCATTATTATCTTGCATTTTTTTTTAACTTCAAGGAGGTTGGTTTGTGTTGGTGTGCCTTGTTAATTTGACATTGTATTTTGGAAATGTACCAGCCTACTCACAAACACACTGTCCTTTTTGAAGTAAAACACATAGGCAAGTATTTGTGAATCCAAAATAGCCATTTATTATGGGTCATAATAAAATAAAGAGGAAGGCAATGCTGGAGAAACTGGTGAAATTGGCAAAGCCTTTGTACCCCAGGGCACACATCAACAATTTTACACCCAAAATTGGTAGCCTGAGGAGTCCATATAATAGTGAGCACAATCCGGTCCCGGACTACAAGAGATCAGGAACAGCAGCAGATGACATCTATGTCCCCAGGCTGTGGTCTTACAACAGCCTCCATCTTTTGTCAGACTAGACTGAACCCAGGCCATTACTTTCTTGTCTTACTTCCACTCTTCCTTACACGCTTGTTTCCAGGCTGTGGCTGTGGTGTTGGAGGTGTGGCAGGAGGTGGAGGAGGATGGCCCAACTCACACAGGTGTGTTTTGGTTGTGATTTGGCCCCTCAACCCCTTATTTAGGGTCGTATACATAATTTCCTCACACAAGAGGCGTTGGCCCTCCTCCATTTCCTGCATTTTGCTGGCAGTTATGGAGCAAAGGCCTCTTGAAGAGTGGGGTGTGTCAGGAAATCCCTTCCAGCAAATGTCCTAGCAATATTAGAACTAGAAGAATACCTGTGCACAAAGGAGCCGTCTGGCGCATGCGCAATAGCGTGATTAGCTGCGCGCGCGCAGGAGCTCACCCGCCCCTTGTGACAGCACTTGGCGCCAAGATGGGGCTATTTAAAGGAGACTGATGCCTTGCTTCCTTGCTGTCCGGTCTACAGCGTTTCCTGAAGACCCCTGCTGCCTTGTTACCCAGTTACCTGAATCTAGTATCTACTTGGCTTGTTCCTGACTTCCCTGTTTGCTGCCTGTCCCGATTCCGGCTTGGACTTTGACTACTCTTTTTGATTGCCCTTCTGTACTTGATCTGCCGCCAGTACTTTGACCCGGCTTGTCTGCACCTCCCTGCTGTCTGCATCCTGCTGCTGGACTACAGTGCACCTCCCTGCTGTCTTCATCCTGCTACGGGACTACAGTGCACCTCCCTGTTGTCTGCATCCTGCTGCTGGACTACAGTGCACCTCCCTGCTGTCTGCATCCTGCTATGGGACTACAGCGCACCTCCCTGCTGTCTGCATCCTGCTACGGGACTACAGTGCACCTCCCTGCTGTCTGCATTCTGCTACGGGACTACAGTGCACCTCCCTGCTGTCTGCATCCTGCTGATGGACTACAGTGCACCTCCCTGCTGTCTGCATCCTGCTGCTGGACTACAAGTGCACCTCCCTGCTGTCTACAGGATCCAGCCCTCTACTCCAGTCTTCCAGTCAGGCACTTGTGCCCCTTTGTACTCTTGAGCCCCTGTCAGCACTACCAGGAGTTCCCGAGTCAGAGGTATACGAGAGTCCATTCCCTGCATTCCGGGGTCTACCTACCAGGTACGTGACAGTACCGGATAGCCATGTCCGAGCCCATGCAGGGAACGTCGCCCATGGAGGACTTATGCCATCATCTAGCTGGAATTACGCAAGCTGTTAAGGACTTACAAGACGGTAATAACCGGCTGAAAGAGCGTGTTCAAATTTTATCTACCCCAGCTCCTGGAACATCTACTCCTCCTTCAGTGGTCATGCTCCCTCATGAACCCAAGGTTCCCACACCAGAAAGGTTCTCCGGGGATCGCAGTAAGTATAGGGCTTTCCGTAATGCCTGTGAACTTTTCTTTGCACTACAACCCAGAGCCTTTTCTCTCGAAACTACCAAAGTGGGCTTCGTCATTTCCCTCTTACTAGGCGACCCCAGGCATGAGCCCATCGCCTCTTGGAGCAGAAGGATAACTGTCTTAACCACCTGGACACTTTCTACCAAGCCATGGCCCTTCTCTATGAAGTTCCGCAACAAGCAGCTACCGCAGAAGCAGCTTTATTCTCTCTCCAGCAGGGCCATAGGGCGGCAGAGGACTATGCATCTGAATTCAGGCATTGGAGTTCCGACACAAACTGGAACGACGCCGCCCTACGTTACCAGTTCCACATGGGTCTCTCCGAGCCATTAAAAGATGATTTGGCTTGGGTTGGCGTTCCGGCAACACTTGAAGCTCTCATCAACCTGTCCATCCAAATAGACAGGTGTTTAAGAAAACGAAGAGCTGAACGGACTGCTGGTCCCTCTCGCCCAGTATGGATGCTTCCACGTGTACCAAATCCTCCTGTTCACACTTCCGCTGATACTCCTGAGCCAATGCAATTAGGCCTGATCTGTCCATCTCTGACTCCGGAAGAACGTCAACGCCGGCGGGCTAACAATCTTTTCCTCTACTGCAGGGAATCTGGACACTATGTGAGGACTTGTCCCGCAAAGATCCGTAAGCACATTACCCTCTCCTCTACCTCTTTACCTGCTGTATTTAACCAGTTGCCGACCGCCGCACGACTATATACGTCGACAGAGCGGCACGGGCAGGCAAAAGGACTTACAGGTACGTCCTTGCCTGCCCGCGGGTGGGGGGTCCGATCGGACCCCCCCCCGGTGCCAGCGGCGGTCGGATCGAGGTCAGGGTCGATCAAAGGTGAGGGGGAGGCCACTCATTCGTGGCCCCCCCCTCGCGATCGCTCCTGGCCAATGACAAGCTTCCTCGGCTTCTGTGAATGTAAACAGAAGCAGAGGAAGTGATGTAATCTCTCCTCTAGTCGGTCTTTTCGTCCGGCGCCGAGGAGAGAAGACATCCAAGTAAGTGCACCAACACTACACATACAGTAGAACACGCAGGCACACTTGTCACCCCCCTGTCACCCCCCGATCACCCCCTGATCACCCCCCTGTACCCCCTGTCACTCTGACACCAATAGCAGGTTTTTTTTTTTTTCTGATTTATTGCATTGGTGTCAGTTTGTGTCAGTTACAAGTGTTAGGGCAGTTAGGTTAGCCCCCTTTAGGTCTAGGGTACCCCCCTTTAGGTCCAGGGTACCCCCCTAACCCCCCTAATAAAGTTTTAACCCCGTGATCACCCCCCGTCGCCAGTGTCACTAAGCGATCGTTTTTCTGATCGCTGTATTAGTGACACAGGTGACGCTAGTTAGGGAGGTAAGTATATAGGTTCGCTGTCAGTGTTTTATAGCGACAGGGACCCCCATATACTACCTACTAAAGGTTTTAACCCCTTGATTGCCCCCTAGTTAACCCTTTCACCAGCGATCACCATATAATTGTTACAGGTGACGCTGGTTAGTTGGTTTGTTTTTTGTAGTTTATTGTAGTTTATTACAGTTTTAGGGCACCCGCCGTTTATTACCCTATAAAGGTTTAACCCCCTAATTGCCCGGCGGTGATAGAAGTTAAGTTTTTAGGGTCAGATAAGGTCTGCGTCGCCCCAGGCAGCGTCAGGTTAGCGCCAGTACCGCTAAAACCCACGCACGCAGCATACACCTCCCTTAGTGCTATAGTATCTGAACGGATCGATATCTGATCCGATCAGATCTATACTCCCCAGCAGTTTAGGGTCCCCCAAAAAAACGCAGTGTTAGCGGGATCAGCCCAGATACCTGCTAGCACCTGCGTTTTGCTCCTCGGCCCAGCCCAGCCCAGCCCACCCAAGTGCAGTATCGATCGATAACTGTCACAAAACACTAAGCACACATAACTGTAGCGTTCGCAGAGTCAGGCCTGATCCCTGCGATCGCTAACAGTTTTTTGGTAGCGGTTTGAATCAGTCGCTGACAGTCAGGAGCTTTTTTGCCTGTGAGTCTCACTAGTGTACCCCTAAATTTAGAGGCCAAAATGGCAAATCGAAGGTACACTAGTGAAGAGGCCTACACGTTTCTGAGTATGACAGATAGTGAAGAGGAAGTCACTCATCTGTCAAGTTCAGGCTCAGAATACGAACCTGTAGAGGACAGCGGCTCCATGACAGATAGCTCTGACGACGGAGTTGTGGTCCCTGCTAGAGTCAGGCGTACCAGACCCCGATCTTCTTCTTCTGTCCTTGAAGTGCAAGAACCGCAGGGCTCTCGTAGGGAGCAGAGAGGTACTAGTGCCGCTACTCCTTCTGGTGAACTGGCAAGCACCAGCGGCCTAGTACACCCTGGTCGTACATCCAGCACTGCAGTATCACGTGGTGACGTGGCGAGTCCCATAAGTGCAGTTCAAGCTGGCGAGGTGGCAAGCACAACTAGTGTCCCGCTGCCACCAATAAGACAAAGACAGGCCCGTCGTGCCCATAGTGCCCTTCCTGCTGCATTCGCCAATCCGAATTGGGTACCCACCACTTCTGCAGCACCCGTACTTCCCCCTTTCACTGGCCAACCCGGAATTCAGGTGGAAACAGTTGACTTTATGCCACTGGATTTTTATTCACTGTTTTTCACCGAAGATCTCTATAGATCTATTGTGGACCAAAGCAATTTGTACGCTGGTCAACACATCGCCGCTAATCCCCAGTCCTCCCTTGCCAGAGATTGGAGACCAATTACGGTCTCCGAATTTAAGATCTTTCTGGGCCTTTCCCTCAACATGGGCATAACTAAAAAGAGTGAGTTGCGGTCATATTGGTCCACTGACTCAATTCACCATATGCCCGTGTTCTCTGCCTCCATGACCAGGGCACGATACGAGCAGATTTTGCGGTTCATGCACTTCAACGACAATGAACTCTGTCGTCCTCGTGGAGACCCTGCATACGATCGGCTCTACAAAATTCGGCCCCTCGTAAACCACTTCAACCAACGTTTTGCAGACTTGTTTACCCCCCATCAAGTTGTCTGCGTTGATGAGTCCCTGATTAAGTTTTCTGGCCGCTTGTCCTTCAAACAGTACCTTCCCAGCAAGCGTGCCAGATACGGGGTCAAGATGTATAAGCTCTGTGACAGGGCCACAGGCTATACATGTAGATTTATGGTTTACGAGGGCAAAGATAGTCACGTAGAGCCGATCAACTGCCCTGACTACATAGGAAGCGCTGGCAAGATAGTGTGGGACTTGGTGTCACCCTTATTCGGAAAGGGGTACCACTTGTACGTGGACAATTATTATACGAGCGTGCCACTTTTTAGTCACTTGTTTGATCAGCAGATTGGAGCATGTGGCACCGTGCGACCTAATCGCCGGGGCTTTCCCCAGCGGCTTGTAGAGTCCCGTCTTAGGCTGGGGGAGAGAGCCTGCTTGAAGTATAATAATTTGCTCGCTATGAAGTGGAGGGATAAGAAGAATGTTTTCGTTCTCACCTCCCTTCATGCAGACACGACGACCCAAATTACTACGGCGACTGGTGTTGTGGAGAAACCCCTCTGTGTCCACGAATACAACCTTAATATGGGAGGGGTGGACCTCAACGACCAGTTGTTGGCGCCGTACCTAATTGCCCGTAAGGCCAGACGCTGGTACAAAAAAGTGTCTGTTTATTTATTTCAATTGGCTTTGCTGAACGCTCATGTGCTATACAGAGCTTCAGGACGGACTGGATCCTTCCTTAAATTCCAGGAAGAGATCGTCAGAGCCCTTCTGTTTCCAGACGGTGCTCCACCTCACCTTCCCAATCCAAATGCAGTAGGCCGGCTGCATGAGAGGCATTTTCCTTATGTCCTCGAGAGTACCCCTACCCAACGAGCCCCCCAAAGAAAATGTCGTGTCTGCAGAAAGCGCGGATTTAGGCGTGACACCCGGTATTATTGTCCCTCCTGTCCTGGCAATCCTGGTCTTTGCATTGGTGAATGTTTTGAACGCTACCATACACTAGTTGAGTATTAGCGTAGGGTACAGCACTGCACAGACTAGGACACACTTCCACAGGGTCTCCCAAGATGCCATCGCATTTTGAGAGACCCAAACCTGGAACCGTTACAGTTTTAAAAGTTACAGTTATAAAAAAAAAAAAAAGTAAAAAAAAAAAAAAGTAAAAAAAAAAAAAATACACAAAAAAAATATAAAATAAAAAAACCAAAAATAGTTGTCGTTTTATTGTTCTCTCTCTCTCTCTATTTTCTCTCTATTGTTCTGCTCTTTTTTACTGTATTCTATTCTGCATTGTTTTATTGTTATGTTTTATCATGTTTGCTTTTCAGGTATGTAATTTTTTTATACTTTGTTTTTTTTTATTGTTAACCACCTTTGTGTTTTCAGGTACGCCATTCAGCTGCAGCGCGGATTTATTTATCTTGACAGCAACAGCGTTTGCTCCCACGATACATAAAGCCGTGACTCCAGCGCTGTCGGAGGTGATTTCACCACCACAGTTACATACTTCAGCATATATGCCGAAGCGTGGGGGCAGAAGTGGGTGGAGGAGCGATTTGCTCCTGCCTTTTGCGGGAGGATGCCCCCATGCTTCGGCATATATATATTTTAGGTAGGCACAGGTTGCGTTAAATGTTTTATTTTTTACTATGGTTTTTTTTTTGTATTTGCTTTGCAGGTATGGTAAGTATTACTGTTATACTGTAATGTTACTTTGTTTTTTGTTAACCATCATTTGCTTAGCAGGTACGCCATTCAGTTGCAGCGCGGATTTATTTATCTTGACAGCAACAGCGTTTGCTCCCACGATACATAAAGCCGTGACTCCAGCGCTGTCGGAGGTGATTTCACCACCACAGTTACATACTTCAGCATATATGCCGAAGCGTGGGGGCAGAAGTGGGTGGAGGAGCGATTTGCTCCTGCCTTTTGTGGGAGGATGCCCCCATGCTTCGGCATATATATATTTTAGGTAGGCACAGGTTGCGTTAAATGTTTTATTTTTTACTATGGTTTTTTTTTTGTATTTGCTTTGCAGGTATGGTAAGTATTACTGTTATACTGTAATGTTACTTTGTTTTTTGTTAACCATCATTTGCTTAGCAGGTACGCCATTCAGTTGCAGCGCGGATTTATTTATCTTGACAGCAACAGCGTTTGCTCCCACGATACATAAAGCCGTGACTCCAGCGCTGTCGGAGGTGATTTCACCACCACAGTTACATACTTCAGCATATATGCCGAAGCGTGGGGGCAGTGGGTGGAGGAGCAATTTGCTCCTGCCTTTTGCGGGAGGATGCCCCCATGCTTCGGCATATATAAATGGTGCATGTATGCCCATCATTAGAAGTGGGTGGATGAAGGGAGGTATTCTAATGGTGGGCATACCCACCGATCAATATCTTTTTTTCGTTCAGCCCACAGGCTGCATGAAAAAAAAGTTTACAATATATGCCCAACAAGGACCAGCAACGTACTGGTATGTTGCTGGACTTTGAGTGGTTATACCAGAATGATGCCTGCAGGTTTAGGTATCATCTTGGTATCATTCTTTTCAGCCAGCGGTCGGCTTTCATGTAAAAGCAATCCTAGTGGCTAATTAGCCTCTAGACTGCTTTTACAAGCAGTGGGAGGAAATGCCCCCCCCCCCCCACCGTCTTCCATGTTTTTCTCTGGCTCTCCTGTCCCAACAGGGAACCTGAGAATGCAGCCAGTGATTCGGCCAGCTGACCATAGAGCTGATCAGAGACCAGAATGGCTCCAAACATCTCTATGGCCTAAGAATCCGGAAGCTACGAGCATTTCATGACTTAGATTTCGCCAGATGTAAACAGCGCCATTGGGAAATTGGGAAAGCATTTTATCACACCGATCTTGGTGTGGTCAGATGCTTTGAGGGCAGAGGAGAGATCTAGGGTCTAATAGACCCCAATTTTTTCAAAAAAGAGTACCTGTCACTACCTATTGCTATCATAGGGGATATTTACATTCCCTGAGATAACAATAAAAATGATTTAAAAAAAATAAAAATGAAAGGAACAGTTTAAAAATAAGATAAAAAATCAAAAAATTAATTAAAAAAAAAAAAAAAAAAAAAAAAGCACCCCTGTCCCCCCCTGCTCTCGCGCAAAGGCGAACGCAAGCGTTGGTCTGGCGTCAAATGTAAACAGCAATTGCACCATGCATGTGAGGTATCACCGCGAAGGCCAGATCGAGGGCAGTAATTTTAGCAGTAGACCTCCTCTGTAAATCTAAAGTGGTAACCTGTAAAGGCTTTTAAAGGCTTTTAAAAATGTATTTAGTTTGTCGCCACTGCACGTTTGTGCGCAATTTTAAAACATGTCATGTTTGGTATCCATGTACTCGGCCTAAGATCATCTTTTTTATTTCATCAAACATTTGGGCAATATAGTGTGTTTTAGTGCATTAAAATTTAAAAAAGTGTGTTTTTTCCCCAAAAAATGCGTTTGAAAAATCGCTGCGCAAATACTGTGTGAAAAAAAAAAATGAAACACCCACCATTTTAATCTGTAGGGCATTTGCTTTAAAAAAATATATAATGTTTGGGGGTTCAAAGTAATTTTCTTGCAAAAAAAAATAATTTTTTCATGTAAACAAAAAGTGTCAGAAAGGGCTTTGTCTTCCAGTGGTTAGAAGAGTGGGTGATGTGTGACATAAGCTTCTAAATGTTGTGCATAAAATGCCAGGACAGTTCAAAACCACCCCAAATGACCCCATTTTGGAAAGTAGACACCCCAAGCTATTTGCTGAGAGGCATGTTGAGTCCATGGAATATTTTATATTGTGACACAAGTTGCGGTAAAAAGACAAATTATTATTATTTTTTTTTTTTTTTGCACAAAGTTGTCACTAAATGATATATTGCTCAAACATGCCATGGGAATATGTGAAATTACACCCCAAAATACATTCTGTTGCCTCTCCTGAGTACGGGGATACCACATGTGTGAGACTTTTTGGGAGCCTAGCCGCGTACAGCACCCCGAAAACCAAGCACCGCCTTCAGGCTTTCTAAGGGCGTAAATTTTTGATTTCACTCTTCACTGCCTATCACAGTTTCGGAGGCCATGTAATGCCCAGATGGCACAAACCCCCCCCAAATGACCCCATTTTGGAAAATAGACACCCAAAGCTATTTGCTGAGAGGTATAGTGAGTATTTTGCAGACGTCACTTTTTGTCACAAACTTTTGAAAATTGAAAAAAGAAAAAAAAAATACGTTTTTCTTGTCTTTCTTCATTTTCAAAAACAAATGAGAGCTGCAAAATACTCACCATGCCTCTCAGCAAATAGCTTGGGGTGTCTACTTTCCAAAATGGGGTCATTTTGGGGCGGTTTTGTGCTATCTTGGCATTTTATGGCCTTCAAAACTGTGATGGGTAGTAAGGAGTGAAATCAAAAATTAACGCTCTTAGAAATCCTGAAGGCGGTGATTGGATTTCGGGGCCCCGTATGAAGCTAGGCTCCCAAAAAGTGCCACTCATGTGGTATCCCCGTACTCAGGAGAAGCAGCAGAATGTATTTTGGGGTGTAATTCCACATATGCCCATGGCATGTTTGAGCAATATATCATTTAGTGACAACTTTGTGCAAAAAAAAAAAAAAAATTGTCACTTTCCCGCAACTTGTGTCAAAATATAAAATATTCCATGTACTCATCATGCCTCTCAGCAAATAGCTTGGGGTGTCTTCTTTCCAAAATGGGGTCATTTGGGGGGGTTTTGTGCCATCTGGGCATTTTATGGCCTTCAAAAATGTGATAGGTAGTGATGAGTGAAATCACAACTTTACGCCCTTAGAAATCCTGAAGGCGGTGCTGGGTTTTCGGGGCCCCGTACGCGGCTAGGCTCCCAAAAAGTCCCACACATGTGGTATCCCCATACTCAGGAGAATCAGCAGAATGTATTTTGGGGTGCAATTCCACATAAGCCCATAGCCTGTGTGAGCAATATATCATTTAGTGACAACTTTGTGCAAAAAAAAAAAAAAATTGTCACTTTCCCGCAACTTGTGTCAAAAAATAAAATATTCCATGGACTCAACATGCCTCTCAGCAAATAGCTTGGGGTGTCTACTTTCCAAAATGGGGTCATTTGGGGGGGGGTTTGTGCCATCTTGGCATTTTATGGCCTTCAAAACTGTGATAGGTAGTGAGGAGTAAAATCAAAAATGTATGCCCTTAGAAATCCTGAAGGCGGTGCTTGGTTTTTGGGGCCCCGTACGCGGCTAGGCTCCCAAAAAGTCCCACACATGTGGTATCCCCGTACTCAGGAGAAGCAGCAGAATGTATTTTGGGGTGTAATTCCACATATGCCCATGGCATGTTTGAGCAGTATATCATTTAGTGACAACTTTGTGCAAAAAAAAAAAAAAAAAAATTGTCACTTTCCTGCAACTTGTGTCCAAATATAAAATATTCCATGGACTCAACATGCCTCTCAGCAAATAGCTTGGGGTGTCTACTTTCCAAAATGGGGTCATTTGGGGGGGGTTTGTGCCATCTTGGCATTTTATGGCCTTCAAAACTGTGATAGGTAGTGGGGAGTAAAATCAAAAATGTATGCCCTTTGAAATCCTGAAGGCGGTGCTTGGTTTTCGGGGCCCCGTACGCGGCTAGGCTCCCAAAAAGTCCCACACATGTGGTATCCCCGTACTCAGGAGAAGCAGCAGAATGTATTTTGGGGTGTAATTCCACATATGCCCATGGCATGTTTGAGCAATATATCATTTAGTGACAACTTTGTGAAAAAAAAAAAAAAAAAAAAAAAAATTGTCACTTTCCCGCAACTTGTGTCCAAATATAAAATATTCCATGGACTTAACATGCCTCTCAGCAAATAGCTTGGGGTGTCTACTTTCCAAAATGGGGTCATTTGGGGGGGGTTTGTGCCATCCTGGCATTTTATGGCCTTCAAAACTGTGATAGGTAGTGAGGAGTAAAATCAAAAATGTATGCCCTTTGAAATCCTGAAGGCGGTGCTTGGTTTTCGGGACCCCGTACGCGGCTGGGCTCCCAAAAAGTCCCACACATTTGGTATCCCCGTACTCAGGAGAAGCAGCTGAATGTATTTTGGGGTGCAATTCCACATATGCCCATGGCCTGTGTGAGCAATATATCATTTAGTGACAACTTTTTGTAATTTTTTTTTTTTTTTGTCATTATTCAATCACTTGGGACAAAAAAAAAAAATATTCAATGGGTTCAACATGCCTCTCAGCAATTTCCTTGGGGTGTCTACTTTCCAAAATGGGGTCATTTGGGGGGTTTTGTACTGCCCTGCCATTTTAGCACCTCATGAAATGACATAGACAGTCATAAACTAAAAGCTGTGTAAATTCCAGAAAATGTACCCTAGTTTGTAGGCGCTATAACTTTTGCGCAAACCAATAAATATACGCTTATTGACATTTTTTTTACCAAAGACATGTGGCCGAATACATTTTGGCCTAAATGTATGACTAAAATTGATTTTAATGGATTTTTTTTATAACAAAAAGTAGAAAATATCATTTTTTTTCAAAATTTTCGGTCTTTTTCCGTGTATAGCGCAAAAAATAAAAACGGCAGAGGTGATCAAATACCATCAAAAGAAAGCTCTATTTGTGGGAAGAAAAGGACGCAAATTTTGTTTGGTTACAGCATTGCATGACCGCGCAATTAGCAGTTAAAGCGACGCAGTGCCAAATTGTAAAAAGTGCTCTGGTCAGGAAGGGGGTAAATCCTTCCGGGGCTGAAGTTTTTAATAATGCAACTCATTTGGCTATCTCCATTTCTCTACAGCTTCCAGAAGGGAATACTCAAGCAACTGCCATAATTGATTCCGGAGCCTGCAGCGGGTTTATGGACTTGTCTTTTGCCCGCAAAATCTGAATCCCTCTACGACCCAGAGCACAGGGACTGTCTGTACACCTAGCCGACGGATCGGCTATTAAATCTGGGCCTGTAACACAAGAGACAGTTCCTCTTAATACCATCATTTCCGGCAACCATCAAGAACTACCCTGTCTTGATATCATCGAATTTCCCTTGTTTCCCATCATACTGGGTATGCCCTGGCTCAAGGCCCATAATCCACAAATTGACTGGTCTACTGGAAAAATCAATTTTCATTCCCCCTACTGCCGTCAGCATTACCTACAAGGAGCTACCGACGTCCCATCTTCCTTGTTGTGTCTGGAAACCGATGCTGAGACCTGCCAAGCAGTTCCTGAGGCATACCATAACTTTCTGGATGTGTTTAGCAAAAAGGGGGCAGAGACGCTTCCGCCACATAGACCCTTTGACTGCCTGATTGAACTTCTCCCCGGAGCAGAGATTCCCCTTGGGAGGATTTTCCCCTTAACCGAACTTGAGCTAGGTACTCTTAAAGAATACATAGATGACAATCTGAAAAAAGGGTTTATACACCCTTCCACCTCCCGAGCAGGAACAGGGATTTTATTTGTGGAAAAGAAGGACCACTCCCTACGCCCCTGCCTAGATTATCGGGACCTTAATAAAATTACAATTAAAAACCGGTACCCTCTACCTTTGATACCTGAACTCTTTCAGCGACTCGGAGCTGCATCCATATTTACCAAACTGGATCTTCGCGGAGCCTACAACCTAGTCTGGATCCGAAGCGCGGATTAATGGAAGACTGCCTTCCGCACCCACTTCAGACACTTTGAGTATCTTGTTATGCCCTTTGGGTTATGTAATGCTCCTGCCACCTTCCAGCATTTTGTTAATGATATTTTTAGAGACTACCTTGACCTGTTCATCATAGTTTATCTGGATGACATCTTGATTTTTTCCTCCTCTCTGTCTACCCATCGGGAGAATGTTAGAAAAGTTCTAACTCGTCTTCGCCAACACGGTTTGTATGCAAAACCTGAGAAGTGCGAGTTGGAACGCCAAAGCATTCAATTTCTGGGCCTGATTGCTTCTATAGATGGTGTCAAGATGGATCCGCAGAAGGTCTCCACCATCCTGGACTGGCCAGCCCCAACTGATAAAAGGGGAGTTCAGCACTTTGTGGGTTTTGCAAATTTTTATTGCAAGTTTATCAGAGGACTTTTTTCCATCGTCTCCCCCATCACAAGTCTGACTCGGCAAGGCACCCGGTTCCAATGGTCTCCTGAGGCTCAAGCAGCTTTCACCTCCTTGAAAGAACAGTTTATGTCAGCCTCTGTCCTGAAGCATCCTGACCCAGCTTTACCTTACATACTGGAAGTAAGACGCCTCCGAGATAGCAGTAGGGGCGGTTCTTTCACAGAGACAAGGATCCAAGGCTCTATTACACCCAGTGGCGTTCTTCTCCCGCAGGCTAACTGAAGCTGAAAAGAATTACGATGTTGGGGACAGGGAGCTACTTGCATCACTTACAGGCCAGGATCAAAGAATACCAAACCAGACGCGCTGTCCCGGATGTTCAACGAACCTGAAGTTCCTTCTCCTCCAGATACAATCCTTGCTCCTGGAAATTTTCTCATGCTTCAAGGAGACCTACTGTCCCAAATCAAACAGGCTTCTTCAATGGCTCCCCATCCAACAGACATCACCTTACAGTCCAGAGATGACCTACTATGGTACAAAGACAGAATTATTGTGCCACAACAAACACGGGTTGCTGTCCTCAAATCTTGTCATGACCATGAACTAGCTGGCCACTTTGGTATACACAAGACTTCCGAACTCCTCCAACGCACGTTCTGGTGGCCCCAGCTACTAAAAGATTGCAGACATTATGTTGAATCATGCATTACCTGCATCCAGAACAAGGGCAGCAGGACCAAGGCTTGGGGGCTGCTAGGACCTCTACCTGTACCGGAAAGACCATGGAGGATGATCTCCATGGATTTCATTATTGAATTACCACCATCAGAGGATTACACCACTATCTTCGTAGTGGTCGACAGACTTTCCAAAATGGCTCACTTCCTGCCTATGAAGGGTATCCCATCTGCCTCTGAAACTGCAAGGATTTTTATTAAAGAGATTGTAAGACACCATGGTATACCTGCAAACATTGTATCTGATTGGGGGGTACAATTTACATCCAAATTTTGGAGAGCCCTGCGTGAATCCCTGAAGATTGATCTTTCTTTCTCCTCTGCCTACCATCCCCAGACTAATGGTCAGACTGAACGAACAAAACAGACCCTTGAGCAATACTTACAATGCTATTCTTGTTTTTCTCAAGATGACTGGGTGCCTCTGCTACCTCTTGCTGAGTTCACCTATAATAATTCTGTTCATTCTGCAACCAACCAGTCTCCATTTTTTGCAAACTATGGGTTCCACCCCTTGTTTTTGTCTAACTACGTTCCAGAGTGTGCAGTACCAGCTGCCCAAGAAGCCTTGAATTTCTTTAGCACAAATAACAAGCTACTCCAAGAGACAATGGCAAAGACTCAAGAGAGACATTTGACAGAAAAAGGAGAGGGGAGCTTGACCTGAAAGCTGGAGATCAAGTCTGGCTGTCCACCCTGAATCTGAAACTAGCATGCCCATCCAGGAAATTGGGCCCTAAGTTTGTGGGTCCCTTCCCGGTGGTAAGGAAAATTAATAATGTGGCTTATGAATTGAAACTATTGAATTGAATTGAGTCATTCCGTATACACCCAGTTTTCCACGTGGCTTTACTTAAACCTTCAGTCCCGGACCCCTTCTTCAACCGGAACACCGGTCCTCCTTAGCCTGTGCTCATCAACGGTGAAGAAGAATTCAAGGTTGAATCAATCATAGATTGCCGGAAAAGACGCAATCAGGTTCAGTATCTGGTAAAATTGAAGGGATATGGCCCTAAGGAGAACTCCTGGGAACCAGAGACTAATATCCATGCCAAAAGAATGATCCTAGCCTTTAAAAGATCTCACCCCAATAAATTGGCCCAGTTGGGCATCCAGAGGCTGCCCATTGGAGGGGGGCAATGTCAGGAAATCTCTTTAAGCAAACGTCCTAGCAATATTAGAACTAGAAGAATACCTGTGCACAAAGGAGCAGTCCGGCGCATGCGCAATAGCGCGAATAGCGGCGCGCGCGCTCCTTGTGACAGCACTTGGCGCCAAGATGGGGCTATTTAAAGGAGACTGATGTCTTGCTTCCTTGCTGTCCGGTCTACAGCGTTTCCTGAAGACCCCTGCTGCCTTGTTACCCAGTTACCTGAATCTAGTATCTATTTGGCTTGTTCCTGACTTCCCTGTTTGCTGCCTGCTCCGATTCCGGACTTTGACTACTCTTTTGGATTGCCCTTCTGTACCTGATCTGCCCGCCAGTACTTTGACCCGGCTTGTCTGCACCTCCCTGCTGTCTGCATCCTGCTGCTGGACTACAGTGCACCTCCCTGCTGTCTGCATTCTGCTATGGGACTACAGTGCACCTCCCTGCTGTCTGCATCCTGCTGCTGGACTACAGTGCACCTCCCTGCTGTCTGCATCCTGCTGCTGGACTACAGTGCACCTCCCTGCTGTCTGCATCCTGCTACGGGACTACAGTGCACCTCCCTGCTGTCTGCATCCTGCTACGGGACTACAGTGCACCTCCCTGCTGTCTGCATCCTGCTGATGGACTACAAGTGCACCTCCCTGCTGACTACAGGATCCAGCCCTCTACTCCAGTCTTCCAGTCAGGCACTTGTGCCCCTTTGTACTCTCGAGCCCCTGTCAGCAATACCAGGGGTTCCTGAGTTAGAGGTATACGAGAGGCCGTTCCCTGCATTCCAGGCTCTACCTACCAGGTACGTGACAGGGTGGCTCTGAGGGCCGCCTTAGCCTCCCGAATCAGCCCAAGCGCTGCCTCCTACACATTACTCCCCTTCCTGGGCCTTTTGGTTGGAAGGTGGAGGGGAGGGACCTGGGATTCTGTCAGGCTACTACTGGGCCCCGCCACATCCTGGCTGCCACTTACCCCCGCCATCTCCTGGCTGACACATTCCACAGCCTCCTCCTGACTGCCACATTCCACGCCCTCCTCCTGGCTGAGGCTTTCCTGTGTATGAAAAAAGAACATAGTTTTAGTATTTGGTTCATCAATCACACACAATTTTCAGCTCATGACTGTTTCAAATTGAATGTTACCAAATAGAAAAGATTATCATTCTGACCCCTGCATTTTTCATTCTTGTCCCAAACATTTTTAGCCACTACTGTCTATTGATATGTAAACCACTTTATTAAATCAGCAATTATTGATCAATAATAACATCTAGTTAACATCATTAATTTTACAACCAGAAATATGTAGAACAATGCTATACCTGGCTCAAGCTAGGCTCCTCCACTTCTTCCTGGCTGGAAGGCCCAGGTTGGACGTCGGAAGCCTCAGCTGAGGTGGAAGGAATCGTGGAAGGAAGGGTTGAGAGTGATTGCCTGCCTTCAGTCTGGTCTGACAGTCTGTCATAGTACCAGAGCCTGGAGACATAAATGGCATCTGCTGCAGCTCCTGATCTCATGGAATCCTGGACCTTATTGTGCTCCCTATTATAAGTGCTCCTCAGGCCACCAATTTTGGCTTTTAAATAGGTGATGTTTGCCGTGGTGACCACCGGCTTCACCAACTCCAGCAGTTTCTCCAGTGCTGCCTGCCTCTTTTGTTTGTGATTATAATGCGGATGTTTCACCTGCCACAGACAGGGCAGCTCCCTGTACTTGTCTAGGAATATGGGGAGGAAGTTGTAGTCATTGAAGCCATCTATTTTCTCTGCAAGACACAACACAAAACAAACCTTAATGTCAGGCTAAACTCTCCTAATCTTGTCCCAATATAGGCCTCACTCTATAAGCAGTATAGACCACTGATGCCCCAAGTTCAAATTGTACCTTTGTTCTAACAATCAGCGCTTCCGATACTCCTTCCTCCGCTCACAGATCGTATGTATGACGCACGCATGTTACACTTTATATTCATTGCGCATGCATGAAACTCCACCCACCCCTGACCTTCTTTCTAGTCTATTCCCCAACCCTTCTCTTTCTGCGCAGTGGGGAGAGCACATGGCGGAGAAAGAGCAAGTGCATGCAGACAGCAGCAGCAACGACGAAAGCCCGGAGCCACGAACGTCATGATCCCGGAGGAGATTTAAGGCCTCAAATATGTCCTTTGTAAAGATGGTGGACATCTTGAAGAGGGCCGACTATGACAGGAAGCATGGACCTTACCCAAACCTAAATGTCAGGCCAAGATCATGACTAAAGTTGTGAATAGTCTGCGCCGGAATTTTGGGGTACGGCGATCCAAGGATCATCTGAGGAAACGATGGTCAGACCTGAAATTGAGGGAGCACAGAAAGATCAAGAGATCTTTTTTCTTCAAAAAAGTAAGTTGTTGTGTGTTCCTATTATTCTTATTACTTGCATGCTGCTCCATGTGCTTTTATTTACCATTGTACAGTTTAAAACGGCAACTTTCAGGTTCGTGGGCACCATAATCCTTCATAGTAAACATCGTTTGTTCACCCACTAATACAATGTTTTTGGCAGATGCAGGTTAACTACATTTGTTCAGGCCTATTTGTATTAAAATAAGTAAATAAGTTTAGCACGTTGTTGTCTAGATGGGTTTGTAACTAGAACGAAATGTAAACTTGATTCAGTGTAAGGAGAGGACATTCAGCAGCTGTTTATACATCTGGACGCAAGAGCACTAGTGTGGGACACCAGATCAAACTTTTTAGGGTGTCCCACACAGGTGCTACAGTGGATGCTAGGGGTGTCTCCATGTGTGAAAATTGTACATAAAAGGTAAGTATTCCAGCTTTAGAAAGGGGAAAAAAAATGTCTTCAGATTGGAACTCTGCCCAAAAAGACAATTGTACGACACTTCCAAGCAATGTTTCATATTCCTATTTATAGACTCAAATATCTGTGTGACTTTAAATGTAAGAGAGGGGCATTGAGGCCATTGTATGGTCCTCAGGGACTTTTAACGGTGCTTGAGTCAAATGATATATCCAACATATCATAAAATCATATTTTATTAAACAATCTTATAAAAGGAAACAGACATAATAAAGGACAATATACAAAACAGAAAAAAAGGGGAGGATAACCCTTTGATACACAAATTAATACCACTTTCTCAACATGTTTCGCTTGCATAAGCTTCTTCAGGAGATATATTTGTGATATTAAGGTCAACTATAAAAAATAAAAAGAATATCCGTAAATGATACATATACATGTCTGCTAATACCTCATACAATCATGATATTGAAGTATAAACAATATACAAAATAAATCTAGTAATTAAATCTGCATATGTGTAAGCGTTATATATTAAAGAAAAAAAAAAAAAAAAAGGGGGGGGGGGGGGGTTTTGCATTATCATCATTCAGCTCAAAAGAGCTTACCTGTAGAGAAAGGTCTACAATTCACATGAACATTGCGTAATGGCAAAATGCTTCCTCCTCGATTTTTTTTTTTTTTCTTTAATATATAACGCTTACACATATGCAGATTTAATTACTAGATTTATTTTGTATATTGTTTATACTTCAATATCATGATTGTATGAGGTATTAGCAGACATGTATATGTATCATTTACGGATATTCTTTTTATTTTTTATAGTTGACCTTAATATCACAAATATATCTCCTGAAGAAGCTTATGCAAGCGAAACATGTTGAGAAATTGGTATTAATTTGTGTATCAAAAGGTTATCCTCCCCTTTTTTTCTGTTTTGTATATTGTCCTTTATTATGTCTGTTTCCTTTTATAAGATTGTTTAATAAAATATGATTTTATGATATGTTGGATATATCATTTGACTCAAGCACCGTTAAAAGTCCCTGAGGACCATACAATGGCCTCAATGCCCCTCTCTTACATTTAAAGTGAATAATTGGGATGTGGTGCTATTGAATTTTCCTCTTTTTCCGTAATCTTTCTTCAAATATCTGTGTGCTAAGTATACCTTTTTATTATTCACATAGGGGAGAAAAGACTCGGGACATCTGAGGACACCAGGGCCCCACATCCTCCTAAAGAAGGGGAAATACCACCGAAACATCCGGAGAATGTGGAGGAAGGAGAGGTTTTGGAAGTTGGCGAAATTGTGACCACAACAGGTGAGCGTCTGAGACCACAGCTTCAGGTAATAGATGTATGCCTGCATATTTGTAATACATGGTGTGTTTTTTTTAATTTAAGGTGATGTGAATTTTGTGGAAGAAGAAACTCATTTCACAAGTGCAAGTGCACAGATCCTCATCAGGGAGATCATGGTCTGCAATCGTGATTTACAGAAGATCAAGGAAGACATCAATGATGTTGAAAAAAGACTCAAAAACATCATTGATGTTTTAGGCAGAATCTAAAAAAACAACTAAAGTCTTCTTTTTTTGATAATTTGCACCAATTTTTTAAGTATCTTGAAAGCCAAATTTTGAAGATGCACACAGTGTGTCAACGTGTGCTCTCTGCTAGGGATGAGCTTTCTGTTTGGGTCGAACATGAGTTCAACTTGAACATTGGCTGTTCGCCCGTCCTTCGAAAACCGAACATTATGGCCGCTCGCGCCAATTTCGAGTGGCACATAACGGCCCATAATGCACTGCGGAAGCGCAGTGCATTGCTGTATGATGATTGGCCAGAGCATGCACCATGACCTGCATGCTTTGGCCAGTCACAGTGCCCTCAGCTAAGAGAGCCATAATTGGCCAAAGGCAGGGTGTCTTTGGCCAATCATGGCTCAGGGTGACTTATGCCGTGTACACACGGGCGGACTTTTCGACTGAACTCGTTCGCCGGAACGAATCCGTCGGACAATCCGACTGTGTGTGGGCTTCATCGGACTTCCGACAGACCTTTTCAGTCGATCGATCTACTTCCTTATTTTAGTCCGGTCGTACGTCATCACGTACGAATCCGTCGAACTTTGGTGTGATCATGTGTGGCCAAATCCGTTCGTTCGAAAGTCTGTCAGAAGTCCGTCAAAAGTTAATTGAAAGTCCATCGGACCTTTGATGCCAAAAAGTCCGCCCGTGTGTACACGGCATAAGTCCACGCCCTACACTATACAAGGCCCCCTGCACGTCGGCCTCGTGTAGTGTGTCGTTGCCAGCGTGGACGGAGAGAGAGTGTCATTTAGATTGAGTAGGCAGGCAGGTTATTCAGTTAGCTGCAGTGTATTTAATATATAATATACAGTCAGTCTCGTGTATATGTGTATATATATATATATATATATATATATACAGTCAGTCTCGTGTATGTATATAGATAGATCGATCTATCTATCTATCTATCTATATATATCCACTGCATACAATTTAGCTATATCTCACTGCAGGCCGTTCCTGGTGTACTCTTTCTAATATACTTCTGGCAGGCAGGTGATTCAGTTAGCTGCAGTGTATTTAATATATATATAGTCTTGTGTGTGTATATATATTTATATATCCACTGCATACAGTTTAGATATATCTCAATGCAGGCCGTTCCTGGTGTACTCTTTCTAATATACTTTAGGCGGTGTACACCGTATACAGTGCTGTGCACCCATAGTGCAGTTGCTCATACTTTTCTGGTGGTCAATACAGTATGTATTGTGTACACCACCAGGAAAGTAGTAGCAACTGCACTAGGGGTGCACGGTACTGTGTACACCAACAGAAGTGTAATAACAACTATGGGTGCACTGTATGTATTGTGTAAACCCCCAGGAAAGTAGTAGCAACTGCACTAGGGGTGCACGGTACTGTGTACACCAACACAAGTTTAATAACCATGGGTGCACTTGATGTATTGTGTACACCACCAGGAAAGAAGTAGCAACTGCACTAGGGGTGCACAGTACTGTGTACACCAACAGAAGTGTAATAACAACTATGGGTGCACTGTATTTATTGTGTACACCACTAGGAAAGTAGTAGCAACTGCACTAGGGGTGCACGGTACTGTGTACACCAACAGAAGTGTAATAACAACTATGGGTGCACTGTATGTATTGTGTACACCACCAGGAAGGTAGTAGTTCCAATGTTGAGTTCCACCTGGTGGGCATGTCACAAATAAGGTGGTTCTTGGGAAGGTTGCATTCTCTTTGAATGTCAGCCAGCCAAGCACTGGCATTATAGGAACGGCGGAAATTACCACAGACTTTCCTGGCCTGCCTCAGGAGATCCTGTAAGCCCGGGTACCTGCTCAAGAACCGTTGCACCACCAAATTAAGGACGTGAGCCAAACAGGGAACATGGGTCAAGTGTCTCTGTCGGAGGTCGGAGAGGAGGTTGGTGCCATTGTCACATACAAACATTCCTGGCTGAAGCTGGCGTGGCGTCAACCACCTCTGAGCCTGCCCCTGCCCCTGCCCCTGCAGAGCTGCCAGAATCTCTGCCCCAGTGTGGCTCCTGTCCCTTAAGCAGACCAACTCAAGCACCGCATGGCATGTTTTTGCCTGAGTGCTTGTGTAGCCCCTTGAACGCCTACGGAGAACCGCTGGTTTAAAGGAGAAATTTGCAGAGGAAGAGGCCATAGAGGAAGAAGAAGAGGGGGTGGAGGAGAGAGCTGTGGCAGAATCACCACTAGCATTTTGGAGGCGTGGTGGCGGAACAAGCTCCAACAATACTGAACCCTGTCCTGCATCCTTCCCAGCTGCCAGCAGAGTTACCCAGTGCACCGTGAAAGAAAGGTAACGTCCCTGTCCATGCCTGCTGTACCATGAGTCAGCAGTAATATGCACCTTACTGCTGACCGCCCTGTCCAACGAGGCCAAGACATTGCCTTCCACATACTGGTAGAGAGCCAGAATGGCCTTCTGTGAAAAGAAATGACGTTTGGGAACCTGCCACTGAGGTACCGCACATCACACAAATTCACGAAAGGGGGCAGAGTCTACGAGCTGAAAAGGCAGCAGTTGCAGTGCTAGCAATTTGCCCAAGCTAGCATTCAGACGCTGAGCATGTGGATGGCTGGGACCGAATTTCTTATGATGGTTTAGCAACTGGGGTAGGGAAATTTGCCTGCTAAAATCTGATGTTGGTGTACCACTAGCAGATGGGCCGCAAGTACTTGGGACACCTATTTCTATACCTTCATTCCTCTCGGTGCAGGTTTCTGAGAGGACTGGAGGAACAGTGGGGTTGGAGATCCCAGCTGATAAGGAGCAAGGAGAGGTCTGCCTTGTTCTTTGATGTGGGTCTTTTAAGTGCTGTTGCCAACGGACTGCATGGGAGGTCATCATATGTCTGGTCAAGCATGTGGTGCCCAAGCAGCTGCTGTTTTGGCCACGCTTGATACGCTTCAGACATATGTTGCAAACAGCAACTGTGTAATCTGCTGCACACGTGTCAAAAAAGGCCCACACCAAAGAACTTTTCAAAATATGTGGGGAGTCAGAAGCGCCCTGCACCTGCTTAGCTCTGCTGTGTGATGCAATAGGGTGGCTGCCCTTAAGCTGCCCCAGGAGGGCATCCTACCTTATTGGAGATGTGCCTCCTCCTCCTCCTCTCTTCTATCAGGCACCCAAGTTGAGTCAGTGACCTCATCATCCCCTCCCTCCTCCTCACTGGAGCAACCTTGGCAGTATGCTGCAGCTGGGGGAACATGACTGCCAGTTTCTTGACCTTCTTGGGCACCCCCTCTCTCTAGGCTGACGTTACTCCCTTCCTCAACCTGGGTACCATCATCGGAGGCTTCAAATCGCTGCGCATCCTCCTGCAGCATGTACCCGACACTGTGGTCGAATAGTTCGGGGGACTCCTCCATGCATGATGGTGGGGCTAGGGAAGGAGTGACTGTTGACATGGAGCTGATGGAATAGGCCGCTTTGGCAGCTGCATTGGCAGGCAAACTACTCTGAGCCTGGGTGACAGAGGATGAGGAGGGCTTTGTTATTCATTCCACTACTTCTGTATGTTGTGGCTCAATAACACGGCCAACTGCAGGAAAAAAAGGACAAGCGTGCCCCATGGCCACGTGCTGGCGATGCACCGTGTCCACGACCAGCAGACACAAAGCCTGCTTTTTTGGTGGCCTGTGAGCATCTGCCTCTCCTTGGTGGCCTTCCGGACATGCTGTAAATTTTGTTTAGCAAAAAAACACTACACTGTATTGTGTACTGTGTACACCACCAGGAAAGTAGTAGCAACTGCACTAGGGGTGCACGGTACTGTGTACACCAACAGAAGTGTAATAACAACTATGGGTGCACTGTATGTATTGTGTACACTACCAGGAAAGTAGTAGCAACTGCACTATGGGTGCACGGTACTGTGTACACCAACAGAAGTATAACAACAACTATGGGTACGCTTTATGTATTGTGTACACCACCAGGAAAGTAGTAGTAACTGAACTATGGGTGCACGGTATTGTGTACACCAACACAAGTTTAATAACCATGGGTGCACTTAATGTATTGTGTACACCACCAGGAAAGTAGTAGTAACTGCACTATGGGTGCACAGTATTGTGTACACCAATAGAAGTATACTAACAACTATGGGTACGCTGTATGTATTGTGTACACCACCAGGAAAGTAGTAGCAACTGCACTATGGTTGCACGATACTGTGTACACCAACAGAAGTATAACAACATTTATGGGTACGCTGTATGTATTGTGTACACTACCAGGAAAGTAGTCGAAACTGCACTAGGGGTGCACAGTACTGTGTACACCTACAGAAATGTAATAACAACTATGGGTGCACTGTATGTATTGTGTACACCACCAGGAAAGTAGTAGTAACTGCACTATGGGTGCACGGTATTGTGTACACCAACAGAAGTATAATAACAACTATGGGTACGCTGTATGTATTGTGTACACACCAGGAAAGTACTAGTAACTGCATTATGGGTACACGGTACTGTGTACACCAACAGAAGTGTAATAACAACTATGGGTGCACTGTATGTATTGTGTACACCACCAGGAAAGTAGTAGCAACTGCACTAGGGGTGAACGGTACTGTGTACACCAACGGAAGTTGAATAACAACTATGGGTGCACTGTATGTATTGTGTACACCACCAGGGAAGTAGTAGCAACTGCACTAAGGGTGCGCGGTACTGTGTACACCAACAGAAGTTTATAAACAACTATGGGTGCACTGTATGTATTGTGTACACCACCAGGAAAGTAGTAGCAACTGCACTAGGGGTGCACGGTACTCTGTACACCAACAGAAGTTTAATAACTATGGGTGCACTGGATGTATTGTGTACACCACCAGGAAAGTAGTAGCAACTGCACTAGGGGTGCACGGTACTGTGTACACCAACAGGAGTGTAATAACAACTATGGGTGCACTGTATGTATTATGTACACCACCAGGAAAGTAGTAGCAACTGCACTAGGGATGCATGGTACTGTATAAACCAACAGAGGTGTAATAACAACTATGGGTGTATTGTATTGACCACCAGAAAAGTATGAGCAACTGCACTATTGGTGCACAGCACTGTATACTGTGTACACTGCCTGAAGTATATTAGAAAGAGTACACAGGAACGGCCTGCAGTGAGATATAGCTAAACTGTATGCAGTGGATATATATATATACATATATATATGAGACTGACTGTATATATATTAAATACACTGAAAAGGAGGACTTCCTTACCTCTCAAGGCCCCCTTTATCCAGATACTAGTATTCCTGCAAGCCCGCCGATCACACAGGAAGAAAAAGGGAGGAGGAGGATTGTGTCAGCATGGAGGTGGAGGATAACACTCGGCATCAGCAGCAGTCTTCAAGGGATCGTTTGCAGTCCCCAGAAACCCATGGAATTGTACATGGCTGGAAGGAGGTGGTTGAGGATCATATGATCCTTAGTGACCCAGAGGACTCAGGATCGAATGGCTCTGCAAACTTAAGCTGCATGGCCTCCCTGATCCTGCAAAGCCTGCAAAAGGACCCTAGGATTCGTGGTATCAAGGAGAGGGATCATTACTGGCTGGTAACCCTTCTTGATCCACATTACAAGGGTGAGGTTGCAGAACTTATCCAGCCTTCGCAGAGGGAGCAGAAGATGAAATATCTTCGGGAGGCCTTGCAGAAAGGTTTGTGCAATGCGTTTCCAGAGCCTGGGAGGTTGCAATTTCCTGGTGCTGGACAGCGTGTTGCTGAGGCTTCGTTCAGTCACAGAAAGAGCGGTGGAGAAGGTGGCCGGCTGACCGATGCCTTCAGGCAATTCTTCAGACCTCAGCGCCCAGGTGTGATCGGTTCCAGCAAACATCACCAGCGTCTGAATTACATGGTGCAGGAAAATCTATCTATCTTTCCACCAGAACATCCACTGGGTTACTGGGTCTTGAGGATGGACCACTGACCAGAGCTTGCTCAATATGCAATTGAGCTACTGGCCTGTCCTACATCCAGCGTTCTTTCTGAATGCACATTCAGTGCTGCTGGAGGCTTTGTAACTGATCACAGAGTGCGCCTGTCCACAGACTATGTTGATCGGCTCACATTCATAAAAATGAATCCATCTTGGATCACCAGCATCTGATGCTGATGTAACTGTGATTTTGCTATGGATGTGAGATCCCTTGAAGACTGCATATGCTGAGTGACTATCCTATTATGCTGAGTGACTATCCTATTCTTCCTCAATTTTCATGATGATAGCTTCTAAGAATATTTTCGGTTCAGGGCACCACCACCACTACCTAAGGCCCAACTTTTCTGCCCCTGTTTAACAGGGGCACGTAATTACAATTTTTGATCAAATATTTAACAGCAGGGCTCGTTCCTGCGCTCAACAAGAGTATCTGTGAGGGGTTGCAGTGTTGTGGCACCACCACCACTGCCTAAGGCCCAATTTTTCTGCCCCTGTTTAACAGGGGCATGTAATTAAAATTTTTGATCTAATATTTCACAGCAGGGCCTGTTCCTGCACTCAAAAAAAAGTATCTGTGGGGCTTTACAGTGTTGTGCCACCACCACCGCCTAAGACCCAATTTTTCTGCCCCGTTTAACAGGGGAATGTCATTACAATTGTTCTGGTACCACCAACACTTAAGGCCCAATTGTCCGCAGAGTGTATAGGGCAGGCTGTATAGTATACAGGTGGTCCCCTATTTTCAAACATCCGACTTACAAATGACTCCTACTTACAAACGGAGAGAGACAACAGGAAACGAAAGAAATCTACCCCTAGGAACGGAAATTCTCTCCTGTAAGAGTTAATATGGGAAAAAGGTGTCTCCCCACTGATGCTTTATCACCAATCCTTGTTTCCCTAATAACCCCAAATTTTCAAAATCCAATTGTCATTGGGACAGAAAGTGAGGTGAAATCTTCTGAACAGGGGCACAGACAGAAAAACAAATGTTACAGGGGTGATGATAACCCTTCCCTATGTTATCCAAAAAGCTTAAAAATTGATTTTTTGGCTGGAGCTACACTTACAAAATGTACCTGTTCCAAATTACAAACAGATTCAACTTAAGAACAAACCTACAGTCCCTATCTTGTTTGTAACCCGGGGACCACCTGTATACTGCTACTGTTCAGAGTATATAGGGCCTGGGGGCCCCATGCCTTTTTTTTTTTTTAATTTGGATGCGGGCTTCACCTTAATATCCATACCAGACCCAAAGGGCCTGGTAATGGGCTGGGGGGGGCAACATTACATTACAGCCGCAAGCAGTTTTAAATGACTTTTTTTCCTTTAGAAATGTCATTTTGTGCAGGGACTGTTATAAACACGGGAAAAATGTGCCACTTTACAGGCGTACTATAGACCAGTGTTTCTCAACTCCAGTCCTCAAGGCGCCCCAACAGGTCATGTTTTCAGGATTGCCCTCAGATGAAACAGCTGTGGTAATTACTAAGGCAGTGAAACTGATCAAATCACCTGTGCAAAATAATGGAAAGCCTGAAAGCATGACCTGTTGGGGCGCCTTGAGGACTGGAGTTGAGAAACACTGCTATAGACACCCCCCAGGCACGATATTTAAAGGAATATTACACTTTTACTGTTTCACTTTAAGCATTATTAAAATCACTGCTCCCGAAAAAACGTCCGTTTTTAAAACTTTTTTTGGCATTGATACATGTCCCCTGGTGCAGGACCCGGGTCCCCAAACACTTTTTATGACAATAACTTGCATATTGTTTATTCTAAAAGGAAAAATTTGCGCTAGGTGTAAAATGTTGTGAATAAAATATAAACCTGTGAAAAGATATATATTGTGCTAGGTGTACAATATAAACCTGTGAAGAGGTATCCTGCAGCTATACGCTATAACCCTGATAGGGGGCACCACTAAACATGTATACAAGGAGTACAGCGCTGGATATAGATAAACAGTGAAAAAATATTTTGTTATGTGCAAATAAACACTAAATAAAATTAAATGCAAATAAAGACTGTGCACATTAATCACTAAAATAATGTCCGTGAATATTTCTAATCAAGCAAAACCAAAATATAAATAAACGTCCATGGAAACATGTGAAAAGAACCGCTTTGGATATCTGACTTCCACCGCTGTAAAGCCCGTCACCAGAGAGATTAAAGGCTTACCGGACAGCCCTTAAAGAAAGGCATGAATCAATCTCCACTTTGGATGCTGTCCCTTCTATGGATGGATCCTGCTGTGAAGTGCTAGATGGTTAATCTCCAATCAATCAGCCATGGAGGAGAGCCATTCCCAGCGATAATGGATATCCAGGAAGAAAGAAAGAGATGCTCCGATAGTGTAGTAAAACTTATGGTTCCTTTATTAAAATGCCATGCAGGCGTTCAACAATACAAAAAAATCCTTGCAAGGAATGGTAAAACAACTCCGGTGGAAAACGAAAGTTCGCGCATGCGCAGTCCGTGCGTGCGTGTCTACCCTACGGCCGTTTCGTCAGAAATGACATCATCAGGGGCACGCCTACACGTCCGCGCATGCGCTTTAAGTACCTGAGCGGCGAAGCGAAGAAACTCAGCCATTGGTTACATAATTACCGGAGCTTTGAAACAGCTGAAGCATCAACACAAGTGATGTTACTTATATGCATGCATAAATCTTATCCAGTGCCATCTTGTGGACAATTAGGTTATTGCTTCAAGCTTAAATTAAATCTGGTATTTTAAACCTATTAAGATAAAAGAAAATGGCTGAAGGACAATTCGCATCCCCCTTCAAGTTAAAAACATTTCTCATTGGACAAATTTCAGAAGAGTGAAAGAATGATTCCTCTCTGAAAATTAAATTAAAATTAAAATGAAAAATTCCAGTATTACAGAAACGTAATATAACAAAGTAGAAGTCTAGATATATTATACAAAGTATTTTACTGGGAGCTGCAACCTCATAAAAAATGGAGAAGTCATCTAAATATAAGATGATAGCCCCTAGGTAGGAGAAACCTATTTTAATTAGAGGGTTTATTAAAAACCTAATGGCCAAGTAGCAAAAAACGAGATCATTCTCTATATAGAGAAATTCAAAACAGAGGATTATGTTGACCAATGAATGTGGAGGGGACATCGAAAAAAAAAGGGGGCGGAGTCAAAAGATTATCAACTATTATTAATAAAACAATTGATGTCCCACTCCACATTCAAACCTGTAGGAACATGACAGCCCAATTTGTATATCCAGTTAGTCTCACTTCTGGATATACTACGCCCCCTTTTTTTTCGATGTCCCCTCCACATTCTTTGGTCAACATAATCCTCTGTTTTGAATGTGGACATGGGGAAAAATGGCTGGATGTTGGATGGTGGAGTCATCACCCACACAAAGTTTTACAGACGGCTCCAGAATGGCAGCTTGGGCTTGCCACCTCCAGAAGACAATGTGGCGGGACTCCTGTTTGTCTTTGTCGCGGATGAAGCTTTTGCGCTGGGGGACCATCTTCTGCGATCATTCCCAATGAGGAACCTCACCCCGGACCAGAGGGTTTTTAATTACCGGCTGACCAGAGCCAGAAGAGTGGTTGAAAATGCCTTTGGAATAATGGCCAGCTGGTTCCGCCTATTTCTGACAGCGATCCATATGGCGGAATATAAACTGAATCATATTGTCCTTGCCTGTTGCATTCTCCACAATTTCCTACGGAAAAATGCTATAAACTATGTGGCCTCAGATGAGACTGGTTATACTGGAAAGGGGTGGGACTTTGAGTGAGGCATAGGACTGTGCCTCCATCCCAAATACAAGAGAAAGAGGGGGGCCGAGTGGGACTTTGAATGAGGCAGTAGACAGATTGGGGTGAGAAAAAAAATGTCCAAATTTATTGTGTAAAAAACATCCTGGTATATGTCACATGTAAAGGGTTACGTGTGCATGTGCACAGAACATGACCTACATAATTACATGCATATACAGACAGTCATACCAATAAATGGCTGTTACAAATTACAATGTACAAGAATTACATGTATGCTGGGAAGCACAAGACACATAATATAAAATGAGTATCAGGTATTAAAATGTGAGATGCATCAAAAGGTAGATCAGGGTAAAGTCCTATATTAAAACTCAGTGGCTGCATCTATGGTGCCCGACGCGTTTCTGTGAATACACTTCTTCAGGGAAGGATGCATCTCCAGTGGCCTTTTTTTATGGCCATTTTCTTCAATAGTGCAAAGGTAATTTATTTGATACATGAGGTGACAATCTCTTCTTCTGTGAAATATTATGTTGTGGGTCTGCTATACACACACCTTGTTTTTGTTGTTAATGTGCATTAAAATATTCATCATTTTCAGCACCATATATGAATTTTGGGGAGTCACAAAAATGGCCTGATTGTGGCAATTTATAAAGCACTGTGGGAGTTATTTACTAAAGGAAAGTCCACTTTGCAAACTTGAAAGGGCACTTGTAGTGCAAAGTGAACTTGCCTTTGGGAAATAACCCCCATTGTCACTGTAAACAACAACTTACTCCAAAAACTGCTATTGAGCATTGAAAGAAGAAGCCACACATTTTTGAGTCTTAAAAGTTTTACTCTGTGCACATTCACCTGTGCGTTAGAAAAGGGTTTTTGAACAAACCAACATATTTTAGTAATAACATTTTTGGTATAGACAGTACAAATAGCCTTTTTGTGTTAAATAGGCATGTTTAAAACCATGAAACAATACCCAACTCAGGAACTTACAAAGTTTGAAAAAATGAAGGCAAGATCCGACATTAGTATGTCCAAACTGTGTTAAAAACATTTCTCTTTTTTTTTTAACAAAAACAGTGGTGCTTTATTGTTGTAATAGATAATCAGAATTACAGAATACCATTCAACAGAGTACAATACATTACATACGTAGATAATATATTTGAGGATAGGGAAATTAATATGCAAAACCTGCAACCAATACGTAAGGTTAATAGTACCATTCTCAACAAGTACCGTCCACCCTCCACCCTCCAAAACCCTTCCCTATTGGGGCAAATAAACGTAAGGAACTGAATATTTCTCTACGAGGCCATCCACGGAGCCCAAACTTTTTCGAATTTCCACGGACAGCCACGGTTTATATATGTCATTTTATACATGGGGATTACTGCCTCAATCTGTGCCTCCCAGGCTGAAAAGGATGGAGGGGAAGAATCTATCCATTTCATGAGTATTTCTTTTTTGGCATAGAAGAGAAGGAAGGAAATCAGTAATTTAAGATGATATGGCCTTTGCTCATCATCATGTATCCCCAGCAACGCCATGGCCGGCAAGAGCGGAATAGTGGTCTGCAATCTGGAGTTGACTTCACCTATAATCTTAGTCCAAAACAGTGCAACAACTGGACACTCCCAGAACATATGCATATATGTGCCTATATGGACTTTGCATTTAGGACACATGGGGTCTCTCTCAGGAAAAATGCGATGGAGTCTCTGCGGGGTATAGTAGACCCTGTGTATAAATTTAACTTGAATCAGTTTGTCCTTGGATGCTATCACTAGTTTCGGGCCATACTCTAGACAGTCCTCCCATCCCTCCCTATCCAGCGACGGGATATCAGCCCGCCATTTTTCCCATAATTCATTAATCTTAGGGGAATCTCTTCCCAGCAACGCATTATATAGAGAGGATAAGGGTTTCGACAAGTCTCCAGGAGATAGGAGATCTTCAATGGGGTCCGTCTGTAACAGGGGAGTTTGCGGGAATTGAGCCCTGGCCGCATGTCCCAGCTGTAGGTATCGGAACCCCATCCAACGGGGCAGTCCAAATTTAGCCGTAAGCTCATGCAAGGAGAGCAGTTGACCCCCAGACATTACGTGTTCCAACAAGGTTACACCATATCTGGCCCACACCTGTGGGTCCGGTATCATACGGAAGTGTTTAAGTCGTGGGTTCCCCCATAGGGGATGAGCTGGAGACAATTGGCCAGGTCTCAAGTATCTGCGCCTAGCCGCTTCCCATACTCTCCAAGTTGCTCTAGTAGGCCCAGGGATTCCACAATATGCCTTGGGTCCTCTATAGGGAAAATTTCGAAGGTCCGTCAGGGAACCCAAAATATTCGCCTCGAGACAGGTTGCCACATTGGATCTAGAACCCCGGAACCACCAGTGTACCGTCACCAACATGGCTGCCCAAAAATATAACTGGAAATTTGGGAGGGCAAGTCCACCCAAGTCTGCAGGTAAACACAACGTAGTGCGAGCTAACCTAGGGTTTCTCCCCGACCAAATAAAGGATCCCACTATACGGTCAATCTCCCTAAAAAACGAGGCGGGGATCCAGACCGGGCAATTCCTAAACAGATAGTTAAATTTGGGCAGTATCATCATCTTAAGGAGACTAATGCGACCCAGAAGATTCAGAGGAAGACTCTCCCAGGCAGCACATTTTGAACGTAAAGTGTTCAGGACAGGGGTCAGGTTTTTTACAATAAAATCAGAGAGATTCCTAGTGATCACAACTCCAAGATATTTAAATTCCGTAACCCTTTGTAACGGGGAGGAGAGGGGTCCAGAGTTAGCTCCATCATCTATAAAAAATAGGACTGATTTGGTCCAATTTATCTTAACTCCCGAGAGTCCACCAAAACTGTCAAAAATACGCAGGGCAGCCTGAAGAGAGGGTCCAGCATCACTTAGGTACAATAATGCGTCGTCGGCATAGAGGAAGAGGCGCTCTTCCATCATACCCACCCGCAGGCCCAGAACGTCCGGTGCACTCCTAATGGCAATTGCCAGAGGCTCCAGCGCCAGGGCGAACAGGCTGGGGGAGAGCGGGCATCCCTGACTCGTACCACGAAACAGAGCAAAGGAGTCTGAGACCCAATTGTTGGTGCGAACCCGTGCCCGGGGGGATCGGTACAGCAATCGTACTCCGTGAATGAATTTAGGACCGAATCCAAATCTACGCAAAGTTTCCCATAAGAATTTCCACTCAACAGAGTCGAAAGCCTTCTCGGCATCTAAAGAGGCAACAACCCTGGTCCCCGTGTTGTCATGCGATGTTGCTAAGTTAAGGAATAGGCGCCTAATGTTAATATCTGTGCCCTTGCCTGGCATAAATCCCGTCTGGTCTATACCCACTAGGTCTTCTATTACATGGGATAGTCGGATGGCCAAGACCTTAGCAAAGATCTTGGCATCAACATTAAGCAACGAGATGGGCCTATACGATGCGCAGTCAAGAGGGTCCTTTCCTGGTTTAGGAATCAGTACAATGACCGCCTCATTCATTGAGTCAGGAAGGGCTGGCAGATTTGCAAATTTAGAAAACAGCGAAGTCAACTTAGGGGCCAGTAGTTCGGAAAAGTTGGAGTAAAATTCAGATGGTAACCCATCTGCACCCGGGGCCTTCCCTCCCTTGAGATGTCCCATAGCAACCTGTGTCTCCTCAAGTGTGATGTCAGCCTCCAGCCCCTCCCTTGCTTCCTCAGACAACACAGGGATAGACAGGGAGTCAAAAAAAGAGGACATGGATGAATCCGATGCAACATCTCTAGAGGAGTACACCTCCTGAAAGTATTCTCGGAAACGGTCGTTAATATTAGCAGGGGCAGTAAGGATCTGGTCAGTATTGTCTCTAATGGAGCCTATGGGGGTTGAAGGTATGTTTCCCTTAGCCAGCCACGCAAGAAGCTTCCCATTTTTACCACCATGCTCGAACACGCGCTGAGCGGAGTATAACAGAGCCTTGTCTGTCTGGGCCATCCTAGTGGTGGATAGGTCACGCAGGGCCTTTTTCCACGCCCTATACCGGTCCTCCCCAGGAGCAGAAACGTATTCAGCCTCCAACCTGCCTGCCAGCGCCTCCAGCTCATCCATGGAGCGAGTAGATTCACGTTTGAGTCGAGTAATACTATGCCCATACTCCCCTCGTATCCAAGCTTTAAATGAGTCCCATACAACAGGAGGGGCAGCGGATTCAGCATTGTCCGTCCAGAAGTTGCAGATAGAGGCCGTTAGGGGTTCCAACAGTCTCTCATCATTAGCCCAAAATCTGGATAAACGCCACAGGCGAGTCCCTGGTGGAACAGACAGCGTCAGTGTCAAGCACAATGGTGCGTGATCTGATATTCCCCTGGGAAGCACAGACAGGTCATGTACATATTGTAATGCAGGGCCTGAAGCATAGACAAGATCAATTCTAGATAGCGTTTTGTGTGAGGCTGAATGGCAGGTGAAAACTTTCAATGTCGGGTACAGGTGCCTCCAGACGTCAGTGAGGGCAAAGGTTTCGGCCCACTGCCTGAGGTCCGGAGTGTCCCGAGCCGAGGACTGCAGCCGATCAAGTTCCACCAGTGGTACCATGTTAAAGTCCCCCACGAGGTATACCAATGCGGTATCAAATTGCACCGCTATTTGCATGATCTCGTGAAGGACCCTGCCAGATGCTGGCGGAGGAACATAAAGCCCTACTAGTACCACATTCTTATCAAATATATTAGCATGTATAACAACAAATCTCCCTTCTTTATCTGTTTTAACATCAATCAGCCTAAACGGTAGTGTCTTGTGGACCAGGATGCTAACCCCTCGGGCATAGGTGGAAAAGGTGGAATGATAATTAAGGCCCACCCAGGCTTTCCTAAGGCATACCGTTTTGTTTTGCGGCAGATGTGTCTCCTGGAGAATACAGATCTGTGGGTTGTGGGAGCGAAGGAAACGAAACACCAGGGAACGCTTAACAGCAGTATTAAGCCCTCGAACGTTCCATGAAATTACCTTTATCTCAGCCATGAAGTATGAGGTAAAGTGGATATGCAGTTATATAACATACCAGACAGGCAGCATCCCAGTCCAGCCACACATATATTGTTCTACATAGTACTGTGTAAATGGTTCTGTTCAAACATGCGTCATATCTAAAGCACCTGAAACAACAAAATAGTGTTAACAAAAACAAACCCAGCATTAAACCCCGCCCCCCACCCCGCATCCCCCACCCCAACCTAGGAATGCCTTGTTCCCCAAACATCAAGAAAGAAAAATAAAGCCCCAAGTTCAGGGAGCGTGAACCAGTGGGTGTAGACCCTTAGTGGAGAGGATTGTCCACATAAGGTGACGAGAAACTCCGCCCCCAGTAGGAATTAGGAGAGAAATAGCGTTCCAACCAACAAAGGTTATTTCGGACCGTCTCATTTCGGACCAATGTGAGTGAGTAGATGTGTGGATTAAACTAGCAGCACATGGAGAATAGAAAAATAAAATAAAATATGTTTTCTGTTTAGGATAAATGAGGAGGATCATCTTGTAGCTCAGGAAGACAGGGTATACCATACTCTAGGCAATCAAACTGGCAAAGTGCCTTCTCCTTCCTATGCGATTAGCAATTGATTGTCTCCCAGAGTGGAACTCCAGCCTAGGCAGTCATAATGAAAGGTGTATATCACCTGCAAGTGAAAGAAGAGGGAGAAGTGAACCTGCAATATGTGTAATGGTCACTAAAGTCCGCCAGTGACCCTCCTTCAGGAATTACTGAAATCTGAGCTTCCAAGAGAGCCAAACAAGTCATTACTGCAGTAAATCAGTATAACATAGGTAATCTTCATCTCTAAAAGGTCCCAACATCTCAGGAACATCTTGTAAAGGGCAAAAAAGATTTTCCCACAGTAGATTCAAACAGTGGCAAGCTTGAGAGTAGATATCACCTGGCATAGCCAGGGGCACAACACTTATATTGTATACTGACAGAGAGTACAAAAGGAACAACGGGTGCAAGATTAAATCCCTTGTCAAAGTTTGAACATTCAGCGGCCTATATTCAGAGCGGAGTTACAGAAGAGCATGTTGCAGCGTTTAACGGTTGGGGGGCAATGATTCCAGCCATGCGTTAGCATCCCTGGGGGAGGTAAAAAATCTGGTAGTTTCCCCGTCTTGAACCCTCAATCGTGCTGGAAACAGAACACTGTATCTAATGCCCTTAAGACGCATGGCTGCCTTCACCTGGTCAAAGGAGCGTCTGAGCTTTTGAGTTTCTACAGAGTAGTCAGGGAAGATAAGTAGCTTGTTATTTTGATGGCGTATTTCTCCCTGTACTCTAGCTGCCCGGAGCACTTCATCCCTGTCACGAAAGTTCAGAAACTTTAGGATAAATGTGCGTGGCGGTGCTCCAGGGGGGCCCGGCTTGGGAGGGATCCGGTGAGCCCGCTCCACCGCATAGAAAGGTGAAAATTGAGCCCCTGGTAGGAGGGAACGCAGGAGGCCTTCAATAAACTCCGTCGGACTTTTCCCCTCAGCTCCCTCCGCCAGACCTACAATACGGAGGTTGTTCCTCCTATTACGGTTTTCCGCATCTTCAGATTTATATTCCAGCGCTTTAATTTTGGTTTGTAGGGCCCTCAAGTCTGCTCCATGAGACTCCACAGTGTCCTCCACTTGCCCCAGACGCTGTTCCGCAACAGAAATTCTGCCCCTTATTTTATCCATGTCCAGCCTTATTAGACCAACATCTAATTGCACAGCATCTACCTTGGAGGTAAGGGTAGTAAGGGAGGCTTGGCAATTCCCTATAGCAGCCAAGACATCAGCCAGGCCTGGCTGTGTAGAGGGTGACTGCTCTGGTTGCTCTGCCTGGGACGCCATGTTGCCACTGGCTCGCCTCCCAGGCCCCACGCGGCCCACACAGGCCGCCTCTATCTCCACCGGTTCGGGGGGAAATTTCAACTTCTTACCCCTTCCTCTGGCTGTCCGGGATGATCGGCGGTGCATGTGAAGAAGGCCGTCGGCTTAAAGACCTGCTGCTGATGCTGCTTAGGAATCCTCCACAGGTAAGTTGCAGGTACAGAGGTGATCCTGGGTGCAGCAAGATGGCCACTGCTCCAGAGACCAGGTCGGGGCCCCAGACCCTCCAGCCAGCTGTCACGGAGTGTAGAAATGTTGCAGCAGTGCCCACAGGTGATCCGGTGGTCAGGACAGGCAGTCCGGGGTCTCCGGGGAGCAAGATGTGGCAGGGAAATGTACAGGAGCTGCCGCCGGGTGTAGCAAGATGGCCGCCGCTCCAGGCAGCAGGTCGGCCTCAGACCCTCCAGCCAGCCCCTACAGGGCACAAGTTGTTGTGGTAGTGTCCATAGGTGGTCTGGTGGCCAGGGCAGCTAATCAGGGGTCTCTGGGGAGCAGGATGTGGCCAGAAATTGTGCTGGAGCCGCCGCTGGGTGCAGCAAGATGGCCGCCGCTCCACAGACTAGGCCGAAGCCGCGGTCTGTCCTACAGGCCTTCCCCGGGCGGGGAGATCCGGCGATCGCGGCCGCGGATGACGCTCCAAACGGCTGGATGGTCCGATGGCCAGGTCGGGAATCAAGCAGGCTTGTTGTTGACAGCAGATGGGTTTGGATCGCCCGGATTACAGCAGGATTGAACGGGCAAGCGGAGCTCTCACCAAACCCGTCCTACCCCATCACTCTCCAGGCCACGCCCCCCCTAAAAACATTTCTCATTGGACAAATTTCAGAAGAGTGAAAGAATGATTCCTCTCTGAAAATTAAATTAAAATTAAAAATTCCAGTATTACAGAAACGTAATATAACAAAGTAGAGGTCTAGATATATTATACAAAGTATTTTACTGGGAGCTGCAACCTCATAAAAAATGGAGAAGTCATCTAAATATAAGATGATAGCCCCTAGGTAGGAGAAACCTATTTTAATTAGAGGGTTTATTAAAAACCTAATGGCCAAGTAGCAAAAAACGAGATCATTCTCTATATAGAGAAATTCAAAACAGAGGATTATGTTGACCAAAGAATGTGGAGGGGACATCGAAAAAAAAGGGGGCGGAGTCAAAAGATTATCAACTATTATTAATAAAACAATTGATGTCCCACTCCACATTCAAACCTGTAGGAACATGACAGCCCAATTTGTATATCCAGTTAGTCTCACTTCTGGATATACTACGCCCCTTTTTTTTTCGATGTCCCCTCCACATTCTTTGGTCAACATAATCCTCTGTTTTGAATTTCTCTATATAGAGAATAATCTCGTTTTTTGCTACTTGGCCATTAGGTTTTTAATAAACCCTATAATTAAAATAGGTTTCTCCTACCTAGGGGCTATCATCTTATATTTAGATGACTTCTCCATTTTTTATGAGGTTGCAGCTCCCAGTAAAATACTTTGTATAATATATCTAGACCTCTACTTTGTTATATTACGTTTCTGTAATACTGGAATTTTTAATTTTAATTTAATTTTCAGAGAGGAATCATTCTTTCACTCTTCTGAAATTTGTCCAATGAGAAATGTTTTTAACTTGAAGGGGGATGCGAATTGTCCTTCAGCCACTTTCTTTTATCTTAATAGGTTTAAAATACCAGATTTAATTTAAGCTTGAAGCAATAACCTAATTGTCCACAAGATGGCACTGGATAAGATTTATGCATGCATATAAGTAACATCACTTGTGTTGATGCTTCAGCTGTTTCAAAGCTCCGGTAATTATGTAACCAATGGCTGAGTTTCTTCGCTTCGCCGCTCAAGTACTTAAAGCGCATGCGCGGACGTGTAGGCGTGCCCCGATGATGTCATTTCTGACTAAACGGCCGTAGGGTAGACACGCACGCACGGACTGCGCATGCGCGAACTTTCGTTTTCCACTGGAGTTGTTTTACCATTCCTTGCAAGGATTTTTTTGTATTGTTGAACGCCTGCATGGCATTTTAATAAAGGAACCATAAGTTTTACTACACTATCGGAGCATCTCTTTCTTTCTTCCTGGATATCCATTATCGCTGGGAATGGCTCTCCTCCATGGCTGATTGATCGGAGATTAACCATCTAGCACTTCACAGCAGGATCCATCCACAGAAGGGACAGCATCCAAAGTGGAGATTGATTCATGCCTTTCTTTAAGGGCTGTCCGGTAAGCCTTTAATCTCTCTGGTGACGGGCTTTACAGCGGTGGAAGTCAGATATCCATAGCGGTTCTTTTCACATGTTTCCATGGACGTTTATTTATATTTTGGTTTTGCTTGATTAGAAATATTCACGGACATTATTTTAGTGATTAATGTGCACAGTCTTTATTTGCATTTAATTTTATTTAGTGTTTATTTGCACATAACAAAATATTTTTTCACTGTTTATCTATATCCAGCGCTGTACTCCTTGTATACACAATAACTTGCATATTAGCCTTTAAAATTAGCACTTGATTTTTCACATTCGAGTCCCATAGACTTTAACAGGGCTCGCGTGTTCGCACAAATTTTTTGGTCTGTTCGCATGTTCTGCCGCAAACCAAACCGGGAGGTGTTCGGCTCGTCCCTACAACTGCCATCCCCATTTTGACTCTCAAATTGTGTGCATCTTCAAAATTTCGCTTTCACAGGGGTGACATCACCCCATCTGATGAAGGCAAGATCAACACAGTTTGGACATACTAATGTCGGATCTTGCCTTCATTTTTTCAAACTTTGTAAGTTCCTGAGTTGGGTATTGTTTCATGGTTTTAAACATGCCTATTTAACACAAAAAGGCTATTTGTACTGTCTATACCAAAAATGTTATTACTAAAATATGTTGGTTTTTTCAAAAACCCTTTTCTAACGCACAGGTGAATGTGCGCAGAGTAAAACTTTTAAGACTCAAAAATGTGTGGCTTCTTCTTTCAATGCTCAATAGCAGTTCTTGGAGTAAGTTGTTGTTTACAGTGACAATGGGGGTTATTTCCTAAAGGCAAGTTCACTTTGCACTACAAGTGCCCTTTCAAGTTTGCAAAGTGGACTTTCCTTTAGTAAATAACTCCCACAGTGCTTTATAATTTGCCACAATCAGGCCATTTTCGTGACTCCCCAAAATTCATATATGGTGCTGAAAATGATGAATATTTTTATCATTAATGCACATTAACAACAAAAACAAGGTGTGTGTATAGCAGACCCACAACATAATATTTCACAGAAGAAGAGATTGTCACCTCATGTATCAAATAAATTACCTTTGCACTATTGAAGAAAATGGCCATAAAAAAAAGGCCACTGGAGATGAATCCGCCCCTGAAGAAGTGTATTCACAGAAACGCGTCGGGCACCATGGATGCAGCCACTGAGTTTTAATATAGGACTTTACCCTGATCTACCTTTTGATGCATCTCACATTTTTATACCTGATACTCATTTTATATTATGTGTCTTGTGCTTCCCAGCATACATGTAATCCTTGTACATTGTAATTTGTAACAGCCATTTATTGGTATGACTGTCTGTATATGCATGTAATTATGTAGGTCATGTTCTGTGCACATGCACACGTAACCCTTTACATGTGACATATACCAGGATGTTTTTTACACAATAAATTTGGACATTTTTTTTCACACCCCAATCTGTCTACTGCCTCATTCAAAGTCCCACTCGGCCCCCCCTCTTTCTCTTGTATTTGGGATGGAGGCACAGTCCTATGCCTCACTCAAAGTCCCACCCCTTTCCAGTATAACCAGTCCCATCTGAGGCCACATAGTTTATAGCATTTTTCCGTAGGAAATTGTGGAGAATGCAACAGGCAAGGACAATATGATTCAGTTTATATTCCGCCATATGGATCGCTGTCAGAAATAGGCGGAACCAGCTGGCCATTATTCCAAAGGCATTTTCAACCACTCTTCTGGCTCTGGTCAGCCGGTAATTAAAAACCCTCTGGTCCGGGGTGAGGTTCCTCATTGGGAATGATCGCAGAAGATGGTCCCCCAGCGCAAAAGCTTCATCCGCGACAAAGACAAACAGGAGTCCCGCCACATTGTCTTCCGGAGGTGGCAAGCCCAAGCTGCCATTCTGGAGCCGTCTGTAAAACTTTGTCTGGGTGATGACTCCAACATCCAGCCATTTTTCCCCATGTCCACATACAGAAACTCGTAAGTCGCCGACACCACCGCCAACAAAACTATACTATTAAACCCCTTGTAATTATAATAGTATGACCCTGAGTTGGGAGGTGGTATAATGTGGACGTGTTTCCCATCTATTGCCCCCTCCGCAGTTGGGAAAGTCCCACCGCTGTGCAAACTGGGAAGCCACAGTCTGCCATTCCTGTGGCGTTGAAGGAAACTGTGGAGTCAAACAAGAAAAAACAAATTAGTAATTTTGCACATAAACACTGCAACCAGATTAAACACAAACGTTCTTGGCCAACATCAGTATAACATTTATTTGAAGGAGTAAATATATAAAGTACACTTATCAGATTCTTCACCCTCTCTGATGGCCCATTGTAAAAATTATAGGGGGGTAGATGTTTTAGACAGGTAACCCTCTCCACTTCCATTAGAGCTGAATGCATAAATAATGTGTTTAACTTTGGCTAGCCCCTCCTTACTTACACTATTGGCAGCCCACTGGACAGGTAAGAAGTGTCATAATAAAAAAATATGAATACACACTGTCCAAATTGAAGCACATTTTTACATTCTGCAATTACCTATCAAGATAATAAGAGAACAAAACTTTAAACAGTACCATTTGAAAGTATTTAGGCAGGCCCTTGGACTACATGCTTTGGTGAATTCATCCATAAATATGACCACAAAAGAGGTAGGTATAGTGTGTATGGGTTGGGCAAAGTCAGCAGATAGAGGATTGGTATCGGTTGACTTAGCGGTTGGGGGGAGGGAGGGTTCCAAATGAGTTTGGGACCCCCCCAAAAAAGCCTCAGGCACTCTGCATGAATTTAAGGACACAAATAACATTTGGACACATTTTAGGAGGTGTTTAGGGTAAAGCACTACAATGGAGCTGACAAAATCCATTGTTAAGTGACTAGGCTAGGTGTGTATGGGCCCACGATAGCATGCTGGGGAGGTTAGTGAAGGCAAATATGCATGAAGGACAAAAAAGGAAGTTTAAAAAATTCAAGCTTGCATGAGGACAAAGGGGACATTCACAGCATATTACAATCATGGTAATTATGGAATGATGAAATAAATCGAATACATTAGCAAACATTAAATACATAGAATGTGATGTTAAAATAGAAAACTTACCCTAATATAGTCCTTCTGCAGGACCTGAATGATGTCAGAACAGGTCTCTGAAATAATGATCCCCAGAGCCTGGAGGGAGATGCCTGTCGAGAACTTAATGTCCTGCAGACTTCTCCCTGTCGCCAAGTACCACAACGTGGCGACTAGCCTCTGTTCGGGAGCGATGGCTTGCTGCATGCAGGTGTCCTGCTTCATAATATAAGGGGACAGCAAAGCCAACAGACGGTGAAAAACAGGGTACGTCATCCGGAGATAATTCCTGAAATCATCAGGATTATTCTCCTGGATCTCCCGCAACAAAGGCATGTGCGAGAATTGGTCATGCTGGAGCAACCAATTCTTGGTCCATGAACTCCTCCCCGCCCTGTTCATGGACTGGACTTTGGTACTAAGAACCCCAAGACCAAGCCCCTGCACAGCACAAACTCTATGATGAGTATGTACCCGCAACATGGCTTCAAAATGGTCGGCTGGTCAGAACGAACTAACAGAACGCACTGAAAAACAGAAAGGCCTAAGAAGAGTGAGCTGAAAATCAGAAATGAGCAGACAAGAACGCACTGCAAAATCAAATACGTACTATAAAATACACACTGAAAAACAAATGCGAACTGATTACACACACTGAAAACCATACGAACCCACAAGCACAAACTGAAGAGCAGTAACGATCAGAAAAGCACGAGTCTGAAAAGCGCGAAACGTCTCTCACCAAACACTGGCTACTGAACTTCCCTTTTCTAGTGCCGTCATACGTGTTCTACGTCACCGCGTTCTGGACGTTCGGAATTTCCGACAAGATTTGTGTAACCATGTGTATGCAAGACAAGTTTGAGCCAACATCCATCGGAAAAAATCCATGCATTTTGTTGTCGGAATGTCCGATCGTGTGTACAGGGCATAAAAGTTCCCAGCAATGCCAGGGCACGTTCACATATAAAGGTATACAAGTGAGGCGAACAGCACTCCGCTGTCTTCCTGGTGCATGCAATCAGGCCCTCCCACAGACCACATATAAGAAATAAGTCTGGGATTGCTGCACTCAAAATTTATTGAAAGGTAGTAGAAAAAAATATATACAAAAATCTCGTCGTTCCATAACAACCGTTTCGGGCTATAATCGTTCATGCCCTTCCTCGGGTAGAAACATACATAAATGGGAAACCATTCTCATTATCAATATATAGTCATCTTAAACCAGGAACTACAGTGGTGCTCATAAGTTTACATACCCTGCCAGAATTTATGATTTCTTGGGCATTTTTCAGAGAATATATTATAATAACACAAAAAAAAAATTTTCACTCATGCTTAGTGTTTGGCTGAAGCCATTTATTATCAATCAACTGTGTTTACTCTTTTTAAATCATAATCACAACAGAAACTACCCAGATGACCCTGATCAAAAGTTTACATATCCCAGTTCTTAATATCGTGTATTGCCTCTTTTAACATCAGTGACAGCTTGAATTCTTTTGTGGTATTTGTGGATAAGGCTTTTTATCTTCTCAGGTGGTAAAGCAGCCCATTCCTCTTGGCAAAAAAGCCTCCAGTTCCTGCAAAATCTTGGGCGGTCTTGCATGAACTGCAAGTTTGAGATCTCTCCAGAGTGGCTCTATGATATTGAGGTCAGGAGACTGAGATGGCCACTCCAGATCCTTCACTTTATTCTGCTGTAGCCAATGACATGTCAACTTGGCCTTGTGTTTTGGATCATTGTCATGTTGGAATGTGCAAATACGTCCCATGCGCAGCTTCCTGGCTGATGAATGCAAATGTTCCTCCAGTATTTTTTGATAACATACTGCATTCATCTTGCCATCAATTTTGACCAAATTTCCTGTGCCTTTGTAGCTCACACATCCCCAAAACATCAGCGATCCATCTCCGTGTTTCACACTAGGAATGGTGTACCTTTCATCATAGGCCTTGTTGACTCCTCTCTAAATGTAGCGTTTATGGTTGTGGCCAAAAAGCTCAATTTTGGTCTCATCACTCCAAATGACTTTGTGCCAGAAGGATTGAGGCTTGTCTCTGTGCTGTTTGGTCTATTGTAAGCGGGATACATTGTGGCCTTTGCGTAGTAATGTCTTTCTTCTGCCGACTCGACCATGCAGCCCATCTTTCTTCAAGTGCCTCCTCTTTGTGCATCTTGAAACAGCCACACCACATGTTTTCAGAGAGTTCTGTATTTCACCTGAAATTATTTGCGGGTTTTTCTTTGCATCCCGAACAATTTTCCTGGCAGTTGAGGCTGAAATTTTAGTTGGTCTACCTGACCGTGGTTTGTTTTCAACAGAACCCCTCATTTTCCACTTCTTGTTTAGAGTTTGAACACTGCTGATTGGCATTCTCAAATCCTTGGATATTTTTTTATAGCCCTTTCCTGTTTTATACAGTTCAACTACCTTTTCCCGCAGATCCTTTGACAATTCTTTTGCTTTCCCCATGACTTAGAATCCAGAAACATCAGTGCAGCATTGGATGAAAGATGCAACGGTCTGTCAGGAGTCCAGAAACTCATTGACCTTTTATACACACACACACTAATTACAGGCAAACAGATCACAGATGAGAATGGTTACCTTTAATAGCCATTCAAACCCATTTGTGTCAACTTGTGTGCATGTTATCAGGCCAAAATCACCAGGGTATGAAAACTTTTGTTCAGGGTCATTTGGGTAGTTTCTGTTGTGATTATGCTTTAAAAAGAGTAAACACCGTTGATTGATAATAAATAGCCAAACGCTAACCATGAGTGAAAGAAAAGTTTTTCTGTTATTCATATTCTCTGAAAAATGCCCAAGAAATCATAAATTCTGGCAGGATATGTAACCTTATGAACACAACTGTAGTTCCTGGTTTAAGATGACTATATATTGATAATGAGAATGGTTTCCCATTTATGTATGTTCCTACCTGAGGAAGGGCGTGAACGATTATAGCCTGAAATGGTTGTTATGGAACGACGAGATTTTTGTATATATTTTTTTCTTCTACCTTTCAATACAGTTTGAGTGCAGCAATCCCAGACTTATTTCTAATATGTGGCCTGTGGGAGGGCCTAATTGCATTCACCAGGAAGACAGCGGAGTGCTGTTCGCCTCACCTGTGTATACCTTTATATGTTGAACTGTCAGAGACTGAATTACATGTGTTGAATAAGGGACTGTGTTTTTGTCCAAAAGAACGTATTAACAATTTTTTTTTTTTAAACAGGATCTTTATAGATTTTATAGACAAACTTTATTGAAAACCTTTTTTTTCCTCACGACCATTTATAAGCAATCCCAATCATAATTTATGTAATAAAAGTTAAACAACACCTCCTACTTCTTCACCCAATTGGAATTGTTCATAAAAGAGGTCGATCATATGATATTTTTGGAAGATCAGACCTCGATAGACCATACATCAAGCAATCTGAATAGTGATGAGATTGCAGCATTAGCTTCTTTGTCAGCCAGGCATGATACCACGATTTAAGCCAGCCGACAAAGGAGGTTTTATTGCAGTAATGGATACAGAGGAATACGAAAAAGAAGTTATCAGACTGTTGTTGGATTATAAAACCTATGCGTGCCTGAATGATAATCCTGTTTTCCATATACAGAAAAAGATTAAGGAACTTTTAAAGCATGCAGTACAGGATAAAATAATAGATAATGACACACAGTCCTATTTAACAAATTAATTTCCGGTGACCCCAGTCATGTATACTTTGCCTAAGATTCATAAAAACTCCTATGACCCTCCGGGTCGCCCAATTGTGTCCAGCATGTAATCAGTGACAGCCCCTTTGGCTAAATATTTAGATAAATGTATTACACCACTGATCTTTAAATCCAGTTCTTATATACAAGATGCTTATGATTTTCTTTAGACAAAATTGGAAAGGTTACTGTATCAGCTGGTTCTCTTCTGGTCACTTGGGATATATCAAGTCTATGTACGGTAATTCCACATGAACTGGGGTTAGAAGCCTGTCGCCGAATCTAGGAAATGTCAACTACCTTTTCCTGCAGATCCTTTGACAATTTTTTTGCTTTCCCCATGACTCAGAATCCAGAAACATCAGTGCAGCACTGGATGAAAGATGCAAGGGTCTGTCAGGAGTCCAGAAACGTATTGACCTTTTATACACACACACAAATTACAAGCAAACAATAGCCATTCAAACCCCTTTGTGTCAACTTGTGTGCATGTTATCAGGCCAAAATCACCAGGGCATGAAAACTTTTGATCAGGGTAATTTGGGTAGTTTCTGTTGTGATTATGATTTAAAAAGAGTAAACACCGTTGATTGATAATAAATGGCTTCAGCTAAACACTAACCATGAGTGAAAGAAAAAGTTTTTGTGTTATTCATATTCTCTGAAAAATGGCCAAGAAATCATAAATTCTGCCAGGGTATGTAAACAACTGTAATTAGGCATTTAATCATCAATTATAAAAACAAAAAACATCTAATTTTAACATCCTTGGTCTCAAAGCGAAGGCTGTATAAGCCGTATTCACACGCCATGATCATAAAGCGGTTATTATTGAATGATATACAAATATATACCTAATTCCTGTTCATTTTTGACTCTCATAATCTACATTTTTATAATGGTACAGAGAGCAAATCTGATCTAGAGGCTGTCAGTGGGGATCAAATACAAGGAAGAAATGATCTTGAAAATCTGGAAATCACAGCTGTTCCTTGAAGACAACGAGGATCAACAGGCCTCTCTTCCACTGAGAGCAACTCAAACCAAAAAAAAACCCCAAACAGCCAAGAAAGTAAAATAACTTACAACACCCCTCTGAATTTACCGCTGCGGTAAAGAAACTCCAAGCCACACAGGAAAGGGATCAAAGGGAGCACCACTAGTTCACAAAAAGTATGATTCCACAAATGGAAACGGTGCATCCTGATTTGGTAGAGGAAATGAGGATTGAACTGATGAGTCATTGTCTCATTTCAGAGAATTTTCATTGTGTTCCAGTACTGAAATAATTAATCGCCATCTTCTGTGCTAAATGACTTGTACATTTTCTTTGGTTTGGAAGGTGCAGCCAAATATCTCTCTGCATTGTTTATTTCGTTTTTGTTAATATATACCAGTGTATTGTGTAATTGATTTTATTCAGTATTACAATCTCCAAATATACACTATATTACCAAATGTATTGGGATGCCTGCCTTTACTCGCACATAAACTTTAATGTTATCCCAGGCTTCTTCCGTAGGGTTCAATATTTGGTTGGCCCAACATTTGCAGCTATAACAGCTTCAACTCTTCTGGGAAGGCTGTCCACAAGGTTTAGGAGTGTGTCTATAGAAAAGTTTGACCATTCTTCCAGAAGCGCATTTGTGAGGTCAGGCACTGATGTGGACGAGAAGGCCTGTCCTGCAGTCTCCCCACTAATTCATCCCAAAGGTGTTTTATCAGGTTGAGGTCAGGACCAGTCAAGTTCCTACAACCCAAACTCGCTCATCCATGTCTTCATGGACCTTGTTTGTGCACTGGTGCGCAGTCATGTTGGAACAGGAAGGGACTATTCCAAAACTGTTCCCACAAGGTTGGGAGCATGAAATTGTCCACAATGTCTTGGTATGCTGACACCTTAAGAGTTTCCTTCACTGGAACTAAGGGGCCAAGCCCAGTCCCTGAAAAACAACCCTACACCATAATCCCCCCCTCCACCAAATGATTTGGACCAGTGCACAAAGCAAGGTCCATAAAGACATGGATGAGCGAGTTTGGGGTGGGGGAAATTGACTCGCCTGCACAGAGTCCCGACTTCAACCCGATAGAACACCTTTGGGGTGAATTAGAGCGGAGACTGCGAGCCAGGCCTACTAGTCCAGTTCCTGACCTCACAAATGGGCTTCTGCAAGTATGGTCAAACATTCCCATAGACACACTCTATGGGACAGCCTTCCCAGAAGAGTTAAAGCTGTTGTCGCTGCAAAGGGTGGGCCAACTCAATATTGAACCCTACGGACTAAGACTGGGATGCCATTAAAGTTCATGTGCGTGTAAAGTCAGGTGTCCCAATACTTTAGGTAATATAGTGTATGCTGTACCTTATGTGAACCTTAGCAGTGCCTTTGGAGTTTTTTTTTTAAAAAGGGCACAAATTACTAAATGCAATGTTGATAAATAGCAATAAAAATGTACCCGAAGTCTGTTTATTCCAATTTAAAGTGCATTGATATTACATTTTTTTAATTGTTTTGTATTTTGTGTGGCTGACCATAAACTGTTGTTTTAGCTTAGGCCTATAAGATAGGAGTGATGTGGAGATATATAAAAATTGAAAAGCCGAAGCATCATTTTACAATACATTGCGGTTTTGATCATTCCCCAAGATAGACGTAATGATTTTAGAAGTTTCTATTGTAAGGTGGGGGAAATAACTGGTCCATTTGTTAAGGCCAGTTGTTGGAGATGTGTAATCCAGTGGCTGTCAGTTAAAGTTAGAGTAGAAACTACTTTCCTACTCGGGTTAGATTATCCTTAAAGGATGTCCAATGAGTTTCCCCAGTCCTTCCAAAATAATTTTTTATGGTGAAGATGATATAAGATTTCACCTTTAGGAAAAGAAATGTATTCTTGCTTAGGCATGGACATTTCTCAAGCTACAGTGTATTGGAAGGAAATGGTTGCTTGTCAACATCAACCGAAGATTTTACAGTATATAATGAGGACCTTCACAATGCCACTGTTTAAGAGTAGGAAGTCCAGAAGACTCTAGGACGTCTGAGTTGTACCCTAGGTGGAGAAAAAGATGTGTGGCTATTTAGCATAAAGCACATGCACATTTTATGCTATGGCAACCACGTGGAGTGTAAGAACATTTGCTGACACCTCAGCAGGCAGGAGTTCTTTATGTATATGAAGAATATATAACAAGTTATTTTGGCGGGTCACATTTTGGTCAAGTTCAGTATTTGTTTACATCGATGTGCCGTGAATACAATCTCTCTCTTGCATATCTAGTTAGAGAGGCTAGTTTTTACAGTTCCAGATCAGGAAAATTAAGACCTCCTCCATTGGTGGAAGGTTGTTGTAAGGTCCTTTGGCCTATGGTTGCTCAGGAAAAGCTACCATTTTAACACAGAGGGAATGTTAACCTTATATAGATTATGGGGGTTTTTGTGTATGTATATGCCGAGGTAAGATGTTTTTTAATTGCACCACATAAAGGTACAGGTATGCAAAAACACTGGAGGAATTGCAGGAGGAGATGGCTTCTTTAAGGGATAAACAGGATGATCTGGAAAACCAGTCCCGAAGAAGCAGTCTTAGAATCCGTGGGCTGCCTGAAACTATCATTGATTTAAATGGGACAGGTAAAGCCTTGTTCCAAGAACTATGTCCAAATCTCCCTGTGGATCGGCTAGAGATGGATAGAGTGCATAGGGCCATGCTGGGACACCAGGTGCCCCCCCTAGAAATATCAGTGAAATGTCACTATTTCCACACTAAAGATCTGGTTTTACGTGCAACTGCATCTAAACCATCACTTGCAGTTTCAGGGCCATGATTACAAATTATTTGCTGAACTGGCACAATGTACCATCCTAAAGAGAAGGGCTCTATGTCTGTGCCTACAAGTTTTACAGGAGATGGATATTAAGTATAGATGTGGGTTCCCATTTAGACTGCTCTTTTCTTACAACAGCAAACTGTATCAAATGACCATGCCAGAATCCACCAAAAAGTGCTTCCATGAGCTAGGCCTTGCGAATCCTTCTAGTAGCTACCTACTCTTCGTAAATCTCACAGCAGAAATCTATGGGTACCTCTACTCTGAAGCCTCTTAATCTTAATTCACATCTCAAAGCCAGAAATTCCAGTCTGCTACAAATGGATGAGTATTCTTCCTCGCTTTATTTGTGTGTTCCTCTCTATGTTCTTCTGGATATAAGGGACCCCATCTATTATATATTTTACTGAATCTAATGGTGCTTTGGAGATGGCCCACTAGTGAGTCCCTTGAGTAGGGTGTGAATGAGACCTTTCATTCTCCACTCATTTTGTCTTTTTGAGGACTGACCTTGATCATCCTGGACTGTCCTCACTTTACTTATGGACTGACCCACTTTGTAGTTAACACTATACAGGCTACAGACTAGTTTTCTAGTTGGTTGTGGTCTATTCGTACTATGCGGTTACACTCTGCCACATTATTCATCTGTCTAGGTTGCTATTTACAACCCATTCATCTAGATGTGTTTGTAATTTATTCATATACTTTAGATGATATGCTATTTAACAGAGACTAAGAACGCTAGTTCTATTCTTTTACCATCAGCTATTTTCATCTGCTACCCTAGTCTGTCAGTTTAAGACAGTGGGGGTCATTTACTAAGATGAATGCACTGCGCTGGTTCAGACCTTAATTGGTGCGCTGGATAAATCCTTAATTGAGCGCGTGAACCGGCGCACGCACAGCAGTACCGTACACGCGAGAATGTTTCCAGCGCAATCCCATCGCGCTGGTTCTCGGGACTGCCGTCATAAAGGGCGGGGTCACCCGGTAACATCACACGGTGACCACGCCCCATGCCTATATAAGTCGGCGCACACCTCGCAGACGGCATTGCAGCGGGAGAGAGCATCATGTCAACATCGGGAGAAGAGGGAAGAAGACCGGGCCACCGCTAGCAAAAGAGCTGGAAGAAGATACCGGAGAGCAGAAAAGAACTGGACAGCAACAAAAGAACCAGACAGCGGGAGAAGAGAACGGAGAAGACTGGGCCACCACTAGCAAAACAGCGGAGGAGCCCAGCAGAAGAACCGGTGAGCGCGGAGAAGCACCGGACACCGGGAGAAGAGGCCGGACAGCGCGGGGAGTAGTGGAGACCAGGAGAAGATGCGGAGAAGAGTCCAGAGAGAGCTGAAGAGACCCTCGAAGTGGGCAGAAGACCCCCGGAGCTGCTTAATTACTTTAAAAACCTGTCTTGTGTGTTTTTTTTCTTGACACTTTTTTCCCCCCAGGTGAATGGGTAGGGGTAGCATGTACCCCATACTCATTCACATAGGGTGGGGGGCCGGGACCTGGGGGCTCCCAGATTCTGATAAGCCCCCCGCCCGCAGACCCTGACAACCAACGGCCAGGGTTGTCAGGAAGAGGCCCTTGTCCTCATCAACATGGGGACAAGGTGCTTTGGGGTGGGGGGGCTGCAGCGGCCTGGTACGGTTCAGGAGGGGGGGCGCTCGCTCGTCCCCACCCCCTTTCCTGACCGGCTGGGCTGCGTGCTCGGATAAGGGTCTGGATTTTGGGGGGGACCCCCACGCCGGTTTTTCGGCGTAGGGGGTTCCCCTTAAAATCCATACCAGACCAAAGGAACCCATCCCATTTTATTATTTAAAATTTGGCGTGGAACTCGCCCCCAAAAGTTTCATACCAAACAGTGCCTGGTATTGGTGAGGATCCAAGTCGGATCCAGTGCTTGCTGCTCATTGGGAAAGGAAAAAACATTTTTTCCTTTCCCGATGAGCGAGCCAGCTATCCGCAGCTGACACAGTGCACTGCGATTACCTGTGGTTATGTGCGGATAGCTGCGCTAAATCGCTCATGGACGCAGTCAATTCTATTCTTTCTATCCGCACCAAACCGCATGTAATCAAAACTAAGCTAAACGCAGTGTGTGAATGGGGCCATAGGAAAGCATTGTGTGCGTTTAGCTGCGGTAGAAAACACAGCTAAAAGCACAATTCTATCCATCCCTGTAAAAGGCGCCTAAGGCCCCTTTCACACTGGGACGTTTTTCAGGCGCTATAGCGCTAAAAATAGCACCTGAAAAACGCCCTAAAGAAGTGGCTCTATTCACTCCAGTGTGAAAGGGCTTTCACACTGAAGCGGTGCGCTAGCAGGACGACAAGGCCCCTATCACACTGGGGCAGTGGGGGCATCTTCTGTAAAGTGGCGCTATTTTTAGCACTGCTTTACCGTCGTTTTAGCAGCATTATTCGGCTGCTAGCGGGGCGGTTTTATACTGGTTCAGATACTACACCACTAAGGGAGGTGTACGGTGCGTGCGTGGGTGTTAGCGGTACTGGCACTAACCTGATGCTGCCTGGGGCTGGTGCTTGCCAGTTCACCAAAACGCTACCAAAAAAACTGTTAGCGAGCGCAGGGATCAGGCCTGACTCTGTGAACGCTGCAGTTATGCATTTAGTGTTTTGTAAGTGACAGTGATCGATCGATACTGCACTTGGGTGGGCTGGGCGGAGGGGCAAACGCAGGTACTAGCAGGTATCTGGGCTGATCCCACTAATGCATTTTTAGGACCCCTAAACTGCTGGGGATGCTAGTATAGATCTGATCGGATCAGATATTGATCCGTTCAGATACTATACCACTAAGGGAGGTGTATGCTGCGTGCGTGGGTGTTAGCGGTACTGGCGCTAATCTGACGCTGCCTGGGGCGACGCATATCACCGCCGGGCAATCAGGGGGCTAAACCTTTATTCGGTAATAAACAGCGGGTTCCCTGACACTATAAAAAATAAACTAACTAACCAGCATCACCCGTAACAGTAATAAGGTGATCAGTGGTGAAAGGGTTAACTAGGGGGCAATCAAGGGGTTAAAACCTTTATTAGGTAGTATATGGGGGTCCTTGTCGCTATAAAACGCTGACGGCGAACCTAAATATTTACCTCCCTAACTAGTGTCACCAGTGACACTAATACAGCGATCAGAAAAATGATCGCTTAGCGACACTGGCGACGGGGGGTGACCAAGGGGTTAAAACTTTATTGGGGGGGTTAGGGGGGTATCCTAGACCTAAAGGGGGCTAACCCTGACTGCCCTACCACACTAACTGTCACAAACTGACTCCATGCAGTAATCAGAAAAAAAAAACTGCTTGGTGTCAGTGTGACGGGGGGAGGGGTGATCAGGGGGGGATCGGGGGTGTAATGTGTGCCTGGCATGTTCTACTGTGTGTGTGTTGGTGCACTCACATTCCAGTCTTCCCTCCTCGGCGCCGGAACGGAAAATGCCGAGCCGAGGAGAGATGACATCATTTCCTCTGCCTCTGTGTACAATACAGAGGCAGGGAAATGATCCCATTGGCTGGGAGCGATCGCGAGGGGGGGCCAAGAATCGATGGCCTCCCCCTCACCTCCGATCGCCAGGGAAGATTTGGCGACCGCGGGCAGGCAAGGAGGTACGTGTAAGTCCTTTTGCCTGCCCGTGCCATTCTGCCGACGTACATCGTCGTGCGGCGGTCGGCAACTGGTTAATAGATGTCCATTTGTGGGTGCACTCCTTTTAACTCCTGTTAATTTACACTGCAAAAGGGTCAAACCTCAAACATATTCTGTTAGTGTCTCAAATTAACATACATGTGTGTATTTTGCTTTCCTTGCTTCTTTTCCAAGTCCTGTTTTTTTTTGTTTTTTTTGACCAATAAAATTGTGTCAAATTTTTTATGTTTTATGTGTGTTCTTTTCATGCAATGGATTTCCCAGCTGCAGCATAACTAGGCTGTTTGGCATGTCTTAGACAAATCCCTTTTTTTTTTTTTTTTTTTTTTTTAGTTTTAAGTTACCTTCCTGGTGCCTTCATGGTAGCACATGCATGGATTGTGCATATACTGCCATGGATAGTGACCAGGAAAGTAACATTTCAGAGTGGTAAGTATTCAATTTTTGAGCTGTGGTTTTCAGCCTCAGTACTCAAGTAACACCCCCCCCCCCCCCCCCCCACAGGACATGTTTAGGAAATGTATCTTATCTAAAATAGCTGTCCAAAATACAAAGCCATTGACTTTGATTTAAAGCACCTGTGAAAGATGAAGGAAAACCTGCAAACATGGCCTGTTGGGGGGTACTTGAGGACAGGGTTGAGAAGCACTAATTTTGAGCACTGAACTAAAATCAATCTCAAGACAATCCTACTCTAATTGTGGACATTTGAGGGAAATCAAGATTTTTTTTTTTTTTTTAGGTTGGGCTTTGTGTCTCTTTTCTTAAAATTGGCTTTGCTTCCTGTCACATAGCCAAACAGGAAGTGAGAGTAAAACCCTAACAATATTTTCTTGGGGACACACAGGTCAATCTAACTAGTGTCCCCATTATGCAAATTGCACTCTAGCACTTTGTTGTGTACACCCCAAATAATAATTAGGTATTTTGGGGTTTATTAAAGGCAAATCCTTTCTGCAATACAAGTGTAGTTGATGCAAATCAGAGGGGTAGCACTGGTGATTTTATCATCCAATCATGTAGAGGCAAAGATGCGTTTTTTTTTTCTTTTCCTTGCATGTCCCCCTCGGATCTCCAGCAACTGCACTTCTAAGTGCACTTGTAGTGCAAACTGGATTTACCCTTTAGTAAATAAACCCCAAGATACATAATAATTTGAGATGTACATGGCAAAATGCTAGAGTGCAATTTCCCGAATGGGGAAACTATTTAGATTAGACTATTTAGAAGCTGAATGTATTTTGGGGTGCAATTCCACATATGCCCATGGCCTGTGTGAGCAATATATCATTTAGTGACAACTTTTTATAATTTTTTTTTTTTTTTGTCATTATTCAATCACTTGGGACAAAAAAAATTCATATTCATTGGGCTCAACATGCCTCTCAGCAATTTCCTTGGGGTGTCTACTTTCCAAAATGGGGTCATTTGGGGGGGGGTTGTACTGCCCTGCCATTTAAGCACCTCAAGAAATGACATAGGCAGTCATAAACTAAAAGCTGTGTAAATTCCAGAAAATGTACCCTAGCTTGTAGACGCTATAACTTTTGCGCAAACCAATAAATATACACTTATTGACATTTTTTTTACCAAAGACATGTGGCCAAATACATTTTGGCCTAAATGTATGACTAAAATTGAGTTTATTGGATTTTTTTTTATAACAAAAAGTAGAAAATATCATTTTTTTTCAAAATTTTCGGTCTTTTTCCGTTTATAGCGCAAAAAATAAAAACGGCAGAGGTGATCAAATACCATCAAAAGAAATCTCTATTTGTGGGAAGAAAAGGACACAAATTTCGTTTGGGTACAGCATTGCATGACCGCGCAATTAGCAGTTAAAGCGACGCAGAGCCAAATTGTAAAAAGTGCTCTGGTCAGGAAGGGGGTAAATCCTTCCGGGGCTGAAGTGGTTAAGGATTAAAACATTAGGCACAACATCTTGAGAAAGAAATTTAAAAATAATGCAGCACAGACAGTTAAAGCAAAGTGAACAACGTAAAAACAACAAACATTGCCAACATGAAAAAGATTTCATGGTAAAATAACCACCACCCAAAAAAATACAACAAACCAAAGTAACAAATAAATTGCATAAATACACATCTGTTTTGCAACAACATAACAAACAAAATACAAAGAGAAAATACATGTGTTAGAAACTCGATAAGGACACCCAAATGTACTCTCTTGCGGAGACACACACACTCTTGGCTCTTTTCAGGGCAAAGTAAAGAATGCTATCTGCAAGCTTTATATAACATAGGTTTGTGTGCTAATGAGGCAATTGCAAATACATGCACAGTCCATGAAACACACAAAATGCAAGTTCACCCAATGTAGAGGGAACTTCAAAGTGGGTACACCTGTTAAGGATGTCCTTAAATTACTAACCCAAAAAACTCACTCTGAGCATGCCCAGAAACATCCAAGTGCTGTTCACACACAAAAAGCACCAACAAAAAAAAAAACAGTCCCTAAGCATGCCCAGACCAACCCAAATGCATTTCACACACCAAAAGGCACAGGAAAAAAACAAAGTCCCTGAGCATGCCCAGAACAACCCAAATGCAGCTAGCACAAAATAAGCCACCCCCCTGTCCAAAATTAAGCACATCATCCAGCATGCACCAAAATTACAGATGGGACAAAACACCCCCCAGTCCAGGGGGGCAACTAAAGAGCCTAACATGTGCAAAAGTTATACAACAAATACCATTGCTGTCTAAGGGAACTGACTTGGTAATTTTACTAGTCCCCACTTGGCTGGCTTATCTTCTAGTTATTGGCCTTAAAATGGGTATGGGGGCCCAGGTCCCACCCTAAGGGACATATATCAATGTCACCAATTGGACAATCCCAAAAACGAAACAAGGAGAAATGCCTTTAAATATGCCAAATTGCTTAAGGGCCAGTTCACACCAATGCAGTCCAGTGCTTGCAATTCCAGTGCGTTCCAGTTCCAGAAAAAACAGTAGAACATGCTGCATTTTTTCTGCACTGGACTGTACTGGAAAGCTGTAAAACGCATCAAAAATGCACCAGAACGCACCAAAAACGCACTGCAACACACTTGTCCTTATTTAAGGTTAAGAAAAAAGAGGGGGGAAAAAAAGCACTGGACTGCATCAAAAACGCACCAAAAACGCACTGGGATGCATTAAAAACGCGTATGCAGAAAAGCACCTGGAACTCCTCCTGACTGCATTTCTATGGTGTGCACTGGCCCTAAGGGCCAGTGCACACCATAAAAACGCAATCCGGATGCTTTCCAGGTGCTTTTCTGCATGCACGTTTTTTATGCATCCCATCATTTTATCAATGAACTTTTATGTGTATTGCCGGACCGACATTTCATTATAGCCGTGAAGTGAACCAGCGTAAAAAAAAAAAAAAAAAAAAGTTTATAGGTGCGCCTGTTCAACCTATGCAAATAAATTTACATTGCTTGACATTTACTAATATTTTGCCGGCACAGTGAACCAAAGCATTTGAACAAGCGCAAATGCCGTTTGAGCATGCGTGGTGCATAAATTGACCTCCCGCAGTTCTAAATGTACTTGCCAGCGCTGCAGGCTTGTTCAGAAAAAGTTACTTTCTCATTCTATTTTGGGCATATTTGTTACTTGGGCAGTTATTACTATACTTCTTCACATCACCCCCATAATATTGGCACTTCCAGCTTGTTTAAATTTTAAGTTAAAGATGCCGTGCGCCATGTCTATAGTGGCGTACCGATCGCCTCCTCCCGTGCGCCGGGAAGAGGATAGTAAATGGGGAATTGCTTTGTGTTACCGGCGCAATTGTTTTGTAAATACGAGAATGTAATTTGCGCATCGGCGTGCGCCGCAACTCATGGCGCAAATGCTTCGTAAATCAGCCCCAGTATCCTTTGTTAATTTTTTTTTGGTCCAAACCCTGGCTGGACATTCCCTATGGATCACAGCTTACTAAGTAGGATACTTTGGCCTACCCCATTTTTATGCTTAAAAAAGAAGTATAGGTTTTTGTTTTAGAATCATACTTAGGGCTTGTTTACACTTGACTAAATTTCTAACTCTCAACAAATGCTCCTATAGCGTTAGACTCACATTAATCAGCATTGGTCCAATGCTACATCTGTCCCCCACTGGCTCTAATGCCCCGTACACACGGTCGGATTTTCCAACGGAAAATGTGTGATAGGACCTTGTTGTCGGAAATTCTAACCGTGTGTAGGCTCCATCACACATTTTCCATCGGATTTTCCGACACACAAAGTTTGAGAGCAGGATATAAAATTTTCCGACAACAAAATCCGTTGTCGGAAATTCCGATCGTATGTACACAAATCCGACGGACAAAGTGCCACGCATGCTCAGAATAAATAAAGAGATGAAAGCTATTGGCCACTGCCCCGTTTATAGTCCCAACGTACGTGTTTTACGTCACCACGTTTAGAACGATCGGATTTTCCGACAACTTTGTGTGACCATGTGCATGCAAGACAAGTTTGAGCCAACATCCGTCGGAAAAAATCCTAGGATTTTGTTGTCGGAATGTCCGAACAAAGTCCGACCGTGTGTACGGGGCATAAGACTGAGAACCGAGTGATCAAACACCGCTGATCGCTCAGTTCTCAGAGCTCCATGAGCAGAGAGCTGGTGACTGCTTTGGCTGTACTTCTTTAATCTCTGATAATGATTATGGGATAAATGTTTCTGCTAACTCATTTGGTACTGTATGTTTCCTGTTTTTTTTATTTTCATGCTTACTCATTAACTGCAGAATTTTCTCTCTGTGCCGGTACACACTCTTTGGATTTATGTTACCATATAATTAGATACCTGGACATTCCATTCTTCTCTTGCACGTGCCATGTGTCATTCCTAATGATGATTTCTACTGTCCCCTGCTGTACTATGTTGGGTGCTTCACCTATTGAACCTTAGCACAAAACCCTTTATATCTTCTAAGACCCTCTGGTCTATGATAGTGTCAAACTTTTTAGTTTTTTTCCTGTGTCTTCGGCTGGGTTATGATCCTTTAAGGTACTGCAATTGCTGCGTGTGCCTGCACAGAGATACTACCATGATATGCTGACTGTACCTGAACTTGTTATGATTGTTGGTGTTTTGATATAGCCTTATGGTTAGGCAATGTCCTCTCCCCAGTCAACTAATTTACCCTGACCAGTTTATATAATCTCTGCTTTGCTTTTCAAGATTTTGTGCTTATACAAAATGTATTGGCTATATAACTAACTTTTTTAAGCCTCCTCTCTTGCTTGGAAACTCAAGGTTTTTCACCCACTTTCATTTAGTCCCTACCCATCTTTTTTTTTTGTGTGTCATGAGGCTGACCTGGGTTACATCTTCTTGCATGCTCCCCCCCTCAGATCCTGTGAGTTTGTGGTCTCATGTACAGATCACTTTTGTTAGTTGTTGCAAGTAATATTTTTACCTGTTGATGGGTTTCTTTTCTCTCCCTACCTGGCCTCTGTTTTCTCTCAGCTCCCTCTCCCCATTTTTTCCTACTGGTCCCTCTGTATCCCTCCCCTTCCCTGCTGGGATGTATTCCAATCTTTGTGCCATCTTATGAGTATCATGTTGCTCTCCCATTCAAGGTCTCATCTTTCCTCAAAAAGGGTCAAAGTATTTAAATATCTCCATACTTATAAAGTGGATGTAGCATTCCATCAGGAATCTCATATATCAGCAGCCCATTTTCAGTGGCCATTTACCCCAAGTATTTCAGTCTACGACTAGTACTAAGCGAAGGTGAGTGCTCAAGCATTCAGGAAAAATCTCCATTTCCACTGCATTGATAGTGGACCATAATGGGCGTTACCTTTTACTTCAAGTTATGCTCAACGACTCTTGACATTACAATACTTGCTTATGCTCTTAACCCGTGGCCAGTCTTGATTTTTATTCCGCATTATTTTGCTGCTTGCCACCTGATATGTTAAAAGATCACGTAATGCTACCTAAGCCTAATAAAAGTCCTCACATGTGATAAAACTACAGGCCTATATCTCTTCTTAACATAGATTTAAAACTTCTTACTAAAATCTTGGCTCAGAGATTGAACACTGGCCTCGGTTGCCTAATTTATAGGGACCAAAAAGGCTTTGTACCACTTAGATAAGTTAGTGATATTTTTAGGAAGGTACTTCATCTTATACAGTATATACGGCCAAACTTCTCACCAGGAAATGTTATTGCTCTCTATAGATATAGAAAGAGCCTTCCATACTGTCTCAGTGGCAGTATATGTATTTCGTCCTACCCAAGGAACAAACTAGGTAGCAGCTTTGTACTCTTCCCCCACTGCCTCTATCTTGTATTGTGGGTACCAGTCCCCTTCCTTCCCTATTGGTAGGGGTACGGGGCAAGGCACCCCCTATCAGCCATCCTGTTTATACTGGCTTTGGAACCTCTGTATATTTGGGCCTGCAAGATGTCACTCTTTACTGACAACATCCGCTTCAGGATTACTTCACCCTACAGTTCCCTGCTGTGCTTTTTTGCAAGTTTAGAAAAATATGCCTCTTTCTCTAGCCTAAGAGTTACCCAGTCCAAATCTATGACTATGGACATGTTTCTGAGCCCTACTACGCTATGAAGCTTACAATGCTCTTTCACGTTCTCCTGGACCACCCAAATTCCATATTTGGGAATCTTCTTAAGGCCTACCTATAAAAATCTATACCAGGCTAACTACCCCACATTGATCCAAACTCTAGTTCCTCTTCTGCGCACATGGACCCAATATCAAATCTTTTGGCTGGGGAGACTAAACGCCATCAAGATGCCATTTCTCTTAAAACTCTTATATTATCTCAGTACCAATGATAGTGCTGCGTGTCCTCCAGAATAAGATTTTAAAATATATATAGAACACAACCCAACCTAGAGCTAATAAACACTCTCTCTATTAGCACAAACTCAGCAGCAGCCTAGGTGTCCCTCACCTAATCCACTACTACAGGGTGGCCCAACTACCCCACTTTTGTATGCTAACTCTAAAGTCATCTATAACACAGCCTTATCTTTATTGATGTGGCTTTCCTGAAGACGCGCGCACAGCGTGAAATATTTTGAAAGGGAGGCTCGACACACTGTTACGAGTCCTCCGTTCCTGGATCAGCTGGGACACATGCCGAGTTGTCAATTAATACCCACAGAACATAAGGCATTGCTCGGTCTCTGCTTTCCTTCTCAGCTGCAGCTTAATTTGCTGTGTTTTTTTCGTCCTGTACCTGCACATTTGTTTGGGAGTTTTTAACTTTGTTGGAATAAAGACGTTTTTACACTATCCAAGTTTTTATGGCTTTTATGGGGAACCGCTTTTTGCAGATTTGGCTGATGCATTGATGCACCGAGACTCAGATATAGAAGTCATACATAATTTCTGCTGACTGGTGATTAGAGTCTTTCTGCCAGGATCTGGGAAAGATACCTTTTGAAGATACATGGTTTTTCATGCCTGTGGGTCACTTTGTGGCCACTACTATCTGGTGAGCGCTTAGATATACCACTTCGGGTGAAGCACGAATAAGAATGCATGTGCACTTTATTAGGTGGTGATTGGATTACTAAGAAGAACTTTGTGTGTTTTCTTCAAATTATTTGAGGACATTTCATTTGATGCACTGGATTCACTTCATTGCAAACGTAGCACATTTATTGTTTATGCATTTTAGCACTTTTCTTGTATAATCTATAGGTTCACATCATAATATATTGCATAATTTATTGCAAATGCAGCACATTTATTGTTCATGCACTATAGCACTTTTCTTGTATAATCTATAGGTTTACATCGTAATATATTGCACGTATGATGCGCCCTATATTGTTTTTGTCATATACACACTTCACAGTAGCCACACCAGAAAGGCAGAGAGAGATTAAGGAGGGGTTTGGGTTCCTGGAGGACTGGGTCAACTTCTCAGTCGATCACCAGTACTATAGAAGGGACTGACTGCACCTAAATGAGGAGGGTGCAGATCAGCTGGGAGTAAAGATGGCCAAAAAGTTAGAGGGTTTTTTAAACTACAACTCAGAAAAAATAAAAAAGGAAAACCGCGCTATAGAGCCAGAAAATTGCAAGACTGTAGGTGCACCAGAAAAACACCAATATCCGTGCAAACAACTCCAATAAATAAATAAAACTAAGTGCGCTTACAATCAAACAATTTAAATGTGATTGAAATAAATATGCATGAATCTGAATAGAATTGGATTGACTATCATAAGATGAGTACACTCTAGTACGCAGAAAAGGAAAAACCAATAATTAAACATAAATACATCTAGTGCTTCATAAGTGGTCACATCGGTGAAACAACAAAAAAACTGAAAATGATAAAAAAATAATAAAAAGTGACAACATGTTAGATCCGTAAGTGAAGTCCATAGCAAAAAAGAAAAAAAGTTCCATGAACGTGTGTCAGATCCATAAAGGTGAGGGTACAGATCCACAGTTCATCAAGCCGCAACCCATATAGGTGGAGGAAGAAAAAGAAGATGTAAAAATGTGTCTCCTAAAGACAGTGAATCCAAGGAATATTGAAGGTTGACCCTTACCCGAAGTGGTGGACCTCCCTGTTGGCGAGGTCTTGTACGCGAGCAGATATAGCCCTCTGCGGGGACAGTGAGGTGATAGCGTCCAACACAGCTGATGAGTCAAGCGTTTCCAACCTGGCGTAGTCCAAATCGTCTGCCTGAAGGGGGGGGGACCCACTTAACCCAAGGGTTGTGGGTGGAAAAAAGCAGAAGAGGGCTCCAATGGTGTAGTAAATTAAGGTTGTGTTTATTGGTAAAAACAGAACCGGAGGGAACACACTCCGTTAAGCAATATTAAAACTGGTTATAAAAGCCGGCATAAAAGAAAAAGACGAACACCCGTGCAAATCATAGGGCGAACTGCGTGATGGCGTACAAAAGACTAAGAAAAAGAAAAAATTGAATCGGGATGTTAGGGACTACAAAAGGGATGTGTTTTTGAATGGCAAAGTAAAATTGCAGCAGACGCAACTGAGTCGGATCTGCGCCTGTCCCACACACATCGGGCTCGGGAGGGGAGGAAGTTTCTAACGAAATGGATGAATATCCACACAAACCCCCTTCCACACATATACAACAACCGACTACCTCTAGACGATCACCAGTGAGGCAGAATAAACCTTCCCAATCTAAATCACGCCCCCCAATCACGCAAATCGGGGGGCAACTCCAAATCCCCAAAAAGGAAATTTAAGAACCATAAGTCTAATGACCGTACCCAATATAATAATGGATATTATCAACAGGAATCTAATGATAGACACTATGAGGATCACTCTTATTTTTATGATTCCCCTAGGAGAATCTATGTGGAGGATCATCCTTCCAGATATTCTGTTCCCACCCAGAATCGTTTTCAAACCCTGAGGGACAGGGATTATCAATACGATAACTATGGGAGACACGAGCGGAGAGGAGATTACTCCTCTGAGCCCCGTACCCCCAGAAGAGGTACACAGAACAATAGGCCACCCTGGTACCAACCTTTATCCTCTCAACAAAGAGATTGGAATGGTTGGCAGTCTCCCTATCAACCTAGACGGGGTGAATACTCACAACCTCAACATTGGGGTTTTCCCCGGGTCAACCAAAACCCCCAAAGACCCATAGAAAAAAGAGAGGAGTCAGAGGGGGGAGGAGATCAAAGAGCAAAAAGAAAACGGGAGTGAGTGGAAAGGGTATTTTCAATTTAAGCAAAACTTCCTTGACGCAGGCTGAGACTTCAATTCTAGATAAGGGTCTTAAATTTGTACCCCCTAAATCTCTTAATAAATTCAAAACATACATGGACATTCACAAGTACACTAGAAAATTAAACATCAAAAGATATACAGTGGCTTGCGAAAGTATTCGGCCCCCTTGAACTTTTCAACCTTTTGCCACATTTCAGGCTTCAAACATAAAGATATAAAATTTTTATTTTTTGTGAAGAATCACCAACAAGTGGGACACAATTGTGAAGTGGAACGAAATCTTTTGGATTTTTGAAACTTTTTTAACTAATAAAAAAATGAAAAGTGGGGCGTGCAAAATTATTCGGCCCCCTTGCGTTAATACTTTGTAGAGCCACCTTTTGCTGTGATTACAGCTGCAAGTCGCTTGGGGTATGTCTCTATCAGTTTTGCACATCGAGAGACTGAAATTCTTGCCCATTCTTCCTTGCAAAACAGCTCGAGCTCAGTGAGGTTGGATGGAGAGCGTTTGTGAACAGCAGTTTTCAGCTCTTTCCACAGATTCTCGATTGGATTCAGGTCTGGACTTTGACTTGGCCATTCTAACACCTGGATACGTTTATTTGTGAACCATTCCTTTGTAGATTTTGCTGTATGTTTGGGATCATTGTCTTGTTGAAAGATAAATCTCCGTCCCAGTTTCAGGTCTTTTGCAGACTCCAACAGGTTTTCATCCAGAATGGTCCTGTATTTGGCTGCATCCATCATCCCCTCAATTTTAACCATCTTCCCTGTCCCTGCTGAAGAAAAGCAGGCCCAAACCATGATACAGCCACCACCGTGTTTGACAGTGGGGATGGTGTGTTGAGTGTGATGAGCTGTGTTGCTTTTACGCCAAACATATCGTTTTGCATTGTGGCCAAAAAGTTTGATTTTGGTTTCATCGGACCAGAGCACCTTCTTCCACATGTTTGGTGTGTCTCCCAGGTGGCTTGTGGCAAACTTTAGACAAGACTTTTTATGGATATCTTTGAGAAATGGATTTCTTCTTGCCACTCTTCCATAAAGGCCAGATTTGTGCAGTGTACGACTGATTGTTGTCCTATGGACAGACTCTCCCACCTCAGCTGTAGTTCTCTGCAGTTCATCCATGAGTGATCATGGGCCTCTTGGCTGCATCTCTGATCAGTCTTCTCCTTGTCTGAGCTGAAAGTTTAGATGGACAGCCAGGTCTTGGTAGATTTGCAGTGGTCTGATACTCTTTCCATTTCAAAATGATCGCTTGCACAGTGCTCCTTGGGATGTTTAAAGCTTGGGAAATCTTTTTGTATCCAAATCCGGCTTTAAACTTCTCCACAACAGTATTACAGACCTGCCTGGTGTGTTCCTTGGTCTTCATGATGCTCCCTGCGCTTTCAACAGAACCCTGAGACTATCACAGAGCAGGTGCATTTATACAGAGACTTAATTACACACAGGTGGATTCTATTTATCACCATCAGTCATTTAGGACAACATTGGATCATTCAGAGATCCTCGCTGAACTTCTGGAGTGAGTTTGCTGCACTGAAAGTAAAGGGGCCGAATAATTTTGCACGCACCACTTTTCAGTTTTTTAATTGCTAAAAAAGTTTAAAATATCCAATAGATTTTGTTCCACTTCACAATTGTGTCCCACTTGTTGGTGATTCTTCACAAAAAATTAAAATTTTATATCTTTATGTTTGAAGCCTGAAATGTGGCAAAAGGTTGAAAAGTTCAAGGGGGGCGAATACTTTCGCAAGCCACTGTATGTTGTCCAATCCTATCAGTTCCCAAAGCCTGACTCCTAACACTATCAGACACTCAGGTTTAGCGGATGCTTCCCTGTTTAACCCACCGGGTGGCCTATCTGCTTCCCTAAAAGTGTTTAGGGATGTTCTCCTGAGAGATCTTGACCGTTTGAAAACTCAAAATATCAAAATGCCGAGAGAATTACAGCTAGGCCTAGATTCATTATGTGAATGGAAAGACCTTGTAATCAGGCCAGCTGATAAAGGGGGGGGGATAGTTGTCCTAGACAAGGCCGACTACCTCCAGGAGCTTTAAAATCTAGTGAGTGATAGAGATACTTACAAACCCTTAAGATCAGACCCTAGAGTTAAATTTAAAAAGGAACTAGAAAAGATTGTAGATAGAGGCTTTGAGTTGGGTATTATCAACAAAAAGGAGAAATCCTTTTTGGTTCCAGTGGCTTCGAGGATTCCTGTCATGTACTACCTGCCCAAGATTCACAAGGACCCGGTTCATCCCCCGGATCGTCCCATCATTAGTGGAATAGACTCCATTACATCTAGGGCAGGTAAGTACATTGACAGTTTCCTCCAACCACTGGTCCAACTCCTACCAGCCTATATTAAGGACACCAGACATACCATGAACTTACTTAAGAATAGTGGCTATAGGGATGGGCATTGGCTAGTTACGGCTGATGTCACATCCTTATATACCATCATTCCCCATAATTGGGGTATTAACTCAGTTAAAAAATTTTTGAACAAGGATCCTTTAATACCAAGAAAACAGAAACGTTTCATCATTGAACTCTTGGAATATGCCACGACACATAATATCTTTTGGCATAATAATCAATTTTTTCTTCAGACTAAAGGTGTTGCTATGGGGGCCAAGTTTGCCCCCAGTCTGGCGAACCTTTTTATGGGAGGGAGGAGGACGTCGTCTATGCCCAGCAAAGACCTGAATTTTGTGGGCCAGGTATATAGATGACATCCTCCTCCTATGGAATGGTACCCATGACTCACTCCGTTCATTTATGGATGGTCTAAATAGGAATGAGAGGGGTATCATACTGAAATATGAGGCCAGTCAACAAAGGATCAATTTCCCTGACTTGGAGATTCGAAGTGAAGGGAATGCTCTACTTACTTCCACTCAATTTAAGGTCACAGACCGGAACTCATTCATTCCTCGAGACAGTTGTCACCACAAAGCATGATTATACTCTGTCCCTAAGAGTCAGTATATTAGGTTAAAGCGGAACTGCTCCACTACTGCTGACTTTATGGCCCAATCCAGAATCCTAACTGAGAGGTTTTTGGAGACAGGCTATGAGGCCCGCTTTTTGGAGGAGAAATTGGATCAAGTTAAACAACTTGATAGGGACCTACTCTTGGCAGATAGTCACAGTAACAACATCAATAGGAAAAACATCAATAGGAAAAATGTTGATGGATATTCCCATCAACATTTTTCTATTAAAAAAATACTACACAAACATTGGCACATTGTTAAAAATGATCCTTTGTTAGGACCATTCCTTCCTGACAAGCCTCAGATGGTCTTTAGAGGTGCCCCTTCAATCAAATCACATGTGGTGTCCACTGTTTGCGACCCTCCTATTAACAAACCTATGTTTTTTCAAAATCTATATAGGATACTATAAGTGTAGGAACTGCGCAGTTTGCTCCATCAATGCCATTACCGAAAGGAAGATTTGTCAGTTCCATTCTAACAGTATTTCTCTGGAATTTTCTCACGTCGTATATCTTCTCACCTGCCCGTGCGGGCTTCATTATGTGGGCCGCACTGTACGTTCATTGAAGGTGAGACTCAATGAACATATTGGTAATATAAAGAGGGGATTTGTAGGCCACCCTGTTTCTAAACATTTCCTTGAAGTACATAAACAAGACCCTAGGGGTACCTCGTTTGTGGGGATAGACAGACTCAAACTCCCATGGAGGGGAGGCTCTAAGAGGCGCGCCATCTCTAAGCTCGAAATGTAGTGGATTTATAAAATTCGCTCTCTCTGGCCTCTAGGATTGAATGTGGATATCGAGTTAAATGCATTTATTGATAATTCCTAAGACATGGTTTTTGTGCAATATAATCTCTAAATTGTATTATTTTGTCAATATTATATGGTTTTACTCATGATTTTATAATATTTTCTTTGCCAATATATATGATACTTTCTATATTGTTATTTCCCATATTCATTCATGGGTATTTGCATTTTTCCATGAGCTATATGTTATCAATAATATATTTGTTATAGTAGTGTTTTTCCCCCTAATTATCAATCTGATTGTTGAACTTTATGGTATCTGGTGCTCTCCATGTAAATGAATGCGCCTTCTTTTATAACTTCCAGAATGGGGAACAATTGGTAATTTGTTTACACATTTTTTATCTTTTAGTAATTAAGTCATAACCAGTTGAATATTTCTATTAACATTCCCTCCACTCCAGATGTTTTGGAACAAAGGCATTAATAATCATACTCTATGGTAGTTTGGATTAACGTAGTCTACGTTAGTGTTGTTTGCCTGAGGGGTGTGAATTTAAATACGTAAAACTCTTTTCTAGATCAGTGCAGCATAGCTCACTTATGCCCATTGACCTATAAGTTTAATATCCTTTTGCTATTCCCGTTTGAAGGGATTTTCACTATGGAGCATTCGGCCCGTGGTGAGCACCAGATAGAGGTTTGGTCTCTCCTTCTACTTCTCTATTGTTGCTAAGCGCTGTACGATGCCAAGTCGAAAACGAGGGCTGGTTTTCGTTCAGCACTATATAGGTGATGGCTCAATGCGTCGCCCGTGCCCCTTTGAAGACGTCATTTATGATGAAACATGTAGGGCATGGCTACGCATTGTACGCCATCACATAGTTCGCCCTATGATTTGCACGGGTATTCGTCTTTTTCTTTTATGCCGGCTTTTATAACCAGTTTTAATATTGCTTAACGGAGTGTGTTCCCTCCGGTTCTGTTTTTACCAATAAACACAACCTTAATTTACTACACCATTGGAGCCCTCTTCTGCTTTTTTCCACCCACAACCCTTGGGTTAAGTGGGTGTCCCCCCCTTCAGGCAGACGATTTGGACTACGCTAGGTTGGAAACGCTCGACTCATCAGCTGTGTTGGACACTATCACCTCACTGTCCCCGCAGAGGGCTATATCTGCTCGCGTACAAGACCTCGCCAACAGGGAGGTCCACCACTTCGGGTAAGGGTCCACCTTCAATATTCCTTGGATTCACTGTCTTTAGGAGACACATTTTTACATCTTCTTTTTCTTCCTCCACCTATATGGGTTGCGGCTTGATGAACTGTGGATCTGTACCCTCACCTTTATGGATCTGACACACGTTCATGGAACTTTTTTTCTTTTTTGCTATGGACTTCTCTTAAGGATCTAACATGTTGTCACTTTTTATTATTTTTTATTATTTTCTGTTTTTTTGTTGTTTCACCGATGTGACCACTTATGAAGCACTAGATGTATTTATGTTTAATTATTGGTTTTTCCTTTTCTGCGTACTAGAGTGTACTCATCTTATGATAGTCAATCCAATTCTATTCAGATTCATGCTTATTTATTTCAATCACATTTGAATTTTATTGATTGTAAGCGCACTAAGTTTATTTATTGTTTTTTTAAACTAGTTGACGGGGGGAGGGCCCAGAGGTAGAGATAGTCAGCGTGGAACATATTCCAGAGGGTAGTATTGGGGGGCATTAGTGGTAGTTTGACTAAAGCACATTAACCCAAGGTAAGTATAGTAACAAGTCCTAGTTGAAATCACGGACCACCCAATAAGAGGATAGTATGCGACTGGTCTAAACTACGTGGCATGTTCACCAATGCCAGGAGCCTGGCGGACAAGATGGGTGAATAGAGATACTGTTGTACAAGGAGGATTTGGATTTTGTGGGAATTTGAGATACCTGGTTCAACAGCTCTCATGATTGGCTGGCAACCATTCAAGGGTATACCCTTTATCGCAGGGATAGAGAGGGTAAAAAAGGGGGAGGTGTATGCCTATATATCAAGGATAATGTACAAGTGAATGTGAGAGATGACATCACTAAGTGAGCTAGGGAGGAGGTGGAATCCTTACGGGTAGAGCTCCAAAGGGATGAAGCCAGTGGGAAAATATTACTGGGAGTATACTATAGGCCCCCTAACCTGAGGGAGGAGGGAAAGACGCATCTCCTATCACAAGTTGGATTAGCAGCAAGGATGGGAAATGTTATCATAATGGGAGTTTTTAATTATCCAGACATAGACTGGGCAGAGGGAACCACACATTCGTCTAAGGTTTGCCAGTTCCTAAATGTCTTGCAGGAAAATTTCATGGTTCAGATGGTAGACGCACCAACTAGAAATAAAGCATTACTGGATCTACTGATTACCAACTGTACAGACCTGATCACGGATGTGGAAATACGGGGCAATTTAGGAAACAGCGATCACAGGTCAATTGGCTTCAGTATAAATCACACAAATAGGAAACCTAAGGGGAAAAAATTAGGCATAAGCCAATGTAGCAGCAATATTTAAAAAGGGCCCAAAATACATCCCTGGGAATTACAGACCAGTTAGCCTAACATCAATAGTATGAAAGCTACTGGAGGGGATGATAAGGGACTATATACACGATTTTAGTAACAAAAACGGTATCATTAGCAGTAATCAGCATCTAATATCCTTCTATGAGGAAGTGAGTTGCCAGCTAGATAAAGGAAGGCCTGTAGACGTGGTGTATCTGGATTTTGCAAAATCATTTGAAACAGTTACCCATAAGCGTTTACTGTACAAATAAGGTCCCTGGCATGGACCATAGGGTGACTACATGGATTGAAAACTGGCTACAAGGGCGAGTTCAGAGGGTGGTGATAAATGGGGAGTACTCGGAATGGTCAGAGGTGGGTAGTGGGGTCCCCCAGGGTTCTGTGCTGGGACCAATCCTATTTATTTTGTTCATAAACGACCTGGAGGATGGGGTAAACAGTTCAATCTCTATTTGCAGATGATACTAAGCTAAGCAGGGCATTTACTTCTCTGCAGGATGTGGAAACCTTGCAAAAAGATCTGAACAAATGAATGGGGTAGGCAACTACATGGCAAATGAGGTTTAATGTAGAAAAATGTAAAATAATGCATTTGGGTGGCAAAAATATGAATGCAAGCTATACACTGGGGGGAGAACCTCTGGGGGAATCTAGGATGGAAAAGGACCTGGGGGTCCTAGTAGATGATAGGCTCAGCAATGGCATGCAATGCCAAGCTGCTGCTAACAAAGCAAACAGAATATTGGCATGCATTAAAAAGGGATCAACTCCAGAATTAAAATGATAATTCTCCTGTTCTATGAGACTCTGGTCCGGCTGCACCTAGAGTATGCTGTCCAGTTCTGGGCACCAGTTCTCAGGAAGGATGTACTGGAAATGGAGCGAGTACAAAGAAGGGCAACTGGGCTAATAAGGGGTCTGGAGGATATTAGTTATGAGGAAAGGTTGCGAGCACTGAACTTATTCTCTCTGGAGAAGAGACGCTTGAGAAGGGATATGATTTCAATTTATAAATACCGTACTAGTGACTCCACAATAGTGATAAAACCTTTTTGTGGAAGGGAGTTTAACAAGACATATGGCCACTCAATAAAATTAGAAGAAAAAAGGTTTAACCTTAAACTACGTAAAGGGTTCTTTACGGACCTGAACGACCGCAACATACAGAGATATACAATGTAATACTGACATATAATCACACACATAGGTTAGACTTGATGGACTTGTGTCTTTTTTTCAACCTCACCTACTATGTAAAAGTAAGGAAATAGCACAGTTTTGATATATCATTAGAAAGAGCAGCGCTACACTAGGCATGCCAAGGAACTCAGAGAGTTTGGGAAAAGGAGGTAAAGGGGGTTACAATAAGAAATTCCCTGAAATCCACCCCGCTCGAACTTGCTATCACAAGCAAGGTTGCAGACCACTCATATTTATCCTGTGTGAAGTATACAGAGGGTACCTCCAGTTGAGGTCCCTGGGAACCTCAAAGGTTTAGTCTTGGTTCCATATTGCAAGACAAGAGGCAATGTATCTATATGTTTATCTGGGTGGTCTTGGTAGTCTGGTTACAGGTCAGTAGCTCTGGTAACACAAGCGAACAGCTGGAGGAGCATCAATGAACAGGGTTTCAGAGGCTGCATAGCAGGAGCATAAACCTGAGCTGGGTGATCACTGCCTGCATTTTTTTCAGGATTTATGGCTTCATTTTGGGAGACAGCCACCACTGAACCTCTGGTCGCAGAGATGTTTGTGGTTTACAAATTTATACAAGTTCTTCAAAAACCCTTCTGTGAGTCTCTGCAGGTTTGCTGCCTTTTTGGTGTAGGCGTCTGTTTTTCTTGGGGTCCTTCTCTGAACATCTCCAAGGACTTCAACCCATGTTGTTTGCAGTTTTCCTTGCTTGTGTGTGCCTTTACCTTGGACTAACAATAAATATGTCCTTAGGTTGAAGGTCAAAGTACAGTGCCTTAAAAAGTATTCATATCCCTTAAAATGTTTCACATTTTGTCATGTTACAACCAAAAACGTAAATGTATTTCTTTATCGTGCATCATGGGACACAGAGCAGCCATAATAATTACTATCTGGTTTATGCACCAGCTATATGTGAATGGACACTGGCAGATCAATCAAACAGGAAGTCCTCCCCTATATAACCCCTCCTATACAGGAAGTACCTCAGTTTTTTCACCAATGTTTGTAAGGTGGTGGTCACTGATGTGCTACATGTGCGATTGGAGCATACTTGGAGGTCTGGAACGGTTCTACTGAGAATCAGGGACCTAAATCGGATCCATTTGAAAAAGCTGTCAGCCAAAATGGATGGTACCTGTACCTCGTTAGATAGGAGAGAAGAATCTTCGAGGTTTGCCTGCAATGCAGCCTCACTGCGCTGGACCCTGCCTAATGGAGCCCTGTGCAGTGCTTGTTCTGACTAAGGTGCTATACAGGTGCAGGGGAGTGGACCCCATACTAAGGTGGACCCATTGCTTGAAGGTCTTTTATGACAGAGCTCGCCATGATGGATGAAGACTAGACTCCTGTTATGAATGGGAGTCATGCGGCGTGAACGGTAAGTTTGCATTTGCAGTATTTAACCACTTCCAGCCCAAGGATGTCATATGATGTCTGACTTTCAGTGGGAATATCTGAATGATGCCTGCAGCTACAGGCATCATTCAGATATACTCGTATTCAGCCAGCAATTCTGTGCACTATAAGTGTGATCATAGTGGCAGTTCCACCACTTGATCGTTCTTACAGGCGACAGGAGGGGATACCCCCCTCCCGCTGCCATCTGGTGCTTCTCAGTGCTCTCTCTTGCCATCAGGGGCCCGGAGAAAGAATCATCCACCGCTGGATGACGACCATACAGATTTCCAGTGACCAGATGGTCACCAGTCATCTCTATGACCATCGGAGGCCCGGGTGCGACGTTATGACGTCCGGGCCGCGGTTGTAAACAAAGCCGCGATCGCGGCTGGTGAGCATGAGATCGTGGATTTTTTTTTTCAATCTCATGCTTTCCAGCCTGGAGGAGAGAAGTGGGGCCTTATTGACCCTCCATAAAGAGGACCTGTCATGAACCATTCCTATTACAAGGGATGTTAACATTGGCAGCAGGGTGTTTTAGGAGTGTCTCGGGACAGAGGATCTTAGGGCAGTCTCTGAGCTGGTTCGCTCCGTCTTTAGCCAGCAGAAATCTGGTAGGTTAAGTACGCCTCTTGGGACCTTCTGGGTCTGCCACAGAGTTATCAGCCTTTGGCCTTGCATTGACTCTTGGAGCAGAAGAGTGGGTTCATTGTTAACACTCAACTCAGCTCCAAAACCAAACGGGGACATGACATCTATCTTCGATCTGAAGCCACTAGACAAATTTCTAAACATTATTCTGTTCAGATGAGGTTGGTCCAATCAGTGATGGCCTCTCTGCAAGAGGTAGATTTTGGGCTCCATAGTCCTCTGACGCATATCTTCATATGCCATTTTTTTCCAGGCTCATCGAAGGTTTCTGCGAGTGCACTAAAAAGTCGTCATTTTCATTTTGTGACATTGCCCTTGGGGCTGGCCACCGCCCCCCGAGGGTTCCCAAAGTTTCTAGCCCCAGTGCTGGACTTGCTAAAAATACAGGGGGCATCAATCTCATGCTCAGGGAGCAGTCAATTCCAGATTTAAAGCAAAATATAAGAAGCAAAGGGTATCCTTCAAGGAAATTATATTTATGTTGAAGCAGTTCCCTACGTGCAGTTCTACTCCAGGTCTTTTGTAGAGGAGCATTCTCTCTGGTTGGAACGTGAAGGTCCAAACATTGGATTGCCAGAAGGAGTAAGGGAAAATAATTCCTTCCGGTCGATATGGAAGATAATAACTACTGATACCAGTGTTTTTGTAGGGAAAGGATGATGGGACTTTTAAGGTGCCATAAACAAATCAAAACCAATATATATAAAAATATCAAATTTATTTGTACATAGATAAAATCAGCAGGATATCATCATACAATAACCATATGTAAGAGATGGACCGCAGTATTTTCTTGCTCTACATATTTCGCCATGCAATTGGCTTCCTCAGGAGATAATATATATAGGTCACTACAGATTGAAAACAGAATATTAGAATCATGTAAACTATTACAATATATGACATCATAATGAAAAATATACAAAAAAACATAAAAAAACTCTTGAAGAAGCATAGGACAAAAGAGCTAGAAGAATCCCCACCAGAAAACAATATATATCCAATAAGCATCAACTTGGCGGACCAGATGTCAGGAGGATATTGACATTTAGGAGATATCTGGTGCACCACCCAGGGGAATATAGGAACTCCAATAGCAATGGGCCTGTAGAGTAGCACATTTTAAAGGCTACCAGGCAATATATATATATATGAAAAACATATATGTATGTATTGACCAATAGATTAAACCTACCAGTAAATCCAAAATCTGAAAATTATTTTCAAATGGCAAAAAATAGACATTCGTCCCAGCATTAGAAAAGCTTTCAGTTTTTTTCATGTTCAGGAAATGAATCTTCCAAAGGGAAAATCACAACTGTTATAGATCCTAATTCACAACAAATGAGAGAAGGGATGATTCAATAATATGCAATCCACATCATTTTCAGCCAAAAAAAGAAAGCATTGGAAATAAAGCCAAACTCTTTACCTTCATAGGACATTACCTCACATGTCTCTCAACTCCAAAATCGGCCGCTGCAAAAAAGGACAGGCTGGGAGGTCCTCTTATATACCCCCTCCACCTCTGCCGGCGTTCAATGGTGCCGGTGAAAGCGCAGACGCCAAAAAGAGCCACTGCACATGCGCAGACCGCGCCAGAAGTGATGTCACGACTAAGTGCGATGAACCAACAGGCGCCATGTTAGAAAATCTACCCTAAGCAGGCAGTGGCTTCAGGCAAAGGTCATCAGTCACTCAACTACACCCATAAACCAAGCTCAGGCAAATGGGGCAAAATCCTGCCTGGGGAAACACGCTGGGCAAATGGCGCCAACATTACAAGCCCAGAGCGAGCAATGATGACGCCCTGGGTGTCCATATGGTCACCTATCTCCCAACAATAAACCTCAATGTTATCAATTTTAGAAATGCCAACTAGTGGCCAAAAAAGGGAAATACAACCCCAACATAAAAACCTTTCAATATTGACAAAAGAGCCTATTGAATGATAAATGTATATCCCCAAAAAGAAGGGGGGTAAAAAGAGGAACAAAGGGAGGGTTTTAAATTATTAGGGGAAGGGATCCATAAAAAGCTCCTCCATCCTGGCAAAAATGAGTTACAATAAATTAAATATACAAAAAGGAACAATTATGGCAAAGTCTTTTTTTATTATCAGATCAAAACACTTGATACTGAATAAGCATAGTCTTAAAATTCTTCACTAAAAGGAGAATTATAATGGTTTCAAGGAAGGGCTTGTAGCTAATGGACTCGTTCAGTCCTGGATGTTTCATAGCTGATAAAGTGTGAATCCATTTAGTTTCACGCTGTAGGAGTAGTTTGTCAACATCACCCCCTCTCTCATGTACCGGTATATGTTCAAGTACAAAAAATGTGATCTTGTATAACCTGAAGCTATGGTAAAGCCTCATATGTCAGCTGCTTGGAGTTTCCCATTTCTTTTTTGAGACCAGGAACACATGGTCCCTGACCCTATGAAAAGATGGTCTTTTAGTTTTGCCGACATAAAAAGCCTTACACTCCCATTAAATATAGTATACCACGGCCTATAGTCTGACAATTGACATAAAGGTTGGGCTTGTAAATTTCTCCATTTGGGAGCACTATCTGACTAACATTCATCATGTATCTACAAAAATAAAATTTTCCACATGACCTAGTCCCCATACTTTTTCGAACATAGTGTTTAGATTTAGTTGTTAGATGACTATGGACAAGTTGGTCCCTTAGGAATTGAGACCTTCTGTATGTAACTTGAGAGTAAGGACTAACGTATTTAGAAACAACGTCATCAGCTACCAATAGATGCCAATATTTATGGCTAATATGTCGGACCTACCGAGGCTGTCCTGAAAAACGTGTTATTAACAACTTGCCGACCACTGCACTATACGTCAGCAGAATGACAGTCAGGCAAATGGGCGTACCTGTACTTTCCTTTGAATTTGCCGCCTATCGGGCGCACGCATGCCCGCAGTTCCTGCAAACTCGATTTTCGCTGGCGGCCCACGATTGCGGGCGAGGAGAGGCAAAGCTGGGAGATGCCTATGTAAACAAGGCATTTCCCTGTTCTGCCTAGCAACATGACAGGGATCTACTGTTCCCTGTTATCGGGAGCAGTGATCTCTGTCATGTAGTAGTGAACCCTCCCACCCCCCCCCCCCCCCCCCACAGTTAGAATCACTCCCTAGGACACACTTTTTTGACAGTAAAAGTTTTTATTTGAACAATAAGATAAACATACAAAGCTTTGACAGTACAGTCAGTAGAATCCTTGAACAGAGTTACGAGATCACATTGTTATTATAGGTATATGGTTGAACATAACAGATACAAGGTATATACAGGTAAGATCACATCAGTTGGGAGCATGTAACTGAACCAAGGAGAAGGTTGGTAAGAGTATGGACAGGTTTTACCCTATAGCAGCACCACCCCCCACTTTTTTGGTGGGGGGGAAAAAGGAAGGAAGTGGGATGGGGGAAAGAGGAGAGGTGAAGGGATGGGGGGGGGAGGAGAGGTTAAGGGATGGGGGGAGGATGGAAGGGGAGGAGAGGAGTCCAAGGACCACCCAACACGATTTCCCTTTTGCTTTACTTAGGTAATCTGTGATCAAGTGGGTCTCAGCCCCAGGCGTCGACCCAACTCGACCAGATTTTATCATATTATTTTGCTGGGCAGTTTCTGCTCTCATACGTAATTTTGTACAGTGGTAACACTCTGTTTTTTTGTATTCTGCCAAGAGGATCTTGTTGGAAGCTCTGTCCCCCTCCAGTGCAGCAAGATTTCTCTCCTGGCATAGAATAGGACAAAGGTCATACACAATTTGGTGTATCCGTCTCCCTCCACATCCCCCAGATAACTAAGCAAGAATAGGAGGGGGTTCAGTGGTACTGGAACTCCACAGATCTCCGTCAGGGTGTCCGCCACCTCCTGCCAATAGGGGCAAATTCTAGGGCAAGTCCAAACCATGTGGAAAAAGGATCCCTGTTCAAGGGCAGACCTTGTGCATAGTGGACTGAGGGAGGGGTATATATTAGCAAGCCTCTGTGGGGTGTAGTATGCCCTTATGTAAGAACTTCAATTGAATGAAGCATCTCTAGATGCAATCATAGAGGGGATATATGAGGAGACAGTCTCCTCCCAGATCTCCTCATCCAGGTCAGGGATGTCAGTCCTCCATTTACCTAAAGTGACCATAGTGTCAGTATCATGAGCCACCGTAAGATATAGATAAAGGGATGAGAGGGGTTTACCCATCACTCCTGAGATCAGGAGTCGTTCAATTGAGTCCGACTCAAGAGTCACCGGGTCTGGAAATTGTGAGTTAAGAGCATGGCAGAGCTGCCAATATCTGAACTGGAAGGAGGAGGGGAGGTTATAAGTCCGTCTTAGTTCCCGAAATGTCATGATTTTACCGTTTGGCATCACATATCGCAGGGTAAGAATCCCTCGTTTAGCCCATATCGCGGGATCAGGCACCTTGTGTAAGTGAGGAAGGAGGGGGTTACCCCAAAGTGGGGTGTGGGGGGAGACAGTCTTTGACTTAGCACCAGTCACTCTGGAGCATTGCCACACCCGTATGATAGCCCTCATGGGCCCCGTTACGGATGGGTGCGCTTTGCATCCCCTAAAAACTAGATTGGAGAGTGCCGCGTAGGACCCAAGAACAGCAGTCTCCAAGGTGACGGCCGGATTCTGTCTAGGCTGAGAGAACCACCATCTGACCGTGACTAGGACCGCCACCGCCCAGTAATATGCAAGGAAATTTGGAAGAGTCAGCCCACCGCTGGACAAGGGGAGGTAGAGGGTACGCCGAGCTACCCGAGGGGGACGACCAGCCCAAATGAAGGTGGTCACAATACTGTCTAGTTGTCGGAAGAAGGATCAGGGGATAGGGGTAGAGATCTGTCTGAAAAAATATAGCAATTTGGGTAGGTATATAATTTTAATTAAGTTCCCCATGCCCACAGGTGTGAGAGGGAGATTGCACCACGTAGCACACCATTTCGTCAGTTGGTCCAACACCGGGAAGACATTCCTAGCCAGGTAGCCTCCCGTTGTGGGACCCACCCTAACCCCTAGGTATGCGAATTCTTCCACCCAAGTAGAGGTGTGTGGGAGTCAACGAGGGATGGAGCGGGAATAATACCGATTTTTCCCAGTTGATACATATCCCCGAGTATTGGCTGAAATTGCCGAACTGGGTCAGGGCAGATCTTAAGGAAGCGGAGGTGTCTGCCAAATATAGCAGGGAGTTGTCCATGTATAGGGATAACTTTTCTTCTAGTAGGCCCACCTTTATGCCCTTGATTCCAGAATCTTTCCTAAGGTGGGCAGCAAGCAGTTCCAGGGCAAGGGAGAAGAATTCCGGTGACATCCCTGCTGAGTCCCCCTTCCTAGAGAGGAGTCCGACAGGGTCCCGTTAGTGCGTATACGGGCCCTAGGGTGTGCATATAGCATCTGCAGCCATGACAGGAATTGAGGACTGAAACCAAATCTAGCAAGGACCACCATCCACAGGTAGCCCCACTCGACCGAGTCGAAGGCCTTCTCGGCGTCGAGAGAGGCCACCACACCGGGACTGTTGGGGGCCGCGATCGCTATGTGGGTGTGCAGCCGACGAATATTGATATGCATGCCACGACCCGGCATGAAGCCTGTTTGGTCTGAATGGACCAGGGCCGTAATAACAGTATTCAGATGGTTGGCACTGATTTTTGCAAATATTTTTGCGCCGATGTTATTGAGGGAAATAGGATGGTAGGAAGAACATAAGGTGGGATCTTTGCTAGGCTTGGGGATGACCCCTATCATCGCATCACTCATTGAATCCGGGAGTGTCCCGGACTCCGATGCCTGAGACATGTAATCTGGGGGCCAGGTCTTTCATGTAAGTCTTATAAAACTCAACCGGGAACCCATCCGGTCCCGGGGTCTTGCCCGCCTGCATCATTTTTAGGGCCATCTGTATTTCTTAATGGGGGAGTCCAATTTGTTTGCGGTGGTAGAGGTGAGGACAGGGACATCAATAGCCTCAAGATAGTCATTCAGGTCTTTATGGTCCTATGTCACCCGGGAGCTGTAAAGCGGTTGGTAATAATTAGCAAAGCATTGTTTAATGTCCTGGGGAGCAGAGAGGAGGACCCCGTCCTGTCCAAGTGCAATGATCATCACTCTCAACTGCTCCCTGGATAACCAGGCCAGTAGGCACTCCATCTTTTCCCCCTGCTCAAAAATGCCCTGATGATTGATGGCGTAATTTCTTCTGTGTCAAAGATGTGCGCAGAAGAAGGGCCTACTGGGTCAGAGATTGAAGTCAGGTATATTGTTGGGGGTCGCAGGACCTTACATAAAGGACCTCCTGTCTAGACGCCTCATCCTCCACCTCAGTAAGCTCCGCTCCACGTTCCCTCCTCACTGCCGCTATTATTGACTGGTAGTGTTGCCTTGAGGAGGCCTTGAAGGCGTCCCACACGGAGCTCTTCCCAGTATTCCCAGATTGTCTCTCCAGAACTGACTCAGTCTGTCGTGAAACTGGGACTCCACCTCCGCGTCTGAAACCCAAAATCTGGAAAGCTCTACTCTAGGGACAGAAGTAACGGGGCGTGGTCTGAAAATTCCCCTAGGGAGGATGGTAATGTCCCGGACCCTGGACAGGACAGGCACCCCCACATAGGCAAGGTCTATATTTGAAAAGAATTTGTGGGTGGCAGAGTGGCAGGTGAAGGCCCGAGAAAGGGGGTGCCTCCACCTCCACGCACCCATGAGGCTATATGTATCAGCCCTTGACGAGTTGTACCAGCCGTGGTGCATCTGTCCATAGCAGAGTCCAGGACAAGGTTAAAATCTGCCATTAGTATTACATTGTCCGAGGGGAATTGTGCTATCTTGGCTGAAAGCAGATTTAACAATTTAAGCGATGCAGGAGGCGGCAGATACAAACCCACGAGAACCCATGGCAAGTTATGAATCAATGCATAGACCAACACAAACCTACCATCGGGATCCAGAATCAGGTCAAGGAGCTTAAAGGGGAGTGTTTTGAGAATAAGGATACTGACTGCTCTGGCAAAACTAGAATAAGTGGAGTGGTAGTGGTGACCAACCCACTTTTTTGAGGCTGAGGGTCTTGCTTCCTATTGCTGCGTCTCCTGTAACACACACACATGGGGCTTGTACCTCTTAATAAACTGGAACATTAAGGAACGTTTAACCGAAGTGTTCCAGGAGAGGATGTTAAGGGTAGCCATAAATATATATTAATAAAATATAGCAAGGAGTGTCAGAGTTAGTGAGTCGTGGCTCTCTCCAAGCAGCCAGAACAAGGTCGAGGAAAGGACCAGGTCTCCACAATAGTGCAATTAAAGTGATCAAAAACGTTACTGTCATGCAACTTAAAACAGCAAACTAAGAGCCATCACTGTGGCCCAAATTACCCCCACCCCCAAACGTGGAGGAGGGTTTGCTTCCCAAAACGAACACCAGCCCTATGGCCGGATATGAAGGCAATGTGCAAGAGGCTTTAGCCTCTATAAATCTGAACAGTCAAAAGTACCCGAAAAATCCGGTAAAGGAGAGTTAGTATAGAACACCCGGAGCCCCGGGGGCACAGTACTTAGGTGAACAGTCATTGAACTTCCCCTAACAAAACAGGATCAGGGCGGGGGGGGGGGACTGGGGAGGAAGAGGATAGTTTCTGTGGTGGTCCCCACAGGTGTGTTGCATGCGACCTAAGCAACTGCATCAGGGTCGCATCCTCGATATAAACACCCTCCCGCTGCATCTACTCCAGGGTAGAAAGAATGGGGGGGGACACAGGAGGGGTTATGCGGATGGGCAAATACAGTAACATAGGGATAGGATCCCCCAGAGTGTGGCTGAAACATCAGCAAGGGGGGGGAGAACCAGGAGCAGGCTCCGAGGGGGGGATACAGGTCATGAGGTCCCAGTTCCATACGCCCCGACACAGTGGGAACAGTTCACTGTCAGTGGCATCGGTGGTAACGTGTGAGTGACCGTGTGTCGGGAGAAAATAAAACCACCCCACAGAGCCCAAATGTGGTCCCTCACACCATACAATTGGTTGTGGGGCCCCCCAACAGCATACTCACACACATTAGCAGGGGGAAAAACTGCGAGGGGATCAGCGTTGCAATGTTTCAGCCCATGCGGCCGCATCTCTGGGAGAAGTAAAGAATTGCACCTGTTCTCCATCTTGCACTCTCAGCTTGGCAGGAAAAAGCATGCTGTACTTGACTCCCTTTTCTCTTAACATGGCGCGAACTTGGTTGAAGGATTTGCGTTGTCTCTGTGTTTCCACAGAGTAATTCGGAAAGATTAGTATCTTTGCATTTTCAAATTTCAGCTCGCCCTGCAGACGAGCCACATGAAGAACCGTATCTCTGTCCCTGTAATGCAGGAGTTTAAAAATGAACGTGCGCGGTGGTGCTCCCTGCGGGCCTCTGATCGCCGGCATGCGGTAAGCACGTTTGATGGAGAAGTGTGGGGAGAAGCGCCCCTTCGGGAGCAAGGATGGAAGCAATTGCTCCATAGAGGTGACCGGATCCGAACCCTCAGCACCCTCCGGGAGTCCCAGGACCCATAAGTTGTTCCGGCGATTACGGTTTTTGGCGTCTTCAGCCCTGGCTTCAAGAACTTTCACCTTGGATTTCAGGATCTGTAGGTCCGCATGATGGTCTCTCTGAGTATCCTCCATGCTAGAGACCCTTCTCTCTACCTCCGTCACCCGCTCCCTGAACCTGTCCATGTCCCGGTGGATAAGGGTTGCCTCCGTCTTGACATGATCGATTTTCACCGTAAGAGTGGATTGGCACGTGATGATTGCCGGCATTAGGGCATCAAAGGCTGGAGAATCGGCCTGAATCGCGCCATCAGGCGAGACAGCTTTCTGAGTCTCCGTGGGGCAGGCCGTGGAGGGGGGGAGGCCTGGGTTTCGGCGGTGTGTGCACTGCGTCGGAGGTACGTCTCTTCTGTGTCCCCCTCTTGTTCTTTTTCATTCCCCGACACTCTGGGAGGTATATGGGCAGTATTAAGCCAGTTCCACACTAGGATGGGTGAAGAATGAAAGTCCGCATCGGGAGCTCCACAGCTACACATCTGCTCCCGTCACCATCTTGGACACGCCCCCCTAGGACACACTTAACCACTTGATCGCCCCCTAGTGTTTAACCCCTTACTTGCCAGTGTAATTTATACATTAATCAGTGGCTATTTGTAGCTCTGATCGCTATATAAATGACAATGGTCCCAAAATAGTGTCCAATGTGTCCGCCATAATGTCGCAGTCCCAAAAAAATCGCAGATCGCCGCCACTACTAGTAAAAAAAAAATTAATTATAATTCCATAACTCTATCCCCTATTTTGTAGATGCTATAACTTTTGCGCAAACCAATCAAAAAATACACTTATTGCATTTTTTTTATCAAAAATATGTAAAAGAATACATATCAGCCTAAACTTTGGAAGAAATTTTTTTCATATATTTTTTGGGGATATTTATTATAGCAAAAAGTAAAAAATATTGCTTTTTTTTCAAAATTGTCGCTCTTTTTTGTTTATAGCGCAAAAAATAAAAACCGCAGAGGTGATCAAATACCACCAAAAGAAAGCTCTATCGGAAAAAAAGGACGTCAATTTTGTTTGGGTACAACGTTGCACGATCGCGCAACTGTCAGCTAAAGCGACGCAGTACAGAATCGCAAAAAAGGCTCTGGTCAGGAAGTGGGTAAATCCTTCCAGGGCTGAAGTGGTTAATCACACTTTTTCATCTGTTTTTATTGTTTTTTTTTGGCAATCTGTCACTCAAATGAGCCCTATGGTAGGCTCTTTTGAGACATGATTGACTAATAGCCTCTTGCTTGGCCTCTATCTCATAGTCTTCCTGTCTACTACAATTCCTTTTCAGGCATTGGCTGTACGGTATGCTCGAGACTAGGGGTCTAGGAGGGGAACTCGTAGCATGAAGAATCGTGTTGCCTGGTGAAGGTTTACGAGACAGAGTTGAACCAATACTTCCATCATCATTGATGAAAATCTGTATATCAAGAAAACTTTATACGCATTACCGAAAGTACACAAAAGTATGGACCGTCCTCAAGCATTTCCCATTGTGTCAGGGAATAGTTGTCTGATGGATATACATTTATCATTCAATAGGCTCTTTGGTCAATAATAAAAGGTTTTTATGTTGAGGTTGTATTTCCCTTTTTTGGCCACTAGATGGCATTTATTACATTTTTAACACTGAGGTTTTAGGTGACCATACGGACGCCCAGAGCGTCATCATTGCTCGCCCTGGGGCTTGTAATGTTGGCGCCATTAGCTATTTGCCCTGCGTGTTTTCCCAGGCAGGATTCTGCCCCATTCCCTGAGCTTGGTTTATGGGTGTAGCTGAGTCACTGATGGCCTTTACCTGAAGCCACTCCCTGCTTAGAGTAGATCTTCCAACATGGCGCTGTTGGTTCATCGTGCTTAGTCATGACATCACTTCCGCGCATGTGCAGTGGCTCTTTTTGGCGTCCACACTTCCACCGGCGCCATTAGATGCCGGCGGAGGTGGAGGGGGGTATAAGAGGACCTTCCAGCCTGTACTTTTTGGATTTTGCAGTGGAGAGGCATGTGAGGCACTGTTCTATAAATGTAAAGAGTTTGGCTTTATTTCCAATCCTTTCTTTTTCTGGCTGAAAATGATGTGGATTGCATATTATTGAATCATCCCTTCATTTGTTGTGAATTAGAATCTATAACCGCTTGTGATTTTCCCTTTGGAAGATTAATTTCCTGAACATGAAACAACTGAGAGCTTTTCTAATGCTAGGATGAATGTCTCTTTTTTTGCCATTTGAAAATAATTTTCAGGGGGCAGGAGGCGGAGCCTAGCGGAGCAGACATGCATTGTTAGAGCTCCACACCGCTGAGGAGAGAAGAGAAGGACAAAGCGGAGCCTGCAGGCTCAAAAGGTATCCATTTGAACCTTTTTGCCCCAGGGAACAAACTGTGAAAGTTTGGGAAGGAAATATGGTACTGGGAGGAAACCGTGGCAGAAATAAAAATCACCTCACAAAGAGCTCACAGGCACTCACTGCAGCTGAAGCAGCTCCAGTCACCTCACAAGATACAGCATCAGGGCGCTCTCACAGACAGAAAATGTCACAGCAAGACTCTCCATTTGAGTCAGATACAGAACAAATCCTCTCACAAACTTCTCCACAAGCCTCCTCAGTATCCCCAGTAATATTATTACAATTTGAAAAGATGCTTCATAAGGCTTTAAAACAAACCTCAGACCAAATAACAAAAAGCCTAACCAAAGAAATAAGAGAGCTGGGAAACCGCACCGCAGCCTTAGAAATAAAAATGGATGAAATTGAAATTACAACCCAAGAAAATATAACAGAATTGGAACAATTAAAAAAAGAGAATTTAATACTTCAAACTAAGCTCGAAGATTACGAAAATAGAGCCAGACGTTCAAACTTGCGCATAAGGGGAATACCTGAAACTGTGACAGACCTGCAATCTACTATTACTGCTCTATTACAAGAACTAAAGCCAGATATCCCTATTGAACGTTTAGAACTGGACAGAGTACACAGAGCCCTCACAGCCAAAAAGAAAGATGGACCCCCACGTGATATAATCACAAAATTTCATTATTACAGAACGAAAGAACAAATACTAATTGCTGCAAGAGAAAAAAAAGGAACTTAATTTTCAAGGACACAATTATCAAATTTTTGCTGACCTATCCCAACTTACTATTACTAAAAGACGATCCATGAAACCCCAACTAATGGAACTGCAACGCCACAACATTATGTATCAATGGGGCTTCCCCTTTTTAGTCAGATTTAACCACCAAGGTACAATTTACAGAAGCAGATCAGCAGATGAACTACAACAAACCCTTTTAAAATTAAATCTGACAGAACCCACAAGCAGCAACACTCCCACACGCAGAAGAATGGCATCATCTTCACCTTCAGGCAGCACCCAGAAAATTCCACAACAAAATGGGAATCATCATTCTCACAAAAGAGGCCGTTATGCCACATCATCCATGGACCAAGAAGATTCAATGGACTGACATCCTAATTCCTGATATCTCTTCATTTATTATACTAAGAGATGGTTCTCTATAAAAAACCTGTATTTATAACTGAATGTAACTGCATTCTGATAGTCACACACTGTGTGGGATCATGTTACATTCCAGTTATATTTCTTATTACTTCTGATTCATATAGCCTTAGAATATATAAGTGAAATAAGGAAATTCTTGTTCAGTTATATATTATCAGGTAATAACAATAGATGTATTACTTTTTAGGACAAATATGTTCAATAATCCAGAAGTAATGGAAGCTTTTTCTTTCTTTTCTTAAAACAAATATATTATTACCTAACTAGTTCCTAGAATTATGTTTTTGTTTATTCTAATCTGAAGCAATACAACCTCAATTTTATGAGTTAACATATCTAAACAGTTACATATGAATAAAATATGTAATTGTTTACTCTAAAAGGGTTAAAATCCCAAAATAATTCAAACTATCTTCATCAATACCAAAGTTATTAACAGTACCTTTCTAACTGAATTATTTAGCCTAGGGCAAGACTAACCATATACAACCACCCTGGAATAAATAATTTCAACATAAACTATATTCTGCACTCCAATTAATGAAACATCATTTTGATGTCTTTTGACATAGCACTTCTCTCCTGTAAGCGGAAGATCCGTGTACCCCCATTAGCCCTCCTCATTCTCCCAACCATATTATGTGGGAGTGTGACGAAGGCACTTATTCCCCTGAGAGAGATATTTATTCTCTTTCACGGGTAAATTGTGATTACTTGCAAAAAATAATTTATACAATGTATCATCTAATCTCATATGTTTTTTGTTTACTCTTTACTCCAGAATTCACTGGTTTCTTTTCTATCTATTCATCTCTTCAGTCCACACAGGTTGATCTGCGCAGTCAGCTCTGCATAACAAAAAGTAAGTCAAAACTATTTGATCTATTGCCATGGCACCACTGAATATACTTTCCCTGAATGTTCAGGGAATAAATGTCCCTCAAAAAAGGACCAAAGCCTTCCGTACTTTCCATAACAAGAAGGCTCACATAGTATGCCTCCAAGAAACACACTTCACCAAAGATTCTACTCCAAAATATATTTCTCCTTTTTATCAACAAATTTACACGGCTTCTGCCTGTACCAAGCAAAGGGGAACTCTAATTGCATTTCACCGATCCACACCATTCACCTTATCATCAGAAATTAAAGACCCAGAAGGTAGAAACCTGATACTCATGGGTTATATAATGGATACAGCAATCACGGTGATTTCCTACTACGCTCCTAACAAACAACCTACACCATTCCTCTCACATATATTACAAGTGATTAATACACACAAAATAGGAACAGTGATAATGTGTGGGGATTCGAACCAGGTCCTCCTCCCATTTCTAGATAAATCACCTTTTACACCATCCAAAATAACCTCTAGATTACCTTTTTCTCAACTTCTTTCCAAATACAATCTGGTAGATTCGTGGAGAGAAAGTAACCCAATGAAAAAGAAATTCACTTATTTCTCGCACCCTCATCAAACCTTCACCAGAATAGATCATATTTTTCTAACAAAAGGAATGATACCAGAAATTATTGCATCAGATATAATTCCGATTCCGTGGTCTGACCATAATGCAGTATACACTACTATAGCCTCAGCCATACCAAAAGCGCATGACCCAACGTGGTACTTACCGGACATAATGCTCAAACACCCACTACATCAGATGGCCATTGAACAAGCTTTAAAGGAATACATATCAATTAATAATACAACAGACATCTCCCCAATAACACTGTGGGAAACTCATAAGCCTGTCTTGCGTGGTACAATACAAAGACAAATGGCACTATTTAAACGGGAACGCAAAAATCTAGCAAAAAAACTAGAACTCAATTTTAATGCAGCCTACATATCATTTCAAGATAATCCATCTCAGAGTACAAAATCTCATCTGGAAAAATCTAGATTGGAATACAATCTATTTCTCACTGAGTCAGTTGATAAATCCCTCAAACGCTCCAAACACAATTTCTACATGAATACAAACAAACCAGGTACATATTTGGCTCGGGCATTAAATTCAACTAACAAATCTTTCAAACCAATACGTTTGAAATTATCAAAAAATGTTTACACTTGTAATCCAGTTAAAATAGTCCATAAATTTCACTCACATCTCGCAACTTTATACAAGACAAACAATGAATTTAATCCTACAGAGGCTGAATCCTTCTTCTCAAAAATAACCTTACCTGAGTTATCTCAGAATCAAAAAAGCAGTTTGGATGAGCCTATAACTATAGATGAAGTTGCTAACGCCATAAAAGACCTAAAACTTAACAAAAGACCAGGCCCAGACGGCTACTCGGCTTTATACTATAAAACATTTTCAGAAATACTCTCTCCCATTCTCACTGAAACTTTTAACAAACTTCTAGATGGACATTCTTTTCGGCAAGAAACACTAATGGCAATTGTTTGTATGATCCCAAAACCCCTTTCTGATGATACTTCCTGTGTGAATTATCGGCCTATCTCTCTGTTAAACCTTGATATTAAATTATTAGCAAAAATAATAGCAAAACGCCTCAATAGCATTATAGGAAAATTAATACATAGAGATCAAGTAGGCTTTATGCCAAATAGACAGGCAGGCGATAATATACGCAGGGCAGTGTTATTGGCACATATTGCTAAAAAACGGAAAATCCCTTTATGTTTTCTATCTCTCGATATTAAGAGGGCATTTGACACAGTATCCTGGCAATATATGCAATATTCATTACAAAAATGGGGTTTTGGACCCCACTTTTTAACATGGATCAAAGCATTATATAATAAACCCAAAGCCTATATAAAATATGCTGGATACAAATCTGAAGCCTTTAATATCGAAAGAGGTACCCGACAGGGTTGCCCATTATCTCCCTTATTATTTGCCCTTATACTCGAACCCATGGCCCAATACATCAGAACAAATCAAACTATAACTGGCATTGAAGTAGGAGGTATTACACACAAATTATGTATATTTGCAGACGATATATTACTTTTTCTATCATCACCACAGGTCTCTGGTCCTAACTTAATACCAGCTCTTGATGGATTTGCAGCCCTATCCGGCCTTATGATTAATCCTAAGAAATGCCTAGTGCTTAATATTTCACTCACAAACATGGAATTGATCCCGGCTAGGGCTGCACTCCCATTCACATGGGCAGAAAAATCAATCCCATATCTTGGAATTCATTTAACAGCATCTCATTCTGACTTATTCTCAAACAATTATCCTCCTGTATTAAGACAGATCACAAATCTAATAAAACAATGGTCGCAACTTCCTTTATCCTGGATAGGGAAGATTAATGCAATCAAAATGACTATTCTACCCAAATTGCTTTATCTATTCAGAGTCCTCCCTATTCCAATTCCTTCCTATTTTTTGAGAATAGTACAAAAAAGAGCAATTTCGTTTATATGGGGCTCTTCTAAACCACTTATACCTATACACACACTACATCTTCCCAAAAATAAAGGAGGCCTGGGATACCCTAATTTTACTAACTACTACAGAGCAGCACATTTGGCCAGTCTGTCCAAATACCATGCAAAACAGGAAATCCCATTATGGGTATTTATAGAGGCTTCAGAAAATTACCCTCTATTAATATCAAACTTATTATGGCTTGATCCTAAAGACCGCTTTAAAATTCATAATCCCATAACTAAACACTTCTTCTCTCTCTGGGATAAACTAAAAACCAAATATCAGTTACAATCTCCACACAATCCTCTCCTTTCTTTTATCAGAAATCCGGCCTTTTATCCGGCATGGATCTACCCAAATTCTTTTAAAGCTTGGACAACATCAGGCATTCAGACACTAAATGACTTCATAGCATCTAAATCATTCCTTTCATTCCCATCGCTTAGAGAAAAATATGATCTACCAAACTCTGAGATATTTAGATATCTCCAAATCAAAAATTTCTATACACCATTCCTAAAGGGGGATACACCATTATCCCAATTATCCATTTTTGAATCAATCTGTACAAAAGATCCATTTGCTAAAGGTACAATTTCATCACTTTATAATCAATTATATGGAGTAGCAAATCTTAATAGACCCTCTTACGTTCAGAGGTGGGAGGAGGACCTGGGACGAACTTTAGAAGACACGGACTGGTCTAACATATGGCTCACATCTAAGTCATCTTCACCCAACATCTTGGCACTGGAGACAAATTATAAAGTCCTAACTCGCTGGTACCTTGTACCCGCTAGAGTGGCAAAATATTCACCTAATACCTCAGCTCTTTGTTTTCGAGGATGCCCAGAAATAGGCACATATTTACACATATGGTGGACGTGCCCGGTAATCCAAACCTTCTGGAAGGAAGTCTTCGTGATTGCATCTAAAATATTTAAAAAAATAATACAACCAGATCCATATTTAACTTTACTTAATCTAAAACCGGAATGGTTAACACTCTCTCAATTCAAACTTATGATCCAACTAATAACGGCTGCAAAACAAACAGTGGCCAAGGCATGGAAATCTCCTACATTGGTACTAGCAGAAACAATTCACAGAATGAATAATACAATGTCCCATGCTAAGACGATAGCCATCGATCAAAACCAAATTCCAAAATTTGAAAAACTTTGGCATCCTTGGATAAAACAACAGTTCCTGTCAAACTTCAATGACTCTGTCCTGTTGCCATGGTACCAGATTAAATGACTTACAGAGACACCCATTCTAAGGCTTCAAAGAGAACTAAAAAGAATAATAAACTGACGAGCGGGACAACCTTGTGGACCATACCTCTACCTTTCAACCCTTTTTCTTCTTTCTCTTTCCTTTTCTCCACCTTATGATTAAAGCTCATTATCAGAATTTATTTGACCTATATACACTCTACTTGTAAACAATATGTATAGTAGGTATAAATCATTTAAATACCTACAAAAGTAACTAAGGAAATGATATATATCTTTAATTTAGGTTTACGTGAACCCAATGTTTAATATTTGAAATTTCATGATATTTACCTATATAAACCCTACTGTAAAACAATGAGCTTACTTTATAGATCCTTGTAAACTTACTTTATGTATCTTTATAACATTGTATACTCAATAAACTTCTTTTGACAAGGAAAATAATTTTCAGATTTTGGATTTACTGGTAGGTTTAACCACTTCCCGCCCGGCCTATAGCAGATTGATGGCCGGGAAGTGGTTGTTATCCTGACTGGGCGTCATTTGACGTCCAGCAGGATAGCATGCAGGCACGCGCCGATCAGTGGTGCAATGTGTCAGTCTGACACACTACATCTCTTATCGTGGTATGGAGCCTCTGACGGAGGCTCCTTACCACGTGAACAGCTGTGACCAATTACAGCTGCTCATCGCGTGAACTAGGAAGTGCCGGTAAACGCTATTCCTTGGTTCCACTGGCAGGGAGAGCCGATCGGCGGCTCTCCCTGTCAGGGGGTTCTGTGCTGATAATCAGCACATTGATTATCAGCACAGCCCCATCAGATGTGCCACCACAACTGCCAGGAAGTGCCCATAAGCTGCTAGTCGGTGCCCCATAAAAAACGGATGACAGTGCCCAGATCAGTGCCAATTAGTGCCCACCACAGTGCCAGCCAGTGCTCATCACAGTGCCAATCAGTGCCCAGCAGTAAAACCTGTCAGTACCTCACCATCAGTGCTGCCTGTCAGTGCCCATCACAGCCACCTGTCAGTGCCCATCACAGCCGCCTGTCAGTGCCCATCACAGCCACCAGCCAGTGCCCATCACAGCCGCCTGTCAGTGCCCATCACAGCCGCCTGTCAGTGCCCATCACAGCCACCAGCCAGTGCCCATCACAGCCGCCTGTCAGTGCCCATCAGTGCCACCTATCAGTGCCCATTAGTGCTGCATATCAGTGCCGCCTATTGGTGCCCATCAGTGCTACATATCAGTGCCGCCTATCAGTGCCCATCAATTCTACATATCAGTGCCTCCTCATCAGTGCCCGTCCGTGAAGGAGAAAGCAAAATTTTATAACTGAAACGAAGAAAACTTGTATTTTTTAGTTTGTTTAGCAAAAAATAAAAACCACAGAGGTGATCAAATACCACCAAAAGAAAACTCTATTTGTGGGAACAAAATTATAAAAATTTTGTTTGGGTACAATGTAGCATGACCGCGTAATTCTCATTCAAAGTGCAACAGCACTAAAAGCTGAAAATTGTCCTGGGCGGGAAGGGGCGAAAGTGCCTGGTATTGAAGTCACATGCATAAAAATTATTGCGGCGCTGAAAAGTTCAAAATGAAATTGAAGAGTGGGAGGAATCCAATCACCAAATATATTGTGCAGATGTAGAAAGAGTCACTCGTCACCACGTGGTAATGTAGTCTGCTTACCAGAAGGTGTTAAGGATTAGGCATAGATGATAAATTCTCAATAGCATCCAGCAAATCCAGCCCACTGGAACCCCTCATCAGACCACAACATCCGTGGGATTTCCTTCACATATAAACATCTCTTAATGGTCACTTCAGAATTAGGCATTCAGGCATGTAGTCATCATATATCCGAGAAAAGAAAATGAAGGACCCATAGTGAAGCCCGTAATGATAGATAAAAAACTTTTATTGTAGTAACTTACAGTTGAAGCTTAAAACAGCATGCATCAATGATAGGAACAAACGGCTGCAGCAATCAGCCTGCCTGACATGTTTCATCATAACCTCAACTATGTTTCATATACCTCAACTATGAGAGACAAAATGTGGAAACAAATCCAGACAATCACATTGTCTGATTTTTTTAAATAATTTATTTGCAAATTATGGTGGAAAATAAGTATTTGGTCACCTACAAACAAGCAAGATTTCTGGCTCTCACAGACCTGTATCTTCTTCTTTAAGAGGCTCCTCTGTCCTCCACTCATTACCTGTTAATGGCACTTGTTATCAGTATAAAAGACACCTGTCCACAACTGAAACAGTCACACTCCAAACTCCACTATGGTGAAGACCAAAGAGCTGTCGAAAGACACCAGAAACAAAACTGTAGACCTGCACCAGTCTGGAAAGACTGAATTTGCAATAGGCAAGCAGCTTGGTGTGAAGAAATCAACTGTGGGAGCAATAATTAGAAAATGGAAGACATACAAGACCACTGATAATCACCCTCGATCTGGGGCTCCACGCAAGATCTCATCCTGTGGGGTCAAAATGATCACAAGAATGGTGAGCAAAAATCCCAGAACTACACGGGGGACCTAGTGAATGACCTGCAGAGAGCTGGGACCAACGTAACAAAGGCTACCATCAGTAACACACTACGCCGCCAGGGAGTCAGATCCTGCAGTGCCAGATGTGTCCCCCTGCTTAAGCCAGTACATGTCCAGGCCCGTCTGAGGTTTGCTAGAGAGCATTTGGATGATCCAGAAGAGGATTGGGAGAATGTCATATGGTCAGAGGAAACCAAAGTAGAACTGTTTGGTAGAAACACAACTCTTCATGTTTGGAGGAGAGAGAATGCTGAGTTGCAACCAAAGAACACCATACCTACTGTGAAGCATGGGGGTGGCAACATCATGCTTTGGGGCTGTTTCTCTGCAAAGGGAACAGGACGACTGATCCGTGTACATGAAAGAATGGGGCCATGTATGATGAGATTTTGAGTGCAATTTCCTCCCATCAGCAAGGGCATTGAAGATGAAATGTGGCTGGGTCTTTCAGCATGACAATGATCCCAAACACACCGCAACGAAGGAGTGGCTTCGTAAAAAGCATTTCAAGGTCCTGGAGTGGCCTAGCCAGTCTCCAGATCTCACCCCCATAGAGAACCTTTAGAGGGAGTTGAAAGTCCATGTTGCCCAGCGACAGCCCCAAAACATCACTGCTCTGGAGGAGATCTGCATGGAGGAATGGGCCAACATACCAGCAACAGTGTGTGACAACCTTGTGAAGACTTACAGAAAACGTTTGACCTCTGTCATTGCCAACAAAGGATATATAACAAAGTATTGAGATGAACTTTTGATATTGACCAAATGCTTATTTTCCACCATAATTTGCAAATAAATTCTTTCAAAAATCAGACAATGTGATTGTCTGAATTTGTTTCCACATTTTGTCTCTCATAGTTGAGGTATACCTATGATGACAATTACAGGCCTCTCTCATCTTTTTAAGTGGGAGAACTTGCACAATTGGTGGCTGACTAAATACTTTTTTTCCCCACTGTATATGTTTATCATATATATTGCCTGGTAGTTTTTAAAATGTCCTCCTACTCTGTAGGCCCATTGCTATTGGAGTTCCTATATTCCCCTCTGTGGTGCACCAGATATCTCCTAAATGTCAATATCCTCCTGACATCTGACCCGCCAATTTGATACTTATAGGATATATATTGTTATCAGGTGGGGATTCTTCTAGCTCTTTTGTCCTATGCTTCTTAGAGAGTTTTTTATGTGTTTTTTTTTTTTTTGTATATTTTTCATTATGATGTCATATATTGTAATAGTTTACAAGATTCTAATATTCTGTTTTCAACCTGTAGTGACCATATATGCAGGATTTATCTCCTGAGGAAGCCATTGTATGGCGAAATAAAACACTGCAGTCCATCTCTTACATATGGTTATTGTATGATGATATCCTGATGATTTTATCTATGTACAAATACATTTTATATTTTTATATATATTGGTTTTGATTTGTTTATGGCACCTTAAAAGTCCCATTATCCTTTCCCTACAAAAATATTTACAACATAGGGATGTGGTGCCTCTTGACTATCCAACATCCAGCAATTATTAAATTTTTGCCACTGATACCAGTCTCTCCAGTTGGGGGACTGGTTTGGAGGTGGCTACAGTTCAGGGACATGTTCTCCACAGGAAAGAATACTGCCCACCAATATCTTGGAACTTCGGGCAGTATACCTTGCTCTGGCGTATTGGGCAACCTAGTTGCACAAGTTTATGGTCAGTGTCCTGTCCGACAATACCATTGCAATGGCACATATCATCCACCATGGTGGCACCAGGATTCGAATGGCTCATGAAGGTGAACCACACTCTGGAGCAGAACAGCATCTGCTGTCTCTGGCGACAGTACATATTCCAGGTATAGAAGACTAGAAGTATTTTTTTTTTTCCCCAGTTGTCAGCGACTAATACCAGGGCAGTGGTCCCTGCATCCCAAAACGTTTTCTGCAATTTGGCAGCTTTAGGGAACTCTGCAGGTGGATCTACTGGATTCCCGGTTCTGTAACAAAATGGACAGGTTGGGTCCGTGACGAGAGTCCCACTAGCAATAGGGGTAGATGTACTGGTAACACCTTAGGGACCATTTCTCCCTCATCTATGCCTTCCCCCCTGATTTAACTACTGCTGCTTCTTTTGCAAAGAATCCAGGATGTGGTAACACTGATAATAGTGTTAGCTGGCCTAGGCCAGGAGGGCTTGGTACACCGACATAGTAAAACTTCCAGATGACACTCCTTGGACACTTCCCCTCCAGCCAGACCTATGGCCTTGAGTCCTGTTATCTCTGCGCTGTTGAGTGCCAGGAAGCCGGCTTAAGGGAGCTTCCATTGCAGGGCTTGAAAATCTTATGTGCCTGGGGTGAATCCATGAAGGGGCACCCGCAGAAATATGTGAGTGGGAAATAATTTTCCTTTCTTCAGTCAGGAAGGGAAATAAGATTGGCCTTACAACGGAGTTCTAGTCCCCAAATATCTTTTTTTTTTTTTTTTTTAATGCTCCCCATTATTGTTCCTGCTTCTACTTTAACATTTAGATACAGTCAATGTTTTCCTTGTTTGTTTTAAATTGTTTAAATCATTCCTGATCTCGGAAGCAGGCAGGGTCCATTGCGGTTGTGGGCATCTGAAGCCCGCTAGTCTTTATTTCCGGGATTTTGGTGCAGCTGGCTACCCAGCAGGCACCTCTCAATCTCACGCCTGTGCAGTAATGTCACTGCGTGATGCTGATTACAGTAATAGGCAATTCCCATGGACTTCTGGGATAGATAATTGTCACAGAACGTCCCACACTCCGCTTGAGTGCTTCCGTCTGTCAGTATAATTCAGTCTTATCATTCTAATATGGCATATAACGGGTTCCAGAGTCTGTGTGTTTTGGGGGGACATGGAGCTGAATCCAAAGTAACACCAACCCCAGGGTCCCCAGGCATACAGCTCACAGAGAGCACCATTCCCCCAAATGCTAGGGCCCATAATCGGTGGGCAAGAGGCTTGCGTTCAGTCCCCTCCAATAGCCTCTGTCCCGGGTGAGTTTGTCACATTTCTCCCCTTTCGGCAGGAGACTAACAAAGGAGGAGACCCCAGACGGGTTGACTCCGAAGTTAGCAAGTAGCTCCAGTCCTCTACTGCCTGTACCCACACAGTACCCCAAATAAATTGTTCCAAACAAAGCATTACTCACCCAGCCAACCTCTGCCTCTCTCAGAGAACATATCTGCCGCTGGGGAGAGGCCTGGACTGACCCTTCTCCCTGGAGTCCTTTCTGCCGCTGGAGAGAAGACAGGGTGACTGGGCTCACTCTGTCATGCTGTTGGGGATCTGGGCCCACTGCCCAGCATCCCTGGGGTATACAGGTGGAGACTGAAGTCCCATCCACCTTCACAGGAAATCCATCCTCTGTTAGTTGAGGGCAGAGTCCAGCAGTCCTCGGCCCTGTTGCCAGCCCTTCTGCTGGAAACCCCACACCATCTGTTCCAGCTAACTGTTGGGGAGGGAGGCCGACTGCCCCGCCTCCCTGGAACTCTGTAGTTGTTGCCGGTGCTGGGCAGAGGTTAGTAGCACTCTGCCCTGTTGCCAGCACTTCTGCTGGAGACTCCGCATCCTCCGCTCCGGCTAACCGTTGGGGCAGGAGGCTGACTTCCTCCACTCCCAAACTGTGTAGCTGCCATTGGGGAGGTGAGCCGGCTGCTTCCTTTTCCATTCCCTCATCTGGCTGCTGGGACGACATGTCGATGGTACTGTCTCCCAGGTGCACGGATCTTTGCTGGGGAGGGAAGGCCGCTTCCTCCACCCTGGCCAACTGTTGGGGAGGGACAACACACACCTCCTCTCCCTTCTCCCCCTGTATCTGCTGCTGGGAAGTGATTGCCACCTTCTCACCCTGAGCCTCCGAAACTGCCACAGGTGTGGGGCAGAGGTCTTGGACCCTCTGTCCGGTTGCCAGCACTTCTGCTGGGGTTTGCCAGGTGGTTCCTCCTCTACAGAAACGTCTATTAAATCCCCAATCTCTGGAAGTGGTAAAAGTGTGGGACAGAAGTCTTGAACCCTCTGTTCAGTTACCAGATCTTCAGCTGGAGAAGTTTGTTTTAACTCCATAGATGCTGCTGGCAGAAAATCACATGTCCCTGTCAGTGTTGTGGGAGAAAGGCCGACTACCTCTTCTCTCAAGAAGGCCGAAGCCACTGTTGGTGCTGGGCAGAACACAGTGAACTTTGGCCCTGATAGCAGCTCTTCTGCTGGAGGCTCATCAGGTTGTTTTTCCTCAGCAGAAAAGTCTATCAAATCCCATGTCTCTGGCCCGTTGCTCTTGGGTTGGAAAGCACTTGCCCTGTTTTATACCAGAGAGACGGAGGGCTGCAATCCAGAGCTCCACCCGAATTTGCTGCCTAAGCTCCAGGTATTCATCCTCAGACACAGTCCTGGTGTATGTTGAAAGGATGATCCGCAGCAGCCCCGGGAATTCTGATGCCAGGTCCATATCTCCGCTGGGGTGACTGAAGTCTGCTATCCTGATCTTGGATCCAGTTGGAGGTTTAGATTTCCCAGACTGCAGGAAGCTTTCCCGCTGCTTGCCACCAATGTCACGGAACGTCCCACACTCCGCTTGAGTGCTTCCGTCTGTATACCGCTTCCTAAGTTCTGGAACACAAGTCCAATGGATCTGGCTATAGGAACCCCCAAGAACTAGACAACACCAGTCTTGGAGTACATCAGGACTACTCTTTATTTGAGATCTCCCACACATTTATACACCAGGATGACTCAAAGCTAACCTAATTAACATGAGCTCCAATAGGAGTCGTCCCGTCTCCTACATTGTATAGAGGACAATGTGATCAGCTCATTCAATTTACACACATTACCATAAACATCAACACAGGGTTAATTAGAACAAACAACAATGAGTTGAATACCCTTAGAACCTAGACTAAACTTATTTACATTAAACCCATTATAGCTGACATCAGACAGGTGAGTGGAGTTGATGACATTAGCATCTCCTCACAGGATGTTTCCCAACAGTATAATTCAGTCTTATCATTCTAATATGGCATATAACGGGTTCCAGAGTCTGTGTGTTTTGGGGGGACATGGAGCTGAATCCAAAGTAACACCAACCCCAGGGTCCCCAGGCATACAGCTCACAGAGAGCACCATTCCCCCAAATGCTAGGGCCCATAATCGGTGGGCAAGAGGCTTGCGTTCAGTCCCCTCCAATAGCCTCTGTCCCAGGTGAGTTTGTCACAATAATGATATCCCAGGAGTCCATGGGACACGCCTTGTGATGTAATCACCTAGGCGGCCTGACCAGAAGGGCTGCAGGAAGAAATTGAAAAGGTATTTAGAAAAAAAATAATAATAATTTTTGGCCAATTACAATAGCATTGCGAATGGGAATGCTTGCAGGTTAAAAAACTGGGTGGAACTCCGCTTTAAGTATCATTAAGGGTCAGATTTCGTATCTATCTATTTTCCAGAGACCGTTGTTTCTCACTACTCGTACTTTATGCAGCAGGTAACGCAGACAGTCCTTCCTGTCAGGCCACCCTTGTGTCTTTGGAATTTGAGTTTGGTCTTGTCTGTCCTTGCAGAAGCCACCTTTTGAACCAATTTGAGAAACTCCATTGGTCATTTGACTCAGAAGGTGGATTCTTGGTTGCTGTCACTTCGGCAGGAGTGTCGGAGCTGGCAGCTCTTTCATGTAAGGAGCCGTTCTTGGTCTTGTACCATGTTGAGGTGATATTGCATCCTCATCCATCTTTCTTGCCTATAGTGATTTCTAGTTTTCACTTGAATCAGGACAGTGTCTCTCTTTTCTAATCCTCAGTCGGCAGCAGTAGGATCCCTGCATAGGTAGTTCAGTTGGTCAGGATTTACTTGAATTGTGCTGCCAGAAAAGCCCAGGAAGGAAAGGCGGCATCTAAGTTAACTATTTCTCATTGGATCACCAGGTAATCATTCAAGCCTATGACTTGGAAAGGCAAGATCCACACCCTTTCTGGTGAGAGCGCTCTCCTCCAGGTGTGTGGGGGCATCTTGGGCTTTTCACCATCAGGCCTCGGTCCCTCAGGTTTTCAAGGCTGCTGCATGGTCTTTGGTTCATACATTCACAGGGTTTTACCAGATGGATATCAGAGCCACAGAGGATACTGCCTTGGCCACAGTATGTTAAAGGAGGCAGAATAGGTCCTTTTCAGGTGGCAGTTTCTGTGATTGTCTTCCTTCCACTCAAGGGCATTGCTTTGGGACATCCCAGATAGTAATTATTATGGCTGCTTTGTGTCCCCTGATGTACGATAAAGAAAATTTTTCCTATACCTCTCCTGTAAAATTATTTTCTTGGAGTACATCACAGAACACAGAGGTCCCTCCCCTCTTTCTGAGATATTCATTGCTTACTACAAAACTGAGGTACTTCCTGTATAGGAGGAGCTATATAGGGGAGGACTTCCTGCTTGATTGATCTGCCAGTGTCCATTCACCTATAGGTGGCGCATAAGTCAGATAGTAATTATTATGGCTGCTCTGTGTCCCATAATGTACTCCACGAAAAGGATTTTATAGGTAAGATGCAAGTAAAATCTAATTTTTATTGGGATTTTATGTGATAGACCAACACAAATTGGCACATAATTGTGAAGTGAAAGGAAAATGATAAATGTGGCTTTTGTATTCAGCCCCCTTTACTCTGATACCCCTAACTACAATCTAGTGAAACCAATTGCCTTCAGAAGTAACCTAATTAGTAAATAAAGTCCACCTGTGTGTAATGTAATCTCAGCATAAATACAGCTGTTCTATGAAGCCCTCAGAGGTTTGTTAGAGAACCTTAGTGAACAAACATCATCATGAAGGCAGGGTTCGGTTATAAAAAACTATCCCAAGCTTTGAACATCTCACGGACCACTGTTCAGTCCATCATCCACAAATGGAAAGAGTATGGCACAACTGCAAACCTACATGGTCGTCCACCTAAACTGACAGGCCGGGCAAGGAGAGCATTAATCAGGGAAGCGGCCAAGAGCCCCATGGTACCCCTAGAGGAGCTGCAAAGATCCACAGGTCAGATGGGAGAATCTGTCCACAGGACAATTATTAGTCATGCACTCCACAAATCTGGCCTTTAGGGAAGATGGGCAAGAAGAAAGCCATTGCTAAAAGAAAGCCATAAGAAGTCCAGTTTGCAGTTTGCGAGAAGCCATGTGGGGGACACAGCAAACATGTGGAAGAAGGTGCTCTGGTCAGATGAGACCAAAATGTAACTTTTTGGCCTAAAGAAAAATGCTATGTGTGGCAGAAAATTAACACTGCACATCACCCTGAACATGAAACATGGTGGTGGCAGCATCATGTTGTTGGAATGCTTTTCTTCAGCAGGGACAGGGAAGCTGGTCAGAGATGATGGGAAGATAGATGGAGCCAAATACAGGGCACTCTTATGCCAGGTACACACGAGCGGAATGTCCGACAGAAAAAGTCCGATGGAAGCTTTTCATCGTATATTCCGATCGTGTGTATGCCTCATCGGACTTTTTTTATTAGAAAATTCTGACCGACCTAGAAATAGAACATGTTCTAAATATTTCCAACGGAACCAATTCCTATCGGGAAAACCGCTTGTCTGTATGCTGTTCCAGCAGACCAATGCTCTGAAGCAAGTACGAGACGGAAGCTATTGGTTACTGGCTATTGAACTTCCCTTTTCTAGTCCTGTCGTACGTGTTGTACGTCACTGCGTTCTTGACGGTCGGACTTTGGTTTGACCATATGTAGGCAAGACCGCTTGAATGGAATTCCGTTGGAGAAACCTTCGGAGTTTATACGCGCAAAACCGGTCGTGTGTACAGGGCATTAGAAGAAAACCTGTTAGAGTCTGCAAAAGATATGAGACTGGGGTTGCGGTTCACCTTCCAGCAGGACAACGACTCTAAATATACAGTCAGAGCTACAAAGGAATGGATTAGATCAAAGCATATTCATGTTTTAGAATGGCCCAGTCAAAATCCAGACCTAAATCCAATTGAGAATTTGTGGCAAGACTTGAAAATTGCTGTTCACAGATGCTCTCTATCCAATCTGACAGAACTTGAGCTATTTTGCAAAGCAGAATGGGCAAAAATGTTACTCTCTAACCACTTGCCAACCAGCTCACGCCGATATACGTCGGCAAAGTGTCACAGGTGCACAAAATAACGTATCCATACGTCGCTGCTTCATCCGCGGCTAGCGGGCGCATGCCCTCAGGTCCCGTGGACACAATATCCGCTGGTGACCCGTGATCATGGCATGGAGAGGCAGAACGGGGAGATGCAAGTGATGCATGTAAACAAGGCATTTCCTTGTTCTGCCTAGTAACATGACAGGGATCTACTGCTCCCAGTGATCAGGAGCAGTGATCTCTGTCATGATCTAGTGAGCTCACCCCCCCCTACAGTTAGAATATGCTGAGGGAACACAGTTAACCCCTTGATCACCCCATAGTGTTTAACCCCTTCCCTGCCAGTGACATTTATAGAGTAATCCTTGAATTTTTATAGCACTGATCGCTGTATAAATGCCAATGGTCCCAAAATAGTGTCAAAAGTGTCCGATCTGTCCGCCGCAATGTCGCAATCACAATAAAAATCGCAGATCGCCGACATTACTATTAAAAAAATAAATAATAAATGCCATAAATCTATCCCCTATTTTGTAGACGCGATACCTTTTGCGCAAACAAATCAATATACGCTTATTGCGATTTTTTTTTTTTACCAAAAATATGTAGAAGAATACATATTGGCCTAAACTGTGAAAGAAATTAGTTTTTTTATATACTTTTTGGGGATATTTATTATAGCAAAAAGTAAAAAATATAGCTTTTTTTCAAAATTGTCGCTCTTTTTGTTTATAGCGCAAAAAATAAAAAACGCAGAGTTGATCAAATACAAAGAAAGCTCTATTTGTGGGAAAAAAAGGACGTCAATTTTGTTTGGGTATGACGTTACACGACTGCGCAATTGTCAGTTAAAGCGACACAGTGCCGTATCGCAAAAAATGCTTGGTCAGGAAGGGGGTAAATCCTTCTGGGGCTGAAGTGGTTGAATGTACAAAGCTGGTAGAGACATGCCTAAAAAGACTTGCATCTGTAATTGCAGCGAAAGGTGGTTCTACAAAATATTGACTGGGGAGGCTAAATACAAATGCAGGCCACACTTTTCAGATATTTGTAAAAATTTTGAAAACCTTTAATCATTTTCCTTCCACTTCACTATTATGTGCCACTTTGTGTTGGTCTGTCACATAAAATCCCAATAATATACATTATATTATATATTAATGTTTTTGTTTGTAACATGGCAAAATGTGGAACATTTCAAGGGGTATGAATAGGAGTGTATTTGAGTACTTCTGTGAGCACTGTATCCCACGGGACTCTCTCGAGCATGGCCAAACATAACATAGTAGGGCGGCCAGCCTGTCGAGAAATGTACTATATGGTTGTTGTTTTTTTTTAGATCACTTCAGTTAAGTAATGGGTCTGTTTACCTTGTTTCCCATGGGCGAAGGCTCTCACATGCCCCATTGTCTTGTGAGTGGTATGGGGGAGTATGCAACGTCTAAATGTCTGGTGAGTGGCACAGTTCTTGAAAGAACTCTATTTTAAAACAGGATCTGTGGTTTTAATGTGTAGTCTGGTGCTTAGCTGGGAATGGCGAGTGAGAAAAACACTGGCTGCAGCTGCTCCCCTGGGTGTGGAACCACATAGACAACAAAAAGAAAACTTTAGAGGTTGTTTCAAACCTAAACCCAAGAACAGGGAAGAAGAATGTAACTTTTTCCTTTCGGAACATGCCAGCCAATTGGTAGTTGCTTATTTAAGACCCTTTGTCTCCTCTTTGCCTTCATATATCCAGGACACAAGGAGCTTACTATGCATCACTGAGGATCTTGTTATATCCTATGATGATTGGTTGATGACTGTTGACAGAGAAGCAAGGTTTGGCTGTGGTAGGAGAGTTTCTAAAACAAAAGGAAAAACCATTTTGGGAATACAATTTGTGACAAACCCAACTGGCACAGGGGCTTTTGGAGGGGACTAGAGGCTAGCCACTGATTATGGCCCATGGAGGAGACTGGGGATTTTGTCTGCTCCTAGTCAGGATTGTAAAGAGCTCAGTTCAGCATCTGATCCCATGGAGAGAGCAGATCATTCTGTAATGATGTACAACAACGTGATAAACACTTAGAGAGAGGCTTTGATTAATTCGCTGATTTAGGACAATAAAGCTTCCCTGCTGGAGTGGATGGAAAGGTGTAATATTAATCTTGTACAGGTTAATGGTCTGAGGAAATATGGTGGCCCTCCTGCTGACTGAGTTGGAGAAGCCCTTCCACTTGGGACAGAAATATTTATCAATAATCTCCCTCAAGAAATATATGAAGATAAATTAATTCCACTTTTTCAGACTGCTGGAACATTGTATAATTTTTGTCTTATGATGACTTGTCTAGTGGACAGATTACACAATTGAAAGTTCCAGGGGCACGAGCAGCTCGTGCCCCTGGAAGACGCATTTTTTTGCGAAACGCAGCGTAGGGCTGAGCGGTATCATCGCGCCACCTCCCACTCTTGCTGTATATCTAACAGGACGAGCTATCTGTGGTCATCCGGCCGGTGCCACAGTCTGTTCTTCTATTTGATGATGCTGATTGTCTTACTTATATGTGAGTGTTTACGCTTTTTTCTACAATAAATTGCCATCTGATTTTACACTATGGGAGCCCTCCCTTTCTTTTCTCCTATGATGACACCACTATGCTGAGGGCTGATCCCCCCTCCTGTGGATCCATCCATCTCCATCCAAGCACCTGACGCCCTTTCCAGTTTCCATTCCCATCTTTGCTCCATCACTGCTCCTGGGAAGTCCGGACTACTAGGATCTTAAAAAGCCCTTTTAGACCCTCTGTAACGGGGGGTCATGGGGTTCTGGTAAGCGGCCAGGCTCTTACTGTTGGTGGTGGTCCTGCACATTTGAGGTTCCATGCGGTTGAAGGACCCGTGATTGCTAATTCACTTTTTCTCGGGTTTCTTCTTTTTTGGATATTTTTTACCCTTTATAATAGTTTCTTCAATATATTTATTTTGTTTGGACTTTATTTTTGTGATTTGCGTGCACTGATTGCGATATATTATTGCACAGACGATTTTTATTTATTTTTTTTGTTATTTATTTGCACTGATCGTATACATTGCCACACAGACGGTTTATGCATTCACTGATACTGGTTGTATTTAGTGTTTTTGTGCAGTGAATCTGGTCACACATTCACCAATCTACATAGCGCGAGTCATCTAATTTTTTCCAGGTGTGTGGGAGGCCCTAGATATGGATGCTATCGTTGATTGCTCTATATCAGTGGTTCTCAACCTTGCTAGTGCCGTGACCCCTTGATAAAATTTCCCAAGTTGTGGGGACCCCTAACAGTAAAATTATTTTCATAGCGTGGGTTGTCAGCACCCAAGGCAAGACAAGTAATTTGCGCCCCTAATGGACATTTAGCGCTCCCTGAGTCCCTTCCACTCGTACAGTATTGAAACCCCTTATGGTAAATTTTAGGATGTACCACTCTCTTTCTTTGTTCTCTTTCTTTCTCTATCCTTATTTCTTGTTTTTTTCCCAATCCCTCTCACTAGCCGTCTTTATGTTCTTTCTCTCCCTTTTTCTTTGTTCCTCCCCCTCTTTTGCTCTCCCTTCCATGTATTCTCTATTTTTATTCCTTCTCTTACTCCTTGGTGGGGGGGAATAGGATGAGTGGCAGTGCAGGCGGGTAGTTGGGATGAGTGGCAATGCTGGGGGGAGTTCTGATCAGCAACTTAGGTCCTCTTGATCAAGGTCATCTGCTGAGCTGAGAACTGTAGTGGGGTCTTTTAGTGGCAACTATAATCACAGGTAATGTTACTCACTGTGTCTCTGACTTTGTGGTGTCTCGTAACAGTGAGGAGATAGGGTCTCCTCCAGCCCCTCCTACTTAATATTCCTCACCAGTCAGCTGACCTCTAGTCTCTGTTCCCCAGCTATGCCGTGAACTGAATAGGCTCCAGGAACAGCCCTTCTGCGCGGCCGCAAAAAGGCTGGGAGAGCGGAGTGGGCTTCAGGAACAGACCAGGATTCGGTGACCCTTGACAAATCATCATTCGACCCCCAGCTTGAGAACCACTGCTCTATATAAAAGAGTATCCTTACATTGCCTCAGTAAACTGCCTTGGAATAATCGCTACAAATTTGTGGATGTTTTTATATGGATTGGACCTGGATGAGATTGCTCTGTCCTTTGAGATAATTTATCTGCAGGTTAGACATTTTTGGCCCCTATTTCGTCTTCTTTTATTGTTTATACATATGGGGGTTGACTTATTTTACTTATATGGTTTTTAATGTATAATGAAATTGGGCCATATTCTCTTTTTTCTTACAGTGTACACCTGTACCTCAAGTAGAGGGTCATCCCTCCCATAGTCGGCTGTTTAGTCGGCATTAAGCAACGTAAATCTCTCATCCAGACACACAAGTTTCACTCCCAATTTCTAATGAAGTTTTAATTATTATACAGCCCTCTAGGCATTTATAGGAAGTGTTTTTTCTCCTTTCCTTTTTTCTTCATTTATTAGGTCTTGGCCCCAATAATAGAGGTTCCATCTAGCCATCCACAATTCTCCAGTATTTTCCTAGTTTTTCAATTTTTCTAAGGCAAATACAGATCTTTTGTCTGAATAAATCCTTTTTTCCCTGAATGTGGCGCCACATGCACACTGGACTATTTTGTCTGTAAGTATGTAACCCCATGCTTCATCATTGTATTATTGTCTATAGATTTGTGGAAGTATTACCCTAACTATTTTCCATTACCTGCTAAATAAGGGGACTCCCGAAGAAGCATCAAACATTTTTGAAACACGTTGGGACCTACAACAGTATTCTTGCATAGACCACTCTGTTTTTGTATCAATTTGTGTATCAATCAATTATTGATGGTGATTATGCAATTATTTTATTGTGCGTATAGTCAAAATAGAGTTCATCAGAAACTCTCCTCAAGGATGGGCATGACACCTCACAGATTTTATTTTTTTTAACCTATGGATTAAAAACTTGACCACTGGGCACTTTAACCCCCTTCCTAACCAGACCAATTTTCAGCTTTCGGTGCTCTCACAATTTGAATGACAATTACTCAGTCATGCAGTACTGTACCCATGAAATTTTTTTTTTCTTTTCACAAAAATAGAGCTCTCTTTTGGTGGTATTTAATCACAGATGCATTTTTTATTTTTTGCACTATAAAAGAAAAAAGACTGAAAATTCTGTTAAAAAAATGCATTTTTCTTTGTTTCTGTTATAAAATTTTGCAAATTAGTAATTTTTCTTCATACATTTTGGCCAAAATTTATACTGCTACATATCTTTGGTAAAAATAACCCAAATTGGTGTATATTATTTGGTCTTTGTGAAAGTTATAGAGTCCAGAAGCTATGGTGCCAATCTCTGAAAATTGATCACACCTAAAGTACTGATATATGCCTATCTCATTTCTTGAGACACTAATAAGCCAGGAAAGTACAAATACCCCCCAAATTACCCCTTTTTGGAAAGTAGATGCTCCAATGTATTTAGTAAGAGGCATGGTAAGTTTTTTGAAGTTGTCATTTTTTTCTCACAATTCTTTGCAAAAAAAAAAAAATCCACAAAATTGTCATATTAGCTGGTTATTTCTCACACACAGCATACGCATACCTCAAATTACACCCCAAAACACATTCTGCTACTCCTCCTGAGAATGGTGATACCACATGTGTGAGACTTTTACACAGCATGGCCACATAGAGAGGTCCAACATGCAGGGAGCACCTTCAGGTGTTCTAGGAGCATAAATTACACATATAATTTCTTGACTACCTTTTGCACTTTTGAAGGCCCTGGAGCACCAGGACAATGGAAATGCCCCAAAAATGACCCAATTTTGGAAATAAAACACCCCAAAATATAATCTATGAGAAATAATGATTCTTTTGAACATGTCATTTTTTTCTACAAGTTTTTGGAAAATGTGGAAAGAAAATGAAAACACATCTTGTTTACACAAAGTTGTCCATTTATACAATATTTCTAACACATAGCATGTACATACCAAAAATTACACCCCAATGTAGATTCTCCTACTCCTCCTGAGTATGGTGATACCACATGTGGGAGACTTTTCTTCAGCCTGGCCACATACAGAGGCCCAACATGCAGGGAGCAGCATCGGGTGTTCTAAGGGCATACATTTCTCAAATCTAATTTGACTACCAATTACACTTTTGTGAGGCACTGTAGTGGCATAGATGAGAACTAATGTGGCATGGATGAGCATGAATGGGAATGGATGAACCGTGGATGGGGATGGCTGAGCATGGTTGAGCTATAAATGTGGATGGCTGGGTACGGCTGGGTATTGCTGAGTATGGCTGGGTATTGCTGGGTACGGCTGGGTATTGCTGGGTACGGCTGGGTATGGTTGGGTATGGCTGGGATGGCTGAGCATGGATGGATGGATGAGTATTGCTGAGCATGGATGGCTGAGCATGGATGGATGAGTATTGCTGAGTGTGGATGGATGAGTATGACAGAGGAATGGCTGAGCATGGATGGATGGATGATTATTGCTGAGTGTGGATGGCTGAGCATGGATGGATGAGTATGACAAAGGGATGGCTGAGCATTGATGGATAAATGAGTATTGCTGAGTATGGATAGCTGAGCATGGATGGATGAGTATGACAGAGGGATGGCTGAGGATGGATGGATGAGGCTGCAATGAGCAGCACTCTGGGCACTACAGATCCAGCCCACAGCGCTGCTGCAACCGATCTTTCCCCTCTCTGCTTACACTGCCCGATTCTGGGAGGAGGTCAATGTACGCCCTCCCATAGTTATCTAGCCGAGCTGTAGCCGACATTCGGCTATGGCCCGGTGGTTAAGTGGTAATAAAAGTTTTGTACATTTTATATTGAAGTTACATACTTCTTTTCTGTTCTTGGGTTTATATTTGAGCACCTCTAAAACCCCTCTTTTGTTGTTCAGAGGCAGGGGAGATGTGTCAGCTTCCTGTTCATTTGCATTGCTCTTGCCGATGCTTACATTGTGTAAGTGCTGGGAGTCAGAGACAAGTAGTCGCTAGCAAAGCAGCTGTCTTGTTAGCTGCAGTGTTGGGTGGCTGTGCAGCAAGTGGGGATATCCTGTCTGACATTACGACTAGTGTTACAGGGCACCTAAGAAGATGGGACCACATGTACTTTGTCCCATCAGGAACTGAATAATGTTAAAAAAGTGATAATTCTTAATTACCACTCAGACTGCTCACAGAACACATTATAGTATTGTTGAAAATTGGCAGTATTTAGAGGGCTGTGGTTAATTTATAATTGTTTTTCACAATATGACTCATAATAAGTATACATTTGTTGCAAAATGTGTGTTTTTCTGCCTGCTCTGTTTCAGTTAGTTGATATCTACCTGGCCCTTTTGACAGTATTTATGCTCCACTCCATTTCCTTCTGGCTCCTCCAGGTCTCTCAATGTTTTTTTCCTTTATAAACATTCCCACCTTTAATGGAATTTATCACAAGCCTTTTAACAGTTTTGGTACATGAACCAGATTCAACACATAAAAATATTCTTCTTGCGTCATACTTTAAAAATGGAACAGAACCTCTGCTGCAATGTTCTAAATCCTAGATAAAAGGAGCCATTTTTCTAATATATTCTATGATGAATTATCAGAATTTTTATACTATAAAAATCATAAAGTATGGAAAAAGATGAACCCACTTTCTGTTTTGAATTACTGCCTATGACCCCCTTAGGAAAATTTCAACTCAATTCATGCATTTGCAGGACTGGGACGAGGAATTAGAAGAATAATTATCTACACTACAGAAAGCACAGATGGTTTTTATTACCCTCCCAGCTGTATCTAAAACTAGAAAAAAAGGGTAGGGTTGGAGTAGGGCTTTAAAGCTGAACTGAAGACTAAAGTAAAATAATCTATGTAATGGAGCAATAAAACTACATGCCTAAGGGAGTGTTTGTTTACATGACAAGGACAGTAAAGCATCACTACCTTCCTTCCAAACAAAATTTTTTTTCTAATCTGGTAGTACACTTTTGAACAAATGTAGGTGCCCACATCACACATACATGGATCTTAATCAGTAAAGAAAAATAATAGTCAGATGGACAGTTGTGGCTAGGGATGAGCTTCGAGTTCGAGTCAAACCCATGTTCGTCTCGAACATCGTTTGTTTGACCGTTCGCCGAATTGCGAACGTTATGGGCCGTTCGCGCCAAATTCAAGTGGTGTGTCACGGCCCATAATTCACTGAGGCATCGCAGTGCATTGCTGGCTGATGATTGGCCAAGCATGCACTATAACCCGCATGCTTGGCCAATCATAGCGCCATCTGCACAGAGAGCTGTAATTGGCAAAAGCCAGGGTGTCTTTGGCCAATTATGGCTCAGGGGGTTTAGTACACGCCCCACACTATATAAGGCCGCTATAATCTATGAAAATTAGACAGAGAGAGACAGTGTAATTTGATTTAAGTTAGATAGAGTAGGCAGGCGAGTCAGTTAGCTGTACTTACAGTGTATTGTGTATATATATATGCATCCCAGGTGTTGTGTGTATATATATATATATATATATATATATATATATATATATATATATATATATATACTGTATTCACTGTATACACTGTATTCAGTTTAGCTAGATCCGTTCCTGTTATTCTCTTTCTAATATACTGACAGGCAGGCAGGTGTTTTTACAGTATTTACAGTTAGTGTACTGTGTACCCTGCACAGTTGCACCTATAGCTACCTGAAGACAAGTGCTATTGTTCTTCTTCTGATCCTATTAATACCATAGGCAGGCAGGTTGAAGTATTTATAGTTAGTGTACTGTGTACCTTGCACAGTTGCATCTATAGCTTAGCTGAAGACAAGTGCTGTTGTTCTTCTTCTGATCCTATTAATACCACAGGCAGGCAGCTTGAAATATTTACAGTTAGTGTACCGTGTACCCTGCACAGTGTGCACCTATAGCTACCTGAAGACAAGTGCTGGTGTTCTTCTTCTGATCCTATTAATACCACAGGCAGGCAGGTTGAAGTATTTACAGTTAGTGTACTGTGTACCCCTGCACAGTTGCACCTATAGCTACCTGAAGACAAGTGCTGGTGTTCTTCTTCTGATCCTATTAATACCACAGGCAGGCAGCTTGAAGTATTTACAGTTAGTGTACTGTGTACCCCTGCACAGTTGCACCTATAGCTACCTGAAGACAAGTGCTTGTGTTCTTCTTCCGATCCTATTAATACCACAGCCAGGCAGATTGAAGCATTTACAGTTAGTGTACTGTGTACCCTGCACAGTTGCACCTATAGCTACCTGAAGACAAGGGCTGGTGTTCTTCTTCTGATCCTATTAATACCACAGGCAGGCAGCTTGAAGTATTTACAGTTAGTGTACTGTGTACCCCTGCACAGTTGCACCTATAGCTACCTGAAGGCAAGTGCTGGTGTTCTTCTTCTGATCCTATTAATACCACAGGCAGGCAGCTTGAAGTATTTACAGTTAGTGTACTGTGTACCCCTGCACAGTTGCACCTATAACTACCTGAAGACAAGTGCTGGTGTTCTTCTTCTGATCCTATTAATACCACAGGCAGGCAGCTTGAAGTATTCACAGTTAGTGTACTGTGTCCCCCTGCACAGTTGCACCTATAGCTACCTGAAGACAAGTGCTGGTGTTCTTCTTCTGATCCTATTAATACCACAGGCAGGCAGCTTGAAGTATTTACAGTTAGTGTACTGTGTACCCCTGCACAGTTGCACCTATAGCTACCTGAAGACAAGTGCTGGCGTTCTTCTTCTGATCCTATTAATACCACAGGCAGGCAGCTTGAAGTATTTACAGTTAGTGTACTGTGTACCCCTGCACAGTTGCACCTATAGCTACCTGAAGACAAGTGCTGGTGTTCTTCTTATGATCCTATTAATACCACAGGCAGGCAGCTTGAAGTATTTACAGTTAGTGTACTGTGTACCCCTGCACAGTTGCACCTATAGCTACCTGGAGACAAGTGCTGGTGTTCTTCTTCTGATCCTATTAATACCACAGGCAGGCAGCATGAAGTATTTACAGTTAGTTTACTGTGTACCCCTGCGCAGTTGCACCTATAGCTACCTGAAGACAAGTGCTGGTGTTCTTTTTCTGATCCTATTAATACCACAGGCAGGCAGATTGAAGTATTTACAGTTAGTGTACTGTGTACCCTTGCACAGTTGCACCTATAGCTACCTGAAGACAAGTGCTGTTGTTCTTCTGATCCTATTAATACCACAGGCAGGCAGCTTGAAGTATTTACAGTTAGTGTACTGTGTACCCCTGCACAGTTGCACCTATAGCTACCTGAAGACAAGTGCTGGTGTTCTTCTTCTGATCCTATTAATACCACAGGCAGGCAGCTTGAAGTATTTACAGTTAGTGTACTGTGTACCCCTGCACAGTTGCACCTATAGCTACCTGAAGACAAGTGCTGGCGTTCTTCTTCTGATCCTATTAATACCACAGGCAGGCAGCTTGAAGTATTTACAGTTAGTGTACTGTGTACCCCTGCACAGTTGCACCTATAGCTACCTGAAGACAAGTGCTGGTGTTCTTCTTATGATCCTATTAATACCACAGGCAGGCAGCTTGAAGTATTTACAGTTAGTGTACTGTGTACCCCTGCACAGTTGCACCTATAGCTACCTGGAGACAAGTGCTGGTGTTCTTCTTCTGATCCTATTAATACCACAGGCAGGCAGCATGAAGTATTTACAGTTAGTTTACTGTGTACCCCTGCGCAGTTGCACCTATAGCTACCTGAAGACAAGTGCTGGTGTTCTTTTTCTGATCCTATTAATACCACAGGCAGGCAGATTGAAGTATTTACAGTTAGTGTACTGTGTACCCCTGCACAGTTGCACCTATAGCTACCTGAAGACAAGTGCTGTTGTTCTTCTGATCCTATTAATACCACAGGCAGGCAGCTTGAAGTATTTACAGTTAGTGTACTGTGTACCCCTGCACAGTTGCACCTATAGCTACCTGAAGACAAGTGCTGTTGTTGTTCTTCTAATCCTATTAATACCACAGGCAGGCAGCATGAAGTATTTACAGTTAGTGTACTGTGTACCCCTACCGCAGGCAGGCAGCTTGAAGTATTTACAGTTAGTGTACTGTGTACCCCTGCACAGTTGCACCTATAGCTACCTGAAGACAAGTGCTTGTGTTCTTCTTCTGATCCTATTAATACCACAGGCAGGCAGCTTGAAGTATTTACAGTTAGTGTACTGTGTACCCCTGCACAGTTGCACCTATAGCTACCTAAAGACAAGTGCTGGTGTTCTTCTTCTGATCCTATTAATACCACAGGCAGGCATTCTGCTAGCTGCAGTATAAGATATATATATATATATATATATATATATATATATATATATATATATATATACATATATACATCCCAGTTTTGTGCAGCTACATCTCACTGCAGGCCATTAGTATGTCTGGAAGGCCAACAAGGAGAGGCAGATAGTCACAAGCCAATAAAAGAGGGAAAGCAGGCTCTGTGTCTAGAGGCAACAGTGCTGGTCATGGACACGGTGCATCCCCATCAGCATGTGGCCGTGGGACACGCTTGTCCTTTTTCGGCAGCTGGCCGTGTTGAGCCGCAACATGCGGAAGACTTGGTAGAGTGGATGACCAAGCCATCCTCATCCTCTCTCACCCAGGCTCAGGGTACTTTGTCTGGCAAAGCAGCTGCCAACACGGCCTCTTCCCTCGGCTCAATGGCATCAGTCACTCCTTCACTAGCCCCAGCAGGCAGACTGGTAGAGCTGGGTAGACCAGAACTGTGGCAGACTGGATCGCAGAAGAAACAGGAACTAGTTCGCAGAGCAGAACTGCAGCAGGCTGGAGATGCAGCAGGCAGACCAGTAGGGCTGGGTAGACCAGGAACTGTGGCAGACTGGATCAGAGAGGAAACAGGAACTGGTGTGATTCGCAGAGCAGAACTGCAGCAGGCTGGAGGAGTAGATGCAGAGTAGAGTCAGGCAGGCTGGGTCGGTAACGTTCTGGTGGATCAGGCAGAAGAAAAGTCCAAAAAACAAGCTGGAGTCAGGGTATCAAGCAGACAGGGTTAGTAAGAGCAAGCTGGGTCAAAGATCAGAGGTCAGCACAGATAACAGGTTTCAGGACACACAGAAGCTGCAGACCAAACAGCAAAGAGTCTTTGCTGCACTCACTTTAAATAGCCCTTTTGGCGCCAACGTTGGTGCGCTGTTAATGTTCGTGTCTGGTGTGCAATTCCTGCTGTACGGCCATGCCTTCCCTGACATTGCCCCCCCCCAAGGGCAACCTCCGGGTGCCCAACTGGTTCCTCTTCCAGGGATGGTTATGGAAAAAAGCGCGAACCAAGTCTGCGGCGTGCACATTGGGCTCCCAAGAGTTTTCCTCCGGACCATAACCTCTCCATTTAATTAGGTACTGTGTTTGTCCCCTTCTTTTCCTGCAGTCTATGATGGCCTCAACTTCGTATTCCTTGTCTCCATTAACAGTAACAGGTGCTGGGGGTCCTGAACTACGATTAGGAAATGGATCTTGTACTACCGGCTTTAACAGGGACACATGGAATACGGGATGTACTTTAAGGGCCTCATGTAAAATTAACTCATAAGACACATCGTTAATTTTTTTTTTACCGGAAATGGTCCCAAGAATTTCGGTGCCAAATTCTTGGATGGGCAAATCATCCTTAAGTTCGTTGTGGCGAGCCATACCTGGTCCCCCTGGTTGCAGCAACAGTTCCCCTCTTCTCCTCCTATCAAAGATTCTCTTGTTGTCCTCCTGGGCTTTCTTGACTGCCTCCTGTAACAACAAGTTGTTAGAAGAAAAAAAATCCAGAGTGGTCTGGACAGCAGGAACAGCAGTTTCAGGAATCAAGTCAGGTAAAAAGGTTGGGTGGAACCCATAATTTGAAAAAAATGGGGATTGTTTGGTGGCAGAGTGGCTGGCGTTATTATACACAAACTCCGCCGAAGGAAGAAGAGATACTCAGTCATCTTGGCGAAGGACGTAAAACATCGGATATATTGCTCCAGGTTTTGATTGGTCCGTTTCGTCTGACCATTGGTCTGGGGATGATATGTTGATGAGAAGCATAGTTCAATCTTTAGGGATCCACATAATGTCTTCCAGAACCTTGATGTGAACTGGACTCCACGGTCAGATACGATGTTTATCGGAATACCATGCAGTCTGACAACGTCTTTGATAAAGACCTGAGCGGTCTTGGCTGCAGACGGAGTTCCTTTCAGGGGTAGGAAGTGCGCCATTTTTGATAAGCGATCCACCACCACAAAAATAGCAGAACAGTCTTCGGAAGGTGGAAGCTCGACAACAAAGTACATGGCGATCATCTTCCAAGGCCTATCAGGTATGGGTAAGGGTCTGAGTAGACCGCAAGCTTTATTACGGGTACTTTTGTTCCGGGTGCAGATAATACATGATTTAACATAGGCCTTGCAGTCCTTCTCCAACCCAGGCCACCAAAATGTACACTGTACCAATTCTATGGTCTTGTGGGTGGCCTTCTAATGGGTTGTCATTACAGAGTCCTAGGACAGCCACTCTAGCGGTTTCTGGTACAAAAATTTGTCCCTCTTTCCATAATAGGCCATTTTTTGCCTGCAAAGTGACCCCTGGAGGACTGGTTATGCCTGCTGAGGCTTGCTGCAATTGTGGTAATAGGCCTGACTGTAACAGAAGGAAGTTCCCAGCTGGTAGGATGGTGTCTGGTGAAGGTATGTCCTTTGGATCCTCAAACATGTGCGATAGCGCGTCAGGTTTAATATTTCTTGATCTGGGTCTGTAAGTAATATGAAAAACAAACCCCGAGAAAAAGAGAGCCCAACGAGCCTGACGTGGCCTCAGACGTTTTGCAGTCCTTAAATATTCAAGGTTTTTATGGTCTGTGAAGATTAATATTGGGTGAGTGGCTCCTTCTAGCAGGTACCTCCACTCCTCTAATGCAGCCTTGATTGCTAGGAGCTCCCTATCTCCCACATCGTAATTCCGTTCTGGCTGGGTAAGTTTCCGAGTAAAGAATGCGACTGGATGAATCACATCCTTGGGGCCCTGGCGCTGCGACAAGACTGCTCCGACTGCGCTTTCTGATGCATCCACTTCCAAGATGTAGGACAGGGCAGAATCTGGATGGCTTAGAATAGGAGCAGTGCTAAAACGTTCCTTCAGGGTTTCTAATGCAGCTTGTGCCTCCGCGGACCAGTGGAAATGGATGCCTTGCTTGGTAAGTTGAATAATCGGGAAAATAATGGCTGAGAAGTTCCTAATGAATTTACGGTAAAAATTGTCAAAGCCTATGAAACATTGGATTCCCTTCTTATCGGTAGGGGCCAGCCAATCCAGAATTGTGGACACTTTCTGGGGATCCCTCCTGATTCCCTAAGTGGAGATAATTAATCCGAGGAACTGGATGCTCTGCTGCTCGAAGTTGCACTTCGCTTTGGCATAAAGTCCGTGCCTGCGGAGTTGGAGAAGTACGCTCTTGACATGTCCTCAGTGAATCTCTGAGATGAAGAATATCAGGATGTCGTCTAAGTACACAATCACAAGGATATCAAGGAAGTCTCTGAAGATGTTGTTGATAAAATGCTGAAAGGTGGCTGTAGCCGAACGGCATGACCAGGTACTCATAGTGACCAAAGCGGGTACGGAAGGCGGTCTTCCACTCATCGCCTTCCCTAATCCAGACCAGGTTGTATGCTCCTCGGCGATCAAGTTTGGTGAATACCCTGGCAGACTTGAGTCTCTGAAAGAGTGACGGTTATGTGACGGTTATCTACGAAAAATATACCTGCTCCTGCTGGTGAGGTGGAGGGGCGAATTAACCCTTTCCGCAGGTTTTCCTCAACATAGTCCTTTAGAACTTCTAACTCATGTTCAGACAGAGGAAAGATGTGTCTGAAAGGAATCTCTGCCCCTGGAAGAAGTTCTATGGGACAGTCGTATGGCCTGTGTGGAAGATGGGTATCTGTGCCCTGTTTACAGAATACATCCAAGAATTCATGATAGCACTTGGGAACTACCTGGCACAGTTCAGAATGCGATTCCAAGCAAAGTAAAGAGGCAGGAAGCTGAGGGGGTGCTGGACAGCACTGTTTCTGACAATAAGATGAAAGAAACTCTATTCGTCCAGATTCCCAGTCTATATGCGGGTTGTGAGCCTGTAACCAAGGGAGGCCCAAGATAACGGAGAAGAGAGGTGAAGAAATCACATCCAAGCGAAGTAGCTCTTGGTGTTTGATGTTGCTGATAGTTAGAAGTGGGGGAGTCTCTTGGGTCACAAGTCCTGATTTAATGCAGGATTCATCTGCCAGGAACATGTGGAATGTGATGCTGGGCTGCAAAGGACAGATCAATAAAACAACTGCAGGCACCCGAATCAATAATCGCAGTTACTGGCACGGTTCTTCCCGGAAGCTGGAACGATGTAGGCACAACTACATGGACTGAATTGGCAGATATGTTGGGTTGTTTAGCTGGAGGAGGAAGAGAACATTTATGGCGTTTAGCTGGGCAGTTGCATATGTAGTGACCGGGCTCCCCACAGTAGTGACAGAGGTTGTTCGTCCGCCGACGTTGGCGCTCCTTGGAGGTAAGTGACGGACGGATCAAACTGCCTTGGTTTGGGTGCCTCTGGAACAGCGTAAGCAGGTTCTCCAAACATGGAATCAGCAAACTTGGGGGACTTTGGAAATGTCCATGTTGGTCCGAACTGCTGGGAAGATTTCTCAACCTTCGCTCATGTAATCGGTGATCGATTTGTAACGAAAACGCAATCAAAGTCTCTAATGTAAGTCCTTCTGAGAGACCCAAACGGAACCAGTGGCACAGGGCTGCGTCGTTCCAGTCGTAATCCACACTCCAACGTCTAAAATCTGTGACGTAGTCTTCGACTGGTCTGCGACCTTGCTGCAGGGTGTGTAGGGCGGATTCAGCAGTGGCAGTTCGTTGCGGGTGATCGTACAGCTGAGACATGGCCATAAAGAATAGTTTCAGAGTATTTAGCTGTATGTTCTTTTCCTCCAATAGGCAATGAGCCCAGGGCTGAGGTTCTCCTCGAAGCAGAGAAATTATAAATTCCACCTTTGTGGTTTCCAGAGAGAATGCCCTTGGCTGCAGATCAAAGTAGAGCTGACAGGCATTCCAGAAGGCTCTGAACTGGCTTTGATCACTGAAGAACCTCTCGGGGGCTGGAACTCGAGGTTCGGCGGGTACCAACATTACTGGAGGGCAAGCAGAGACCCCAGTGGATGTAGCAGGCATGGGTATGGTGGAAGAAGCAGCAGAAGTAGCCAGTCCCTGAACTTGATCCTTTAGCCGAGTGTAGTCCTGCAGGGATGTCATTGCTTGGGAGAGAGAAGCGAGATGCTGGCAGATTTCCTCCAATGGAGAGGATCCCCCTGCAGGCTCAGTCATGGCTGTTTGGTACTTGTCACGTACCTGGATCGTGAGCCTGTAGAGGAGAGCCTCTCTTGCCGCACCGGCTTGTGGGCCCCTGAGGTTGAGACAGGTCAAGCAAGCCGAGTCAAAGATCAGAGGTCAGCACAGATAACAGGTTTCAGGACACACAGAAGCTGCAGACCAAACAGCAAAGAGTCTTTGGTGCACTCACTTTAAATAGCACCTTTGGCGCCAATGTTGGTGACATGCGCACGTGTGCGTGCGCCAAAGCGCTGTTAATGTGCGCGTCTGCTGTGCGATTCCTGCTACATATATATAATACAGTGGAGAGTATATAGTGCAGTCCGTGTAGTATATATATAACAGTTCAGAATATATAGTGCAGTCCATGCAGTATATATAATACAGTTTAGAGTATATAGCGCAGTCGGTGTAGTATATATAATACAGTGGAGAGTATATAGTGCCATCAGTGTAGTATATATAATACAGTGGAGAATATATAGTGCAGCCCGTGTAGTGTATATATAATACAGTTCAGAGTATATAGTGCAGTCAGTGTAGTGTATATATAATACAGTGGAGAGTATATAGTGCCATCACTGTAGTATATATAATACAGTGGAGAATATATAGTGCAGTCAGTGTAGTATATATAATACAGTGGGATACAGGGTACAGGGTATATAGTGCAGTGCAGAGTAAATAATACAGTGTATCGAAGTGGTTAAGGGGAACCCTATGACAGAATTAAGAAAAAAATGGCTTGGGGTCCCCCCAAAATCCATACCAGGCCCTTTGGGTCTGGTATAGATTTTAAGGGGAACTCCACGCCAAAATTTAAAAAGAAAAAACAGTGTGGGGTCCCCCTAAAATCCATTCCAGGCCCTTATCTGAGCAAGCAGCCTGGCAGGCCAGGAAAGGGAGGGGATGAGCGAGCACCCCCCCTCCTGAATCATACCAAGTCGCTTGCCCTGAACATGGGATCTGCGGGTGGGTGGCTTATCGAAATCTGGAAGCCCCCTTTAACAAGGGGACCCCCAGATGTTGCCCCCCATGTGAATAGATATCAGGTACATTGTATTCCTACCCATTCACCAAAAATAGTGTCAAAAAGTAAAAACCCACAACAGACAGTTTTTTGACAATCTTTTTATTAAAAAAGTGCCCCACGGAGGGGCAGGAGGCGGAGCCTAGCAGAGCAGACATGCATTGTTAGAGCTCCACACCGCTGAGGAGAGAAGAGAAGGACAAAGCGGAGCCTGCAGGCTCAAAAGGTATCCATTTGAACCTTTTTACCCCTGGGAACAAACTGTGAAAGTTTGGGCAGGAAATATGGTACTGGGAGGAAGCCGTGGCAGAAATAAAAATCACCTCACAAAGAGCTCACAGGCACTCACTGCAGCTGAAGCAGCTCCAGTCACCTCACAAGATACAGCATCAGGGCGCTCTCACAGACAGAAAATGTCACAGCAAGACTCTCCATTTGAGTCAGATACAGAACAAATCCTCTCACAAACTTCTCCACAAGCCTCCTCAGCATCCCCAGTAATATTATTACAATTTGAAAAGATGCTTCATAAGGCTTTAAAACAAACCTCAGACCAAATAACAAAAAGCCTAACCAAAGAAATAAGAGAGCTGGGAAACCGCACCGCAGCCTTAGAAATAAAAATGGATGAAATTGAAATTACAACCCAAGAAAATATAACAGAATTGGAACAATTAAAAAAAGAGAATTTAATACTTCAAACTAAGCTCGAAGATTACGAAAATAGAGCCAGACGTTCAAACTTGCGCATAAGGGGAATACCTGAAACTGTGACAGACCTGCAATCTACTATTACTGCTCTATTACAAGAACTAAAGCCAGATATCCCTATTGAACGTTTAGAACTGGACAGAGTACACAGAGCCCTCACAGCCAAAAAGAAAGATGGACCCCCACGTGATATAATCACAAAATTTCATTATTACAGAACGAAAGAACAAATACTAATTGCTGCAAGAGAAAAAAAGGAACTTAATTTTCAAGGACACAATTATCAAATTTTTGCTGACCTATCCCAACTTACTATTACTAAAAGACGATCCATGAAACCCCAACTAATGGAACTGCAACGCCACAACATTATGTATCAATGGGGCTTCCCCTTTTCAGTCAGATTTAACTACCAAGGTACAATTTACAGAAGCAGATCAGCAGATGAACTACAACAAACCCTTTTAAAATTAAATCTGACAGAACCCACAAGCAGCAACACTCCCACACGCAGAAGAATGGCATCATCTTCACCTTCAGGCAGCACCCAGAAAATATCAGAACAAAATGGGAATCATCATTCTCACAAAAGAGGCCGTTATGCCACATCATCCATGGACCAAGAAGATTCAATGGACTGACATCCTAATTCCTGATATCTCTTCATTTATTATACTAAGAGATGGTTCTCTATAAAAAACCTGTATTTATAACTGAATGTAACTGCATTCTGATAGTCACACACTGTGTGGGATCATGTTACATTCCAGTTATATTTCTTATTACTTCTGATTCATATAGCCTTAGAATATATAAGTGAAATAAGGAAATTCTTGTTCAGTTATATATTATCAGGTAATAACAATAGATTTATTACTTTTTAGGACAAATATGTTCAATAATCCAGAAGTAACGGAAGCTTTTTCTTTCTTTTCTTAAAACAAATATATTATTACCTAACTAGTTCCTAGAATTATGTTTTTGTTTATTCTAATCTGAAGCAATACAACCTCAATTTTATGAGTTAACATATCTAAACAGTTACATATGAATAAAATATGTAATTGTTTACTCTAAAAGGGTTAAAATCCCAAAATAATTCAAACTATCTTCATCAATACCAAAGTTATTAACAGTACCTTTCTAACTGAATTATTTAGCCCAGGGCAAGACTAACCATATACAACCACCCTGAAATAAATAATTTCAACAAAAACTATATTCTGCACTCCAATTAATGAAACATCATTTTGATGTCTTTTGACATAGCACTTCTCTCCTGTAAGCGGAAGATCCGTGTACCCCCATTAGCCCTCCTCATTCTCCCAACCATATTATGTGGGAGTGTGACGAAGGCACTTATTCCCCTGAGAGAGATATTTATTCTCTTTCACGGGTAAATTGTGATTACTTGCAAAAAATAATTTATACAATGTATCATCTAATCTCATATGTTTTTTGTTTACTCTTTACTCCAGAATTCACTGGTTTCTTTTCTATCTTTTCATCTCTTCAGTCCACACAGGTTGATCTGCGCAGTCAGCTCTGCATAACAAAAAGTAAGTCAAAACTATTTGATCTGTTGCCATGGCACCACTGAATATACTTTCCCTGAATGTTCAGGGAATAAATGTCCCTCAAAAAAGGACCAAAGCCTTCCGTACTTTCCATAACAAGAAGGCTCACATAGTATGCCTCCAAGAAACACACTTCACCAAAGATTCTACTCCAAAATATATTTCTCCTTTTTATCAACAAATTTACACGGCTTCTGCCTGTACCAAGCAAAGGGGAACTCTAATTGCATTTCACCGATCCACACCATTAACCTTATCATCAGAAATTAAAGACCCAGAAGGTAGATACCTGATACTCATGGGTTACATAATGGATACAGCAATCACGGTGATTTCCTACTACGCTCCTAACAAACAACCTACACCATTCCTCTCACATATATTACAAGTGATTAATACACACAAAATAGGAACAGTGATAATGTGTGGGGATTCGAACCAGGTCCTCCTCCCATTTCTAGATAAATCACCTTTTACACTATCCAAAATAACCTCTAGATTACCTTTTTCTCAACTTCTTTCCAAATACAATCTGGTAGATTCGTGGAGAGAAAGTAACCCAATGAAAAAGAAATTCACTTATTTCTCGCACCCCCATCAAACCTTCACCAGAATAGATCATATTTTTCTAACAATAGGAATGATACCAGAAATTATTGCATCAGATATAATTCCGATTCCGTGGTCTGACCATAATGCAGTATACACTACTATAGCTTCAGCCATACCAAAAGCGCATGACCCAACGTGGTACTTACCGGACATAATGCTCAAACACCCACTACATCAGATGGCCATTGAACAAGCTTTAAAGGAATACATATCAATTAATAATACAACAGACATCTCCCCAATAACACTGTGGGAAGCTCATAAGCCTGTCTTGCGTGGTACAATACAAAGACAAATGGCACTATTTAAACGAGAACGCAAAAATCTAGCAAAAAAACTAGAACTCAATTTTAATGCAGCCTACATATCATTTCAAGATAATCCATCTCAGAGTACAAAATCTCATCTGGAAAAATCTAGATTGGAATACGATCTATTTCTCACTGAGTCAGTTGATAAATCCCTCAAACGCTCCAAACACAATTTGTACATGAATACAAACAAACCAGGTACATATTTGGCTCGGGCATTAAATTCAACTAACAAATCTTTCAAACCAATACGTTTGAAATTATCAAAAAATGTTTACACTTGTAATCCAGTTAAAATAGTCCATAAATTTCACTCACATCTCGCAACTTTATACAAGACAAACAATGAATTTAATCCTACAGAGGCTGAATCCTTCTTCTCAAAAATAACCTTACCTGAGATATCTCAGAATCAAAAAAGCAGTTTGGATGAGCCTATAACTATAGATGAAGTTGCTAACGCCATAAAAGACCTAAAACTTAACAAAAGACCAGGCCCAGATGGCTACTCGGCTTTATACTATAAAACATTCTCAGAAATACTCTCTCCCATTCTCACTGAAACTTTTAACAAACTTCTAGATGGACATTCTTTTCGGCAAGAAACACTAATGGCAATTGTTTGTATGATCCCAAAACCCCTTTCTGATGATACTTCCTGTGTGAATTATCGGCCTATCTCTCTGTTAAACCTCGATATTAAATTATTAGCAAAAATAATAGCAAAACGCCTCAATAGCATTATAGGAAAATTAATACATAGAGATCAAGTAGGCTTCATGCCAAATAGACAGGCAGGCGATAATATACGCAGGGCAGTGTTATTGGCACATATTGCTAAAAAACGGAAAATCCCTTTATGTTTTCTATCTCTCGATGTTAAGAGGGCATTTGACACAGTATCCTGGCAATATATGCAATATTCATTACAAAAATGGGGTTTTGGACCCCACTTTTTAACATGGATCAAAGCATTATATAATAAACCCAAAGCCTATATAAAATATGCTGGATACAAATCTGAAGCCTTTAATATCGAAAGGGGTACCCGACAGGGTTGCCCATTATCTCCCTTATTATTTGCCCTTATACTCGAACCCATGGCCCAATACATCAGAACAAACCAAACTATAACTGGCATTGAAGTAGGAGGTATTACACACAAATTATGTATATTTGCAGACGATATATTACTTTTTCTATCATCACCACAGGTCTCTGGTCCTAACTTAATACCAGCTCTTGATGGATTTGCAGCCCTATCCGGCCTCATGATTAATCCTAAGAAATGCCTAGTGCTTAATATTTCACTCACAAACATGGAATTGATCCCGGCTAGGGCTGCACTCCCATTCACATGGGCAGAAAAATCAATTCCATATCTTGGAATTCATTTAACAGCATCTCATTCTGACTTATTCTCAACCAATTATCCTCCTGTATTAAGACAGATCACAAATCTAATAAAACAATGGTCGCAACTTCCTTTATCCTGGATAGGGAAGATTAATGCAATCAAAATGACTATTCTACCCAAATTGCTTTATCTATTCAGAGTCCTCCCTATTCCAATTCCTTCCTATTTTTTGAGAATAGTACAAAAAAGAGCAACTTTGTTTATATGGGGCTCTTCTAAACCACGTATACCTATACACACACTACATCTTCCCAAAAATAAAGGAGGCCTGGGATACCCTAATTTTACTAACTACTACAGAGCAGCACATTTGGCCAGTCTGTCCAAATACCATGCAAAACAGGAAATCCCATTATGGGTATTTATAGAGGCTTCAGAAAATGACCCTCTATTAATATCAAATTTATTATGGCTTGATCCTAAAGACCGCTTTAAAATTCATAATCCCATAACTAAACACTTCTTATCTCTCTGGGATAAACTAAAAACCAAATATCAGTTACAATCTCCACACAATCCTCTCCTTTCTTTTATCAGAAATCCGGCCTTTTATCCGGCATGGATCTACCCAAATTCTTTTAAAGCTTGGACAACATCAGGCATTCAGACACTAAATGACTTCATAGCATCTAAATCATTCCTTTCATTCCCATCGCTTAGAGAAAAATATGATCTACCAAACTCTGAGATATTTAGATATCTCCAAATCAAAAATTTCTATACACCATTCCTAAAGGGGGATACACCATTATCCCAATTATCCATTTTTGAATCAATCTGTACAAAAGATCCATTTGCTAAAGGTACAATTTCATCACTTTATAATCAATTATATGGAGTAGCAAATCTTAATAGACCCTCTTACGTTCAGAGGTGGGAGGAGGACCTGGGACGAACTTTAGAAGACACGGACTGGTCTAACATATGGCTCACATCTAAGTCATCTTCACCCAACATCTTAGCACTGGAGACAAATTATAAAGTCCTAACTCGCTGGTACCTTGTACCCGCTAGAGTGGCAAAATATTCACCTAATACCTCAGCTCTTTGTTTTCGAGGATGCCCAGAAATAGGCACATATTTACACATATGGTGGACGTGCCCAGTAATCCAAACCTTCTGGAAGGAAGTCTTCGTGATTGCATCTAAAATATTTAAAAAAATAATACAACCAGATCCATATTTAACTTTACTTAATCTAAAACCGGAATGGTTAACAATCTCTCAATTCAAACTTATGATCCAATTAATAACGGCTGCAAAACAAACAGTGGCCAAGGCATGGAAATCTCCTACATTGGTACTAGCAGAAACAATTCACAGAATGAATAATACAATGTCCCATGCTAAGATGGTAGCCATCGATCAAAATCAAATTCCAAAATTTGAAAAACTTTGGCATCCTTGGATAAAACAACAGTTCCTGTCAAACTTCAATGACTCTGTCCTGTTGCCATGGTAACAGATTAAATGACTTACAGAGACACTCATTCTAAGGCTTCAAAGAGAACTAAAAAGAATAATAAACTGACGAGCGGGACAACCTTGTGGACCATACCTCTACCTTTCAACCCTTTTTCTTCTTTCTCTTTCCTTTTCTCCACCTTACGATTAAAGCTCATTATCAGAATTTATTTGACCTATATACACTCTACTTGTAAACAATATGTATAGTAGGTATAAATCATTTAAATACCTACAAAAGTAACTAAGGAAATGATATATATCTTTAATTTAAGTTAGGTTTACGTAAACCCAATGTTTAATATTTGAAATTTCATGATATTTACCTATATAAACCCTACTGTAAAACAATGAGCTTACTTTATAGATCCTTGTAAACTTACTTTATGTATCTTTATAACATTGTATACTCAATAAACTTCTTTTGACAAGGAAAAAAAGTGCCCCACGATGTACATCCATCTTCAATCACGCCGCCCGATGGACTCAAAAAAATGGAAAAAATTAAAAAAGCTTTGCCTCAATGGGAGGCCTCCCAGCGACGGCTGTCTCTTGACTTAGACAGCTGTTATACAGGCAAGGGCAGTGATGTAACCTAGTGACCCTGCCCCCTTTTGACGTTATCTGATGTCAGAGGGGGCAGGGCCATCCAGTTATGTCAGCAGGTGCCCCACCCTTGCCTATATAAGAGCTGTCAATGCAAATAGACAACAGTCGCCAGGAGACCACCCATGGAGGCAGAGTTTTTTTGTTTTTCCAATTTTTGGGTCAGCGGCGTGATTGATGGATGTACATCGCGGGATGAGTTATTTTTTTCTTTTTTAATAAAATATTGTCAAAAACTGTCTGTTGTGGTTTTTACTTTTTGACACTTTTTTTGGTGAATGGGTAGGGGTGAAATGTACCTGATACCCATTCACATGGGGGGCAGGATCTGTGGGCCCCCTTTTATATTCTGATAAGCACCCCCCGCCCGCAGACCCAGACAACACAGCCCAGGGTTGTCGGGAAGAGGCTCTTGACCCCATCAACATTGGGACAAGGTGCTTTGGGGTGGGGGGGCGCCGAGCCCCCCCGCCCCAAAGCACCCACCCCCCATGTTGAGGGAATGTGGCCTGGTATGGTTCAGGAGGGAGGGGGGCACTCGCTCCCCTCCCTTTACTGACCTCTAGGCTGCACGCTCAGGCAAGGGTCTGGTATGGAATATGGGGGGCCCCACGCCAATTTTTTAAAATATTTTGGCATGGAGTTCCCCTTTAAATCCATGCCAGACCCAAAGGGCCAGGTATGGACTGGGGGGGATCCCATGAGGTTTTTTCCCTTGATTTTTCATCGGGAGCCAGCAATACATTACAGCCGCGAGCAAGTTTAAATTATTACATTTTTTCCTTTAGAAATGTAATTATTGCTGCGGTATGTTCTACACATCACACATATGCGTCACTTTACAGGCAGACTAAGGGGACCCCCTAGGCACAATATTTAAAGGAATATTTCATTTTTATTGTTTCACTTTAAGCATTATTAAAATCGCTGCTCCTGAAAAAACGGTTGTTTGCATTAATACATGTCCCCTAGGGCAGTACCCTTTTTGCCTGTTCGAGGCGTTCTGGTGCGAATCGAAACGGGGGGTGTTCGACCCATCCCTAATAACTATATATAATAACTGCATATGGCAAGGTATATGAGATATCAAAACATAAATGTATAACATCCGGCACACCGGCTGGAAAATTGCCATTATAGTATAAAGCGGACAGCTGGAGGACTACATCAGTCTAGGTCCATATATCTATACCGATAACCATTGAATACTGTGTTGTTTATACCTGGAGGAGCGTATGAAGAATTGGTTGAGGGAAAGCAAGTCCTGGAGTGTCTAACCAAGGTTGTCAAGCAGAGTACCCTGTCTACAGCCGCCCATCAGCAGAGTGCCTATCACACATCCTCCCATCTGAGATCAGCGGGGAGCTCTACCTGTTTGATTCAGTGTACGAACAGGTCGAAAGTAGCGGATCAGTGACCAAATCGTAGGAGGAAAGGGTTCCTCCTAAAAGGATAAGGTGCTGAAAACTAGGCAACCACCAGCAGCATCATACACCCCAATGGTCAACTGGTAAACACCAACGGGGCTAGACCCCAGGATGACAGGTCCAGTACCAGCACTGGAATATCACACCAGATGCATTTGCAAACCCATTATGGCTGCCCCTCAACTCGGGATCAGCAAGGTGTGCAGGCCAACAATGAAAGTTTTTCAGAATTTTTTTTTTTTTCCATTTATTTTTGCCTTACAGTTTACTTCAGTTTATTGTGGACCAGACTAACCTTTTTGTGCTCAACAATATATTGCAAAAAGCCCCAATTCATCCTATGTCCATTCGTTTGAATGGAGACTGTGACAGACCCAACTGGGACAGGGGCTTTTGGAGGGGACTGCAGGGTAGCCTCTTGCCTACCGACTATGGGCACTGGCATTGAGGGGTCTCTATTCTTTGGGAGGTGTGTGCCTGGAGGACCTTTTGGAATAGTTTTGCTTCGGATTCGGGTCCATGTCTCCCCAAAACTCACAGACTCTGGGAACCTAAGACCTGCATACAGATTTGGGGCCTCTGTGCCCAAACCAGCAATGACTGCTTTAACCCCTCCTAGACTCAGAGGCTTTAAGCAGAAGATTATAATCAGCTTAAAACAATCTGATGCTGAGGTCTCCTGCTGCTATGTGAACGTGCCGTCAGAAGGGGGTGGGGTCACCCGGTTACATTATTATTTCATGTTTATTGTTTCACTTTAAGCATCATTAAAATCACTTCTCCTTTAAAAACGATTGTTTTAAAAACTTTTTTTGCATTGATACATGTCCCCTAGGGCAATACCCAGGTCCCCATTCACTTTTTTGGCAATTAACCCGCATATTAGCCTTTAAAATAAGTACTTTGTATTTTTCATGGTTATATCCCATAGACTTTAATGGTGTTCGCATCTTTGCTAGAACTTTTTTTCCCTGCAATAGGCGAATGCCACATCAGCATGGGCATGGTTGTTACCATAATATTAATGCCTCAAATGTAAAACATTATTGTACAGGATTAAAAGAATCAAACATTAGTAAATGTATTTTCTAAGTATGATTGTGCTATGGACTCCTGGCTTGAAAGGCCATGGATCCCACACATGGTTTCACCTACTGAAAGCTTGCATTGTACTCAGCAGCATATGCTGAAAATAGGCAAATGCCTAAAAGCCAATGCCACATCAGTTTGATTCCATAATAGTAACTCTTCAATGCAATGGATAATATTCAATAATATTATGTTCAATAATATTATGGTGTGGAATTCCAAAAATCACACAATAGTTAATGTGCAGGGTGTTAGTTTACATTTTTTGTTTTTTTGGGTTTTAATTCATCTGTGCACTGGAAAAACCAACACAGCTACCTTAGGTGGGTGGTAGGTTGGCTGGGATTTGAACGCATAACCTGAGTGCTTTGTGGACATCAGTTCACACCACCAAGCCATTGTGCTAAGTACGCTAAGACCTGCATAATAGCGTAGTCTGATTAAAGAATGAACATAAATAATTACTGCATTATAGTCTCATAAAAAAAACTAAATTAATATGAAAAAAAAACATATAAAAGATGCGTAACTGTAAATTTTCAATACATGTAACTTTACAGAAAAACAGACATTACTCTGTAATACTCATTCATAACTGCATTTGTTAGCAAAAGAAGAAAACAAACTAGGAATACTAATTGAAATATACATAAATAGATGCACACACGGTAGAGCACATCTCACATAAAAATGTTTTATTCACATTCATGTGATCATGGCTGCAGTGCAGTTCCAAACTCCGTAGCAATTGGCACTTGCAAATTCACGGGTATGCCAATTTGATATTTACAAAAGCATGTTTGCCAGTATTAGCGTGCTTTTTTATTCACATGTTCCCCTAGTTGAAGTCATAATCTGCTTAATTTGGCGTAACTAAATGCAGAGCGACCATTAATTCCCGTTTTTCTTAGTAAATTAACCCCTAAGTTCACTATATGGACCACTTATGCATTTATACATGTTGATCATATCTTCTCAAGAGAGAATAAATTCAGTTCCTCTAATCTTTCCTCATAGCTAAGCTCCTCCATGCCTCTTATCAGTTTGGTTGCTCTTTTCTGTATTTTCTCCAATTCCCTGATGCATACTCCATGTGAGGTCTTACTAATTTATTTTATTTATTTATTTATGATGATTTGTGATTTGTACAGGGTTAAAATTATATCTCTCTCTGGCGTCTATACCTCTCTTAATACAAGAAAGGACTTTGCTCGCTTTAGAAACCGCAGCTGGCATTGCATGCTATTATTAAGCTTATGATCTACCAGAACACCCAGATCCTTCTCCACCATTGATTCCCCCAGTTGTACTCCTCCTAGTATGTAAGATACATGCATATTCTTAGCCCCCAATGCATAACTTTACATTTATCAACATTAAACCTCATTTGCCACAACCAGCTTTTTTCCGGGGGGGGGGGGGGGGGTGTTTAAGCATGGCGGAGTGAGAACAGAGCATAAGGGTATCAATTATCCTTTCTAAACAGATTCCATGGAAGGAATCAAAGGTAATCACGGATGACGAGGGACACCTCCTTATTGTGAAGGGATTCCTTTGTGAGCAAAAGGTAACGTTAGTTAACCTATAATTTACCAAATGAGGATCAGGTCTCTTCACTTGAGACTTATCAACATAAGGATGGTCTCCTGCTGGTGGGAGGGGATCTTAACATGGCATTAGATCCCACATTTGATGTGTCAAAAGGGTCCTCCCACCTATCATATGCAAAATTGCGCAGAGCTAAAAAACTTCTCCAGGATCTGCAATTGATGGATAGCTGCAGAACTCTCCATTTACAGGATAGGGATGATCCCTTTTTTCGGTAAAACACAGGACATATACAGTACTAGAATTTATTATATTTTTATTTCTCAGAATGCTTTGTCATGTCTGCTTGAAGCCTCTATAGGTTAATTTACTCTATTGGATCATGCACGGACTAATTGCGTTATAGAACTGGGGGAGTCAGGGTCTCGTGATTAGTACTGGAAGATTAATGAGACACTCCTGAAAGAATTGTAATAAGAGAAACAGATAGGTCAGGAACTAGAATTCTTTTTTGCAAATAACGAGACAGGGAAAGTTACCCCATTTTGTCTGTGGGAAGCACACAAGTGTGTTATTAGGGGTACCCTTATATCCTTAGGGGACCATAGAAAAACCAGTTCTAACTGCCTGGTTAGATTCCCTACTTAGAGACATCCGCACACTGGAATTGGTACATAAGAAATCCCAAGTACAACAGTTAGAGGAGAAACTTTTGCGTTTATGCAAGGAGCTAAATCTATTACTTATGGACAAAGCAAAAGCTAAATTAACTTGTTGTAGGCATTTTACGATTTTGGGAATAAGCCGAGTAGGATGCTAGCTAACGCTCTTAGGGAGACTAGGGCACGTAATCATCTTGCCCGTATTAAAACGCACAGTGATGTTCTAGTTAGCTCTTTGCAGGTGATCGCACAGACCTTTAGGGACTATTATGTCAGTCCATATCAGTTAGGGGGTCCATCGTCATCCTCAATGTCATACAGTAGGTGGGAGGCTGCCAGGGAATATTTTCCAGCGTCAGGAATGCCCACGGTGCCCGATGAGATAGCCAGGGATTTGGATGTTCCAATCACAGTAGACGAGTTTCTAGGAGCCCTTAAGTCACTGAAATCTGGTAAAGCCCCAGATCCTGACGGGTATACCCTGTCTTACTATAAGATTTATAGTGGCCTTTAACTCATTACGCGATGGGCAGCCAATACCGGCGGAAACATTATTAGCTCATATAACGGTAATCCCCAAAAGAGGGGAAAGATCCGTCCCAGTGCCCTAGCTATCGTCCAATCTCCCTATTAAATGTGGACCATTCCACAGGCCGTGAGGAGAAGCACCCTTACGATCTATTAAAATAATCTTTAAAAATACTGCTATGTCATTACATCTGAGTCCTATGATTTCAATTCTGTGCTTTAGATCTCTGCTGCGGCGGGGTAATAGTAGGCTCTTACATTTTTTTGGTGGACAACCGCCTGATGACAAGCAGGGAGATCGAACGTGATTTTGCATTAGATTTCCTTCGGCAGACACAGCTCAGTGCTTTTCTTCGATCAATGTCAATAACACATACTGCAGTACGGGTACCCTCTATGTTTGAGCAAATATGCTTAACAGGGAAGCCATTGAGACATTTACTTTCATATCTCTATGCCTTATTGATTGGACTAGAAGCTCCACAAGAAATTGTGTTCCTACAAACGTGGGAAAGAGATCTGGGAATCGCATTCTCTCAGGTTCAGAAGGATAGGATTTTTCTGTTTGCTCACAAGGCATCCTTGGTCAGTAGGTATCAAGAAGGAGGTTATAAAATCCTTACCAGATGGTACAGAACACCGGCAGTATTGTATCGGATATTTCCGTAGGTATTGAATGTTTGTTGGCGATGTCAGGAGTCGGAGGGCACTATATTACCTATATTTTGGGAATGCTCGGGGCTCAAAGAGTTCTGGATGATGGTTTCTGAAACGGTGTCTCTTGGAGAAAAACCGTCAGCTTTCCTACTACATGATATCCCTCTATCTATTAAAAAATATAAAAACTCACTGTTAAAACATCTGCTCACCACAGCGAAGGCGTGTATCCCGGCGTGGTGGAAGAGTAATACCCCTCCAACTAGATTACACTGGTTTGCCAGAATTACAGAAATCCAACAAATGGAAAATCTAATGCCCCGTACACACGGTCGGATTTTCCGACGGAAAATGTTCGATGGAAGCCTTTTGTCGGAAATTCCGACCGTGTGTAGGCTCCATCAGACAGTTTCCATAGTAATTTCCGTCACACAAAGTTTGAGATCTGGTTCTCAAATTTTTCGACAACAAAATTCCGATCATGTGTACACAATTCCGACGCACAAAGTGCCACACATGCTCGGAATTAAGCAGAAGAGCAGCACTGACTATTGAACTTCATTTTTCTCGGCTCGTTGTACGTGTTGTACGTCACTGCGTTCTTGACGTTCGTAATCTCCGACCAACTTTGTGTGACCGTGTGTATGCAAGACAAGTTTGAGCCAACATCCATCGGAAAAAAAACATGGATTTTGTTGTCGGAATGTGCGATCGTGTGTACACGGCATTACTATGAAAGAGCAAGACGAGAAATATCAGAAAGTCTGGGCCCCTTATTTTATAAATAATAAATATGTGGTTAATCCTAGATACAACCCAGCCTAAACTAGGTTAACCCCCACCGCGCCTTGGATTATGCACCCAGATGCTAATCAACATCCAGTACAACACCACCTACCTATAGCTGCCACTTGACAATCAAGACAATTCTACAATGGAATTTAAATCTGTACTAAGTGATGAATAAAGCTCACCTCCCGTGACAAAATTAAATTGTGGCGCTGATTACAATACATCTAATTCACCCCTCATAGTGAAAAATAGATTGTACGTTCAAAAAAATGTTATGTTAGTAACAAAAAAGAATCTAACCACTTTTTAACTGGTGTGTATCTACATGTGGTATAATCCACCCTACACCCAAATAAATAATATGAGAATGTGTGCGACCACTCCCTTACTAATATCTCCACACAATAATCTATATACGTATGGAATTATATCCACCTTAATACATGACGTGACTTAGTGTTAAATGGCTCAAAGTTTGCTCATCAAAAATAGCTCCTGTTTCCCTTATGGTAAAGATAAAATAAAATACAAATATACAGTCCATAAATAAAAGTGCAAAAAATAGTGTCCGTGATAGTGATCAAAAAGACAGCATATAAAGTGCCACAGCAAGTCCTTTCTGTTGAAGAAATGTGAGGTCTTTTGATATACTCTTCCACCACACCTTAGTGTTCAGTGATCACTCTCCCTATGGGCAGCCACTCACCAGCTCCTCATGCCTCCACTCTCGTGTGAGGCTGGCAGGCATAAATCAGTTGTTATCACCGGTAAGGGTTAAAGCATGTGAATCCAGGAGACTCGTTCCATATAAAATAGAAAGACACTCCCAATAGTGTAATAACGTCAAACACTTTAATGAAACACACTGCAAAGTAACACTTCAACTATTTCACTCACATTGTGTAAAAAATCTTATAGCACAGTAAAATCCACAGCAATCCGTCCACTAACATACAGCATCTGAGATCAACCTCATAGGGGGTATGCGGTCACGGCGGACCCTCTAATGTAGAGCGCATACAGTGTCTCTCACCCTCTCACCGCCTGCTGAACAAATGGGTAACGCTGTCCCCCCTCTCTCGGTTCACCGTTCAGTTCGCTTCCTTTGTCACTAGTACGTGGTGTTAACCTCCTTACGGCCACGCCCCCAACATGTTTCGGTACGCCTGTACCTTATTCATGGGATAGCATGAATGATCACTATCACGGACACTATTTTTTGCACTTTTATTTATGGACTGTATATTTGTATTTTATTTTATCTTTACCATAAGGGAAACAGGAGCTATTTTTGATGAGCAAACTTTGAGCCATTTAACACTAAGTCACGTCATGTATTAAGGTGGATATAATTCCATACGTATATAGATTATTGTGTGGAGATATTAGTAAGGGAGTGGTCGCACACATTCTCATATTATTTATTTGGGTGTAGGGTGGATTATACCACATGTAGATACACACCAGTTAAAAAGTGGTTAGATTCTTTTTTGTTACTAACATAACATTTTTTTGAACGTACAATCTATTTTTCACTATGAGGGGTGAATTAGATGTATTGTAATCAGCGCCACAATTTAATTTTGTCACGGGAGGTGAGCTTTACCCTTATTTTATAGGGAACAGATTTTCCTAACCTCTCAGCAGTCAGCGATCCACTAGCTGGTTCAGTGATGAGGGTACTCAATGGAGAATGGAGAGAGGTACGGGTGGTTGCGTTGGCGGTTCAGGGTTTTTTTTTTCTTCTCTCGTTCTCTCTCTTTTGTCTCTGTTTGTGTCTGTACTTTCTTTTGTTTTGTTACTTCTCGATGTTAACCAGGGATCTCTATGATTAAAGAAAAAGAGAAATTGTATTGCTTTTTTATCAATTACAAAAAAAGTTTGATGAAGTATTATATTGCTTAAGATAATATAGTCTGGCAATGATTGGAATAGTAAATCTTACTGGCCATGAGATGGGCAGGCGTTATAATAGAAATTATGTTATATTGGTGAGATGTTTGTTTCTGTAAACTGTAACACGATTTTGGTGAAAATAAAGAATTTATAAAAGAAAAAAAAACCTTATTTGCCACATAGTTGCCCAATTAAACAGTGCATTGAGGTCAGCATGTAAGTTGGAGACATCCTGTAAGGGCATTATTCTACTGCATAGCTTGGTGTTATCTACAAAGACTGAAATGCTACTTTTAATCCCAGACCCTATATCATTTATACAGTGGGGACGAGAAAGTATTCAGACCCCCTTAAATTTTACACTCTTTGTTATATTGCAGCCATTAGCTAAAATCATTTAAGTTCATTTTTTTTCCTCATTAATGTACACACAGCACCCCATATTGACAGAAAAACACAGAATTGTTGACATTTTTGCAGATTTATTAAAAAAGAAAAACTGAAATATCACATGGTCCTAAGTATTCAGACCCTTTGCTCAGTATTTAGTAGAAGCACCCTTTTGATCTAATACAGCCATGAGTCTTTTTGGGAAAAGAAGCAACAAGTTTTTCACACCTGGATTTGGGGATCCTCTGCCATTCCTCCTTGCAGATCCTCTCCAGCTCTGTCAGGTTGGATGGTAAACATTGGTGGACAGGCATTTTTAGGTCTCTCCAGAGATGCTCAATTGGGTTTAAGTCAGGGCTCTGGCTGGGCCATTCAAGAACAGTCACGGAGTTGTTGTGAAGCCACTCCTTCGTTATTTTAGCTGTGTGCTTAGGGTCATTGTCTTGTTGGAAGGTAAATCTTCGGCCCAGTCTGAGGTCCTGAGCACTCTGGAGAAGGTTTTTGTCCAGGATATCCCTGTACTTGGTCGCATTCATTTCATCTTTCCCTCAATTACAACCAGTCGTCCTGTCCCTGCAGCTGAAAAACACCCCCACAGCAGTGCCTGGTTTTCTCCACACATACCGCTTAGAATTAAGGCCAAAAAGTTCTATCTTGGTCTCATCAGACCAGAGAATCGTATTTCTCACCATCTTGGAGTCCTTCAGGTGTTTTTTTAGCAAACTCCATGCGGGCTTTCATGTGTCTTGCACAGAGGAGAGGCTTCCGTCGGGCCACTCTGCCATAAAGCCCCGACTGGTGGAGGGCTGCAGTGATGGTTGACTTTCTACAACTTTCTCCCATCTCCCGACTGCATCTCTGGAGTTCAGCCACAGTGATCTTTGGGTTCTTCTTTACCTCTCTCACCAAGGCTCTTCTCCCCGATAGCTCAGTTTGGCCGGACGGCCAGCTCTAGGAAGGGTTCTGGTCATCCCAAACATCTTCCATTTAAAGATTATGGAGGCCACTGTGCTCTTAAGTGCAGCAGAAATGTTTTTGTAACCTTGGCTAGATCTGTGACTTGCCACAATTCTGTCTCTGAGCTCTTCAGGCAGTTCCTTTGACCTCATGATTCTTATTTGTTCCGACATGCACTGTAAGCTGTAAGGTCTTATATAGACAGGTGTGTGGCTTTCCTAATCAAGTCCAATCAGTATAATCAACACAGCTGGACTCAAATGAAGGTGTAGGACCATCTCAAGGATGATCAGAATAAATGGACAGCATGTATTCAGTGTCACAGCAAAGGGTCTGAATACTTGGGGTCATGTAATATTTCAGTTTTTCTTTTTTAATAAATCTGCAAAAATGTCAACAAATCTGTGTTTTTCTGTCAATATGGGGTGCTGTGTGTACATTAATGAGGACAAAAAATGAACTTAAATGATTTTGGCTGCAATATAACAAAGAGTGAAAAATTTAAGGTGGTCTGAATACTTTCTGTCCCCACTGTAAAATGTATAAAAAAAATGTATGGGTCCTAACACTGAACCTTGGGGTACACCACTGATAAAAATCATCAACCATCAAATCAGCTCTCTGAATTCTGTCTTTTATTCAGTTTTCTATCCATTTACAAACTTATTTTTCCAAGCCTGTAGACTTAAAGAGGTTGTAAATCTTCTTGTGTTATTTGTACCTATAGGTAAGCCTAGAATAAGGCTTACCTATAGGCACTGTAAATATCTCCTAAACGTGCTCTGTTTAGTGCCGTGACCGGCGGCTCCGGCCAGTCACACAGCCAGAGTCCTCGGCCCCGGAAGGAAGATGGGCGAAGATGGATGGGTATGACGCCGGATTCATTTGCAGGTAAGTGTCACATAATGTGCTAGGTTGTGATGCATACTAGCACATTATGCCTTTACTTTGCAGGGAAGAAAAAAAAGGGGGAAAAAAAAGGAAGAGTTTACTTCCTCTTTAACTTTACACATTAGCCATGTGTGGGAAACTATGTCAAACTCTTTTGCAAACTCCAAGTATGCCATGTCCACAGACACCCCTCTGTCCAAGGTTTTACTTACCTTCTCATAAAAAGAAATCAGATTTGTTTGTCAACTTCAATTATTGACTGCTTATGCTTTCCTAAATGGGCAAAACATAATTAAGTATAAAGAAACACAATTTATAATGGTTTTGTCCTCATCTTAAATAGCTACATCTTAACATGGTTCTAAAGCCAAGATATTTTTATCTTTATGCTTCAGTAATTGTATCACCCCCTTACCCCCTAAATAATTACGAGTCCTCACTCGATCCAGCACTGTGCACACCTGTAGTAGCCATCTTCCGTTTCCTGGCTGTCACAGGCTTTGCTGAGGCAGACGGAGCCATTGGCTCCTGCTGCTGTTATTCAAATCCTGTGAGCAGAGAGTAGGGGAGTGGGGCTGAGCTGTGCTGGTTGTGTCTCTGGACGCACACAGCCCAGCTCAGGATCGAGCCCACACATCTGCCCCCATAGCATGCTGCTTGCTATCGTGGCAGACACAGAAGAGGAGGAGCCAAGAGTTCCATTGGGGGACCCCAGAAGAGGAAATTTTGGGCCGTTCTGTGCAGGCAGGGAAGTATAAAAAAAACCTTTATTACTGGTTTTAGCCTAGGTTTCAACTAATGCAATTTGACAGTCACGTGATTCTTTGCTGTGATTTTGATGTGACTTGAAGCAATGCCTGTGTATTCTTGAGGTCTTTGGACCTCAAGTCGCATCAAAGTGGGACCAAAGTAGTGCAGAGACTACTTTGAAGTCGCTGCGACTTGAAGTTGCACAGATATGAATGGTACTCATTGGAAATTATGGGGTATGACTTGTCATGCCACTTTGCAGTCCCAAGTCGCATGACAAGTCGCACTAGTGGAAATGTAGCCTAAAGATTTTTTTTTTTGGTAAAGGTGAAACAATAAATCTTTTTTCCAACCTAATCTATGTAAATGCATTGGGGCAGCAATTGGAATAGCAAATTTCTTTTATCTTCTTCGGGCTTATAAATCATTTTTTTGTATAAACTGTACAAGACAGCTATAATCCTGTGATTCATAATAAGCTTTCCAGGAATATTTACTTATACATACGTCAACATTCCTCTGTTTTCAAGTAGTAGGGTTGTACAGAAAGGTTGAAAGAAGACCAAAGTCAGCAGGGGCATAACTGGAATTCACAAGGTTCCATAGCAACATTTTTTGGGGGCCCTTTAAGAAAAAAAGGAAAGAAAAAGGTTGTTAAACAGCACCAAAATTACTACAGTCATGGACACAGGCCCTGAGCTACAGTATCTACTTTTATTTAGAACTCATTTTAAAAATGATATAATAATAATACCAAAAAAATGTATGTACTGCAGCCTTTATACCCTCTTTATAAAAGACAAGCATGACCAACTGCAACAGGCAGGTTAACAAGATATTAACCTTATGAAGGAAAGAGAAAAAGAAGTTTAAAGTATTAAACCCAAAACCAAAAATGTAATATGAAAAAATTAGGAAAAGGTGTGGCGCTAACTCATGTGATAATTATGAAGCAACATGTGACACATTCATATAAAAGCAACCCATAATAAAGTTCACAAATCAATAAAAAAAATCTATATGTAATAGTCCAAACTAAATTCCTCAATAAATCTTCACAGAAAGGTCCATTCACCGTTATCCAAAGAAAAGTGCAGAAACAAATTTATCCTTCAGATTGTGCTCCACCACAAATCGTGCATGAGAAATACAAACAAACCAGAACTTTAAAATAAATACGCTTTGTAGCAATATTGGATTCTTTCAACCAGCAGTATATATGGAAACAATGTCTCCAATGGCCCGTACACATGATCCGAAAATCGAACGACAGATCGTCCATTTTTTTGCATGCTAGTCGCATATCAAAAATGGAGAGGTTACTAAAGTTACGAAAATTCTCGTACAACAGAATAAAAATTTGTAAGTGATGTCATGTGTTGTAATGTATTTCTATTTTATTTTTGGGCGACAACTGTACTGATTAAACGAAAATCGTACGATCTGGTGTCATACGAGAAAAAATTTTGTGTGTGTCCAATCGGATAAAACCAGATGAAGTGTCGTGATTGGCTCTCAAAAGCCCCGTACTAATGATCTGATTATCGTACGATCGATTTGAAAGCAGTATTTTTCGTCCGATTTTCGGATCATGTGTACGGGCCATTAGCCACAAAGTGTCTCCTTGGCATGGGTCAAACATAAAGGCTCGGGAGAAACATATTGAGAATCATAGCACAATATGTTTATTGCAGATAGGTAAAAATAGGTAAGTAAAACAATGCGCACTTACATTGGGAAGTGTGGTAAGTCAGCACCAACATGTACAGCTTTGGGTAAATGTGCTCGCCGTCTCACCAAGATGCAGCGTGTGTTCCAAAGCACAGAAGATGGGAACCAAGAAACCGGATGTCACGTCAGTAAAGGGTGGATGTGCAGCCTCTTTGCATTCCATGTCTAGAGCAAACGTTAGATTTTTTTAAGTTTATTATTAAAGATGTAGACTAAAGAAGAATTGTAAATTGTTTTTTAGAACACTGTTAGATATATTGTTACTCTATGGCTGTAATTCGATCTATATCCACTAGATGGTATTAGAGGTAGTACACAGCTGATGGTTTAGTTTAATGAAGGGTTAATCTTATATTTTTAAAGTATTCAAAATATATATATATTAAAATTGTTGAATTGTTAAATTGCTGAATTCAGCTTTGATTATTCAGCGATATGCCATTTGCATGGTTTGCTCTAGGACATATAAGGCTACATAGATTGATTTTTGATTTAATATTATTAACTAAGTTGTAATATGTTTTTAGTAAGTTTTCATGTATGATTTTGTGAAAGTAAGACACCAATATATACAGCAGTGTTCTAAACATATTTAATTAGAAATAAAGCGATTCCCGGAAGTGTTTGAATTGCTACTGATATCCTCTTAGCCAATGATAAACAATGGCGTGGTATATAAGGCTTCAAGAAAATAGCAGCGGGCAAGCTTAATGATGACGTGTTGAACACGAAATGCATGGAGGCTGCGCTACCGCCCTTTACTGACAGAACAAAATATTACAGCGCACACATATAAAAATTACATTTAACTCTTGCAAGGCTATATAAAACACCTGAACAGTTTAAAAAAATATGGGGATTTATTCACAGGTGAACAATAATAGGAGGTAATGGCAGGGGGGGGGGGGTGTTCACCCTTTAGTAACGTCACATCCGGTTTCTTGGTTCCCATCTTCTGTGCTTTGGAATGCACGCTGCGTCTTGGTGAGACGGCAAGCACATTTACCCAAAGCTGTACATGTTGGTGCTGACTTACCGCATTCCCCAACGTAAGTGCGCATTGTTTTACTTACCTGTTTTTACCTATCTGCAATAAACATATTGTGCTATGATTCTCAATATGTTTCTCCTGAGCATTTATGTTTGACCATTGCCAAGGAGACACTTTGGGAGTGATTTACGAAAGCCGTGCACCATCAGTAGAAATGGTGCACTGGTAACAGAGCGCGAATCCCCCATTTACTATAGCAATCTCGGCTTATGGGAGGATGCAATCTGTGCACCACTATGGACATGACACAGAATCTCCAAATCAATATTGACAGAAGATGGAGGTGCCAATATTATGGGGTGATTTGAGGAAGTTTAGTAACAAATGCCCAAGTAACAAATATGTCCAAAATAAAATGAGAAAGTAACTTTTTCAGAGACAGCCTGCTGTGCCCGCAAGTACGTTTCGAACTGCGTGAGATCAATGTAAGCAGTACGCATGCACAAGCAGCTGTTGCGCTCGTTCACATGTGTTTGTTCACTGCACAGCCAAAATCTTAGTAAATGTTAAGCAACGTACATGCAATTGCATGGGCTGAACAGGCACACCTCTAAGCTTGACACTTTTTTTTTTTTTTTTTTTTACGCTGGTTCAACATTATGTATTTTTTTAAGGAGGTTTGCATCACAGGTCATGTTAGCATGTTACGTTGCCAACATGTGACATGCACCTTATTAAAATTATGTAAAAAGACTCTTGCTCCTCCTAAAAGGGCATTGAACCTCCCCCCTCTAATGCATATGATTTCCTTGGGCTAACTTTTGCTTATAAAGGGGAACTCCACACTCCATTCTCCAATGCTCTTGTCTCCCCCCTCTAACCCCTTGGATTTCCATGGGCTGACTTTTGCTTTTATAGGGGAACTCCACACTCCACTCTATTCTCCAAAGGCTGTGAGCTGCCTTCACCAATCCAAACCACATCCTTTTTCAGAGCATACAACTGGGCCAGCTAGTGAAGGGGTGAGAAGAGCGATTGGCCAACCCCCTCCTGAACCATAGAAGGCCACATGCACTCAACATAGCTGGCTGCCATCGGGGCATGTGGGGCTCAGCCCAGTACCAACCACAAAGCACCTTGTACCCACTAGTTTAAAGGGGGTTTCTACATTCCGTAAAGCCCCCTGTCTGCAGCCCCCCACAACCCCAGTCTAGGGTTGTGTGGAAGAGTCCCTTGTCCCCCTGAATATGTGAACAAGGGGGTCGACTTTTTGGGTGCCCGAGCCCCTCCTGCCCTCAAGCATCCACCTCCCCTTTCATGGGCTGGCTTGCTGTGTGTTTGGCTAGGGGTTTGTTAGTGTGTGGGAGGGGCACAATATTTTTTTAGTTTGGGGTGGTATTTTTCACGTGGGGGTTCTCATTTTAAGCCTTAACAGACCCAAATGGCCTTGTATGTATTGGGGGGCAGGCTATTTTTTGTTTTGGGTTAAAATCTTGTAGCTGCACTGTACAGTGGGGACTGAAAGTATTCAGACCCCCTTAAATTTTTCACTCTTTGTTATATTGCAGCCATTTGCTAAAATCATTTAAGTTCATTTTTTTTCCCTCATTATTGTACACGCAGCACTAAATATTGACAGAAAAACACAGAAATGTTGACATTTTTGCAGATTTATTAAAAAAGAAAAACTGAAATATCACATGGTTCTAAGTATTCAGACCCTTTGCTGTGACACTCATATATTTAACTCAGGTGCTGTCCATTTCTTCTGACCATCCTTGAGATGGTTCTACACCTACATTTGAGTCCAGCTGTGTTTGATTATACTGATTGGACTTGATTAGGAAAGCCACACACCTGTCTATATAAGACCTTACAGCTCACAGTGCATGTCAGAGCAAATGAGAATCATGAGGTCAAAGGAACTGCCTGAAGAGCTCAGAGACAGAATTGTGGCAAGTCACAGATCTAGCCAAGGTTACAAAAACATTTCTGCTGCACTTAAGGTACTTAAGAGCACAGTGGCCTCCATAATCCTTAAATGGAAGACGTTTGGGATGACCAGAAGCCTTCCTAGAGCTGGCCGTCTGGCCAAACTGAGCTATCGGGGGAGAAGAGCCTTGGTGAGAGAGGTAAAGAAGAACCCAAAGATCACTGTGGCTGGGCTCCAGAGATGCAGTCGGGAGATGGGAGAAAGTTGTAGAAAGTCAACCATCACTGCAGCCCTCCACCAGTCGGGGCTTTATGGCAGAGTGGCCCAACGGAAGCATGGAGTTTGCTAAAAAACACCTGAAGGACTCCAAGATGGTGAGAAATAAGATTCTCTGGTCTGATGAGACCAAGATAGAACTTTTTGGCTTTAATTCTAAGCGGTATGTGTGGAGAAAACCTTTTCTCTAAATCCGTACATCTTTGAAGCAGCATTTTGCATACATGCTACAGATGCACCACTTTACATGCACAGTAAGCCCCCCCCCCCCCCAAGTTACTAACTTTTAAGCCATTTTGCATTTTTAAAGGCACTTTTCCTTGTTTTATTTTTGGGGTTGTCCAAATTTTAAGGCCAATAACTAGAATATAAGTCAGCCAAGTGGGGACTAGCAAAATTAACAAGTCAGTTCCCTTAGACTGCAATGGTATTTGTTCTATAACATTCTATAACATTTGCCCATGTTATGCTCTTTGTTTGCCCCCCTGGACAGGGGGGTGTTTGTCCTATCTGTAATTTTGTAGCATGCGGGATGATGTGCTTAATTTTGGACAGGGGGGTGGCTTATTTTGTGCTAGCTGCATTTGTGTTGTTTTGGGCATGCTCAGGGACAGGTTTTTTTTTTCTGGTGCTTTTTACGTGTGAACAGCACTTGGATTTTTCTGGGCTTGCTCAGAGAGTGTGTTTTTTGGACATTCTTAACAGGTGTACCCACTTTGAAGTTCTCTCTATATTGGGTGAACTTGCATTTTGTGTGTTTCATGGACTGTGCATGTGTTTTCAATTATCTCATTAGCACACAAACCTATGTTATACCTTGCCCTGAAAAGGTGTATGTGTGCGTGTATTTTTATAGCGTTTGTAACACATGTATTCTCTTTGTATTTTGTTTATGTCTTTGCAAAACAGATGTGTTTTAGAGCAAGTATTTATTTTTTGGGGGGGGGATATTCTTCACAGAAATATTTTTGATGTTGTCAATCTGTGTTACATAGTTACATAGTTACATAGTAGGTGAGGTTGAAAAAAGACACAAGTCCATCAAGTCCAACCTATGTGTGTGATTATGTGTCAGTATTCCATTATATATCCCTGTATGTTGCGGTCATTCAGGTGATTATCTAATAGTTTCTTGAAGCTATCAATGCTCCCCGCTGAGACCACCGCCTGTGGAAGGGAATTCCACATCCTTACTGCTCTTACAGTAAAGAACCCTCTACGTAGTTTAAGGTTAAACCTCTTTTCTTCTAATTGTAATGAGTGGCCCCGAGTCTTATTAAACTCTCTTCTGCGAAAAAGTTTTATCCCTATTGTGGGGTCACCAGTACAGTATTTGTAAATTGAAATCATATCCCCTCTCAAGCGTCTCTTCTCCAGAGAGAATAAGTTCAACGCTCGCAACCTTTCCTCATAACTAAGATCCTTCAGACCCTTTATTAGCTTTGTTGCCCTTCTTTGTACTCGCTCCATTTCCAGTACATCCTTCCTGAGGACTGGTGCCCAGAACTGGACAGCATACTCCAGGTGCGGCCGGACCAGAGTCTTGTAGAGCGGGAGAATTATCGTTTTATCTCTGGAGTTGATCCACCTTTTAATACATGCCAATATTCTGTTTGCCTTATTAGCAGCAGCTTGGCATTGTATGCCATTGCTGAGCCTATCATCTACTAGGACCCCCGTCCTTTTCCATCCTAGATTCCCCCAGAGGTTCTCCCCCCAGTGTATAGATTGCATTCATATTTTTGCCACCCAAATGCATTATTTTACATTTTTCTACATTGAACCTCATTTGCCATGTAGTCGCCCACCCCATTAATTTGTTCAGGTCTTTTTGCAAGGTTTCCACATCCTGCGGAGAAGTTATTGCCCTGCTTAGCTTAGTATCGTCCGCAAATACAGAGATTGAACTGTTTATCCCATCCTCCAGATCATTTATAAACAAATTAAATAGGATTGGTCCCAGCACAGAACCCTGGGGAACCCCACTACCCACCCCTGACCATTCTGAGTACTCCCCATTTATCACCACCCTCTGAACACACCCTTGTAGCCAGTTTTCAATCCATGTACTCACCCTATGGTCCATGCCAACTGACCCTATTTTGTACAGTAAACGTTTATGGGGAACTGTGTCAAATGCTTTTGCAAAATCCAGATACACCACGTCTACGGGCCTTCCTTTATCTAGATGGCAACTCACCTCCTCATAGAAGGTTGATAGATTGGTTTGGCAAGAACGATTCTTCATGAATCCATGCTGATTACTGCTAATGATATCATTCTTATTACTAAAATCTTGTATATAGTCCCTTATCATCCCCTCCAAGATTTTACATACTATTGATGTTAGGCTAACTGGTCTGTAATTCCCAGGGATGTTTTTTGGGCCCTTTTTAAATATTGGTGCTACATTGGCTTTTCTCCAATCAGCTGGTACCATTCCAGTCAATAGACTGTCTGTAAAAATTAGGAACAACGGTCTGGCAATCACCTGACTGAGTTCCCTAAGTACCCTCGGATGCAAGCCAAGTGTTGTTTGTAGGTTGTTAGTTTCAGTTTGATTTAATTGTCTGTGCTGCATTAGTTTGCAAAATATTCCTCAAGCTGTTGTAACTACTAAATGTTTAAATCCTTAAGAAACTTTCTGTTAGTGTCTCAAATTAACATACACGTGTTTTTTTGTTTTTCTTGCTCTTTTTTAAATCCTGTTTTGTTGACCAATACTATTCGTAGCAAATTTTTATGTTTTATGTGTTTTGTTAATAATTTTAAACATTTTACACTCTTCCCCCCCCCCCCCAAACAATTTTCATGCAACAGATTTTCCAGCTTAACTAGGCTGATTGGCATGGCAGAACAAAAAAAGGTGTGATTTGTCTAAGGCCCATTTCACACGATCGGACCGTTCAGGTCCGCCTGTCAGTTTTGATGGCGGACATGAACGGGCACTCCATGTTAGCCTATGGAGCGACGGATGTCAGCGGAGACATGTCCGCTGACATCCGACCCGGTCCGATCCGCTAAAAGCAGACGGATGGCCAGGTCCGTCGCTGGCGGATCGAATCGAGTGAGATCTGACGAAAACGGACATGCTGTCCATTTTCGTCCGATCCCCCCATAGGCGGCAGCAGCGCCTGACAAACCCCTCCCCGCTCAGTGAGCAGAGAGGGACCTGTCATCCGCTGGTTTAGCGGAGATCAACAGACTGATCTCCCGCTGAGCCGGCAGACCGAGGCGGGCTCCGTGGAAACGGAGTCCGCCTCGTGTGAAAGGGGCCTAAAAGCTACTTTCCTGGTGCCTTCATGGTAGCATATGCATGGATTGTGCGTATGCTGCCATAGATAGGCACCAGGAAAGGAAAATTACACAGAGGTAAGTATTCAATTTTCCATTTTAGCGCAGAGGATCTCAGCCTCAGTCCTCAAGTACCCCCCGACAGGACATGTTTTGGGAATTTATCTTAGCTAAAATAGCTGTCCAAAATACCAAGCCATTGACTGTGATTTAAAGCACCTGTGCAAGATGAAGGATACCAGCAAACATGGCCGGTTGGGGGTACTTGAAGACAGGGTTGAGAACAACTGATTTAGAGCACTGGGCTAAAATCTAGCTCAAGGCAATCCTATTCTAATTGTGGGCATTCGAGGGAAACCAAGTGAGTGTTAGAACCCCTGCTTATCTTTTGTAAGTTGGGCTTTGTGTCCCTTTTCTGAAAATTGGCTTTGCTTCCTCTCACATAGCCAAACAGGAAGTGAGGGTAAAACCCTACCAATGTCTTTCCTTGGGGATACACAGGTCAGTCTAACTAGTGTCCCCATTAGGCAAATTGCAATCTAGCACTTTGTTTTGTACACCCCAAATTATTAGGTATTTTGGGGTTTATTAAAGGCAAATCCACTCTGCAATACAAGTGTACTCTCTGTAAATCTGAGGGGAAGCACTGGTGATTTTGTCATCCAATCATGTAGAAGGAAAGATGCTGTTTTTTCATTTTCATTGCATGTCCCCCTCGTATCTCCAGCAACTGCACTTCCTATGGGCACTTGTAGTGCAAAGTGGATTTGCCTTTAGTAAATAAATCCCAGAGTCCAATATACCTAATAATTTGGGGTGTACACAGCAAAATGCTAGAGTGCAATTTACCTAATGATTTAGATTGACCTGTGCATCCCCAAGGAAAGACATTGGTAGGGTTGTTTGGCTATGTGACGGGAAGTGAATAAACTTGAAGGGGAAACTGGCAAAATTTGGGAGGTGTTTTTACCCTATCAGGGGTACAGACATCCCCAAAAAACAGATAAGACTTCTAATCCCTCTGCACTCTATCCCCAAGCAAAAATAAGAAAGGATTTCATTTAATTTAAATTTGCAAAGACACATTCCTAAGTTCAACTGTGATGCATGTCAATAGCCCATTTAGACCTTGTTTAATAGAAAACACCAGTTGCCTTTCACTATAAACATTTGTTAGTCCAGTCCTGGAAATTTGCATCTGCTTTACTATTAATTTCCATAAAAATTGGGTTCCTGCAGCTAGATGTGCCAAATGCATCTAGATGCGCAACCGCTGTGTATGTGAAATGCGCAACTGCTGTGTGAGTGGAGGTATGTACCCGTGGCGCATATCTGGTAATGGGAAGAGGTGGCCAGCACACAGAAATGACATCACGTCCCTCCAGGAAGTTGCTTGTACTGCTGCTAATTTCTTCCCACCACCATGCGTCCTCCTAACTGTTCTCTGAGGAACAGATGATCCTTATTTGTAAATTAAGATAATTTTTTGTTTATTTTTTACATGGGGTGGTGTTTATGTGGGTCATGTGTGTATGTCTAAATGATATGGCCTCAAATCACACGCCTACGTCCTGTGTACAGGTTCACTTCCGGGCCAATGTATATTGCTTATATCTATAGATGTAGGTTCTTGTGTCCACCAGCAGAGAGAAGTTGGGTAGATGCCACACTCCCAATTGTGGAGGCATAATAATGGTCTAGCACAGGGGTCTTCAAACTATGGCCCTCCAGTTGTTCAGGAACTACAATTCCCATCATGCCTAGTAATGTCTGTGAATGTCAGAATTTTACAATGCTTAAAGGGATGTGTAGTTCCAAAAACCATTCAGAAAACTGCAGTTAACCTAGTGACAGTTGCAGGTATTTATTATCGCTATTTGCGCTTCAATGTTCGCCGGTTCGCATGTCCATTTAATGAATTTTCTGGCACACCAATTATTGTGAACTGGTGCAGTGCCTTCTTCTTAGTAAATCACTCCCATTGCGGCTTAGAGTCATCATTTCCATATATGCTGCTGGTTGAAAGAATCCAATATTGCTACAAGACATATTTATTTTAAAGTTCTGCTGAGTTTGTATTTCTCATGCACGATTTGTGGTGGAGCACTGTCTGAAGAATAAATTTTTCTGCACTTTTCTTTGGATCACAGTGAATAGACTTTTCTGTGAAGATTTATTGAGATATTTCGATTGGACTATTACATATAGATTTTTTTTATTGATTTATTATAAACTTTATTATTATGGGTTGCTTTATATGAATGTGTCACATATGTTGAATGTTCAAATTGTTTCATAATTATCACATAAGTTAGCGCCACACCTTTTCCTACTTTTTTATTTATCCTTAGTGTATTCACCCACTCTAAAAGGGCCAGCTTCACACATTATTATTCACAATTTTTGGCGCCATCACTTGTCACACATATATATATATATGTCACATATATATATATATATATATATATATATATATATATATATATATCTCCACATTTTTCAAAATGTAATATATTCTTTAGATGTGGTGGTTGCATTCGTTTCTTTTTTTGTTTTTTACCTAGTAAACTGGCCAGTAACACACTTCCTGTGTCAGAGTGCCCCCACTCTGGATATGGTGCACAGGGGCACCTTTGGACAGCACAATTGTCAGTCTTGGGGGTGGGGAGTGTTAGATGTACTAGAAGATTTAGATGGACTAACAAACTGAAGCTAAACTCCAGCTCACACTGCAGTTAGGCTCCATTCACACCTGGGCATTTTGGGATCGTGGCAGAATCTCTGTGATTCTGCCCACAACCGCAAAACGCAAGCTCAGGTGCCACTATTTTCAATGGCACCTAAAACACAGTGTGGGTTTGCCATGATTGTCATGCAGCAATTGTAGCAAGACGCATTGTGTGAAGCTTGTCTCCAAAAGGAGCATATCTGTGAATAGAGCCTTACACACTCAGTTACAGCAACAGCTTTTATTTTTCATTTGGGATAAAGGCTTTACATGAATAAATAAAATCTGATCATTGTAATCACCCCTGTCAGTGGTAAACTGTTTTTTTCAGCTTTCTACCTGCTACATTTGCAGAACAGCATGTTCTATTGAAAAACAACAGACTTACTGCCTGGATCACCAAGTTAAAATAAAGGAAAGAAAGCATACAAAAGAAAACTAATACAGCCATCACATCTAAGAATTGGTAAGCTGCAATATAATAAATGTTTGCTTTAGGGTTTAATATGCTTTAACACTATGTATGTTAACCAGTTGCAGATGCTGGGCTACTAGCACGCCCAAAAACATGTCATCATTGTACACAGGGCATGTCTAGTACATCCAGTCCTTCTGCCCTGTTGCCAGGATCCTTCCCTGTCCCAGTACACGATAATTCAGCTCTAAGGTTGGCAGCAGGAGCTTTCAAATTAAAAAAAGCAGTCTGGCAATGTTTATCAACAACATTGCTCAGCCGTGAATACAGAATTTTACGCAGCATCTGGCTCCGGGCACACAGTGAGTGGAACTGATGTTGTTCCTCCTACTGTGTGATGTCAGAAACCCGAAGCAACAAGGATTTCATCACTTCCAGTTTCGGTTCTTTGTTTACCTGGCTGTTATCGACCGGAGAAGCAGCCGATCAGACTGATCTGTGTCTGATTGGCTGCATTGGAGGTCTAATAAGGTCCCAGATCTCTCCATAAAGAGGACCTGTCAAGGCCCATGCTGTCACAAGGTATGTTGTTCATCCCTTGTGATAGCAAAAAGGTTTATTAAAAAAAAAAAAATCAAAAGAGACAGTGTATAAATGTTAATAAAAGAAATAAGAAAATGGAAAAAAAAAAACCACTTTAACCACTTCAGCCCCGGACCATTTGGGGCTGAAGTGGAAAAAAACACAATATTTTTTACTTTTTGCTATAATAAATACCCCCAAAAATATATAAAAAACATTTTTTTTCCTCAGTTTAGGCCGATACGTATTCTTCTACATATTTTTGGTTAAAAAAATCGCAATAAGCGTTTATTGATTGGTTTGCGCATAAGTTATAGCGTCTACAAAATAGGGGATAGTTTTATGGAATTTTTATTAATAATTTTTTTTTTTACTAGTAATGGCGGCAATCTGCGATTTTTATCATGACTGCGACATTATGGCGGACAGATTAGACACTTTTGGCGCTATTTTGGGACTATTCACATTTATACAGCGATCAGTGCGATTAAAAATGCACTGATTACTGTGTAAATGTGACTGGCAGTTAAGGGGTTAACCACTAGGGGACACTGCAGGGGTTAAGTGTGTCCTAGGGAGTAATTCTAACTGTGAGGGGGCTGGGTTACATGTGACACAAAACTGATGACTGCTCCCGATCACAGGGAGCTGTGATCAGTGTCCTGTCGCTAGGAAGAATGGGAAAATGCTTGTTTACATCAGCATTTCCCTGTTCTTCCTCTCGAGTCTGCGGGACCCGCAATCACACTCACGGAGCTCGTGGTGGGTGCACAGCCAGAGGCGCGTGCGCACCCACAAAGGGGCAACGTACAGGTACGTTAATATGCCTGTACATGCCCTTCTGCCGACGTATATCGGCGTGAGCCGGTCGGCAAGGGGTTAAAGTGCTATCATCCACCTGTGCTCACGCACAAATGCGAACGCATGTGCAGGTCTCACGTATATGTAAACGACGATCGCACAACACGTGAGGTATCACCGCGATTGTCAGAGTGAAAGCAATACTTCTAACTCCAGACCTCCTGTTACCCTTAAACTGATAACCTGTAAATGCTTTAAAAGTGTTGCCTATGGGGATTTTTAGGTACCATAGTTTGGCGCCATTCCATGGGCGGGCACAATTTTAAAGCATGACATGTATGGTATCTATTTACTCAGCATAACATCAACTTTTATATTGTACAAAAAAATTGGGTATTGTGTTTTTGTGCATTAAAAGTCATTAACCACTTCATCCCCGGAAGGATTTGCCTGCTTTAACTGCCAATTGCGCGGTCGTGCGACATTGTGCCCAATCAAAATATATGTCCTTTTTAACCCACAAATAGAGCTTTCTTTTGGTGGTATTTGATCACCTCTGTAGTTTTTATTTTTTGTGCTATAAACAAAAAAAAAAACACAATTTTGCAAAAAACACAATATTTTGAAGTTTTTGCTATAATAAATATCCCAAATTTCTTTAAAAAAACAAACACATTTTTTCCTCAGTTTAGGCCAATATGTATTCTACATATTTTTGTTAAAAAAAATAAGTGTGCATTGATTGGTTTGCGCAAAAGTTATAGCGTCTACAAAATAGGAGATAGATTTAGTGTATGTCATTTTTATTATTATTATTTTTTTTTAATAGTAATGGCGGCGATCTGCGATTTTTATCAGGACTGCGACCATGCAGCGGACAGATCGGACACTTTTGACACCATTTTGGGACCATTGACATTTTTACAGTGATCAGAGCTAAAATAGCCATTGATTACTGTATAAATGGCACTGGCAGGGAAGGGGTTAACACTAGGGGGAGATCAAGGGGTTATAACTGTGTTCCCTGGGTGTGTTCTAACTGTAGGGGGGATGAGACTGACTAGGGAAGGAGAGAGATCGGTGCTCATACTTAGTAAGAACACACGATCAGTCTCCTCTCCCCTGAGAGAACCGGGATTTGTGTGTTTACACACACAGATCCCAGTTCTCGCTCTGTCACGAGCGATCGCGGGTGCCTCTGGGCACGCGCATCGGCTCCGGGGACATGCGGCGGGGGCACATGCGCGCGCCTGCTGCGTTGTCTTAAAGGAGCGACATACAGCTGCAGCGATTTGCCAAGCCAACCTGCCATAGTATAACTGCATCAGCTAGTGGTTAAAGTGTTTTTTTCCCAAAAATTTGCCTCTGAAAAAATTCTGCGCAAATACCATCTGACATAAAAATAGCAACACCCACCATTTTATTCTCTATGGCCTCTGCTTAAAAAAATATTTAATGTTTGGGGTTCTAAGTAGTTTTATAGCAAAAAAGTATTATTTATGCATGTAGGAAAGGAATGTAAAAATTGGCCCAGACTAGAAACGGTTAAGGTGCTTAATGGTTGTCGGGCCCCTCTGTGTGACTAGGCTGTGAACAAGTCTCACATGTGGTATCGCCTTACTAGGGAGGAGTAGCAGAATGTGTTTTGTGGTGTAATTCTCATGTATTCCCATGCTATGTGTGAAAATTTCATATTAAATTGGCAATGTTGTGTAAAAAAAAAAAATTATCTTAATTTTCTTTCCGCATTTTCTAAATCTTGTGCCAAAAAAGTCTTCAAAAGACTCCCCATGCCTCTTAAAAATACCTTGAGGTGTTTACTCTATAAAATGGGGTAATTTTGTGGGTGTTTCTTCTGTCTTGGTGCTCCAAGGCCTCCAAAAATGTGTTAGGTAGTCAGGAAATTAGGTCATCAGGTAACTTATGCCCCTAGAAGGCCTGAATGTGCTCCTGGGATTTTGGACCCCTCTGTGTGTGTGTAGGCTGTGAAAAAGTTTCACACATGTGGTATTGCCAGACTCAGTAGAAGTAGCAGAATGTGTATTGGGGTGTATTTCCAAATATGTCCATGCTGTTTGTTAGAAATATCTTATTAATTGACAACTTTGTGTAAAAAAAAAATAAATAAATAAATAGCTTTTCATTTTCTTTCCTACATTTTTCAAAAACTTACAAAAAAATTACATTTTCAGAAAATACTTTGGAGTGTTTGCTTTCCAAAGTGGGGTCATTTTGTGGGTGTTTACACTGTTCTGGTGCACCAGGACCTCAAAAAATGTGATAGTTAGTCAGGAAATTAAATGTGTAATTTATGCATAATTTATGCCCCTGAAACGCCTGAAAGTACTCCATGGATTTCGGACCCTTCTATGCATGTAAGCTGTGAAAAAGTCTCACACATTTGTCATCCCTCTACTTTAGACACATAGCAGAATGTTGTTGGGTGTGATTGCAAGTATGCCTATGCCATGTGTGAAAAATAGCTTATTGAAATGACAATTTTGTGAAAATAAATACATAAATATTTAATTTCTTCATTTTTCAAAGAACTGACATAAAATTACAACTTCAAAAAACTCACCATGCCTCTTACTAAATACCTTGGACTGTCTACTTTCCATTTGGGGGTATTTGTATTGTCCTGCCATTTTAGGGTCTCAAGAAATGAAAAGAAGCAGTCAGTACATCAGGACTGATCAATTTTCAAATATATGTATCATAGTTTGTAGACTTTATACCTTTCACACAGACTAAATAATATACACTTTGTTGGGTTATTATTTTCAATTTAAAAAATGTAACAGAATACATTTTGGCCTAATTTTAAGGAAAGATTATTTATTTGCAAAATTTTATAACAAAAACTAAGAAAAAATCTTGTTTTTTTTTTTTAAATCTCTGTATTTTTTTTATTTATATAGGAAAAAGTTAAAAACCCAGCGGTGATTAAATACCTCCAAAAGAAAGCTCTATCTGTCTCCAAAAAATTATAAAAATGTCATTTGGGTGCAGTTTTTCATGTCTTGAGTAATTGTTGCTCAAAATGTGAGAGCACTAAAAGCTGAAAGTTGGCCTGGACTGGAAGGGGGTGAAAGTGTCTGGACTTGAAGTGGTTAATCCCTTCACTGCCTTGGACGAAAGGCCTACATTGGAACAAGGCCTCTTCCAGCTTGCCAGGTTAGTAAGTGAGCCTTATGTCCATGGATTTCTCCCTTCTGCTGTAAGCTCATGGTCACTTCACTATTCATAAATCTATACTGTGTTCCCCAGATGCTGCTGAGTAAAAGAATAGCTGCGAACAGTGGTTAACAAGCTGTTAACCTCAGTTATTCATTCAAAAAGTGACTCCTCCGGGTGCCTCAGGAGATAGTGAACATCCCTAAAGGACAGCCTAACTTGATTAAATTACAGGAGGAAGTTACAGACAGCCTCCCCCACACCGCTGGGCTCTCTGCTGATCCGATCAATGTTTTTACAAAGCTGCAATGACAGGAAAAGGGCACGGGCCCCAGATGTACCTGGGGTCCCTGGGCAGTGCTTGACACCCCCCAATGTGTGTCACCCAGGGCACCCCCACCCCTCTTGGTATGCTACTGTCACAGAGAACTGTTCAATCCATCATCTGAAAATGGAAAGAGTATGGCGCAACTGAAAACCAACCAAGACATGGCCGTCCACCTAAACTCACAGTCCGGGCAAGGAGAGCATTACTCAGAGAAGCAGTCAAGACGCCCATGGTAACTCTGGAGGAGCTGCAGAGATCCACAGCTCAAGTGGGAGAATCTGTGCACAGGCACTCCACAAATCCTACCTTTATGTAAGAGTGGCAAGAAGAAAGCCATTGTTGAATGAAAGCCATAAGAAGTCCCGTTTGCCGCTTGTGAAAAAACCATGTGGGGTACTCAGCAAACATGTGAAAAAAGGTGCTCTAGTCGGATGAGACCAAAATTTTACTTTTTGGTGTAAAAGCAAAACGCTATGTGTGGCGGAAAACTAACAGTGCACATCACCCTGAACACACCATCCCCACAGTGAAACGAGTCTGCAAAAGACTTGAGACTGGGGCAGAAGTTTACCTTCCAGCAGGACGACACTAAACATACAGCCAGAGCTACAATAGAATGGTTTAGATCAAAGCATAATCATGTGTTAGAATGGCCCAAAGTCCAGACCTAAATTCAATTGAGAATCTGTGGCATGACTTGAAAAACAGACGTTCTCCATCCAATCTGACAGAGCTTGAGCTTTTTTGCAAAGAAGAATGGGCAAAAATTTCACTCTCTAGAAAGCTGGTAGAGATATACCAAAAAAGACTTGCAGCTGTAATTACAGCGAAAGGTGGTTCTACAAAGTATTAACTCAGAGGGGATGAATACAAATGCACGCCGCACTTTTCAGATATTTATTTGTAAAAACATTTAAAAACCATTTATAATTCTCCTTCCACTTCACAATTATGTGCTACTTTGTGTTGGTCTATCACATAAAATCCAAGTAAAATACATTTACATTTTTGGGTGTAACATGACAAAATGTGGAAAATTTCAAGGGTTATAAATACTTTTTTAAGGCACTGTAAAGGAAAAGACTATGCCAACAAAACTAAATATGAACTTTCAAAACCCCTCCAACTCACATTTTCAGTCAGAACACATCTTGGAAAATGAATCTACTTACCGGTATGTTTATTTCTGCAAAAGTGTCCGAAGTCCTGTCTAGTTCAAGGCATTAGCTCTTGCATTCTCAGTGCTTAGGATTGCAAACGTAAAGAGCCTTTGCTCGGGTATAGTGCATCTCAAATAATTACTAATTAGCTTTAAAGGGTAACTTCACTTCTATAGAAAAAAAATTAGCAAATAAAAAAAATAATATAGCATATCCACTTAAGGACGTGCCTCGTTTTAGATTTTAGGTGTTTACATGTTTAAAACAGTTTTTTTTTTTGCTAGAAAATTACTTAGAACCCCAAAACACCCTAGAGAATAAAATGGCAGTTAATGCAATACTTTTTTTTTCACCGTATTTGCGCAGCGGTCTTATAAGCGCACTTTTTTGGGGAAAAAATTTACTTTTTTGAATAAAAAAATAAGACAACAGTAAAGTTAGCCCAATTTTTTTTATATTGTGAAATATAATGTTAGGCCAAGTAAATTGATACCCAACATGTCACGCTTCAAAATTGCGCCCGCTCATGGAATGGTGTCAAACTTTTACCCTTAAAAATCTCCATAGGCAACGTTTAAAAAATTCTACAGGTTGCATGTTTTGCGTTATAGAGGAGGTCTAGGGCTAGAATTATTGCTCTTGCTCAACCGGTCGCAGCGACACCTCACATGTGTGGTTTGACCACTGTTTTCATATGCGGGCACTACTCACATATGCGTTCACTTCTGCGCGCAAGCTCGTCGGGACAGGGCGCTTTAAATTTTTTTTTTTCTTATTTATTTTACTTTATTTCATTTATTTTTTCACTGTTTTTAAAAAAAAAATAAAAATTTGGATCACTTTTATTCCTATTACAAGGAATGTACAGTAAACATCCCTTGTAATAGAAAAAAGCATGACAGGTCCTCTTAAATATGAGATCTGGGGTCAAAAAGTCCTCAGATCTCATATTTGGACTTAAATGCAAAAAAAAAAATTGTCGTTTGAAAAAATGACAACAAAAAAAATGCCTTTAAGACAAATGGGCAGTCGGTGGAGCTGCTGGTTTAAGCGGGCTTGTTACCTTCACTCTCGATACCTCTGTTTCACCGGCACCGGGTCTAGGGTTCCGTTGAGTTAACCTCTGGACGATATAAGCACCAAACACTTGAATAGGTTTTCCAATCCTTTAATAAACGAACAAGGGAAGTAGCAGGAAAGAGGCAGAAGGAAAGCTGCAGGGAAGCTCAAATACTCTTCTTAGTATTCTTTAGAACATTTCTCTGAATATTGATCACTCATAGTTGAAAGCGCTCCCCCTGTGGGATTCAATCTTTGCCCACCTGGATAGACCCCTCTCACTGGTCTAGCAGCCAACACGTAGCACAAACTAAAGTCTCTGCCACAGACTTGTTTGGAATAAAATCCGTACGATCCTCTGCCACAGGATGTATTGGTTTGTGATGAAAGTCAGATACAGTACTTGAACCTTTAAGCCAACCCGGCAGTACTATACTGTAAGATTACTTCGGAATGCGTCCTCCAACCGAATCACCAGGCCCCTCTCTAGACCAGCACTCTGCATGATCCTTCCATGACGGGTCCTCCCCTGGGATCTTCTCGGTTGTCCAGCTTCTTCACTCAGGATAGACAGCTCAGGACCATTCCTCTGCTGCTGTGGAAGGCCCCAGACAGGCTTCTGGGCCCACCCCCCTGCCGCAGCGACGTGGGCATCCGGAACGGAGGACCACGAGGTGGTATTCCTAGTGCATACCTGTTGGCCAGGAGGGCCAGCAGGTGGCTGAAAATTAACCCTAAAACATGGCGTCTGTCCCATAAATACCCTTTCCCAGAATGCAACTCGGAGGATCACCTCCACCGAGTTATCTCCGAGACAGAGGAGCACTCATCCGCTACAACACGTTGCTCTTCCAACACCAGCCGATGGTGACAACGCCACCCACCGGCTCAATGCGGAACCACACGCAACGTCAGCCAAGCTGGAACAGAGGCAAATCTAACTTCCTCTAATAAGCGACCCACTAAATTTACCTATCAGCGGTATATTAAAATCTACCAGCGCTACATTCAAAATTATCTTTCCTTTTCAAGCTGCAGTGCTATAACTTTCTGTAGCATAAATAGCAAATAAAGTTGCAGAGCAATTAAATTAAATTTGTAAAATGCAATACAATATGGCAGCCAGGAAGCGTTCTGTACCTAGATGGTGTAATGAAAGCCCCCAGAAATGTCATTACCTGCTTGTGTGTTTGACTTACTGGTTTTCCCAAAAGTCTGCACTAAGATACAAATCAGATTTTGAGCAACAAAAATGTAATTTTGGTGATATATCCTCAAAGGGAAATCACGTTTGAAAGTATACAGACCCTGCAACTTTCCTCATTAGTGCCCTGCAGATGCGGCAGATGATTAATAATTATAAAACCACTTCCATACAGATTTACTCAACAAATGGACACAGACAAAAAACAGCTATTACTACAGAAAAACAGGAGGTAGGAATCTGCAACAAAGGTTGTTAAAATCTTTTCAATGTACACGGATCACCCAGAGTGGAATGTTTTTTTTTTCTCAACAATAAAGGGGCGTTACTTTTTAACTTTGAGAAGAACCTTTCTGCTGGGGGGACAGTCACATGTGGTGTTAAGAACAAAAGAGAGCCTATGAAAACAGTACATCCGGCAAATTCAATGAAACAACAAATTTGCAAGATCCTTCACAGAGGACAATTTTTTAGGGCCAGCTCACACTGGAATGCACACTTTTTCATGTGATTTCGTTTTGACAGCTCATTTGCAGCAAAACAAATGGGAACGTGCAAAAAGCAGTGCAAGCACTCCTTTTTCAGATGGCACTGCCCCAAACTGCACATTACTGGTGGCAAATGCATGTGTCTCACAAGAGCAGTGCATTCATTCACGTGCAAGTTTTGGTATAAACATGTTCTTTTTTTAAGTGCAGATATAAAACTGTTGGCCAAGGAATGTTGATGAGAGATATTTTTAGTACTTTTCCTGCATATGTTATGCAGCTTGACACAAATTATCATCTCATGCACAAGCTAGAACTGCAGGCTGAATTATGTCAAACCACTGACCCACTTGGTTCAGTCCCTAGAACAACTGGCACCCTATTGTGTCTAAGCTCTCGCAGAAAACATTTATTTTTAACCATTCTTCAAAGTTTTTCTAATCTCTCATCAACATACAGTTCAGCAAAATTAGGGAAGAGCACAAATACCAAACGTTTAGGGTGTTTGGCGTGGGCGAATATGACAGCTTTCTGCTGTTAATAGTTGCTAAGAAAACAAAGGATTGGGAATGGGGGGGGGGACCTCATGGCCTAAATCTGGCTACATTTTTTAAATAATGGATTTGTCAAAAACTATATTTGTGTTTTATCTACATTTTAATTTTGTTATGTTTTTTTTTTTTGGGGGGGGGTACCTAGGGGCCCCCTTATTGTTAAAGGAGGGTGCTTTCAGATTCTGATAACCCCTCAGCCTGCAGACTTCTGCACCCACCAGGCCAGGATCCACCACTGGGATCCTTGTCCTTATTAACAGGGCAACAACGTGTTTTGCCAGGAGTTAATCCCTGATTTTCTTTTTTGTTTTATGTGGGGGGAGGGTCCCCCATTAACATCTTTATTCGAGTCATGCATAGTTTTTTTTAAAAGAGGCATGGGAGTTACCCCATTATTTATACAAGGCCCTTCAGGTCTGCTATAAATGTTAAGGGGGATCCCACCAAAAAAAGTGCGATATCCGCCCAATTTCTTTACCAGATCATTAGGGTGGATTTTAAGGAAAAACCTACATAAAAATCAATAAAGTGCAATTACCCCCCCCCCCCCCCCGCAAAAAAAAAAAAAGAGATCTATACCAGACCTGTATTTGTATAAGAAGCCTGGCAGTTCAGGTGCACCCCCCCCCCCCCCCCACATCCCAATCGGTCCTGAACCATACCAGGCTACATGCCCACAATATGGAGAAAAGTACTTTGATGATCTGGTGGTTGTGGATGTCTCACTAATAAAAAGTAATGTGTAAATGAAAACACAAACAAGTCCTTTGACTGCTTCAATACTGGACACTTTTACCCCTTCCTACCCAGGCCAATTTTTTGCTTTTAAGTGCGGTCACATTTTAAACGACAATTGCATGGTCATGCAACTCTGTACCCATATAAATTTTTTAATTTTTTTTATCGTTTCTGTTATAAAATTTTGAATAATCTTTCTTCATGAATTTAGGTCAAAATGTATACGGCTACATTTATTTGGTGAAAATAACCCAAACCAGTGTATATTATTTAGTCTGTAGGAAAGAGTCCACAAACTATGGTATATACAGCGGGTAAAATAAGTATTGATATTAAATTTTTACCACATGTCAGTAACAACCCATGCAATCCATACACACAAAGAAACCAAAACAAATAAGTTCAGAAATTAAGTTATGTGTAATAAAATGGAATGACATAGGGAAAAAGTATTGAAAAACACGTGAAGAAAGGGAGGTGCAAAAAGGCATGGAAAGCCAAGTCACCAGCTGAAATCTATCAGTAATTTGAAAGCAATCCCGCCCCTTGTCAATGGAAATTCATATCAGCTGGTTCAGTCTCAACTGATGGCCTATGTAAAGATGTCTAATTACCAAGGTGTCACACAAGAAATATCTCATGATGGGTAAATCTGCTGCCATCTACCAGGATGATGAAGATGAAACGGGGGTGGACATTTCAGCAAGACAATGATTCCCAAACAAGAAGCCAAGGAAATTCTCTGACCTAAAGTGGTTGTAAACTTAATTCATGAAATTTGATCTAAGCACATATACACCATATTGACAAAAGTATTGGGACGCAGGCAGGCACTACTTTTGAAATTTAATGTCATCCCAGTCTTCGTCCGTAGGGTTCAAAATTGATTTGGCCCACCGTTTGCAGCTATAACAGCTTCAACTCTTCTGGGAAGGCTGTCCACAAGGTTTAGGACTGTGTCTATGGGAATGTTTGACCATTCTTCCAGAAGCGCATTTGTGAGTTCAGGCTCTGATGTTGAACAGGAAGGCCTGGCTCGGTTGGTGTAAGGACTCTGTGAAGGGCCAGTCATGTTCCTCCAACCTAAACTCGCTCATCCATGTCTTTATGGCACGTTCCTCAGTTATCAGCATGAGTCACTTCTGACAAGTTCTCTGACACATGAGCTAATAGTAGCTGAAAATTTGTGCTGGGAGGGAGCTTAGAGGGAGATAAGCACTTAACTTGTCTACTCGTGTTTAAGGCCCCTTTCACACTGTCGGACCGTTCAGGTCCGCCTGTCAGTTTTGTCGGCGGACCTGAACGGCGCTCCATGCTAGTCTATGGAGCGACGGATGTCAGCGGTGACATGTCCGCTGACATCCGACCCGGTCCAATCCGCTAAAATCAGACGGATGCCCCTACGTTCGCATCTATTCATGGCAGATAGGATCGGGTGAGATCTGATGAAAACGGACATGCTGTCCATTTTCGTCCGATCTCTCCATCGTAACCAGCGGCGCTCGACAAGCTCCTCCCCGCTCAGTGAGCAGAGCGGGACCTGCCATACGCCGGCTCAGCGGAGATTAATGGAGAGATCTCTCGCTGAGCTGGCGGACAGAGGCGGATTCCGAGGCAGCGGATCCGCCTTGTGAGAATGATGCCTTATACTTTTTCCCTGTGTCATTCCATTTTATTACACATAACATAATTTCTGAACTTATTTGTTTTGGTTTCTTTGTATGTATGGATTGCATGGGTTGTTAACAACATGTGATGAAAAATTAATCTCAATAGCACTTTTAGAAAGATATTTACCTAGAAAAATGGTGACGTGTTCAATACTTATTTTACCCACTGTATATCTGAAAATCGATCAATCCTGATGTACTGATTGCCTATCTCATTTCTTAAGGCCCGTACCCCTTTTTGGAAAGTAGACAGTCCAAGGTATTTAGTAAGAGACTTGGCAAGTTTTTTAAAGTTATAATTTTTTGTCACAATTTTTTGGAAAATGAAGAAATTGAAAACTTTTTTTGCAATTTCGTACACATTTTCACCAGTACAGTACAACGTCATCATACGACTGGTGTGGCGGTGATCAGGGACACTGATGACAGTATGTAAAAAAAAATAAATAAAAAATTCATTGTTTTTTTTCTCAATTTTTTTTTGTTTTTTATTTTTTTTACAATATTTTTTATTTATTTATTTTTACATACAGTGACCAGAGCAAGACAGTTACATAGTTACCTAATAGGTAAGGTTGAATAAAGACAATAGTCCATCTAGTTCAACCTGTATAGGTGTACATGTGTCAGTGTCAATAATTATTTCCCATATCCCTATATTTTGTGTTCTTTATGATGCACATCCAAGAGTCTTTTAAAAATATCAATACTCCCCGCTGACACCACCAATTGTGGAAGAGAGTTCCACATCCTTATCGCACTGACAGTGAAAAACCCCCTGCGCAGCTTAAGGTTAAACCAATTCTCCTCCAATTTCATTGTGTGGCCCTGTGTTCTCTTACATTCCCTGAGACTGAATCGGTTTTTCCTATGCTGTGATCACCATTGAGGTATTTGTAAATCGCTATCATGTCCCCTCTCAAGCGTCTCTTCTCCAGCGAGAATAAATTTAGTGCTTGTAGTCGTTCCTCGTAATTGAGGTCCTCCAATGCCCTTTATTAATTCCGTTGCCCTTCTTTGGACTCTCTCCAGCTACAGCACATCCCTTCTGAGGACGGGTGACCAGAACTGGACAGAATACTCCAGATTCAGGCCTAAGCAGAGTTTTATAAAGTGGCCAGATTATAATGTTATCTCTGGAGTGTATCCCCTTTTTTATGAATGCTTATATTCTGCCAGCTTTGGTAGCTGCAGCTTGACATTGCATGTTATTGCTCTGTTTGTCTTCCACTAGGACCCCCTGATCTTTCTCCATCCTTGATTGCCCCAGAGGTTCTCCCCTTGTGAGTAGTTCGCATTCATGTTTTTAGCCCCCACGTGCATTATCTTACATTTCTCCACATTAAACCTCATTTGCCATGTAGTTGCCCACTCCATTATTTTGTTCAGGTCTTTCTGTAACCTGATGTGAAGTGATTGCCCTGCTTATTTTTGTGTCGTCCGCAAAAACTGAAATTAAGTTATTTATACCAAATTCTATATCATTTAGAGTAAAGTAAATACAATACAGTAACACTGTACTACTCTGGGGAGGTGATCAGGATTTATTATTTTTTTTTTTACACACAATGATTACTTATAACATTTTACAATTATAAGCAACCATTTTTTCTGAATGAAAAGTACTCATTCAGTGTTTACTATTGTGATTAGCTGTGATTGGCCACAGCTAATCACATGGTACAGATGGACTGTGATTGGCCCTGTCTGTATCATGTGATGACTGTGACCATCACAGAGCTCCTTTACAATAGTACACAATGAAATGCATGCAACAAAGCCTTTCATTGTGTGCAACTGTCACGTGATCTGCTGTGATTGGCCACAGCGATCACATGGTACCGTCAGCGGGCCTGTACAGTGATCTGTCTGATCCAGTGGACACATCGGTTGACAGATCGCGTTGAAGCGTGGCTGGTACCATGTGATTGCTGTGGCCAATAAGGTAAATGAGAGGTCTAGGGTTTTTTGGACCCCAGATCTCGCAATAAAGAGGGCCCTTAATGCTTATTTCTATTAGAAGGGATGTTTACATGGAAACAAAAGTAATCAAAGAAAAAATGAAGAGATAGTGTAAAAATGAAAAGTAAAATAAGAAAAAAAAAAAAAAATTAAAGCTCCCCATCCCCCCGTGCTCGCAAGCAGAAGCGATCGCATATGTAAATGGTGTACAAACCACACATGTGAGGTATCGCCGCAATCGTATGAACGATTTTTAAGTATCGTAGTTTGTTGCCATTACACAAGCGTGCACAATTTTAAAGCATGACATGTTCAGTATCTATTTACACTGCATAACATCATCTTTCATAATATACAAAATAATTTAGCTAAATTTAGTCTTTTGGTTTTTTAAATTCATTGAAGTGTAACTTTTAAAAAAAAGAATGCATTTGAAAGACCGTTGCGTAAATACAATGTGATATAAAATATTGCAAAAATTGCTATTTTATTCTCTAGGGTCTCTGCTAAAAAAAAAAAATGTAATGTTTGGGGGTGCTAAGTAATTTTCTAGCAAAAAAAATTAATTTAAACTTGTAAACAAAAAGTTCCAGAAAGGGCCTGGTCAGCAAGTGGTTATAAGACACTCTAGTCACTTTATGAACAGACTGTATTTTCTCTGACTTTATCACTAAGTGGTTAAATGGATGGTTTAATGTGATCTAAATGCCATAGTGTTCCTGCCTTCCATGTCCCATAGCGTCCCTGCCTTCCATGTCCCATAGCGCTCTTGCTTTCCATGTCTCATAGCGTTCCTGCCTTCCATGTCTCATACCGTTCCTGCCTTCCATGTCTCATACCGTTCCTGCCTTCCATGTCTCATAGCGTTCCTGCCTTCCATATGCCATAGGGTTCCTGCCTTGCATATGCCATAGGGTTCCTGCCCTCCATGTCCCATAATGTTCCTGCCTTCCATGTCCCATAGCATTCCTGCCTTTCATGTGCCAAAGCCTGCCTTCCTTCCTTCCATGTGCCACAGCATCCCTGCCTTTCATGTCCCACAGCTTTCCTACCTTCCGTGCCCCACAGCATTCCTGCCTTCCGTGCCCCACAGTGTTCCAACCTTCCATGCGCCACAGCGTTCCTGCCTACCATGTGCCACAGCGTTCCTGCCTACCATGCGCCACAGCGTTCTTGCCTACCATGCGCCACAGCGTTCCTGCCATCCATGCGCCACATTGTTTCTGCCTTCCATGAGCCACAGCGTTCCTGCCTTCCATGAGCCACAGCATTCCTGCCTTCCATGCCACACAGCGTTCCTGCCCTATATGCGCCACAGTGATCCTTATTCCTGCCTTCTATGCACCACATTGATCCTTGTTGCCTTCCATGTGCCACGGTGATCCTTCCTGCCTTCCATATGCCATTCCACATGCCTTCCATGCGCCACAGTATTTCTGCCTTTCATGTACCACAGCATTCCTGCCTTCCATGTGCCACAGCGTTCCTGCCTTCCATGTACCATAGTGTTCCTGCCTTCTATGTGCCATAGTGATCCTTCCTGCCTTTCATGTGCCATAGTGTTCCTGCCTTCCATGTGCCATAGTGATCTTTCCTGCCTTCCATTTGCCATAGTGATCCTACCTTCCATGTGCCATAGTGATCCTTCTAGCCTTCCATGTGCCATAGTGCTCCTGCCTTTCATGTTCCATAGTGATCCTTCCTGCCATCCAGGTGTCAACCTGAGCCTTTCTGCCTTCTATATGCCATAGTGATCCTTCCTTACTGCCTTCCATGTGCAATAGTGATTCTTCCTGCCTTCCAGGTGTCATAGTGATCCTTCCTGCCTTCCATATGCCATAGCGATCCTTCCTGTCTTCCATATGTCATAGTGACCCTTCCTTCCTGCCTTCCATGTGCCATAGTGATTCTTCCTACTTTCCAGGTGTCATAGTGATTCTTCCTGCTTTCCAGGTGTTATAGTGATCCTTCTTGCCTTCCATATGCCAACGTGAGCCTTCCTTCCTTTCTTCCATGTACCATAGTGACTCCTCCTTCCTTTCCACTATGTACCATAGTGATCATTTCTTACTGCCTTCCATGTACCACAGTGATCCTTCCTTCCATTTTTCCATGTACCATAGTTATCCTTCCCTCTCTCTCTCTCTCTCTCTCTCTCTAAGGGTTGATTCAAACTGGAACACAGTGCAGAAAAGGGGAGTTCCGTGTGCATTTCCCACACTGCATGCAACCATGCTGCCCTCGTGAGACGCACGTGGGTGCTATTAATTGTTAAGGGCAGCATCTTGGTGGCCTCCAAACCACATGGTACTGCAGTGTTATGCGGTTTGGTGTGATACGCTTTAACAAAAATAATGCTTTGCAGAGCACCCCCATTCACTTGATTGAATGGGTTGTGGTCAGAAGGCAGTAGTGCCCACCAATGCATTACCCCCCACTTCTGCCTCTGCAGATGTAGGGGAGCACTTGTTGAGCTGGCAAAACCCATACACACGATCGGAAATTCCCCCAGCAAAAGTCAGATGTGAGCTTTTGGTCAGAATGCTCCATCGGACTTTTGCTGGCGGGAATTCCCACCAGTAAAAGATTGAGAGCAGGTTCTCTATTTTTCGGTCGTAAAAAGCTCTGATCGGAAATTCCGATCGTCTGTACTAATTCCGGCGCGCAAAATTCCTACGCATGCTCGGAAACAATTCGACGCATGCTCGAAAGCATTGAACTCAATTTTCTCGACTCGTTGTAGTGTTGTGTGTCACCGCGTTCTTGACGGTCGAAAGTTCAGAGAACTTTTGTGTGACCATGTGTAGCAAAGCCAAGCTTGAGCGGAATTCCGTCGGAAAAAACTTGGATGGTTTTTCCGACGGAATTCCACTCAAGCTTGGCTTTGCTACACATGGTCACACAAAAGTTCTGGTCACACAAAAATCCGCTCGTGCGTACGGGGCATAAGTGTTATGGTGCATATTTCTGACATTTGAGCTAAGATTTCCCTTTGATGTACATTTGTTTAAGCAATGCTGCACTGTATACAGCAACTAGGCTCAGCTTCTGTTTAATCATCCCTCTTTAAGCTACTCCCACTGTTAGGGGCAACTTGACCCTGACCATCATTTGCTACTATGTGCTACACGTACTGCAGTACTTATTCTCTGGCTCCATCCCAGGGTCCCTTAGCTCCTTCCTAATCCTCTATAAGCTCTTTGTCTAATTTCAGTGTATACAAAACCAGGTGTATTAGAAATCATTTCCAAAATGATTGTGTTGAGGTTTATATGTATCCCTGAGACTCCAGCTTGTGGCACAGCAATCAAAGCATACTTTATAGGTACAAGGAAGCCCAGGTTTTGTTTAACCACAGCCATTAAGCCCCTTCCACTACCATATTTGGCCACACCCACTTTTTGCAGCGACTCGCAGGTCAATTTCTCCCTAAAATGACCCTCAATCTCAAGTTCAAAAGTTGGGGAGGTATGGGGCATTCTTTCTCTCAAAGACTTCAAATGAAAGGATAGTTATTCCTCCCAATAACTTCAAATGGGGCACTTTAAAAAAAAATCTTATTTATTTTACTTTTTATTTTTTATGTTTACTCTGTCCCTTTATTTAAAATCACGTTTTTTCCTATTAAAGGGAATGTAAACAACCCTTGTAATAGAAATTAGCATGACAGGTCCTCTTTAAGGGATCCGGGGTCAAAAAGACCCCAGATCTCTCATTTATCTTTAAAAGCAAATTTTTTTTTTTTAACACTTAATACTTTGTTTATGCCCGAGAACTGGAAATGATGTTTGCTCCGGTTCATCAAGAGCATAGAGAGGAATGAGGGCCATGTTGCCCTCACTCGACTTCCTGCCCAGCATCGGATCGCTTCCGGGTTTACCGATGGCTCCAGTAAGCTCAGAAACGGCTGTGAAGCGGCGGGGGAGGGGGTGCGTCAGTAGTGGTCCATTTGAATATACAGATGGCCTGAACTGTGGTTCCTGACACAGCTCCTGATACTTTGAGAGGGTCCCACTATAGCAAAACATTTTTTGTGCCTTTGTGCCTTGCAGTAAGTTAGGCAGCCCATTCTAAATGAATGGGTTGTAATGTACTTTAATGCCTGATGATTGGCCAAAGCGCCAGGCCACCCTACTGGATGCCTGGTGCTTCGAAAGAGGAGCGAGGGGACACACGCTGGAGCCGCCACTCTAAGAGGACAGTGCTGTGGTAAGTCCCCTCGGCTCTGTCAGAGTCGCGGGGGGGGTGCAGGATTCGCAAATCCGCGGGTGGGTAGGCACAGGTGGCTGCATGTGATGGACAAGTGGCTGCATATGATGGGCACAATGGCTGTGTCTGATGGGCACAATGGCTGCGTCTGATGGGCACAAGTGGCTGCGTTTGATGGGCACAGGTGGCTGCATTTGATGGGCACAGGTGGCTGCATTTGATGGGCACAAGTGGCTGCTTTTGATGGGCACAAGTGGCTGCATTTGATAGGCACAAGTGGCTGCATTTGATGGGCACAATTGATGGGCACAATGGCTGTGTTTGATGGGCTCAGGTGGCTGCATTTAATGGGCACAAGTGCCTACATATGATGGGCACAAGTGGCTGCGTTTGATGGGCACAAGTGGCTGCGTTTGATGGGCACAAGTGGCTGCGTTTGATGGGTACAAGTGGCTGCATTTGATGGGCACAAGTGGCTGCATTTGATGAGCACAAGTGACAGCATTTGATGGGCATATGTGGCTGCAATTTGATGGGCACAGGTGGCTGCGTATGATGGGCACAGGTGGTTGCGTATGATGGGCACAGGTGGCTGCATATGATAGGCACAAATGGCTGCGTTTGATGGGCACAATGGCTGCGTTTGGGCACAATGGCTGAGTTTGATGGGCACAAGTAGCTGCATTTGATGGGCACATTGGCTGCATATGATGGGCATAAGTGGCTGCATATGATGGGCACAGTGAGGCTGCAACTGATGGGGGGGTTTCAGTATTTTTCAGTTTGTTTGCACCCCCCCAAAAATTTTGAGCACCAGCTGCCACTGCCCCCAGCCCTTATGTCAGTGGCTGTCAATGGCCACAATAATAGCCGACATCATTGGCATCAGAGACTGCCAAAAAAACAAATTAGTTGTGACAGAGGCAATACCACAGTAGAAAAACCCACCTGCAATAGTGGTTAGCTGCAGTGCTATTTACACCCTTCACATTCATGTCCAGTTGTATTTTCACCCACCTGCTGCTCTCTTTCTATCTCCCCACAAGACCAGGATTTCACTTGTACTATGGACGGAGATTATGCCATCTCACAGTAGAATCTTTCTTTCTGTGAAATGTAGAGCGTGGGGGTCCAAACTTCCATACAGTGCAGGCGCAGTAGCTGGAGCCACACTGCTCAAGTACCCCTAAAGACAGCTTGTATTTTTATTTTATTTTTTTACTGAATACAAGGCATTTTGTGAATTGAGGAGGTGCAGATGAATGTCACAATCTCCCCTCCTGCAATCACAGAACACCTTGTATTCAGTGAAAAAAAAAAATACAAGACATTGTATTGTGAAGGTGTAGGTGGAGAGTGAATAAGCAACCCTTTATGAGAAATGTACTGTAGTCAGAGCTGTAAATTTCAGTGCTGGATTTTCGACACTTACTGTAGTTGAAGAATTAATAAAACTGACAGCTCTAGCCAATGCAGTAACAATCATACAGGTGGCACACATCATAAGTGGTAACCAATGCTTAGATGTAAATGTGGAAAAATACTTTCTTCTTGGAGTTCAACTAAAAGAAACCTCCTTTCTTTAGGTTCCTTCTATTAAAGATAATACACAAGTTATTGAATGGAAGGTTTTTTGGGCTAACAACACATCTATCTAAAAAACACATTCTGCTGTATTATTTTCATTGTTATTGAAAACTGGTGCAGAAGAGAGGAGAGAGCTGAAGTGTCATCACTGACATTTCTCACAAATAAAGGTGAATTCCAACTCTGACCTTTCATACAAAGGAGAAAAAAACAGAAAAGAAAAGCACCTCTGAGTGCAGGTATTTAATGAGTACAATAACATATAATCCACACTTACAAGAAAGTAAGGGATAACAGGCTCCGGGAAGAGAAAACTCCTGGATCAATCCATAGCGTCCATAGCGTTGCTCGGCAGTCGGATTGTCCAGTCGGGTGGCCGCGGTCCCCCGTAAGGAAGCCGGTCAGCTGAAACACACACCGGACTAGATGGGGATCTTCCGCTCTGAGAAGCCACTCGCTGGCATGTAACATCACAGTGTAAGAAAACCAAAACGCGTTTCAGAGCATGTGCGAAGCTCACAGTGGGCATGCGTGCTCATAAAAGTAAGGGATAACAGGCTCCGGGAAGGGAAAACTCCTGGATCAGTCCAAGTTATCTTCAAAGGTTTTAAATTGGGCTTCGCTGCCTTTGTTGTGGCACTTGGAGTGTAGTATGCCCTTTTTACACCCAGCTGACCTGCCTGGAGTCCATGGAGAAACCACTCCACGGGCTCTAAGTAGGCAAGAATTCATGTCAGATTCAACAGCAACAATCTGATGGCCGAGCAACGCAATGGACGCTATGGACTGATCCAGGAGTTTTCCCTTCCCGGAGCCTGTTATCCCTTACTTTCATGTAATGCCGCGTACACACGAGCGGACTTTTCGACTGGACTGGTCCGACGGACCGAATCTGGCAGACAATCCGACCGTGTGTGGGCTTCATCGGACTTCCGACGGACCATTTCGGTTGAAAATCCGACGGACTTTAGATTTGAAACTTGTTTCAAATCTTTCCGCCGGACCCAGTTCCTATCGGGAAGCCCGTTTGTCTGTATGCTGGTCCGATGGACCAAATACGATGCAAGGGCAGCTATAGCACCTGCACGCGAGAATGTTTCCAGCGCGATCCTATCGCGCTGGTTCTCGGCAACAGGGTACTACATCTCGCGCTCGCTGCAATAGGAAGAACACATTTTCCTATTGCAGCGAGCGTGGGGACCCCCCACACCAAAGCACCTTGTCCCCATGTTGATAAGGACAAGGGCCTCTTCCCGACAACCCTGGCCATTGGTTGTCGGGGTCTGCGGGTGGGGGGCTTATCGGAATCTGGGAGCCCCCTTTAATAAGGGGGCCCGCAGATCCCAGCCCCCCACCCTATGTGAATGAGTATGGGGTACATCGTACCCCTACCCATTCACCTATGGAAAAAAGTGTCAATAAAAAAAACACACTAGACAGGTTTTTAACCACACGCCGATGTACGGCCTAAATTTGGCGGCGGATATCGTTGTTATGGCAGCAGCTAGCTAATGGTAAATGGCATTCTATCCAATGTAGGGTCACTTGCCAAACACCGGGGGTTACTTATTTAGCCCAGTGTCTGTGCGGTGGCTTCTACATTGGAAAGACCAAGCGACAGTTCTTCAAACGAATACGAGATCACATAAAACCTATTAAGAAAAATAAGATGGACACCGCCATCAGCAGACATGTTGGTATCCACCATAATTTTAACCCCCAATTCATTAAGTTTCTGGAACTAGAGCACATCCCTTTGGACTCTAGAGGGGGCAGTGTTGATCGCACCCTGCTCCAACTTGAAGCACGTTGGATTTATGACCTCAGAGCTACTGTATTCCTAGGTTTTAGCGAGAGCCTTAGTTTCGAGCCTTTTCTCTAACGCCTAGTAATGCCAGCCTTCCCTCTCTTTTCTCTCCTCCTGTTGGTCTCCCCCCTTTTTCCCTTTCCTCCTTTTTTTTTTTCTCTCCCCCCGTTTACCCTTGAGCTAATTCTTACTCCTATTTCATTTATTTTACCAATCTAGACTTAATATACTTATATGCTAATGCCCCGTACACACGGTCGGACTTTGTTCGGACATTCCGACAACAAAATCCTAGGATTTTTTCCAACGGATGTTGGCTCAAACTTGTTTTGCCTACACACGGTCGCACAAAGTTGTCGGAATTTCCGATCGACAACCACGCGGTCACGTACACCACGTACGACGAGACTAGAAAAGGCCGGTTCAGAACCAAGCGCGGCACCCTTTGGGCTCCTTTTGCTAATCTCGTGTTAGTAAAAGTTTGGTGAGAGACGATTCATGCTTTTTCAGACTCGTGGCTTTCAGATCGTTTTCTGCCGTTCAGTTTGTGCTTGTGGGTTTGTATCTGCTCTTCAGTGCGTGCAGCAAGTTCCGCGTGACTTTAGGTAGTCATTGTATTCTTGTTCGTTCGTTACTGGTTTTCAGGTCGCTCTTCACAGGCCTTGCTGTTCTTCAGTGCGTTCTGTTACTTCGTTCTGAGCAGCCGACCGTTTTCTAGCCATGTTTCATATGCGTACTCCTCGTAGAGTTCGTGCTGTGCGGGGGCTTGGTGTTGGGGTCCTGACCTTGACACAAGTCCAGTCCATGAACAGGGTGAGGAGGAGTTCATGGACCAAGAATTGGTTGCTTCAGCGTGACCAGTTCTGTCATATGCCTTTGCTCCGTGAGATCCGTGAGAATAATCCTGATGATTTCAGGAACTTTCTCAGGATGACGGACCCCGTGTTTCACCGTTTGTTGGCTTCGCTGACCCCCTATATTAGCAGGCAGGATACCTGCATGAGGCAAGCCATCACTCCGGAGCAGAGGTTGGTCGCTACCTTGCGGTATTTGGCCACAGGGAGAAGCCTGCAGGACCTCAAGTTCTCGACAGGCATCTCCCCCCCAGGCTCTGGGGATCATTATCCCAGAGACCTGTTCTGCCATCATCCAGGTCCTGCAGAAGGAATATATGAAGGTAAGATTTTTATCCTTTTATATGACATTTTATTGTATTGAATGTTTGCTAATATATTGTATTTCTTTCCTCATTCCCTAATTACCATGATTGTAATATGCTGTGAATGTCCCCTTTGTCCTCATGCATGCTGGATTTTTATGTAATTATTATTTTATGTCCTTCATACATATTTGCCCTTCAATAACCTCTCCAGCATGGTGTCTCCTGCCCCTATATTCACCTCATGTAGTCACTTAACAATGTATTTTATCAGCTCCATAGTAGTGCTTTACCCCAAACACCCCCTAAAATGTTTGGAAATGTTATTTTTGATTTAAATTCAGGCAGAGTGCCAGAGGCTTTTTTTTGTGGTGTCCCCAAATTTTTTGTAACCCTCCCTCCCCCAACTGCTAAGTCAGCTGATCCCAATTCTCTATCCTCAATCATCTATCTGCTGACTTTGCCAAACCCATACACACTATACCCACCTCTTTACTGGTCAGATTTATGGATGAATTCCCCAAAGCATGTGGTGCAAGTGCCTGCCTGTATACTTTACAATGGTACTGTTTAAAGTTTTTGTATCCTATTATTATCTTGATAGGTAATAGCAGAATGTTCAAATGTGCTCAAATGTGTACAGTGTGTATTTATATCTTTGTATTATGACACTTCTTACCTGTCCAGTGGTCTGCCAATAGTGTAACTAAGGAGGGGCTGTTCCAAGTAATACCCATTATTTAGGCATTCATCTCTCAATGAAGTGAAGAGGGTTACCTGTCCAAGAGTCCCCCCCCCCTATAATGTTGGAAATGGCCCATGAGAGGGGGGGAGGGGGAATATGATAGGTGTACCTTATACTTTGTTGTTGTTAAATTCCCCTTAGTAAATGCTATCTGGAGGTTGCCCCATAATGTTTGTGTATAATCTGCTTGCCATGTATCTTTGAAAAAATAGTAATGTTTATTGTTTTTTCCTCAACAGTTTCCTTCAACGCCACAGGAATGGCAGACTGTGGCCTCCCACTTTGCCCAGCGGTGGGACTTTCCTAACTGCGGAGGGGCAATTGATGGGAAACACGTCCACATCGTCCCACCACCCAACTCGGGGTCGTACTCATATAATTACAAGGGGTTTAATAGTATAGTGATGTTGGCGGTGGTGTCGGCTAATTACGAGTTCTTGTATGTGGACGTGGGGAAGAATGGCCGGATGTCCGATGGTGGAGTGATTGCCCAGACGGAGTTCTACAGGCGTCTCCAGAATGGCAGCTTGGACTTGCCACCTCCAGAGGACAATGTTGAAGGTCTCCCATTTGTGTTCATTGCTGATGAAGCATTTGCGCTGGGGGACCACCTGATGCGGCCATTCCCGATGAGGACCCTCACCCCGGAACAGAGGGTTTTTAATTACCGGCTGGCCAGAGCCCGAAGAGTGGTGGAGAACACATTTGGAATCCTGGCCTGCCGGTTCCGATTATTTCTGACACCCATCCATATGGCGGAGTATAAACTGAACCATATAATACTTGCCTGCTGTGTTCTCCATAATTTTTTAAGAAAACATTCAGCCAACTATGCTGGCTCAGTTGGGCCTGAGGCCGGAATCCCAAATCCATCAACACTGACAGCGCTTGAAAGTGGCCGTCCTGGCTTGCCCTCCCTGAATGCCCGTGATGTCCGGTTACGATACCTGGAGTTCTTTGCGGGTAGGGGGGCTATCAATATGCCAGACAATCTGTGACACCTTTTTCAAATAAAAAACAACCAAAAGAAATTCTTGGTGGACATTTACTGCTTGTGTTTGTTTTAGCTGACCCTGACAGAAATGTGTTGAGTGCAGAAAATGTCGTGATTGGGTAACCTTATAAAAAACAGTGTTGGCTGGTACTTCCTAAATGCAAAAACACATTTCACTACAAGTGCACTTGCAACTGCACTGAACCTGCACTTGTAGTGCAAAGTGTATTTGCCCTTAGGAAATAACCCCCATTTTTGCATAAAACAGCAATTACATCACCCCAAAAGTGTTGTAGTGTTGAGACAATAATCCACACATTCTTGAGTAAGGCACTTTTTTATACCTGCACAATCACATGTGCATTTACCAAAGGTTTTTAAAACAAACCAACATGTTTGTTGTATAACAATGTTTGCAGTAGCATTATCAAAAATCGAAATATCCATTTCAGATAAAACAGGCCTGTGTAAAACCAACAAGAAAGCCAAAAAACTTGAACTTACAAAGTTCACATATGGTAAAACCTGAAGGCTATATCAGACATCAGTATTTAGGAACTGGGTTTGATATAGCGTTCAGATGGGGGTAAATCACCCCTGGAAAAGCCAAATTTGGAAGATGCACACCAATTTACGAATGTCAACATGTGCTATCTGCCATCAGGGGGGATCAAGGGACGTGTTTTGGGGGAGCAAGCCCTTCCTCAACGCTACTTTATAATTGAGGAAGGGGTTGCACCCCCAAAACGCGTCCATTGATCTCCCGTGATGGCAGATAGCACATGTTGGCACACTGTGTGCATCCTCCAAATTTGGCTTTTCTAAACATTGAAAAAATTTTGGTAAGATTGGACCACGATAAAACAGGTGATTTTGTGGGGTTTAAATTCGCCCCAAAACATCAATGATGTTATTATTTTTTTTAATAACATCACTGATTTGTTGCTGGATGTTTTGCAATTGGAGATTACACCCCATGATCTCCCCGATCAGTATCTGGGCACTTTCAGATGTAAAGCGTTCTCTCTCCCTCACATCACAATCACCTAAAAAGAGATAAAGAACAAAAAAAAAGCTCTCAAAAATCTGCCACCATCCATCTCTTTTACCTGAGCCTGTGGTCGCAGACACTCACCTGTTGTGGTGCCAATCTCCACCACATCTTCTTCTTCCTCCTGCTCAGCTTCTTGGGTTGGTATTTCCCCTTCTTCCAGATGGGGGGGGTCTCTGGTCTCCTGGGATGAGGGGTGTCCAAGTCTTTTCTCCCCTATGTAAAATAAAAATGGTATAATTAGCACACAGATATTTGATGGCAGAACTATAAATAGGAAACATTGCTTGGAAGTGGGGTACAATTGTCTATTTTAGCCGAGTTCCAAGATGTATTTTTTTTTATTGCCCTTTGTCAAGCTGCAATACTTTACCTGTTTGGTACAAGCTTCACAGATGTAGCCCCCCCTATAGTATACACTGGAGCATCAGTGTGCCCCCCCTAATAAAAATGGTGTTCTTGTGTCCCACACTAGTGCTCCAGTGTCCAGATGTGAAAACAGCTGCTCAGTGTCCTCCCCTTACACACAATCTAGTTGGCATTTCATTCTAGTAACAAACCCATCTACACAAACGAATATTTGGCATCCAAGTAGGCCCCCAAAAATGTGCGAAAATGCATATGGCCTGGTGTTCTAGAGGCCAAAAGAAAAATGTTAGATACGAACGAATAATGGGCCCATGAACATTAAATTTGACCTTTTTAAACGTTACAATTAATAAAAGCATATGGAGCAGAACGAACGTAATAAAGACAGAAAGAATAGGAACACAGCACAACTACTTACTTTTTTGCAGCACTCTCCGGATCTTTCGGTACTGCTCTGGCTCTCTCAACTTCAGGTCCGACCACCGCTTCCTGAGCTGATCTTTAGATCTTCGTACCCCGAAATTCCTCTCAAGACTCCTGACTAGGGATGAGCTTCCAGTTCGAGTTGAACTCATGTTCGACTCGAACATTGGCTGTTCGCAAGTTCGCCGAACAGCGAACAATTTGGGGTGTTCGCGGCAAATTCGAATGCCGCGGAACACCCTTTAAAAGTCTATGGGAGAAATCAAAAGTGCTAATTTTAAAGGCTAATATGCAAGTTATTGTCATAAAAAGTGTTTGGGGACCCAGGTCCTGCCCCAGGGGACATGGATCAATGCAAAAAAAGTTTTAAAAACGGCCGTTTTTTCAGGAGCAGTGATTTTAATAATGCTTAAAGTCAAACAATAAAAGTGTAATATCCCTTTAAATTTTGTACCTGGGGGGTGTCTATAGTATGCCTGTAAAGGGGCGCATGTTTCCTGTGTTTAGAACAATCTGACAGCAAAATTACATTTTGAAGGAAAAAACTCATTTAAAACTACCCGCGGCTATTGCATTGCCGACAATACACATAGAAGTTCATTGATAAAAACGGCATGGGAATTCCCCAAAGGGGAACCCCGAACCAAAATTTAAAAAAAAAATGACGTGGGAGTCCCCCTAAATTCTATACCAGGCCCTTCAGGTCTGATATGGATATTAAGGGGAACCCCGGCCAAAATTAAAAAAAAAAAAATGACGTGGGGTTCCCCCTAAATTCCATACCAGACCCTTCAGGTCTGCTATGGATTTTAAGGGGAACCCCGCGCCAAAAAAAAAAAAAAACGGCGTGGGGTCCCCCCAAAAATCCATACCAGACCCTTATCCGAGCACGCAACCTCGCAGGCCGCAGGAAAAGAGGGGGGGACAAGAGTGCGCCCCCCCCTCCTGAACCGTACCAGGCCACATGCCCTCAACATTGGGAGGGTGCTTTGGGGTAGCCCCCCCAAAACACCTTGTCCCCATGTTGATGAGGACAAGGGCCTCATCCCCACAACCCTGGCCGGTGGTTGTGGGGGTCTGCGGGCGGGGGGCTTATCGGAATCTGGAAGCCCCCTTTAACAAGGGGACCCCCAGATCCCGGCCCCCCCCGTGTGAAATGGTAAGGGGGTACAAAAGTACCCCTACCATTTCACTAAAAAACTGTCAAAAATGTTAAAAATGACAAGAGACAGTTTTTGACAATTCCTTTATTTAAATACTTCTTCTTTCTTCTATCTTCCTTCATCTTCTGGTTCTTCTGGTTCTTCTGGCTCTTCTGGTTCTTCTTCCGGCGTTCTCGTCCAGCATCTCCTCCGCGGCGTCTTCTATCTTCTTCTCCTCGGGCCGCTCCGCACCCATGGCATGGGGGGAGGCTCCCGCTCTTCTCTTCTTCTTCATCTTCTTCTCTTCTTCTTTTATTCTCTTCTTCATTTTCTTCTCCGGGCCGCTCCGCACCCATGCTGGCATGGAGGGAGGCTCCCGCTGTGTGACGGCGCTCCTCATCTGACAGTTCTTAAATAACGGGGGGCGGGGCCACCCGGTGACCCCGCCCCCCTCTGACGCACGGTGACTTGACGGGACTTCCCTGTGACGTCATGGGGAATGCCACAGGGAAGTCCCGTCATGTCCCGTGCGTCAGAGGGGGCGGGGTCACCGGGTGGCCCCGCCCCCCGTTATTTAATAACTGTCAGACGAGGAGCGCCGTCACACAGCGGGAGCCTCCCTCCATGCCAGCATGGGTGCGGAGCGGCCCGGAGAAGAAAATGAAGAAGAGAAGAAGAGAAGAAAAGAAGAAGAGAAGAAGATGAAGAAGATGAAGAGAAGAGCGGGAGCCTCCCCCCCATGCCATGGGTGCGGAGCGGCCCGAGGAGAAGAAGATAGAAGACGCCGCGGAGGAGATGCTGGACGAGAACGCCGGAGGAAGAACCAGAAGAGCCAGAAGAACCAGAAGAACCAGAAGATGAAGGAAAATAGAAGAAAGAAGAAGTATTTAAATAAAGGAATTGTCAAAAACTGTCTCTTGTCATTTTTAACATTTTTGACAGTTTTTTAGTGAAATGGTAGGGGTACTTTTGTACCCCCTTACCATTTCACACAGGGGGGGGCCGGGATCTGGGGGTCCCCTTGTTAAAGGGGGCTTCCAGATTCCGATAAGCCCCCCGCCCGCAGACCCCCACAACCACCGGCCAGGGTTGTGGGGATGAGGCCCTTGTCCTCATCAACATGGGGACAAGGTGTTTTGGGGGGCTACCCCAAAGCACCCTCCCAATGTTGAGGGCATGTGGCCTGGTACGGTTCAGGAGGGGGGGCCGCACTCTCGTCCCCCCCTCTTTTCCTGCGGCCTGCCAGGTTGCGTGCTCGGATAAGGGTCTGGTATGGATTTTTGGGGGGACCCCACGCCTTTTTTTTTTTTTTTTTGGCGCGGGGTTCCCCTTAAAATCCATACCAGACCTGAAGGGCCTGGTATGGAATTTAGGGGGACTCCCACGTCATTTTTTTTTTTAAATTTTGGTTCGGGGTTCCCCTTTGGGGAATTCCCATGCTGTTTTTATCAATGAACTTCTATGTGTATTGTCGGCAATGCAATAGCCGCGGGTAGTTTTAAATGAGTTTTTTCCTTCAAAATGTAATTTTGCTGTCAGACTGTTCTAAACACAGGAAACATGCGCCCCTTTACAGGCATACTATTGTAATGGAAATTTGTAAGTTCTGTATATAATTGTATTGTATTTTGTATGTATTGCACACTGCCCTCACTGTGCACACAGCACTAATAATGTTTTCAGTAAATGTTTACATTCTTTCGAGTCCTGATTAGAATAAGCCTGCCTATGTATCTCCCCTTGTTACCATAAACGTACAATTGTAATATTAATGTGATACCTACGTAATCATGTGCATAAAAACCTTCAATTGCGTCATAATAAAGCAGAACAGTAATTTGGAAAGATGCTGAGCGTATCTTTTGTGTCTGTTCCCTACTGCAGTAGTTATTATTAATTTGGAACCACTAATCAATATGAGGATAGGAGTTGCCTATCATCAATTCAACTGAGTCAGCATGGCGAGCTTTGCCTTAGGAGGGGATTCCAGGTGACCCTGAGTATCCGAAACGAGGAGCTTGAGACGATCCGGGAATTTCTGATAATCAGCCGGCTGAGGTAAGCCTTTTGCTTACATTTGAGTTATCAGACTTCCTTGATCGGTAAGGCATTTTCGAGACAAAGGGTACCTATTTTACTCCCCTTAATCGAACTGTATTGATTGGTGGTTATATGTTATGTTGTCCCTGTCTACTGTCCATCGGAGTGTTATAGATAAGAAAGGGAAAAATAGTGCTGTTCACAGGTATATGTAGTAAATCTGCTAGATAAAGTCGTTTAGAGGCAAGAGGGTATAGGCACACCTAGAGAAGAGAGAAGACTGGCCAGTCATTATGGGCATTGAATTGAGTAAGGGAATGAAGGGTAAGAGACCCTCAAAAACGCCCAGCGCAAGAGGAGCGCTACATATGAACCAAAGGTGCGGTTCCGCCTATACTGAGCCCCTAGATTAATGGTTAAAGTGGACAGTGATCCACATTGGGTAACTGGGTTACCAAGGTCCACAGGGACTAAGAATCATGCAGAGTAAACAGCTAGAGAAACAGCTATCTATGTGAGCAGGATGGATCAAGGGTGACATTAACACTAGACAGAAAAGGGACATTTTCATGTTAAGTTGTGGGATGAATTTGGGGTCAGGCACTACTAGTAAAGTCAAAACAGAGAAATGAGAATTAAAACAGAATACTTTATATGTTGTCAGAGAGAGAAGATGGGATGAGTACTCTGGCTGACCGTCTGATCATAGAAGCTAGATATAAAAGATATCTGAACAAAATAAAGAAAGTAGAATTTAGACAGGAAAATATTAAAGAGAGTTAAAAGAAAGTGAGAGAATGATATGCATGTGTTGTGCACAAATGGGAAAAATGTAAGCGATTTTAGAGAGATATTGGTGTATGTGTGTGCGAATGCTGGGACCTTTAGTTCTATTGCTTGTGTGTGTCATGTACGCAGATGTGACCCCCTCTTTTGTGCTCTCCTGAAAGAAATGTGGCTGGGATGAGAGGTGAGTGATAAGCTGGAAGGACATCATGCCAATTCCAGTTTTTTAGACAAAACATTTATAACAAAATGTGCCGGGTTAACGAATCTAATGGTAAACAATGTGATCACAATTATTATGAATCTGTTTTCCAAACATGGTAAAATGAAGGTTACATTTAATCGTGTATTACACAAATTGAATATCTTTTGATAGTGGAAACAGTGCATTTAAAAAAGGGAAATTAAGTAAAATTAAGTAGTAATGAGTATTAATTTCTAATATGAGTTTAACAATTTTATTAATAATATAGATATATTGAAACTGGTTTAGACAACCTTTGGTTGGAAATGAAATCCAGGTTAATGGGGAAATTTGTAATGAATGAGATTAGTTTAGATTAAGATAACAATTTTGTAATTTTACATTTATACAATAAGCCCTTATTGAGAGAAAAAAAGATTAAGATGAGGTTGTTATTTTGAATAAAGCTGCCATAATATTTAACAAAGCCAAGATGGATGGGATACATAAGAAGTTTTTCTATAAAAATGATATTGTAAGGTTTTTGATAATAACTTGATGTGCGGTCCATGATGTAAGAGTAATAATAGATAAAATTTAAATATAACAGTCCCATCACATCAAGTCCACACACCCTGTTAGGATAGATGCCACCTGCAGCAAGTTGTTTTTTAGTTTTTGATGCTTTCTGGTCCATCATACAGATTCTTGGTCCTTTTGTTTTTATTTATTTTTATTTTTGAAATCCAAAGCAGAATGTGTGGATTGTGAAATGATGTGCCCCTTTTTCTTGTAAGTACAGTGGTATAAGCAGAAGAATATTTTGGATTTATGGGCATCTCTCCATGACCGCAGGGTATTGTTATCATTTATTATAATATTGCCAGTTAAAAGTTGTCTTTTGAAACATGAAACTGGAGTTCTTACACAAATAGTGTGATAGAAAACAAGACATTGTAATATATTTATGCAAGCTGGACCCAGTAATGAAGGGTTCACCCCGATATATCAGAGCTGTAGCTTTTATGCAAAGGTGCTATTAGACAAAGTTAGATATTGTTTTGGTCAATGGTCCGACATTCTGCGCAGCAAATATACAGATAACTAAATGTTTGTCTAATGAAAGGTTTAAAATATGAGTTTGTTTATGTACAAATCTAACAATGAAAAATGTGGACATTTATTCAAAAGAAAGGAAAAACCACATGTGTTAAATTGATGGTGTAGGAATCAGCTGCTGTGAGCCCAGTGCAGGACACACTCCCTGAAGACCCAGATATTACATTTTTTGTAGATTTGAGTATGCAGTTTATCACCCAGAAGGATACTCTGTATTCAAAGTCATTGGATCCTTTTTCCCCAGCTCAAGAAGCAGAGCTCCATGTTTTAGCAAAGCCTGTGAGCTATAAAAAGAGTGTATATTTATATAGATAGTCGAGATATAGAGAGCTTTTGGTACCATTTAAAGGGCCAGAAGTTGTAAACCAACCAAGCATGCCAAGTTAATTTGATCGGCTGTTTTCAGCCTTCCAGGTTCTTGCTGAGGTAGCCATATTAACTTTCACACATGGAAGCAGACCAGGTGACTAAGGATGCTGCATTTACAGCCCCGGACACTTGATGGGTCTGTGCAACTCACAGATTCCACCCTAGTTCTGGCCCAGTATAGCTGGGATTAATAATTCAACTTTAAGGACCCCAGAACGAGAAGAACAAGTGGTCCACAGGGGGCAACTTCTTATGAAACAGGACTTTGGAAAAGATGATCATTTATGTCTGCCAGCCACTCTTTTCCCTTCAGCTTGACACATGGACCGTGTCATCAGTCACAAGCAGTTATGGCTGCCTTAGTAAATGAGCGTGGGATAGAGCCAGGGTTCTCCACAGTTGTTTTTATAACACACCACTTCTTGTTTTACCTGTTACCAAAGGTGTTACCAAAAGCTGAACATCCCTCCCAGAGATTACAAAAAAGATATATCCAGATGCCCAAGTCAGGATCTTACGAGTATGCATTTTGTCTGTATGGACATGTTTTTTGGATGTCCAGTGGCAAATGCTACTGCAAAGGCCACAGTAAAAAGTGTTATCAGAAGTAGTTTGTAAGTACAGAGTGCCAGAAAGTACAGAGAGTAACAGAGGAAATCATTTTTTATAGGAGAGTCCTTACTAGAAGTTTTGAGGTTTTATTTTTACACCCCTTACTGTCTACAATGTAGTGGAGAAAGTAGAGTAAGAAACTAGAAAACTTTTGCCTGAATGTTTTCTTATATTTTATGAAGCCCCTAAGGGGGATGTTGGACTCTCTCCCTATGGGATTTGGGTTGGGAGTGTGTTACTCACTTGCTTATATTTTGTCTCAGCAGCTGAAGTCCTCCATTCGGATCTCACAGAGAAAGTTGCTGATCTTTTAAGGTTTTTGACAAACTTATTTATGTGTTTTCTCCCCAATTCCAGATCCTAAAAGTTTGGAAGGATCTAAAACTAAAGCCAGGTGACTTGTGGATTGTTAAGAGACATTTATATATAAGGAAAAGTTTGGAGACTCAATACAGCATCTATTTCATGTACAGTTTTTGCAAAACGTGAAGAAAAAGTCACCTGGATCCACACCAGACACTGCAAAAATGACTTAATTAAAGAAATCTCTGTGTTTGATTTGTTTCCCTCTTGTGATCACAGTCTAGGGTACTTTTTTATTCAATTACTTTAATTGTAAGGGATATATATATATATTTGAAAAGTAGTTCAGCCAAGTTGAAGTCATATTTGTCTTTTGTGCGTCTTCCATTTCATGTAGAATTGTCTGTGTTTACATATGCTGATAAATCAGCATGTCCACAATTCAGCTAGAAGGCCATTCTGGCCACAGGAGTGTACAGCCAGTACTCTGTAAATATGTCTTATCAATCATTTGTTTTTCACAATGAAAAGTCATTTTGTAATGAAAAAGTTGCTCAGCTATTATTTTCTCCACAATGGAGTTTTTTGCCTCTTTGGCCAGGACTACCTCTACCTAAGCGTGTGGAGGTTCCAGGTTAAAGGTGATAGCAGGTATGGTTAGTGATCAAAATATTGATCAAAAGAGGGGAGACTGTAATGGAAATTTGTAAGTTCTGTATGTAATTGTATTGTATTTTGTATGTATTGCACACTGCCCTCACTGTGCACACAGCACTAATAATGTTTTCAGTAAATGTTTACATTCTTTCGAGTCCTGATTAGAATAAGCCTGCCTATGTATCTCCCCTTGTTACCATAAACGTACAATTGTAATATTAATGTGATACCTACGTAATCATGTGCATAAAAACCTTCAATTGCGTCATAATAAAGCAGAACAGTAATTTGGAAAGATGCTGAGCGTATCTTTTGTGTCTGTTCCCTACTGCAGTAGTTATTATTAATTTGGAACCACTAATCAATATGAGGATAGGAGTTGCCTATCATCAATTCAACCGAGTCACTATAGACACCCCCCAGGTACGAAATTTAAAGGGATATTACACTTTTATTGTTTGACTTTAAGCATTATTAAAATCACTGCTCCTGAAAAAACGGCCGTTTTTAAAACTTTTTTTTGCATTGATCCATGTCCCCTGGGGCAGGACCCAGGTCCCCAAACACTTTTTATAACAATAACTTGCATATTAGCCTTTAAAATTAGCACTTTTGATTATTCATGTTCGTGTCCCATAGACTTTAACGGTGTTCGCGTGTTCGAACGAACTTTTTTCCTGTTCGCATGTTCTGGTGCGAACCGAACAGGGGAGTGTTCGGCTCATCCCTACTCCTGACCACTTTCGCCATGATTTTGGCCTTTCGGATGTTGGGGTTGGGGTAAGGCCCATATTTTCCGTCATAGTCGGACTTCCTCATGATGTCGACCATCTCCAACATCTCCCCAAACGACATATTTGTGGCCTTAAAACATCTCCTTCTGGATCGGGACGTGCCTGGATCCGGGCTTTCCTCCTCCTCCTCCTCGTTGCTAGAATCAGCACGCACCTGCTGTAACTCCGCCATCATGCTCTTCCCCCACTGCGCCGAACGAAAAGGGGCGGGGAATACACTAGAAAGAACGTCAGGGGCGGGCGGAGTTACACGCATGCGCAGTGTGTATAAAGCGTAACACGCGTGCGTATTACGTACGATCTGTGAGCGGAGGAAGGAGCATTGGACGTGCCGATCGTAAGAACGAAGGTAAGAGACAAACTTGTGCCTATACTGCTTCTGGATTGAGGCCTATATTGTAACAAGATTAGGAGAGTTTTGTCTGACATTAGGCTTTGTCTTGTGTTGTGTCTTGCAGTGAACATGGATATCTTAATGAAAGACAATGACTTCATGTCAGTATTCATAGAGATGCTAAGTGAGCTGCCCTGTCTGTGGGAGATTACCCACCCCCATTTCAAGAACCAAGCAAAGAGGAAGGCAGCACTGGAGCAATTGTGTGAAATTGTGAAGCAGGTGAATTCCCATGGCAGACATCACTTATTTAAAGATTTTCATTGGTGGCCTGAGGAGCACATATCTGAGGGAGCGCAAGAAAGTCCTGGATTCACAGAGATCCGGAGCAGCAGATGACATCTATGTCCCCAGGATGTTGTACTACGACAGGCTGCACTTTCTGGCAGGCCAGACTGAACCCAGGCCATCCCTCTCCAGTCTTCCTTCCACGCTTCCTTCCCCCCTGGCTGAGGCTTCTGACGCCCAACCTGGGCCTTCCAGGCCACATGTGGAGGAGCCCAGATTGAGCCAGGTATAGCATTCCTCTAAATATTTCTGCTTGTCCAATCAATGATGTTAACTAGATGTTAGTTGGGAGTACTAATTTAGGATTGTGATTGATGATGCAAAAACTAAAACTATGTCCCTTTTTCATACACAGGGAAGTCTCAGCCAGGAGGTGGCCGGGCCGAGCCGGCTGGCTGATATCAAGGTCCCTCCACCCCCCCTGAAAATAGAAAGTGGCAGTAGGAGGAGTACCCTAGAGGAGGCTGCTATAGCATTCTTTTGGAGGGCTACAGAGGTCCTGGGAGCACCACACACCATGGAGGAGAACATTGCTGCCTTCATAGCCTATAAAATGCAGAGGATGGAGGAGGGCCAAAAAGCCATGTGTGAGGCCCTCATATCGGAGGCTCTGGAGAAAGGTATGAGGGGCCAAATTACACCTCACACACATCTTTGGGATGGTCCTCCTCCTCCTCCTGCAGGTCCTCCTCCTCCTCCTCCCTCTCCTCCAGGTCCCCCCAGTCCTCCTCCAGGTCCCCCCAGTCCTCCTCCTCCTCCAGGTCCTACTCCTCCTCCTGCCACATCTCCAACTGCACAGCCACAGCCCGGAAGGAAGCGTGAAAGGAAGACCAGACAGTGATTGCCCGGGTCCAGTCTGGTCGGCCAAAAGATGCAGCCTCTTGTGGTACCACAGCCTGGGGACACAGATGTCATCTGCTGCTATCCGAGTCTCTGTGAATCCCGGACCAGACTGCCCTCCCTTAGATATGGACTCCTCAGGCCACCATTTTTGATGTTGAAGAATTGATGTCTGCCGTGGGGGTCCCAGGCTTCGCTAATTTCTCCTGTTGATCCAGTGTTGCCTTCCTCTTTGTTTGGTTCTGATCCCTTAATAAAGGATTTTTGTTTTGAATTATACTCTCCTATGTGTTTTACTTCAAAAATGACAGTTGGTTTGTGAGGATTCAGGTACATTTCAAATATACAATGTGAAATGAACAAGGGACACCAACAACAAACAATCTCCTTGAGATTAAATAATAAAAGATATCAATGGTGTTGGGGTAACTTGACACACAAAACACACCCAAAAATATTCTGGAGTAAAAATAAAAATAACATTGAACAAAGATCAGCCTTGGAAAAAATCCAAACATTAAAGAAAAAAAAAGGCTTAAAATCCAAAATAAAAAAAAATGAAAAAATATAAAACTGTCAGATGTGACAACTAATAACAATATATTCAGGGAATCCCACTAAAAAAACACAAATAAAAGTTTGTGAGAAGTGTGTGTGAATATGAGCAGCAAAACTACTTAATTCTTGTCACATTATAAAGAAGAAGAGAGTGCGCTGTATTAAACCATTTTTAACATTACAGTGTGACGAAAGTGCTGTATCAATTGCGAACGCTAAGTTTACCAGAACGAGCTGTCCCGTGTCAGAATTTCTTCTGAGCATGCGTGGCACTTTGTGCGTCGGAACAGGCCACACACGGTCGGAATTGACGCGATTGGATTTTGTTGTCGGAAAATTTTATCTCCTGCTCTCCAACTTTGTGTGTCGGAAAATCCGATGGAAAATGTCCGATGGCGCCCACACACGGTCGGAATTTCCGACAACACGCTCCGATCGGACATTGTCCATCGGAAAATTCGACCGTGTGTACGGGGCATTATTCATTTGATATGCTGGCTGTGTAGTTAATGTTATGTATGAATTTGTTTTTTCTTTATTCTGTACATTTAATAAATCTTTTTGTTTGTTTTGTCAAGGTGAGCCGTGTTTGAATCGAGCACCTAGATGGGCCATAGCTTGAGTGGTCCAGCATTTTGTGCCCCTCTATTGACCCTCTCCAGCATCCACTCAGTACATTCCTGCCTGCCCTCTACTCCTCCCTCTTCGGGATCTTTTGTCTCCAGCAGTCATAAGGACGCCCAGGGCATGCATTGATTTCATCAATGCATGCCCGCTTCACGCCGCGCAGTGCCGCTGTCAGCCCACATCCATGGGCGACATCTTTGGCGTTTTTCCCCTTTTTAGACGCACTTCCATCTGTGCTATGTTTCCATCATCCAGCTCCTTCCCCATTGATCTGTGCTCTGTTGGACGGACTCAGTCTCGGCCCCTCCACCTTTACATCATGGATTGCCTTGATCCCTCCCTCCACCACAGGGCCTCTTGGGTATTGTAGTTGGAGGGATCTGCCGGCCTCCTGCGCATGCGCTTAGGCATCTTTTCATCTGTATCGAGCCGGTGACGTCAGACGCCAGCTCGATGGAGGACAGATAAGACCGGCTTGTCTGGCGCCTATCAGTGCCAGAACCGGAAGGCTAGACTCTATTGAGCGGTGCTCCTGCCACCGGTAAGCTTACGACCGTCTGAATTTTTCTATCTCTGCATTCTTTGCATCATCTACTTTTTCTTTTTTCAGCATCTCTTAAAAAGCATTACATTAGTATTAGCAAGAAGCTTAACATTAGCACTTTCTGTTGCCTAACATAATGTATTCTCAATATACAAATGATCCTTTAGAGACATAGTCCTACATACTGACTTTACAAGTTTATATTTTCATTATTTTTGCGATTTTGATTATCCTAAATTTAAATATTACTCTCTATATTAATCAAATATACTTATTCCTTGATTACTATTTTCTCCTGGTTTTTTATTCGGTTTCTTCATTTCTCATTTTCCCATTTAGTTATCTTCCTTCTTTTTGACTTTTTTTCTCTAGTAAGACTCCCTGTGTTTATTATCCAGCAGGCTGTCCAAAGTCGCCTTCTTCTGATACTTTGTTAAATTTACTGTTTTTAGTAAGTATTTCAACTTAAAGACTCCTCCTTTTTTTCTGGCTGGATATTGTTTGCAGCCAGATTTCCTTTTGATTACCTAACCATTTTTCTGCATCTCTTTTTTAAAAAATGCATCTCCCTTAATAATGTAAATTTATTTCTTATAGTCTTACCTTTCTGTCCTTTGTGACTGCGCTTTGACGAATTCCCGTGGGGGGCTCATAGAAGTGGGGTCTCAGTTCTTGGTTGTTGCTGATTGGAGGCTGCTGCAGGGTAAGTGACTTTGTTGTTGGTGTTTTGATCTAACATTCTGCTCTTATCTTGACACACTTGATGTCTTATTTTTGATCTTTTGTTTACTCATTTATTTATCGGTTATTCATTATATCTTTTTGTCTTTATGATTGTATAGTTTTTCACGTTATCTGTGTCTTCATTCGCACATCCCCTGAAGAAGCAATTAGGGAAACATGTCGGGCTAATGTGCAATGTATCTATATTACATGAACCTGCTTTTTTTGACCACCACACTACTACTATCATTGTGAATATATTTGTTCTCTGTATTTTTTTAAACTTTGAATCTGTTAAAATAAAATATTAGTTTTATACTTTCTTAAACAATTATCTTCTCTCACATTTTTTGGCACCGTAAAAATCCCTGCAACTCCTCTATCTTGATTTACCATATTTGGGATGAGGTGCCATATGATTGGGTGTTTCACCATAAACCAGACCAACTACATGTCAGGAGAGAAGAAGAGATGTACATATAGTGAGGGAGCAGTCTGTACAGACAGGCTCCCTCACTTACCGACGCTGACTGTCATTGTCAGCTTAATTGTCTGATTTTTTTTTTCCTATACTTAAAGCGGAAGTAAACCCATCTGTAAAACAGTTTCACTTCCGGCACATGCCGGAAATGTAGCACTCCCATTGGTTGTGCTCTCAACCAAACTGTCAAACCATCCATTGGCTGGTGTCATAACTGATCACATGTGCAACATCATGGCAGTTGCAAATTAAACAGAGGCAAAGATGGCAGCTTCCTTGGCTGAAAACAATAGGGGGTTTATTACACTTTAACCACTTGCCGACCGCCTCACGCAGATATACTGCGACAGAATGGCACGGGCAGGCAAAATCACGTACCTGTACGTGATCTGCCTCCCGCGGGGGGGGCCCCACCGGACCCCCCCCCCCCCGGTGCCCGAGGAGGTTGGCTTCTGTCCGGGAGCGATGAGAGGTCAGGGGGAGGCCATCCATTCGCCCCCCCCTCGCGATCGCTCCCAGCCAATGAAATCCTTCCTCTGCTGCTGTATAGTATACAGCAGCAGAGGAAGTGATGACATCTCTCCTCGGCTCTGTATTTTTCGTTCCGGCGCCGAGGAGAGAAGACATCCGAGTGAGTGCACAACACACACACACAGTAGAACACGCCAGGCATACTTTTCACCCCCCATCACCCCCCGATCACCCCCTGATCACACCCCAATCACCCCCCCTACCGTCACACTGACACCAAGCAGGTTTTTTTTTTCTGATTACTGCATTGGTGTCAGTTTGTGACAGTTAGTGTGGTAGGGCAGTTAGTGTTAGCCCTCTTTAGGTCTAGGGTACACCCCTAACCCCCCCAATAAAGTTTTAACCCCTTGATCACCCCGGTCGCCAGTGTCGCTAAGCGATCGTTTTTCTGATCGCTGTATTAGTGTCACTGGTGACGCTAGTTAGGGAGATAAATATATAGGTTCACTGTCAGCATTTTATTGCGTCAGGGACCCCCATATACTACCTAATAAAGGTTTTAACCCCTTGATTGCTCCCTAGTTAACCCTTTCACCAGTGATCACCGAATAACTGTTACGGGTGATGCTGGTTAGTTTACTTCTTATAGTGTCAGGGCACCCGCCGTTTATTACCGAATAAAGGTTTAGCCCCCTAATCGCCTGGCGGTGATATAAGTTAGGTTTTAGGGTCAGATAGGGTCTGCATCGCCCCAGGCAGCGTCAGGTTAGCGCCAGTACCGCTAACACCCATGCACGCACCGTACACCTCCCTTAGTGGTATAGTATCTGAATGGATCAATATCTGATCTGATCAGATCTATACTAGCGTCCCCAGCAGTTTAGGGTTCCCAAAAATGCAGTGTTAGCGGGATCAGCCCAGATACCTGCTAGCACCTGCGTTTTTCCCCTCCGCCCGGCCCGGCCCAGCCCACCCAAGTGCAGTATCGATCGATCACTGTTCACTTACAAAACACTAAACACATAACTGCAGTGTTCGCAGAGTCAGGCCTGATCCCTGCGATAGCTAACAGTTTTTTTGGTAGCGTTTTGGTGAACTGGCAAGCACCAGCCCCAGGCAGCGTCAGGTTAGTACCAGTAGCGCTAACACCCACGCACGTACCGTACACCTCCCTTAGTGGTATAGTATCTGAACGGATCAATATCTGATCAGATCTATACTAGCGTCCCCAGCAGTTTAGGGTTCCCAAAAACGCAGTGTTAGCGGGATCAGCCCAGATACCTGCTAGCACCTGCATTTTGCCCCTCCGCCCAGCCCAGCCCACCCCAGCCCATCCAAGTGCAGTATCGATCGATCACTGTCACTTACAAAACACTAAACACATAACTGCAGCATTCGCAGAGTCAGGCCTGATCCCTGTGATCGCTAACAGTTTTTTTGGTAGCGTTTTGGTGAACTGGCAAGCACCAGCGGCCTAGTACACCCCGGTCATAGTCAAACCAGCGCTGCAGTAACACTTGGTGATGTGGCGAGCCCCATAAGTGCAGTTCAAGCTGGTGAGGTGGCAAGCACAAGTAGTGTCCCGCTGCCACCAAGAAGAAGACAAACACAGGCCCATTGTGCCCATAATGCCCTTCCTGCTGCATTCGCCAATCCTAATTGGGAACCCACCACTTCTGCGCACCGGACTTCCCCCATTCACATCCCCAACCAAATGCAGTCGGCTGCACGAGAGGCATTTTCTTTATGTCCTCCCGAGTACCCCTACCCAACGAACCCCCCCAAAAAAGATGTCGTGTCTGCAGCAAGCGCGGATATAGGCGTGACACCCGCTATTATTGTCCCTCCTGTCCTGACAATCCTGGTCTTTGCATTGGTGAATGTTTTGAACGCTACCGTAAACTAGTTGAGTATTAGCATAGGGTACAGCATTGCACCAACACTAGGCACACTTTCAAAGGGTCTCCCAAGATGCCATCGCATTTTGAGAGACCCGAACCTGGAACCAGTTACAGTTACAAAAAAAAGTGTAAAAAAAAAAAAAAAACACAAAAAAATATATAAAATAAAAAAAAATAGTTGTCGTTTTATTTTTCTCTCTCTCTCTATTCTCTCTCTAGTGTTATGCTTTTTTTTACTGTATTCTATTCTGCATTGTTTTATTGTTATTATGTTTTATCATGTTTGCTTTTCAGGTATGCAATTTTTTATACTTTACTGTTTACTGTGTTTTATTGTTAACCATTTTTTTGTCTTCAGGTACGCCATTCAGCTGCAGCGCGGATTTATTTATCTTGACAGCAACAGCGTTTGCTCCCACGATATATAAAGCCGTGACTCCAGCGGACGTGATATGTGCCGAAGCATGGGGGCAGCAGGGGCGGAGGAGTGATTTGCTCCTACCTTTTGCGGGAGAATGCCCCCATGCTTCGGCATATATAAATGGTGCATGTATGTCCATCATTAGAAGTGGGTGGATGAAGGGAGGTATTCTAATGGTGGGCATACCCACCGATCTCTTTTTTTCGTTCAGCCCACAGGCTGCATGAAAAAAAAAGATTACAATATATGCCCAACAAGGACCAGCAATGTACTGGTATGTTGCTAGACTTTGAGTGGTTATACCAGAATGATGCCTGCAGGTTTAGGTATCATCTTGGTTTCATTCCTTTCAGCCAGCGGTCGGCTTTCATGTAAAAGCAATCCTAGCGGCTAATTAGCCTCTAGACTGCTTTTACAAGCAGTGGGAGGGAATGCCCCCCCCCCCACCGTCTTCCATGTTTTTCTCTGGCTCTCCTGTCCCAACAGGGAACCTGAGAATGCAGCCGGTGATTCAGCCAGCTGACCATAGAGCTGATCAGAGACCAGAGTGGCTCCAAACATCTCTATGGCCTAAGAAACCGGAAGCTACGAGCATTTCATGACTTAGATTTCGCCGGATGTAAACAGCGCCATTGGGAAATTGGGAAGGCATTTTATCACACCGATCTTGGTGTGGTCAGATGCTTTGAGGGCAGAGGAGAGATCTAATAGACCCCAATTTTTTCAAAAAAAGAGTACCTGTCACTACCTATTGCTATCATAGGGGATATTTACATTCCCTGAGATAACAATAAAAATGATTAAAAAAAAAAAAAAAAAAAAAAAAAATGAAAGGAACAGTTTAAAAATAAGATAATAAAAAATAAAAAAAATTAAAAAGTAAAAAAAAAAAAGCACCCCTGTCTCCCCTTGCTCTCGCGCAAAGGCGAACACAAGCGTCGGTCTGGCGTCAAATGTAAACAGCAATTGCACCATGCATGTGAGGTATCACCGCGAAGGTCAGATCGAGTGCAGTAATTTTAGTAGTAGACCTCCTCTGTAAATCTAAAGTGGTAACCTGTAAAGGCTTTTAAAGGCTTTTAAAAATGTATTTAGTTTGTCACCACTGCAATTTTAAAGCATGTCATGTTTGGTATCCATGTACTCGGCCTAAGATCATCTTTTTTATTTCATCAAACATTTGGGCAATATAGTGTGTTTTAGTGCATTAAAATTTTAAAAGTGTGCTTTTTCCCAAAAAAATGCGTTTGAAAAATCACTGCGCAAATACTGTGTGAAAAAAAAAATGAAACACCCACCATTTTTTTTTTAACAGAATTTTTTTTTATTAAACAAATCAGCATTACATTACAGAATGATTTAGAACATTCAAAGTATAGAGGATAATGACAGTAAAATCAACCTTCAACCTGTAGTCTTGTTTATCAGATATTCCAGTTGTGCAGATATCAGCAATATCACTTAACAGTACACCTTATTGCATTATAGTATTATACCATCGTAAATTTGAATAAGTAACCATTTTCAATCCAGCCTGATAAGGAGGGGGAAGGGGGAGGAGGGGGGGGGAAGGGGGAGGAGGGGGGGGGGAGGAAGGGGAGCGAAGGAGAGGTAAGGGGGGGGCAAGAGGGAACGGGCACAGGGAGAATAGTCAAAGAGAATAGTCAAAGAGACATAGGATGTCCTCCACTGAGTTCCATAGCATAATAATTATGGAGCAGGGGGTTCTGGGACCCCAGAGGCGTCTACCCAAGAGGACCAGATCTTATCGAACTTTCCTGGACATTGCCTACTTTCATATGTCAATCTATACAGGGGAAGTACCATGTTCACCGACCTTTTCCATGATACCAAAGTAGGAGGGTCTGCCTTTTTCCATACCATTAAGATTTCACGCCTAGCATAATATAATGCGAAGGTAAGACACAGTTTACTATATCTGTCTCCCTCAAGAGCCTCCAAATGGCTAAGCAATAGTATCTGAGGATCGACCGGTACATTTAAACCTGTAACATTGCTCAGTGTGGAGGCCACTGCTGACCAAAAGGGTTTAAGTTTGGGACAGGACCAGACCATATGCCAAAAGGTGCCCACCTCCTGCCTGCATCTCTGACAATTGGGGTCTCTTTGATCGTAAATGCGCGCCAGTCTCTGTGGGGTAAAGTACGCTCTGTGTAGGAACTTAAATTGTATGAAGCTATCTTTCGCTGCTACCATGGAAGGAATGTAGGAAATTAAACACTCCTTCCATTCCTCTTCATCTAGGGAAGGAATATCAACCCTCCATTTTTCCCATGTCTTAGTTAATTTGGTGTCATACTCTACTGTGAGGTATAGGTATAATGTTGAAAGTGGCTCCCCCATCACACTAGAAATCAGGAGCCGTTCAATGGAGTCTGGTTCCAAAATAAGGGGGGCAGGGAACTGAGCTTCAAAAGCGTGCTTTAGCTGCCAGTATCTAAATTGGAAGGAGGATGGGATAGCAAATGATTGCCTCAGGAGCCGGAAAGTCATAAGCCTACCGTCCTGAACTATATGTTTTAGTGTGAGAATACCCTTTTTTGCCCAGATAGAGGGGTCTGGTATACTGTGAAGGTGAGGGAGCATGGGGTTGCCCCATAGGGGCATGTGAGGTGAGATATGATTAGGTTTCCCATATATCCTCCTAGCCTCCTGCCAGACCCGTACAGTGGTTCGCATCGGAGTTGTCATGGACGGACTAGCCCGAAGTCCACGAAACGGAAGGTTGCTCAGGGCTGCAAAAGAACCCAAAATGGCTGCTTCGAGAGTGACAGCAGGATTCTGTGCGGGCTGGGAGAACCACCACCGAATTGTAACAAGAACAGCTGCCCAGTAATAAATTTGGAAATTCGGTAGTGCCAGTCCCCCCCCCCCCCCCCCGATAGTGGGAGATATAGGATCTGCTTGGCCACCATGGGTGGCCTCCCAGCCCACACAAAGTGTATCAGCAGACTCTCCAACCTTTGGAAAAAGGCCTTAGGAATATGTATGGGTGTGTTGCGGAAGAAATATAAATATTTGGGAAGGTAAATCATTTTTAGCAGATTTACTCTGCCAACCGGGGTCAGTGGCAGAGAACGCCAAGAAGCGCACTTAGCCGTTAATTGTGTCATAAGTGGTCGCAGATTGTTGTCCATATAATCCTGGACTTTACCACTAATTTTAATACCTAGGTACTTGAAGTCCTCTACCCATTTAAGCTGCGTGTGTGGGACCCTAGGGGTCGACGGATGGAGCGGGAACAGTATCGACTTATCCCAATTAATACGGATTCCCGAATACCCGCCAAATCGGTTAATCAGTCCTAGTGCAGACTGCAAGGAGGACGAAGCGTCCGCCAAATAGAGCAGAGCGTCGTCCGCGTACAGCGAAATCTTCTCCTCGATTGGGCCCACCTGAAGCCCCCTCACCCCGGGGTCAGCCCGGAGAAGTATAGCCAGGGGCTCCATCGCCAGGGCAAATAAGCGAGAGGGGAGAGGGGACATCCTTGTCTCCTTGTCTCGTACCCCGAAACAATTTAAACTTCTCTGATAGACAGCCGTTGGTGCGTATTCTGGCTGAAGGACTATGGTATAGCATACGGAGCCATTTCGTGAAGCCCGGGCCAAACTCAAATCGCGAGAGCACCTCCCATAAGTAGCCCAACTCGACGGAGTCAAAAGCCTTCTCCGCGTCGAGTGAGGCCACCATTCCCCCGGATGTCTCATCCACCCTGTCTATATGAGTATAAAGACGTCTAATATTAATGTCAGTACCTCTCCCAGGCATGAAACCTGTTTGATCCCTGTGGATCAGGGCAGTGATGACTAGGTTAAGTCTTTTGGCCAATACTTTTGCCAGGACCTTTGCATCCACATTCAGGAGGGATATGGGGCGATACGAGGAGCATAAAGTAGGGTCCTTCCCTGGCTTGGGGATCACCACTATGATCGCTTCACTCATTGTATCCGGGAGTTTCTCGAGGCGCGTCGACGCAGAGAAGAGGCCCTGAAGCTTGTCTACTAGTTCTGCAGCGTACAGTTTGTAAAATTCTACAGGGATACCATCAGGTCCCGGTGTTTTCCCCGTCTGCATTAATTTGAGTGCCTGGAGTATTTCTAAGGATGTAATTGGGGCGTCAAGCTTATCACGATATGTTACCGTAAGGGTTGGGATATCAATATTATCTAGGTATGTTACCAGATCCTCCTCCCTATAGTCTGCCCTGGACGTGTAGAGGGATTTGTAGAATTCGGCAAAGCAGCTATTGATCTCTTCCGGTGTGTGGACTGTCTGTCCCGAGGGGTCTCTGATGTGGGAAATGCTCATCCCCCCGCCTGTTCTCTGGAGAGCCAGGCCAACAGACGGCCCGCCCGCTCCCCCTGCTTAAAAATCCATTGGGATTGAGCCAACATTTTTTTCTGGGTGAGAGAGGTACGAAGACGAACCACCTCCGACGTCATAAGTTGTAATTGTGAATAGTGTATAGGGTCACGGGTATGAACAAAGAGAACCTCTGCGCTACTCGCCTCCCTCTTAGCCTTACCAACTCTGCCCTGCGCTCCCTACGGACTCTGGCTATGATGGTCTGGTAGTGTCCCCTCGTCATGGCCTTGAAGGCATCCCAGACAACTGTGGGGTCAGCTGAGCCTACATTTACCACCCAGAAGTCAAGCAGCTCCGTTCTGAATTGGGAGTCCACAGCCGTGTCTGAAATCCAAAACCTCGAGAGCCTCCATATCTTGTCTACAGGACCCAGTGAAAGGTCCAATGACAACAACAGGGGCGCGTGGTCAGAGACTCCTCTAGGGAGTATTCGTATATCTGTGACCCGTGGGAGGACCGGACTTCCTGCGAAGACTAAGTCTATTTGGGAGAATGTCCTATGGGAGGCCGAGTGGCATGTGTATGCCCTGGTCTGGGGTTGTCTCAACCTCCAGACATCAGTCAGGCCATATGTATCCTCCCACTCAGTCAACCCAGGGTGATGATATCCCGCAGACGCTAGTCTATCAAGATCCGGATCAGGGACCAGGTTAAAAATCACCCAATATAATATTGTTATCAGATGCAAATTCGGCTATCTTGCTGGTGATCTGGTTGAGCACCAGCAATGAAGCCGGAGGAGGCAAGTATAAACCCACAATGGTCCACGTTAGAGAGTATATTTTAGCATGAATGATGACATAACGACCATCAGGGTCCAGGGCCAAATCCAGGAGCCGGAAAGGAAGAGATTTCAGTATCGGGATAGTAACACCTCTAGAGAAACTGGAGTGTGTAGAGTGGTAGTGGTAGCCCACCCACGTTTTTTTGAGGGCCAGAACCCTACTTCCTATTAAATGCGTTTCCTGGAACACACATATATGTGGGTTATAAGCTTTAATGAATTGGAACACCAGGAAACGCTTGACCGGGGAGTTCAGTCCCCTAGTGTTCCAGGAGATGATGTTAAGGGAGGACATGGTTACTCAGAATGATAATAATGTTAGGATCAATGTAGGTCACGGCTCCTGAATTGGACCCCCGGACCTGTAACGGACACACCTGGAAACATTGCAATGCTGATGAGTCAATTTTTTTAAAACAATTGTAAAACAAAAACAAAACCAAACTGAAAACAGCCCAACATCTAACATAAATTACAGTAGCCCCATTAGGGGAACTTTCCCCACCCCCCACCCCACCCAACCCCTCCAAACTGAGGCGGGTTTCAATCCCAAACCAATTCAGCTTGCCGGCTGCAACAGGGGGGTCCGTGGAAGAGGCGAGCCTAACCCCCCGAGACTACACACGGGGGGGCAAGCAACAGTTCAAGCGGCCCTTCAAATGTGAGAACTCTGCTAATGGACTATAACAGGATGTGAGGTATTAAAAGTCAAACAGAGAAGAAGTAAACCATAATGCGACCCCACAGTAAAGTCGATCCATCATTAAGAGGATACCCAGAACAGGAATTTCAATGCTCCCCAAGGGGGCATGCAGGTGTCAAGAAGCTTCATATCTCAACAGTCTCCTGACCAAATTCTTTGGCAGGGGCATTAACTTAATTAATTTTCTGATAGGGGATAGTTAGTTACCCCCCTCAAGTCTGAACACACCATGGGGTTGAACTGGGCACAACCTGTGCAACAAAACGTCATCCATGGAGCAGTTCGTGTGTTAACTCAGACCTGGGCCCAGGTTGTTACGAGTAACCAATGAAGAGGACATTCAGCATATACTGGTTAGTTGGTCAATGGATCTGTGGCAGAGAATCCAGCCAGGCAGAGGCTTCTCTTAGTGTGGTGAAAAATCGAGTCGTCTCTCCGTCCTGGACCCTCAAATGAGCAGGGAAGAGTACACTGTAGCGAATGCTGCGTGATCTCAATACCGCCTTAACCTGGTCAAACGATTTCCTGAGTTTTTGGGTCTCCACCGAGTAGTCAGGGAAAATCATCAATTTAGTGTTCTGAAATCTTAGGTCCCCAACATTTCTGGAGGCGCGAAGAACTTCATCCCTGTCTCTAAAGTTAAGGAGGCGGAGTATGAAGGTGCGAGGAGGGGATCCAGGAGGCCCTGGCTTGGGCGGTATATGGTGTGCCCTCTCGACTGTGTAGTAGGGTGACCATCGGGCCTCCGGTAGGAGGTCACGCAGCAAGCCTTCTATGAAGGAGGTAGGGTTGTTCCCCTCCGCCCCCTCCGGTAAACCGATAATATGAAGATTATTGCGCCGGTTTCTGTTCTCCGCGTCTTCGGCTCTGTGCTCTAGGGCCTTTACTTTGCTTTGGAGTGTACGGAGTGTTACTCCATGTTCCGCCGTGGTGTCTTCAGTGGTACTCAGTCTTTGTTCCGTCTCAGTGACTCGCGACCTGAGCTTGTCTATATCTTGGCGGATTAGACCCATATCCAGCTGGACGGCCTCAATTTTTGTTGTTAACGTGGATTGGCAAGTTGTTATGGCCACTATGACGTCTACCAGCCAGGGGGGATGAGAGTCGTCCGACTCCATGATGCTTGTCTGTGAGGCTCCTTGTGCGCTGCTTAAGATGTGAGCCTCCGGAATGGGACAGGTGGGGGTCTGAGGGAAGTCCGACTGTGGCGGAAAGGCCAACCTTTTGCCCCCTTTGCTGTGCTTTGCACTGGAAGACCTGCGCCTCATTCAGAATTTCAAAGCCTTGATCTGGGCAATAATCAGTGGCTGGCTGTGGGAGCCTGTCAGGGGTTCAGGGGTATGCAGGCAATATGTGCGGAGCTGTACGTACCCCCCAGAGAGTCTACCCCCTCACCTGCAGGTTGAGTAATTCCGGGGCTATCCTCCTTAGGCTTCCACAGGCCCACAGGACCCTTCAGCTTGTCTTCAGCAAGTCTCACCCAGGGTGTCAGGGGTGAAGATGGTCTAGGGCTTGTTGCACTGTCCAGATAGACGCCTCCAGCCGTCTTAGGGTCCCCTGCTCCTGGCTCCTGGGATCAGTCTCTCTCCCAGCCGATCCGGCGGCCCCGGGTCCTCAGGAAAGGCCGCGATTGCGGCCTAGCTGTGCGTGGGGGGGTAAGGAGGAGATCGGAGCCGAGTCAGAGCTTGTGGCCTGCTGTTTAATCTCCCCCCGCGGTCCGTAATGGGCAGTGATGCTCCCCGAGAGCGCCGATCGCGCCAGGGATCCTCCGAGTCGTAGCGCGGCCCGCCACGAAAGGCCGCGGCTGCGGCCTAGTACTGTGAGGTAGGCCGGGAGCGCTCGACTGGCCCCGATCACGGCCCCGGAGCAAAACTTTCCTCCCCCTTCTAGAGCCAGAAGGTCTGCGGACTCCCTACAGACAGCAGAGATGTGTCAGCAGGTTTTTTGAAGCTGATGGATCCGGATACTTAACAGCGATGTGCGGAGCTCTCTAAAAACCAGCCGCTTACATCGCCATCTTGGCCACGCCCCCAAACACCCACCATTTTAATCTGTAGGGCATTTGCTTTAAAAAATATATATAATGTTTGGGAAATCAAAGTAATTTTCTTGCAAAAAAAAATAATTTTTTCATGTAAACGAAAAGTGTCAGAAAGGGCTTTGTCTTCAAGTGGTTAGAGGAGTCGGTGATGTGTGACATAAGCTTCTAATGCCGCGTACACACGGTCGGACTTTTTGGTTACAAAAGTCCAACAGCCCGTCCGACAAACTTTCAACGGACTTTTGGCGGACTTGTGGCGGACTTTCTAACGAACGGACTTGCCTACATACGATCACACAAAAGTCCGACGGATTCGTACGTGATGACGTACGACTGGACTAAAATAAGGAAGTTGATAGCCAGTAGCCAATAGATGCCCTAGCGTGGGTTTTTGTCCGTCGGACTAGCATACAGACGAACGGATTTCTGGGTCCGGCGGAGTTACAACATAAAGATTTGAAGCATGTTCCAAATCTAAAGTCCGTCAGATTTGCGACTGGAAAAGTCCGCTGAAAGTCCGGGGAAGCCCACACACGATCGGATTGTCCACCGGATTTGGTCCGTCGGCGTCCGTCAGACTTTTGTAGCCGAAAAGTCAGACCGTGTGTACGCCCCGTTAATGTTGTGCATAAAATGCTAGGACAGTTCAAAACCCCACCATGCCTCTCAGCAAATAGCTTGGGGTGTCTACTTTCCAAAATGGGGTCATTTGGGGGGGGGTTGTGCCACCTGGGCATTCCATGGCCTCCGAAACTGTGATAGGCAGTGAAGAGTGAAATCAAAAATTTACGCCCTTAGAAAGCCTGAAGGCGGTGCTTGGTTTTCGGGGTCCCATACGTGGCTGGCTCCAAAAAAGTATCACACATGTGGTATCCCCATACTCAGGAGAAGCAACAGAATGTATTTTGGGGTGCAATTCTACATTTGCCCATGGCCTGAGTGAGCAATATATCATTTAGTGACAACTTTGTGCAAAAAAAAAAAAATTGTCACTTTCCCGCAACTTGTGTCAAAATATAAAATATTCCATGGACTCAACATGCCTCTCAGCAAATAGCTTGGGGTGTCTGTTTTCCAAAATGGGGTCATTTGGGAGGGTTTTGTACCATCTGGGCATTTTATGGCCTTCAAAACTGTGATAGGTAGTGAGGAGTGAAATGAAAAATTTACGCCCTTAGAAATCCTGAAGGCGGCGATTGGTTTTCGGGGCCCCTTATGCGGCTAGGCTCCCAAAAAGTCCCACACATGTGGTATCCCCATACTCAGGAGAAGCAGCTGAATGTATTTTGGGATGCAATTCCACATATGCCCATGGCCTGTGTGAGCAATATATCATTTAGTGACAACTTTTTGTACATTTTTTTTTTTTGTCATTATTCAATCACTTGGGACAAAAAAAATAATATTCAATGGGCTCAACATGCCTCTCAGCAATTTTCTTGGGGTGTCTACTTTCCAAAATGGGGTCATTTGAGGGGGGTTTGTACTGCCCTGCCATTTTAGCACCTCAAGAAATTACATAGGCAGTCATAAACTAAAAGCTAGTTTAGAAATGTACCCTAGTTTGTAGACGCTATAACTTTTGCGTAAACCAATAAATATACGCTTATTGACATTTTTTTTACCAAAGACATGTGGCCGAATACATTTTGGCCTAAATGTATGACTAAAACTGAGTTTATTGGATTTTTTTTATAACAAAAAATAGAAAATATCATTTTTTTTTCAAAATTTTCGGTCTTGTTCCGTTTATAGCGCAAAAAATAAAAACCACAGAGGTGATCAAATACCATAAAAAAAAGCTCTATTTGTGGGAAGAAAATGACGCAGATTTCGTTTGGGTACAGCATTGCATGACCGCGCAATTAGCAGTTAAAGCGACGCGGTGCCAAATTGTAAAAAGTGCTCTGGTCAGGAAGGGGGTAAATCCTTCCGGGGCTGAAATGGTTAATAGCGACAGGAAGGATCTGTCATTCGGTCCCGCCACTAAATTAAGCAAAGGGGCGGGGTCATCAGGTGATTCACTGGGTGACCCTGCCCCTTGGTTTAATTTAGTGGCGGGACCGAATGACAGCTTCTTCTCGGCATTATTAAGTATAGAAAAAAATAGCTGATAATTTAATAAGCTGACAGTGACAGTCAGCATCGGCAAGTGAGGGAGCTTGTCTGTACAGATTGCCCCCTTACTGTGTATCCTGCTCTTCTCCTCTCCTGCCCCTTTCCTTGTACATACTGCCCCCTCCCCAAAGAGGACCTGTCACGTATCTGCTATCACATAGGGGACTATAGGTCCCCTATGTGATAGCAATAAAATCATAAGTAAAAAAAAAAAAAATCACATGAAAAGTAAAAAAAAAAAATGAAAATAAAAAAATTGAGCCTCCCCACCCCCACATACACAGGCATACTAGAGCTGCACGATTAATGGTTAAAAAAAGATCTGGATTCAACCCCTTTCTCCATCTGAACTGACATTTCCCCGATGCTATATAAACAATGCAGAGACAGAGCTGTCAAAAAAACATTCCTCAGCGCAGAGAGATAGAGAAGAGATACAATGTATCTCTCGGGTCTTTAGATCCAAGGAATGAACTTTGGTCTGTAAATGAGGGAAGTTTAACCACTTAAAGACTAAACCTTTTTCTGACATTTGTTGCTCATACGTTAAAATCTGTATTTTTATGCTAGAAAATTACTTAGAACCCCCAAACATTATATATATATATATATATTTTTTAGCAGAGACCCTAGAGCAGTGGTTCTCAACTCCTGTCCTCAGGATCCACAAACAGGCCAGGTTTGCAAGATAACTGAAATAAATCACAGGTGATATCATTTGTTGCTCAGTGATTGCCGTATTCTAGTCTGCATCTCCCCAAGGTAACACTTAAAATTAGTGGGTCCCAAGGACAGGAGTTGAGAACCACTGCCCTAGAGAATAAAATGGCGGCTGTTGCAATATTTTATGTCACGCTGTATTTATGCAGCGATCTTTCAAATTTTTAGGAAAAAAAACACTTCCGTGAATTAAAAAAAATAAACTGTAAAGTTAGCCCAATTTATTGGTATAACGTGAAAGATGATGTTATGCTGCAAGAATCGTGAGAGAATCATGATCTTTATTCTAAAGGAAAAAAATTGTGAAAGGATCATTCTTCCCACTGACTATCACACTAATGGGATTTTTTTTTGGTGCAAAATAAACGAAAAAAGACAAAAATATTTTCTACTATTTTGTTTTAAAAAATATTCAATAAACTCAATTTTTGCTGTACCTTTAGGCCAAAATGTATACAGCCACATGTCTTTGGTAAAAAAAAAATTTAATAAGCGTATATTTATTGGTTTGCCCAAAAGTTATAGTGTCTACAAACTATATGGTATATAGTTACCCCTTTTTGGAAAGTAGACACCTCAAGAAATTTGCTGACAGGCATGTTGAGCCCATTGAATAATTCATTTTTCTGTCACAAGTGATTGAAAAATGACAAAAAAAAACATTTTTACACAAAGTTGTCACTGAAATTATATATTGCTCACACATGCTATGGGTACACCCCAAAATACATTCTGCTGTTTCTCCCAAGTATGGGGAGACCACATGTGTGAGACTTTATGGGAGTCTTGCCATGTACTGATGCCGAAAACGAATCACTTCAGGATTTCAAAGGGCGTTAATTGCTAATTTCACTTTCTCACTACCCATCACAGTTTTAAAGGCCCAGAAATGTCAAGATAGCATAACCCCCCCTCAAATGACCCCTTTTTGGAAAGTAGACACCCCAAGCTATTTTCTGAGAGGCATGTTTTGCCACAAGTTTTGGGAAAATTCACAAATTTTTTTTTTTACACAAAGTTGTCACTTAAATGATATATCGCTCAAACATGCCATGGATATATGTGAACTTACTCCCCAAATACATTCTGCTTCTCCTGAGTATGAGGATACCACATATGTGAGATTTTTTAGGAGTCTAGCTGCGTATAGGACCCCAAAAACCAATCACCGCCTTTAGGCTTTCTAGGGCGCTAAATTGCTCATTTCACTTCCTCACTATCTATCACGGTTTCGGAAGCCATAAAATGCCAAGATAGCACAAAACCACTCCAAATTACCCCTTTTCACAAAGTAGACAACCCAAGCTATTAGCTGAGAGGCATGTTGAGCGCTTTGCAGATCTCGCTTTTTGAAAATTGAAAAAATTAAAAGAATAAATACATTTTCCTTTTCTTTCTTCATGACAAAAATGTGAGGGGTGTACTCACTTTTGTGAGATACTGTAGATACCAAACACAACATGCTTTAAAATTGCGCACGCCCGTGCAGCGGCGACAATCTACATACATTTTTTAAAAGCCTTTAAAGGTTACCACTTTATATGTACAGAGGAGGTCTACTGCTAGAATTACTGCCCTCAATCTGACGTTCGCGGTGATACCTCACATGCATGGTGCAAGTGCTGTTTAAATAAAACACGAGACTGGTGCTTGCATTCGCCTTTCTGCAGGAGCACAGGGGGGGCAGGGGTGCATTTTTAATTATTTATTTAGCTTTTTAATTTTATTTTTACACTGTCACTTTCTTTTATTTATTCTTTATCACTTTTATTCTTATGACAGGGAATGTAAATATTCCCTATGATAGCAATAGGTAGTGACAAGTACTCTTTTTTGAAAAATTTGGGGTCTATTAGACTCTAGATCTCTCCTCTTTACAATTTAAAAATGGCACTGTTTATATCCGGCAAAACTGAAAAGATGAAATGCTCGTAGCTTCTGGATTCTTAGGCCATAGAGATGATTGGAGCCGTTCTGGTCTCCAAACAGCTCTATGGTCAGCTGACGGAACCACTGGCTGCATTCTCAGTTTCCAGGAGAGCCCAAGAAAACCGCGGAATGGGGGCGGACTCCCCTTCCCACTGCTTGTAAAACCAGTCTAGCAGCTAATTAGCCACTAGGATTGCTTTTATATGAAAGCCAACTGCCGGCTGAAAAACACAATACCATCATCCAGCATCATTCCAGTATAACCACTCAGAGTCCAGCGACATACCAGTATGTTGCTGGTCCTTGTTGGGCATATTTTGTAAATAATTTTTTTAAGTTTTTTAAATGTTCTTTTTTTTCATGCAGTCTGTGGACTGAACGAAAAAAGAAAACCTAATGGATTCCTCCATTTACATTGATTAACATGGATGAAGAAATCTGTCAGAAAAAGTGTGTGATATGCCCACCATTATAATACCTGCATCCACCCACTTCTAATTATGGGCATACATGCAATGTTCATTTTTTTTGTTCAGCCCATGGGCAGATTCCTCCATTCGCACACATTGATCGATGTGGATGAAGAAATCTCTGCCAAGAAAAGTGTAAAAAAATATATGCCGAAGCATAGGGGTGATCCGCCCTCTGTCCACCCCAGCCCCTTTGCTTAGCATATATGCTTTTTTTTTTTTTTTTTAACTGCAGTGGTTAAACACATCCTACAGCGCTGTAGTCAATGATTTACATATTATGAGAGCAAACCCTGTTGCTGTCAGAATAAACAGATCAGTGCTGCAGCTGAATGGCGTACCTGCAAAGCCAACAATGGTTAAAAATAAAACACAGTAGCAATAAAAGATTACAATATAGCAGTATAATATACAGTACAGTAAAACAGTAAAATGTCATACCTGCAAAGCAAACCATTGTTAACAATAAAACACAGTAACAATAAAACATTACAGTATAGTAGAAAATACAGTAAAACAGTAAGAACAATAAAATAAAACGACAACTATTTTTGGCTTTTTTATTTTTTACACTTTTTTTGTAACTGTAAAAAACTTTAAACGTTCCAATCTAGGGTTGCTCAAAATGCGATAGCCATCTGACATCTTTTGAGACCCTGTGTGAATGTGTGCCCTAGACTGTGCCATGCTGTACCCTATACTAATACTCCACTAGTGTGTGTTAGCGACAGAAACAGTCCTTGAGGCAAAGACCAGGTTGGCCAGGACAGGAGGGACAGTAAGTGTGGGTGTCACGCCTGTATCCGTGTCCACTAGATACACAAAATTTTTTTTGGGTGCTCTTTGGGTAAGGGTACCAGGGCAGACATCCAGAAAATGCCTCTCATGCAACCGGCTTACTGCATCTGGATTGGGAAATTGGGCCACAACACCCCCACAAAAGGGCTGTGATGATCTCTTCCTGGAATTTTGGGAAGGATCCACTTCTTCCTGACGCTTTGTATAGTACAAAAGTGTTGAACACGGCCAATTGGAATAAATATGCAGACACTTTTTTGTACCAGTGACTGGCTTTACGGGAAACTAAGTACCGCCCCAACATCTGGTCGTTGAAATCCACCCCTCCCATGTTAAGGTTGTAGTCATGGACAGAGAGGGGCTTCTCAACAACACCAGTCGCCGTTGTAATGTGGACTGCCGTATCTGTGTGAATGGAAGACAGAACAGAAAACGTTCTGTTTGTCCTTCCACCTCACTGTAAGCAATTCATTACACCTGAAGCAGACTCTCTCCCCCATCTAAGTTGGGCATTTACAAGCCGTTGGGGGAAGCCCCAGCAATTAGGCTGCACGGTGCCACATGCGCCAATTCCAAATTCAAAAAGGTGTCTAAAAAGTGTCACACTTGTGTAATAATCCACGTACAAGTGGTACCCCTTTCGGAATAAGGGTGACACCAAGTCCCAAACAATCTTGCCACTGCTCCCTATGTAATCTGGGTATTCGGGGGGCTCTACGTGACTGCCTTTTCCCTCGTAAATCCGGAAACTACATGTATAGCCTGTTACCCTCTCACAGAGCTTATACATTTTGACCCCATATCTGGCACGCTTGCTGAGGAGAAACAGTTTGGAAGCAAGGCAGCCATAAAAATTAATGAAGGACTCGTCTATGCAGACAGTTTGTTGGGGGTATACAAGGCTGCACATTTTTGGTTAAAATGATTTACGAGGGGCCGACTTTTGTGGAGCCGATCATATTCGGGGTCACCCCGAGGATGACAGAGTTCATTGTCGCTGAAGTGCATAAATCACATAATATTCTCGTATCTATACCTGGCCATAGCAGCAGAGAACATGGGCATATGATGAATTGGGTCAGTGGACCAATATGACCGCAACTCATTCTTTTTAGTAATGCCCATGTTGAGGGTAAGGCCCAAAAATGTCTTGAATTCGGAAACCAAGATACATTCGAATTTTCTGGCAAGGTTTGAATTTGGTGCTGCGGCGATAAATTGTTCAGTGTATATATTGCTTTGGTCCACAATAGATCCGTACAGATCTTCTGCGAAAAACCGCTCAAAAAAACCAAGGGGAGTTAAATTAGCTGTTGGCCAGTGAATGGGGGAAGTACAGGTGCTGCGGAATCTGTGGGCTGCCAATCAGGATTTGCAAGCCCATCAGGAAGGGCATTATGGGCTCTAAGGGCCTGCGCTCAAATTCTTGGTGGCTGCGGGACACTACTTGTGCTAGTCACCGCCCCAACTTGAACTGCACTTATGGAACTTGCCACGTCACCAAGTGGTACTGCAGTGCTAGTGTGTTTAAGACCAGGTTGTACTAGGCCCCTGGTGCTCGCCAGTTCACCAGAAGGTAGAGCGGCACTAGTACTGGCACTCTCCTGCATACAAGAATCATTTGATTGTAGCACCTCAGCAACAGGGGAAAGGGGGTCGGGTAGGCCTGACCATAGCCGGGGCCTCTACTTCATCATCGGAGCTATCTGTCAGGGTGCTGCTGCACTCTACAGGTTCGTATTCTGAGCCTGATTCTGATAGTGAGGCTTCCCCATCAATCTCATCTGTCATGCTCAGATTCCTGTTGGCCTCTATACTAGTGTACCTTTCTTTGGAGATTTTGGCCAATAAATTTATAGGTACTTAGTGCCACTCATGGGTAAAAGAGCACCTGGCCGTCAGGGACTACTTGAACCACTACAAAAAATTTACCTGCTAGCATTCGCAGAGATCAGGCCTGACTCTGCTGATGCTGCAGTTTTGTGTGCTGTGTATCGGAAGTGACAGTGATCTACTGACACTGCACTTGTTTTGGGGGGGTCGGAGGGGCTAAACACAGGTGCTGGCAGGTGTCGGGGCTGATCCTGCTAACGCTGCGTTTTTGGGGACACTATACTATTGAGGACGCTAGTATAGTTTGGATCTGATCAAAGATATTGATCCGTTCAGACACTATACTAGTAATGGAGATGTATAGTGTGTGTGTGTGTGTGTCAGAAACCAGGAAAGGCTGAGACAGAAGTAGTTAAATCACACTTGTTTAATAAAAAAAGTAAAAAGAACAAACGTAGTCAAAACATTGCCAAAGTTCAGTAACCGGAACGGGTAGTCAGCCAAGCCAGAAGTCAAGGATCAATGTAGTGGAACAGCAAGCAGGATCTGGAGCCAGAAGGGATGTCGGCAAAGCACATCTTGAACAGGATCGCAGGAGATCGTTTCTGTGATGTTGGCCAAGGCGAAGGCAGAGCTCCTCTGGACTGGACGGCTTAAGTAGGCAGGACTGACAAGCAGGATATCAACAACTGAGTATCTGTGGAGAGCAATGGGAGCTGGCAATTAGCTGACAACTGAGCGGCCAGCTGAAAGAAGGAAGGGCTGAGCCCAGTCCTGACAGTACCCCCTCCTCAACGACCCCTCCCCCTCGGAGGACCGTCAGGCTTGAGGGGAAACATCTATGAAAATCACGGAGGAGGACAGGGGCATGTACATCCAAGGATGAGACCCAAGAGCGTTCCTCCGGACCGTAGCCTTTCCAATGCACCAGGTACTGTATGCACCCACGGAACCTACAGGTATCAACAATGGACTGTACTTCATACTCCTTATGGTTCTCAACCTGTACAGGGTGAGGACGTGGCACTGAGGTGGTAAAGCGGTTGCAGACCAAAGGTTTTAATAAGGAGACATGAAATACATTCGAAATACGCTTATTAGAAGGAAGGTCTAATGCGTAAGCCACTGGGTTAATCCTGCGAAGAATACGGAAAGGCCCAATAAACCGAGGTGCGAACTTCAGTGAGGGAACACAAAGTTGGAGGTTGCGAGATGACAGCCAGACCCTGTCCCCAACCTGGTATAAAGGCGTAGGCAGGCGTCTGCGGTCAGCATGGAGTCTGTACCTATCCTTAGCATGACGCAAAGCCTCCTGGACTTGTGCCCAAGTAGATCGAAGACCATGGAGATGCTCCTCTAATGCAGGAATACTCTGCGGAACAAACGAGTCAGGCAACATGGAATGTTGGAAACCATAATTCGCCATAAACGGGGACAATCGGGAAGCAGAATTAAAGGCACTGTTGTGAGCAAACTCTGCCCATGGTAATAGGTCTGACCAGTTGTTATGATGGTCAGAAATATAGCAAAGTAAGAATTGCTCCAAGGACTGATTGGCTTGTTCTGCGGCCCCATTAGACTGCGGGTGATACGCAGAGGAAAAAGCAAGCTGAATTCCCAACTGTGCACAAAAGGCTCGCCAGAACCGGGACACAAACTGACTATCCCTGTCCGAGACAATCACCTTGGGTAGCCCATGTGAGTGAAAGATCTTCCTAGAAAAAATGTAAGCCAGTTCCTTAGAAGTGGGCAACTTCTTAAGTGTAATTCAATGACACATCTTTGAGAACCGGTCAACCACCATAAGGATAACTGTGTTGCCCTGGGAGTTGGGTAACTCCACAATGAAATCCATAGACAGGTGGGTCCAAGGCCTCTCTCCATTGGGTATGGGTTGTAGGAGGCCCACTGGTGTTATGGAGTCTTACTCTGAGCACACATGGAACAGGCAGCCACGAAGGCAGTTACATCAGCATGTAGACTAGGCCACCAGAATTGTTGGGAAATGGCCCAAACGAGTTGATTCTTTCCAGGGTGGCCAGCTGCCTTGGGAGAATGGTAAGTCGGGAGCATGGCAGTACGGAGACACTCTGGGACAAAGCAGCAGCCACAAGGTTTCTCAGGAGGACCTGAGCAGCAAGAATTTTGTCACCCAAAGGAGAAGTGAAACTGGTGCGAACCGTAGCCAGAAGACGATCAGGAGCAATCACAGGAATCGGAACCGACTCCAACTTGGAGGAAAATCAGCCCTTACATTCTTAGTACCGGGTAAGAATGAGACAATGTAATTGAAACTTGACAAGAAAAGAGCCCATCGCGCCCTTCTGGGAGAGATGTGTTTAGCCTCAGACAAGAATGTGAGATTCTTATGGTCAGTAAGAATAAGAACCGGCACAGTGGTACCTTTGAGGAGATGTCTCCATTCTTTCAGGGCTAAAATGATCGCCAACAGCTCTATGTCACCAATCTCATAATTGCACTCCGCAGGTGACAATTTCTTGGAAAAGTAGCCACAAGGATGCATAGTGCTGTCAGAGGTAGGAAGTTGAGACAGAAGGACGCAAACACCAGTCTCAGGATGTGCCAACACAGGAGCACAAACAAAGACAGCCTTGAGACTCTCAAAGGCCTTATTGGACTCCAGAGACTAACTCTGTGGGTTACCGTCCTTTCTGGTCATATCAGTCAGGGGCTTGACCTGAGACGAGAAGTTACGAATAAACTTCTTTTTTTTTTTATTCTTTTTATTCAGTTTTTTCATACATGGTATACATTCAAAACATAGAGGCTGAGAGGGCAACATACCCTCTCTCCCCTTGGCCTCGCAGGGCCGCTATTGAGAACTAACACATTCCAACTAAACAACCTAAAATAGAAATCTAGAAGTAACCCCCACACCCCCCCAAACCCAACCATCAGCACCAGTCCAGGAGAAATAGAGCACCAGTAAATTACAATCAGAGTTCAGTTGTGTCAATTGTCCATCTGTATTCAGGGGAATGGTTAGTAGAGTGATCACATATACATGTAGAGCAACTCTTCACATCAGTGGCAATAGTTCACAGCACCCAACTTCTATCCATGAGATTATGCAATCCAATAAGCTAAAATGGGGTGTATCAGCCCACTGTTGTAGAGGAGTCCAACCATGACTGCCAGACCTAATTGAATTTTTTCTTACAGCCCCTTGAAGTCTATGTGGCCTTATAAAGATGTATTACGGAGTTCATCAGACCCTTCCAGTATGATATTGTAGAAGCATTTGCCTTTTTACAATGTAGTAAGATGGCCTTCCTACCATAGGACAACTCTATGTTGAGTTGTGTGAGTGAGGTGAGCTAGAGAAGGAACAACCTCCTCTACCAAACCTATGAGACATACTCTTGGTGTTGTAGGGACTGGTATACTGAGAACCTCTGACAAACAGGAGGTGATCACAGACCAGAAACTCCTGACCCACGAGCAACTCCAGAAAACATGTTCTGCATGCATTCGCAGTTCCAGCATTCATCCATAGCAGAGGAATAAATGCACGCCAGCCTGGCTGGCGTGTAATAAATCCTATGTAGATACTTAAAGTATATAAGGCAGTCCTTAGTGGATACCAAGTGTTTAATATCCTCCCAGTCCTCTCCTTGGATTTCAGGGATGTCCGCTACCCACCTTTACCGACATCTAGTTACCGCCGGTGGCATTTTTTTGAAAAAGGATTTGTATGTAGCTGATAGGGGTTTGGACAATTCTTCATCCGCCAAGAGATCCTCAAGGGCAGAGGGTAGCACCTCCACCTTCCGGGTGGAGAACTGTGTCTGAAACGCATGGCACAGTTGTAAAAACCGGAAAAAGTGTGTATTAGGTAGATTATGTCTTGCTTTTACTTGGTCAAACGTTATGACTTCTCCCTGCCTTGTAATATCTCCTAGTACTTCAACCCCCCTACTAGCCAACATGGGGTCCAGCAGGGAATAGAAATGAGGCAAGTTGGGATTCATTCATAAGGGGGCAGATGGAGTGATTCCCACATAGCTGGGGGACATTTGAGTAGTGGCTATTTTCCAGGCTTTAATGGTTGCTTTCATGGAACCTGTCAAAGGTAGGTTAGACTTTGGGCCTCTATAGAGCGCTAGTCTTAAACTCTCATAGGAGCCCAGATGAGCAGCCTGAAGAACTGTGGCCGAGTCTCCATCCTCCGCCAACAGCCAGCGTCTTGCAAAAATCTGACCAGCCATGTAATACTTCTGCCAATCAGGTAGTGCTAACCCCTCTACCCCCATGGTTCCTGGAGTACCTTTATGCTTATGTGGGGTGAATTGGGGGACCACAGAAAGGAACCTATAATGCTGTTCAGTTTGTGGAAAAATGATTTGGGAACCCATACTAGAGAGAGGCTTAGAAAATACAAGATTACTGGCAAGAAATTCATTTTCAGGAGGTTTTTATACATCCTAGAAGAGACAGGGGAAGTCGTTTCCACACCTGTATTTTTTGTGTCAGGCGGGGAACTAATGGTAGAAGGTTTAGTGGTATATAATCCTGTATATTAGCTGTAACTTTTACCCCCAGGTAAGTGATAGCGGAAACCCACTGCAGTGGGAGGTTGTCCCCTCCACCCTTCGTGCCCCCGGACCCAACGGTAATATTGACGACTTGCTCCAATTCACCCGAAGACCCGAGAAAGAGGCAAAGTTATTGAGTATGCGCAATGCCGCTTGTAGATATGTTCCTGGATGTCTGAGGAACAGGAGCAGGTCATCTGCATAGAGCGCAAGGCTTACCCGTATAGATCCTACGTGGATGGCCCCCACCTCCTGAGATTGACATAACGCTCTTGCTATAGGCTCCATCATTAGGGCAAAGAGGAAGGGGGAAAGAGGGCAGCCCTGTCTAGTGCCCCTTCCCACCACAAAAGGCTCTGAAGATAGAAGCCCCAACCGAATTGCCGTTTGAGGGCCACTGTACAGTAAAGTGACCCATCGCCGGAAATTAGGCCCGAATCCCATACATTCAAAAACTCTATGCATATAGAGCCAGTCAACTGAATCAAAGGCTTTTTCAAAGTCGATAGACACTATAACTTTTTCCAGGACTTCTGTAGTATCTAATTGTAAATGAGTGAATAATCTCCGTAGGTTGGTGTCCGTGGATTTCCAGGGCATAAATCCCATCTGGTCAATGCCCACCAGTGAAGAAATGACCTTGGCCAGTCTTGATGCCAACACATTGGTTAGGATCTTTAGATCTGCATTTAGTAATGCTATGGGGCGTTAGGACAAACACTCCTGTGGGTCCTTACCCGGTTTCAACAGAAGAACCATGTATGCTTCCATCATTGAAAACGGGAGGGCTCCGTTTTTAAAGGCAGTGGTCAAAAGGACACTGAGTCTCGGGGCTAGTTGTGCCATATATTGTTTGTAGAAGTCTGCCGGGAAGCCATCTGGGCCCGGGGACTTGTGCGGCGGAAAAGCTAGAATCGCCGCTTCTATTTCTAGATCTGAGATATCAGGGTCCAGAAGAGCAACATCTGAGTCTGAGGGTATGGGGAGAGAGAGGTCATTCAATAGCCCATCCAACTCACTGATATTATATGCTGGTATAGGGGAGTAAAGTGTAATAAATACCGCACAAATTCATCCTGTATACTAGAAGGGTCAGTAACCACATTCCCCCCAGTAGTTTTAATGACAGGAATACTGACAGGTATTGTTTGATTCGCCGCTAAAAGGGCCAAAAGTTTGTCATTCTTGTCCCCCTGAGCAAATAATGATTCTGCCCTCTTCACAATTTCAGTTTGGCCCAGTTCCGAAAAGTGTACAGAAACAAGTCTCCGAGTCTCCAGCAGAGAGGTATAGTTGGTCTCTGTTGGAGAGTCAGCATGGGCACCTGCGCACTCTCGTTCCTTAGTTAGGAGAAACTCCCCCTGCGCATTATGGTCTCTCCTGGCCACCTTAATCGCGGAAATACATTCTCCTCTCGCCACAGCTTTAAATGCATCCCATACCATAGTCGGGTGGGCCGTATCAACATTGGTTGACCAGTAAGCTGCAATGGAGCCCTGTATCTGTGAAGCAACATGTTCCTCTTGCAACCAGTCTTGTAACCAGTCTGGTGACAACTTCCAGCCTCCCCGATTCCCCCCAAGAGGGAGTGCAAGGGGGACCTAAAGTGGGCAGTGGTCTGATGTTCCCCCAGCCAAGTATTCAGTGTCATGAACAAACATTAGCAGTGAAGGATTGCCAAACGCTAGATCAATTCTGGCAGAGGACCTATGGGTAGCAGATATGTGGGAATAGGATTTGACATTGGGATGTTTCCAATGCCATAACTCAGTGAGACCTGTCACAGACATCCAAGTACATAGGTCAGTTGATATCTATTGGTATTGGAAGAGTCTAGTGCAGGGTCCAAAATGGCATTGAAATCCCCCATAAATAGGGTAGGTATGCCAATAAAGGGAGCTAGTTTTACCATGAGATCATAAAGCACTTGCATCTGTATAGGAGGGGGTAAGTATATATTCACAATCAACGTTTTTCGGTAGTGTATGTCCAGTACCACAGCCACATATTGACCTCCCGGCTCAGAGAACACCTGGTGGACAGTGCAAGGGACAGCCTTGCTAATTAGGATGGAGGTCCCTCTGGTGTATGTGGAATATGCAGAGTGAAGTGCCCTTTGAATGCAGGTGGGTCTCCTGCAGGAGGACGACACCTGTTTAAGGTGCTGAAAAACAGCTGCTCTTTTAAATTTACTAATAAATCCCCTTAAATTTGAGGACACTAACTTAAGGCTGCTATCCATCAGTAAAAAACAGATGAATGGGCATTACATACAAATCAGTAGCTATCCAGCTCCTGGGACACACTTTGAGTTAGAGCAATAGTTGGTGCAAAATATCTAAAAAAAACAACCAAGGAACATGCTAGATGGTAACCCCCCCCCCCCCCCCCTGCGCTGTTATACCAGAAACTTACAACCAAAAAATAGAAAACAAAAATAGTCCAGTATGCAGCTTGTACCCAAAGAACAAAAAAACTGAAGAGGTCCAACCGTTGGTGTCAAGAGTTCGGCATTGTTAGATGAAAAACTTTGCCTCTCCACACAGAACTCCGTGCCCACCAAATATAAGAGTGGTGCCTCCTTCAAACCGCAGGTTAAAGTGCCATCTTTGGGAAAAGATTTCTCAACAGCAACATCTAGCGCTATCCAGCACCACAAATGGTGGGGTTGTACCTATGAGGTTTAAGATCTCTTCATGTAAGGCAGGAAAAAAAACAAAGTAAGAAGAGAAAACCGGAAATAGAACAGGCAGCAACCAGGGAGGATTAGGCTCTCATGTGATGTTAGGGGTTGCCATCTAGCCAATCACACGCATCTTGTGGAGTGTCAAAGAACTTAACCAAGCCCTTGTATTGAACTCGTAGACAGCTGGGATACAACATGCTGTACTCTATTTCTTTTTCTCGGAACCGTCTTTGTATGTCTGTGAAGGAGCGGCGCTTCCTCTGTGTCTCAGCAGAAAAATCTGGAAAGAGCATGATGCGAGCATTTTCGAACTTTAAATCCCGATGCAACCTGACTAGGAAGGGCCTGGGCAGAGAACCAGGGGTTCTAGCACCAGTGGGAACCCGGTGTGCTCTCTCCACCACATATGTGGGTGGAAGATTCTCCAGGGAAAGCAGGGTTTTAAAAAACTGTTCCTTCAAAGATGACTGGTTTGGCTCCTTCCGCACCTTCAGGCAGACCCACCACCCTCACATTATTTTTCCTTTGTCTGTCCTCAGTGTCATCAGCGTGGTGTTGGAGTGATCACCATGTCCTTGAGTTCATACAGCTGGGAGCCCTGGGTGTGCGTGGCATCTTCCACCTCAGAGATTCAGTCTTCTGCCATTGTAAGCCTGCCTCTGATCTTGTCCAGGTCATCTCTGATAAGATTACATTCTGAGGCCAGGTAGTCAATACGCCCCATGAGCTCTGTTTTGGAGGCTTCGATCCCCTCCAGGATCAGTTCCGTGATTGCCGCTGTATCCACCTCCAACTCTTGGAGGTATAGGTGTTGATGATAGCTCCGATGCACCATATTCATGGCTCGAGGCTGATTCCTGCTCCATCCTCGCACTCTGTCTGGCGCGCTGTGAGGACAACACGGGAGCCAAGATGGCGGGAGTGGGGCCAACGTCTCCTCCACGCTGGGAACGGAGCTAGCTATGATCCTTTGGCGGTGGAGGATGGCTCTCCTTGGGCTTTTTTAAATACGAGGACGGCATTATTATGCGCTCCGGAGTCTACCCTACCTAGTTCCAGGCAGTTTACCGGGTAAGAGTCAGTTTGAAGGGCTCCAAATGAGGTAGTTATCAGGAGGATAGCCGGAGCTCAGAAGATACACGTCTTGTCCTGATCACATCCGGTCACGCCCCCTGAGGTTACGAATAAACTTCCGATAATAGTTGGCAAAGCCCAGGAAACACTGTAGAGGACGTAAACCCATGGGTCGGGGCCACTGTAGGACTGCCGAAAGTTTCTCTGGATCCATCGAAAAACCAGCAGTGGAAATGACATAGCCCAGGAATTTAACCTGTTGACGATGGAACTCGCACTTCTCCAGTTTACAATAGAGATTGATCTCTCTTCGTTTTTGAAGCACACGACAGACATCTGTATGGTGAATCTCCAGGGACTTGGAAAATATGAGGATGTCATCAAAATAAACCACCACACATAACTGCAACAAATCTCGGAAGACATCGTTAACAAATTCCGGGAAAACTGTCGGGGCGTTACAAAGGCCAAAAGGCATTACAAAGTACTCATAATGGCCTGTTCTGGTATTAAACGCAGTTTTCCACTCGTCGCCCTCCTTAATCCTCACGAGATTGTATGCCCCTCTTAAATCAAGCTTCGTGAAAACCGTTGCTCCCTTGAGGCAGTCAAATAACTCCGTAATCAACGGAATCAGATAGACATTCTTAATCGTGAAACAATTGAGACCCCTATAATCAATACAAGGTCTCAGTTCACCACTCTTCTTCTTCACAAAGAAGAAACCAGCACCAGCAAGAGACAAGGATTTGCGGATGAAACCTCGAGAGTGCGTTTGCAACATACTCCTCCATGGTCTTATCCTCCAAGACCGACGAAGGGTAAACCAGGCCACAAGGGGGTATGGCACCAGGTTGAAGGTCAATTGCGCAATCATACGGCCAGTGTGGAGGCATTGTGGTCACCAGGAGAGAACCTCAGCACGGAGCCAATTTAAAAGAGGGGTTGTGCCTCTGTTACCAAGGATAACCAATAACCAGCAGAAACTTGTGAGGAAATAACTTGGAATTGGATTATCTCATGGTGAAGGACCCCTATGGCCATGGACAATGGAACTGTCTCATGAGTCACATGGGCAGGCTGTAGAGGTCTCCTATCAAGAGCCTCAATGGCAAGTGGAGTGTCACGCAGCTGCAGCGGAACTGAGTGCTTCAATACAAAGGCAGCATCAATGAACAGGCCTGCAGCCCCAGAGTCGATTAGAGCCTGTATCTCGATGGACGACTCAGCCCAAGAAAGGGTAACCGAAACCAGCGGCTTATCCTTCTGGATAACTGGGGATAAAACAACGCCACCTAAGGTCTGTCCGTGACAGGACCTCAAGGTTCGGGCGTTCCCTGGATGGGTAGGACAGGACTTCAAAAAGTGACCTGCCTGGCCACAATAAAAGGCACAATCTCTCCCTCCTCCTAAAGGTTCTCTCATACACAGAGATACGCGTGAAACCCAAGTGCATGGGTTCACCTTCACTGCCCAACTCGGTACCAGGAGGCATGGGAGGTGAGGGAGGCATGGGTGGGACTGCAAAGCAAGGAGACAAACGTGCAGGAGGCTTTCGCAAGCACTCCTTAAAAGAGAGTCTTTCTCGGAGTCTGGAGTCAATGAGGATGGCAAACGTGATCAACTTCTCCAGCTCAGTGGGTATATCTCGGGCTGCTATGTCATCCTTGAAGGTATCTGAGAGACCATGAGAAAAAGCAGCCACAAGGGGCCTCATTGTTTCACACAACCTCTGCTGCCAGAGTACGTGTTTCAATGGCGTAATCGGCAACAGTTCTCGTAATCTGTTCGATGGACATGAGGCACTTGGCAGCAGAAGCTGTCAGGGCTGGGCTCAGCCCTTCCTTCTCTGAACTGGCCGCTCAGCTGTAGGCTAATTGCCAGCTCCCATCTCTCTCCACAGTTACCCAGCTGTTGTTGATTCTGCTCGTCAGTCCTGCCTACTTAAAGCCGTCCAGCTCACTTGATCTCTGCCTTCTCCTTGGTCACATCACAAGAAACCATCTCCTGCGTTCCTGTTTAAAGATTGGCTTTGCTGACATCCCTTCTGGCTCCTTATCCTACTTGCTGTTCCTCTACTTGGATCCCTGACTTCTGGCCTGGCTGATTACCCGATCTGGTTACTGAACTCTGGCTTGGCTGATTACCCAATCTGATTACTGAACTCTGGCTTGGCTGACTACCTGATCCGGTTACTGGACTCTGGCTATGCTTTGACTAGGCTTACTCTATTTACCTTTTTATTTTTATTAATGAACAAGTGTGATTTTACTGTACTTCTGTCTCGGTCTGGTTCATGGTTTCTGACAGAGGCGGAGCGTACGGGAACGTCAAATACCCTTTTAAATGAAGCCACAAACCCAGGGTAACTCAAAAACAGGTTTTTGATCTCCCATAGAGGGTTTACCCAGGCCAAGGCTCTCTCAGAAAGCAATGATATCACAAAACCTACTTTGCTTCTGTCCGTGAGAACCGGCTGGGGCAGCATCTCAAAGTATATCTCAAGCTGGTTGAGAAACCCTCTGCATTGGACTGGACCGCCCCCAAATCACTGGGGAAGCAGAGCAGAACCAGACATACCTCTTATAGAGGTAATACTCGAGGCGGGTGCCTGCAAAGAGACTGGAGCATTCGGGGCGCCACAGTGGGAGATTCCAGGTGAGCCGTGCGACTCAGGAGTGTTTGTAACGCCATGGCAAACTGATCCATGCGGTGATCCAGTTCATCCACTCTGGAAAAAATATTACCAACAAGTGGATCTTCTGAATTCATGGCTTTCGCCTACTGTCAGAAACCATGAAATCAGGCTGAGACAGAAGTACAGTTAAATCACACTTGTTTAATAATAAAAGTAAAAAGAACAAACGTAGTCAAAACATAGCCAAAGTTCAGTAACCAGAACGGATAGTCAGCCAAGCCAGAAGTCAGGGATCAATGTAGTGAAACAGCAAGCAGGATCTGGAGCCAGAAGGGATGTCGGCAAAGCAAGTCTTGAACAGGATTGCAGGAGATCGTTCCTGTGATGTTGACCAAGGTGAAGGCAGAGCTCCTCTGGACTGGACGGCTTAAGTAGGCAGGACTGACGAGCAGGATATCATCAACAGCTCAGTAACTGTGAAGAGAGATGGGAGCTGGCAATTAGCCAACAGCTGAGTGGCCAGCTCAGAGAAGGAAGGCCTGAGCCCAGCCCTGACAGTGTGTTAGTGTTACGTAGCATTCAAAGGGTTAAAATGTAATAGTGAATTTGTGGCGGGCAATCTGACGCTGTCTGAGATTCACGCTAACTGACGCTGATGCTAACTGATGTCACCCGTAACACTAATACAGTGATCAGAAAAATAATCTGTACACTGTACTGACACTGTGTCAGGGCAGTGAAAGGTTACACTCGGGAGGGGGGGGCAATCAGGGGGTTAAATGTGCTTATCTATAGGGGGTTAAAACTTTATTAGAGAATATGTGGCGGGACCCTGACGCTATATAGGACTGCCACTAACGCTATCTAGCGTCACTAGTGACACTAATACAGTGCTCAGCAAAAAATCTGTACACTGTACCTAGTGACACTGTGACAGGGAGTGAAATGGTTAACTGGGGGGGGGGGCAATCATTGGGTTAAATGTGCCTAAGTGTTTTACTGTGTGAAGTGTGCTGCTTTTATTCACTGTGACTTGTCTCTTCTCGCTCTGGAATCGAAAAGGGCTCCACGAGAGAACATCCCATCACATCCTGCGCCTGTGTTTTGTAAACACAGGCACATGATGATCTCTCATTGGCCAGCGTGCGCCCCCTACCTGGAAGTGGGTGGGCAGTCCGCAACTGATTAATAAGTAAATGGACATTGTCATAAGCTCCATCACTTCTCCCTAGTCATTGAGGGCTGGGGGGAAATGTATATGTTTGGACAGCATTGGCAGTGCAGAATGACCTTAGCCTTCAAGGCTCGTTCACAACAGATGCACTGGGACTTAGCTGGGCAAAACAAGGTAAAAAGCCACACTAGTGTATGCAGTACTTTTTTCAGTACAGCAGATCATGATGCAAATTACCATATCATAATGGTAAACAGTGCTCTGTGCCGGGATCCTGCCAACACATACCTTGCGATCACCGTGGCTATCTGGTATGAACAACCCTCAGTCATTCAGAATGACTGGGGGGGTTACAATTTATGAGCTTGTGGCAACCCTTCTTCCCTTTTTTCTTTCTCTTCCATTTTGGTGCTAGTGGCCCTTTAAATCTTCTCAGGAAACGTTCTTGGATGGTGTGGAAGGAAGAAATAAGCCACATGTCATTTCTGGAAGTTTCTCTAGCATTCCCTAAATAAATCTGGTCCTGGACCGACAAACTTCAGTGGTCAGTTACCTCACAGCAAGCTATCCACCCCCACCAACCAACCCTTTGCTGTAGGCACTTGTTGTGTGGTTTCTATTCTCTTTTAATTAAAAGAGAGGGGGGTTTCGTTTTTTAACTCTGGATTTTATGTTTATGTTGCTCAAGTCTTTATGACTGAGCAATTTTTTTAATTAAATGAAAATGATTGTTATCGTAAGTTAATAAAATGTAATATACCTTTCAAATTAAAATTACATTTATACTTAATTAAACCAATAAATGTGCCGCAGCCATCTCATGCCATTTGAATTCATGTGTTGTAAGGTTTTTATTTATGGTTGGTTAATATTTTGCGTCGCCTAAAATCCCATCACTAAATTCCAGAGTCACTTTGAGCCTGCGCCGCTGCCTACCCATTGTTGATGTTTACATCTCCCCCGGCCCTGAGTTAGTCATTTACCAAGCATCGGCGTTGCAGACGCACAATGACCTCGGTCTCCAGTCACTAAGAGTGAGGGAAGGTTGAGGTCATTCTGTGACTGAGTCCCCGTTGCCTAGGGAATGACTCGTTCAGAGCCAGGGGAGATTTAACCTCAACAATGTGTAGGTGGTGCAAAGAATCTCGGCATTTAGTCGATATGAATGTATGACTTTGTACGGAGTACGCACCACAACTATATACGGATATACGCGTGTATGTCTGTATGAGCTGAGATGCATTACGTACCACATTTTACGCAGAATCTTGTTGCCAGCTCGCTTCCGGCAAGATAATGTATACATTTCATACGCCTGTGTGCATGAGCCCTAGAATGAATGCATGCAATATTTTTACTGTATCTATGAATCCTGTATGTAGCTATAAATAAATCCTACATAATATTATGATCACCAGCTGTGTCCTTCTTGTGACTTGTTTTTAATGGATTCTCGGTGCATATGACTAATTGGCTATCCATTTATTGCTATTCTTTTCCTCTCCAGGTATTTTTTCCCTCAGAAGCATTCTTCAATCACAGCTTGTGTCATTCCCTACAGGCTGCGAGGAGGGAGGGAAAAAAAGCACAGCCTGACAACGTACGCATGTGAGAAATAGGGGGACAGGCAGGAAAGATGAGAGGCAGAATCGCTGTGAGGGAGAGCAGGCATGTTCGCAGCTGTGACAGAACAGGAAAGAGAAGTACTGAAGACACCAGCTTTCAGGAAGCTACCCTGATATGTTTCCACGTTACTTGCCCTAAACTTAAAAAGGCATCATGCAGCAGCCAGAAATCAGCTAATCCTGGAACTATTGGTGAGTACAGGAATTTGTTGTTGGAAAAAAGCCATTAAGCTCTAGTCTGAGTTGTTTAGTTAGTTAGGAGACCATACATCACAGTGTCTGCTTCTGAAGACTTCCCAGACTCCATCCAAATGCTTTTTCTGGTCCAATGGTACCCCACCATCAGACCTCACTATAATGGATGCAAATCTTTGGTGGTGCCTGATAAGCATTTGGTTAGGAGTCAATATCTCTGTACAGTTTATGACCATAGATGGCGATGGAAAAATCCATCATAAATCTACTGTACAGTTTTGGACATAAAAAAATGTCATTGAAGTTGCTAGAAAGAAATATTTCATATAGATATGTATGTATACTGCTGCTAATTCAATACAAGGACGTACTTGATGTTATCCATTCTATTGTATATGATGCTGATGCAATGGTACATGACAGTGTATATTTAGATTCTATAAATCTTTTTTTTTTTTACTTGGCAGATGTTTTCCACGCTTATGTTACAAAATCATAATTTCCTATTATTTTAATCTGTCTACAGCAGCCTTTTTACCATGGAAGAATCCTTTGTAATAGCTTTCAGGTCTTGGGGAACCCCCACAAAAAATATTTTACCTACATCGATGTGATCAGTGGGTTCTAGAAAGTCTTAAATAAAAGCATAAAGAGTGGAGTGTACTTAACATTGCCACTCTATATGACAAATTTTTTGATCTTCAATGATCAATAAAATAAATACTAATGTATAGGCAATTCAAACAGAAAATCAATCTGTCACTGCTTTCTTCTGTAGGAACCCCTAGCAACATCTGGAGGAACCCCAGGATTCCACGGAACCCTGGTTGAGGAAGGCTGCTCTACAGAACTGTTGCCATATTAATAGTGGTTAATATAGAGTCATGAATAAAATCTAGGAAACAAGCGAGTCTGAATTAAAAAGGATTAAACGCGCTCTGATGTTTTAAATCGTTAGGATGAAAGCGGATTAGATGGGAGCAAGCTGCTGTGATCTGTCATCAAGGTCTGTGTGTATGAGTGATTGTTATTAACACCTACATGCTTGTTATGATGTCTTTGACATATTTCCTAATGCTTCCTTTATGATGGGAGCTTGACATCCCAATCTCTCCAGTTCAGATTATGGACTTTGTAATACAAAAGAAAATAAGAATCTATAGATGGATGTGTTGGTGCTTGTAGGTCGATCAGAGAAAACTAGACATATAATCAGGTATTTCCATTCACGCTCCTCTGAGTTCCTATCTCCCGCAGATGAGCCTGGGAGCTCTATGATTAAATAATTTGTGTTGTGGATTACTATACCATGGCTTCTCATTTAACCCCCTAGTGCTTGTTTAAATATGTACAGTAGCTGTCATCTTACTACTAATGTGGAAAACAGCAATGTAACAAACACATTTACATCAGACTTTTACATCAGACTCAGCAAAGTAAGACACAAATATACATCAGACTTTTACATCAGAATATGACTGAAAACAAAGCCACAATTTTGATAATACCTCTGTATGGCTTACCACTTTGTATAACCATAAAATGATATCAATTTTATTTAATTTCATTAAAAAGAAAAATAAACGTAGACAGATCGACGTACAACAAGCAAATATACATCAGACTCCGAATGATCAAGTTGACCAAAACAGTAAAATTCAAATATGTATGTTGAAGGTATATATGGTGCTTGTCAACATTAGTCTTATTCTAGATACATACTGTACATTTTATTGTACACTATGCTGAACTTACTTTTGCTGCACTTTAAGTAATCTCTTTAGCATGTAAAAAGGAATAATATATAAATACTTCATAGTTACCTTGCACAAGTGATTATATCTTTGATTTTCTGCTAAAGCTGGCCATACACTATTAGTTTTTTCAGCAACATTAGTCTTATTCTAGATTTATATTGTATATTTTATAGTAAGTTGTGCTGAGCTTACTGTCAAACTTTCTTACTAGAATTTAAATAATCTCTTTATCCTGTAAAAAATAATAATATATTTAAACCTACTTGACAGGCACAAAGTGCAATAATGACATTGTCCTTGATATTTTGCTAAAGCTTGCCATACACTATTAGTTTTTTGTTTTTGTTCAGTCTGCAGACTGAATTAAAAAAATCTAACCAATTCCTTCCTCCATACTATAAGGTCAGGATGGAGGAACCTCCCTGCAGGGCTATTGTATTCTGACAGCTGCTGACAGTTGACTGGATGCAGCCGTTGTTTGGGCCAACAATTTTGGGCCTGGCTCCTTCAAAATTTCAATCAAATGATGTCCCGTGGGAGGAGGTCTGACAGTGCCACACACTGAGTTAATTTCAACTGGTTCTTCGGGGACCCGACAAAATTCAGTCAGTGTATGGCCAGTTTAAGTGCAAGTTATAAAGCTGAGGTTAAGTTAAAAATTATGTTGTGGGCGCAGCACCTAGGACATAACTTGCTACCAATGAGGTTTGTCCCATGTCCTGCAGGCTGCTGTTTACTGCTGTAGAAATCTTCTCTCCTGTATTTATTCAAATGATTGACATTGGATATGGGTTGAATTTGGGTGGAGATTGTCCACATGTAATCATGTAGGTGTTAGTCTGATGTTAAAGGAGAAGTGCGGAAATACAAAAAATAAACATACATACTCATCTGCTGCAGCATTGTTCTGATGCAGCAAGCTCTTCCCCGCTGGCTCTAAGGCTGAACAATCGCATGACCACTGATGGTTCAGTTCTCAGTTGGCTCTGCGCAAAGAGCAGTGACTTTAGTCACCATTGTATGTTTTGCCCCTCCAGTGCTCACTGGAGTGCTGGGCTGTGTAGGGGAGGGGACAGGAGCGGCTGGTTCAGGCTCTCAGCGACATGCTGAGAGGTTAAGCCAGCTGTTGATCAGGCATCTGGGTGGATCCCGACATTACTGTCAGGATCTTTCCTGAATCTGTGATGCTTAAGCCTGCTATTGGCTGATTCTGAACTAAGTGCACTCCTGTGACATACATGAAAAGTATGGCCAAAAGAGCTTTGGCTATACTTCTCTTTTAATTAAATGCAGTTTTCTATTTTATTTATGCATTGAAATATTGTTTCATCATTTGAATAAATACAGTACATGGCATATGAACAAATCTCCAAATAGGAATGTATTTATAAAAAATTTCAGATCTATTCATCATGTGAAATTGTATGTACATTTGTTCTATGCAAATGGAGCCAAAATCTAATGTTACTAAGCTATTTTCTCTGGTGTTTCGTTCCTCTGTTATCAGCATGTCACTTCTGACAAGTTATCCTGCCACCAGAGATACACAGAGATCACCTGTCCTGCCACCAGAGATACACAGAGATCACCTGTCCTGCCACCAGAGATACACAGAGATCACCTGTCCTGCCACCAGAGATACACAGAGATCACCTGTCCTGCCACCAGAGATACACAGAGATCACACACTGTACAAGAGCTCTAACTCTGTGCTCCTCATAGATGAAGGATTTTATCTAAATTCAGCATTTTTGAAGGGATGTAAAAAAGCAAAGACTGCAGATGAACAATTACAACTTGTGTAGTAGTTTCATCTCTGTGTATAATCTGAGGCTATTCAGTTTACTGAGTATATGTGAGGGTTTACTTTTACCATTTTAAAGTGTTTGTAAAGGCTGATTTTTTAATTAAAATATTAACCACGGTATGCTTACCTGCTCTATGCAATAGTATTGTGCAAAGTGGCCCCTTTCCTCCTCTTCTGGGGCTCCCCGCCAGGGCTGTCCACTCCTCCTCTTCTCTGAATACACCCATAGCAATCCGCTTGCTATGGGGGCACTTATGCAGGCGCACGCCCAATAGACACACACAGCATGGCTCGGTCCCTCTCCATCCTCACAGGGTTTGATTGACAGCAATGGGAGCCAATGGTTCCTGCTGATGCCTCTGTGAATACAGGAAGAGAAAGCAATGCAGCTACAGATGGGCACATCACTGGATTGGAAGAGGAGCCAGGTAAGTGTTCCGGGGCAGGGGCTGGGGGAAGCTGATAAGTAGAGAATGCATTAAAGTAAAACTCCTTATGCCTTTAGAACCACTTTAATAACATTATGTTTTGCCCCCATTCTCACTGAGTGAATGAATGTGCAGTTTCAAAGCATGAATAGCACGGCAAAAGTTTCAGAAATACAAAGTGTATGTCAAACCAAAAACATGTTTACTAATCTTGGGCTGAGTAGGAAAGTATTGGAACACCTGAGTTTTTACCACTACCTGGGGCTCCGAAATTATAGATTTACTCTCACGTCCTGTTCTGTTTCTTTAGACAACTGTCAACTTCAGATGCCAACTATTTGGTCAGACATAAAGTGAGGGAAAATCTCCAACAGGGACACAGACAAAAATAAAGGGTTCTAGCCCTCCTATCCTCTACTAAAGCATTTTTCTTTCTTTCTGCGCTGCTGTTGGAGAGTTCCCCACATGTCCTGTCTAGTAAAAGTTGTCAGCAGGTCAGGAACTGAGGGTAAATAATTATAATCAAGCCCCAAAAAGCAGTAAAAACCGACAGGAGTTATAACCCTTCCCCATTCTATCCAATACTAAAAATGTTTTAGATGGACATTTTTTGTTTACTTAGGTAAGTTGCTATATGGATGTAGTAAGGCCTCAAGCACACAGACAAATTGGCCCACCATTCTGGCATTTTCAAGCTTCTGGGGGGCACAGGTGCAGTGATTAGATGCTGTATGGGGAATTTGGCATTCAGGACATGTGTCCCTACACTTGAGTACCCCTTGGTGCAGCGTCCACCCTCCGTATAACTGATTTCCAAAACAGAAATAGAAAGCACCTGATGTCAAGTTTAGGAAAACCCATTCAATATACAGTATAGTAAATCTGAAAGGGTTTTTTCCTTTTTTAATATATAGATGTAATAACTGCACACAATTAAAATACATACAACAACATAGAGAAAAAGCAGGTGAGAAAAAGATCCCCCTAGGCTCCATGCACACTGGGCTTAAAAAACCGTCTGTTCTCTTGGGAGTAAAAAAAACCCATATAGAGCATTTTTTGTACAAAGTCTAAAATAGTTAAGAAGTTTAAGTTTCTTCTGCCAGTAAGCTCCAATCAGCAACGCGAACCAGAAGGTTTTTTTTTCCAGCTTCTAAACGTTGAACTCAAAATATGCCAGTAAACATCCTAAGGTGCATGGACACATAGGATAACATTGAGCTGTTTCTACAGGCAGAACTCAAAACTCCTGTAGAAGCAACGTTTTTTAAGCCAGTGTGCATGGAGCCAAAGACCCCATACACACTATTAGATTTTCTGCAGACTTTTGTCTTCAGATTTACCAAAACCATGTAGTGCAAGGGCCTGCCTGATTGCATACAAATTGAAACTCTTAAGGTTTGACCTCATATTATATGGTTTTGGTAAATCTGAAGACAAAAATCTGCAGAAAATCTAATAGTGTGTATGGGGCTTTAAAGTCATGGTTATAAGAATTAGCAAAGCTGGATTACTGTATCACTAGCTCAATGTCATGAATTATATCGGGGAGATTAAAAAGTATATCAAAGCTTACTGCTGTTTCAGGCTTGACAGATTTTGGTGAGTTTATCTCAACATCCTATGGTCTGATACAGTATGCCTCAGATTCAACCTTTTGGCCCCATGCGCACTGGTTTATTGTAAACGCTGTTTCTCATGACAGGAGAAAATCAGCATCAAAAACTCACTCCTGCTGCATTTTTTTTGCATAGTTTAGGTGAGTTTAGCATAATTTGGTGTTGGGCATTTATTTATTGACCAGAATTTTAATTTATTCCGGCCACTGAAATGAATAAACACTGAAGTGCTAAACTCACCTAGTGCTTAGGAGCATTTATATGTGGCCGCATTCTGTGTTTTTTTTTTTTTTTTTTGTAGTCAAAATTCCCTCTCCTGAATGCGATTTTAGGACATTCAGAAAATGTCCTCTAAACGCCTCTGCAAAGGAAAAAAAAAAGCAAAGGATAAACCATGTTCTGCACTTTACAAGCAAGACAGCTCTGGCCAGAATGCCAGTCAGAACAGGCACTCCCTGGACTAAAAAATGCAGCATTGTGAACAAACCCTAAAGGCACACTAGTCAGAAAAAAAAGAAAAAAAAAAAATTGTCTGGTAAACTGTAGGCATTTAATACCTTTTTTTCGGTACTGGTTTTTATGTTTTTCACCATTTTTGCCTTTTTTGTTTGCCACTTTGGGCCGTACACTGCTAATAATCAGTGTATTTATGCAATATGCAGAGATGGGCTACATATTACTAGGAAGAAGCAAGCATGTTCTTCATCTCCAGGGCGAAGAGGTTGTTTGGGTTGCACCTTTGAGAGGCAGGGTGCATCTGTTTTTTATTTCTGGAAGTGGGCTTGCTATATAGCCAGAACACATGGAGGAGGAAGTCGTATGTGGCTTACCAAGTTTTCCTCATCTTGGCTCATCAAGCTGGCTTTCTTCCTCCTGCACCACTTATCTTGCCATAGCCACTGTGGTAAACATGGCCCTGTCCCAACTTTTTGGGAATTGGGGATGAACTTTGCAAACTTTTTGTTGCCTTGCCAACTTTTTTGAAACGTTTTGCTGCCATCAATTTCAAAATTACCCTATTTTTTTTTCTTAAAATGGTACATTTTCTCAATTTAAAGCGGGATTCCGGCCACCTAAATTTTTTTTTAAAGTCAGCAGCTACAAACACTGTAGCTGCTGACTTTAACTAAGTAGACTTACCTGTCCTGGGTGCCTGCGATGTCGGCCACCCGAGGCCGACCCGTCCCTTGGCTCTCGGGTCCCGGCACCGCCATCCTAAGTAAGGGAAACAGGCAGTGGAGCCTTGCGGCTTCACTGCCAGTTTCCTACTGCACACGCGCGAGCGGCGCTTTGTGAATGGGACGCGATGTGTGTCGTGGGACACACACAGTTCCCATAACACACCGCGCCGCATTCCCCAGAAGACAACGCGGGGAGCAGAAGACTGAAGAGCACCACGGTGTAGGAAGGGGCAGATTAGGAAGACTGCCTAGCAACAGTCATTTCACGTAAGTAAAAAAAATGTTTTTTTTTTCCTCCATGTTTTTAGGTATTTTTATGTGCAATTTTTTTTTTTTAGGGTGGACCTCCACTTTAAACATTTGATATGTTTTTTATTTTCAATTGTGAATAAATAAGAAAGTTTATGAGATCTTTTTTATGTAGATTTTACACAGCTTTCCACTTTTTTGGAATTTGGACTATAAGAAAATTATACTGATGAAATATGTAATGCCAGATAACAGTGTCAGTTATTCTGTCTGTGAGAGCTGTACTGCTCTGTAACACCATATATAGCTTAATGGAATCTACTAAGCATATCATGTCAAGGACTGGAGTTTTTCCCAATTGCCCTTTGAAGTCACAAAAAAAGAAGGTTTTTTTTTTAAATGGTCAGCATTGATCTTCAAGACTTAAGCCTTGTACACACGATCGGATTTTCGTCCGGAAATTGTGTGATGACAGACTGTTTGTCTAAAATCCGACCGTTAGTATGCTCCATCAGACAATTGTTGGCCAACTTTCCGCCAACAAATGTTGGATGGCAGGCTAGTAAATTTTCGGTGGACAACAGTCTGTTGTCAGATTTTCGAATCATGTGTACACAAGTCTGTCACACAAAAGTCCAAATTAAACACGCATGCTCCGAATCAGTGCTCACCAAACACGACATTAGCTGAAGGTGCCCAAAGGGTGGCGCTCAAGAGCGGAAATTCCACGTAGTATGTCACTACGTTCGTGTTTGTTGGCCGACAATTGTGTACAGTTTGTATGCAAGACAAGTTCACGGCACACGCCCTTCGGACAAAAGTCTGATACTTTGCGGAAAATCCGATCGTGTGTACGAGGCTTAAGGCTCGGTTCACACTATTGCGAGCCATGTGGCCTGCATTTGCTTGGGCATGGCAACCCGCTAATTTGAATGGACTGCTGTGCCTGCATTTCCCGCAGGAAAAAGGTGCAGGCACCTTTTTAAAAATGCAGCTGCAGGGAAACTGCATGGTCTTTTTGACCATTAGATTTTCCTCTAGTACCTGCACCCTCAAATGTGCTGCGGACTTAGATACCTGGGGGGTGGCATTCAGAATGAATGGCAGCCCCACGCGTCTCCTAAAAACAGCACTATTTGGCTGCAGGTGGTTGCAGGTGTGGGAACAGGTGCAATTCCTGCGCCCGCAATCAGTCCACAGACTGTGGGCTAGTGTGAACCTAGCCTTAGATTTGGAGATTTGGCTTTAAGTTTGCAGTTTTCAAACTGTACGATGGATTTAATGAATGCCCTGTGAACACAACTCAGACACATTCACTCATTACTACTAGGCATCTTTACATATAGGAAGTATACAGCTATTTTTTAGGAGGAATTCCAGAAAAAAAAAGGTAAATTTTTTAAAATACTGCATAGACACAATTAACAAAAAGGTCCCCTCCCCTATACCATACCAAATCTTCACTTTTTGAGGTTTATTCCTCTTGCTAGTGACAGACTATATATATGATTTATTTTTTAATTTTGCACTTTGTTCCACTTTAAAAACAAATTTTAAGCTACAGTTAGGATCTTTCACTCAGTTAGGAAACTATCACTCTAGTGTTAGAGTGATAGTTTCCAGATCTGAGAAAAAAAATCCAAGGCAAATTTTACTTATCTATTTTTGTGATGCTAATTACATAGTTACATAGTAGGTGAGGTTGAGTCCATCAAGTCCAACCTAAGTGTGTGATTATATGTCAGTATTACATTATAACTAATGTTTCAAAGTTCAAAGGATATACAATATATTTAATGTGATTTCTTCCGAATTGTGCTTGCATATCATAAGTATGAAAATGATTTACATCTACTGGGCAAAAAGCATGATCTTGCTTTACTGAACAATCAGGCTGCGAAAGTCCTGTTTGTCCTTGTATGTAAAGGTGTAACGGTTAACCAAATTATAAAAATAAAAATGTTACTGTAGTATATAAATAGCTGTTATGTCAGAGACCAGTTGAGGTATTGAATAAACAAACCATCTGCAATGTATTGGAAATCCATAGCAACTAATTATAAATAATTTCACTTACACTGTAGGAGGTATACATGTAATTGACTATTTATCAGATATATGATCTTTATATTCCTGACTGCATAGTCCCCAACTGTCACTTCTTTGCAGGGGCAATCTTTACTTTGTTGCCAAACCCTTATGCCTCCCTTTTATATTTAAAGGCTAAGTTCAACTTTCAGGTAAAAAAATAAGAGAAAAATAATGTGCATTTATTTATTTTCCTACAGGAGCGTGGGTGCCACATCAGGCTCCTGCAGACACATCCTCCAGCTTTCTTGCCTGCACTGCTGTACGAGCTTTCTGTTAGAAAGCTGGAAGAAGTGTCAATGTACTACAAGGGCACTCATTAATGACCTCACAGTCTATTTAGAACTACAAGTCCATCTGACGCAGTGGAAAATGGGACTTGTAGTTTCTTCATTTACATATCCCTGAACAGCCAATTTTGCATCTGACAGCAGCTGCGAGGGAGAAGAACCCTTCACCTGCTATTATGGGGAAGAAGGGAGGAGGGGGTGAGGTGGGGTGCTGGAACATGTTACAGTTTTACTTATATTGTTACTACTGCAAGGAATAGTTAAGAAGTCTTACATTACACTTCATTCTAGCCACTGACCTTACTGCAGAACAAGCATACGCTTGTTATAAGAATAGTGTTAAACCCAACTCCAGGAATATGTAATAAGTCATCCGTGCAGTACCCCATCCCACTGCATGGGGTGCCTTTTTACATTTTCCTGTAGTTGGGCTTTAACTTAACATCTATTCTTGGGGCAGAGGATTTAGGTGTAAATACTTACCTTTTTTCTTGTTCCAGCAGGTGTCTAGTCGCCCGCAGCTGCTCTGTTAACTGCAACCAGCTCCAGTTGCACGCCAACCTCCTAAATGTACTATACAGGGTTAACAGCTCTGTATTGTATGTGATTACACCAAGACTGGAGCTTTGGGTGGAGGAGGAGAGCGCTGGAGCAAGGAATCAGGTAAGTGAAACAGCCTCCTCTGCAATCCCCTAGACATGGCAAGCAGTTGAGGGTAGATTTTTTTTTTTTTAATTCCTGGAGTTGGGCTTTAAGGCCCTGTTCACATCTGGCTTTTTGTTAATCTCAGGCAGAATCGCTGCTTTTCTGCCTGTGATCCCAAATCATACTGAAATAATAACAAAACGCACTGCATTTGTGCGGGTGCCGTTCATTTTCAATGGTACCAAAATGCGGTGTGGTTGGTTGTCGATTGATAAATCGCGGCAAACCGCAATGTGCAAGCTTGCCCCCTAAAAGAAGCTCCTGCTCCTTTTGGATGGCAAGCTTCACACATTGCGATTTGCGATCACACGCGTTTGGTACGTTTTGTCATTATTTCAGTAGGATTTGGGATCGCGGGCAGAATTGCAGAGATTCTGCCTGAGATCACAAAACGTTAGATGTGAACGGGGCCTTAAGAGATGTATAAAAGAAAAAGTGTGCTGAAAAAAAATATATAGTCTGCATTTGCTGAACCTGTTTAAAAATTTCCAGTTGCCTGGTTATCTTGCTGAACTTATGGTCTGAATATTTGAGTCACTACCCAGAAAAAGCAGTCACTGCATACATCTTCCAGGTTAATAAAGCACAAAATATTTAAGTTAGTGGTTAATCATAACAGTCAGGCAACTGCCATTTTGAGGAGTGGGTCAGTTTATTTATTTTTCTTTTGACAATGTCACTGTAACATGCTTTGTTTTTAGGCCAACCCATTTATTGAATCTAGGTCTTAGTATAAAAATACAGTGATTTTGATGTAATGCCACAACACAAAAGAATACATGCGACTAAAGCATTGCAGTCCCCCCAAGGGTTTTAAGCAATACAGAAGTGACCTGGATTTTAGCTTCCTTTATTCTGTTTCTCCTCCTCCAGCCACCTATAACCCTTTTGCTGCCAGAACCATCTGTAACGCCTGAGAATAGTTACTAAAAACACAGTCATATTTACATTAGCATCTGGATTCCAGGTTCCAGCATAGTAAACTTGGTATGCCAGTTATCATTGGGAATGCTGACACATTGCTATAGTATTTTTTATTTGTTTGAAAGGCACAGTTACTGTTCGTTCATGCTCTCCTTGTTGTACCGCGTGGTTAGTTCATGTGGGCGTAGGTTGCTTGGTAACAAGAACTCATCTAGCTGAGTGCTAATAGGTGCGATACTCACGATGCTGTGATTAACCCACTATCTCCCTAATATTCCCTAATCAAAGATGAATAGTTTAGATTAGAACCCAAAATTGTTCATACTTAATAAAAAGTTACTTATTTTTCCAGAATATTTCAGTTTTTCACCAGATTTTTGATGTTACTGTGGTCAGAAGTATCCCCTTCCCCACTTTTTCTTTCACACAAAATAAATAAAAATGACTAAATATTTAAAGTCCAACTCTTGGAAATCTGAAAATTCTCTCTTGCAGTGGGGCTGCGCCCCCGCACTGCTCCCTTAGGAAGAATATAAAAGATTATTTACTTACCGAACCCTCTGCGCTGGTAGATGGGTTCCTATGGCATCTTCTTCCCCTATGCTCTAAGATCCTGATGTCACCAAGACCAATGCAGTGTCCACAGCCCTGCACTGGATGAAAGGAAGCCAAAGGACAGTCAACAACCGAAGCATAGGGGAGTGCTGTCTGGATTGGATAAGTAAGGCCCCATTTAAATGGTGTGCTGGGAACGTGGGCAGAAATGAGCATTTCTGAACGCGCTCCTGGAAATGCATGAAAATGCACCAAAATGTGCATTGCGCTTGCAATGCCATTAATTCTTAATGACACCCTTACACAGTATATTAAATATTAAAAGCAAAGGTGTTAGTAGCAAATGTAGAAGTCACACTGCTTCATCATGGTCCCTTTTGCACAGTGTGGTCCCTAGCTCTAAACTAACAGGATGCTGAATGTAATTTTGGCTGTGACTGTCACCAGCACCCCTTAAACACTCAAACAGTGTTTAATTCATTTGCAGACCAGCTCATAAGCATGTTGGAAAAGTGCACCTTGCTTTAAAAGTTATCTGTTAATTGCTGGGACATGCTTGAGGCTTTGGCATTGTTTATATTTGCGCTTAGGGAGCAGTGAAAACACATGGCTGAGCCAGGTTTTTACAGATCCCCCAACTGCTCCACCTTAAGCTGCAAAGGTAGCAGACAAAAGGTGTATATAGCACAATTTATCCCCACTGTTATGCTGACAACTGAATGGGTTCACACCACAGCCAGTGGTACAGGTTTTTAGGAGTTAAAACAGATGTGGAGAAGGTGACATAACACCTCAACGCCTGTTAAATGCTTTCTAAAAAGTAATTCACTGCAGATCACTCTTCAGAGGGCAAAGTGGAAATGAGCCCTTTATGTTGTGCTGGGCTTCTAGTGTGTGACTGCATCTTTAAGGAGAAATTGGTTACTTTCAGGTACACCTGATCTATCTCTTTGTTAGTTTAGATCAAGGGACTATGCTGGCCATGGGACAGTACATTCTGCTGGTTTTCAAGGATAATAGGCAAACTTTTACAAAAAAATAATAATAACCAATTGCTTCCACAGACCCTCAATAATTGGCACCCTTCCCTCATGACATGTTTTCCAGGCTGAAGTTGTGGGCGAGGCTTAGGCTCCCGGGTGGGTACAAGTGGAACTGCACCCATTAATGCCTGAGCCTCAGGCTGGGAGCTGTGGTCATGTGACAATCAACATTAAACTGGTTGTAAAATTGCATGAAATTCAGACAAAGCATATCCCTATATAGTGTGTATTTGTTTCAATTAAGAGCACTAAGTGCTATCTGCATGAGTCACTTCTGACAAGTTTTCCTGACACCAAGAGAAAAAAATGTGATGGGGAGGGAGCGCCAGCTGATTGACAACAGCAGCTCTTTTCCTGTGCTGTGTGAAGGGGGGGGGGGTGTTCCTTTCCTCCCCTCCAATCAGCTTTCAGAGCTCTCCTTACTGAGCTCTGTAGAGTGCGACTTCAGTTCTCCACCCTTTTTTTCTGGCAGCAGGTACAACGTACATAGGAGGATCTGTTTTATCTCTGTATATCATCTAAGGCCAGTCACTTCACTGGGTATGTAAAGGTTTACATCCACTTCTCCCAGGCTTAGAAGTGAGCTGCAATGACACTGTTAACTCCTTGCTCCCTGTGCAGATGTTCACTGATGATAGAAAGCAAAGGGGGCTTTGGGACTTAAAACAAGGTGCATGATATTATGCACCTCCATCCCTAAATCAGAAATAAGAAAGGGGTTTTTGGGACTTTGAGTTAGGCACAAGCCACGTGGTAGGAGAAATTATAAAATGGTTTAATTGGCATATAAACAAAGCATACCTCATAAACATATGATACATAATTCAACATGAGTATTTTTATCTATATATAAGACGATGGCATACAAAAAAGAATAAATAAATTATATATATATATATATATATATATATATATATATATATATATATATATATACACACATATACACATACATACACACACACACCTAAAATCGCATATTATCCCATGGAAGTAATTAGTATAAAAAGCCAAATGCTTCTTGAGTAATGGATACAAATGGGTTATAGGATATAAATGAATCACAGTTGAGGTCAAGCTAGGTGTTTGAAACATGGTGATGTTAATAGGCTCGACGTGTTTCGTGGCCAGTCACCACTCATCAGGAGCAAACGCATAGCATAACTGAAAAAAATGATAAAAAGGTACAAAAAAAAGGATCTAATGTTTTGCCCAGATAGTAAGAAACAAGATAGGGGCAAGGGGAAACAAGATGTGCATCTCCCTGGAATATTTACGTATAAATTGTTCTAGATAAGCAGTATTGCAACTGATAACACTTGTACACTTTAGACTCTCTCATGTTTAGAGGACACCACTCCCAGGTGTGCAGCATTTTAAGGTTGGTACCACTGAGCCTGTTCCGGGCGCCACCAATCCAGCAGTTCATGTAACCTGACTCCCAGTGACACATGTTGCTATGTGATACAAGAATCACTCTCTCTCTCTCTCTCTCTCTCGTGGCCCCACTGCACACTCTCTTCCATGACTCCAGGCTGGGCCCCTAGGCACTCTGTGTTGCAGGTCCAGTCCCAAAAAGTGGAAAACTGGTCCATAAAGTCAATAAGTCCACAGTTGGCAGTTAAGATTTCATAGAGTCCTCAGGGAACTCCGACTAGTAACCCCTCCCCCCAAATGGGAGGCACAGACTGACAGAGTAACAACCTACATCTTGGCCGTAGTTCCCCGCAGCTAACTCAGGGCATTTCAGGAAGTCCTTTTTATGTGGATCTCTGGAAAATTTGCAGGAAAGTCTGGCCAATCAATTCCTCAGATCCACCACACATCTACATTGTAACAACTTGCACCTGGCTGGCTTAGTTAACTCAGGACATGAGCACAGACAGGAAAAACAGCACAGCTTATACAGATAGCTGCAGAACATGAGTCAGCACAACAAAAAAATGAACCCTTTTTAGGCACCAGCCTACACATTGCCCCACCTGAGGGCTTGGGACCCCCATGGCAAGTGATGCTGTGTAGTGGTGAGGGAGATCCGCGAGCATCCAGCTAGTATGAAAAACAAGCAATGTCACTTCTGATTCAACTGTCACTTTACTTGGCTTCTGTGGCCAAGAAATAAATTAATTAAGCGCAATCTGCACTCCAGCTTCAATGAAAGGTAAGCAAGCATCAAGGGTGCATGGCAGGTGTTGCTGAATGAAGGAGAGGAAGACCAGCAAACATCCTAGCTAGAATGAACATGCATTTCATCACTTCTGGGTTCAAATGTCACTTTCCCCAGCTGCAGTGGCCGAGGAAGAAGCAAATTAAGTGTGATCTGTGCTCCAACTTCAAAAGACGGCAGGCGAGAGAACAGGGTTGAAAAGACTCCGTATATCTCAATAAAAAGAACCTGTCATACACACACACACACACACACACACAAACCTTTTGAACCTGCCTTGTCCCCATGTACATACACACATACAAATGTTCAAAAATACGTTGTGAGCGACTACATAAGAAAATTTTGATTGCCATATACGTTACATATCGTGGCACATGCCGGAGTGAGCACAAAAATTCTAGGGCCATTATTCAAGGTTAAAGTGATACTAAAGTCTCTGTTTTTCTTTTTTAGTTAAAAATAACAAACATTTTATACTTACCTGCTCTGTGCAGTGGTTTTGCACAGAGCAGCCCAGATCCTCCTCTTCTCGGATCCCTCTTCGGTGCTCCTGGCCTCTCCCTCCTGTTAAGTGCCCCCACAGCAAGCAGCTTACATAATCTCCAGGCCTAAAACGATTTTTTAAACTTGTGCAAAAAATGCAAAAACAGCTCTGACAGCAAAAGGGTTAAAGACGCATGTGGTGTTATAGAACAGTACGTTTTTTCATGGTGCCTGAATTACATCATGTAATGGCTGTGCATTTTTACCTGTGGAATGAATAATTTTTTTTAATAATACGACTAGCTATACTATTACAATAAACATATATTCCTAAATGTAATTTAACCAATTCAATACCAGGCACTTTCCCCCTTCCTGCCCAAGCCAATTTTCAGCTTTCAGCGCTGTTGCAATTTGAATGACAATTGCGCGGTCATGTTACACTGTACCCAAACAAATTTTTTAGCATTTTGTTCCCACCAAATAGAGCTTTCTTTTGGTGGTATTAGATTACCTCTGGGGTTTTATTTTTTGCTAAATAAATAAAAACATTTCGAATAAAATAAGTTTTTCTTTGTTTCTAGTATAAAATTTTGTAAATAAGTAAGTTTTCTCCTTCACTGATGGGCACTGACGAGGCTGCACTGACGGGCACTGATAAGGCGGCACTGATGAGATGGCACCAATGAGGTGGCACTGATGATGGGCACTGAAATGCAGCACTGATGAGCACTGATATGCAGCACGGATGGGCACTCATAGGCGGCACTTATGGGCACTGAAGGCTGCACTGATGGGTATATATGGGTGGCACTGATAGGCGGCACTGATAGACACTGATGGGTGGCACTGATAGACACTGATAGATGGCACTGATGGGCATCACTGATCTGATATGGAGGCACTGGCAGGCATTGTACTGGGCACAGATTGGCATCATATGTGGACACTGATTGGCATCCCTGGTGGCCATGGGTGGCATACCTGGTGGTCATCAGTGGTGGGCATCCCTGGTAGCCATGGGTGGCATCCCTGGTGATCCTGGGGGGCTGCGCTGATAATCATTTAGCGCAGACTCCCCCCCCTGTCAGGAGAGCCGCCGATTGGATCTCCTCTACTCGTGTCTGTCAGATGCGAGTGAGGAAAAGGGGATACACGGCCTTTCCTGTTTACATCGTGATCAGCTGTGATTGGACAAAGCTGATCACGTGGTAATGAGCCTCCGTCAGAGGCTCTTCACCCAGATCGGAGATGCGGTGTGTCAGACTGACACACAGCACCACCGATCGCCGCGCCAGATGATGCAACAGTGTAAAACTGGCCAGCGGCAGGACATTTGTAATGAGGGAAAATTGGTTGAAATGTACTAAAGAAAAGGGGAATGTTTCCAAAAAAATTTAAGCTATTCGTCCTGTGAAACTGCATATACATTTGTTTTGTGCAAAGGGGGCAAAATCAATTGTTACTAGGCTACTTTCTTATCAGGTTGAATGTTATTCATCTATACAGATTAGAGTGAATCAGGAAATAAATACCTAATTACTATGATTGTCCACTCCATCTAGTGGTCATATAGTTGTATTTTCCTGAATAACTCTTTTTTTATAACTAAAAACCATTCAACTTGGAGAGAAAATAGCCTAATAACATTTAACACAGAATGCAGAGCAAATGTCCATGCAGATTCGACACAGAATGCACAGAACCAATATCCATGCGGTTTCAGAGGATGAAAAGCTCTGCAAATTTTGTATAAATACACCCCAAAGATGCAGTGTTTGCAATTAACAGACCCCAGATAACACAGCAGTGTAAAATTGGCCAGCAGCAGGTCAATTTTAATGAGCAAGGCTACACCTCAAATTTACTAAAGACAAAAATCAAAGGTGGAGGTTTTACTGCATGAATATACGGCAGAGTATACAGCAGTAAAAATCTAGCAATTAGCAGGACATTTTTAATCAAAGACAATAGGCCTAACCAGTGTAGGCCTACATTTTACTTTTATTTTGGTGATTGGGGATTGCAGTGAATACAGGTGGCAGTGTGAAGTGGTTTTAGGCCTGGTTCACACCTATGCATTTTTTAGTGCGTTTTCAGTTTTGCAGTAACACACTATAGTCCATTTAACATGGTTTCCTATGGGTTACATTCACATCTGTGCATTTTATGGGAAGGGCCAGGGACTTTTTTTTCTGGTTTTTGGTTCCATAGACTTCAATGGATCAAAAACGTGTATTGAAAAACGCAAAATGCACCTGGCATATGCAACTGCAACTGCAACCTGCATAGGTGTGAACCAGACCTTAATGCACTTTCATTTTGCTCTTAGTATTGTGTTTTTTTTTTCCTTCAAAAGATGCAGCAGTGTGCTGCAAACAAAAGGCTGCTATCATAACAGCTTGGCAAAATAATGATGCAGGATCAGCAAGAACTGTCTTCTGCTGACAGGAAGAAAAGTTCATACAGTTCCTAACCAAGTGTTGAGTGTAAAAGTGTAAAATGGGAAAAGGGCAGCATAGATTTATTTTGGTGCTTATCTCAAGGGGAAAAAAAATCATAGATCATTGTTTAGTTAGCTGGACAGATTTTCATACCTTTCCAGTCACCTTTCCCCTGAGAGATTTGGACTGTGGGCATCTGTCTACCACCACAGACATTAAATTGTCACCCAACTGAGACAAAAATTATAAAGTAAGTTTCATTTATGTCTCAGGGTAGCTTAAAGCTGTTGTAACCCTAAAAAAAAAAAAATCTGTTCCTTTAATGCATTTTAAACCACACAATGCTTGTGCGGTGGTATTTGTCCCTTTGTATGCTTTAAAATACCTGGTTGATCCTGCCAGTTCCCGTGTCCCCCTCTGTAAAGTGACCATGACACGTGCAAATAAAAGAAAAGACTGGGGTCGCCAGTGACATCCACAGACCAATGTGTGCTTTATGGGTGACTTTCACTTGTATACAATACAAATTAAAGAAAGGACTGGGGTCACTAGTGACATGACATGACACCATGGTCAGTTTACGTGCCTCCTTCATCCCGCTGCTATCCCTCTACCCTCTCCCCCTCCCTCCCTGCCTGTTAGCTCCTGTGTGTGAGCTGAAAAAGAACCCACCCCTTCCCTCCCCTCCTGCCGCTCTCCCAAGCGGCAGTAAAGTTACTAATCAAGATTCTTGCCAGCCTCTCTGTAATACTAAGCTCTATATCACAGTGTCAGTGTTTTTAGAAAACTTGGCAGCTGCATACCTTTTTCACATCCCCGATGTGCAGTCACGTGACTGCCCGGCTGATGTCAGAGCAAAATCTCAGCCCCTCCCATTGTAGTCCTCAGACTGGGGGAGGAGAGCAGCGGTCGGTCACATGACGGCACATTTGCGATGTGTAAAAAGATATGTAGCTGCAGGATTTTCTAAAAACACTGACACTGTGAAGTATAACTTAGTATTACATAGGGGCTGGCAGGAATTCTGATAAGTGGCTTTACAACCACTTTAACCCCCTAGTGGACGAGTGGATGCACCTATGCAGCCTCACTGAAATGGGTCTTCTTCTGTGCGGCTGCATATGTGCGGTGATCAGTGTAAGAGGAGAATCAGAAAGACAATAGCGAATATTAATTTTCTATTGTCACACAACCCCTATTGAAATCCGTGCGTCCATCACCCTGCATGTACATTAGGAGTGGGGCGCATGGATTAGGAGGGCAGCTCCCCTGCCCCCCTAATAGAGCAGCCTTGCGTCCTTTGGACACAGCTGATCACAGATTGAGGTAAAGGGCCAATCACAGCTGATCATATGTAAACAGATTTGCCGGTTATTGGCAGTCCTTTCCTCACACGCTGTGTCTGCGTGAGGAAAGGAGTGTCGATAACCGGCAAGACTGTCAGTACATTTTTTTCACTGATAATCAGGACACTGATGATCATCCATGTCCTTATTATCAGTGCAGCCCCATCAGTGCCCATCAGTGCAGGCTCATCAGCGCATATCAGTGAACAAGAAAAAGTACTTATCAAATTGTATAACAGAAACTAAGAAAAAACATTTTTTTCAAATATTTTCAGTCTTTTTTTTTTTTTTGTTTTAGCAAAAAAATAAACCCAGTGATGATTAAATACCACCAAAAGAAAGCTCTATCTGTCTCAAAAAAATTATACAAATTTCATATGAGTACCATGCAATTGTCATTCAAAGTGTAATAGCACTAAAAGCTTAAAATTGACCTGGGCAGAAAGTGCCCGGTATTGAAGTGGTTGAAGTTTTAGTTCTCTTTAGGAGGCAGTCATACCGGCACACAGGGAATGTGCCATCAAAGTAAGCTGAGGACCCCAATCAATATATTAGTAAGAACTTAGTACCTCTTCTGGCCAAATTTAAACAAAAGATAAGCATTTGGAGACGCCTCCCCTTATCAGTAGCAGGAAGATGCAGCCTGATAAAAATGATCTGGATGCCTCAACTGCTGTATGTTCTGCATAACTCCCCAGTTTGGATCAGTAAGAGCTGGTTTAGGAAAATTGAGGCTCTATTTAGGGATTTGATATGGAAAGGTGGGCAGGCCAGGCTACGGCTGCAAGTTCTCTAGCTTCCCACTAAAGAGGGGGGTTTGCTCTCCCCCATCCGGAACGTTATTTTCTTGCATCTCAACTACAGCACTTAATGGGCTGTGGAACCCCGGAGGGTGGCACTCCGAATGGCAGGTTAATTTTGTTAAGTGCTTGGCATAATACGCTTATTGAGGCATTGGAGGCAGACATGTTTTATCATGAATTCCCGACAATTAGGTTGCTAATCAAGCTCTGGAAATCTGTTAAGAAATTAACGGGGCATGAGGGACTCACAGACTACACCCCTATTTGGAATAATCGGAATTTACAGGAAATTCTAAAAATCGGAAAGAGTAGAAGGTGGGAGGCTGGTGGTATTAAAATGCTAAGACAGCTCTACTCAGGTAATACTCTTAAAAAATTTCCCGAGTTGGTTAACAGAGTTCCCTGTTTTTCTATCGGCAGATGGAACATGCTCTTAGGGCCCAATTTGGTGATCAGCCCCCGGGATGGGTGGAAATGCCCTTTGTTCGTCAGTTACTACAAGTAGTACCCACTAGGGGGCTAATAACTAAAATCTATGACCAACTAAGAAACTCAGAGAATAGAAGGGGGATACTTCAGAAGGTAAGAGCTAAATGGGAAGAGGAACTGGGGGCAATTTCTAAGGAACAATGGAGGAGAATATTTGAGATGGCGCCCCTGGTGTCAGTATCCCCCTCGCAGAAGATTTCTCATCTGATGCTGCTTAATAGGGCCTATTATACTCCAAAACGGCTCTTTAGGTTTGGTAGAAGGCCCAATGATAGATGCCCTAGGTGTCAGGAGTCTGGGGATCTCATCCATCTACTTTGGAGATGTCCCAAGCTGTTCCGATACTGGGAGGGAGTAGCTAGCAGTCTGGGAGATATCTTCTGCACGTCAGTAAAGAGGGAGGCGGTAGAATGCATTTTGGGATACAGAAGGGTAGAGGGGGAGAGGAGGTGTACTACTCAGGCAATCCTGAGAGGTTTATTTCAAGCCAGAAAAATGATAATGCTAAGGTGGCAATCAAAGGACCCCCCGACAGTGAATGATTGGATAGGTACACTTGGTGTATCTATTGGCAGGGAGAGATTGGAGTATATTAAAAGGGGGAATCTCCAGGAATTCGACAAAATGTGGAAGCCATGGATGGATAAGGTGGTCTGCTTAAGGGGAAAGTTTGGAGTGTAAGGGACTAGGTTAATAGCTCAGATTTACATGCACTAGAGGAATACAGAATTGGTTGGTTTACACAAAGAAATTTAGGGTTGTTGGTGTTTTGGTTTTGGTAGGTAACAATAGAAAACACTAAATCCTGTGTTTGGGTAGGATTTTGTATAGAAAGGGTATGGGGATGGAGGGGGGTGGGAGTAGGGGAATGGGAAGGGGTGGGGGGTTATTATAAATACTTAATGGTTCACTATTGGCCCTAATAGGGGGCTATGGGTGTGGGGACCCCATTAGCCCAGCTTTATATATGTGGTTTTCTCCTAGCTCTTCTTTACGGGTTTTTTTTTTTTTATGTTTTTTGTCACTTGTTCCTTCTCTATGCAGGGCTGTGAGTGTTACTGCCACTCAGGGTATCCCGGGGAGGGAGAAATAGGATTTATATATCCCGTTTGGCTCGAGCTGGGCTATCTAAGCAGCTGAGAATAAGTAGGTTAGGAACTCTTTTAGTAAGGTATTTAATAAAGTTGTATATAATTGTTGGTCTTATATTTGATAAAAGTAAGAAAAAAGAAAAAAAACCCACAATGATGTGAATCTAAGTTGGAGATAATAAATGAATATTACGCTGATTAGGCCAGTTGGTGGTGTTCGCTGATGTGGAAAAAAAAAAAAAAAAAAGTAAGCTGAGGCATGCTGCATTTTGCACTGAAACACACTGCACATCACACCACCTTTGTAGTGTGAACAGGGCACATGGAAAACATTTATTTTATACTGTGTGTGCTCTAGTGGTGACCTGCATTTATCCAGTGCAGAAAAATGCAGGTCGTTACTTCACTTCACATCCACCACTTCATTTCTTTAGGATATTTTAAAATGTCCTGAAGTAATTACATAGTAAAACAAGCTCATAGCTGCAGCAGGGGGTTGGTGTTATTGTTTTCAGACAGTAATTGGCTTACAGTAAAAGTGATTGGAGCAGCTCTACAGCCCCTCAATGACTTTTTCAGTAGTTATAAGGGCCAGACCCCAAAACTGAGAAACATCTGTTGATGTACATCCATTCCCCGATCTCCTCTGTGACCACTGAACCCCAGAAGCCACAGGGGTTTTATCACTTCCGGCTTCAGGGCTGCCAATCCCTAGCTATTGTAGCCAGGGAAGTAGATATCAAGCACAGAGGATGGCAGGGAAGACATTGGGGGTCTAACAGATGTCTAGTATCTCTACGTCTGATGTCACACCTCAAACAAATATTTTGTTAGCCCCCTATTGATAGGAAAAAAAAAGTAAAATGAAAAAAAAAAAAAATTAGTTAATATAATAATAACAAATAGAATGCTGAATTTTTGACAGTAGGGATGGGCGAACGGTTTGGCCGGAGCATAAGTTCGTGCCAAACTTTCGTTGTTTGGACGTTCGGCGAACATCCAAACGGGTCATTCGACCATTTGTTCGCCCCCGAACCAAACACAATGCATTGCGGCGCTGAAAAGTGCATTGCAAGCCCTGATTGGCTGAAGCAGTGAAATCTTCAGTCAATCAGGGCACAGTGCACTGTCAGAGTCATGATTGGGCACTGTCATCATGACTTTATTTATTATGACTCATTCCGCCCCACAGTATAAAAGTATTCTTTCAATGGCAGTCATTTTCAGTGTGATTTTGGCGTGCAGAGAGATAGAACAGGGATCCGGTAAGTGCTATTAGTTAGTTAGTGTGCTATACTGTGCTATTTTGCTTCAATTATCAATGTAGAATATTAGTTTAGTGTCAGTCTAGGGATAGTGTGAGTGTAGTGAGGAGGACCATCATTCAGCTTTGCATAGTGTGCAGCTAGAGTAGGGACAGCTCACTGTAGTGTAGTGAGACCGTGTCATTCATACATACATTAGTGTAGAGTAGGGACAGCTCAGATAGTTTCAGTGTAGTGTAGTGAGACCATGTCAGTAATTTTTACATTAGTGTATAGCTAGAGTAGGGACAGTTCAGATAGTGTCAGTGTAGTGACGGTTGAACACCGTCTATTTGATTGCATTACTGCCAGTTTAACGCCATTTACTTCTGTGTGCGTTACTGCCAGTTTAACGCCATATAGTCTTGTGTGCGTTACTGCCAGTTTAATGCCATATAGTTCTGTGTGTGTTACTGACAGTTTAACACCATATAGTTCTGTGTGCGTTACTGCAAGTTTAACGCCGTATAGTTTTGTGTGTTACTGCCAGTTTAACGCCATATAGTTCTGTGTGCGTTACTGGCAGTTTAACGCCATATAGTTCTGTTTATGTTACTGCCAGTTTACCGCCATATAGTTTTGTGCGTTAATGCAAGTTTAACGCCGTTTACTTCTGTGCGCGTTACTGCAAGTTTAACGCCATTTACTTCTGTGTGCGTTACTGCAAGTTTAACGCCATTTACTTCTGTGTGCATTACTGCAAGTTTAATGCCATATACTTCTGTGTGCGTTACTGCAAGTTTAATGCCATATAGATCTGTGTGTTACTGTACGTTTGACGCATTATATTGCAGTATATTATAGTGTATTCGTGGAGTGTGTATGTGTAGTGTGAGCACTCAAATTAAAGTGCACCAAACACCACTTTACATTGATTAAAGTGCATCTAAGTACAGATTTCCACTTCTTCTTTACATTTGCTTATAAGCACCGCCCCCTCCCTCCCAATAATGTCTGGGAGGACAACAAGGAGAGGCAGACATTCCCTTGACACTGAAACAAATGTGTCCACAGGCAAAGGTGGACGTGGTGGTCAGTCCTCAGGCAGGGCATAATTTCCTCTGTTTAGTGAGTTTGCCCGTGCTATCCAGCCACAGCTTGCAGAGGAGATGGTGGACTGGCTTACTAAACCTTCCTCATCCTCCTCATCCTCTGTCACGCAAGCAGAGACAAGTGTGCAGTCCCCTGCAGTTGCCAGAGTGGACCACAGCATCAGCCACTTGCTCCTTGATGATGCCCAGCCATTACTGGATTCAGATGTTGGTTTTGAGGTTGAGGATGACAGGAACATGAGCCTAGAGAGAGGAGAGAACATTGGTAGACAAATTGGCATTCATGTTCCCCCAGCCGCAGCGTATTGCCAAGTTGTCTCCAGTGGTAATGATGATGATGAAGATGGAAATGATGATGATGATGAGGTCACTGATGCAACTTGGGTGCCAGATAGAGCAGAGGAGGAAACTGACGGTCAGGCGGCACAACCCCATGGAGGCCGACATCAAGAAGGAGTAGAGGGCAGCCACCCTATTCCATCACATTCTGCAGCTGTTATCTCCCAGCCCACTCCCCAAATGTCATGTACCAGATAAGACCAGAACTGTGTGGACTGCAACAGAGGAAACCTAGACGTGTATAAGTGAAAATATAAATGATTTATTAAAGATAAATGAATAAATATAACACAACCACCTCCAATATCACTCAGTGCACCACAACCAATACAAAACAGAACCCCACAAATAATAATAATAACAGAACAAATATATACAAGTAAGGGAAATACCGAAATCATAAACAGAGCCAGGCCAGGATCATCAACGGGAGGTCAGCAGCTGGAGACAGGGCTGGTGTAAGGATTTTTGACACCCTAGGTGAAACCTCATTTTGCTGCACCACCTTGGCTCCACCCCTGACTCCACCCTCTTTGTTCTGCCCATGTATACCCCTACCTTTTTTCAATGCAGCCCACCAGCGCCCATTGAATGCGGCCTCACCAGCACTCATCAAATGCAGCCTACTAGCGCCCATCAATGCAGCCTCACCAGCGCCCATCAATGCAGCCTCACCAGCGCCCATCAATGCAGAGTCACCAGTGCCCATTAATGCAGCCTCACCAGCGCCCATTAATGCAGACTCACCAGCACCCATCACATGCAGCCTCACCAGTGCCCATCAATGCAGACTCACCAGCGCCCATCAATGCAGCCTCACTAGCGCCCATCAATGCAGCCTCACTAGCGCCCATCAATGCAGCCTCACTAGCGCCCATCAATGCAGCCTCACTAGCGCCCATCAATGCAGCCTTACCAGCGCCAATCAATGCAGCCTCACCAGAGCCCATCAATGCAGCCTACCAGTGCCCATCAATGAATGTTTGCTTGTACCATTCATTCGGGAGTTGGGACACAGACACAGTCTTCCTCCACCACTGCGCCTATGTACAAACGGAGCGGCGGCTGCCTGCTGATGCTGAGACTTAGTTGCTTGTTGCAGAGAGAAGAGAGTAGGAACACCAGTGGCTGGGTGCCCCTAGGCAGCAGTGCGCCCTAGGCGGCTGCCTAGTTTGCCTAGTGGTAGCACCAGCCCAGCCTGGGGAAAGGAAACAAACAGGACAAGAGAGGATGGATGGATCACAGGAGGGACGGGTCAGATACAAGGCTCAGGGTCCAGAGCAAGGAAACAGACAGGGAACAGGAACAACAGGAATCAGGTCTCAGGAACAGGAATCAGGGTTTCAGGAATCAGGTAAACAGGATGCAGGCTGCAGGTCAGGGCTCAAGGAAAGAGCTACCAAGGCAAGCATGTGAGGGCTTGCCGGGTATTTATGGGACTGACAATAATTGTCTTCATGTAACACCTGAGCGTAGGGAATGTTGTCTGCTCCATACTGCCAGGATCCATCCGCTGGTGGACATCAGTACTGCGGCCAAAAGATTCCCCTGACAGTTCCAAACTGCCAGGAGACACCTGCTGGTGGACCCCAGTACTGCACGCCAAATGATATTTCTTACCAGCAGACGGACCCTTTCCTGACAGTACCCCCTGCTAAAGGAGCGGCCTCCGGACGCTCCAACTAGTCTTAATTGTCCATAGTCTATGGCATCAGGCAGAACGGTGGAAGAGAGTATTTCAGGCTGGTCATCAGGCACATCCGGGCAGACAGCTGACACATCCGGGTCATTGAGCTGAGCAGCGGGCATCAAGACATCAGGCTGAAAGGCAGGCATCGAGACATCAGGCTGAAAGGCAGGCATTGAGACATCAGGCTATAAGGCAGGCATCGAGACAACAGGCTGGAAGGCAGGAACCGAGACAACAGGCTGGAAGGCAGGCACAAGCTGGGCAGCGGAGAGTAACACACCAAGCTGGGCAGCGGACAGGAACACACTAGGGTGGGCAGCGGACAGGAACACACCAGGGTGGGCAGCAGACAGGAACACACCAGGGTGGGCAGTGGACAGGAACACACCAGGGTGGACAGCGGACAGGAACACACCAAGCTGGGCAGCGGACAGGAACACACCAAGCTGGGCAGCGGACAGGAACACACCAAGCTGGGCAGCAGACAGGAACACACCAAGCTGGGCAGCGGACAGGAACACACCAAGCTGGGCAGCGGACATGAACACACCAAGCTGGGCAGCGGACAGGAACACACCAAGCTGGGCAGCGGACAGGAACACATCAGGCTGGGCAGCGGGCAGGAACACATCAGGCTGGGCAGCGGGCAGGAACACATCAGGCTGGGCAGCGGGCAGGAACATATCAGGCTGGGCAGCGGACAGGAACACATCAAGCTGAGCAGCGGACAGGAACACATCAAGCTGAGCAGTGCACAGGAATACAACAGGCTGGGCAGCAGGCACGGGCACTTCAAGCTGGGCAGCAGTCACGGGCACTTCAAGCTGAGCAGCAGGCACGGGCACTTCAAGCTGGGCAGCAGGCACATCAAGTGGGACAGCAGGCACATCAGGCTGGGCAGTAGGCACATCAGGCTGGGCAGCAGGCACGGGCACTTCAAGCTGGGCAGCAGGCACAGGCACTTCAAGCTGGGCAGCAGGCACATTAGGCTGGGCAGCAGGCACGGGCAGTTCAAGCTGGGCAGCAGTCACGGGCAGTTCAAGCTGGGCAGCAGGCACATCAGGCTGGGCAGCAGGCACGGACACTTCAAGCTGAGCAGCAGGCACGGGCACTTCAAGCTGGGCAGCAGGCACATCAAGTGGGGCAGCAGGCACATCAGGCTGGGCAGTAGGCACATCAGGCTGGGCAGCAGGCACAGGCACTTCAAGCTGGGCAGCAGGCACAGGCACTTCAAGCTGGGCAGCAGTCACATTAGGCTGGGCAGCAGGCACGGGCAGTTCAAGCTGGGCAACAGGCACATCAGGCTGGGCAGCAGGCATGGGCACTTCGAGCTGGGCAGCAGGCATGGGCACTTCGAGCTGGGCAGCAGGCACATCAGGCTGGGCGGAAGGCATGGGCAATTCAAGCTGGGAAGCAGGCACGGGCAGTTCAAGCTGGGCAGCAGGCACATCAGGCTGGGCAGCAGGCACGGGCACTTGGAGCTGGGCAGCAGGCACAGGCACTTCAAGCTGGGCAGCAGGCACATAAGGCTGGGCAGCAGGCATGGGCACTTTAAGCTGGGCAGCAGGCACATCAGGCTTGGCAACAGGCATGGGCACTTCAAGCTGGGCAGCAGGCACGGGCACTTCAAGCTGGGCAGCGGGCACTTCAAGCTGGGCAGCGGGCACTTCAAGCGGGGCAGCAGGCACATCAGGCTGGGCAGCAGGCATGGGCACTTCAAGCTGGGCAGCAGGCACTGGCACTTCAAACTGGGCAGCAGGCACATCAGGTTGGGCAGCAGGCAAGGCACTTCGAGCTGGGCAGCAGGCACGGGCACTTCAAGCTGGGCAGCAGGCACATCAGGCTGGGCAGCAGGCACAGGCACTTCAAGCTGGGCAGTAGGCGCGGGCACTTCAAGCTGGGCAGCAGGCACATCAGGCTGGGCAACAGGCACAGGCACTTCAAGCTGGGCAGCAGGCACGGTCACTTCAAGCTGGGCAGCGGGCACTTCAAGCTGGGCAGCAGGCACATCAGGCTGGGCAGCAGGCATGGTCACTTCAAGCTGGGCAGCAGACACGGGCACTTCAAACTGGGCAGCAGGCACATTAGGCTGGGCAGCAGGCACGGGCACTTCAAGCTGGGCAGCAGGCACGGGCACTTCGAGCTGGGAAGCAGGCACCGGCAGTTCAAGCTGGGCAGCAGGCACATCAGGCTGGGCAGCAGGGATGGGCACTTCGAGCTGGGCAGCAGGCATGGGCACTTCAAGCTGGGCAGCAGGCACAACAGGCTGGGCAGCAGGCACGGGCACTTCAAGCTGGGCAGCAGGCACGGGCATTTCAAGCTGGGCAGCAGGCACATCAGGCTGGGCAACAGGCACGGGCATTTCAAGCTGGGCAGCAGGCACGGGCACTTCAAGCTGGGCAGCGGGCACTTCAAGCTGGGCAGCAGGCACTTCAAGCGGGGCAGCAGGCACATCAGACTGGGCAGCAGGCACTTCAAGCTGGGCAGCAGGCATGGGCACTTCAAGCTGGGCAGCAGGCACGGGCATTTCAAACTGGGCAGCAGGCACATCAGGCTGGGCAGCAGGCATGGGCACTTGAAGCTGGGCAGCAGGCATGGGCACTTCAAGCTAGGCAGCAGGCACGAGCACTTCAAGCTGGGCAGCAGGCACGGGCACTTCAAGCCGGGCAGCAGGCACATCAGGCTGGGCAGCAGGCACGGGCACTTCAAGCTGGGCAGCAGGCACATCAGGCTGGGCAGCAGGCACGGGCACTTCAAGCTGGGCAGCAGGCACATCAGGCTGGGCAGCAGGCACATCAAACGGGGCAGCAGGCACATCAAGCTGGAAGGCGGGTTCATCAGGCTGGAAAGCGGGCTCATCAGACTGGAACGTGGGCTCATCAGGCTGGAGAGCGGGCACTGGCACCTCTGGCTGGAACACTGGCGCCTCAGGCTGGAACACTGGCCCCTCAGGCTGGAACACTGGCCCCTCAGGCTGGAACACTGGCCCCTCAGGCTGGAACACTGGCCCCTCCGGCTGGAACACTGGCCCCTCCGGCTGGAACACCTCCGGCTGGAACACTGGTAGCTCAGGCTGGAACACTGGCCCCTCTGGCTGGAACACTGGCCCCTCCGGCTGGAATACTGGCCCCTCTGGCTGGAATACTGGCCCCTCTGGCTGGAACACTGGCACCTCCAGCTGGAACACTGGCCCCTCAGACTGGAACACCTCCGGCTGGAACACTGGCCCCTCCGGCTGGAACACTGGTCCCTCAGGCTGGAACACTGGTCCCTCAGGCTGGAACACTGGTCCCTCAGGCTGGAACACTGGCCCCTCCGGCTGGAATACTGGCCCCTCCGGCTGGAATACTGGCCCCCCCGGCTGGAACACTGGCACCTCCAGCTGGAACACTGGCCCCTCAGACTGGAACACCTCCGGCTGGAACACTGGCCCCTCAGGCTGGAACACTGGTACCTCCGGCTGGAACACTGGCCCCTCAGACTGGAACACCTCCGGCTGGAACACTGGCCCCTCAGGCTGGAACACTGGTACCACAAGCTGGAACAGAGCCAGGCCAGGATCATCAACGGGAGGTCAGTAGCTGGGGAAAGGAAACAAACAGGACAAGAGAGGATGGATGGATCACAGGAGGGACGGGTCAGATACAAGGCTCAGGATCCAGAGCAAGGATACAGACAGGGAACAGGAACAACAGGAATCAGGTCTCAGGAACAGTAATCAGGTATCAGGAATCAGGTAAATAGGATGCAGGCTGCAGGTCAGGGCTCAAAGAAAGAGATACCAAGGCAAGCATGTGAGGGCTTGCCAGGTATTTATGGGACTGACAATAATTGTCTTCATGTAACACCTGAGCACAGGGAATGTTGTCTGCTCCATACTGCCAGGATCCATCCGCTGATGGACGTCAGTACTGCGGCCAAAAGATGAAATAACACCAGCAAGGAAAGATTCCCCTGACAGTTCCAAACTGGCAGGAGACACCTGCTGGTGGACCCCAGTACTGCACGCCAAATGATATATCTTACCAGCAGACGGACCCTTTCCTGACACCAAAGCTCAGCTGTCTGGGCCTTTTTCAGCACATCTGCAGCAGATCGCACTGTTGCTATCTGCAAACTGTGTCTCAGGCACATCAAACGTGGCAAAAACACCAGCCATTTGGGTACCACATGCTTAACAAGGCATTTAACATTCAGCTACTCGTTGGCAAGAGCACCTAAAAGCCACAAAAGAGGGGCACAAATCCGTCCTTCCTCCTCCTCCTTACCCACTTCAGTCTGCCCCTGCTATATCGAGTCATTACCTCTTAGCAGCCTCTACTGACAGGGATGATGGTATAGCACAGGGTGTCTCAGGTTCTAGCAGCACACCTGCCAGTAGCACACCACCAGCTGTAGACTGTAGCTGGCAAATTTCTCTGCCCCATCTGCTGCAGCAGAAAAAAAAATACAGTCCCTGCCACCCACATGCCAAGCATCTAAATGCAAGCTTGTCAAAGCTGTTGGCTCTACAACTTCTGCCTTTCAAGATGGTGGATTCTGCCCCTTCCGTGAATTCACACAACGTGCTGTACCACAATGGCAGGTTCCCAGTCGCTACTACTTTTCACGTAAGGCCATTCCATCTCTCTACCATCACGTGGAAGGGAATGTTCTGGCATCGTTGGGCAAGGCAGTCAGCCTTAAAATCCACCTTATTGCTGACACGTGGTCCAGCAAGCATGGGCAGGGACAATATATTTCATTCACAGCACACTGGGTAACGCTGCTTGCAACTAGGAAGGATGCAGGACAGGGGTCAGTGCTACAGCTTGTTGTGCCCCCACGTCTCCATACAGCTGGTGGTGATGATGCTAGACCTGTGAGCTCTACCCCCTCCTCTGCCATCTCCATGCCCTCCTCTGCAGAACTGTCCTATGAACATCAGATTGTACCCCCTAAGTGTTCAAAGGGCTATTCCATGAGTCAGGCTAAAAGGTACCATGCAGTGCTTCAGCTGGTGTATTTAGGGGACAGGAACCACACCGGAGCAGAGATTCTTGCAGCTCTGCAGGGATAGGCCCAGAGGTGGTTTACAACATGCAAGCTGGAGCCAGGAATGGTGGTGTGCGATAATGGCTCAAACCTCCTGTCCGCCCTTAGACAGGGAAAATTGGCACATGTGGCATGCCTGACACACGTCCTCAATTTGGTTGTGCAGCATTTCCTAAATACATACCAAGGGTTGCAAGATGTGCTAAAGTCGGCCAGAAGAGTCTAGCCATTTCAGGCGGTCACACACAGCCAGTGCTCAGTTGGCTGAAATTCAGCAGGAATTCCACCTGCCCGTAAACCGCTTGATTTGTGACATGCCCACCAGGTGGAACTCGACTTTGGCAATGCTGCAGCGGCTATACATGCAGCAGAGGGCCGTCATCGAGCAGCTGTGCGAGTACAGCACGATGCAGGCTCAGGCGACCTCAATTTTTTTTCCCCACGCCAATGGCTGATCATTAAGGATGCATGCACTGTATTGTCACCATTTGAGAAGGCCACAAGGATGGTGAGCCATGACTTCCTTTCCTCTCAAGGCCCACTTTATCCAGACACCATCATGTGTCACAGAACACACAGGAGGAGAGAGGGGTGGAGGATGAGGAGGAGGATTCTGGCACTTTCATAGGCTTCGAAGAAGAGAAAGACATGGGTCAATCTGTAAGCGATGGCTTTCCAACCCCAGGACCCTTGGGAGTAGTACGTGGCTGGGAGGAGGAAGTTCCAGATGCTGTCATTCTGAGAGACCCTGAGGAGTCTGCTTCTCAAGCCTTGGCAAATTTGAGGCGCATGGGCAACCTCATGCTTCAAAGCCTGCGAAAGGACCCAAGAAAACGTGGCATAATGGAGAAGGATGATTGCTGGTTGGCAACCCTCCTTTACCACCGTTATAAGGGGAAGCTCTCAGAACTCATCCCGTCCCCACAGAGAGTGCAGAAGATAAAATCTCTTGAGGACACGTTCAAGAGGATTCTATTGAATGTTTTTCCTGACTCCAGTAGGTTAAAGTGTCGTGGAAAACTTAGTTTTGAGTCTTCTGTTGGTCAAGAGAGGAATGTTGGACAAGGCGTCCACCTAAATGAGACATTTCAGAATTTTTTTAGTCCTCGCCGCCTATGGCTGTCAGCTTCCACATCCCATCGGCAGCTTCTGCATCACATGGTGGACAATTACCTCAGGGCCAAAACAGAGATGGAGAGCTTTCCAGCTGACGATCCACTGACTTACTGGGTCATGAGAATAGACCACTGGCCAGAACTTGCCCAGTATGCTATTGCGTTCTTGGGCTGCCCTGCATCCAGCATGCATTCAGAATGGGCATTCAGTGCTGCAGGAGGTTTCGTTACTGATCATAGAACGCATCTGTCCACAGACTCCATGGACCGTTTGATTTTTATAAAAATGAATCAGTCCTGGATTACCAGCTATGAAGCCCCTGACGCCGATGGCACTGATTAAATCTTTTTGGGATATGGAATCTCTGCAGGACTTCAAGGCTGCCTAGCTTTGAGGGTGTTCGGGCATTTCATCTGGAAGAATGTTTTTGGTATAGGTTTCATGGACCAATTTTTCAACACCTGTTTGACAGGTGCATATCATTGCAATTTTTTTTTGCCTTCATCAAGAGTACCTCTATAGGGTTACGGTAGGCAGGCGCCACCAACACCCAAAGAGAAATTTTTCTGCACCTGTTTGATAGGTGCATATCATTGCAATATTTTACAGCTAGGCCAATTCTTGCTTTCATCAAGAGCACCTCTATAGAGTTACAGTGGGAAGGTGCCACCGACACCCAAAGACCAATTTTTATGCACCTGTTACAGTGACAACAGAATGTATCAAAAAAATCTCTAATCTTGTTCCCAGTGCATTGTGGCCTCATCATACACACTGACTCCCCAGCTGTTGCTGAGCAAAATAAAGGCAGCTAGCAGGGAAAATTTTATTTTTTGGGGCTTTATAAATGCAATTATTGCTGCAGCAGATTCTAGACATGATACAGATCTGCCACTTTACAGGTAGACTAAGGGGACCCCCAGGCACTATGTTGGAAGGAATTTTTCATTTTTAGGCTTTCACTTTAAAAATCAAAAAATCACTGCTCATTTAAAAATGAAGTTTTTCACAAACTTTTTTTCTATTGATACATCCCCAGGGTAGGATCCCTAAAACCATTGTATGCTTAATTACTTGCATATAAGCCTTCAAAATGGGCACTTTTGATTTTTGACGTTCGGGTCCAATTGGCTTTAATGGGGTTCGTTAATCGGGTCCAAATTTTCACGGTGTGTGAAAGTTCTGGTGCGAACCGAACAGGGGTCCGTTCGGCCCATCCCTATTTGACAGTACATATGTACAGATTGGCTTTTAATGACGCTTCATTTATAATAATTTGTTTCTAACAAATTCCAAAAATACACGTTTATTGATATTCTATGTTTTATCGGATCCTTTTTTGTTATTGGAATTAATAAAATTTTTCCCAACAACAAAAATTATAAACCATTTATGTATAATGACTATTTTAATGACGCTTCATTTATGATAATTTGTTTCTAACACATTCCGAAAATTCACATTTATTGATATTCTATGTTTTATCAGATCCTTTTTTGTTATTGGAATTAATAACATTTTTCCCAACAACAAAAATTATAAACTATTTATGTAAAATGACTATTTTACTAGTAGATATTTGAATTTTATTTTTGAATTGTTCCCCCAGTTCTGTCAGTTTAGGACAGATTCACAGAGATGTCTGTACCATGTGTAGCACCCTGATGGTTAGGCAGGGTCGCTAGTAAATTTACCTGCCAGGTATAGTTGCCTTGGCCAATTGATAGGAGATCAATTGATTCCACCCTAATTCTGGAATTGCTGCACTTCTCTCTCTGTCACTAGGGGGCCAGGTATCTGGTGACATTAGATAAGACAAGGGCATTGCAAGGACAGATTAGGAATAGATGGGGGATTTCAGCCAATGGGCAGGTATTTTCTTGGGTCCCTTGGCCTGCTGGGGGGCCAATTTATTTGGATGAGGTCAGATGATCAGGGTTCTGTGCCACCTGGATGGCTGTCTTGGTGGACATGTGTTGTGCTGCCCCAGGCTGCTAGGCCAGAGCTTGGGCCCTATCCTGGGAACATCTGGCTGCTAGGCTGTATGAGGGCCAATCCAGAAGCAAGAGAGCAGTGTAGGGTTGGGATTGTGGCTTGCAGTCCAACCATAAATGACGGTTCTGCTGGCCGGAGAACCTGTCGTGGTCGGTGGTAGAGGGGAAGCTGTTATCAATAAGGGACCAACCACCTTATTACCAGGGACCACAGCGAGTAGCTGAAGCAAGTACCTGAACAGTATTCTCACCAACCAGGGATGGTGAAGAATTGGAAAACTTCAGCAGGTGTCAAGCCAGGGACCCAGCCACGCTTGCAGAGCAGCCTTGTGTGCCAAGCCAGGGACCGGGCAGGCCAGTGGGGTGACGCTTGAGGAGTATCTGTGAGTGCCAAGCTACGGACCCAGCAGGGATGTGGGGGTGCCGCTTGAGGAAGAAACTCAGTAGAAGGTTGGAAGAGCTCAGGAGATCAAGTGGCAGTGGATCAGCAAGTCTAGCGAGGAGAGACTGGGAGCTCAGTGGAGTGAAGTTTGTTACAACTTGTGTTAGAAACCATTATAAGACTGTTGCCATAGGAGACAGCAATCCTACATATGCAGACGTGGTGTCCTGCTGGGTGCCTTTCCCTGCATGGCTGTCTACCTATAGAAGTCTCGAAGTCTGCTAATTACCATTGCAACTACTAAAGGGTGTCCTGGCCCTAAACCCTCTCTCCCACAATCTCTTTGCATTCAAGTGTCTGGCGCCTATGAATCTATCTTGCATTACACCCATCATGCCTTGTAACTCACTCTTCACAGAAGGATGTCAGCTGTCCCTAACTCTGGAGGTTCTCATTAGACCAAGGGGACCCGGGACCTTGCTACACATGTATGTGAATGTGGGACTATTTACTCCACCTTTCATATATATTAGAAATAATTCTTGTCAAAAGTGAGTACCAGTCTTTGTGAATTCCCCAGAGTGCAAGCTATACTTGTGTGCTGGGGGAAGTACAATGGATTTCACCCATGTTGCAGGAAGCTTCAGCTTTGATCAGAAGGAATGTTAACATACTCTTACAGCAAACACACACATGGCACAAATTTTGCAGTCATAGATTCTTACTTGCACAAATGATTGCTCATTCCTTATGAGGATGACAGTACACAGCTTGTAGCACAAAATCAGGGAGAGCCACAGCAACGTATTTCAAAAATCGTAAATGACAGCACACAGCCTGTGGCACCCAGTGCCCTGAAGAAGGCGCTGGCAAGAGTAGGGGAGAGTATATTTGCTGTAAGTATTCATTGAAAATATTCAGTGCAGAATGTGTAATCAAAACAATGTGACTGGACACAGCAGGAACTGACCTAATTAAAAAAAAAAGACATGCAGGTACAATATATGATTTCGTGCTGAAGGGCCGCCCTGCTACAGTATATGTGCGTGGAGCGGTGGAGGGCTGGAGGGTGGATGTTATCTATGTGTACCTGCTGGTACCTGCTTGCAGTATGCCTTGGGTTTTGTCAATGTTTCCCACAATCCAGTATCCAATATTAGTCCATTCATACTATAATGAATATGTACATGATGCCATTATACTGTATACTGTGAATTCCAAATATGATTGCTGCAGCTGCAGACTGTGTAATATACTGTCTGTTTGTCTACAGCTTGAGCCAGGCAGCAATTATTGCAGGCCACACTGTCTGTTACACACACTTATGCCCTATACACATGATCGGACATTGAGCGGACATTCCGACAACAAAATCCATCGGATGTGATTCTTCCGCATTCAGGAGAGGGAGATTAATCCTCCCCTAACCACAGCAGCTCCTAAACTCTGGTAAAAGCCTATGTGTAGATTGACACATAGGCTTTTATGGAGTTGCGTTTAGGAGCTTTAGGGAAAGAAAACATCAAAAGCTCCTAAACTCAAGTTTAGGAGCTGTAGTGTACATATTAGAAATAATTCTTGTCATAGCTTAAGGCTTCATGTACACTAGCAAAAACTTGAGTTTAGGAGCTTTTGGCGTTTTCTTTACCAAAGCTCCTCAACTCAACTCCATAAAAGCCTATGTGTCCATGTTTAGGAGTTGGCACATTTAGGTGAGATTAAACCTCCCTCTCTCGAATGCGGAAGAACCGAAAAATCTCGGTAAAAAAGTGGTTTGCATTTTTGCTGTGTTTTGCATTCTCCCGTGGCTGCTGTCAGGATAGGCTAGTGTACATGTAGCCTGAGCAGGAGAACACGCCATGGTCAGTTCTTTAGCTGATCTCTCCTCCAATGATCAGACTTGTCCTGATACGTCCACCCCTGCACAGCCTTTTAATGGGAAGCTCGGTGAAATGCTGTTTCTCCTGCCCCGGGTGCAGCTGAGAACAGAGGGAATGTGATCACTTATAAAAATGGCAAAAAAGGTATTTAGAATGTTTTTTATACCTATAAACAAATGCTTTGCTTTTCATTTCTATTTTAAACAGAATGAGTTGTTTTACAAGGTGAGGGTTTACAATCACTTTAATTCATTTTTAAATAGCCATTTTATGGAGGTTGGCATTCTATCCCATGTACTTCATGCTGGCTGGTAGCGTTGAGAAGCACCTATATGTTTGCCATGCACCTTTGCTCATTGACTATCACCTGGGTGGGTAGGAATTGGTGCATATGAAATCCATGAGTTCTCTGACTCTTTTTCCTCTGGCAGAAAGTTGTATGGAATTTAAACATTGATTCACCAGCGAAATTTTTCACAAAAAGGGCTCAGTCAGATGGGTGATTAAGCCGTCCTCTGTGCGGAGCCACTGGCAGATGCATGTGCATCCACCTTGGAGCTGCATGTACAGTAGGCAGCCTATAAAAGTAGATGCACATGCAGTGCCAGCACGGACACAATCGCATGTCAAACTTTGACATGCATGCAGGATCGGGTGTGCAAATCCGAGCCTAGAAGCTCTTAATTTGGATCCATGGATCCATGCATCCACTTCTGCCTGCATGTCAATTTTTGACATGCGATTGTATTCATGCCGGCGCTGCGTGTGCATCCACTTCTATGGGTTGCCTGCATGCAGCACCGAGGTGGATGCTTGTGTATCTGGCAGCGGCTCTGCACAAAGGATGGGCTTAATCACCCATCTGAATGAGACCTAATACAATGACAGAGGCACAATATTGGCACTAGAAGAAATGGAGGGAGCTGCTGCATAAAGGCACAGCATTGATATTATGCCTTTGGATGGTCTGGCAAAAATACTAAATCACAGTTATTTAAAGCTACATTCCAGGCAGGCATTAAAGACATTCATGTAGCCTCCTGATTATTAATACATAATTAAATGTATTTATTAATCTTCAAACAGTGTATTTAGCTGTTTGCTTGGAGTTCAGCTTTACACATGAAAGTGCAGCTACACTTTAAATGCTACTGGTTTTGGTACCTAAATTTGTCTTTATATGCTTGTGGGCACACTGGTGTAGCTTCATGCCTGCTGTAGAATAGGTGTCTGGAAGTGGCGGTGGTTGGGACTCCACTAGTAGAAGCTTTCCAGTTTGCTCTGACTGGCTGATGTGTTTTGATGGGCATGAGGCAAGATCAGACGCTACTAGTGTCACCTAATTCACTTTCTCTAGTAGTGCCATTAGTCAGCACTAGGAGCCAGTGTAGTAACGGCTAATTAGTAAAGTAATGGCTAAAGCGAGACAGTGGGGAACTTTGCCTAGATGTAGCCACCAGTATATTGCAACCTGCATTAAAGGAAGGGGAACAGGTGACTGAGGGTCTACTCTGTTCAACCAACACCCCCCTTCCTTGCAGGTTCAGACTGTGCTTTTTCAGTGATTTTTGCACCAACTCTCAAAAGGCAGTAATATTAGCCTATAACACCTGCCTACACAACCTACATTAGCCATCTTCTCCACATTCATCAATGATTGCATAAGAAAGTTTTTTTTCTCTCTAAACCTTGTGCTGCTGAAGTCTTTTTTCTGTAACTGTGGTTTTATTTGGAAGATAAAGCAGTTAGGTTCACCTCCAACATCTGTCTTCTGTCTTTTTTAGTGTCCTCTGTGCCTCTTTTTACGTTGGTATAGTCAGCAGCTTGGAGTTCTTCTGGGGCTACAGCCACTGGCACAGTCATGGTTCCCATAAGGGATGCATTAGCAATCATTAGAAAGCTTGACAGTAAAAATATACCCTTAACTGACTGTGTTGAGAGACTAAAAAGTGCAGCATGGCTATTCCATGATCCCCTTTCCAAGCTGGCAGATTCGGACATTCATTTTTTATTGAGAATGGTGCTAGAAGGGCAGTCCTTGTCATTCTGGAAAGGAAATGTGTTATGCCGTGTACACGCGGTCGGACTTTTTGACTGGACAACGGACGCCGACGGACCAAATCCGGCGGACAATCCGATCGTGTGTGGGCTTCAACAGACCTTCAGCGGACTTTTCCAGTCGCAAATCTGATGGACTTTAGATTTGGAACTTGCTTCAAATCTTTACGTCGTAACTCCGCCGGACCTAGAAATGCGCTCGTCTGTATGCTAGTCCGACAGACAAAAACCAACGCTAGGGCAGCTATTGGCTACCGGCTATCAACTTCCTTATTTTAGTCCGGTGTACGTCATCACATATGAATCCCTCTGACTTTGGTGGGATCGTGTATAGGCAAGTCCGTTCGTTAGAAAGTCCATCGGAAGTCCGTCGAAAGTACGCTGGAAAGTCTGTCGGATCCGTCCGGTCGAAAAGTCCAACCGTGTATACGCGGCATTACTCCTGATGGGGTGGCAGTGCATTTGAAGAGTTTAACTGGCGCAGTCACGATCATGGCAAAATTGTGCAATCAATGCTTTACAGGTCAGCATGTAGAGAGAAACCCTACCAGACTTTGCAGTAGCTGCAAGTGTTGTGGGGTCACTTGGTTAAAAAGGACAGGCCAGTATGTTACAATATCAGACCCTGATGAGCTGCTTTGGGAACAATTTATTTCATTAATTATTTCATCCCATCAAATAGGCCCTGAAATATAAGTATGTTTTGACCTTGAGCTTTTTCTGAAATCCTGAGAGGTCCTTAAACCTAATCAAAAAGATTATGGTCAGGACATTGATGGATTTCTCTGCCAAGAAAAGGGACCTAAATATGGGGCCTGCATCTCTAAGCACTCAAGGAACAAAAAGTATTACAAAGACAAAAATCCATTGGCAACAGAGACTAGCCTTGACAGATGCAAAAATAAAAAGTAGTGTTACTGATGAGAGTTGGTTCCCATCATCTCCTGCACTGAGTATTGGTATTGGTAGAGCCCAAGTGAATCAATGAATCCCAAGATAAATCGCTACTGACCAGGACGCTGACTAAAGTAAAACATGGCTTTTCTGGATTTTCTGATGGACATCTGTTATATTCTGCACACATTTTTGGATTGAAAAGTATTCTACAATCTGTAGGATGTCTTTTGGTTCAAGTCACTCTCTGCTAATTTTACAGAGACCATAAGTTACAGTGATCTTGCCACAAATTGACCAGTTATAGAGATCATGTTTGCAGTGCTTAGTTTCTAATACAGTGCAGGCGGTGTACAGTTTCTACTAAACTTCTGATGGTGTACACAATACAGTGCAGCCGTAGTAAAGTTTCTAATACAGTGCAGGCGGTGTACACAGTATCTAATACAGTGTGTAAAGTTTCTACTACACTTCTGGTGGTGTACACAGTATACAATACAGTGCAGTTGTTGTACAGTTGCTAATACAGTGCAGGTGGTGTACACAGTATCTAATACAGTGTGTACAGTTTCTAATACACTTCAGGCGGTGTACACAGTATTTAATACAGTGTAGTGTTGTGTTGCAAAACAAAAAATACATCATGTCCGGAAGGCCACCAAGGAGAGGCAGATGCTCACAGGCCACTTAAAGAGGGCAAGCAGCCTCTGTGTCTACAGTCAACAGTGGTGGTCGTAAACATGGTGCATCCTCTGCAGGTGGCCATGCGGCACGCTTGTCCTTTTTTTCGCTGCTGGCCGTGTCATTGAGCCAGAACATGCAGAAGTGTTGGTGAAGTGGATAACAAAGCCATCCTCATCCTCTTCATCCTCTGTCACCCAGGCTCAGAGTTGTTTGCCTTTTAACGCAGCTGCCAAAGCGGCCTTTTCCACTGGCTCCTTGTCTAAAGTCACTCCTTCCGTAGCCCCACCATCATGCACGGAGGAGTCCCCAGAATTATTTGACCACAGTGTCGGGTACATGCTGCAGCGATTTGAAGGCTCCGATGTTGGTTCCCAGGTTGAAGAAGGAAGTAACTTGAGCCTAGAGAGAGGGGGTGCCCAAGAAGGACAAGAAACTGGCAGTCATGTTCCCCCAGCTGCAGCATACTGCCAGGCTTGCTCCAGTGACGAGGAGGGAGGGGATGACGAGGCCACTGACTCTAATTGGGTGCCTGATAGAAGAGAGGAGGAGGAGGGGGACAACTTCAACGAGGCAGGATGTCCTCCAGGGGGCAGCTTAAGGGCAGCCACCCTATTGCATCACACCACAGAGCTCCGCAGGTGCAGGGCGCTGCTGACTCCCCGCTGATTTTGAAAAGTTCCTTGGTATGGACCTTTTTTGACACATGTGCAGCAGATCGCACCGTTGCTGTTTGCAACCTATGTCTGAAGCGGATCAAGCATGGCCAGAACAACAGCCACTTGGGCACCACATGCTTGACCAGACATTTGACGACCTGCCGTGCAGTCCGTTAACCTTTCCTTCACGGAGCACTGGATAACTCTGCTGGCAGCTGTGCAGGACAGGGTTCAGTGTTGTTGGAGCTTGTTCCGCCACCACACCTCCAAAATGCTAGTGGTGATTCTGCCAAAGCTCTCTCCTCCACCCCCTACTCTTCTTCTTCCTCTATGGCCTATTCTGCAGATTTGTCCTCTGAACCAGTGGTGCTCCGTAAGCGTTCAAGAGGCTACACAAGCAGTCAGGCTAAAAGATGCCATGCGGTGCTTGAGTTGGTCTGCCTAGGGGTAGAGCTGCACAATTAATCGTTAAAAGGTCACGATCTCGATTCACCCCTTCTGACGATCTATGTTGCGGAGTGTCTCGATTCTTTCATGTAACAAGTATAGAGTTCTCTGCTTACTCGAGCAGTCTGCCAAACCAGGCATTCTGCCAAGATTTTAACAACATTGTAACTCTTCTGTCTTAGATCAAAGGGATAGAACTTCTGTGTGATTATGCACGAAGTTTAACCACTTAAAGTCTAAACCTTTTTCTGACACTTGTTTCTTACAGTTAAAATTAGATTTTTTTTGCTTGAAAATTACTTGAAACCCCCAAACATTATATATATATTTTTAGCAGTGACCCTAGAGAATAAAATGGGGATTGTTGCAATATTTTATGTCACACTGTATTTGCACAGTGGTCTTTCAAACGCAATTTTTTTGGAAAAATACACTTCAATGAATAAAAAAAAACAACGAAACAGTAAGGTTAGCCCAATTATTTTGTTTAATGTGAAAGATGATGTTACATCGTGAGAATCGTGACAGAATCGTGATCTATCTTCTAAGCAAAAAAATCGCGATTCTCATTTTAGCCAGAATCGTGCAGCTCTACCTAGGGGACAGGAGCCACACTGGACCAGAGATTCTGTCAGTTCTGCAGGGGCATGCCCAGAGGTGGTTGACGCCACGCCAGCTTCAGCCAGGAATGGTTGTATGCGACAATGGCACCAACCTTCTCTCTGCCCTCCGACAGGGACACTTGACCCATTTTCAATGTTAGGCACACGTCCTGAATTTGGTGCAGCGGTTCTTGAGCAGGTACCCAGGCTTACAGGATCTCCTGAGGCAGGCCAAAAAAGTCTGTGGTCATTTCCGCCGGTCATACAATGCCAGTGCTCGGCTGGCTGACATTCAAAGGGAATGAAACCTGCCCACCAACCGCCTCATTTGTGACATGCCCACCAGGTGGACGTTGGCAATGCTGCAGCAGCTGCACACAGGGGTCGTCAATGAGTACCTGTGTGAGTATGGCACCAGGACAGGGTCAGGAGAGATTGGCTTCTTTTTGCCATGCCAGTGGCTACTGATCAAGGATGCATGCACTGTCCTGTCACCATTTGAGGGGGCCACAAGGATGGTGAGCAGCGACAATGCATGCATCAGTGACACTGTCCCTCTAGTCTTCCTGTTGGAGTACACGCTTCATGGAATCATGGACACGGCACTTGGGGCAAAACAGCGGGAGGAAGAGGAGGACTTCCTTACCTCTCAAGGCCCCTTTTATCCAGATAGCATTCCTGCGAACCCGCCAAACACACAGAAAGAAGAGGAGGAGGAGGATTGTGTCAGCATGGATGTAGAGGATAACACTCAGCAGCAGTCTTCAAGGGATGGTTTTCAGTCCCCAGAAACCCAAGGAGTTGTATGTGGCTCAGAGGAGGTAGTTCCTGACAAGGTCATCCTCAGTGACCCAGAGGGCTCAGAATCAAATGCCTCTGCAAAATTATGCTGCATGGCCTCCCTCATTCTGCAAAGCTTGCAAAAGGACCCTAGGATTCGTGGTATCAAGGAGAGGGATCATTACTGGCTGGCAACCCTTCTTGATCCACGTTACAAGGGTAAGGTTGCAGAACTCATCCTGCCTTTGCAGAGGGACCAGAGAATGAAAAATCTTCAGGAGGCCTTGAAGAAAGGTTTCTGTAATGCATTTCCAGACCCTGGGAGGTTACAATTTCCTGGTGCTGGACAACGTGTTGCTGAGACTTGAAGACCTTTCCAACAGAGCATCCACTGGGTTACTGGGTCTTGAGGATGGACCACTGGCCAGAACTTGCTCAATATGCAATGGAGCTACTGGTCTGTCCTGCATCCAGCGTGCTTTCTGAATGCACATTTAGTGCTGCTGGAGGGTTTGTAACGGATCAAAGAGTGTGCCTGTCCACAGACTCCGTTGATAGGCTCATGTTCATAAAATTGAATCAGTCCTGGATCAGCAGCTATCAAGCACCTGATGCTGATATAACTGATTGAATTTGCTTGGGATGTGGGATCCCTTGAAGACTGCCTATGCTGACTATCCTATTCCTCCTCAATCTTGCTAGCTTCCAACAATATTTTTGTTTTAGGGCACCACCACCTAAGGCCCAATTTTTCTGCCCCCGTTTAACAGGGGCATGTAATTACAATTTTTGGTATAATATTTCACAGCAGGACCCGTTCCTACGCCCAACAAGAGTATCTGTGAGGGCTTACAGTGTTGTGCACCACTACCATCTCCCAAGGCCCAATTTTTCTGCCCCCTTTTAACAGGGGCATGTAATTACAATTTTTGATATATTATTTCAATGCAGGGCCCGTCCTGCGCCCAACAAGAGTAACTGTGAGGGGTTACACATAGAATGCATTAAGATAAAAAAAAACTTCTGCCTTTACAACCCCTTTAATACCACTTTAATTATATATTTAGCCTTAGACTCTCTGAGAAACATTGTGCTCGTTTTTACTTTGCACAATTGATTTAAATGTTTTAGAACAAATATTAAATAAAAAGGTTTCTCCCACAGTCCAAAAAAACATTATTATATCAATTGGCACCAACCTAAATTGTCTATACACAGGGCCATCTTTAAGGCGGGGCAAAAGGAGCAGCTGCCCCGGGCCCAATTATTGTTGTGGGGCCCAATTGTGCAGTGAATGGAGGAGCAGGGTAGTGCAGTCGATGAAGTTGTTGGTCCGGAATGGTGGATCCCAGTGATCGGTGCTGTGCCCAGCAGCAGAAAGTGAATAGGGGGCAGGGCAGTGTGGTGCTGGCTGTGTTCCTGGATCCCTCTCGTAAGATTAGTACAGAGGGCTCTGATCCGTGGTCCCTCTTACCATGCCGAGCTATCAGGGGTCCTCTCCGACACGGTCCTCTGCCATCTACTCCTCTCCTGAACCTGTGCAGGAGCCCTATCCTCTTCCTGCACCCCCCATTTGGCTGCCCTGCATCCCTCACCCCATACTGATCTACTCTACAGAACCCTGCACCCCTCACTATAGACCCTGCCCTCACTATACACCCTGCCCCCGCCCCATATAACCCTACACCCCTCATTATAGACCCTGCTCCCACCCCATATAACTCTGCACCCTTCACTATAGACCCTGCCTCTACCCCATATACCGTAACCCTGCACCCCTCACTATATACCCTGCCCCCACCGCATAGAACCCTGCACCACTCACTATATACCCTTCCCCCACCTATAGAGCACTGCACCACTCACTATACACCTCACCTTATAGAACACTGCACCCCTCACTACATACCCAGTCCCCACCCCATAGAACATTGCACCCCTCACAATACACCCTGCCCCCACCTCATAGAACACTGCACCACTCACTATACACCCCATCACCACATTTTAAAACACTGTACCCCTCATTATACACCCTGCCCCTACCCCATAGAACACTGCCACCCTCACTGTTCCTGCCCCCACCCTTCACTATTCACCCTGACCTACTGCTCTCTATACAACCCTGCTCCGCTTACTGTGTGCCCAGCCACATGCCCCCATTAGTACTGGGAGTGCTATTTAACTGTACCCCCTTGCAGACTTAGCCCCATCTCATTCTGCTCACTAGTAGTATTAAGAAGACCCACTCTCTAGAACACTGCATCCCTATCTACTTACCCTGCCCCCACCTCATACTACCTTCTCTTGGTACTTGAGAACCCAAGCTCTATAATGCTGCACACCACTGCAGTATACCTCATCCTTACCACTTACTACTTCCTCATCCTCTACAGGTATGGTGGCCCCACACTTCAAAATACTGCACTATGTAATATTTCTATATCTCTCCTTTGTTGGGATGGAGACAAATTTGCATTTGGGGGGGGGGACCCAGGAAAATGTTTGCCCAGGATCCAATCAATATTAAAGATGGCCCTGGCCTCTACATTATGTACAGTATGTGAACAATTACAATGATTATAGTCTTGAGTTGGGAAAAAACTTTTGTTTTATATATACAGTAAAAAAATTACAATAAGTAAAGTGATCTGTAAAATTTATGTGAATTATATATTACCATCTGATGTGCAATAAACCTTTTCACAGCAAGGTACAATTAATTCCAAAAACTGAAACTATGTTTCATCTCTTATTAAAACTGACCTCCAGGCACTAAAATTTTTACTTTTCTCTTGGGTAAAAACTGTAACATTCTGGCTACTTGTCAGCTACATTTTTATGTTAACATCGATGGCTTGTAATTGTAAGCTTAATAAAATTTATATTCATAAACCAAGGGAGGTAGTTTTTGGCACAGAAAAGGTGCATTTTTGCAATGGAGGGTTAATGTTGGGGCTAGTGTGAGGTGGGCTTGTTAGGGTATTACATCATAGTGCAAGCAGTTTGGCATCAAAAACTACAAGCTCTTGTTAGTTGGTGCAATTACCTAGTCTGCCACTACTGTGTAATCAGGTACTAGGACCCTTTTAGTTAGAGACCCCCAGTAGTGATTTAATGAGTGAGAATATAATGTTAGGTTGGGAGAAGCATAGTGCAGTTGGAGCAGGGGAGCCAGATACCTCACCAGCATGCAGATGTAGTCAGCTAAGTGGAGGCCCTGAACAGGGCTGGAAGAAAGAGTGAGGTAGTCCTGCACTCAGAAGAGCCTGCTGTAGTCATCTTGTCTCTTATTGTGGTGGAGGCTAGAGTGGGTTGCAAAAGGCCAGGAGAATAGTGTCTATCCCTTGGAGGACTCGGGAAAAGTGTACTATAGCCAGTAGTGTAACTGCAGTGATCCTGTCTCAGGATCTACAGGCAAGGAATTGTTAGCTGGACAGAGTAAGTAGTGAGTAGTAATGCCCCTTGGAAGGAACGAGACTGTGTAAAGGGAAGATGGCTTAAGGGTGAAGTGTTGTATGCTGCTTTTACATGTGACTGCTGCAAATCAGCCACTCTATGTGATTGACAAAGTACTGCCAAGTGACCCTGGATAATATAATCTATCTAGTATGTGATGTGACTGTAAATAACTTAAATAACATCAGTAAAGTACAACAACAATGCTTCTTTTGTGTGGACATTCCTTTCTCCAGGATATAAAGGCTAATAGCCGGGATGTAGTGGAAATGCATCTGGCAAGGAGTGGGGCACAATATGGCAGAGGTTTAAGGCTTTAAGTAGGTGGGTTGTTGTTTTAGCAAGAAGAAGCAGGGCAGGGATTTGTACCAGTTGGTGCCAAACATCAGCCAATCACAAGCCCCCTTATGCGTTGATCCCCCAATGCAGAATGTTAATGTACTATAGGTTTTAAATGTAAGAAATCATGTTCCAAGAGCTCCAGCCCTAAAACCATACTCTTGCAGGGATTCCTTTTCATTCTCAGACTAATGCTCTGTACACACGGTCGGACATTGATCGGACATTCCGACAACAAAATCCATGGATTTTTTTCCATAGGCGTGCGCACAGGTTTTGCCGGGAGTGCCTCGGCATACCCTAATCACCCTGTGTGGCGCAGATCCCCCTGTTTAAACCCGTGATATTTTACAAAAGCCCCCTAACGGGGGTCCGAAAAAAATGTAAAAGACAAATAAAAAAAGAATTGTAAAGAATAATAAAAATAAAAACTACTGACACCATCCACTGCCCTACCAACACAAATACCTGCTCTACTGACACTGTCAGTATAAATACACATGCACACACACATATGTGTTTGAGCATTGAGGTGCACACCCTAATGCAATAGGCTGCGCATACCTATGTTGGAAACTATTGTTGGTAATTAAAACCAGTGACTGCTTTAACGTTGTTTAGACCGATCCTTTAGAAATATAAAAAAGTAAGACAAAATTAAATTGAAATTTAATTATTTTCCCCTCCTATTTTGTGCTCAGGGTGCCAAGTTTTGCACGCACAGATGAACTTCTACTGTTTGGATGATCAAGCATGGAGGTGCCATTTGCCAAAGACTTCCAGTGGCGAACACTAGCACCGCTTTCCAGCCCGCGTGTGTACTGTTCTCTTGTAGAAGCTGGAGGGCAGATCTTTGCTGTGGGAGGATGTGATGAGGCAGGAAACCCAATGAACACTTTCGAACTGTTTTCTCCAGAAGCCAATCGCTGGACCAGCCTAGCGCCAATGCCATCTGCTAGAGCTGGGGTGGCATTGGTCTCATTGGGCAAGAGAATTATGGTAGTTGGAGGAGTGGGAGAAAACCAGTCACCTTTAAAAGTTGTAGAGGTCTACAATATCGATGAGGGCAAGTGGAAGAAGAAAAGCTCCCTTCGTGAGCCAGCCATGGGTATATCAATCACTGCGAGAGGTAACTGTCAGGAAGTATCTGTCTATTTTTTATGCTTTTTGTGTGTCTAATATGGGCAACTGCATGCTGCTGAAAAGCTGTATATTTCTGCAAATAAATAACAAAATGGCTATGTTTAAAAGGGAGCATAAACACCCTACAGTATATGGCTGATGTCTCATCACAACAGTTGTTCAGCTTGGAAGCTGAGTAACACATTGAATTCTCTTGCACTGCCTGGATGCCCTTTCTGTATTGTTGCTGAAATGTGAAAACTGCTCATGTTGGTAATACATGTCCTTGAAATGCCATTCAGAGCTACGTAATATCTGTGATGGGGGAGAGAATCAAAAAGTTTGACAAGATTTGTTTTTTTTTTCAAATACCAGTAACCTATAAACAGCCAAGAGATAATTTAACTGAAAGAAAACCTTTGACTTTAATGAACTATATATTTGCTACCTTTCTCAGCAGTTTTAGGTGTCTACCTAAAGAAAGAATAATAATTTTTATTTATAATCCATAGAAATATGTATTTGTTAATATTTTTGAAGATTATAAACATTTGGAGCCCACTTTTTTTTTAAGAAGGGGATTAATTGCATCTCAACCACTCTGAGGACTCCTCTATTTTGATCCCTTTTCGGCCATTCCACATTACTGTGTAGGGGCACTGGCCTTCATGGCCAGTTTCTCACTGTACAAGCGTTTGGTAGCAAACTATAATTCCTATAATTCTTGGTGATCACTAGGGGTGCACCGAATGGAAATTTTGGTGCCGAACTTGAAAATGAAGGATACACTAGGTCGAAAACCAAAACCGATACCGAAAATTACAGGTTTTTTTAATTAATAACATTTTGATATATAAAATTGTGTTATATTTGTTATTTGACATTTTAAGTATCATTAATTAAATGAATAAAAAATGCAATCCAGTAATGTAAAATAAGTACTTTAATAAAAAGTAACCCACATAAATTGAACACAGAAAATAAAATAAATACAAAATGAAATAAAGAAACTTACAGTAACAGTACATATGCTGCACAATAATTAATAATAATAAAAAAATTAAATAAATAAAATAAAAACAAAACAGGCATAATATAAAATGCCAAAGACTAAGAGCTTCTGGGGGTTATTTACAAAAGGAAAATCCACTTTGCACTACAAGTGCAAACTACAAGTGCAAAGTGCACTTGAAATTTCACTGAAAGTGCACTTGGAAGTGCAGTCGCTGTAGATCCAAGGGGGACATGCAAGGAAAGTAAAAAACTGCATTTTAGCTTGCACATGATTGGATAATAAAATCAGCAGAGTTTCCCCTCATTTCAGATCTACCCCTCAGATTTACAGCTATTGCACTTCCAAGTGCACTTTCAGTGGAATTTCAAGTGCACATTGCACTTGTAGTGCAAAGTGGATTTGCCTTTCGTAAATAACCCCCTCTATGTTTGAGTAAACGTACGGTATTTGTACTGTTTGTTGTTAAAAAATAGAAGAACCATAAAACAAGACAGAGGGCGCATGGGCTATTATACCCATCATACTACTAACTAAGCCATCAGGTCAGTTGTATGAAAGCTTGTTGTCAAAGTAAAACATCAGCTTCCAGTCCACGATACATCATCATTCCCATCACATAATGGGAGTGGGACAACTGGAAAACCCAACAACAGGCTAATGTGTTTCAAGGACTTGCCTCTTCCTTAGAGCCAGAGCTCCGAGGAGAGGCAAGTCCTCAAAACACGTTATCCTGTTGGGGTTTCCAGTTGTCCTATAGGTGATGTGATATGATGTATTGTGGACTGGAAGCTTACTTTGACGACAAGGTTGATAGAGTACACCTGTTGGTTTGTTGTATATTACTTACCATATTAACAAAGAGAGGTTTTTCTTTAGATAATGCACTAGGACGGTGCGCCCTCTGTCCTGTTTTATTTCAGACAGTGTATCCACTGACTTCCCTAGTCAAAAGAGGGCATCAAGGCGAGGCATGTCCAGCAGGGAAAAATGTAGGCAACAGTCTGGGGCCCACTTCCAAGCACCGGAGAGTGTGGAGTTGATTTACCAAAATTGGAGAGATTGAAAAATTTAGCGCATCTGAGTATATTAGCCAATGAGCTTTGAAGTTCTTCGGCTTGTTCAAAGCTTTGACAAAAAAAACTGGAAGCTGATTGGTTAACCTAACCTTCTACGCAGAGCTGAACCAGATTTTGCACTCTCCAGTTTTAGTAAATCAATCAACCTCTGTGTGTTTTCCTGTTCCGTTTCATATCCCTTTAATTGCAAAGTTACTGTGCAAAACAAACTGTTATAAAATTAAAGAACAACTAACCATAACATAATTATGGCAGAAGGCCGTTATTCTGTTTCACAGTTGTTCTGTAAACATGACATATGATATATTATTTTTTTTAATTGTTTTATTTTCAACTTAAAATGAGAACTCATTTACCTAAGTTCTCTCCCTAAGGTGTCAGTGCACTGCATGTGCGATAAAACTGTATGTATCCAGCTGCGGTTACATACATAGTCATACAGTATACCGCACTGTGTTCTGGGTATGTGCGGAGACTTCCCGGAACACAGACTAGTCTACAGTCTTGTCTCCAGCAGCGGCCCTCAGCCAATCACAGAAAGTAATTTCATTTGAAGAAATACATTGCTTGCTGTGATTGACTGAGTGGCGCTGCTGCAGGGCAGACTGTAGACTAGTCTGTGTTCTTGGAAGTCTCTATCCATAACCGGACACAGTGAAGTTTGGCCCAACAACAAACTATGTAGTTCAAAAGCTGGAGTTCTCTCTTAAATTGAAGAAGTGCAAAAAAAAAAAGTATAAGAACTACAATGAACAACCAATGGCACAGCTAGACAATTGGAACATAGTAAATGAATTGGACTGTGCTACTGATTTCTAATCTATTTCAGTAAAAGTGTCAGATTTCGCTTTAAGAACAAAGGTTGTTCAGCTTTCTCACAGGAGAGATGGTTCCTCTTCTCATCAAGAATATGACATAGTTTCTCACTCTCTGTACTGGTGCTTGGGGCAGATAAATATCTGCGTGCAATCTGTGCAAGCAAAATAAAACGTTGTTTGTTGATGCGCCAGTACTCAAGGGGATTATCGCTTCTGGCGATAGGCTGCTCAGCTAAATAAATCTCCAGCTGTTGGGTAGCTGCAGTTGTTGTGGCACTGCTATGGACCGATATGCATTCATGTAAAATTTCTTCAAACATATCAGATATCGAGGGAGTGTGTTCCTCTTCATTAGTATGCAACCGTTTCTCTGGTATACTTTCCTCTGTGCTACACCTTGAAACTCCTTCACCAGATGCTTTTATCACCTCCATTTTTGCCTGTATCATTTCCTGTGCATGCTGCTTTTTCTCCACATTAAAATAATGCTCTTTAAATCGAGGATCTAGAACTGTTGCAATGCAGTACGGAGGGTTGGACTCTGTGTCTTGAAACCGGTTGTTAACGGCCTCCAGTAGAGTGGTTTTAGCCGTTTTTACGTCATGGTCTGTTTCTACCTCTTTTCCTAGCAGAGGCTTCAGTGCAGCAATCAAGGGAATAACTTCAGCAATGGAAGCATTAGCTGAGCTTATTTCTTTTGTTAACTGTTCAAATGGAGATAGAAGAGACAAACTATTTTCAACTAACATCCACTGATGTGCGCTCAGTGTTGCCGGCAGCTCGTAATCTGCACTGTACGCAGCTAAAACACGCTTTTATTCGAAAAGACTTTGCAGCATATAGTAGGTGCTGTTCCAACGAGTGGCTACATCTTGCCGCAGTCGTTTCGGTGGCATTGCAAACTGTATCTGCAAAGCTTGTAATCTGGAATAAGTAAGCGAAGAATGCTTAAAGTGACCCACAATTTTTCTTTCTTTTGATACAATATCAGATATGGTGCGCTGACTCAGCAATCCCTCATTCACAGCCAATTGTAGCGTGTGTGCCATACACGGTATGCTTTTAAGTTCACTGTCTTCCATTGCCTTTGCCATGTTCCGCGCATTATCTCGGACGATCAAATACACTTTAGACTTCTCAATGTGCCAAGTGTCAAGCATGGTTTTTAAAGCGTCAGATATTGCTGCTGCAGTATGTGATCCACCAAACTCACGTGCGTTAAGTAGGATTTTTTGCAATTGAAATTTGGCATCTATTCACTGTGCTGTCAGGCTAAGCACTGCTCATTGGACTGACGTCTGAACTCCAAATGTCGGTAGTAAAACTGATTGCTATGATGTTGGTAGTCATGAGCTCATGAACGTGTTTTCTAATACTGCAAAACAATTCAGGTAGACAGGTATCTGCAAAGTAGCGTCTGCTTGGTAGTGTGTAACGCGGCTCAATATGTTGCATGAGCCTACAGAATGCAATGTCCTCCACAACAGAGAATGGCTGGTCGTCTAACGCAATACATTCCATAATTTTATCTGTAATGCTGCGAGCTTTGGGACTGTCACTTGTAAATCTTTTAACCTTTTCAAAGACTGTGGCCACAGATGGTGTTGAGCCTGAGGCACTTTTTAGAAGTGGTACTGTTTTTTGTATTCTGTATGCTGAACTGGATGACGTGTTTTCAGGTGGTGTATCAAACCTGTTGTCGAAAAATGCCTTGGCACTGTACCCCCTCTTGATTTCTGCTGAGCAAAGACTGCAGATTGCAAATTTGGGGTCTTTATCAGAAACTTTAAAATATTTCCACACTGCAGACATGGTCCACCTTTGCTGGTAGTGCAGAAGAATAGCATAGAATGATCTATAGTAGTGGGAGTGAAATTTGAGGGGGGCTAATATCAATTTAAAAACTAAACGCCAGGCAGCTATAAAATAAAACAAAAAAAAAAACAAAAAAAAACTAAACCTCACCAATCTTTTTCTTAACAGTGCAGCTCTCTTGCCATGCAAGGTAGTTATGTATGCACTGCAGTACATCTTGTACCAAAGAATATATTGATTGGTTACATGCTATTTGTTTGAGATATTCAGTAGTATATTGAATACTGTCATGTTTAAAAAATTCATGCGCTTGTCAGTGTAGTATAACATAATTAAATGCTATCTTTCTTTCTAAGTAAATAGCAGTTCAGACATGCATCACCTGGCCTGTTAGTTTAGTAGTAGTAGAACTAACTACATAAAACTGAATATCTCTTTCTAAATAGCATGCAAATTTTTAGTACTAGTTGGATTGTCAGTTAGTTTAAGAGAAAAGCGGCAATGCTCACCGGCGAATAGAAGTAATAGTAGCCATCCAGGAGGGATGGTGCCCACTCTCCAATGCAGCCCTGTATGCTCCCGCCTCCCAAGTCCCAGCTGCATCTCAACCACGAGAAACCACGAGGAACTTCCGTGGGGAAAGTGCTCCCAACTCCAGCGTCTCAACTGCAGGGAACGTGCTCACGAGTCCAGCATCTTAACCACGAGAAACATGGACGCCGTCCACACAGCGAGTGACGTCACCCGTCGGTGCACCCAGCGCTACTGCGCATTTGCAATTTTCGGCTCCATTATTGGCAATTTTTTCCTTTCGCCAATTTCCCGAAAACACTATTTTCGGCCGATATGTTCCAGCAGCCAAAATTTCGATGCATCCCTAGTGATTACCTTTACATATTAGACTACAGATAGTTTGTAAATGTGCTTTTTGAAATAACGTGCCATGACTAGAAAATGCCTCCCAGGACAAGGCCTGCGTAGCTTGAATCTGGGCTTACCTACATGTGTGCCCATGGTCAGTTTGTTGTGGAAGCAATGCCTAATTATATCTTGTAATTCTTATTTTTATTTTAGATTGCAGGGTTTATGCAGCAGGAGGCATGGGTTCAGATCTGCGACCACATAATTTCCTTCAGCAATTTGACATGCTAAAAGATATTTGGGTCCACCTTGCCCCGATGCCAACACCTCGGTATGGTGCTACCTCCTTCCTACGAGGAACAAAGATTTACGTACTAGGTAATTTTTTGTTTTAAGCTGCCTTTTTCACATCTGATTTTATGTATTAAAAAAATGTGTGGTATAAACATCTGTGGATCGATTTAGTCACAATGTATTGACTGCCTATCTCATGACCCCTTTTTGGAAAGTAGACAGTCCAAGGTATTTAGTAAGGCATGGTGAGTTTTTTTTTGAAGTTGTAAATTTATGTCACTTTTTGTTTTGGAAAATGAAGAAATTAAATACCATATTTATCGGCGTATAACACACACTTTTCTCCCCTTAAAATCATTGGAAAATCGTGGATGCATGTTATACGCCGATCCTCCGCCGATCCCCGCTGTCTGTGAGGGCCGGCAACATTGACGGAGCCGAGCCGAGTGTACTGTGTACTCGGCAAGGCTCGGCTATGCTCGCAGTCACGCCCAGTCCCGCCTCCTAGCCTTTACGTCCCACCATTGGACCGGTGTTGTGTTCATCATAGGAGCTGGGTCAAGGGGCAGGACAGGGAGCGAGTGGAGCCGAGTAGCCGAGTACACAGTACACTCGGCTCGGTCTATGTCGGCGGCAAGAGGAGCCAATAAATAAATAAATAAATACGGTAAATTACATTTTTTTTCCACAATTGTTTTTTTTTACATATTGTCAGCAGAGCGGTACAGCATCACCATATGACTGGTGTGGCAGTGATCAGGGACGCTGACTGGTGACAGTATGTAAAATAAATAAATAAATAAAACATTTTGTTTTTTTATTTTTTTGTACAATTTTATTTTATTTTCGTATGATTTTTTTTTTTTATGTGTGACCATCTCAAGGATTTATTCGAAACATTGGTATAGTGGAATGGTTTGATAGTGACAGGCCTGCAGAAAATTAAATGACAAAAATTAACATAGTCCTCTAAACAGGGGTGACCTGACAATATGTAAGCAAAAAAGGCAATCCTCATTACATGGGCTACAAGTGGGGAACAGTCAATTGTTACAATAAATGAGCAACAAAAGGGCAACCATTATAATACACAGGCAATTGTTGTAATACAGGGCCAGCAAATGGACAATCATTACAATATGCAGGCAGCAAATAATCAATTGTGACAACCTTTTTGTCATCACACTGAAAACAGTAAACACCCTGTGTGGCTGATGTCTCATCACAGCAGTTGTTGAGCTTGGAAGTTGAGTAGCATATTTAATTATTTTGCATTGCTTGGATGCCCGCCTGATATTGTTGCTAAATTGTGAAAACTGGTAGTTGTCCTTGACATGAGACTGCCATCCAGTACTAAGTGATATCTGTGATTGGGGTAGAGAACCAACAATATAACTAGTACATTAAATACAGGCATTGGCATACCTAGCATATTTGACACCCAAGGCTGATTATTTTTTAACAAACCCCCTCCCTCCATATTCCAAAATATTTTTAGTAATAATGATAAAAATTAAATACTAAAAAGTGGTCAGAAAAAAATTAAAAAACATGACAGTTGCCATTTTAATGAAACTCAAGGATCTAATAGAGGCATTGGATGTTATTTATTAAAGTTAGAGAGTGCAAAATCTGATACAGCTCTCAATAGAAACCAATCAGCTTCCAGTTTTTTTGCCAAAGTTTAATTGAACAAGCTAAAGTTAGAAGCTGATTGGCTACCATGCACAGCTGCACCAGATTCTGAGTGCACCAGTTTTGATAAATCTCCCCCATTGAGTTAATAGAGGGATGGTTGATAGTGACAGGCCTGCAAATGATAGTAACATGGTCCTCTAAACAGCAGTGACCTGACACTATGTAGGTAAAAAATGGCAATCTTCATTACATTACATTACAAATGGGCAATCATTAACAAGCAATGAAAAATCAATCTTTACAATACAAGAGCAACAAAAGGGGCAACATTTTAATACACAGGTAGCAAACAGGCAACTGTTGTAATCAGGGCCGACAAATGGCAATCATTACACTATGCAGGCAGCATGAGAAATGCTGCAAATAAGCTGGCAACAATCAGGAAACTATGACAATATACAGACAGCTCTATCAGCAGCACTAATTCAGTCAATACCAAGCAAAAATACTCCACTAAAAATGAAACACCTAGCAAACCTCTCCCCAAGCCTGATCAAAAGTATACCCCTAGCAAATCCACCAAATAAAAATGTGCAAGGCAGGCTTCTACAGGTCACACACCCCAAAGTCCAGCCCTGACCAGAAACCTTTAGCCAAGTTTTAAGAGCTCCACTGTAGTAATAACAATACAGCTTGGTCAAGGCTATGGGGGTTATTTACGAAAGGCAAATCCACTTTGCACTACAAGTGCAAAGTGCAGTTGAAATTGCACTGAAAATGCCTTTGGTAGTGCAGTCGCTGTAGATCCGAGGGGGACATGCAAGGAAAAAAAAAACAGCATTTTAGCTTGCACATGATTGGATGATAAAATCAGCAGAGCTTCCCTTCACTTCAGATCTACCCCTCAGATTTACAGCGACTGCACTTCCAAGTGTACTTTCAGTGCAATTTCAAGTGCACTTTGCACTTGTAGTTTGCACTTGTAGTACAAAGTGGATTTGCCTTTCGTGAATAACCCCCTATGACTTGATAGTGAAATATCTGCACTTTCTCCTCCAATCAGCAAGAACCATTTGTTAGATTTACAGAACAGTGCAGCACAGTAAAGCCTCATTGCTTTTTTCACTGTCAGTCTGATTGCTGATGTGCAGGACATTACATTAAGCTACTACAAAGACATATCATGGTAGTAATTAAAATATGTGTATGTAAGTAGTATATTGTATACGTGTATGTTTATAAATGTATGTTTAAGCACTCAGGTTTAAAGGAATATATAACTGCTTTAAATAGGGGGTCTTTCATAACTGCCTACACCAACACTGTAATTACTGAAACACAGCAGTCTGTTTCATTCTGCAAAGTCTGGGCTGTATATTGCAGTGCTAAGAGTCATGGCTGGCATTTGTCAATGACACAGCAGCTGCTTGTCAAGCTGGCATCACAGGAGAGCAGGCTGAGCAGTCCAGCCCAGACTCTCTAGTGTGCAACAAATTCAAATTTATCCTGAGAAACGCTAAGAGGTTTCCAAGATAACAGGAACATCTGTATACTTGGGAACAAATTTCAATCGATAATTTACTATTTTAAGAAACAGTTCAAAAACGATATTTAGCATTTAAAGGCTTTTACGTAAAATGGCTGTGCACTGTAATCTTTAGCATACATGATGATTACATGCAGGGGTAATATTAAGGAGTGAGATAGCATTTAATCTTATTTTGCTTATCTTTCAAATTGCTTGGATCCAGTGCCCAGATTAATTTGGAGGTACATTAAAAACATTGTAATAAATGAGGCTCGTTGTTCCCACAGCTTAGGAACATTGGTGACCACAGGGAAGTACATTAACCCTTAAAGTACCAAATACAATTAGATAAATGAAAAAAGAAACAATCTGTTTGCTTTTGACAAATTAATAATATATTCTTCTCTCTCAAGAGAGATGAAAATGTATTGCTTTTAGTATAATTACCTTTACAAAAATGCATGGTATCCTTTGACAATAGAGGGAGAGACCAAGTGCTGGTTCTCCAATAATAAACAAAATGATCTTGTACTTGTGGAATGCAGAAGAGCTGCTGATACCATATACTATATACCTCTGAATTTGCTGTCCTGGTCTTATTATTTAAACTGTGGGTCAATGTTGTAAAGGAATGCTGCGGCACACAAATGACATGAGATATATGGCATCAGGCGGTAGATTTGTTGTCTTGTACATTGTATACTAATTAAATATGTTTGACTAAGGCCTATTAAGCTGCAAGACATTAGTGTTAATAATTATAAAACAGAATTTCAGGTGATCAATTAGAGGTACGGCTGTACAATTCTGCCAAAACCTGCAGTTCTACATTCCATGAACTGGTGAGATGTTTTGATTGTGAAATAAATTTGAACCACATCCCCAAGTGTTTACCTACTGGTTTGTTTATTCTAAATCAATTTTTTTTGTTTGTCCTTAAACACACTGCTGGCATCTAAGCATAGCTTAGAGCAGCTTCAGTTTGTTAATTAGTATATATTCTTTTGCTTTCTTTAATTTGTAACCACCCGTGCCATCAATAATCTTTACAGCTACATATTTGTGACTAATGTATCATTGTATCAACACCTGGCATAACGCCATTTTTGATCACTAGAGGGAGAATTTACAAAAATAAGCTGCAAACTCATATTTTGTCTAGTTGATAGAAACCTAGACTCAGCTACATCTTTGCAATCTTTGCATGAGTTTTTTCTGTCATGCTTCAGATATATTTTCAGAAGAAAATTTCACAGTCAAAAAAAAAAAAATCTGTAGTTTTTAAATGAAGAGTGGTTTAGACATTTAAATATATAATTTGTCAATTTGCTGGGGAAAAAAATGTTAATTTGCAAAGTTAACTGTCAGTTCTGAGATCTTAATATCTCCAACATTAAATGTACACAAAGAAAAAAGAAATAAAAATGTGAGCCCTTTGTAGCCACATCTCCTCCACAGTCATGACTGTCAACAGTTGGGGCATATAAAAGTAAAGATATCAAGAGCAGAAATGAAAGGTAAGTGGAGGAGGTAATTAGGTAGGTACGTGGACTTTTGTAGCAAAAGAAAAAAAAAAGACAAATATATTAGTCTCGCTTCTGTTTCTTTTTTTGTTCTTTCCTTTCTTTCTTTCTTTCTTTCTTTCTTTCTTTCTTTCTTTTCTTTCTTTCTTTCTTCTTTCTTCTTTTCTTTTCTTTCTTTCTTTCTTTTTGTGGTTTGCCCTCTTTTGCTCTTCTTTCCTTCTTTTTATTACAGAATTATCAGTATGCTTTCTCTTTTCTTTCTTCTGAGGTGTTCATTCTTGTGCTTCTTTTTCTTACCTTTTCTTTCCCAAAAATAATAAACTACATCTTCTGACAACAGCTTCCATTCTTACAGGTGGCAGGCAATCTAAATATGCAGTACCTGCTTTTGAAGTCTTTGACATTGAAACCCGTTCCTGGACAAAGTTCCCTAATATACCAAACAAAAGAGCCTACTCAAGATATGTGCTAAATGATGGTTCCATCTACAGTTTAGGAGGACTGCGACAAGGAGGTACATACCGCAGGCCAAAATTTACCAAGACTGTGGATATATTTGATATGGAGCAAGGTAAGAAACTACTGTTTTCGCAAAGGTATATATTGCAGCATAGTGTGAAAAAATGTAGTAAGAGCAAAGAAGCGCTGCAGAACAAATTGTGTACAACCAATTCAGGCTGCCTTCCTACAGTGATCTTTATTGATATGCTAACACCTGGAGATCACTCTTACATGGCAGAAAGTGACATACAGTACTGAATGCTCAAACAGAGGCGGCTCTCTAATTAGGCGAAATAGGCGGTGGCCTCAGGCCTCGCAGTCATAGGGGCCTCGCACAGCTGTATTGTTTACCTAATCAGAGAGCGCCTCTTCCAGCAGCAGAGGTATCCGCCATCACACAGTCCTGAGTCCCCTCGTTTTGTTACAGGGAGACAACAGGCTGCGAGTGAGATGTGTGATCGGAGCTTACGTACATCTCCGGATCACAGACAGGGAGAGCCGCTCAGCATAGCCTGTTCTGACAGATCTCCCCCCTCCCCCTGCTGCCCGCACAGCCAAACAGAAGAGGAGAGAGAGCTTCTGCTCCTCCTCCTCCCGCCCTCTCCTCCTGTGTCTGCCCTGCCCACTCTCCTCGGCAGTGTTCTCTGCTCTGCCTCAGAGAAGGGGATGTGTGGGCGGGAAGATTCAAGCTGAAGAAGAAAACAGAAAAGGAAAAGGGGAGTCTGATCCATCCATCCATCCAGTCCCTCCTGCCTCCCAGTGAGTACACTGATGTAGGGGATGCTCTTCCTTCCCTTCTTCCCCCCATCCCCTTCTCTTTCTTTCCTTCCATTTTTCTTTCTTTCTTTCCTTC